>NC_082640.1:160763466-161996591 GCF_028023285.1 Balaenoptera ricei
TCAGAAAACCACTGGTACTTGAGATACTACTACTTACCAGTTCCGATGGATAAACCACTGCTATTCGAACGGATGGTCTTAGAATTCAATACTTTCTCTGAGGAAAAATATTCAGTAGGTAAGCATTGTTTACAGCCAGAGACAGGAAAAGTGACAGCCTAGGACAGGGAGTTAATCTAGGAGATAACTGCTATCTCTCATACCAGATATAAATATTATAAGCCAAGCACCAATAGCTACTCTAACTATATTCAACTATGTAGCAATTCTCCACCTTAACTATTCTTTGGAATCACCTGGGAAGCTTTAGAAAGTAGAAATGCCTAGGTCCCACCCCAGAGGTTCTGATTTAATTGGTCAGGACAATGGGATTTCTAAACTCCTCAAGGGATTCTAACGCGCAGCCAAGATTGTGAACCACTGACCTAAAGAATGAACTTCTAAACCTTCACACAGACCTTTATAATTTGTTCATAACAAAGGAATCTTTATGCAGGAAGCAGTTATGATTCAGTTTCTTTTTAAAGGTGTACTGTATGTTTCTCACAAAAGCATGAGCACAGATAAACTAATTAGTGGACTACTAGAAGTAACAAATTCTACAGCGAGGGGGGCAGAGCCTGAAGTTATCATAAGACAGCAAACGACAATGTTCTATTCCTACCACTAGATATGGTATCAATGACAATTATGAAGACTTACACGAGTAGCTTCTTTTCTTCAGGACACTTCTGTTTGCCAGAATGTGACCACCAGTAACTTAGATGTGGGTCTATCCTCTGTCAAAGCCATCCTAACCAACACATATGGACCCTTACCAACAATGAGAATGGTGTGCCAGCCTCGGCAAGATAAGTCTGGGACGTGATGCAGAGATCCAAAGATAGGCCGAGGCCATGAAGTGCAGATATCAGAGCCATGTGGTCTCTCTGTGGGGGTCATTGCCAGGCGACCATTACCACCATTGCCCCAGGCAAAAATGTGATTATCTAGACAAAAAAAATTAAATAGCAGACAATTGAACAGAACACTGGCTTCCCAACTCTTCTGGGTTCCCCATCTTTATGCCCTGGAGCTAAAAAGATTTTCCACCATGTATAAAACAAGGGAAAGCTATTTATTCCCCTATATAAAGCCTAAACAACTCCTGATGCCACCCAGGTAAAAATGACCACCGCTCCTACATACTGCTATCCATTCATTCACTCATTCAACATTTTTGGTCATTCATTCAAATAATTATTGGGCATCTACTTCATGACAGGCACTGCTGGAAGTGCTAGGAAGAGAGCAGAGAACAAAACAAAGTTGCTGCCCTTGTGGAACTGACATTCTAGTGGGGAGAGACTGATAAATAAATTACTTCAGGTAGCATTAAGTGCTAAGAAGGAAGATAAACAATAAAGAAAAGTGGAAATAAACAATAATAGTAGGGTATCATTACTTTAGACAGGGTAGTCAGAGAAGTACTTGTTGATACTTGAGCAGAGACCTGATTGAAGTGAGAGAGAACCAGGTGGATATTTAGGGGAAGAGCTTTCTAGGCAGAGGGAATAGCGAAGTGCAAAGTATGTATCACAAACACAACACAGAAGTCCTCTGCAGCTGGAGCAAAGTAAAGGAGGGGACGGTGGCCACAGAAGAGGTCAGGGGGTGACTGAAGTCTGGGTCATGCAGGCCATTCCAATGACTTTGGTTTTTACTGTTTGAGATAGGAAACTAGTAGAGATTCTGAACAGTAGGTATTTAAAAGGATCCCCCAGGCTACCATGAGGAGAACTGACTGAAGGGGCCCAAGGATGGAAGCAGGGAGATCAGTTGTAATAGTGAAGATGGTAAAAAGTGGTTGGATATATTCTGAAGATAATCTATAGAATTTGCTAATGGATGGGATGTGGGGTGTAGGATAGAGCTGCCATTTTCTGAAACAGGAAGGCTGCAGGAGGAACAGGTTTGAACAGAAGATCGGAAATTTGATTTTGAATACAGTAAGTTTGTTTGAGACGCCCATTACCTCTTATCCAAATCAGGGCATTTTTTAATGAAAAGGGGGTGCTATTAATGATTAAGCCCGGACAGTAGGCATGAATCAGGACCAACCTGGGAAGACTGGGCTATAAAGCCACTTTATCTTTAGACATCCAAATCAAGGGACTGTTGAACCAGTGAGTCTAGAAGTCAGGTACGGTAATTAAAGCTATCAGTGCTCAGGGAGGATTTAAGGTAATAAGCTCACTTAGAAAATAAAGGGAGAGGGACTTCCCTGGTGGCACAGTGGATAAGACTCTGCGCTCCCGATGCAGGGGGCCCGGGTGTGATCCCTGGTCAGGGAACTAGATCCCACATGCATGCCACAACTAAGAGTTCACATGCCGCAACTAAGGAGCCCGGGAACTGCAACTAAGGAGCCCACCTGCTGCAGCTAAGACCTGGTGTAAACAAATAAATGAATAAATAAATATTAAAAAAAAAAAAAAGAAAGGGAGAGAAGGATTGAGCCCTGGACACTCCAGGCTTTAGACTTGGATACTACAATCATGGCACTGAACCTACCTGACTACACTAATCTGTTTATACGTATGTCTCCCCTACCCTACTAGACTGTGAGTTCCCTGAGGACAGGGGCTTTCTGAAACTCACTTTTTTTTTTTTAATTTGAAGTATAGTTGATTTATAATATTATATTAGTTTCAGGTATACAACATAGTGATTAAATATTTTTATAGATTATATTCCATTTCAAGTTATTATAAAAGAATGGCTATATTTTCCTGTGCTGTTCAATATATTCTTGGTGCTTATTTATGGTATACATAGTAGTTTGTATCTTTTAACCCCATACTCCTATCTTGCCCCTCCCCACTTCTTCTTCCCCACTGGTAACTACTAGTTTGTTCTCACTCTCTCTGTACGTCTGTTTCTGTTTTGTCATACTTATCCATTTGTTTTATTTTTTAGATTCCACATATAAGTGATAACATAGAGTATTTGCCATCCTCTGACTTATTTCACTAAACATAATACCCTCTAGGTCCATACACATTGTTGCAAATGGCAGAATTTCATTCTTTGTAATGGCTGGGTAATATCCCATTCATTGTATATATGCACCACATCTTCTTTATCCAGTCATCTGTCGATGGACACTTAGGTGGCTTCCATGTCTTGGCTGTTGTAAATAGTGCTGCTATGAATACTGGGGTGCATGTATCTTTTCGAATTACTGTTTTCCTTTTCTTCGAATATATGCCCAGGAGTGGAATTGCTGGATCATATGATGGTTCTATCTTTACTGAGACTCACTTCTACAGTCCCAGAGCCTAAAGGAGGACCTGGAGCATAGCAGGCACTCAGTTTATGTCTGCCATGTGAATGAGGTGATCAAGTACAGTTCAGAGGAGTAGAGGAACATTTATCAACAGGTAATATGCCCAGACACAGAGTCTAACTCTATACTCGTCATTCTGAAGTTTAACTTGAGAAGTACACAGATATTGAAGAAACATTACCTCTCTGAGGCCCTGTCAGAAAGTGCTACTGAACTTGCTATACTATTTTTAATCCTCAGTGACATCCTGATTCTGTCTTTCTAGGTACCATTTCCATTTATCTAGCCTGAACTAACCAGTCTGTTCCCTAAAACCACTTGTTTTGGGACAAGCAGGGAAGGTTAATGTGCTACTCTGAAGGCTGGTTCACTTAATTAAATATGGTAACAGATCACTTATCTGACACTATCGCTGGACCTCTCTTGTGTAAGTGACAGGCACAGACTGAAAGAAAACAAAGACATCCCAGAGCATGAGCAATAACAAAAAAAGCCAAAATGAGTCAAAAGATAAGAAGATGAAATATGTTTTTTTGTTGTTCACTAGTCACAAGAAAGAAGTGGCTACAAAAATCAAGAGAGTTTAGAAGGTGATACAGGAAGAGAGAAAAAAGAAAAAAAGAAAGCACAAGAAAGAGGAAAGGGAGTGAAGGCTAGCAGAAGCTGCAGAAAAGAAGTGGTGATAGGAGCAGGATGCTGAGGAGAAGAAATAGCTGAGAGGAAAGAGAGAAGAAAATTCCATTAGACCAATTCAGAAAGTTGAGAAACACATGGTATATAGCCCTTCAAGCCTTAGCAGTCCCTAAAGACATCACTGCAGTGCAGCTGACCCCAACCAAGGAGCAAGGTTAAATTATGTTGTTCTCCTCTCTAGCCACCCAACATTTATTGGAACCAACACGGTACTGGGCAAGGTATATGTATAAGTATTTAATAATTCTTAAAACATTGTACAAAAAAAGTTAAAGTAAAAAAAGTAGGGATTTAAGAGTACTAACTTGCCATTTTCTAGAAATCTGACCTTTTTACAGCAATCACTATGTTGGACACATGAAAAGTTAATGAAGCTCCACAGGTATAAAAATTGGCCACCAATTTAACACAGATAAAAAAGTAAACATATGATCCAGCTACACAAATAACCAGTCCACCTCTTTTGCAAGCAAAAATTAAAATTTAGCCATCTATCCAGAAAGCCTGAAATAACTGAAATAACATGTACAGACTCACCATCAGTGGCAGCAATGGTAAACTCATCACCGCAGGAGACTCTGATCACCTGCTTTCCACCTAGGGGGCCCCCCAACAGGTTGATTCCTAGACGCTTCTTATAATTTCCAACGCCCAGCTGTCCACACTTGTTGCAGCCAAAGGTCAGCAGCCGGCCTCGCTCTGAGACAGAAGCAAAAATAAATAACCAGGTAAAAATGGGTCATGAAACAGAGGGAAAATGCAGACAATGTAGAGTCCCATAGACCAGCTTCTGGTTGTTAGAGTATACAAATATAAAGCTAGCTACACAATCCTGGACCTAGGGCAGCTAGGGCATCTAGAACTATGACCAATTAGACCCAGGAAGTGACTCAATATTATATATTCTATTTTAAATGTGGAAAATGGGTACTATTTAACTTAGAAAACTTATAGATGGTGCTAATTACAAATAGCAGTTGCCAGAAATTATAGGTATGGTATTCTCATTAAGGAATGTATTGATTATATACTTATAATGATTACCAACAAAATATTTATTCGAATGCCCAATTTGTTAATAAGATAATACTGGATGATGTGGGGAAATCAGGAGAATGTACATATAGTTAAGAAGAGCTACTACTTGATAGAATAAAAGAACCTGAAATACTAAGGCCTGTGTACACAGTCGTACATCAACTCACCATCAATAGCAGCAGTGTGAGTCTTGCCTGGGGCAATTGTACGGATCTTATAAAAGGACAACTGTTTGGCCAAGGTAAAGGAGGTTGTGTAGGGGACTTCGTGGTATGCCTGAAACAAGGTAGAACACAAAGCAAAGACTCATGAAGTAAAAAATGGAGGGGAAACAGGCTGAAAATGTTGTCGTGGTAACCAAAAGGCCTTTCAAGCGAATATGTTATTAAGAAGGTGCCAGGTAGCTTTTCATCTCCAATAGATTAAAGAAGAAATAAGCTCAATATGTAATCGGAGAATTTAGTATGAGGCAGGACTTTCTGACCACAAAAGTCTTAAGATTCCTAAATAAGGGTATGCAAAACATGAACTCTCCATCCCAGAAGGCATCTATATAAGGATAGAATCATTGACTTTTGTCTTGGTTATACACTCTACATACCTAACAAAAGCAGGGGAAGGAATTAAAATCCTGAAGACTCTGTCCAGCCCATCAGTTTACTGTGATCTAATTTTACCTACAATATTCTCAACTTGTTAAAACCCACGTTCCCTTTAGATTAGCATAAAAATAAATCTTCCCATGTAAGTTTAAAATTTCACAACAAACACAATGTTATAACAAAACCCAAATCAAGTAATGGTAATTCTGAATATGCCTTTTCAAACTACATGGACACCCTCCCCAGACCTGCTCCAAATTTGCACTCTCCCATTTCACAATCACTACTTTAGAGATTGCTTAAAAATTCTTACCTTTTCCATTGAGACAGCAAACTTGTCTCAATATGACTCTTTAGAAAATGACAAAAACTCATCATACTAACACAAAGAGGGGACTAGTACTTAATATCAGTGGCGAATTTATGACATCCTTGAAGGAGGTGAATGGTAATTACATTTAATAAGCCTGTATAGGATCAGTGATTTGAGAGTAATCATAAAAACTCCCTAGAGTGGTGGTACATGGAAAAATGTTTCTTTTCATAATGTTAATTTTCTTGTACCTACTTCAGTGATAAGGTAGAATCTGAATTCCATCACTGATTGTTTGTAGTCAATTTATTTATTGAGGTATAACGTACTATACAATATTGTACAGCTTGATACATTTTTCTAAAGGTATATAAATGTAAAACTACCATCCAGATCAAGATATAGACCATTTCCATCACCCTAGGGTCCCTCCTACCCTTTCTGTTAACACCTATGCCCCTCTTCCCAGAAGTAACCACTGTTTTGACTTTTGCCATCATAAGTTAATTTTGCCTGTTCTTAAACTTCATATAATGGGCATCATATAGTATGTACACTTTTGTGGCTGGCTACTTTACTGGACATAATGTCTGTGAGATCGTCACTTTATTCTTAAGTCAAATTCCACGGTCACAAACCAATAATAGCATTTCCAAAGAAATTCCAACCTAGAGAAGTTCTGATGATGTACTTAGGATACCAAGCGGGGTACTCACTTCATGATTGATGATTCCAGACATGCACTGATTCAGACCCAGTTTGTTGAACTCATTGAGTCCACAGGCCAGCACTTTGCCTGACTGGGTCAGCAGAAATGTCCCATCACAGCCACATTGAACTGCGACAATAATCAAGGCCTTGGGAACATCCACCTGCAAGAAAAAAAAAAAAATCAGAAAATCTCCCAAACATAACTTGTATTAGGGAAAAACCCTCAAATTCTTTAAAAAATGATGTTCTGCATTTAGCAGAATGACTACAAGGAAATAAAGGTTGCTCTATTTTCTTCAGATTTGCCCAGCAGCTTAGAGGCTACTGTTTTCAACAAGGAGCTCAAGTTTTATAATAAAGTAAAAGAAGGCAATTCCAGGTCAGCTAAAAGTTTTAGCAATAGGTCCTACTTAGGAAGACTTCTCAGAAAACACTGGGAAAAGAGAAGCTTCGATCTATTACTGATTTAGCCCTCTGAGATGCAGAGATCCCATGATAGTTACAGAAGAAGCTCAGTAGCCCTGTGGGGTGCCAGTCTGGTCATATAATAAGTGAGGTGACCAAGGATTGAGGCAGCAGCCAAGACTTCTGAAGGCTCACATCCCTCTGCAGCTAACTAGACAGGGCTGAAGAATGGTGGGGGGACATGATGGATGTCTGTGAAACCTGAAAACTCAAACCTCAAACCTTCTCCTATAGTCTTTTCAGGAGAAGAGGAATAGCTATGAATCCTATTGATTGAGAATGGTCCCACAGATATATGTTAATTTTTAAAATGTAAATAAACATTGTTAATAGTGAACAGTGGGTGAGCCTGTGTCCTACGGTGCATGTGACCGTGCTCTCTCTGCTTGTTTCAGCTCCCGTGCCAGCTCTTACAGTGCCAGCTCTTGCAGTACTGAGAGGAATTAGATATTACATTTCATACAATATGACCCCTAAATACAAACAACTACTTCATTTGGTATCCAACTGTGGAAAGGGGAAGGGAAATGGCTGTGCTGGGTTAAGGGATACTCTATTGCTTTCCAATATTTCCCATCCAGGGTGTGTTTAGCTTGATGTGACTTCTTCATTATACATTCTGATTTTAGCGCTCATCCCCAAGCAAGATGTGACTCCAGAGTGTCCACAGTGGCTGCATCTTCTTTCGCAACTTTTGATGATTTAGTCAGATGACAAGACCACATAGTGCTAAATTAGGAATCCTGGATTGTCAGGCTCCCAGATAGGAAATATTTCAGGGATAAACACCTTGATATGAGGAGTCAGGTAAAGAGGACACATTACTGGAGTCTGTGTAACCTAGATAGGCTCTAGGAAGAAGTTGCCTCTGATTTTACCTTTTGTGGTGTATAATAATCCTCTTCTGAATCCAAACCCAGCCTTCCTGAGACACACATAAGAAAGAAAATCATTAAAATGAGGGCTTCCAGGGACTTCCCTGGTGGTGCAGTGGATAAGACTCTGCGCTCCCAATGCAGGGGGCCTGGGTTGGATCCCTGGTCAGGGAACTAGATCCCACGTGCATGCTGCAACTTGGAGTTCGCATGCCACAACTACGGAGCTGGTGAGCTACAACTAAGGAGCCCGCGAGCTGCAAATAAGGAGCCCACGTGTTGCAGCTAAGGAGCCGGCAAGCGGCAACTAAGGAGCCCGCTTGCTGCATCTAAGACCTGGTGCAACCAAATAAATAAATAAATAAAAAAGAAATAAAATAAAATAAAATCTACTATACCTCTCAACTTAAAAAATAAAATAAAATAAAATGAGTGCTTCCTTCCCAATGAAAATATTCTATAAGATTCTCTTTTACTGGACTTCCCTGGTGGCACAGTGGTTAAGAATCTGCCTGCCAATGCAGGGGACATGGGTTTGAGCCCTGGTCTGGGAAGATCCCACATGCCACGGAGCAACTAAGCCCGTGCGCAACAACTACTGAGCCCGTGTGCCACAACTACTGAAGCCTACACACTTAGAGCCCGTGCTCTGCAACAAGAGAAGCCACTGTAATCAGAAGCTCACGCACCGCAACGAAGAGTAGACCCCACTCGCCGTAACTAGAGAAAGCCCGCGCGCAGCAACAAAGACCCAATGCAGCCAAAAAAAAAAAAAAAAAAAAAAAAAGATTCTCTTTTACTGAATTAACACTTCTTAAATAGAGGCTGCATGATGTGTTTAGAGGCACACAAGCATGAGGTCAGGTTGTCCACCTGGGAATAAGTGGACAGAGTCAAGGCTACACCTACCATATTCACCACAGCCCCAAGAGTAGACTTCTTTGTTTCGTGTCAAAACCACCACATGATTATCTCCACAGGAGACCTGCTCCACTGGATTGTTTAGGAAGAAGTCCAGCTGCATGGGTTCTAATAGTTCAGGGCCAGCAATCTTGTCCATGCCCATGCAGCCATAATAGTCAGATCCAAATGCATAGAGCTGACCTTCATCTGTGAAAGGAAGGAAAGCAGAACCCATCAAAGGAATGACTTATTTTGTCTAATCAGAAAGCTGGGCAGGGCTGGAATGAGGATGACCTCAGCCAATGAGCTCACATGGGATGATTATATCAGAGAAATCTGATAGACTGTCTATCAAACCTAGAGTTGTTGGTATTTAGGGGGTCATGTGTACTGTTACAGTAACAGTTAAAAAAAGAATGGTGGGATGATATATTAAAGAGGCTTAAAATTTTACCGGGGCCATCTCTATTTTACAGAGAAAAAGGGAAGCACCAAGGAATCATAAAGCGAGTACTGGCAAGACCCAAACTAAATTTGAGCTCCCAATTCCTGATTCAGCGTTATCTACACCTGACTAGGTAGTGAGGTTATTTCTGCTCCCCCCACAACTGGGACATATGATATATTTCTCCTAATCCCACCTCTTCTCTGTTATCCATCTGCCTTCTCCTTGCTCATCACTACTCTAATGCTATAGCAAGTTGGGCATGTTGTTATTAATGTGTATAATATTTGCTCACTGTCTTTGGTTCTTTGGATACTGTCTTTTGTTGTAAAATCCCAACTAAAACTGCATAGAATTAAGTAAAATACCCCACATTAAATGCACCTGGGTGCTTTCTGCTGCTGGCTTACCTGTTACACAGACAGTGAAATCATCGCCACATGACACCTGATGGATAGCTTTGCCTTGCAACTTTTCCACGTGCTTTGGCTGTCGGTAGGAGGCTTTGTCTCCATGGCCCAGCTGACCATGGAGTTTAGTACCCCCTTGCATGTTCTGTGAAATAAATAGGTCTTGTGAAGTTTTAAACTTTTCACGCCAAATCTTTAATCTAGTCTTTAATATCACTTCTTATTAAGAAAAACAGTAGGAAAAAAATCAGTTGGAAATATAGAAACGGGGAAAAAAAAAGGTAAGAGGATTAAACCTTTTAATGGTAGATAGTAAAAAACCCCTGCCAACAGATAAAGATTATTAAAGTATCCAGACTGATATCCATCGGGCCTTAAAAGGACCCATTCTCAATTTTGTCTTTCTTCTTCAAGTCTAAGGTGAACTGTCTATTTAATTATGGGTGATGATGAAAAAACTCTTTATGCAGTCTAATTTGATTGTTTTTTTACAGGAGTACAGCCTCTTGGAAATCCTTATAAAAGTTTTACAAATTTTGGTCACAGTTTCCCTGAAATACGTAACCGTCATAAGGAATCTGGTTACATCAAAGACGCTGCTATAAAGCACTGAGAATAGTCCTACATGACTTTTCAACAGTTTTAAAGACATAAGTAATTCTTCCCATTCAATAACTCAACTGTAAGTCCTTACACAAATGTTTTTTAAGGCACTAATTTCAATCCACCTCTGGCAGCCCCCCAGAAACTAGTTCTTTAAGTGAGAGGATTTTAGGAAATAACAGCAAGTTAAAACTCTATAACAGAGGCCAAATCACTCATTCTTTCTCTCAATCCAATAGTTGAGTGTCTACTCTGTCACACACTGGGGATAAAGCCTGTCCTTATGGAGAAGTTATCTGAAACTACTGGAAAAAATGAGCTCCCTCAGGAAGGAGGAAGAGTGGGAAGAACCGGGAACCTAAGATAAGACAAGGTCGGGTAAAGAAAAAGCAGCCTGAAGTGAGCCTGAGAAGGCACAGCGGAAGAGACAGGAGCAAAGTCAAGAGAACATGCTCTTGCGGCAGCCAAGGGAAGACCAGGCTTCAAGAAGGAGGGAGTGACCAACTATGTCAAATACTACAGGAGATCAAGCAAGGACTCAAATGTACCTATCTGTTTTATTTTCACAATTTATAGGTCATTTTGTCAAGAGTAGTTTCAATTGAGCGGAGGGATAGAAGCTGCACTGTAGGTGAATGAGGAATGAGTGGGAGATAAGAAAAGAGACAACAAATAGAGGCAGTTTGTTCGAAGTGAGAGAGAGGATAGAATCTAGAGGTGAACAAAGGAAAATTCTACTCAAGATATTCCACCTTCAATCACTGATGGAGGTCTTAGAATTTTCCTGACATGGTACACTGCTTCATTTGTTTACAAAGCTATTTCACAGGTATGAGTTGCTCTGAAATGCATGGTAATAGAACAGAGTAATTAAGTGACCTTCTGAACTCACCCAGTGGTAAATGAGAATCCAATCTCCTGAGTCCAAGCCTTTTAATTCTTTCTCTCCTTCTTTCTCTCTCTTTCATTCATTCATTCAAAAAACATTTATAAGCGACTTAACATGTACCAGGTATTGGGGATACATCAGTGAACTAAACAGACAAAATCCCTACTCTCAAAAGAGCTTACATCCCATCATCCCATGCTGCCACTTCTGCAGCACATGTTCAACCAACAAAATTCTTAGACATCCTGGGCCCAGTAAACAATGAGGCGCACGTCACCGTTCTAAAGTACGTAGCTTTCACTTACCACCCAGGTGTATAGTTCCTTCTCCACTGTGACCACAGCAAAGTGGGTATTCCCTGCACACACCTGCCGGGCACTACAGCCACTCTTGATGACATCCAGTTTCTGGGGAGTGGATTTCCCACCACCCCAAACATAGACTTCACTGGTTCGGGATGTTACCACAGCAATGGGTGCTTCAGTCACAGTGCTTGACCTGCCGACAACCCCCAGAACAAAGGAACATTTAACATAAAAATTATATCAAAGAAAAATGCTTCCAGTCTTTTCCCTGAGAACTGCCAATTATGGTATGAGAAAGTATGTTCTTTCTCGACAACTTATTTCAACCCTCTATCATAGCAGGCTTTGCAATTCCTGCCTTAAGGCTTCATCACAGCTCAGCCAGATCAGATAGCAGTCTGATCCATAACACCTACACTTTTCAACTTTTCAACATTCATCATGATAACGATGTCCACTTTAGCATGAGGGTAAAATTATAGCTTTCTTTTTCTCTGACATGACTATTTGACATTTAAGCAGATGTTGCCTTCTGAAAGGATGCCAAAAGCTTCTTACTGGGATCAAACAATGTCCAGACCCAAGAAAGAAAGACCCCCTGGTGGTAATTTAAGATATATTACTTTTCAAGAGTCTCTTGAGCATTACCTTGGTCTCTTTGTAGGTGCATTAAGCAGTGTGACTTTTTCCTCCATCTCTCTGCCAAAAGAAAAGCAAAGATACATGAGAGAAATAATAGGTTCCTATATTGCACTAGTGTCTCTTTAAAACCTTTCACAGACTTAATCTTCTATAAACCATATGCCTCCCACAATGTTACAATACTTTTAGGAAAGTACTTCGATACAACTGAAACAGTTCTATAGGCCTAGCATTAGACAATTCATTAAATACAAGGGGGCCAGTAGTCTGGGGCCATTTGTTTTCTGTCTCTGAGGAATGTTCCAGGCCGGACCAGAGAGCCTTGAGAACCTCTGATGCCCATTTTAGGAACCTGCTGACATCTTCCTTTAGTCTGCTCACTGACTCCCTAAACTCAACATCTCTAAAGCTCAGCTCATTATCTTTTTCCAATACAGCTTTTCTTTCTGACTCTCCTAATTCTATAGCGGGCACCCTCTATTCTCCCAGTGAACTAGGTTTAAAACTTCAGTGGTTTTGGACTCAGCTGTCTTCCTTTCTTCAATATTCAAGTTTTATAGATTCTACTTATACAATGCCCTTTTACTCACGTCTCCTTCCCAGTCTCACCACCTTGGTTCTGGGCAGCTTTACTTCCCAACTGGGCTGTGGTAGCACCTAATTGGTCTCACCACAGTTTTAATCCACTTTAATCAGTCCTATACTGATTTAACACTGATATTAGTACTGCTAAATAACTCTTCCTAAGGCGCATCTCTCATCACATGAACTGCCCTCTCATAAATATCCAACACTTCCGTACTATTCCTTGAATAAAGCACAGATTCCTTCATCTGGCATTCAACATTCTCTGCCTACCCTTCCAGCCTTCCTTCCCTGTATCCACTCCCATGTTCTAACTCAGGGTTCTCACTCTGCCTAAATCAATTATAGCTGAAGACCTGGGGTGGTGCTTAAGAACCAGCATTTTCTTTAAATTTCCTGAGGTGTTGCTATTGAGAACGCCAGGTCTAGAACCTCTAGCCAAACAGGACTTAGTGTGCTTCCTGAATACTTCCACAATTCCCTGTGTCTGTGCTTTATCTGGAAAGCTCTTTGTCTTCTGTTTTTCCATCAAAGAACAAAGTTCTAACAAAGTACTACATGTAAATCTCCAACTCTCTCAATAAAAATTGCATTATCAATGGAAATATTTAAATAAGAGATTTAAACAGTGATTATATTGTTGGAAAATAAGCCAGATAAAGAATTAGAATATGCTTAACCAGCCCTAGAGGGTGATATTGCCTGAATACGAATAGAACATAAATGGAAGGTTACAGTGCTGCATCTGGAGTATTATACATAATTCTATGCACTAAAACACTGGCTGGAGATCAACTGGAGAACCAGAAAAGATTAATTTAATACAACAGAATAAAGGTTACTGACCAAACAGCAGAGATTATGGAATTAGGTATACACTTAATGCATCTAAGGGCAACACTTGAAAAAGAGCACAGTACACGTTTGAATATTGGGAAGACTCAAAAACAAAGAACTGGTAGAGGAGGAAGAAGGGTTGTTAGGCAAAAATAGTATAATAGGATGAAACAGAGACTAGAGCATTTAAGAAGGATGAAGAACACCTCTTCCTTTGAGTTAGGGTTTGAAGCCTCCTACAAAAAGTGAGGGATAAAGGACCTTCTTCCTACCTCTAGAGACCTTTAACACTAAATAAACCTCAGGAAATAACCTGTCAGGAATCAATCAACCTCGACTACAGGAAACGGGCAAAAGGTATCTGAAGAGGACCCATCCAACTGCAATCTACCATCTAAACAAATGCACTAAAAAGCAAAGGCCTGGTCCAAACCCACACTACTATCCAACAATTGTTGAGCATCTTGTGCCAGGCCCTGGGCTGAGCACTTTATATGCATTACCTCCTTTAATCCTCACCCTACCTCACTTTATAGAGAAAACTAAGGGACAGAGATGTTAAATAACTTGACAAAGATAATGACACAACTCAGATACAAACATAAGGATGTCTGAGTCCAGAGCCCTCCTCTCTTAATTACTACACTCTAGTGCCCAAACTCTAGATTAGAACTCACAGAAGATGGGGAGGAGTGAAGGGCTCTAGGGTCTCATCAGTATCAATTTAGAACAAAGTAGCACAGGTTAAGGAGGTGAAAGTCAGGAACTACATCAAGCAATGAAAGCAGAGATGTTGGAAGAAAATAGCAGCAGAGTGGCAAAGTCAGGAAACACCACCCTCTCTTTGTAGTACTCTGGTCAGGCTTCTAATAGTCAGTCAGCCATCTACAGAAAGAAAATGAAGCAACTTCTTTGTTCTTTACCTTCTGCGTTTCCTGAGAAGAGGGCGAGCCAGAAGTTCATCTGCAGTGGGTCTCTGCTCAGGATCCTAAAAAGTATCAGTGGGTTAGTTTTAACTTAAAGGGAATGCGCAAGGGACTTCCTGGTGGTCCAGTGGGTAAGACTCCATGCTCCCAATGCAGGGGACCGGGTTTGATCCCTGGTTGGGGAACTAGATCCTGCATGCATGCTGCAACTAAGAAGTGTGCATGCCGCAACTAAGAGTACATGTGCCCCAACTAAGCCCACATGCCGCAATGAAGATCCCGTACGTCACAATGAAGACCTGGTGCAGCCAAAATAAATAAATAAATAAATATTTAGATAAATAAATAAATATTTAAATAAATAAATAAATGGAATGGGCAAAATGGGATCTAAAGACACATTTACTTCCTCTTAGAAGGCTGTAGGTTTGTTATTCAAAGATCACTGTATATCATCCTTCTGTTTCAAAAAACCTATTTCTTATGTCACATTCTATGCTTCATGCTCACTATCATCAACACTTATACGTGAATGAGAATGCACCTTCCTCACTTGTTTTAACTGTTAGGGCAGTGGTTCTCAAATTTCAGTATACATAGTACATAAGAATCTGCTGGAGTACCTGTTACAAATAAAGATTTCTGGGCTTTATCCACAGAGGTTCTGATCCAGTCAGTCTGGAGTGGGGCCCAGGAATCTTCATTTTCTTCTTGTAAAAATCCCCCATCCCCTGGCGATTCTAATGCCTGTGGCTCCTGGACCACCTTTGAATAATACTGACCTAGAACTGCACTGCAAGGCAACTGTGACATTTAGAACTGTATACATTCTGCACATTAGGAATTCTAAATTACCTCTAACTATTATTTTATAAAATCAATTTTAAAAAATTAATCTTGATCATAAAAAATGGAGCACAATTTAGATGGTAAATTCATTTCGCAAATTAGTAAAGGAAGAATTTGTTGGCTGAAGCATACAACTATCATGAACTGCCAATGCCTATTCTCCCGGATATAGCCACAAATACATCCTACCCTGGGGAAGTGGACATGGTTTTGTGCAGGTTCATCTATGCCATACTCCAAACACTGAGGCTGGAAGGGAAAGCACTGAACTGAAATCAATATGTTAAGTCACGCTTACCTGGTCAAGGCATGCATGGACCATTTGGATCAGTTCCAAAGAGTACTGGCTAGAATCAACTTCCATGGCCCGGATTCCTTGTACAATCTTCACACACAAGTTGAGTGGGTTCTATGAGAAAATGATTATTGTATTGTCCTTGGTGGTTATATAAAGATGACATTATAATCTACTAGTAGGGGCTTTGAGATGTCTGTGACTATCATGTAAAGAAATGGCAATAGTTCTGAATTGGGTCTGACCTCTTTTTACAACTGTTGGTACACATCAGCAAGAAATGGTTAGGGATGCACTACTGCTGTCAGATAATGAAGCCAACTGGCCAACATGGGGTATGACTATGTGACCAATAGAATAATACTCAGAGTATATTATAATCTGACCCTTCAACTGAATCTTAAGAAAAAGGAAAGCAAGGTTAGCTATGCTTCTTGGCTTTAAGTATGTCCTTTGCCAACTAATTTGCCTCCTAATTTATATATCCTAATAATGGTTATACAGGTGATACTCTGCTGTAACAGACAAGGCAATGAATAATAAGTTCATAATGATAAGAAATTATTATAACAGTGCCACCACACCTTTACTGAGACCAACAGAAACATAAGTTGCACATATAATGTTTTTTAACCCTTGCAAACAACATGCAGGATTATCATTACCAATTCAGAGACGTAAAGTAACTTGCCCAAGACTACACGGATAGTAAAAAATGGAGCCATAATTTCAACCAAAGTCTATCTGACTCCAAAACTCATTTTCCTTCCACTATGTTATTTAAGAGAACTAGATGACAGATCAGAATAAACTTCAGGACTTAGAAAAATAAACAGGTCTCATAAAAGGCCAAAGAATTCTGCATTATCTTACATTTGTATTTTCATATCCATTAGCAGAGCATCTCTATGAGAGGAATATGTATTTTTTCCCTTGTTATAGCTAATGAAATAGAGGATGAAAGAGATGAAGTGATTTGCCTAAGTTCTCACATCTGGCTTGCAGAGGATATTGGATGTGAATCCACTTGTGCTACTCAGATTGTGATCCATGGACGAGTAGCGTCAGCATCATCTGGGAGTCTGTCAGAAATGCAGAATCTCAGGCCTCGCTCCAGATACACTAAAACAGAGTCTGCATTTTAACAAGATGCCCAGGTGATTTCCTATGTATATTAAAGTTTGAGAAGCACTGCTTTATACTGGGCTTTACTTAAGAAGAAAAGAGACTTAAAGGGATTTGTTGTTTATAAAACAGTAGCAATCTTTAGTAAGAGTCAGGATGTAACTTTTCATAAAAAAGATCAAAACACTTTAATGAGTATTATATAACTTGCCTTAGCTTTTATAAAACGATGTAGCTGAAGCGTAAGAAATGAAATGGCTTATCTAAATTGCTGCATCACACAGTCGATCCTAGAGCCAGTTTTAAAATTACAGTCAACGGATTCAAGGACCGTGCTCAAACTACTTGATTATGATTATTTCAGTGGGGAATTCAAGTTGGAAATAAATCTTGTCTATAGAATTTTAGTAATACACTACTAAGCCAGTACCTGAATACTGGTTATTTTTCCTATAGCTGATTTCTGTTCAAGAAATCAGAAGCTCAGGAATAAAGTTGATTCTCTCAACCAAGCTGTACCATTTGCAAGGACAATGCAGGGATAATACATCAACTTACTGTAGCATCAAACGTTCTCTTTAGCGTAAGCAGTTCAAAAATGACACAGCCCACTGCCCAGATATCAGACTTGAAATTGTATTTAACTCCTTGGCAGAGCTCTGGAGACATGTAATATGGAGTTCCCACAAGCTGAACAACAAAGAAAGCAATCAAAAAATGACTTCTTTTCTGAGGTAACTATATTAATATTTCAACAACTAAATTAAATTTCCTAGAACTAGTGATAACCATTACAAAACATTCATCAGCATATCCCAAAATGGTTTTTATGAGATGATGCCACTATGAGGAGAAATCTTATTCATATCAGATCTCTTGGCCCAATTATAAAGGGACAATCTCTGTGGTAAAGACCTATGGTAATTTGGGAGACAGAAAAGCTCCGTGATTCCTGGATCACAGAGGATTTAGGCATTCAAGACCCACTGAAGACTTCACAGACTTTGTAAAAAGCATACTTGGTAAAAGTTCACTAATAGAGAAAAAAAAACTGGTAGTGGGGAGATGATAATTGAATAAACGGGTTAAAAGTTCTAATTGAAATGCATAGTAGTGAAACTTTGTAAATGGCTCAATTTAACATTTGTAATACTAACACAGCTAGTCAATTTCTTACAAATTTAAAAAGACCTTCTGAGTTCAAGAATGTGTTGGAAGGAAAAAAAAATGCCCTGAATGGAGGTCAGGCCTCTCCCAAGATGACAGACAATGAGTACCCTGGAAATTCTAGTAAAACTGATAGCCATCCTTCATCAGCAAGGCAAAGCAGTTTTTCAGATGGCTTACATGGCATTTATAAATTTTCATATCGTTCCTTCTTTGCATTTAACTGGCTTAAAAAAGTTAAATCTTGGTTTTATCAGATTACTCTTGATGAGAAAAATCCATGCAACAACATGACTACTTCCTCAGAAACTCAATATGGCACCGTCATACAAGCAAACTGAGTCCCTGAAGCTGACTCCCAACCTTGGCTATCAGTATCCTTGGATGTTTCTAGATTGCTTGCAGGCACATCCCAACATTATCAAAAATAATCATCAGGACAAAATTAATTTACATTTTCAAGTTCTTTTAAAGACAAAGCATTGTGAAACCAGAAGAGTAATAATTGGGTTTTATAAGTCCTAGAAGGATCAGATCACTGTCTTTAAAGATCAGCTTATGTCTACTCTTTACAAATGGTCTTTCATAGGATTAGGTAAGAAGGGAGCTCTGCGGTTCAGACTGTGTATCATATTAAAGATGAGATTGTTCCCTGGGCATCAGCCTTTATTTGTAATATAGGGTTTCTGAACCAGAAAAAACTCAAAGGAAACACAAGAGATGTCTAACACCCTAAGAACAAACATTAAATGAGAGATAAAGTGAAATCTACTAAAGATCCTAGGCTGGAAAAAATGGTAAAGTATTTTATTGCTTTTAGAAAAGTCTCTAGTCAGTGTTGGAAAGGGCAATGATGTCAGAGCTGTTATGTGGACAATGGCTCTTGAAAAAACACCTGAGCATGTAAATGACTGTTAGTGGGTCCAGGAAAAAGACTCCTGAAGACTTGCTTTATAAGTATGGAGAACTTGCAAAAATATTGAGAAAAGTGTGCAAAATTTAGGGGGTATAGTTATATCTCACAGTGCAGGAAAGGAACAGAAAAAAACTACATTGCGGGGAATTCCCTGGCGGTCCAGTGGTTAGGACTTTGCTTAAGATCCCACATGCCGCGTAGCGTCACCAAAAAACAAAACAAAACCAACCAAGTCAAGGATAACACATACTTACCGTCTCAGCCATGGAATACTCAGAATTAAGTTTCTTTGCTAGGCCATAATCTCCAAGTTTTATCAGGTTTGCTTTGGTCAGAAAAATATTTAATGTCTTTATATCTCTGAAAAAAAAAGATGCTGTATATTAAACCCATATACTCAACTATTTTATCTCATCCCCCTTCCCGCCCAAAATTAGTACAAAATAAAAAGAGTGTGTTACCACTGCTCAGGCTGTTACGGGATCCCAAAGAGTGGTCATCACTTTCTCATACATTTTAACATTGAGAAGGGGACTTGGGGGAGTGGAGGCAGAGAATTAACTTCATCCTCCATGGCTTTGCAGCACAGGCATGTCCCCCAAAACACTGAAGTCTTTAGGAAAAGTTGAGAGGGTCAGACCAAAAAAAAAATGGTGCCCTAGGTAATCATAATTCCTATAAGGTGTACTGCCTCTTCAATTAACACTTGTGCCTTGAAATAAGTGATTATCAAGGCAATTTTAACACTTGGTTGGTGCCAAAGTTTCAAATTTGTTAACGCAAGAGAACAGAAGAGACAGCACATCCCAGCAGCAAAATGATTAGGCTATGTAGGTCATCTAAATAAAATCACTGTCTATCTCTGACCATAAGTAACACAAATAAACTGTGTCTAGTTCATACTCTGGCTTCCTTTACTGAAAGATGTGAAAAAAACAGAACAATATTCTTTGTCAAAAAGAAAGTAACAATACACAACTGTAGCCACTTGACAGCTATCAAGAAATATATGGTAACTGAATGGACAAACCAATAAAAAGGGAAATGCTACTGTATTAACATTAATCTCTAACAATGATCCATGACTCACTTAAGCAGGGTATAATGACGTGGAAATGTTCTTATAATGGTTCTCTCCTATAGCTAGAAGTGAATAGAAAGCTGTTTCCCCTGGCCAAAGCTCTGGTAAAACTGCATAATTAATTGTACAAAATGAATAAGCTTTTTACTTAAATTATTTATTTACTTATTTATTTATTTTTGGCTGCATTGTGTCTTCGTTGCTGCATGCGAGCTTTCTCTAGTTGTGGTGAGCGAGGGCTACTCTTTGTTGCGGTGTGCAGGCTTCTCATTGCGGTGGCTTCTCTTGTTGTGAAGCACGGGCTCTAGGCGCATGGGCTTCAGTAGTTGTGGCATGTGGGCTCAGCAGTTGTGGCTCACGGGCTCCAGAGCGCAGGCTCAGTAGTTGTGGCACACGGGCTTAGTTGCTCCGTGGCATGTGGGATCTTCCCGGACCACGGCTTGAACCCGTGTCCCCAGCATTGGCAGGCGGATTCTTAACCGCTGAGCCACCAGGGAAGCCCTTTTTACTTAAATTAAAAGACTTAATTATAAAATTAAAAACAATTGCCCATTTTATTGCTCAGAGAAAACATTTACTATGAGTTCCAACCAATCTAATACCACTTTTATAGTGGCTTTCTAGGCTTTACTGATGAATTAATGAACTCACCTCTAAAATACTTCTTAAAAAGATGACTGAGCAGTACTTAGTTATTGAGGAGGTTCTTCCTAGATCACAAACAGTTTAACTTTAGGAAGTGAAGATAACGCCCCTCATTACTCACTGTTTCCTTCCTAAATTATATCAACGGAAAAGCCTTGACTGCTTAATCAAGAAAATAATAGTGCTGATGGGAGGTACCCAAGGTGAGGGTTGGATTGGTGGAAAGGAATACATCCCACATTCTTTCACTCATTACCTATGAAGGATTCCAGCTTTATGGATACAGCTCACTGCTGAAACAATCTGAAATAGGTACCATACCACCATCTGCAGAGAAAAAATAAATTATACTTGGACTGGAAACAAACCAAAAAAACCATATAAATAAACACACACACTCGAACACACAAAACAAATGAAGCTGCAACCAGAGGTTATGATTCAACATGACTTGACATTTCTTGCTTGTAGGTTGAGTAGGCAAAGAAAAGTGGTAGGGGTTTAAAAAAAAAAAAAAAAGCAGATCATTATAAAATAGTTCCAATACTGTTATATAGTATGATGAAGCAGACTTGTGGAAAGAAATCCAGGAAGAATGCAAAGGTACAGAAAACTGGGCATACCAGTATGCAGTAATAGAACCAGGAAAGAAAGCTCATAGAGAATCATGATGTGGAGGTAAACCATTTAGGAAGCAGCTATAGACAGCTTCCTTGTTAGAGGTTTCCTTTCTCATGAATATCAATCAGAGCCTGGAAGGAGTCTGAATAAAAGGAAAAAAACACTCTTCATTGTTGTAAGAGTAAATACAGAACTAGAATGCAAGAATCACAACATTACAATTCTAGCTTCTTTCCACAGAAATATGAATTACCTCTTCCTCAAACAACTTGTCCTTCTGACGAAGGATTTTGTCATATAGGTTCCCTCCTGCAATAAACAAGAAACAGGTTTGAATTGCTTAATAGAGATCAACGCTCCTAGGGTTTTAACAGGTGCCACAGTAAGTGAAGGATTCTGTTTCCTCTTCAAAGATTCCCCTTCTTCCTTCTCAGCTCTTGGGTACATGGGTACAAAATTCTTCCCATCTGTCAAGGACTATATCTGAAATATTCTTCAGAGATTCCCCTCCCTAACAGAAGAGACTCAATACGAAAACGGGAAGTACAGCATTTTTAGAAACGATGAGAGTAAAGACACTTTCTATAGTACCCTAATTTATAAAATTACTTTGAAAGTCTTCAAAATCAGATGATTTTCTTTTCCAAAACTCCTTTTAAAGGAATCTGCAATATTTTGGTAACAACTCTCTCAGTGTGACTATTAGAACATTTGGGTTATAGCTGTGATGTGATGTTTTGTATATATAGGTGTATATCATCAACTTCTTTTTCTTTCCACTTCACGCTGAAAAGGTTTCCCAAAATTTAGGGTAGACTCTAGATTGTTTCCAATCATTACTCCCTTTACTAACTCCTTCCTGCAGAGTAAGTCTGAATTTGCTTCTCCCTTTCATTATCAAGTAATACAGACTGCAAATGATGATGGTTCATTTTATTTCCTACCTGCAGCTGCAACTTACACTGTAGTCCTGGTTCAGTTTCACAACTTTTTTTCCCCTTGCAATTTAGTAACTCAGAGTTTCAATAAATACACCATTCGTTCTAGTTCCTCCTAACCACAAAGGAAGTTAGCTACTTGAGGCTTCTGCTACTTCAAAAATTTCTAATATAATCTCATACATTTAGGGTTGAACAAAGGAACAATCATGGTACACAAGAATCCAGTAAGAAAGTTAGAAGTCTAGGAGCTTTCTCTTAAGAGATTTAAGTCAAGAATATGCTGGGACCTCTTTAGCATGCAGCTCAAGAAAGGGCTTTGGGGGTTCTCTTACGTAATAAGGATAATAGCTTGTACAGTATTTATCAAAAATTTGCTACATATCAAGTACTATGCTAGGAGCTTTACATATTCATTTCATACAACAACCCTAGGAGGTAACTATTGCTTATCAACAAGCTCACTTAAGATAAGGAGGCTGAGGCACAGAGAGGTTAAGTTGCTCATGCAAGATAACAGAGCTAAAAAGTAGTGAAGCTTAGGATATGGGTTCAGGGTCTATTTTCTTAACAAACAGGCTATACTGCTATTTTACAAGCAAAAGGGTTCAAAGAAATCATTTTCATTTTCAGTCAGCTATGATCTTTGAACCACTTTTCAACAGGATGGCTTTAGCTGAAGTCAATATAAATAAATATTACCTACAAGATTTCATTATATATCAAGTCATTTCATTATATATTATATCAAGTGTCAAACCATGCTATGTCTCTAATGCCTGACTAATGTCATTTCATAAGGAAAAAAACCTTGAAAAATGAATGTAAAATTCAACTGAACAAGTAATTTGAAGATGGAATTATCATCACAAAGGAGAATTTGAGTATGCAGGGGAAAAATTCCTCCCCTCATTTTGTAGATCATTTCAAAACTCTCCAGGGCCTGAACTATTTCTCTTAAACTCTAGAAATCCATTTAAAGTTCTTATTCTTTGTATATGTATCTTCTTTTTCTCTCCCCCTTAAGGTAAGTATAAGCACAAGAATGTCTCACTGGAGGAAGTCCCACTGAATTCTACCTTACCATTACAATATTCCAGCTCAATCAGCAGGGTGGTGTTGTCCATGAAGTGATTGTAGTAGGCAATAATGTTGTCATGCTGCAGCAGCGCCAGAATAACAATCTCATTCAAGGCATCACGACGTTCCTTCTCAGACAGTCGGGTCAAATCAACTTCCTTCCACACGACCAATGAGTCATCCTGTAACACAGTAATAGAGCTATCATGTTTTCCTCGCGCCTGGCAGAGAATGAATCCACACCCAGATCTGTAAGCCTAGAAAGAAAACTTCCTAGACTGACTCCTTTTTTTCCATTAAACATGAACAGACTTTAAAAGGTTCTGCATACAACCAAGCAACATAATTTACTGCAGGCCTGGGAAAGCATTAAGATGCTGTTACATTGTTTCTACACTTAATTTACACGATGTCAATTCCAGGTAAAAAATATGGGATGGAGGTAGGTCTCAAAGATTCTATTGAGGGACATTATGAAAGACTGCTAGTCATGATGAGGATTGTATTGGAGAAATAGAGAACAGGAAAATGGTTACCTATGGCTGACCACAGTTTCTTGTAAAATAGAAATGTTAAAATTGCCTCTAATTTTATAAATTTAGATTTCTCTAGTGACTGTCATTTATCCTTTCTGGATAAGAATAAGCCAGGTCTAAGGGCTCTGAGTTCAGTTTCCTCACCCTGTCCCATTCTGCAACTCTGTTTCTACTGTCACTTTTATGTTATCATGTTTTCCTCTATTCATGAAGACTTACCTGTGGCTCCCAATATTCACTCCGTTTTATAATATCTCTAATTATTTACAGATACTGCTCCCCAGCCCGCGAGCACCCCGACCTAAATAACCCTCCCTATCCTTTAGAATGGCTTCGTTAGGCCTTTGAAACTTTGGGGGAAGATCAATGAACCTTCTACTGGGCATTTCCTTAATTTTCAGAGCTCATACACTAAAATATTTGTCCATTCTTTTCCCCTTATATACACATACAACTTAAATGCTATTTGTCACTAACAAGACTAACATGTCTTCCCAATGAAATACACGCTTCTTGAGGGAAAGGGCTGCTTCTAATTATACTCCTGTAAATTCACAGATGTAATAAACATTTGGTGTTAGGGATAATACGTGCAATTTTAGGGAAAGTGCAATCAAACTTAAAACAACCTTGGTAATCAAGTTCAACATGATAATAATGGAAAGGCATGCACAAGGAGATGTGAAACGCCATTCTAGCCCAGGATTTGCTTCTAATTTAAGCGGGCAAGTCCTTAAATATACTATCTTAGTTTCTTTAACTATAAAATAGGAATACCAAAGCTCACCTCCTCATTCCCGTATTTTGAGTACAAATAAGAAAACAGAATACTAACAGTAACTCTAACATTATACATTAATCTTGCAACCACCTCTCTCCTCCTCCATCTTTTAGCCTTAAAAGTACCTTGGAACACACACCAGAACTGCAGACAGATAGATCACTGATAGATCAATCACCTTCAGCAACCCCAGCAAGTTCTCATTGATGCTTACCTATTCTAAAACTAGTTTTAAGACTTTAGTGATCAAACCCTGTTATGATTAGTTTTTGGAAGTAGACTCCCCAGTATAGGGTTTTAATCAGTATACATTCTGAACTTGAGAGTCAGTAATCCACGAATCTCTTCAAAGGACTTGTATGTGTGCAGTAGTGGACTGGGGGGAGGGCATGTTTACATTAGATTCTCAAAGGAGTCCTTAGCCCTCCCAAAGTTAAGAACTAATGGCTTAGAATATACCAAAATAAAAAAGTATTTCCCACGCATAAACGCTGCTGGATAATCACTGAAGAAACTAACACGTTACAATCTTCCCCATGATCTTCAAGAAAAATCTCCAACTGACTGTTCATATCTGAACATAAAGATATGGCAAAGGCAGGGGAGCTGCCACGGATGTGGGAATTTTGAAGCTATCCCCTCCTCTCCACCTCGACCTTGGAGAGCTGTACAGCACAATAGGAAGGAAGTTTTGACAATACCTCACATTCATAAACTACTTTAATTTACAGTTTGCAAAGTATCTTTGTTCGATTCTCAAAATAACCTTAAAGAATAAATATTACGTTTAAAGTACGTAGCTATCACTAACTCCAATTTACAGATGGGAAAACTAAGGCTCAGAGAAGGTTCAATGACTTGCTCAGTTGCCTGATTTAAACAAAAACGACCAGTCAGTAAAACCAATGCTCTAACGAACTCCTAGTGCAGGAGAGTTGAACGAGTGATAAAGACCCCGAGACAAATACCCTGCGGGGCCCTAACACTAAGCGAGGACGACGAGCAGGGAGAGCAGGGCCGCGCAGGCGGGGCGGGGGCGACCGGAGCCGGGGGCCGCTACCTCGGTGCGGCGGTACAGCGTGGCCTCCCCGAAGGCGCCGCGGCCCAGGATTCGGATGGGGATGTAATGCAGCTCCTCCTGCTCCGCCGCGCCGCCGCCGGCTCGGGGCCCCGGACCAGCGCTGGGCCCCGGGCCCGAGTCCCCGCCACCCACGGACTCGCTCCCAAAGTCCGAGTTGAGGGAATCGCAGTGTCGCTCGTACTCGCCCAGCACCGACATGGCGGCGGCCGCGGGACCCGCCTGCGTGTCCCGGGCGGCGCTGACGGCGCTGCGCCTCTCCCGCTTCAGACGCCAGCCCGCGGCCCCGTCAGCCCAGCCACCCCGCCACCCAGCCAGGGTCCATGGTGGCTCCTTCCCCCTTGACCCGGAAGCAGTTCTGGGTGTTTCCGGCCCGGCGGGGTTTCCTCCGCTTTCGCTGGTCGCTCGTTTAGCATAACGGCAAGGCTGCTTTTCCTCCAGGCCGGCTGGGAAAGCGAGGCCTCGGGCGGGGTTGGCGGCGCCTGGTGGAGACCGCGTGGAGTCCAGTGGCTCTGGCGGGGGCAAGGGCGTCATCGACGGGTCTGCAGACCCCTCCCCTGATTGCTGGCCAGGTCCCCAGACAGTTTTGGTTTTTTTTAATAGATCTTCATTGTAGTATAACTGCTTCACAATACTGCGCTAGCCTCTGTCGCACAACAAAGTGAATCAGCCACATGCACACACATACATCCCCAGGTCCCCTCCCCCTTGATCCTTCCTCCCACCCTCCCTATCCCCCACCTCTAGATCGTCGCAAAGCACCCAACTGATCTCCCTGTGCTATGCAGCTGCTTCCCACTAGCTATCTATTTTACATTTGGTTGTGTATATATGTCCATGCTACTTACCCTCCTCCTACGTCCTCAAGTCCATTCTCTACGTCTACGTCTTTATTCCTGCCCTGCCACTAGTTTCATCAGTACCATTTTTTTTTTTTTTTACATTCCATATATATGCATTAGCATATGGTATTTGGTATTTGTTTTTCTCTTTCTGACTTCACTCTGTATGACAGACTCTAGGCTCAGACAGTTTCGATGTCCAGAGGTCATCCAGTCTCAGATGGGCGCCAGGCCTATCTCAAGGGCAGTGACGGGGGAAACAGTCCCTTCCAACATCGCACAGTGCTCTTTGTTTAGTAAGCAATTTATACCTTTTCCCCTCAATTTATACCTTCCCCCCCCCAGCGGAAATACTTGCCTCCTGTCATCTCAATCAGTGGGCCCAGCTGTTTCTTCCAGAACTACCCAGGACTACGCTGGGTCCCTCCATCTTCCACATAACTTCAAGAATATTTTGTCAACTCCCCTGACACTCCTTCCAGATTTCACATTCTCCTTCCACGTGTCTTTTCAAATCTTTGACCAACTGACCTCATGCAACATTCTTTGAGCACTAAGTGCCAGATACTGTATTTGGAGGTGGGGAATCTGCAAAGGTGCTCCCTGCCCTCAAGTCACTAAAAGAATTGCAATACAGTGGAAAAACATGTTCCATCAGTTATGCGACCTTGGGCAACTTTACATCTCCAAGGTTACTTTTTTTTTTAAATTAATTAATTTATTTTGGCTGCATTGGGTTTTCGTTGCTGCGCGGGGCTTTCTCTAGTTGCGGTGAGCGGGGGCTACTCTTCGTTGTGTTGCACGGGCTTCTCATTACAGTGGCTTCTCTTGTTGTGTGCAGAGCACAGGCTCTAGGCGCATGGGCTTCCGTAGTTATGGCATGCAGGCTCAGTAGTTGTGGCTCGTGGGCTCTAGAGCGCAGTCTCAGTAGTTGTGGCGCACGGGCTTAGTTGCTCTGAGGCATGTGGGATCTTCCTGGACCAGGGCTCGAACCTGAGTCCCCTGCATTGGCAGGCGGATTCTTAACCATTGCGCCACCAGGGAAGCCCCAAGGTTACTTTTTAATCGTAAAATTGTGGGAATATGTCCTACAGAGATAACAACTAACATTTATTGTTATGTTCCTGGCACTATGCTAAAGGTTTTCTTGGGACTTCCCTGGTGGTCCAGTGGGTAAAACTCCCCGCTCACAATGCAGGGGGCTTGGGTTCAATCCCTGGTGGGGGAACTAGATGCCACATGCATGCTGCAACTAAGAAGCCCACGTGCTGCAACTAAAAAAGATCCAGCATGCCACAACTAAAACATGCTGCAACAAAGATCCCACGTGCTGCAACTAAGACCCGGACCCAGCCTAAGTAAATAAATATTAAAAAAAAAAATAAAGGTTTTCTATGTATAATCCCATTTAATCCTCATAGTATTCCCATTCTACAGAAGGAACTGAGAGAGAAGGGTTAAGTAACCTGCTCTGTGTTACATAGGTAGTGAGGGGAGCTGGGAGCCAAACCCAGCAACATGGCTCCAGCTCTCTTTCAGAGAGCAGGATGTTTGGGGGCTAAGAGAAGGTAGTGTGGCCGGAGGCCATGGCATAGGTGGGGTAGAAGCAGAAGACAAGGCCTCAAACGTTTATTTAGAGAATTTGGCTTTTCCTGTGGGCAATGGAAAATATTGGAGATTTTTAAGCAGGGGAGTATATGATTTGTGTGACTATATGCCCTGATTTGCTGGGGGATGTCCCAATTTATACCTCCCCCCCCACCGCATAATTAGTAAGTCTTCTTTTGCTCATGTGCCCAGCACAGACAAAAACCAATATGATCACCTTACATAGACCAAAGCTATACTTTACAAAGAACTCTCATGACAATATGGAAGACAAAGACTGGAGGCCGGGAGACAAGCGCTGAGGTACTATCACTGAGAGTGGAAAAGGGGCCCAGATTTAAGAAATCCATCTGAGGAACATTTAGAACTTTGTGCTCAGTTAGGATATGGTTGGTGAGGCAAATCTGAGTCCGGGAGACTCACATCTAGGTTTTTAGGTGGATAGTGACAGCAAATACAGGAGGAAGAGAATTGGTAGAATGGGGTGAAGGGCATGAGAGCTAATGAGCTCACATTCCCCTGACCTTTCTAGAGTTCATCAATGTTCCTTTTAAAGTATGATATCCTACACTCTGCATAACCTTCCACTTTGGGTCTGAATAGGAGGGTACAAGGGACTTCTGTCCTCCTTGATCTGGATCCATTTTTTCTATTATTGTACCAGACTTCATGATGATCTACGTACGCTGTGCTTGTATTTAACTAAACGTCTATCTCTTTTTCACAGCCAATCTGATGCAAAGTAACACAGCTGTCCCACCAGATCACATCACTCCTTATTTTCTTCACAATGTTTATCTATAAAATTGATGTCTTATTTGTTTACTTTATTGATTATCTCCATTCATTGGAATATAAGCTCCATGAGAGCCTGGATTTTGCCCTCTTGTTCACAACTATGTATCATCAGTGCCTAGAAAAGTGCTTGATATTATAGGCCTAAAAATTATTTGTTGAAAGAATATCAGGTCGTTATTATTTCATACATATATAACATTTTTTAAACCAAAATGCAAGACTGACTGACTGATAACCCCTGTTAAAATTTTTGTTGGTTTCATTCTGGGGTTCTTAGATTGTACAGATAGGTTTCAACTTTCAATTCATTCATCCAACAAACACTGAGTACCAACTTGCGCCAGGTGCTGGGTTACAAGAGAACAAAATAAACATGGTTCCTACTCTCCTGGAGCTTACAATCCATATAACAGACAAATAAACAGGCAATTACAACCGTATATAAGTGCTATTATAAGGAAAGTACAATCTTCTAGAAAGGCATTTAGGAGGGGCACCCTTCTAAGCCAAACTAGCTGGGTTAGTGAAGGCTTCCCGGAGGAATGTCCAAAATGTTAAGTCAGTGGTGGCTAAAGAAAGTAGGGAGATCATGCTGGAGAGAGGACATTCCATCTACCTCCTCCTATTAATTAGAAGGCACTTTGAGTGAGGATAGGTATTGCTTATTCATCTGGGTCTACTCCAGAGTTTAGTTCAGCACATTAAATAGAACAGATGATCAATAAATGATTTTTGAGTTGAATGGAAAAAACAATTACTTATAGCTAGAAGTGCTGACTTTCATTCAGAGAAGCTGAGTAGGTTTCAGCCAAAGCTTAAAAATTCACTTTTCTGGGGCTTCCCTGGTGGCGCAGTGGTTGAGAATCCGCCTGCCAATGCAGGGGACACGGGTTCGAGCCCTGGTCTGGGAGGATCCCACATGCCGCGGAGCAACTGGGCCCGTGAGCCACAATTACTGAGCCTGCGTGTCTGGAGCCTGTGCCCCGCAACAAGAGAGGCCGCGATGGTGAGAGGCCCATGCACCGCGATGAAGAGTGGTCCCCGCTTGCCGCAACTAGAGAAAGCCCTCGCACAGAAACGAAGACCCAACACAGCCATAAATAAATAAGTAAAATTAAAAAAAAAAAAAAAAAAAAAAAAAAAATTTAAAAGAATCAGAGCCTCTGTCCAAAGTGGCCCTGAATGATTTAAAAAAAAAAAAAAAAAAAATTCACTTTTCTGGCATCTTTGCAATATGGAACTAGACAGTTTTCTATAACTTGTTTAGCCTGATATTATGTTCTAGTTATAATGCATAGATACAAAGCTTAACAAATGTCCTGTTCCATCTTAGAGAATACAAAACAGAAACTCAAGTTCAGTACTTCATTGTACTAGATATAAATGAAACTAAATATCTGACTTTTGAATATTCATAAGTCCAGAAATACTCACCATTTTAAAGGTATAACTGATTTTAAAGTGCTTCCGGTAAAAAACAGTATTTCCATTTTATATTTTAACAAGTGAATAATTAGGATGCTATATAGCAGAAGTTCTCACTTGTGAATGGATGATTTCCAGGGGCCATAGAGTTACTGGTAATATTAAAGAAACTACCAAAGTACTTAGCAAAGTCTATAGCTTCACTGTCCAATGTGGTAGCCACTAGCTACACGAAACTACTGAGCACTTGAATTGTGGCTAGTCTGAAGTAAGATGTGTTGTAGCTGTAAAATGCAAACCAGATTTCAAAGAATTTATATGGAACAAAGATTGTTAGATATCTCAGTCATTTTTACATTTTTATATTGACATTGTTGACATTCTATTTTGGATATATTAAACTTAATGTATTATTAAAATTAATTTCACAATATTTACAATAACCAGGACATGGAAGCAACCTAAATGTCCATCAACAGATGAATGGATGAAGAAGATGTGGTACCATATATACAATGGAATATTACTCAGCCATCAAAAAGAACGAAATAATGCCATTTGCAGTGACATGGATGGACCTAGAGATTGTCATACTTTAAAAAATATTTATTTATTTGTTTAGGCCATGCCAGGTCTTAGTTGCGGCATGTGGACTCTTAGTTGCAGCATGCATGTGGGATCTAGTTCCCTGACCAGGGATCGAACCTGGGCCCCCTGCATTGGGAGCACAGTCTTACCTACTGGACCACCAGGGAAGTCCTGAGATTGTCATACTGAGTGAAGTAAGTCAGACAGAGAAAGATAAATATCATATGATATCGCTTATATGTGGAATCTAAAAAAAAAAAGGTACAAATGAACCTATTTACAAAACGGAAATAGAGTCACAGATGTAGAAAACAAACTTATGGTTACCAAGGGGGAAAGGGATAAATTGGGAGATTGGGATTGACATGTATACACTACTATATATAAAATATCAATATATAACTAATGAGAACCTACTGTATAGCACAGGGAACTCTACTCAATACTCTGTAATGACATATATGGGAATAGAAGCTAAAAAAGAATGGATATATGTACGGGTATAACTGATTAACTTTGTTGTACAGCAGAAAAACACAATATTGTAAATCAACCATACTCCAATAAAAATTATTAAAAAAATAAAAGAAAATAAATTTCAACTGTTTTTTTTTTACTTTTTAAATGTGGTACTAGAAAAATTCATGTTATTAATGGGGCTCATGCTATATGAGATACCACTGTAGCAGACTGAATAGCTAATAGTTTGTAGAACATGTACAACCATTTAACATATATACTGTTGAGACAATTAAATTTACATTCACTTACACATTTTGCTGAATTCATTCATTATTTATGTTCTCTAAAATATCAGTAAGAAATAAGACATTTTTGATGTTAAAGTATTTACACTTAAATGTTGGGAACCACTACTTTATAAACTACAGATTCACTGACATAATTTATTAACTGTTTTTTGGGGGAATGGAGGTAGAGGGTAAATAAGAGGCCAGATAGTCAATGTGTAAATCACTTCAGGTTGACTCTTAAAAAGAAGCTTTATGGGGTTTCCTTGGTGGCACAGTGGTTAAGAACCTGCCTGCCAATGCAGGGCACACGGGTTCGAGCCCTGGTCCGGGAAGATCCCACATGCCGCGGAGCAACTAAGCCCGTGTGCCACAACTACTGAGCCTGTGTGCCGCAACTACTGAAGCCCGCGTGCCTAGAGCCTGTGCTCCGCAACAAGAGAAGCCACCATGAGAAGCCCATGCACCGCAACCAAGAGTAGCCCCCTCTCGCCACAAACAGAGAAAGGTTGCGTGCAGCAACGAAGACCCAATGCAGCCAAAACTAAAAATAAAATTAAAAATTAAAAAAAAAAGAAGCTTTATGGAAAAGATTCAACTGCAAGTAAAAGGAACGGAGAAAATGGCCTTTACCTGCTGGAGTGGAGTTTTGCATAGATGTGATGGGTCAAAAAAGCAAGTCCTGGGGGGGGGTTCTAAATTGGGAGGGGTATTTTAAGAATTGAGGGAAAGGGAGAAGACCCTCTGTAGGAATAATTCCACTAGCAGTTTCTAAAACAGAGAAGCTACAGAGAATTCCTGGCTTACAGAACCCTATTTGATCTTTCTGAACATGTATAATTAAGTATTATTATTTTAATATAGATATTATATACAGTTTATACATTTATATATAAAGTATAATAAACTTTTACTAGCTCACATAAACTTTATCCATCTGGAGTAAATTACAAACATTTTTTCTCTAATTCGTCACATATAATTTGCCATACTTTAATACTGAGGAATATGGAGGAATTATTGCCAATCCAGACAAAGAGATACTCAAGAGTAACAGAAAAATACACCTAAAATAGTTTCTGCTAGCCTTTATTTGAGAAAATTTACACAAAAATCCCCAATCCAACACTTACAAGTGAATCTGTATAAATCCATAAATCCCACATGCCTCTTTCCATTAAACAAACAGAAAAACAGCTTATGACAGGGGTTTATGACAATGGTATAACAAAGCTTACTTAAAACTATCATTTTCATCAATAATTTACAGGCTTTGTTGAATAACAGGTTCAAAAATGGAGGAAAGCAGATAACATATTCGTTTTTAAAGCTGATTTGCTCTTGCACTAGTCTTTTATCAAAAGCAAATAATTTTACTTTTTAGATAAAATCAAATTGTGATATCAACGAACTTTAAACCAAAAGCACAAATTCCAAGTTTGTAGTCTTGGCATGAGTAAAAGGAAAGGACAGGAAAGAATTTCAGTTTCACAAAGTCACATTTGGGAACAAAACATCAGCAAAATAAAATATTTTCCTCTCCTATCTTCTTCTTTGACATTTTGTCAGAACAGAAGACTATAACCAACTGAGTAGCTTTCATTGTTTCTAAAAAGGGGAAAGGCACCAGTCAGAAATATGAAAGAGTTTCTTGTTAGGCTAATGGTACAGAACAGTATTTCACCTTTAAACGTCTAAGGATGGATCTTAACTCACAAATTTGGTTATTCTCTTCCCTGCTTGGATGTATCCTCTGTTGTTTAGTATATGTAATACCACAGATAGACTTTCTCAACATCTGCTGCCCTTATGGTGAGATTTGGCTGCCAGGTTCTCAGAAACAGTATCTATCAATTCTTAACAGCAGATGGCAATGTTGCACAAATTAATGAAAGAACTACTTTTATGCCACACCAGAGGAATGCATACAGGGAGTCAAAAGAGGGGGGAAAAAGGCTTTTGGGTTCACAATAGCTGGAACATTTACAGAACAGCCTGAGAGTTTAACAACATAACTCACTCCCTCTTTCCCCTTTGTACTTTATCCAGGTCATGACAGCACCGTTCTCTGTTAATTCCAACATGCTGCTTCTTAACTGCAAGCTGCAGAGCCCTAAGTCCTGTAATGCTTGTCACTGCGATGGGACAAGCCCTGTAACAGTCAGTAGGGTTAAAAAAAAAGAGATTACAGAAAGGACAAACTCCCACCCACTTTACTGGGAGAAGTGGGGAAAATATCAAGTGATGTTATTTTTCACTGTTGTTTATGAACATGGTCATTCGTGTCCACACTTTCTCTTATTTACCTTAGTATTGGCCTTTAGGCACCTCATATTCCCAAAGTGATTATTGGATTTGCTTTTATAACATACATTTTCAGGTATTTACTCGATTCATGATCCTTCCAGATGTGTTACTTTTTAATACTTCATATGTCCTAATTCTCTAGATGGAATACATAAGAACAGAAATTAAGTCAGTGACTTGCCATGTAAAGTCTTCATAAATTTTACTTATTTTTTTCCTTTGTAGAAGTTATGTTAAAAATTTAAGCAACCACATAACTGACAACGGACTTGTATCTAGGATATATAAGGACTCCTCAAACTCAATAGTATAAATCAACTATACTTCAATTAAAAAAAAAAATCTCAGTAGTAAAAAGAACACACAATCTAATCACAAAATGGGCAAAGGAACAGATATTTCACCGAGGAAGATATACAGATGGCAAATAAACACATGAAAGGATGTTCAACACCATTTACTAATAGGAAAATGCAAATTAAAACCACAGTGAATATCATTACACATGCCTCTCAGAATGACTAAAAAAATTTTTAAAAAAATAGCAAATACTGGTGAGGATGTGGAGAAACTGGATTGGTCATACATTGCTAGTGGGAACGTAAAATGACACAGTCATTCCGAAAAAAGAGCAGGACAGTTTCTTACAAAAATAAACATGTGTTTACCATATAACCCAGCAACTGCTCTATTGGGCACTTATCCCGGAGAAATGAAAATTTATGTTCACATAAAAACCTGTACATGAATGTTCACAGCAGCTTTATTAGTAATGGCCCAAAACTGAAAACAACAGCGATGTCCTTCAGTGGGTGACTGGTTAAACTGTGGTACATCCACACCATGAAGTGCTAATGAGCAATAAAGAGGAACAAACTAGTGATATATGCAACAACTTGGATGGATTTCAAGGGCACTATGCTGAGTGAAAAAAGTCAATCTCAAAAGGTTATATACTATGTGATTCCATTTATATAACATTCTTGAAATGACAAAATTAGAGAGATGGAGAACAGATTAGTGGTGCCAGAGGTTGGGGCTTGGGGTTAAGGAAGGAGGAGACTGTGGCTATAAAAGGGTACCCCAAGGGATCCATGTGATGAAACGGTTCTGCATCTTGTGGTGGTGGTCACACATCCATACATGTGATAAAACTGCATGGAACTAAACACACATAAATACACAAAAAGAAAAAGTTCAAGCGGCTGAGCACAAGTATTTTAATTCTCTAAAATGAAATTTTCTTTAAGAGTAATCTACAGTTCAAAGCTCAGTTCTATGAGGTGTCACATCCATTACACTTTCAAGAGACATAAAATTATGAAAGGGTATCACCAGAAGCTATCTAAACATTTCAGCTAAGGGTCAAGAGAAAGTTAATAGTGTTGTCACACAGAAATCCAAAGAGGACAATCAGAATGAAACAAGTTCAACATGGTCATACAAATGTTGGTAAAAGAACTAGAGTGGAAGCCCAAGCTGGTGAGCAAGTGGGAGAAGGAAAGAAAACATGGTTCAAACAGATCATACGAGGAAACCCAGTACAAATGCTGGCTTTGGCATTATCTAGGTAACCCCTATTTTTTGTCATAGGTGACTCTTATAATAGTCTTATTGTTGCAAAACCAGTCCAAATCCTACCAAGTTAAAAAGAAGTCCCTCTTTGACTTATTGGGTGTAGGTGGTAACCCACGTCCTCCCACACCAAAAGACATCAGTTCTAGCAAGAAAGCTCCAACGTGCCTTGATGGTGCTGCTGGTAGGATGCCTTAGGTCACGCACATCCCAGCGATGTTCTGCTGGCTAAGATACAAGGTGGGAGGAGACTGGGCTTTATTACTCAATCAACTTCTTGGCCTTGAAGAAGCGACGCAGGTAGAAGACCTGCCAGGTGGCTAGACCAATGAGGCAGAACATTGAAAAGATGCTGAAGTACAGGACCCGAGTGTTTGTGGACTCTAAAAAAAAAAACAAAAGCAGTGTAAATGTAATGAAGTGAGGCTCAGTAGGCTAAAACGGCCAGGGGGAAAAGGCAATTAATTAGCTTCACTCTGCCCCTAGGCCTTACAGTAGGACTTCAGATAAGTTTTTTTCTTAAATTTTTATTATTCTATACATAAATGTTAAAAATTACAAAGATTAGTACTATTAGTTTGATACACTAAAAGCTGACTGAGAATATGGTCAACTGCTTATCACAGAAAAAACTGCTATTCCCTTGAAAATCTAACAAGGCTCATTTACCTGTAGAGCAACAACACCGAAGTAAGCAATTATCCTTCCACACAACTCCCTCTGGCAAAACTGAGAAAAAGGTACACCAGAATTTAAAGTTTGGGGATCTATCTCCTTTACGGTGCACGTACTGAGAAACAAGAGCTTCCCTCCCCTCACCATTGGTATCACGCATCTCTTCCTCTCGCTTCTTCATATAGGCAAAATCATTAACAATGGATTCTGAAAGGTCTTCTAGGCGTCGTAGCTCTACCTCCAAAGGTTTGAGCTTCTCAACTTTTGCAATCTGGAAAAGAAAGGAATTATGAACACACTCCCTGAAAAAGCTGCTCCAGTCAAGAACACAACATAACAGAGGAGTCTTTTTAAAAGTTTCACCAAACTTAAAATTTCTTCTGTCATCATTCTAACACATTTTAAAATTTGGGCTTCTTCCCTTCCCTACTGTCTATATGTTTCCATCTCAGACTTTTTTTATACTTTAATTTTGATTAAAACCTCCTTAGTAGTCCTATAATATGGTAGCCTATAAAATAAGATATATTATTTTTCCAAGATTTCTGACTTTAATAAAGCATTTTACTTTGCCTTTCCACTTTTGTCTAAGAAATAAGCAATATTATTAGCATAAGTGTGAGCGCCATAGTATTAGTCAAATGTGGTTTTGAGAAGAAAACACACCAAATTCCCAATAGGGAATGCACAGGAATGAGAGAGTACATATAACTATAACATTAAGATAGTAACTCAAGATGCAAAATTAGAGAATTCTGGTTTGCTCATTTAAATCCCACAACAGCTTTAAGGTTTGTAACAGAGCTCTAGAACCCAGATGAATCCTAGCTCTCTGCTTAAAAAAAAAAAAAAAAAAAAAATTGCACTGCGTGTTTTTTTGTTTTTGTTTTTTAACATCTTTATTGGAGTATAATTGCTTTACAATGTTGTGTTAGCTTCTGCTGTATAACAAAGTGAATCAGCTATATGTATACATATATCCCCATATCCCCACTTGTTTTTAAATTACATAGCCAGTTATCAAAATAAGTCTCCAAGGACATCGCTATGTGCTAAGGAATGAAGGGTATGAGAAATAAACTGTCTTCCTTTTTCACCCCAGACCACTGTTAAACCTCCAAGAGTATCTAGTAACTAAAGGCATATATGATCAGAGAGAGGATTTCATTATTCTATTTTTTTTTTCTTTATCAATCTTAGATTATGATTTGTATTAAAATGGGGATATAACACCAGAGTTTTCCAGATCTTAAAACTCATATACCAGTTGCTCTTAAATTTTTTCCACAGAGAACTCTTCAAAAAATATTTCTACATCTGCTTCTTTACTCCCTATACATTCTCTATATAACTCCCTACTTTTTCTTCTCTTCTGTCCAATTCACCTTCCTTGTTCTTTTTCTCTGTTAAATGTTAATAGCAGTTAATGTGGGATGAATGGGAATAGTTTGAGGGTGTTCTTGTGTTCTCTTCACTAAACTATATTCTTCATTGAACCTGTGAAGAACAAGACAAAGTTATTTAAAATAAAAGAAAACTAAAAACTGCTGTTAAGATAGGGATATAAAACTTGAGTTTATATTTAAGGTACCTAAAATATGGTGATGGATTTGTAATGATCCACCTAAGTTTTCTTTCACTGGATGTACATTTTCTTACAATTGTAAAATGTTGAATACAGTTAATAGCTTGACTGACAGCTAGCTACAGAACAGAATAAAGCTAACTGGGTATAAGATTTACAATGGTTAGTTAATACACTGAGCTAACACTCTTAGCTGAATACCTAAACACCAGGTTTTGCCATTAACCTACAATATATATCTGTTAATTGATTTCATATAGAGGTGCAGAGCATAGAAATCCCCCCAGGAAAAAGATACAAGACATATATGATAAGCTGAACCTTAGGCTGTTTAACATTTTCCCTCCTGGTATATGCTTTCCCCTCCAAAGCTTCTTGAATGAGATAGTATGAAGGCAACAGCATGATACATCTTTAGAGATAAGTGCTTTAAGGCTCCTTAAATAGAAACTTATAAAAGGAACTGGAAGTGAAACTATGGCTGTACCCTCTCTCTGCCAGCTGAAAATAATATTCTTAAAAATTACTTTGAAGACTACTTCTAACTCCCCACCCTTTTTTTGGTTAAATGACAATAGTCCAAAGGCCTAAAACCCCAAAAAGGAGCTTGGAATGAAAATAAATTTGGTACTGAGAATAGCCTTTGTAGAATATAGTCCCCCAAACCTGTTCCCAATCCTTTTCCTTTCCGGTGTTTCATTTATTTTTTAGCTGTACAAGAAACATATAAATATGTCCCCTTACTAAAGAATTTAAATTATTCAGAAGCAAAGGAAACAAAAACAAAAGGCCCATCTTCATAGCTCCTCAATCCCCACATCCACACATTTCTTCCCAGAGGTGGTTATGAACTTGGTGTACATCTTTCTAGACCTTGTCAGAAGATAACACACTATTTACGCCTTTGTATGTATATAAATGTACATAGGAAAATATAATTAAAAACATACTTATAAATGCGATCATAATGTATATGTTGTTCTATGGCTTCCTTCTTTTCATTTAATAAAATCTTTCCAAAAACTTCAGTGCTTGTAGATTCACCTCATACTTCTTAACTGCTACATAGTATTCCATATGGCATATGGGCCACTGTTTACTTAATCATTCAATTTCCTAACCCCTTTTCTAGTATAGGACCTACTCTAGACTCTATACTTCTATTCATAACATATCATCCAAGTCGATTTCATTTTCTCAATGAAATCCCTACTCAATCCTGTCCTTAATTCAGTAAATTATTTGCAGACTTCTTGAGTGGGATGAAGGTCTCTTTCCCTAAAAAACATCTCTGCCTGATAACTACCTTTATTCTTGATACTAGTTTAAAATCTAGCAAACTTAAAGAATTGCCAAAAGACTAAAACAATATTGAAAACCAACTTGCTATTTCAACCATCTAACACATCATGGATACTCAGTGGAAATAACAAAAATAATGAATATATTTCTACATTTAATCTAAACCTAGAAATCAATACAAATGTAAAAAGGTTTTTCTGTTTTGTTTTTTAACATTTTAATACCCTAACAATGTTTTTTTGAGTGCTTATTATGTGCAAGGCACCAAGATAAATTATCATCTCTGCTCCTAAGAAGCTCAGTCTCGTGGAGAGGCTCACCTAAAAAGCTACAACCATAATATAAAGCACTATGTATTAACTTCTACAACAAAGGTACACATTGGAAGTGGAATGGAAAGAAAGTAGCATGAACTTAATTACAATTGGAAGAATAAAGGAAAGCTTAACAGGAAGTAGGGGAGTTGGGTCATACAAGTTGTACAGGATTTTAAGAGATGAGAGAGACAGATATGGGAAGAAAGTGCAGGCCCTGCTTAGGAGGACATGAGTAGCCTAGTTATAAGTAGGCAGATGTACGCGTGTGTGTGTGCACGCGTGCTTGGGGGTGGGTGGTGGGTAATAGCAAATATAAGGCTCAAAAGTTAGGCTGGAGCTAAATTGAGGATGAGGATGAAGAAGGTAATATAATGAATTAGACCTATTACTATATACCCAGAATGTGATCCGTATTTTATATCTTATACTCTCACTTAATCCTCATAACATAATCCTATATGTGGTGAATATTATTATTCCTAAATTTCTCAGATGAGGAAATTAAGGCTCAGAGTGTTAAATAACTTGCCCAAGGTCTCAGAGCTTGGTTGAGCTAGAATTGCAATCCAAGTCTGAGTTTATATTTTATTCTGTAGGTACAAAAATTTGGTGAAGAAAACCAGATGACTAGACTAAGTTTTATCTGGATCAAAAGTGAAGTGAATGAGCTATAGTAGGCCACAAAGATCTGGGTAAGTTGTCCAGGTTATCAGTCAAACTTCATAGGTTTCATACTGCATTACTCTAATTTTTATAACTAATAGAATAAAATTTTAAAACAAATTATCCTAAGTATTTTAAAGTAGACCCTCTTCGCTTGCCCAGGACTAAGCATTCAAAGAGTATCATCAAGGGACTTCCCTGGTGGTCCAGTGGTTAAGAATGCGCCTTCCAATGCAGGGGACGCAGGTTCAATCCCTGGTTGGGGAACTAAGATCCCACACGCTGCGGGGCAACTAAGCCTGTGCACCACAACTACTGAGCCTGCGCACCACAACTAGAGAGCCCACGTGCTGCAACTACCGAGCCCATGCACTCTGGAGCCTGCACACAACTAGAGAGAAGCCTGAGCGTCACAACGAAGATCCCACGTGCTGCAACTAAGACTCAATGCAGCCAAATAAATAATTAATAAGAAGAAGAAGAAAAGAAGAGTATCATCAAGACTTTACATCAGTCAGTACAAAAAGCTAACAAGAAAACCTCTATCAATATCCCCACTGACTGTTGTTCTGCTATTCAAAACATCTGATTCAATGTTCAAAGCGTCGTAAGAATGTGAAATTATACATTTCACGAAGGCAGGCCATTATTCTAGTCTACTTTTCTCTTCCACGGTTGGAAGGATGATGTGTGTTTTGCCAACAGTCTGATAAAAGCAAACCCTATCTGACAATGTGTACCATAGGTTCTCCACTAGGAGGTAGCATTCCCCTTGTAGACTGCATTTAACCATTAAATAATCAAAAATATCAGAGCTACAAGAGACTTCATTTTACAAATGAGGAAACTCATGATTCCATAAAGTTATTCAGTCCTTTGAGGGGAAGACCAAGACTAGCAGTACCACGGTCTCTTGACTCCCTACCCAGGGTCACCAAAGCATTTATTTAGCATCAAAACTGCAAAGCGGGCTTCCCTGGTGGCGCAGTGGTTGAGAATCCGACTGCCAATGCAGGGGACACGGGTTCGAGCCCTGGTCTGGGAAGATCCCACATGCCGCGGAGCAACTAGGCCCGTGAGCCACAACTACTGAGCCTGCGCGTCTGGAGTCTGTGCTCCGCAACAAGAGAGACCGCAATAGTGAGAGGCCCGCGCACTGCGATGAAGAGTGGCCCCCGCTTGCCCCAACTAGAGAAAGCCCTTGCACAGAAACGAAGACCCAACACAGCCAAAAATAAATAAATTAATAAATTAATTTTAAAAAACAACAGGGCTTCCCTGGTGGCGCAGTGGTTGGGAGTCCGCCTGCCAACGCAGGGGACACGGGTTCGTGTCCCGGTCTGGGAAGATCCCACATGCCGCGGAGCGGCTGGGCCCGTGAGTCACAACTGCTGAGCCTGCGCGTCTGGAGCCTGTGCTCTGCAATGGGAGAGGCCGCGAAAGTGAGAGGCCCGCGCACCGCGATGAAGAGTGGCCCCCGCTCGCCGCAACTGGAGAAAGCCCTCGCACAGAAACGAAGACCCAACACAGCCAAAATAAATAAATAAATAAATAAATTTAAAGTCCCCCACTAAAAAAATAAATAAATAAAAATAAAAAACAACAACAAAACAACTGCAAAGCTCTGCTGTAAAATGTAAGCAAAAATGAATCCCTGACTTCCAAAAGCATACACACTCAGTGTATCCAAATCGTACCTATCTTTCCAGCCTTAACCATGAAGCCTCCTTTAACCACTACTGTTAACACTGATTCCCTCTTCCCTAATGCCCTACAACACTTAGACTGTGTCACACAATTAACACTCAATCATATATTGTCATATTCACATTGTTTTTGCTTTTTATCCTTTTCCCCCACACTAGTTTGGATCTTGAACTCAACAGAATTAGAATGATATATACTTTGTGTAGTCCCACATGCCTGATACATGGTACACACTTGTAGCTAACCCATTAGGTCCATCCTATGCCTTCTTTAAGGAGCCAACTTTCTCATAGCAGATATGTGCTGCTGGTCCCCTGAAGCACACACTCCCTGTATGTTAAGAGCACTCTGCATTTACTTTCACTCAGCATTCATCTTCACCAGGCCCACTGCCTAGGAAAAAGTTCTCTCTACCACAATATCTATCACTCTTCATCTGTAATGGTAGGTACTGTTTGGAAAAGCTTTCCCTGTGTATCTACGACACCTCCAAAATAACTGTAAAATTACTCTTCTTAAACCATATCCAAATCTTCCATTCCTCTAATGATGATGTGAATCTAAAGAGTTCAGAGTTCTATGTAATTGTACCAAGGAAAGGTATTAAATCTGAAAGACTGCTTCTTAAAACACACATGTGAAACCAGCCTCTAGAGAATCACTAGATTCTTTCCCTTGGTGGAACACTGAGAAACTCAAGAGAGAAGCTTCTTGAGGAGAGCCAGATTCAGACAAATGACTCTGTTATCTCCACACCCCACTCCACAGCCCCTGCAAATTTTAGAAGCATAGCAATAAAAGTGGAGACCATCCAGTCTAACACAATCAAGATAATGAAGACAGTTGTACACCCAAAGGCAAGTCTACTTATGCATGGGGGCATGTGAATCACAGGCTTCTTCAATGAAGGTCAAAAGGTCAACAATGTGCCAAAATAAGTCCAGCTAATACTGCCAACCTTAGGGCTAAATGAATGAAATTTAGAAAGATCCTATTTACTCTGTCATAGCCATTTGGCAGTTTCTAGAAAGGGTAGGAGAAGGGAACTAAAATCTACTGAACTGATCACCTATGTGTCAGGTGCCTCCCATGTTATTTCATTTAACTTATGTCAAGAAAGGGATTTTGGATCAAGTATATAAAACCAGAGTTCCTCCTTCATGAGGGCGTTCAGAGAAACAGAACCTTTGGAAAGCCTTCAGCTGTTGCTCCAACAACTGCAACTGTGTTTTTGGTGTATTTGTTGGTAGCAAATGGCATACTAATAGAACCACTAGGCAAAACATGACTTTAGCTGAGTTGAAAATGCTGACATCCAAGCAAGAGGGGACATACACAGCCCAAGAGTTAGAGGATATGTCAGACAGCTCCTTCTTGGTGGGATAATTGCCTTCATTCCCACAACTGTAAGATTAGACAGTAAGTCCCTCCAAACCGCTGTTCTAGTTCACAGACCACAAACTAAAAAGAAATGGCTCAATTCACATACTGATTCTACAAAAATGCCACCCTCTGAGGGGCAAATGCCACCCTCTGATAGTGGTGAGAGGTCCTTAAAATACAACGGAGGGAATCAAAAGTGCTTTATTTCTGAGGAAATACACATTCTTTCTCTTTAAAGAATGCAAACTACAAGACTATGCTTCTTTACAAAATGGCAACCATTCTGCCTTCAAATAATGTCACCTTACATTTGTATCATGTTTACATAGCAATTCACATGCATTAACTAATCCTCCATAACAATTTAGTAGGTAGTGTGGTACTCTGTCCAGCTATTTAGACAGCAATTACTACTGAATCTTACAGGACCACATGGGATTTCAGAATTAGGAAGTCTGCAAATGTGAGGGAGAGCTGTGATGTGAAAAAAACATTAAAAGAAATGTGCCACTTTCCTGAATCTAAATACTGATGCTGAAGGGCCGCAATCCTCTGGAGATAAAGTCTCTCCCTTGCCTCAAGGGCCTGAAATTAAATGCCTCAAAACCTCTACATATGCTCACTGCTCTCTGGTAATTAACCACTCAACAAGTGCTTCTACTATCTATGTTCTTGTCACAGGCATTAGCCCAGAGACAACTAATAGCTATTTCTGAGCAAGGTTTAAGGCAGCCTAGCCACAGACTGAGAAAAGGGCTAGTCTTTGGCCTGTGTAATAACCACTTGTCCTCCTCTGTCTCAGTCTAATCTGCTTTTTGGGGGGTGGGGGAGTGGGGAGGTAGACCACCGCAGAAAGCAGTGGGAGGAGTTTCTTGGTTAAGAAAGAGAATTTAGAGTTGTGTTGCAACCATGTGCGTAAAGAAAGGCTTAGGACATGCCAGACTTCCGAAGCAGGAAGCAGGCAAAGGAAGCACTGTGGTTTCCTTTCTGCTAGGGATTCCCCTCTTGGGTAAGTAAAAGGTCATGAAAGATAAAGGCCCTTTCCCAGTGTCAACAAAGTCCAAGGATGATGGAAATTCCAGGAGGTATGGGGATTCTAAAATGCCACATGGGGGGGGCGGAGTCAAGATGGCAGCGTGGGAAGATGTGGAGTCTGCGTCTCCCCACAACTAGGGCGCCTGCAGGATGCTGGTGGGGGACCTCCACGCCCAAGGTGACAGGAGGAAACCCCAAGTTAACTGGTAGGATGTGGGGGAACTGAGAGGGGAGGAGAAGTGGAGGCCAGATAGGACCAGCGCTTCTGAGGGGTGGCTGAGGGTGGGAGGGTTTCCCATGCCTGCAGGGACCCTTGGGGGCTCGGATCAGGGGGGAGCATGCTATCCCCTGCCCAATCGGCCGGAGAAGTCTGCCTGGCTCTCGGGCTGGGTCCTACGCCCTCAGAGGCCCCCTTGGGGCCGCGTGGGTCCTGGGGGCATAGGAGAGAGGCCAGGGAGATCAGGAGAGGCGGGTGGGAGGGGGCCCTCTGGGATGGCCCTGCCCACTTGAGCCTGGAGACCTGCTGAGCTCCCAGGTGGGGTCCCCCACCCTCTGAGCCCCTTCTGTTCCTTGAGCCTAAGCCCCACCTCCCACCCCCCACCCCCCCGGGCCTTTTCCAGCCCTAAGCATAAGTCCTAAGCATAGGTCCCACCCACCACCCAAACCCTGCCCCTGCTTAGGTCCCACCCTCCACAGCCAAGGCCTTTTCCACCTTTTATTTTTTTTCCTCTCCTCCTCTTTCTTACTACTGTGGTTCTGTTTTACCTTCTGGTTGTTGTTTCATCTATATTTTTATTTTTATATTCTTTCTAACATATCTGCTAGTTTCCTAGTCTAATTTTATTTTTTTGTTATCGTTCTCCCCCTCCCCCCTTTTTTTGCCGCTCCGCGTAGCTTGCAGGATCTTGGTTCACGAGCCAAGGGTCAGGCCAAAGCTCCTGTGGTGGGAACTCCAAGTCCGAACCACCAAACTAACAGAGAACCTCAGACCCCAGGGAATATTCATCGGAGTGAGGTCTCCCAGAGGTCCTCATCTCAGCACCAAGACCCAACTCTACCCAACAGTGTACAAACTCCAGTGCTGAAAGCCTCAAGCCAAACAACCAGTAAGACAGGAACACAATCCCACTCATCAAAAAAAAAAAAGGAAACAGCAAAAAAATATGTCACAGATGAATGATCAAGGTAGAAGCCTAAAAGATCAAATAAATGAAGAGGAAATAGGCAATCTATCTGAAAAAGAATTCAGAGTAATGATAGTAAAGATGATCCAGAATCTTGGAAATAAGATGGAAGCACAGATTGAGAAAATACAAGAAATGTTTAACAAAGACCTAGAAGAACTAAAGAACAGAGTTGAACAACACAATAACTGAAATGAAAAATACAGTAGAAGGAATCAATAACAGAATAACTGAGGCAGAAGAACGAATAAGTGAGCTGGAAGACATAATCGTGGAAATAACTGCCGAGGGGCAGAATAACGAAAAAAGAATGAAAAGAACTGAAGACAATCTCAGAGACCTCTGGGACAACACTAAATGCAACAACATTCGAATTATAGGGGTCCCAGAAGAAGAAGAGAAAAAGAAAGGGTCTGAGAAAATATCTGAAGAGATTACAGTGGAAAACTTCCCTAACATGGGAAAGGAAATAGTCACCAAGTCCAGGAAGCAGACAGGCCCATCCAGGATAAACCCCAGGAGAAACAGACCAAGACACATATTAATCAAACTAACAAAAATTAAACTCAAAGAAAAAATGTTAAAAGCAGCGAGGGAAAAACAAAAAATAACATACAAAGGACACCCCATATCAGCTGTTATCAGCTGACTTTTCAGCAGAAACTCTGCAGGCCAGAAGGGAGTGGCAGGATATACTTAAAGTGATGAAAGAGAAAAACCTACAACCAAGATTACTCTACCTAGCAAGGATCTCATTCAGATTCTACGGAGAAATCAAAAGCTTTTCAGACAAGCAAAAGCTAAGAGAATTCAGCATCACCAAACCAGCTTTACAACAAATGCTAAAGAAACTTCTCTAGGTGGGAAACACAGAGAAGAAAAAGACCCACAAAAACAAACCAAACAAACCCAAAACAATTAGGAAAATGGTAATAGGAACATACATATCAATAATAACCTTGAATGTAAAATGGATTAAATGCCTCAACCAAAAGACACAAACTGGCCGAATGGATACAAAAACAAGACCCATATATATGCTGTCAACAAGAGACCCACTTCAGACCAAGGGACACATACAGACTGAAAATGAAGGGGTGGAAAAAGATATTCCATGCAAATGGAAATCAAAAGAAAGCTGGAGTAGCAATACTCGTATCAGATAAAATAGACTTTAAAATAAAGACTGTTACAAGAGATAAGGAAGGACACTACATAATGATCAAGGGATCAATCCAAGAAGAAGATATAACAATTATAAATGTTTATGCACCCAACATAGGAGCACCTCAATATATAAGGCAAATGCTAACAACCATGAAAGGGGAAACTGACAGTAACACAATAATAGCAGGGGACTTTAACACCCCACTTATACCAATGGACAGATCATCCAAACAGAAAATAAATAAGGAAACACAAGCTTTAAATGACACAACAGACCAGATAGATTTAATTGATATTTATAGAACATTCCACCCGAAAGTGGCAGAATACACTTTCTTCTCAAGTGCACACAGATTATTCTGCAGGATAGATCACATCTTGGGTCACAAATCAAGCCTTGGAAAATTTAAGAAAACTGAAATCGTATCAAGCATCTTTTCTGACCACAATGCCATGAGATTGGAAATCAATTACAGGAAAAAAACTGTAAAAAACACAAATACAGGGATTTCCTGGTGGTGCAGTGGTTAAGAATCCGCCTGCCAATGCAGGAGACACGGGTTCGAGCCCTGGTCCAGGAAGATCCCACATGCCGTGGAGCAATTAAGCCCGTGTGCCACAACTACTGAGCCTGCGCTCTAGAGCCCATGAGCCACAACTACTGAGCCCTCGTGCCACAACTACTGAAGCCTGCCTGTGCTCCGCAACAAGAGAAGCCACCACAATGAGAAGCCCTCACACTGCAACGAAGAGTAGCCCCTGCTCGTTGCAACTAGAGAAAGCCTGCACACAGCAACAAAGACCCAATGCAGCCAAAAAAAAAAAAAAAAAAACAAAAACCCACAAATACATGGAGGCTATACAGTGCACTACTAAACAACCAAGAGATCACAGAAGAAATCAAAGAAGAAATAAAAAAATACCTAGAAACAAATGACAATGAAAACACGACAACCTAAAACCTATGGGATGCAGGAGAAGCAGTTCTAAGAGGAAGTTTATCGCAATTCAATCTCACCTCAAGAAACAAGAGAAATCACATATAAACAATCTAACCCTACAACTAAAGCAACTAGAGAAAGAAGAACAAAGAAAACCCAAAGTCAGTAGAAGGAAAGAAATCATAAAGATCAGAGCAGAAATAAATAAAATAGAAACGAAGAAAACAATAGCAAAGATCAATAAAACTAAAAACTGGTTCTTTGAGAAGATAAGCAAAATGGATAAACCCTTAGCCAGACTCATCAAGAAAAAAAGGGAGAGGACACAAATGAATAAAATTAGAAATGAAAAAGGAGACATCACAACCGACACTGCAGAAATACAAAGGATTATAAGAGACTACTACAAACAACTATACGCCAATAAAATGGACAACTACGAAGAAATGGACAAATTCTTGGAAAGGTGCAATTTTCGAAGACTGAACCAGGAAGAATTAGAAAATATAAACAGACTTATCACAAGCAATGAAACTGAAACTGTAATTTTTTGTTGTTATTTATTTATTTTTTCTTATTAGTCATCCATTTTATACACATCAGTGTATACATGTCAATCCCAATCTCCCAATTGAAAATGTAATTAAAAATCTTCCAACAAACAAAAGTCCAGGACCAGATGGCTTCACAGGCAAATTCTATCAAACATTTAGAGAAGAGCTAACACCGATCCTTCTCAAACTCTTCCAAAAAATTGCAGAGGGAGGAACACTCCCAAATCCATTCTACGAAGCCACCATCACCCTGATACCAAGACCAGAAAAAGATATCACAAAAAAAGAAAATTGGAGACCAATATCACTGATGAACAGAGATGCAAAATTCCTGAACAAAATACTAGCAAACAGAATCCAACAACATATCAAATGGATCATACACCATGATCGAGTGGGATTTATCCCAGGGATGCAAGGATTCTTCAATATACGCAAATCAATGTGATACACCACATTAACAAATTAAGGAATAAAAACCATATGATCATCTCAATAGATGCAGAAAAAGCTTTTGACAAAATTCAACACCCATTTATGATAAAAACTCTTCAGAAAATGGGCATAGAGGGAACCTACCTCAACATAATAAAGGCCTTATATGACAAATCCACAGCAAACATCATACTCAATGGTGAAAAACTGAAAGCATTTCCACTAAGATCAGGAACAAGACAAGGGTGTCCACTCTCGCCACTCTTACTCAACATAGTTTTGGAAATCCTAGCCACGGCAATCATAGAAGAAAAAGAAATAAAAGGAATACAGATTGGAAAAGAAGAAGTAAAACTGTTACTATTTGCAGATGACATGATACTATACATAGAAAATCCTAAAGATGCCACCAGAAAACTATTAGAACTAATCAATGAATTTGGTAAGGTTGCAGGATACAAAATTAATGCACAGAAATCTCTTGCATTCCTATACACTAACAACAAAAAATCAGAAAGAGAAATTAAGGAAACAATCCCATTTACCATCACAACAAAAAGAATAAAATACCTAGGAATAAACCTATCTAAGGAGGTGAAAGACGTGTAGTCAGAAAACTATAAAACACTGATGAAAGAAATCAAAGATGACATAAACATATGAAGAGATATACAAATGTTCCTGGGTTGGAAGACTCAATATTGTGGAAATGACTATACTACCCAAAGCAACCTACAGATTCAATGCAATCCCTATCAAATTACCAGTGGCATTCTTCACAGAATTAGAAAAAAAATTTTACAATTCATATGGAAACACACAAGACCCCGAATAGCTAAAGCAATCTTGAGAAAGAAAAATGGAGCTGGAGGAATCAGGCTCCCCAACTTCAAACTATACTACAAAGCTACAGTATTCAAGACAGTATGAACCGGTTTGCAGGGCAGAAATAGAGACACAGATATAGAGAACAAACGTATGGACACCAAGGGGGGAAAGTGGCGGGTGTGGTGGTGGTGGTGGTGTGATGAATTGGGAGATTGGGATTGACATATATACACTAATATGTATAAAATGGATAACTAATAAGAATCTGCTGTATTAAAAAAAAAAAAAAGACAGTATGGTACTGGCACGAAAACAGAAATATAGATCAATGGTACAAGATAGAAAGCCCAGAGATAAACCCACGCACATATGGCCACCTAATTTACGACAAAGGAGGCAAGAACATACAATGGAGAAAAGACAGCCTCTTCGATAACTGGTGCTGGGAAAACTGGACAGCTACATGTAAAAGAATGAATTTAGAACACTACCTAACACCATACACAAAAATAAACTCAAAATGGAATAAAGACCTAAATGTAAGACCAGACACTATAAAACTTTTAGAAGAAAACATAGGAAAAACACTCTTTGACATAAACCACAGCAAGGTCTTTTTTGACCCACCTCCTAGAGTAATGCAAATAAAAACAAAAATAGACAAATGGGACCTAATGAAACTTAAAAGCTTTTGCACAGCAAAGGAAACCATAAACAAGACGAAAAGACAACCCTCAGAATGGCAGAAAATATGTGCAAATGAAACAACGGACAAAGGATTAATCTCCAAAATATACAAACAGCTCATGGAGCTCAATATCAAAAAAACAAACAATCCAATTAAAAAATGGGTGGAAGACCTAAATAGACATTTCACCAAAGAAGACATACAGATGGCCAAGAGGCACATGAAAAGATGCTCAACATCACTAATTATTAGAGAAATGCAAATCAAAACTACAATGAGGTATCACCTCACAACGGTCAGAACGGCCAGCATCAAAAAAACCTACAAACAATAAATGCTGGAAAGGGTGTGGTAAAAAGGGAACCCTCCTGCACTGTTGGTGGGAATGTAAATTGATACAACCACTATGGCGAACAGTATGGAGGTTTTTTAAAAAACTAAAAATAGAACTACCATATGACCCAGCAATCCCACTACTGGGCATATACCCTAAGAAAACCATAATTCAAAAAAAGACATGTAACACAATGTTCGTTGCAGCACTATTTACAATAGCCAGGACATGGAAGCAACCTAAATGTGCATCGACAGATGAATGGATAAAGAAGATGTGGCACATATATACAATGGAATATTACTCAGCCATAAAAGAAATGAAACTGAGTTATTTGTAGTGAGGTGGATGGACCTAGAGTCTGTCATACAGAGTGAAGTAAGTCAGAAAGAGAAAAACAAATACCGTATGCTAACGCATATATACGGAATCTAAAAAAAAATGGTACTAATGAACCTAGTGGCAGGGCAGGAATAAAGACGGAGACATAGAGAATGGACTTGAGGACACGGGGTGGAGGGGGAAGCTGGGGCGAAGTGAGAGTAGCATCGACATATATACACTACCGAATGTAAAATAGCTAGTGGGAAGCAGTTAGTTGCATAGCACAGGGAGATCATCTCGGTTTTGCAATGACCTAGAGGGGCGGGATAGAGAGGGTGGGAGGGAGGCTCAAGAGGGTGGGGACATGGGGATGTATGTGTGCATGTGGCTGATTCACTCTGTTGTGCGACAGAGGCTAGTGCAGTATTGTCAAGCAGCTATACTCCAATAAAGATATATTAAAAAAATAATTTAAAAAAATGCCATACGATAGTGACGTCCACATCATTCTATACGTAAACTCACAATAATACCATCTGTTTTAGAGAAAAACAAGCTATGTCTAATAGCCAATCTGAGGTTGAGAATATAGCAGCAGTACTCAAAAACTGAAAATCATTTTACCTATTCTTCTACCGCATGATAATACAACATTTTCCTTAGTGTTTTATACCGTACAACAGTGCTTTAACTTACATGCTCTTATTCAGATATAATTAGGATTCTTGGATTTTTCAGTTTACTCTTAAGTTCATCAAACAAAGAAGCTCTTGCTTTATTTCTTTTACTTAAACTAGCCTGGAGACAGAAACAAGCAAATCAAAGTCTCACTAGGAATTGTCTTCCATTCACAACTGCATCACTTGCTCCTGTTTATTCCCTACAAATAACTCAGTCTAGTTTTGTTCAATTGAACACACACATGAACTAGGAAAAAAGAGGAAAGACCTGGAAAGCTGCAATCATTGTAGTACTACTTCCTGTTGTAGAACCAGCCAGTCGCTTCCAATCTTCCATTTTAGGATATTTCCCTTCCAAGTTCTGACCAAAGATAGAACAACTTCTCCTGTTTCATCATTCCTAGAAAATTCTCTTAAATCACTTAAAACAACTTTCCTTTGTTTATTCAGTTTACATTCTTCAAAAGCCATTTACATTTCCTGTACCCCACCTCTTTTCTTCATGCCTTCAGGTACTGCTGTAAAAAGACTGATCTCGGTACAAACACTCTTATCTTTCTGTAAAGATCAATCCTCCAGTCTTAAATAGTTCTTGTGGTTTTTCAAAGGTGCTCTTCATTTGAAGAACCATTTTGTGCTGCCCCCAGAGTCTCTCACAATAATTGAGATTAAAAGGGCTTGGTCTCCCTTCCCCTAATTCTATGCACATTTCCACCTCCCTACCACCCAAATAAATGCCTATGTTTATTCTCTACAATACTTCCTGTCAGCAAAACTCCTAGTCTCTTGCAGTTTTTTCTTCCATCTTGCTCTCTCTTTGAAAAACTTGAAATTATTTTAACTAAAAGCTACTTTTGATTATTGTGTTTCTCAAAGACAGCACAACTGTTCAAGTCTAAAACAGCACTGAATCTATGCCCTAGCTATATATATAGCTGTCAGTCTGGGAATAAAAGCCATAGGAATTTTTTTAAAAATCACTTTTCTTAACCTTGAACATTAACATAAATGAATTCCAGCTTTTAAAAATTGTAAATATATATCTGGTTTCAGACACCTCAAGAGTACTAATGGCATAGGCTTGAGTTTTATCACATCAACATTTCTATGGGACAGTTGGTCCAGTCATTTGGCTGACAGCACAGCCAGAATTATTGTTCAAGGCTGTTAACACAACTTTTTATATCAAGCTGGTTATCACATGACTGCTGAGAAAACCACAGCCTTCTGGGCAAAGCACAGCCTGTTGGCCTAACTAGGTCACAGAAACCTCACAGAACAGCAAGCTACTGCCTCTACTGGCTGTTACAGCAGGACGTACCTCTTCGTAATTTTTCGCCTCCACTCCATGCTTCATGTCTAGGATCACAAGTTGGTCAGGTATCCGCCCTGTTCCTGAGAAAGAAATCAAAGGATTCATTGTGCGGAATATTTAAAATTCCGGGAAATCACCCACCCACCCTCCCTCTCCCTAAGCCCTACCCTCTCAATAGAGGGAAACAGCGGCAACTCCTCCCCCTACTCAGCTGCAGAAAATTCCTGGCTCTGGCGAAAAATCACAAGCATTCCAGACAAAGCCTCTATCTGTGTGGGGTGCCAGAAAGTGACAAGAACATGCTGCTGGCAAACATCTCTGAGGGAGCAGGACACAAGATACTGCAGCTGGTACTACAGAGGAACAGAACAGGGGAAGAGAAAACACACAGGCTCACTGGATTAGGAAATAAAAGTCACAACAGCATACAACTGAGTGGCCTATAGACCAATAGGTAGTGGGCACCAACTTAGGCTGAAAAGGCACATGGCCACATCTGAAAAGGTTGACCTGTGAAATTTTGAGAGAAGGATTACTGGGTATATGCTAAGCTTGAATTTACTTAATACAAATATGAGTACTGAAAAGTACACAGGATTTGTCTACTATTCCACTTATTTCAAACATTTTGGTCAATGTAAGGCCATTTCGATAGGTAAATAAAGTGTTATGGGACTATTCCCACAAAGCCTTTAGAAGAGCCCAAGAAGAAACTTAACAGTAAGAGTAAAATTCTCAGGGATACTTCTTACAAACAGAAAAGTCTATTTGGGATAGTAGGACCAACAGAGCAATGTTCATATTAGAAAAGATAATCTGATTCAGCTTGATCAAAAGGAATCCTATTCTTAAATCATCAAGTAGGAGAAAGGGAAAGATTCAAAACAGGCCCAGAAAACTGCTCAGTCTCAATCTCCTGGAATTCACCTGATTACTTGTATAATTAAACACTGCCTGCATGAAATAAGGAGTTTTGGGAAATACTGCCAGTTAAGCATCGTGGTTCCTGAGACCATAAGCCATAGAGAATGGTACTGTACCCTGAGAAACATTGGAGATTTTCTGAAATGTCAGTTCAAAAACTGCTCATTGAGAACTCACAAGGTGCTAGAACCGTGCTGGAGATTGCAATCTCTGCCTTCAAATAATTCTATGGGCATCTAAGACATAAATATGCATACCAGCTACAGTGAAAATGCAAAGCATATAAAACTTTAAGGAAAAAACAAAAATGGTTCAGGCAATCCCAGCTATGGAGCAAAGGTTAGAAGAGGGAAGAGATTAGTTGTGGACAGACTTCACTTGAGAGGGAGCACCTGACGGCAGACAAAGTATCTGGACAGAAGGGAACACATGAACAAAGACTCAGCTATTGAAAGGATTGTGGCATGTTTAAAAGACAGTAAAGAAGTTCTTTTGGATAGACTAGAAAGATCAGTTTGAAAGCAATAAAATAAGACTGAATAGGTAGGATCAAGAAACTAAGCCAAGGACTTCCCTGGTGGCGCAGTGGTTAAGCATCCGCCTGCCAATGCAGGGGACACCGGTTCGAGCCCTGGTCTGGGAAGATCCCACATGCCGCGGAGCAACTAAGCCCGTGCGCCCCAACTACTGAAGCCCGCGTGCCTAGAGCCCGTGCTCTGCAACAAAGAGAAGCCACCACAATGAGAAGCCTGCACACGCAACAAAGGGCAGCCCCCGTCTGCTGCAACTAGAGAAAGCCCGCATGCAGCAATGGAAACCCAACACAGCCAAAAATAAATAAATAAATAAATAAATACATTTATTAAAAAAAAAGAAAAAGAAAAAGAAAGAAACTAAGCCAAGTCACAGATACCTTCTGAGCATTAAACCAATTAGGTTTCCAAAACAAAAGAAAGCAAAACAAAAAGTGACACCCAGAGAGGTCTCTTCTCCCAAATCCAATGTGCAAGCCTGATCACAGCACTGCCCATAAGAGATTCAATGCAAATATTTGTTTCTCCTTCCTCACTTAAAAAGTTGTGAAATCCAAGCAGCTCACAGCTCCGCCTGGTCCGAATGATCAAGATATTCTCTTCCTAACAGACTCTTCCCACTATCTCTGTTTGCCACAGCACAGCTTTAGCATTATTCAAACACGAATGAAACCACAAAACCACAGACCATCTGAGTCCAGACCATACAATTTCTTGCACAGAACAGCCAGCCTATCGCCATAGCTGACATCATGACCATAAAGGGTCTCCCTTGTAAAAAGACCCTTTGAAATTTCTCTCTGCATTTGCCTGACAAATAGACAATCTTTTAAAAGGTGCTCCAAAGACTACAAGGTATCAGGTCTTCATAACAGAATAAACAGCTGAATAAACACAAATGTAACTAGAAATTGAGTGCTGGCTATAACGTGTGTTTACACATACATTTATACATATATACACACACATTTTTGAACTAGTTCCTAGGCATTTACATGCACAGCATCAGCATATAAGAAATTCAGAACAAAAGATAATCTGTGCCTTCAAAGAGTTCAAAATTGGGAATGTAAGATATACACATGAGACACTTAAACAACACAAGGCTGTGTGTGTGAGAGATATATATATATTCAAATACTTAAATAAACAATCCAATCAGTAAGTGATGCACTATTCAGAGGAAGCCACACTGACCTCCTTGCTGTTTCTGAGACATGCTCAGCATCTTAAGGTGTTTGCTTTTTCTCCAAAGCCCTCATTACCATCTGACTTTTTAAAAAAAATAATAAATAAATAAATAAATAAATAAATCTATTTATTTACGGCTGCATCGGGTCTTCGTTGCTGCACGCGGGCTTTTCTCTAGTTGAGGCAAGCAAGGGCTACTCTTTGTTGTGGTGCGCAGGCTTCTCTTATTGCAGAGCATGTGCTCTAGGTGCACAGGCTTCAGTAGTTGTGGCTCGCGGGCTCTAGAGCGCAGGCTCAGTAATTGTGGCACGGGGGCTTAGTTGCTCCGCGGCATGTGGGAGCTTCCTGGACCAGGGCTCGAACCTGTGTCTCCCGCATTGGCAGGTGGATTCTTAACCACTGCACCACCAGGGAAGCCCCCAGTTGACTTATATTTGTCTATTGTCTGCTTGCTCCAATGAAAATGTAAGCTCCACTGAGAACAGAGACTTCTGTTTTATTCACTGCTATATCCCCAACACCTAGAACAGTGATGGATGAATCAATCAACTGATTGAGATATCAAGCAGACTAGAACGGCTGAGGAATGCATTCTAAAAGAACTAAAGGTAGGGACTTCCCTTTGGTCCAGTGGGTAAGACTCCATGCTCCCAGTGCAGGGGGCCCGGGTTCGACCCCTGGTAGGGGAACTAGGTCCCACATGCATGCCTCAACTAAGAGTCCGCATGCTGCAACTAAGAAGTCTGCATGCCACAACTAAACACGCCGCAACAAAGATCCCGCGTGGGGCAACTAAGACTTGGCACAGCCGAAACAAACAAATAAATAAATATTAAAAAAGAAAAACAAAAAAACCCCAAAACTAAAGGTAAATCTATGTTCATATGGGAAGAGAGCATTCCAACAAATGAATAAATGTGACATGTTTAGAAGGCAGAGCAAACCAGAATGACTGGGGCCTGATGGGCAGAGGAAGATAAGGTGGGATGGAGCAAGAGTATAAAGACTATTAAAAGCCATGATGCCTAAAATCCCTTCTAGCTTGAAAATTTCATGATTCTGCGTTTCATTCTATAGAACAGGAATATTACTGCCACTACAAAGAAGGGAAAGCTTTTGAAAAAGGACTGACATAATGAAAGATGTGTTTTAGGAGATATATCTGGTGGCAGTATTTGGATATATTAAAAGCAGGGATATCAGTTAGAAGGCTAATGACATAATCCATGATTTGAAAGATTAGAGTTCAGATCTGTGTGGTGGCAGATACAGGAGGTATTTTGAAAGAAGTATCAGCATAACTTGATGACAGACTGGAAAAGATAAAAGTATGTAATTTCAAATATGTGAGCCCAAGTAACTGGAAGGATGAGTGAGGGGAACTAATTTGAAAGAGTAGGTCATGAATACAGTCTTAGATGTCTGAGTTTTGAGGTAAGAATAGCACAACTATGTGGAAATGTCTAGAATACTGTTGAGACATCCTGGAACTGGCAGGGGTGGGGGCAGGGAGAAGGGTATCAGTCATGATTACAGTCTTTTAATTTTCTATTCTTAATCTATTATTCCATTTACTTCAGGCAAACTCCCTTAGCTTTTAGGCTAAATTGACCCACTTTAGATCAGGGGTCAATTTCTGGTTAACTGTTGAAAGCAGCTGGTTCTTTTGTTATTCCTGGGAATATGTTGGAGGTGTTGGCAAAGGTGCTTGCTTTTCTTCTAGGATCGTATGTTCTGAACATTCTATAAATGTAAAATTGCCAGGAGTCCTTTTGCTACCATACAGAGAAAGCCTGAGAATAAAGTCAAATGGAGGCAAAAAGAGGAAGCACTAAAAACAATGTAAGGTTCCAATGATACCGTTAAAACCCCAAGATACAGCCCTGCCTGAAGTCAGTACCACACTGTAGACTTCCCGGTTCAGAGAGTCACATGGTCTTTCTCTTCTTCCTCTTTAAGCCAGTTTGAGTTATGTTTTTGTGTCCTGCAGCCCCAAAGGGTCCCAAGTAATATAACAGGTATAAATGCATACAGCTTTTAGAGTCTGGTGTCCTTGAAGCTGAAGAATAGGGAGTGAAAAGGCATCTGCTTTTTCCCCAACCACTGAGCACAGAAGCCATCAGGTAATCAATCAGCCTAAAAGTTACTAAGGACTCTTGGCCTTGAGATGCACAGAAGAAGCCACAGCAAGTTATCAGGACTAGGAAATAGCAAGTGCCCTGGAGATTGAAACTGCTTCTGACGATACATTATTTGTCAGACAGACCCTACTTCTAATCCCAAAGAAAACATGTCACTAGCATATAAATGCACTATTTTCTAGCATCTATACCAAATTCAACTCTATCATTCAAGCCAAGTATATCACAGCATTCAAGAAATGCCTACTCCTGCACATGAAGAACTCTACCAATTTGCCAACTTTCACTTATATGTGTGTGCACTCCAGCAAATGCAGTTTTCATTTCCTCTTCCTGCCCAGACCAAGAGAGAAAGTTCATGCTCTAACTTGCTTAGAAGATGATGCTTAATTCAGGGAAAATACTCTGATTTACTTACCCTTGCTCTCAAAACACACTTCAAACATGTCATAATCTTCAGTGGTAAAGGCAAATTTCCCCTTGGTTGCATCCTCCTTGGAGTACAGAATATGGCCAGCAGAATCTGTAATCTAAAAGTAAAAAGTAAGTAAGAACAGGCAGCAAATAATACTCGGGAAGAGAACTTATAGAAACTGGAGAAATGGAAAGTAACACTGTCTATCAAAGACAGTCTAGGGCTTCCCTGGTGGCGCAGTGGTTAAGAATCCGCCTGCCAATGCAGGGGACACGGGTTCGAGCCCTGGTCCGGGAAGCTCCCACATGCCGCGGAGCAACTAAGCCCGTGCACCACAACTACTGAGCCTGCGCTCTAGAGCCCGCGAGCCACAACTACTGAAGCCCACGTGCCACAACTACTGAAGCCTGTGCACCTAGAGCTCGTGCTCCGCAACAAGAGAAACCACGACAATTAGAAGCCCACGCACCACGAAGAAGAGTAGCCCCCGTTCGCCGCAACTAGAGAAAGCCCGCACGCAGCAACAAAGACCCAACGCAGCCAAAAATAAATAAATAAAATAAATAAATGTATCAAAAAAAAAAAAAGACAGTCTGTTATGATCACTATGGTCCAACCATTCCCAAAGACAGGAATTGGATTAGAAGGTGAAACCCAAATACAGCAAATTTCACACAGTCGATATAGTTGATATAAAGTGGGTTTATTAGCAGAAGTTCACTTTATAGAACGTAGACCAGTATCATTTCCTAGAAAGGGAAAATGGAAGTGGACAATTACCGAAAGAATATACTACAAAAAGGAGAAAGATATATAAGAACACATTTCCTGTATAAAACAAATCTTGACACGCGGGGCGGGGCGGGGGGTGGTGGTGGGTGGAGAGTGGAAATGGAGCACCTGACACAAGGAGCGAAGGAAAAGAAGGCATGCTTGGAGGAAAAATCTGGGAGAGCTATTCCTGCAGATTTTATGTGGATTATGTCAATGGCTACAAGGGGTGGGGGAAGGCAGGGGGATAAACAAGAAGTTACTCCTAAAAAAGACATCTTTGGCTTCTACAAATGATAATTCCTGTCTTCCAGGTTGTTGGCTCTAGTTTTCCAAACTTAAACCGCTCCATTCCTACAGAATGGCCTGTAAGCACAGACGAAGCGGCATATATTGGTAAGTGAACGGTCGCATATAAAGCAAGGCCTTGACACAGTAATATGACAGACTAGGTCTCAGGCTTCTTTTCTAGAGCACATGGTTGTCTTGGCAGAAGGCACATTTCATGACCTAAGACAGGAAGCTACTTGAAATGTAGAACACAAAAATAGTGGATTCATTATATCAAACTTGACGTTCTAATGCTGTTGGTAAAACAGGATTCAATTATAGATGAGATTTTAAATTCAAAAATTGAGTAGTATACATATAAACCTATATATTTAAAGCACTTTAATAACACTAGTTATTTCTGAGTAGTGAGATTTCTTTATAATTTTTTTTCTACAAAGGTATGTATCACTTATGGTCAGAAATAAAGTTATTTCAGTTTTGGGAAGAAAAACATAATGAAAGAATAGTTATCACTGCTAGACAAATTTGAAATGATGGGTTAATAAAAAAGGTTTTATGGCACATCTAAATTCCCTAAGAGTAACAGCAGTAATATTAACCAAGTATCTTCTGCCATGAATGATGTTGATCATTCATTAATTTGTCAAACATTTAAGATGCCTGGATCTGCACTGGTCACTGGAGAAATAGGATGTGGAAGATGGTTCCCATCTTCGAAGGGCTTAAGAGTATAAATAGGAGAAGAATAAGAAATGAGACAACTTCACTGCAGTGTGGAGAGCGCGTCTGTGCCATGGGATTATGGAGGGTCACAGAGTGTATCGTGGACGAGGTGACACAGGAGCTGAGTCATGAAGGATGAGTTGCAATCAAGGGAAGAATAGGAGTAAAGACATTCAGGGTAGAAGAGACAGCAAATATGAAGGCTTAGGTCCAGAAAAACAAAACAGAACAAAAACATGGTATCATCATAACACTAATAGCTAATATTTATTAAGCACTTACTAAATGCTGAGTACTGTGCCAAGGGCTTTATATGCATTTTTAACTTGATCTTCACTATAACCCTACAGGTAAGGAGTATTTTTTCTCCCATGTTCCACAGGAGGAAACTGAGGCACAGAGAGGTTAAGTGGCTGGAGAGATACTAGCCAGATCATGTAGAACTACAACATCATGCTAAGGCATTTATTGCGCACAAAGTGGAAAGGCAATGAAGAATTTGAAACCAGAGTGATGTGATTCAACTTGCAGTTTATAAAGATAAATCTGATAACACTGTGAAGACAGACTCAAGAGGGACAATACTAGAGATAAGAAGATGTGTTAGGACACTAACCCAGTACTCCAGGTTAGAGATGATGAAGGCTTTGTGTATGGAGAGAAGGGGCCACATTTGAGGAATTTTAAAAATGGAGAAAAAATAAATAAATAAAAATAAATAAATAAATAAAATAAAAACGGAGAGCCCGGGGACTTCCTTGGTGATTCAGTGGGTAAGACTCTGTGCCCCTAATGCAGGGGCCCGGGTTTGATCCCTGGTCGGGGAACTAGATCCTGCAAGCATGCCGCAAGGAAGATCCCGCACGCCTCAACTAAGACCCGGTGCAAGCTAAATAAATAAATAAATATTTAAAAACAAACAAACAAAAAAACCGGACAGCCCACAGGACAAGACCAAAAAGTGAATGCCCACAACGACCAAGCAAGCAGCATAAACTGAGTCTAATGGGCCAGCACAAGTCCACGGGGTGTGGTGAACAATGTGGCAAACAGGAGACAGGCCTGTCTCAAGGGAGAAACCAATTACTACCATGGCACGCCAGCTTTTCAGACAATCTAATTCTCCAAACGAACCTAAACATTTTAACTGCTATTTGAAATCTCCTAGTTTTTAAATCCTCACAACCAATCCCAACATTTGAAAAACTATCTCAAGGCCAAACAAAAAATGTCTATAGAACCAACTTCTGGGCCACCAATATCTGACCTCTGCATAGGACAGAAAGAAAGCTGGCTAAAATCACACGAAAGAACTGTTGGGCAGCACTGAGGTGAGAGCTGAGATCAGGGACCATGGATTTCTAGTGGCTGCACCTAGCAGCCAGGATGCAGGAGCAAAGAAAAGTATTATATGATTTAGGTCTGGGGTCTACAATTGAGTGGTTTGGAAGGATGAGGGGATAAAGGAATTATGTTATAGGAATTATGTTATAAACTTTACCTACATAGTCTTTAATCCTCACAACAATCCCAGAGAGGCCAGTCTTATTATCCCTATTTTACTGAGGCAGAAACTTAGTAACTTGTTCATTATCACAGAGCTAATAAATTGTGTATGTAGATTTGAAGACAGGGTCTAAAACCTATGCTCTTTCCAAATTCCATGTTGCAGCCCCAAAGCAGGAATGGCTGAAAGAAGTGGAATGCACAGAAGCCAAGAAAGACTAACAGAATCTGATGGATTCTTTGGGTTGGTGCAAGTCAGAGAGTCTGAGAGTCCTCTTGAGTGGGACATGGCACTGTTCAGTCTGCATTCTCCACCTTAGAGGGATTAGCAGGCGGCCACAAGGTAGAGGCCTTGAAGTCAGCAATAAATAAACAATCTGCATGGGAATATTTGGCCCTGAAAATTCCTAAAGGCCTCTTGTTCATGTGATACTTTTCCTGAATTATCAACTAAAAGAAAAAGCCAAACAAAGGGCAATTCAACTTAATCAGACTTACAAGACTTGGCATAAATTTGCCCAACCAGGTTATTTCCTAGAAGAATAGCTTATGATCTCTTTGCATTCTCCTAAGATTTTAAAAGGGTTCTTCAAAAAAGATTATTTAGGCTTCCCTGGTGGCGCAGTGGTTAAGAATCTGCCTGCCAATGCAGGGGACACGGGTTCGTGCCCTGGTCTGGGAAGATCCCACATGCCGCGGAGCAACTAAGCCCGTGAGCCACAACTACTGAGCCTGCGCATCTGAAGCCTGTGCTCCGCAATGGGAGAGGCCGCGACAGTGAGAGGCCCGCGCACCGCGATGAAGAGTGGCCCCCGCTCGCCGCAACTGGAGAAAGCCCTCGCACAGAAACGAAGACCCAACACAGTCAAAAAAATAAATAAATAAAAAATAATTAAAAAAGAAAAAAAGATTATTTAAGGACAGGAGCCTCTTTAGATGACAAAGGATCCTAGGTACAGGTCAGAAAACTCTTATTAAGCAGTGGCAAAAATCCTTCATTGAGTACTTTGCAAAATGAATTAAGAAGTCTGCCATGTTCTTCTGAAAGACTCGAATACAATCCACACTTCCAACTGGTTCTCGGAAGGAGTAAAAATTGTTTAAATTGTCTTCTTCTACACTGTACTGAGGAACTACAATCATGGTAGAACCACTTGCATTGTTGGTTCTTTCTATGACATCTGAAAATATACTAAAGACGCAAATATTTTACAAGAGGCTGAAGGCAAAGCACCCATCATTGCCTATACCATTTATCAGCATGAAATTTACCTCCTGGAAAGAGTGTGTGATAATGATCACATTTCCATCAGTGTCTCCACGTTTCTATACTCCCTATGACCTTCAGTTGACACAACTATATAAAGGTATCTATCCAGATATTTGGAAATCCAGACAGGCAACTTGATAATTTAACCTTCAAGTTAGGCTCTTATTGACTGTTGGGGATTCTAACAGATCGCAGAATTTTTCTGAAAATCAGGTTTCCCACGTAGTTCATAACTTTGCAGCTATTAAGGGGCCAAGCCACTGACCTTAAGAAAGAAAGAAAAAAATCACATGCCCTAACCCCAGCATAATTACATAAATCAGCAGGTAGCTAAAATCAGGGAATAGAAAACTGGGCAAATCTCAGTGACTAGCCAGAGCCAGCAAAGTCTAATAGGCCGAAATGATGGTTTTAAATTTCTTTCGTTAAAATGCTCTGATTACGGATCACTTTAAAAGATCATCTGGTTTCTCAAAAATTGAGAGATTTTATTTTTTCTTCTTAAATTCTACTACAGAACCACCTTGGGAATATGATAACTGCCACTTTCACCTACTATAACAGCAAACCCTTAAAGGATTCCCCCTTAACAATAAAAAACACATAAAATTTACTGTAAAGTTCTTAAACAAAGGTAATATCAAGGCATAAAATTTGCCCATATGACATCAAGGAATGGGAAGTAATAAAGATCTGTTTCTAGATAACACCTTCTGAAGAAAAGCAAACCAAAGTTCACAACTTATAAAGTAGGGAAGAAAGTGTTAACTGTATATGCACAGTAGCTGATGTCAAGAATATGTGAATACTCACACCAAAACCATCAAATATGTGAGAATACAGGTCCACTGGGAAAACAGACTCATTTAGAATTGGATTTTCTTGGACGATTCTAGGCAGTGGCCAGAGAAAACAGGTTCTTGAGCAGTTCTTCTGCTCCTGAAGCGTGCCCCCCTTCCTTGACCACACATTCAAGATAATACCCTGCCTACTTCAAAAGGATCTTTAAGTAGCTTAGGCCCAAACACTAGGCAAATAAAGCAATTAGGAATTAAGGAATAGAGTTCACCTGGAGGAAGAAACTAATAGGCACTATCAAGAACCTGAACTAAGCAAATGGTATCTGGATAATAAATTTGGCTCTCAGTTTTCTGGAAGCCAAGATTAAGAGAGAAACAAGTTGGGTTACACATCATTTGTTTTCTGATGAAAGCTCACAAATTTATCTTCAGAGATAATTTTCCTGGAACTAAACAAGAACAATTTATCAGGAAGGTTCTTGTGAAAGGACTGTGACCAATATTAGACTCTCCACTTTCAACCACGGCCTTGCTAAAGACAGAAATACAATTCAGATGGATGCCTTTAGTGACCCTCCATAACAATCTGCCTGACCTAATGCAGAGGTGGGACCTGAAGGAACTGGATGAATGCTCGTGAACCCCGGGCCTCTGCTCTTTAGCACCACCACCTCTCTCCCCATCCTAGCTCCTCTTGCTGCTCAGGGAATTCTCAGCCTTACTCTAAAGTTGCAAGAAGGCTGGGACTACTTTTGGCCACTTGCTGCTACCACAAGCCTGTTTGGAAAAAAAAAAAAAAGTGTCAGGAAAAGATACCTTAAAAATAATACTACCCATCCAGATCTTGGTTTCTAATACCATTCTCCAATAAAAGGGAACCAGGGCTCCTTGGAGAAATGGCTGACCCCAGGACTGGGACAAGAAATACACAAGATGAGCCTGGAGCATCTTGTAATGCCAGAAAGTAAAGAAGCGCTCGAAAACAAAACAAGACAAAAAACAACAGGGGTTTGTCAAAGGGACACAGGAGCCAAATGAAAGAGCTCCCAACAGCCAAAGCTGTAACGATTTGAGCAACAAAATAAAGCAGTGTTGGATTGTAATCCAAAATATAAACACCCAGGAATCCATAATGATATAAATGACTAAACAAGCAAACAAACAAGCAAGCTGGGGAGAAGAGAAAAATCTCCCATGCAGAACACTCTCAGATAATTTATGTAGAAACAGCACCCTCAAGGAGGTCAAGCATAACTCCCCACTCAAGTGTGGGCTGCACATAGTGACTTCCTTCCAAAGAGCACAGCACAGAAAGGGGAGGGGGGGCGGGGGGAAGTAACTTTACAGCAGAGACACCTGACAAACACCACCTCTGCCAGATGATCAAGGTCAATATAACAGTGATAATTCATGCTGACAATATGCTCCCTTGATATGATATGACGAAAATGACCCTTTACCTTTGTGGTCTTCCTCCCCAAAACCCTTAATACCAGTTTCATCATGAGGAAAACATCACATGAATCCCAATAGAGGGGTATCCTACAAAATACTTGACCAGTACTCCTCAAAATTCAAACGGCTGTCAAAAACAAGGAAAATCTGAGAAACTGTCATAATCTAGAGGAGCCCAAAGAAATACGACTAAATGTAATATATCCAGGATGGGATCCTGGGACAGGAAAAAAGGACATTAGGTAAAAACTAAGGAAATCTGAATAAAGTATAGAATTTAGTTAATAATAATGTATAAATACTTGTTCATTGTGACAGACAAAATGTATCATACTAACATAAGATATTAACAAGAGGGGAAACTGGGTGTGGGGTATATGGGAACTGTATTATCTTCACTGTTCTTCTGTAAATCTAAAACTGTTCTAAGATAAAAAGCTTATGTAAAAAAATTACTATTCAGAAAGATGAAGTCAAACACATACATACACATACATACACACACACATACACATACACCTCCAGATTCTCAAGAAATTTATAATCAAAGCCAAGCAAGTAAACAAACATTTTCATATACTTTTTATGTTGTAAATACAAATAGTTAATTTGGACAAGTCTATACCTACCCTTGTAAAATGACATATGATGTATGGGGGAGGTGGCAAGTCTGTGTCTTCCTAATGGCACAGGTCACACATTGCTTTCATTTGCTGAATCAGCTCCATACCCCACCAGTCCAAGAATATGTTAAAAACCAAAAGCCAAATCCACGTCTTTCCGGGCGTGCTACCATAGCAGCAGAGGTCAATCAGCTTGCAGCTTTAGTGTAGTTGGTGAAACTCTGAAGATGTAATTTCCTTCACATAGGCTCCTACCTGCACTCTGTCTTCCTCAGGTTTATGACCAGTCTGGGGTATAATACTGAGTATACAATGTGTACATATTATTTTAAGGCTAACCATCAACCTTGTAGCTCCTGAATGACTAACTCAGGAATTCAGAAACAGCCAAGTCCCTTGGAGAAGCTCTATACATTGAACAAAAATGAGCCAAAACAGAAACACCTACCCTTTTCTCCTTTTGAGAGACAGTACAGCATAGTAGTTAGACTGAAGGTTCTAGAGTCAGGCCTCAGGTTGGTGTTCAAATCACAGTTGTGCCACTTACTAGCTGTAAGGCCTTGGATATGTTCCTTAACCTCTCTGTGCCTCATATGTAAAATAAGAACAAGAGTATGTACTTTACGAGGTTACTGTGAAAATTAAATTTAATATAGGTAAAGTGCCTAGAACAGTGTTTGGCAGTTGGCAAGCACTCAGTAAGTGTTATTATTATCATTGTCGTTGTTACTGTTAGCATTTTTGCTATTATGGTAACTGCTTGTTAGTGATAACTCAGAACTCCACAAACAATTAGGTCACTAACCATACTTTCAATCTGAAAGTGCTAACGGATGGCAAACTAGATAAAGCAGTCTGCATCGACTAAACCCAGGGATGACTAGGGACTAAATGGTTGTTGCATGGAGATAGGAAAAGACAGATAGGTAAACCTCAAGGAAGCAGCAGTAAGATTTAGAAACTGAAGAGATACAAAATGCCTAGGCTTCCCTGGTGGCGCAGTGGTTGAGAATCTGCCTGCCAATGCAGGGGACAAGGGTTCAAGCCCTGGTCTGGGAAGATCCCACATGCCGCGGAGCAACTAGGCCCGTGAGCCACAACTACTGAGCGAGCCATAACTACTGAGCCTGCGCGTCTGGAGCCTGTGCTCCGCAGCAAGAGAGGCCGCAACAGTGAGAGGCCCGCGCACCGCGATGAAGAGTGAGAGGTCCGAGGTCCGCGCACCGCGATGAAGAGTGGCTCCCACTCTCTGCAACTAGAGAAAGCCCTCGCACAGAAACGAAGACCCAACACAGCCAAAAATAAATAAATAAATTAAAAAAAAAAAAAAAGCCTAACAAAGCAGGTATTCAACGAATCATTTTAGCTGCTAACAGGGGATAGAAAGAAATACCAGATGACTTCAGCAATTCCTGCAAGTGTTTTACCCAATAAATAATAAACTACATGAAGGACCCAATAACATTAAGTGTGGGGAGAGGAGAAGAGAGGACTGTGGGTGCATATATAATGATCAGGGCTTGTGGGTCTATACGCTTCATTTGCTAAGAGTTCACGATGACTCTTAAACTGTGGGGTCTATTACTCCAATCAGAAAGAACACCAAATCACTGAAGATGCTGCGGTTTTACACTAGAAAAATAGTATCAGAAATACTTTCAAGAGACTACCACAAGTACTACACACTAAGAACATGGACGACTCTGTCAGCCCAGAAGCTATATTTAATGGGCAGAAAACAAATTTACTCTGATCTTTCAAACAAGAGCAAGTACCAAGTCTACCAACAGCATCCCTGAAATCAAAGGATCACATCTAGATTTTACCCAGAACAAAGTCAAACTTAGAAAGGCCATAAGCAGCATTTAGCAACACTAAATTCTTTCAAATTTCCAACACGATTCAGCAATGGCAGAGCACAGCACAGAAGTAGTTTAAGAAGGCTTATAGAAGTACTGAAAACTAGACATGGAAAATTTCCAGGCACTGGTATGATAATGGATAGATGCTCTCCTGCTTCTATCAGCATTTACGACATTAACTCAACATAGGCAATACGTCATACTTGACTAGGGGGGTGGGAATTGGGGGGTTGCGGGGGTGGGCGGGGGGAGAAAGCTGGAGAAAGAGAGGGAGGAAGGGAGGGGAATGAGAAGGAAAGACCAGTTGCTGCCCTAACAATACTGCTGCGGGGGTGAAGCCAGATCAAATGTTTTTTTTCATACTGTTCCAAAGTTATTTACGGTAAAAACCTCCAGCGTGACCCTTTCAGGCACAAACAAAGCCTTGTTCTTTCTTAACAACTAGTCCCTTGATTTCCCACACGTTGTGTTGAACAATGAGGTTGGGGGCACAGGATAAAGCAGATGACATCAATCTCCCTCAAGTCGGAGGCTTGTTTCGGAGCCCAAATTCTGGTCTGTGGCCAGCTGGCTGATTTCACAGAGGGCTCTACTGTCCAGGATGCCAGGCTGCGTATGCATTTGGGGGCCATGGCTCAAGATCAACCACCAGTTAGCAATTCACACAAGAAACAACACAGAAGTCACTGCACCTCACTAGATTACCTTTATAAATCTGTTCCCTTTTCCTAGAAACTAGGCTCAGTCTTCAGAAGTCATCATAAAGATATGGTATAGCAATTTCAAATTCTAAGCAGCCCCCTTCTCTAGACCAGTTGAAAAGAGAGAAGGCTGGGGACAACTGTTGAACAAGAGAAATTTAAATGAAGTAACAGAGGCAGGTTCAGTCGTTTGCCAGTGGCCAGGGGGGTGGGCTGTGCCATGGGCTCCAGTTCCCTCCCCCTTTCCCTCTAAGGATCCATAAGGAGCCTGTCTATGCATGGCCCTACGGCCAGCAGATGGCTCAGTCTGGCCTCAACACCCTGCCCCAGAGAGTCCTCCGGAAGGAGCCTGTCACCCCATCTGCACTTGTCCTCATGAGCTGCTCCAATGCCCAGCCCACAGTGCCCCTGTCCAGAAGGTGGTGGAGAACAGCAGTGGGACCCCCAGCTTCTCAATCTGTTCCTTCCCAGTTGACGACTTTGAGATTGGGCGTCTTTTGGGCAAAGGCAAGTTTGGAAATGTGTACTGGGCTTGGGAGAAGAAAAGCCATTTCATCGTGGCACTCCAAGTCCTCTTCAAGTCTCAGATAGAGAAGGAGGGTGTGGAGCACCAGCTGCGCAGGGAGACTGAAACCCAGGCCCATCTGCAGCATCCCAACATCTTGCATCTCTACAGCTACTTCTATGACCGGCAAAGGATCTACTTGATTCTGGAGTATGCCCTCCCAGTGGGAGCTCTATAAGAACCTGCAGAAAAGCCGCACTTCTGACGAGAAGCGAACAGCCACGATCATGGAGGAGCTGGCAGATGCTCTGATATACTGCCACGGGAAGAAGGTGATTCACAGAGATGTAAAGCCAGAGAATCTGCTCTTGGGGCTCCAGGGAGAGCCGAAGATTGCCGACTTCGGCTGGTCTGTGCACGCCCCCTCCCTGAGGAGGAAGACGATGTGTGGCACTCTGGACTACATGCCCCCAGAGATGATTGAGGGGCGCACGCACAACGAGAAGGTGGATCTGTGGTGCATCAGAGTGCTCTGCTAGGAGCTGCTGGTGGGAAACGCCCCCCTTCAAGAGTGCTTCCCAAAACAAGACGCAACGGTGCATCGTCAAGGTGGACCTGAGGTTCCCCCCTTCCATGCCCGCAGGAGCCCAGGAGCTCATCTCCAAGCTGCTCAAGCATAACCTCTCAGAACGCCTACCGCTGGCCCAGGTCTCAGCCCACCCTTGGGTTCGGGCCCACTCTCGGAGGGTGCTGTTTCCCTCTGCCCTTCAGTCTGTCCCCTGAATTGTCCCTGTCATTTTCTCAGTTGTGTCTGTATGTCTGCATACGTGTAGTTAGGAGGAGGGGATCCTGGCCTGTTCCCACATCTATCTTCTACCTCCTCTTTATTTAATAAACACTGAAACAGAGAGGAACCAAGATGGCGGAATAGAAGGACGTGCTCTCACTCCCTCTTGCGAGAACACCAGAATCACAACTAGCTGCTGGACAATCATTGACAGGAAGACACTGGAACTCACCAAAAAAGATACCCCACATCCAAAAACAAAGAAGAAGCCACAATGAGACGGTAGGAGGAGCACAATCAGAGTAAAATCAAATCCCATAACTGTAGGTGGGTGACTCACAAACTGGAGAACACTTATACCACAGAAGTCCACCCAGCGGAGTGAAGGTCGTGAGCCCCACATCAGGCTTCCCAACCTGGGGGTCCGGCAACAGGAGAAGGAATTCATAGAGAATCAGACTTTGAAGCCTAGTGCGAATTGATTGCAGGACTTCAACAGGACTGGGGGAAACAGAGACCCCACTCTTGGAGGGCGCACACAAAATAGTGTGTGCATCGGGACCCAGGGGAAGGAGCAGTGACCCTAGGGGAGACTGAACCAGACCTACCTGCTAGTGTTGGAAGGTCTCCTGCAGAGGCGGGGGGTGGCTCTGTTTCACCGTGGGGACAAGGACACTGGCAGCAGAAGTTCTGGGAAGTACTCCTTGGCGTGAGGCCCCCCCCCCCAGTCTGTCATTAGCCCCACCAAAGAGCCCAGGTAGGCTCCAGTGTTGGGTTGCCTCAGGCAAAACAACCAACAGGGAGGGAACCCAGCCCCACCCATCAACAGTCAAGTGGATTAAAGTTTTACTGAGCTCTGACCGCCACAGCAACAGTCAGCTCTACCCACCATCAGAGCCTCCCATCAAGCCTCTAAGATAGCCTCAACCACCAGAGGGCAGACAGGAGAAGCAAGAAAAACTACAATCCTGCAGCCTGTGGAACAAAAACCACATTCACAGAAAGATAGACAAGATGAAAAGGCAGAGGGCTATATAACAGATGAAGGAACAAGATAAAACTCCAGAAAAACAACTAAATGAAGTGGAGATAGGCAACCTTCCACAAAAAGGATTCATAATAATGATAGTGAAGATGATCCAGGACCTCGGAATAAGAATGGAGGCAAAGATCGAGAAGATGCAAGAAATGTTTAACAAAGACCTAGAAGAATTAAAGAACAAACAAACAGAGATGAACAATACAATAACTGAAATGAAAACTACACTAGAAGGAATCAATAGCAGAATAACTGAGGCAGAAGAACGGATAAGTGACCTGGAAGACAGAATGGTGGACTTCACTGCTGCGGAACAGACTAAAGAAAAAAGAATGAAAAGAAATGAAGACAGCCTAGGAGACCTCTGGGACAACATTAAACGCAACAACATTCGCATTATAGGGGTCCCAGAAGGAGAAGAGAGAGAGAAAGGACCAGAGAAAATATTTGAAGAGATTATAGTCGAAAACTTCCCTAACATGGGAAAGGAAATAGCCACCCAAGTCCAGGAAGCACAGAGAGTGCCATACAGGATAAACCCAAGGAGAAACATGCCAAGACGCATAGTAATCAAATTGGCAAATATTAAAGACAAAGAAAAATTATTGAAAGCAGCAAGAGAAAAAAGACAAATAACATACAAGGGAACTCCCATAAGGTTAACAGCTGATTTCTCAGCAAACTCTACAAGCCAGAAGGGAGTGGCATGATATACTTAAAATGATGAAAGGGAAGAACCTACAACCAAGATTACTCTACCCCCCAAGGATCTCATTTAGATTTGATGGAGAAATCAAAAGCTTTACAGACAAGCAAAAGCTAAGAGAATTCAGCACCACCAAATCAGCTCTACAACAAATGCTAAAGGAACTTCTCTAAGTGGGAAACACAAGAGAAGAAAAGGACCTACAAAAACAAACCCCAAACAATTAAGAAAATGGTCATAGGAACATACATATCAATAATTACCTTAAATGTGAATGGATTAAATGCTCCAACCAAAAGACACAGGCTTGCTGAATGGATACAAAAATAAGACCCATATATATGCTGTCTACAAGAGACCCACTTCAGACCTAGGGACACATACAGACAGAAAGTGAGGGGATGGAAAAAGATATTCCATGCAAATTAAAATCAAAAGAAAGCTGGAGTAGCTATACTCATATCAGATAAAATAGACTTTAAAATAAAGAATGCTACAAGAGACAAGGAACAACACTACATAATGATCAAGGGATCAATCCAAAAAGAAGATATAACAATTATAAATATACATGCACCCAACATAGGAGCACCTCAATACATAAGGCAACTGCTAACAGCTATAAAAGAGGAAATTGACAGTAACACAGTCATAGTGGGGGACTTTAACAGCTCACTTACACCAATGGACAGATCATCCAAAATGAAAATAAACAAGGAAACAGAAGCTTTAAATGACACAATAGACCAGATAGATTTAATTGATATTTATAGGACATTCCATCCAAAAACAGCAGATTACACTTTCTTCTCAAGTGCGCACAGAACATTCTCCAGGATAGATCACATCTTGGGTCACAAATCAAGCCCCAGTAAATTTAAGAAAATTGAAATCATATCAAGCATCTAGTCTGACCACAACGCTATGAGATTAGAAATGAATTACAGGGAGAAAAACGTAAAAAACACAAACACATGGAGGCTAAACAATACGTTGCTAAATAACCAACAGATCACTGAAGAAATCAAAGAGGAAATCAAAAAATACCTAGAGACAAATGACAATGAAAACACGACGATCCAAAACCTATGGGATGCAGCAAAAGCAGTTCTAAGAGGGAAGTTTATAGCTATACAAGCCTATCTAAAATAACAAGAAAAATCTCAAGTAAACAATCTAACCTTATATCTAAAGGATCTAGAGAAAGAAGAACAAACAAAACCCAAAGTTAGCAGAAGGAAAGAAATCATAAAGATCAGAGCGGAAATAAATGAAATAGAAACAAAGAAAACAATAGCAAAGACCAATAAAACTAAAAGCTGGTTCTTCGAGAAGATAAACAAAATTGATAAGCCATTAGCCAGACTCATCAAGAAAAAGAGGGAGAGGACTCAAATTAATAAAATTAGAAATGAAAAAGGAGAAGTTACAACAGACACTGCAAAAATACAAAGCATCCTAAGAGACTACTACAAGCAACTCTATGCCAATAAAATGGACAACCTGGAAGAAATGGACAAATTCTTAGAAAGGTATAACCTTCCAAGACTGAACCAGGAAGAAATAGAAAATATGAACAGACCAATCACAAGTAATGAAATTGAAACTGTGATTAAAAACCTTCCAACAAACAAAAGTCCAGGACCAGATGGCTTCACAGGTGAATTCTATCAAACATTTAGAGAAGAGCTAACACCCATCCTTCTCAAACTCTTCCAAAAAATTGCAGAGGAAGGAACACTCCCAAACTCATTCTACAAGGCCACCATCACCCTGATACCAAAACCAGACAAACATACTACAAAAAAAGAAAATTACAGACCAATACCACTGATGAATATAGATGCAAAAATCCTCAACAAAATACTAGCAAACAGAATCCAACAACACATTAAAAGGATCATACACCATGATCAAGTGGGATTTATCCCAGGGATGCAAGGATTCTTCAATATACGCAATATACGCAAATCAATGTGATACACCATACTAACAAATTGAAGAATAAAAACCATATGATCATTTCAATAGATGCAGAAAAAGCTTTTGACAAATTTCAACACCCATTTATGATAAAAACTCTCCAGAAAGTGAGCATAAAGGGAACCTACCTCAACATAATAAAGGCCATATACGACAAACCCACAGCAAACATCATTCTCAACGGTGAAAAACTGAAAGCATTTCCTCTAAGATCAGGAACGAGACAAGGATGTCCACTCTCACCACTATTATTCAACATAGTTTTGGAAGTCTTAGCCATGGCAATCAGAGAAGAAAAAGAAATAAAAGGAATACAAATTGGAAAAGAAGAAGTAAAACTGTCACTGTTTGCAGATGACATGATACTATACATAGAGAATCCTAAAACTGCCACCAGAAAACTACTAGAGCTAATTAATGAATTTGGTAAAGTTGCAGGATACAAAATTAATGCACAGAAATCTCTTGCATTCCTATACACTAATGATGAAAAATCTGAAAGAGAAATTATGGAAACACTACCATTTACCATTGCAACAAAAAGAATAAAATACCTAGGAATAAACCTACCTAAGGAGACAAAAGACCTGTATGCAGAAAACTATAAGATACTGATGAAAGAAATTAAAGATGATACCAACAGATGGAGAGATATACCATGTTCTTGGATTGGAAGAATCAATATTGTGAAAATGACTATACTACCCAAAGCAATCTACAGATTCAATGCAATCCCTATCAAACTACCAATGGCATTTTTTACGGAACTAGAACAAATCATCTTAAAATTTGTATGGAGGCACAAAAGACCCCGAATAGCCAAAGCAGTCTTGAGGGGAAAAAACAGAGCTGGAGGAATCAGACTCCCTGACTTCAGACTATACTACAAAGCTACAGTAATCAAGACAATATGGTACTGGCACAAAAACAGAAACATAGATCAATGGAACAAGATAGAAAGCCCAGAGATAAACCCACACACCTATGGTCAACTAATCTATGACAAAGGAGGCAAAGATATACAATGGAGAAAAGACAGTCTCTTCAATAAGTGGTGCTGGGAAAACTGGACAGCTACATGTAAAACAATGAAATTAGAATACTCCCTAACACCATACACAAAAATAAACTCAAAATGGATTCGAGACCTAAATGTAAGACCGGACACTATAAAACTCTTAGAGGAAAACATAGGAAGAACACTCTTTGACATAAATCACAGCAAGATCTTTTTTGATCCACCTCTTAGAGTAATGGAAATAAAAACAAAAATAAACAAATGGGACCTAATGAAACTTCAAAGCTTTTGCACAGCAAAGGAAACCATAAACAAGACGAAAGACAACCCTCAGAATGGGAGAAAATATTTGCAAACGAATCAACGGACAAAGGATTAATCTTGAAAATATATAAACAGCTCATTCAGCTCAATATTAAAGAAACAAACAACCCAATCCAAAAACGGGCAGAAGACCTAAATAGACATTTCTCCAAAGAAGACATACAGATGTCCAAGAAGCACATGAAAAGATGCTCAACATCGCTAATTATTAGAGAAATGCAAATCAAAACTACAATGAGGTATCACCTCACACCACTTAGAATGGGCATCATCAGAAAATCTACAAGCAAATGCTGGAGAGGGTGTGGAGAAAAGGGAACCCTCTTGCACTGTTGGTGGGAATGTAAATTGATACAGCCACTATGGAGAACAATATGGAGGTTCCTTAAAAAACTAAAAATAGAATTACCATATGACCCAGCAATCCCACTACTGGGCATATACCCAGAGAAAACTGTAATTCAAAAAGACACATGCACCCGAATGTTCATTGCAGCACTATTTACAATAGCCAGGTCATGGAAGCAACCTAAATGCCCATCGACAAACGAATGGATAAAGAAGTTGTGGTACATATATACAATGGAATATTACACAGCTATAAACAGGAATGAAACTGAGTCATTTGTTGAGACGTGGATGGATCTAGAGACTGTCATACAGAGTGAAGTAAGTCAGAAAGAGAAAAACAAATATCGTATATTAACGCATGTATGTGGAACCTAGAAAAATGGTACAGATGAACCAGTTTGCAGGGCAGAAGTTGAGACACAGATGTAGAGAACAAACGTATGGACACCAAGGGAGGAAAACCGCGGTGGGGTGGGGATGGTGGTGTGCTTAATTGGGCGATTGGGATTGACATGTATACACTGATGTGTATAAAACTGATGACTGATTTAAAAAAAAAAAAAGCTGAAGCTTTTTGTACTAAATAAATAAATAAATAAATAAGTAACACATTGTTTAACTTTTATGGAGAAGGAAACACAGAGTCAGGTTTTAATTTAAAGCTAGAAAGCTGTATATAATACAAAAATAAACTAGATTTTAATATTATTAAATTTTAATGTACCAATTAGCCTTCTGTACTAAACCATCTATTTATTGACCTGTTTCTAACCCACTGGACAACAGTCACATCAAACGTAAATTTGAAAGAGACATATTTTTCCCAACAGAAAAAGATCAGCCCTCAGTACAGACAACAGTAATCATGAGCTGAAGTGTAACTGTTCCAAATAAAATCAATTAAAGCTATAACATAGGGACTTCCCTGGTGGCGCAGTGGTTAAGAATTCGCCTGCCAATGCAGGGGACACGGGTTCAATCCCTGGTCTGGGAAGATCCCACATGCCACAGAACAACTAAGCCCGTGTACCACAACTACTGAGCCTGTGCTCTAGAGCCCACGAGCCACAACTACTGAGCCCGCGTGCCACAACTACTGAAGCCCATGTACCTAGAGGCCGTGCTCCACAACAAGAGAAGCTACCACAATGAGAAGCCCGCTCGCCGCTACTAAAGAAAGCCCGCGTGCAGCAACAAAGACCCAATGCAGCCAAAAATAAGTAAATAAATAAATAAATTTATATTAAAAAAAAAAAGCTATAGCATACACACACACACACACACACACACTCTTTTCATACAGCTTTTAGTGGGAAAAAATGTTATAAGCCAATGGTTTCCCAACTGCCAAGATGCTTCTTGGTAATTTTTATGCTTAAATTGTGATAAGCCTACGACTCAAGGCTGAACTCTCCAAATGATCTTGTTTGGCTTTCTCATCTGTAAGCTAGTTGGGAAACACTGGGACCATAACTGAGTGTAATATCCAAATAAAAGATAATCTCATTTAGCAAAATGAATTATTAATAGCAACAGCACTCTTGAAGAATGACAATGAAAAAAACCCTTAGACCAATTAGATTATTTGGAAGAGGTTAAAAAAAGTATAAGTGATCTAATTTACCAGTAGGCTCTTCTTTCTTTCCAGTGATGATTATGACATCTCCTCACAATTGCTTTCTCTCTTTCTGTATTTCCAAAATATAAATCACCCTTAGGCAATAACTAACTCATCTCATCCCCTAAAATTAATTCATCCTCCAATTTTCACCATTAACAAGGATTCTAAATAATAAATGGTACTGGAACCTATTAAATTATTATGGTATCATCTAGTCTTTATGAAAATGTGGTTTTCAATTCACAGATTCTGAGTCCCTACAACGGGCTTTTATTATGGACCTGAAGTAATGAGAAAACTTCTATATTCACTATGAATGATGAGTTGGTACTTCCTGTTTCAATTCTGTGCAGCAGTCTTTAAATCTGAAACTATTTAGCCTGGTTTAGCCTCATTTTATGAAATGAGTAGGGAAGGGATAACCTCAATTGGAAATCTTAACACAAAACACATCCCAACATGGGCCTGAAGGAGAAATCTTTGCAAAAGAGTCCCATCCATCATTTCAATCCACTTCTCTCTCTATTCAGAAAGGCCTTCCGCTGGCCACTTAAATACTCTACCCCATTAATCACGCCTTACCACCTACTGCTTGATTTTTCATTATAGTACTTATCACTACCTGACATTGTATTTTTTTTAACTTGTATTTTGTCTTTGTTCTCCACTAGAGCTCAAGGACCTTGTCTGCAATTCATTCCTATAACCCCAGGTATGTCTGGCATATACTAAGTATTAAATAAATATTTATTGAATGAATGGGAGAAACACAAAAACTCAGAATTCCTCTCATTAAAATATTCTTTATCTGGTCACTGCAATGACATAGGGCGGGGGAGTCAGATAAGCAATTCAATTTTCATTCACTAGACAGGAAAGAAAAGTACCAACATCTATGGCCCACCACAATGGGCCCTGAACAATTAAAGAAACCATCTCCATTAGCCCTTCTAACAATTCTATGAAGTCTATCATCCCTATCTTACATATAAGAGACCCAAAGAGAAAGGTTAAGTAATTCCCCTAAGACCATACACCCTTTAAATGGTGGAGCTGATGGGATCTGAACCCAAATCTGTCTGACTCCAGGTCCAGGCTCAATAAGACTAAGATATTTAACTCAGTTGTACAACAATGCCTACATAGTATCCTAAACCGAAGACACAAAGATGAATAAAACAACAAGGAGTTCACAAAGTAAGCCGTGTCAAACAGGATGTAATGGACGCATACAAGAGGGGTATACAGGCAAAGACTGGTCCAGGTTAAGAGAACACTGCGTTCAAAGAACTGCAAGGTATTCAGAACAGCTAGAGTCAGGAGTAGGAGGAGAGAGGTGAAGAGGAAGGAAGAGGTAACGATCAGAGATGAGGCTAGGACAGTGCCAATTCATTTGTTCATTCATTCCTTAAGTTGAAGTCCTACTATGTACCAGGCACTGTATTAGACACAGGCATTTCAATGATGATTGAGACACAGCCTCTGCTCAAGGAGCTTAAAGTCTACCTGAGGAGATGGGTAAACACAAGACTACAACACAGAGCGATACATGATAACACTGATGTATTCATTGGACATTAAGGTGCTCCTTGACAGGAAGATGATGAACGAGACAGGTCTATCAAGGCACTACATTCACAAAGATCCTTCTAAGAGAGACTGCCTCAATTAGAGCAATAACTAAATGCCAAGCCCAGTTGGCCAAGTTTTGCACTTCAGAAAGCATCCAGTTCTCCAAACCTCAATCCAAACCACGGCTGCTTAAACCAGGGGTGGATATATGACCAAAGAGAAGATAATCAACAGGCTGTTCAGAGACTTAGATATAAAAAAAGAGCTGAACCAATCAGATCCTTGCACTCTGGAGTCACACCTCAGAAGCTGAAATGATGCATAGAGAGAATCCTTGAGGCAGAGTCTGGGTCACGAGTGGTCAAAATTTAAGACAAAGCAGAACTAAGTGGGCAGAGGCTATGAAAAATGTTGCAAACTGTGCTAAGGAGTGGGATCAAACCACAGATAGGTTCTGTGGCCTGCACAATATATTAAACTGTTAAAAATGACACCCAACTTATGGTCTCTAAAATACCATTTCTCACAAAAAGGAACCACAACTTCTTGGAGGAATAGCTGCATCCAGGTCAGGGGTTTGACATACAAAAGATGAGCCTAGGGCACCTAGTTGTTCCACACAACAGGGCAGCTATCAAAGTCTAATAGGATTGTGTCAAAAGGATACAGGAGCCAAAGAGACAAGTGAGCATAGAGAACGAATGCAACTGACTAAAACAATGACTCCAAAAATCGAAATAAACAACAATAAAAAATGATCTCAGTATAATACTTAAAACAACAACAACAACCTTCTTCAGACTACACTGGAAATGACAAGGGCAACTTCCTTACTCTGAAAACTGTCAATAAGAAGGAATAAACTCTGCACTTACCCTGACTTTCCTTCCTGAATTATAAATTTTAGGGTAACCAAATGGCCTCAAGTGATGAATTCTTTAATAATTCCAGCTAATAAATATGAAAGGAACAACAATTAGAAAATCATCATTTCACAACCTTAATGAAACAATTAATTTACATAAGTCATCAATGGCTTCCTAAGTGAAAGATTAATTGGAAGTTTTACATTGGAGGCTCCGGGCTGTTACCACCTTGGTAGGCAGGATAATGTCCCCACCCCCCAAGAGATGTCCATAACCTAATTTCCAGAACCTGTGAATATGTTATCCTACGTGGCAAAAGGGGTTTTGCAGATGTGGATTAAATTAAGGGTCCTTATAAGGGAAAGAGGGAAGCAGTAGAGTCAGAGGAGATGAGATGATGGAAGCTGAGGAGGGAGACAGGTTTGGGTGGGAGAAAGGAAGAGAGAGAAAGTTTTGGAGATACTATGCTGCTGGCTTTCAAGACGGAAGAAGGGGTCACCAGCCAAAGAATGCAGGTGGTCTCTAGAAGTTGGAAAAGGCAAGTAAATGGATTCTCCCCTAGAATCTTCAGAAGGAACACAGTCTTGCGGACACCTTGATTTTAGGACTTTTGACCTCTAGAACTGTAAGACAAATGTGTGTTGTGAGCCACTAAGTTCATGGTAATTTGTTATAGCAGCAGTTGGACACTAATACACCCAACTGAACCCACTGATCTATCTTAGCAGCACTAAGGGGCACAAAAAGTACTGTGTGCTCTGCCATGATGCCACATGAGGTACACAAAACCACCCTTAAAGTAACCTCACCAAAAGATAAACCTGAATCTAGTTACATCTTTACAGCTGATTCCTTTTACAAGAAATATGGGGGAAAGAACTCGTTAAGTGACACCTCAAGGAAGCAGAGACAAATCCAAAATGTAGGACGTGATTTACGGATCTCTGACTCCAACAATACAATTTCAAGCATATAAAAAAGGCGGGGGCAGGGAGGGAGAGTGGACTGCTATAGATTAAAGAGACTTGAGTGATACAACAAATTAATTTTAAATAGATATTTTTGAGACAAGTGGAGAAATTTGAATATGAATTGGGTATTATTAGATAGCATTATGGAATTATTGTTAACTTTGCGAGGTATGATTATAGCCGCATAACATTGTGATTAAGTTCATAATTTTTAAGAGATTCATCCTGAAGTATGAAGGACTGAAATACCATGATATCTAGGATTTACTTTAAAACAGTTCAGCATAAAATGAGAAGGGAGAAACAGTTAAGATGAAACAAGTGTGACAAGATCCTGATAACTGTTGAATCTGGGTAATGTGTACATAGTGGACTGACTGTACTCTTCTCTATAAAACTGAAAATAAACAAATGCCAAAACTGATTTGAATTAGTTGGTGACATTTTAAAATCAGGAGCTTTCACATGAAAATCTGGATTTCTGACTTCATTTGAAAAATCAGATGTGGCAACAGGCCCACATCAAGAGATGAGTACTGGCTACTCCATACTGACAGTTTCCACTACTCCCAATTATCTCCCATTTAACATCACTGCTGTTTTTCTTACAGCTGGCCCAATTCCTTCATTTACATTACCTACTTGGTGTTTAGGTTAAGGACCCCAGGAGTAGTCCGATTAAGCTGGCTAGTAGCAAGAGAACAGAGCAGACATGGGGAGAGCAACTGTGTGATGGTAAAATGCTAGTGTGTAGATGCACAGACTCCTGCTGTCGAGGTCCCTTCAGCAGCCTTGGATAGAGATGTAATTCCCATAAGACTATGCTACACTATATGCTTCCTGTATTCAGTGCTTACTAGAAGCAAGGCAGTATGCTTGACATTCTGGAAAATACAAACATGAAAATAATTCCTGCCCTCAGGATACTAACAGTCTAATGAGGAAGACAAGCTATAAATATAAGTAATTACAATATAAGATGAAAATAAGTGAGTTTAGGGTACTGTTCAGGGTGGTTCATATGTAAAATGCAAAGTGGGGAGTGACAAAGCATATAAAGCTTCAGGAACAGGTCATGAAGAATGCTACAGAGTATGCTGGGAAATTTACACTTTACCAGATGAAGAATAGTGAGCCATGGGAGGGTTTTAAAACCTAAGTACAAATCAGAGGGGGCAACACTAAAGATGAGAGTAAACTCTCATTGCTCAAATTCTCTCACTCTATGCACTACACATCCTTTGAAGAGCCAGAAGCACGACCCCCAAAATGTTGTATCTAAGCATATAAAATTATGCCATCATCTCTTTCTTGGCCAAAGGAGTTTGGTACCTGACGAGAATAACAAAAGGCTGGCTCATTGTGCAACAGCACTGAAAATAGTTTATATCTCTCAAATAAAGTTTATATAAACTGCATCTGTTACCACTACTGGGTTCCAATACCTTAAAAATAAATTATGGTCTCCTTATACCTGAAGCTCTATTAAAATGTAAAAATGTTTCTTCCTGTTTAGTTCAAGACCCATTCTGTTAAAAACAAAAACCACATGCTTATAGTGAATGAATAAAATTACCTAAAATACAATCGAATCTTGACAGATATCAAATTATATTAACGTTTCAAAGATCAGGCCCGGTCATCCTAAATGTAATATGGGACCAAACGGCACTATAGTAGTAGTTGTCACCATCCAAGAGTATCACCGAAATTTACTGAAAACTTGGCTAAGTCCAGACTCTGGGGTACCAGAAAGGAAAGGACTAGAGACTGAAACCGTCTTGTGACCAATAATCGACTTTAATCAATCACAGGAATTACAAATAAAAAACAAGAAGAGAATAAGATTGCAGCACTTTTCTGTCACCTTACTTAACTCCCACACTAAAAATCAGTTCCAGCTCTGACACCAGTATGTTCTACTACCTCTCTGAGGCTCAGTTTCCTCATGTGTATAATGAGGCTAACAGTACCTACTTCGTAGGGTAGTGTACGAACTAAATGGTAATACATGTACAGTAGCACAGGACCTGACACACAGCTGATGCTCAAGAAATAACAGCTTTTTGTTATTCACAGTAAGCTTCAGTGCTTCCGTCGTTTTCCTGCAGGTATCGATGTGTCTTAAGATGCCGGTCCCTACACATAATCAGCATCCAAAGACTTCTCTGGAGACCCTAGTTACAGTTCAAGGTACCTAAGACCAAAACAAGTATAGGACCGCGACAAGGACCCAAAGTCAAGGCCGTCGCCGCTCAGCTGTCACCACATCCGCCAAGGCCGGGAGGCCCTTCAATGGGTTCCCGGCTTTGGCGCCCAGCCCCGCCCCGCGACAGCCAACGAGCGGGGTGAGGGGGCGGTCTCGACGGCTCGCCCTTCGCGCTCCGGGAGGCCAGGCCGCCCTCCAGGCCTCCGCCCGCCGGACTCTCGGATCCTCAGCTACCTCGCCGACGCCTTCGGTCTTCTCTCCCCGCCCCACCCAGTACCTCACCTTAAGATGGGTGCGTAGGCCGCCGGCGCCCCCAGACTGGTCGGTGATCTCGTACGCGCCCGTCACCAGCAGGTCCTTGTGGATCTCTTCGCGGAGGCACTTGCGGGAGTTAACGGGCAGATGGAAGGAGATGGCGAGGACCGAGGTGGGGCCAAGCAGGAGTAAAAGCAGCAACGCTAACGGGCAAGGGCCACGCTGGGCCTGTGGGCCAGAGAAACCAGACATCGTGCCGGAGACTGTTCACCTCCCTGGGCCTCTATCGCGCCGGAACCGGGAGGGATCACGTAGCTCACCTCTGACCTTCCAATGCCGCCGGCGCCATTTTGGAGGCTGGCAAAGAGATGAAAAATGTATAGTGAATTTTTTTAAAGGGAAGAAGGCATATGATACCACGTAATGCCTTCAAATTAAAGTGGTTAAATGAGGTTTTCTAGAAGCTTCCGGAAAAAGTTTCATTTTTGTTAAGCTCTGTGACCGCTCAGTCGACCATAGCAAGTACGGGCAGCCCAGGAAGCAATTCTCCTTGAACATCCGGAAGTAGCGCCCGCGAGTTTTAAGGTCGGTGATACCATAGCAACCAAGCCCCAATAGGAAACAGCCACAAAGCCCATCGCTGGGTCCGCCCACCAACCTCCCAGGCGCGCCGGACGTGCGGCAGAGGCGGAGGGTGCGCTGTCCCAGCGCCTTGGTGAATTGGGACATTGAGCACTTGAGAGGAAGACTTCGAGTGGCTGAGAAAAGATTCTTATTTGGCTATTAGGCGAGCGGGGGCCAGAACCTCAGAGAAGGGGTAGAGATCACCTGGTGAATGTGAGCTGGAGGTGTCCAGTTCATGCTCCTGAGCCGGGTATTTGGGCTGGAATAACTGATTTCTGAATGTGCATCTTAGTTAGCAAACATTGAGCACCTACTCTGCTAGGTACTATTCAAGCTAAATTTGGATTCTGTATTTAAATTGAATAAAACCTTGTTTTAGCCCACTGTGGGAGATGAACCTAATGCAGTTTACCAGATAAGCGTTATACAGGGGAAGCAAGTATTGGTGTGTTTTAAATGTTTAAATTACTTTAGGGATCAAATTGGCTAGTCTGTAGTAGGAAAATTTACATGGTAATCATTCATGCTTTCATTTAACACATATTTACTGACTACCTACTGTGTGCCAGACACTATAGCATGCATGCATACCGACATGTTTATTGATTTAACAAACCATTATGGGGATGCTATCAAATATTCAGGGCTGAAGAAAATAGGAAGATGAAAAAGGAGTACTCCACAGCCTATGTTTAGAATTATCTACTTCGATTCATGTTTATTGAGCATCTACAGAAATACCCAGAAGATGGACTGTCTGCTCTTAGTAAATTAAATAATTGTTCTGTATTTATAACTTCTTTCAGTCTTTTCCTGGAACTGAAGTCCCACAAACAAAACAAGAACGAACATAAAGGAGCTGTAAAGCATTTTAAAATTTGACAAATGTCATATAATAATTACTCTATGAGGTGTCTACTTAGGAACATTTAGTTTGATTATTTTATCCCTGATCTAAGATATGATTGCTCATCTACTCACTACATCCTGATAATCTGCACTGGCCTTTTCCCTGCCAGTGCAGGGAATCAGAACCAAGCCGTTATCGAATTCATTGTTTACTCTCAGTCCTGAGGCTCTGCTGACTATCAGCAAGAGATCTGCAACCCATAAAATACCTGTGTGTGTGTTTTCTTTAAATTTCTTACATTTAAATAATAGCTTATATGTTTTAAAATATTTTCACAAATATTAATGATCTCATTTGGCATTTTCAAAACCCACGGTACATAGGCTGGGGAAATCTGTTGATTTTACAGATGAGGAAACTGAGGTTCTGAGAAGCCAGAGAACTTTTGTACCCAAAGTCCTATAGTTTAAAAGTGACAAAGTCAGTCTGAGGGCCTGAACCATCTTCAGAAAGGTGCTATTACATATTGTTTTACAGGTGAAGAAACTGAGACTTAGGGAAATTGAGTTACTTTCCTCAGTCACAGCTCTTAAGTCCTTTCCTGTTCTGTATTCTCGCTTATCCTGGCCCCCAGCTCTTTCCTGTTCCCCATTCCCTCCTTTATATTTTTCTCCTTAGTACTCATCACTATCTAGTTTCTGCATACATTTTACTTATTTACCACACTTATTGATCTGTCTCTCTAACTAGGATATCTGTTTTGTCAGGGGCAGGAATTTTTGTCTATTTTATTCATTGCTTTATGTCCTGAATCTAAAATAGTGCCTGGCACTTAGAAGGCACAATAAATAATGGTTCAATGAATGCAAGATTAATTCCTTAGCTCCTAGCAGAAGGTCTAACAGCAAATTTCTTCCATTATTCCTTAGCTGTTTTCAAACAAATTTATTTAATCCATAATGTATCCAAAATGTAGGTACTATTTCAGTTTCACCAACAATGAGCATATCTTTTTTTTTTAATAAATTTTTTAATTTTTATTTATTTTTGGCTGCGTTGGGTCTTCATTGCTGCGTGCGGGCTTTCTCTAGTTGCGGCGAGCGGAGGCTACTCTTTGTTGCCGTGCACGGGCTTCTCCTTGTGGTGGCTTCTCTTTGTTGTGGAGCAAGGGCTCTAGGCACACGCGCTTCAGTAGTTGCAGCACGTGGGCTCAGTAGTTGTGGCTCGTGGGTTCTAGAGTGCAGGCTCAGTAGTTGTGGCACACAGGCTTAGTTGCTCCGCGGCATGTGGGAACTTCCCGGACCAGGGCTCGAACCCGTGTGCCCTGCATTGGCAGGCAGATTCTTAACCACTGCGCCACCAGGGAAGTCCGCATATCTTTTTTTTTTTTAATTGAAAAATGTGATCTTGTTTCCATATAAGGACAGAGGGAAAAAAAAAAATCTACCCTCTGTGCTGTGTAACTAGAGGGCAGAGTAGATATTCCTAGGGAACTAGAATTTTTTTTTAATTATTATTAATTTATGTATTTATTTGGCTGTGTTGGGTCTTCGTTTCTGTGCAAGGGCTTCCTCTAGTTGCGGCAAGCAGGGGCCACTCTTCATTGCGGTGCGCGGGCCTCTCACTATCGTGGCCTCTCTTGTTGCGGAGCACAGGCTCCAGACGCACAGGCTCAGTAGTTGTGGCTCACGGGCCTAGTTGCTCCGTGGCATGTGGGATCTTCCCAGACCAGGGCTCGAACCCGTGTCCCCTGCATTAGCAGGCAGATTCTCAACCACTGCGCCACCAGGGAAGCCCGGGAACTAGAATTTTTGAACTCTGCATCAGCGCTAAACAAGGTACAATTTTACATTTGTTTGGGGAAAAGGCCTCATTCTGAATTGGAGAGCAAATGTAAAGTGTCCCACAACTAGAGAAACTGTTTTTTCCTGGCCTAACAGTCCTCTGCCATCCCATCATCCTGAAACTTCCCCAGCCAGTCTCACCTAAGATTCCTGAACCACCCCCCCACACTCTGGAGATGAAGAGATGTCACTAGGACACACCCTCCACCCAGTCTATCCTTAAGCCACAGGTTTCGCAAACTTTTGTTTGTATGAGAGGGAGTTTGTTTAAAACACACCTCACTCCAGACAGTGAATCAGAAGCTCTTATTAAAAATCTGCATTTGTAATAACCTTGTTGGGCAATTCTGTGGTTGGAAGTCCCTGGAAGAGCTATGGCCCTTTGATGCCTCCTTTAACCAGCCTAATCCTCTGGTGTGGCTTGAGGATCCCCAGCTCCAACGCAAAAGCTGTCAAGGATTCCTAACTCCAGTGCCCCCGCCCATTCGTTTGTACAGTCCCACTCACAGGGTGTATTTGAATAGCTAAAACAAGATGCGTTCTGTGAAGAGGCAAAAGACCCTTTTGGAAAACAATTTGTCATGTGTCATACTCTTTGACCCAGAGAGTGGTTCCAAGGACCTTTTCTATGGGTCCTCTAAGTTATAGAGTCCCCCAGGAGCTGGTCCTGGAACCTCTGCACTGCACTCTGTGTGATCTTTAAATGCATCCATAGACTGATAACTCCCAAATGTGAATATCCAGCCCTGACCTCTCCCCTAAACTCCAGAGTCTATATGAGGCTCCCTACTTGACATCTCCACTTGAATGACTAATAGGCAACTCATACTTAACTCTTGATATCCCCTCTCCCCCTATTCCCAAATCTGCTGCTTCCCCATCTTAGTAAATGACACCACTTTCTACTTCTTCACTGAGGCCATCCTTGTTTCCTCTTTCTCTTAACCCTACCCCGCACAGAGCCAGTTCATCAGCAAGTCCTACCAGTTCTGTGTCCTAAATATATGCTGATCAGTTTCTACTTCTCTCTAAGCTAGGGGTCGGCATACTACTGCCCAGCTGGTCAGGCCTAATCCAGCAGGCAACCTCCTGTTTTTGTATCACCCAAGAGCCGAGAATGGTTTCTACATTTGTAGAGGGTTGTTAGAAAAGAAGGAGGCGGAGGATCAGGAGAGTGAGGGGGAGAAACGGAATGTGTGCAAGAGAGCTTAACATATTTACTATCTGACCCTTTACAGAAAAGTTTCTTCTCTCACCTAGATAAGACAACAGCCTCCCTACTGTTGTCTCTGCTTCCATTCTTGCACCACTACAATCATGTTCCTTAATACACCTCAAGTGATTTTCTTTAAAAAATATAAATCAGGCCAATCAGAATAAAGCTCAAATACCTTTCCACAGCCCCAAAGCCACTGCAGTCGGGCTCCTGCCTACCTCTCTAATCTCATCTTACCCAGTGATCACTTCTTCCTACCACCCACCCTTTCACTCTCCTACAGTCACCTGGCCTTCCAAACAATGTAAGCTCCTACCTGCATTGGGCCTTTGCACTTAATGCCTACCTGGAACTCTCTTCTCCACATCTTGTCCCATGGACTCTGGGCTCTGCAAGCTGCTCCTGCTGTTCAGGTCCCAATTCCAATGTCACCTCCCACCTTACATAAGTAACCCTGTCCCCAGGTTACTTTCTATCACATGATCTGGTGTTATTATCTATATAGCACTTGCGACTATTTGAGAGTATCTTTTCCTTCCTTTCTTTTTCTTTCTTTCTTTCTTTCTTTCTTTCTTTCTTTCTTTCTTTCTTTCTTTCTTTCTTTCTTTCTCTTTCTTTCCTTCTTTCTTTCTTTCTTTCCTTCTTTCTTCCTTTCTTTCTTTCTTTTTCATTTATTATCACCCAACCCAAATGGAACTTAAGCTCTAAGGGAGCAAGGTCTTTGCTTTGTTCCCTGAGGCCAGGCACAATGTCCTGTACACACTGGGTGGTCAACAAATATTTGCTTAATGAAATACTGCAACATAATATAAAGCACTTAGCACATTGACATAGAGCAGTTGCTCCATAAATGCTAGTTCCTCTATCTAGTATTTTAATTGTCATTTTTTCAACTGGAGAAGCTGAGGTCCAAAGTTGTTTAGTGACTTGCTTCAAACCATATGATGAGTCAGTGTTAGAGCTGAGAATAGAAATGAGAGCTCCTAACTGCAGACTGGTTTTCAGACATAATTACATTTGATAAAACATGATCTTTATTATTTAGTTCCCACTCTACTAAGAAGTTTTAGATTCTTCTGGGTTCTCTTTTTCTACCCTCACTTATATTCAAAATACAACTTTTGTGGGGTTTAAGTAAATTTAAGTCTTTCAGAAAATCCATAAAGATGTTAATAGTTAATGCAAAACTTGTAGCATCAATTAGCATCTCCCCTCAATTCACTTTGTTTGAATAAACAAGATTTATCTTCCTCTCCAGATTCCCATGATGCTGAATTTTTATCTTCCTAGTAGGAAGCATGACCTCCTCACCAACCCTCCATCACAATTAATGCCCTTCATCAGTGTTGTCTCTAGAACATTGTCGAGTTAAACTATCAGGACCCAGCCTTTAAGTCACAGCCTGTAAATCCTTATTGCCAGGATCAAAGTTCTTCCAGTGATATATATGAGCTGAGAACACTAAGTCTGGATTTAACAAAAAATTACTAGGAAGAATTTTAGAAACGATGTAAGCAAAAGATAAAAAATATGTCCCCAAAGAAGAAGTTTCAGAAAACATAAGAACCATGACATGAACTGTCACCACTACCCACATGTCTTGAAAGCAAACCAAAGCTGAAAAGAACAGGAGTAGAAGGGAGGTGTCGCCTCTGCGCCATCAGCACTGTTTGCTTATGGAGAATACCAGCCCCAGAGCCCAGGGCAGAGAGATGAAGTCCTGGAGGCCAGGAAGGCAGAATCCCAAGACAAGAATGAGATGAAAAGAAATCCACTGGACCAGTTGGAGTGGAAGAACCTAGGGACAAAAAAAGAAGAGCTGTGAAAATGAGACTCTAGTCGGGGAAGGAGGTAGGGTCAGGGAGGTAAGATGGGAACTGTGGGGACCCCATGTTTACCTTATGTCTGTAGCCACTTATGCTTCTGAGAAGAAATAAAAGTATTGAGAAGGAAAGAAAGAAATGGGGAAATTGCTCAGTGCTTTGTGGAAGTAGCCCCAGAGTTGAGGCACTCCAAAGGAGGATTAATAGCGAGCCAAATGGCATCTACCCCCAAACCCCTGGAAACAGCCATACCTGAAGCCTGTACACATGCAGATCCTAAGAGCACTTGGGATTACTTTAAAACTGTTTTGAGACCTTAAAGCTTGGTGACACAGAGCAGAGGATTACACCGTTTTTGGCCTTCACTCCTGGTTCTAAGGAAGTTTTGTTTTCTCTCCAACGCATTTTCCTTGATAGGCTACTAAGTGGTCAGCATCTGGTGTCTACCATCACCAGCTTTCTCTGAAATCCACCAAAACTCATTCTCCCTCCACAAAAGCTCCATCCTGTGAGCGATACAGACCATACAGATGGGAAAAGACCACCAGTTGTGGGCATCTTGATAATGCCCACATGCCTTTCCCTTTATTATTTACTTGAATCAACTTTGCACACTGAAATCACCTGGCAGCTTTTTAAAGACTGCCAGTGCCTAGGACCCACCTAGGACCCAATGCAGACCACTGAAAACAGAATATCTGGGTCTTGTCCAGGGCAATAGCATATTTCAGTGGTTCCCTAACTTTGCTGCACACTGGAACCATCTGGGGATCTTTATTAAATACTGATGCCTGACTACTTCCACTACACCCCCCAGACATTCTGATGTAAATGGTATGGGTGCAACCTGGGCATTTGGATTTTTTAAAACTTCCCTGTGATCCAACATGCATCCAGAGTTGAAAACTAATACTCCACCTAACCCGTGGCCATTCCTATTTCAATACCTAACCTTTCCACACCTTCCAAGCAGCATGCACTCAATAAATATTTCTCAGTCTGATTTACATCCTTGTTTCTCCTGCTCAAGCACTGCTGCCTTTTCTCCTGGAACACGACACGAAATTAGACCTCTGGTAAGGAGAGTAGTATCTGGAACACCAGCTTGGGGACAAGGTTCATTCCTGGGCCAGCCACGTTCTGCCAGCTCAAGTGTTAGCAAAGAGGGAGGAATGGGAAGCCAGGGCTTCAGATGAGGAGGAAGCTCTCTCCGCAGGCACATGAGGGAGGCTTTTTTTTTTTTCTTTCTTGCAGAAAATCATTGTGGCACGTGGGCAAAGGAAGTATTAATAACCTTTCTAAAGAGGTACTTCTCCAAGATTTGGTGTTTCACAGACCACAACCAGTGCTGTCAGTTCTACAGATGTCCAACTTCTGCATTTCAGATAGCGGCTTCCGAAGATAGCTCAACTTGCATCCCTAAAGCAGAAGACCCAGCTGTGTGGAAGGGAACCATCAGAGTCTCTAAGCCAGAGGTCAAAAGCCACTACCCACATGTTGGTCAGGGGCAAAGAGACTGACCACCAAACAAAATCATTAGAGAGTATCGACTCTTTTGGAGTGAAATTAAAGTAACAACATTCCAGCATTACAATAACCAGGGCTTCCTGGCAAGCCCACACTGAGAGCCATGAACTGGGCTTCCCACAGGAGGTGGGAAGGACCTCTAGACAGGGGTCCTGGCTCCGCCCTGCCACCCACTCACTGGGTGACCTTGGGCCAGAAATTACGCCATCTAGGTGTTGACTTCATCCTTTGTAAAATGTGAAGCCAGAGGCTGAGAACAGAGCCTTTCTTTGACTTCTTATAAGCATGCATCCAAAACATAGTGGAGAAATCGCAGGCTCGCAAAGGTGAAGCCACCACTTCACTCACTGCACTGTCTATGTGTTCTCTTCCCACCTCTAGACCACCTGCATCAGAATCACCTATGGAGCTGATTAAAAATACAAATTTCTGTGCTCCCTTGCCCCAGCTCTACCATTCTCACTGCTGCCAGAGTCAGGTTTTCTGGGCATGGCGCCCCAGCGTGCGCATTTTAGGTCACCTCCCTGGGAGATTCTGACACAGCAGAGGTTTGAGAAACCCCATGCCATGCTGTGTACTCCATGACCAGTTGTCTGCTGTATCTCTAGATGTCTTACATTTATTTAAGCAGATGAGAGGCAGGATGTAAGTGTGTGGTCCTGGAATCAGAATTCCCAAGTTCTGTTACCCACTAACTGTGTGACTTCAGTCTAGTTACCCAAACTCTCTGTGCTTCTGCTTCCTCACATAAATGAGGAAAATTATAGTGTCTATCTCCTAAGCCTGTGATGAGGATTAAATGAAATAAAATATTTACAGCATTGAGAATAGTTTCTGGCACATAGTATGCACTCAGTAAATTTAAGTTGTCATGAAACAGAACAGGCTGGCAGTGGCTTATTTTTTCACTGTATTCCTAGATCCCTCCCTCCCAGGAACATACCTCACCATCACCAACTACTGCTAACATTTATTGAATCTTTTTCTTTTCTGGGCACAGTGCTAAGCTCAGTACATATTTTATCTCATTTTACCCTCTCAGCAATGGTATAAGGCAGATGGTACTATTATCTCCCATTTTATGGATAAGGAAACTGAGGGTCAGGCAGGTTATGTAACTTGCCCGAAGTCCCACAGTCAGTGAACGGTGAGGCCAGGATGTGCAGCATCTGCTTGGGTCCCCACTCCCTCTGCTCCCCTGCACCTCTACTTCCGTGGTCCCCCCGAAGGCACGCCCTGTGCCCTCGTCAGGCCCAGCCATCTCTCGGAACCAGCTTCCTCACATCAAGCTCCGCCTTTTCTGATCCCTCCAAACCATGGTTTTCCATGCTTTGCCTCCTTGGTCTGGGGTCCTCCAAGAAAATGTCTTCTCCTCAGAGGTGTTGAATCAAACCATATTTCTCCTGCATCTTCCTGGGGAGTACCTTCAAAGCATATATCTGCCCCCAGGGGCTCCCAAACCCAAATCCCTTGCCTCGCACACAGCCACTCCGTCAACCCCCAGGTGGCCCTGGTGTCCACTGAGAGCATGCCTCCCTCTTCCCTCCCTGTCTCTGTAGCCCCTTTAGGTGGTGGAAACCTGTAGGCCTGGACGCCAGGGAAGCAAAGCCAGTCAATCTGCTCCCATCCTCCACTAGATCCTAGGTCTCAGGCCTCCCCCCCCAGGACTCCCTTCCGCCGCTGTCAGGGAGGCGCCTCTGACCAGGCTCCAGTCTGCTGCCCACCCGCCCACTTCTTGTCCCTGGCCCAGGGCCTGGGGCTACCATCAGGCACACAGGCCTTATCACTACACAAACACTTCCTCGTTCTCCCAATACTGTTTCTCACACAATAGGTAATCAGGGTAAACTTCCGCTGACAATTTACTGAGCAAACACTCACTATGTCCCTGCTCTACGCTAAGGCTTGTGGGGAACCCCAACCTGGTCTCCACCTTGAAGAGCCTTGAATCTGGTCAAGATGAAGCACACACAGGAGCGTCAGGCGCCCTGACACTTTGTGGCCCAGCACACCTGGATTCTGATCCCTTTTCTGCTCTTGACTAGCTGTCCTTACGTACCTTGGAGCAAGTTACTTACCCTTTGTGAACCTGAGTTTTCTTAGCTGTGAAATGGGAATAATGCTGCCTAGGTTGGCTGTGGGAATTAACTAAGATAAGATTCGTAAAGGGCCTGGCAGAGCCCCTGAGATAATGACGTTAGCTCCTGAGTTCCTGGGGGAGGTGGCGAGGCTCTGCCAGGAGCTGGAGGAGGCTTCCTTCAGGTGGGAGAGGATCGTGGTTATAGGAATGGCTTCCTCCAGAGACTGAGTTCTGCGTTGAAAGCAAAACAGCATAAAGAATGGCTTCTTTCTCTAGTCCCTGCTCTTTTGAGGTCTAGGAATAGGTGTGGTGCCATCTTTCAGGTTTCAGTTGAGTGGTCCCGGCATACAGATCAGCCAATCAGTTAGTCAGCAAGAACTCACTAGTAACTCAGATGTTGGGGAACACAGATGTAGTATAGAACGTACTCCTGCAGTTTAACAAGAGTTGGTGGCAGTGGTTGGTCATAACATGTCCATATGCAACAACAAGAGAACATTACAGGGGAGGCTTCCCTGGTGGCGCAGTGGTTAAGAATCCGCCTGCCAATGCAGGGGACACGGGTTCGAGCCCTGGTCTTGGAAGATCCCACATGCTGTGGAGCAACAAAGCCCGTGCACCGCAACTACTGAGCCTGCGCTATAGAGCCCGAGAGCCACAACTACTGAGCCCGCATGCCACAACTACTGAAGCCCACACGCCTAGAGCCCGTGATCCACAACAAGAGAAGCCACCGCAATGAGAAGACCGCACACCACAACAAAGAGTAGCCTCCGCTCGCTGCAACTAGAGAAAGCCAGCGTGCAGCAACGAAGACTCAATGCAGCCAAAAATAAATAAATTAAATAAATAAATTTAAAAAAAGAAAGAGAACATTACAGGATAAGCTGATTTCCTAGGTAAGTGCTAATACTGTGGGCAGAGCCTTTAAAGGAGAGATCATCGGAGGCCTGGAGCAGCTGGGAAATTTCCCACGGCTGAGGAGTCAGCATGCAAAATCATAGCAATGCTGGTAAAGCGATAGGCTACATGTCAAAAGAGGAGTGAAAGCGGTTCCCTCCCTAAGCCCTTGCATCAAAACATGCAAGCAAAATGGACAACCTTTCAACCTCCATGTTTGGTTTTTTTCTGAATACTTTAGGGTTTCTTCGTGCTCTGGAAATATGGTTGAGGAAGAGAAAAGAGAGGCCAGAAGAGGCTGGGCACTGGTAGAGGGCACCCAGGGGGCAGAGGCCACAGAGTGATGGGCAATGGGTAGCAGGAATTGGAGAGCTGGCTCCTGGCCTCAAATGGGGTGACTTGGGGAAAAGGTGATGCTGATTATCCCTCTACTGAAGGAAGATTCTAGAGAAGGACACCAAGAGGGAGCATGGTACAGTGGTAGATGAAGGTTGAGCCCTGGGCACTGATCTGCTGTGTGACCTTGGCCAAGTTACTTTACCTCTTTGAACCTCAGTTGCCTAATCTCTCAATGAGAAGAACAGCATCTGTTCTGTGGAGCTTTTGTGAGGACTGTAAATTATAGAACACAAAGCCTGCCAGAATGTAGTTGATCAAGTTCCCTTCCCCCTTCTCAAGCTTCTAGGAATGCCCCAGAAATACAAAACTGACTATATTTAGTGTCTGGCTCCCTCCCCCGCCCACCCATAGTTAAGTTAGAATTAAGCTACTTATGCTAAAGCCCCTTCCAGTTCTCAAATTCTCTGGTAGCACGTGTGGACTGGGTGGGAGAGGACAGTCATCAGTTCACCTCCTGGTCACGTGTTGGCCACTGCTGCCACAAAGCTGGGCTCTGAGCAGCCTACACAGTGTCCTTGGGTGCAAGAGCCTGTTAGATGGGGCCCTGCAGGGGTGGGAAGGGAGGGTGCCCAGAAGCCTGACAACTCCTTCTTTCCTATCCAACGTTTCCATATTTCCTTCATTCCCCTATGCCAAAATTTGCCTTGGGTGATGGTGGGTGTGGCGTGCAACAATGGGGGTGAAGGTGGGGGTTGGGTAGAAGAAAGAGAGTTGCTGACTGGCCCCCCAAGAGTGGGTGTACAGGGAAGCTACCCAGGGGCTGATTTTTAGCCCGCTCTGAAAAAGAACATCGTAGTAATGGGACGTCCAACACTGGAAAGGTGTCTCAGGGAGCAGAGAGAGCTTGGGCCCTGGAGAGTTCACCCAGCCACAATGATTCTCAACTCTGAATATATCCCGGGGAGTTTTGATTAAAAAAAAAAAAAAAATCCCATTAACCTGACCCCATCTTTGAGATTCTGATTCTCTTGGCCTGTGGTGGTGGCTGTGGATCCTTGAAGTTTTGTTAGTAATGCCCCCAGCTGATTGTGCAGGTGGGGATGAGGACCTGTGTTCCCCAGGCTGGTGACCCCCCTAGGCATTCCTGCATATGCATCTCTGGGCCAGAGCTCCTCTGCCCTCCTTTCTAACTCTGGGAGTCCACGTGTCTGGGGTGATGTGTTGTAGTCACGTGGACTTGCTTCCATCCTGGCCTCTTGTAATCCACTGAGACACAGCAGCCAGAGTGATACTTTTTAAACATAAAATCGGATCCTATTCCTTTCCCACTTCAACATCTCTGCCCTCTGCCTGGGGTGCTCTTACCTGGTCTGGTTCCAGGTTGACTCCTCCTTGTCCTCTGGATCTCACAGGCCCCCTCTTCAGAGAAGTCTTCCCTCACCTGCCCAGTCCACGTGGCACTCCTCCGCCACACCTATGCCTCCCTGTCACATCACTCCCCTACTAGAAAGTAGGACCCATGAGAAAAGTGAACTTGTCTAACTGGTTTAATCACAGTGCATGGCGCAAATGGATTCTCAATAACTATTTGTTGAACAAATGAATGAATATGTAGATAGAATACGTTTATATATTAAAATCACTTGGTTTTATGTACATGTACCAGTATATAATGTGATTAGAGGTCTGGAGTGGAAATTAACAGATGTTACTAGGGAAGAGGACATTGGAGGAGAAGGGAAAGGAACATTTATGGAGCACAGACTCAGAACAAGGCACTGGGCTTGGCTTTTCATACATTTGATCCTCATAGCAAAATTCCAATGATCCACAGCCACCACGGACCAACAGAATCAGAATCTTGGAGATGGGGGACAGTGTTATTGTCCCCATTCCACAGATAAAGAAACTGAGACTAAGGGAGGGAAAATAACTTGCTTGAAGTTAAACTACTAACAAGTGCCAGAGTAGGACATAAACCCCAGTTTATTGGACTCCAAGGTTGTCTTGTTCATTGCATCATTCTTGAAGGAGCAATTACCTTAATCATTACCTCTCTCCACTATCAGGGAATATAAAATCTCTGGTGAATGTGGCCCCAGATAGCAATGGCTAGTTGGTGACTGGAGCTAATAATGTTAGCAGAGGGAGCAGGACAGATAAGGAGGGGAAAGAGAATTTACTGATAGTCTTGCCACCAGTTAAGTTATTTTTTGTTAAGATCAGTTAAGAATTTTTTGTTTAAAAAAAAATTATAGACTTCTTGATTTAAGTTCCCAGAACTGAGCACTTATGAGTAAGGTTTCGTGGGTCATCAGGATGTCTTGATGGTACAAATAACCTTTCTGAACACCCAAAGGCATAACTCAGAGGATTATAATATATAAACCCAGGAGCATTTGGCCTCATTGAGCATCAGTTGGGCCCTCTATCTTAAACTTCCAAAGCTAATTTCTAGCCAAAGGAATAGGATATGTCCTTTAGTATATACTTTTACAAATATCCCCAGAACTTGGTTGATACCCAGATTCTCTGTAATCTTAGTCTCTGGGAAGTATTTCTGCTCTGAGCCACAGGATGCCTTTTCTTACTTTTAAATGTCAGAGCTAGTTCTCAATTAAATCTGATTGAAATACGTCAAGCCATCTGGCATAGGACACAAATGAGTTAGACCTCGTTCTTGCCCATAAAATGCCAACAGTCACATAGCTAGCTCCCAGGGGGTTGTTACACAGGGGCTTAAGCTTAGTTAGGGAAGGGCCATTAAGTGAGATATAAACACAATGTGGAGAATCTGTAACACAGGATGAGAAGTTAACCTGCTTCATTCTGTAGATGATGGGGAGCTGTATCACTTAGGGCTCTTTAGTTTCAGAAGACTCTAGGTTAGCTGAAATGAAAAAGAGGACAATCTATTGGAAGGACATTGGAAAGTTTACAGAATTGAAGGAAGAGCTGACCAAGCGAGAGGGGATCTCCAGAGGATGAATCTATGACTCAACTTCAAACCTCTCATCCCTGAATCCCCACTCAAAGTTTAAATTCCCAGGACAGAGTCTGATTGGCTTAGCTTGGGTCATGTGCTCACCACAGAGGCTTTGGGACTGACTGTGCTACAGAATCCTGCAGAACAGGGAAAGGGAGAGATGGAAGAGATGCCAAAGGAAGAGATGCCAGCCTGACAGACCAGACAAGACATGTAGGCTCCAGTAGCCATTGAGTGCTTCTGAGCACAGAAATAATGTGATTAACTTAGATTGCATGTCACTAGGTGTTTGAATCAATAGTTTTGTTTGATCCTCATAACAACCCAGTAATGTGGGCACATTTATTAACCCCTATTTTTAAAGATGAGGAAAAGTGCAGTTTTGAGAGGTTACATGATGACTTTTCCCAAGAAGGAAAGCTCTTTTTGGACACTAAATCCTATTTCTCTTTACTGTATGATTTTCCTGTCCTTTGGAGTCATTGGTTTGGCTCTAAAGTGTTTTAAGATAAGAGAGAGGCACGAAATGTGTTAGCGAGCTTTCAGTGTCAACCAACATGGAAGAAGTGAACCAGGCTGGGCCCATGGGGAATGAAAGGAAGCAACGAGACACGAGTCACAAGGTCTCAAAAAGTAGTTTGAAAAGTTGACTGAACATTGGAATTGTCAAGGCAGCTTGTTAAAAACACCAATCCCAAGAGTCCAACTCTGACCTGAACCAGAATGCTCTCTGGGTGGTGACTGGGAATCTACAATCTTAAAGCACCCACCTATCCTATGGTGGTTATCATTTTGCCATATGTAAGTATATAAATGAACATGTTGCACACCTTCAACGTACACAATGTTATATGTCAGTTATATCTCAATAAAGCTGGAAAAAAATTTGAAACACGCATCCATCTCCCATTTAGGTGATCATTCTGTAGCCAGCTGGACACTGGTCTATAGACCAGCATTTAGAAATCACTGACCTATTAGACCCTGTTTTCTAAATGTCCTGTAATCCAGTTTCTTGTCTTATCTCTCTGCTGCTGCAGTTAAGCTTTATCAAGGTATAGCTTTTGAGTAGTTGCAATTTGTACTCATTACATTTAGCGTCATACATATCTGCAGTATCTGAGGTCTGAGGGATGAAAACAAGGACAGAGAAGTAGGGTGGCTCCTGGCTGTCCCCTTATTTTGTTAGTGTGTCTGGGGTTTGTGGCTTTTGACAGGGACCCTTGGGAGATTACTTTGCCAGCTTTCCCTTTGAGAATAATCCTGGGTTCTTACCCTCCCTCTCACTGTAGTAAGTCTCCATAACAAACACACCCAAGTCTGGTATTTCTGAACTTATGGTTCTGTGCTGAATACATGCTGTTCCTGGAGCCAGGTTCATTCTGCAATCTCTCCTCCCCACCCCACCCTTTGGTTCCACTGATGGGCTGATCCAGCCTTGACGTGTGATAACCTGAAGGTTCTGGGTGTTCTCTCTGTGACGTTCCAGAGGAATATAGACTTTCCAGCATATCTGGAGTGAAAAAGAATGGTGATCTTTGGGATGGGGCCTGGTACAGGTTGGAGCACAGGATTTATGGTCTCAAGTTGCTTCCCCTCATTCATACAGTGAGGGGACTCAAGAAAGAGCTACTAGGAAAGGGTTTTCCAAACCTGAGTCGCTTGAATACCATCTCCGTGGTTTTTGCCAAATCTGTGTGCCATCTACCTATTATTTCCTTCCTATTTTTCATTAAATTAAGTAACATATTTTGCTGGAGTGCTCACAATCCACTCTAGCCTTCCCATAAGCAATATATTCATGAAGTCACTGATTCATGAAATCAGGTTTGATATGCTACCTGTCCATTTTCTTCTAGAACATTTTAAAATAAATATGCATCCATTAAAACTGTGTAAATGTTCACTCATGTACTATCTAAAATCCTCCCATAGAGGGAGGTATACGTATCATTAGAGGTATATGCATCACACCTTGGGAACATTATCCTAGAAAAGCCCATGTGCTAAGAGGCATGTAGTTCCAGACCCCTCAATTCAACACAGTTTGGACGTCAACCCTAAGAATATTTTTTGAGAGTCTATCTAGTGAAAAACTATGCTTTTATATCCTCTTGCTGCAGAAGTTAAGGTTCAGAACAAGAAACAGAAGCCACTCAAGGTATTTTAAACCAGAAGAAAATTAATAATTTTATAATTTTCTGAAGGGTTAGAGGACTGAGCTCCCTCTTGGAATGAAAACCAGAGCACAGCAGAACTGACCTGCCAGGGGAACCATGACTCCTCCATAACCAGAAGGCTACTAATGAGACTGCTCGATTTAAGAATTCACCACCATGGCTGTAATCCAGGGATCAGGTACCATCTCTGCCACCTCTGCCCCAAGTTCCACTTGACACTCATGGATCTGGAAATTGAACACTGGACTGCTGCTGCTGTAGATGTCCACATGGCTTTGACATTGCTCTTCAGCAGACATAACCAAAGCATCAGAAAGGTGCCCCCTGACTCTCTTCTGCCATTTAAATCTCTCACGAGTGCACTTAATGGATGGAGCCTAATGTGCATCATCCAGAACCCTAGCCACGAGGGATTTGGAGAAACAAAGTTTATAGCTCTCTCGCTTTTAAGAAGACCCAGTAAAAAGTGGAACTGGATGCTGCAAGCCAATTAATCTCACCTAATACATTACCTGTCAGTGGCAGCTCTGCTGCTGATTCCCAGTGAACTAAGGAATCACTGAGCCAAAGGAAAAAAACCAAGATCAATGTAGGTTGTTAACCAACAGTTGCTCTTTTGTGAATTGGAGGTGTCTCTGTGTGTGTGTGTGTGTGTGTGTGTGTGTGTAAAGGCGGGTTTTGTGTAATCTGAAAGTATACATTTGCAAACGTACTGGCTAAGTCAATAAAAAGTGACCTTGGTAGCACAAATTGACATGCCATGCCAAAAACCTCAATGGCTACTCACCGCCTGTGGAAGGGAAGTCCGGTAATTGCCTCCTGTTCTATGCCTTTTATCAGTTGGCCTTGACACCCAGCATGTTCTGAGACAGGACTCGACTCTAGTCGAAAAGGTCTGGTAATTGACAACAAGCCCCAAACCGTCCTCCTCCCTGCCTTTCCTGTCAGCAGGGCTCTGCTTGGAAAGCAGTTTCTTCTTCTCTACTTACCTGAATCTTAATCTTCCTTCAAGGTCCAGTTCTGTGCTTCTTCGCTTTCTAAAACAGGCTTTGCTCTCTCACTCTCTGCTCCCTCTTTAGTAAAAACTATTCCCCTCAGTTGGGACCTGATTTCCACCCTCCTAGGCTCCCTTTCTGGTCTTCCCCTCCCTGTAACCCACTAGGGGAAGTGCTGCAACCCTGTGCTCTCCCTATGCTTGGCAAATCCACCCACAGCATGTGAAACCACCTCGCATTTCACTGCCCTGGAAAGAAAAAGACTTGGGAGGAGGGTGGTCTTGAGTTAAGGACTGAATCTGGTAGATCCTTACAAGTGGTGACACCAAAGCTTTAGCCAAATCATCAGCTGTGCAAAAGAAAACCTGGAGCTGTTGAAAATGGAATTGCTCTGCATATGATAAAGGGAGACATGGGGTTGGCTTCTGAGAGGCAGGAAGAGGTAAAGTAGTGCAGGATGGGAGCTGGAGAGAGGAGAGAGAGCCAATCATCATGAAGGACCTCTAAGGAAAGAAATGCTTAGTGCTCTTGGGGGGATGATAGGGTGCATGTCTCAAACCTTGGTAAGGTCTCCTGCTCCCACCAAGGCCACAGTGAGTGGCTTTTTGGGCCAAGACTGAAATGGGAGTGAGCTCCAGATCTGGGCTGTCATGGAACAGAACAGAGACCCTTCACAGGGATGGCAAGAAGATTCACAGACTGACTTAGTTCAGGGGAAGGAGGAGCTTGGCCCCAGAAGTAACCATGACCACCAGAATCCTTCAAGAGATCAGATAAACCATGGGGTTTATGTGTGTGCAATCGCTGACTGTGTGCAATCAGAATGGTGCAAGGGCACACCTCCCGGGAGCTCATCAGAAGGCAGACTCCACTTCCACACTCAGCATAAGCCTCATGTGGAACCAATACCTGCCAGTTAGGATTCCAAAACTCCATCTGATTCCTAGCTCCTGTAGTAGACAGAATTTCTAAAATGGTCCCTGACCCCACCTCCACCCCCCACAGAGAGCCTAATCTCTGCCTATGATGAGACATGACTCCTGTGATTATGGCATGTTATATGGCACAGTTGACCTTAAGACAGAGAGATTATCCAGGTGGGCCTGATCTAATCACATGGTCCCTTAGGAGCAGAGAGTTTTCTCGGCTGGCAGCAGAAGAGGATGTTGGAAATTCAGGGCATGAGGGAGATTTGATACACTGTTGATGGCGCTGAAGATATAAGGGACCACTTGAGAAAGAATGTGGGTGGTGTCTAGGAGCAGAGAGTGGTCGACCCTGGCTGGCAGCCAGCAAGGAAACTGGGACCTCAGTTCTACAGCCACAAGGAACTGGATTTTGCCAATACCTGGATGAATTTGGAAGTGGGTTCCTCCCGAGGGCCTCCAGATAAGAGCCCAGCTTGGTTGATACCTTAACCTCAGCCTTGCGAGAACCTAAGCAGAGAGCCCAACCAAGCCTGCTGGGCTTCTGACCTACAGAACTGTCAGCTAATACATGGGTTTCATTTTGAGCCACTAAGTATGTGGTGATTTGTTATGCAGCAGTAAAAAATGAATACACTCCCTGTCCCCTGCCTAGTGTTGACCTCGGCATCACCTTCTGGCCCTATGGGCCTCATGCATCCTTTTATTATAGGATGATTTAGTTGGGACCCCTTTTCTTACCCACTCAATATTTGTCACACTCTGCTGACCCTATGTGAAAGCAGGTCTAGCCTCCCTTGGACTGTTCCATCTGGGGGATCCTTGAGCTGTACCTGCAAGGCCTCTGGTGTACTGTGCACCTTTTTCCCTCCAGTTGTTTAGGTAATTGCAACATTTAACTGACCTGGACTAGAGTCCCATATCTAATGGGACCATGATATTTATTACCTATATGCCCAACACCTAGCACAGTGCCTAGCACATAGTTGGTGCTCAATAATATTGTTGATGATGCTGGTGAATACAGAGAGAAGGAAATCTCTGGATCATCCCCATCACACATTCCCAGTGTTGGCATTTGGTGCTCCAGCCATGTTGCACTATGTGCAGTTCCCAGGAGACACCATGGTCTCGCTTGCCTCTGAGTTCCTCCACCCCTAACCTGATTTTCCTCTGCCCTCACCCCCTGTACCTTCCTCCCTCTTTCAACTGGCTAACTCTTCTTATTTTTCAGCTCTCAGCTTAAATATGACATTATAATTGTCATTTGGCTTGTCTTAAATCCCTACTAGGTGGTCGTATGTTCTATGATGGTGAGATATGCTTCCCTTTTTCTTTTGTGACTCCAGCACGTTTATAGTGTAGGTTCTCAGTAAACATTTGTGGAATGGCCATGCCTCTTCATCACCTGGGAATCCTGTTACAGTGCAGATTCTGATTCTTATATGTGGGTGGGGCCTGAGATTCTGTATTTCTAACAAACTCCAGGTGATACTGATGCTGCTGGTCCATGGACCACACTTTGAGTAGCAAGGTAATAAATAGGGTAGAGACTCCCACCATTACCCCATTGCGGCAAAAAGTGTGCATTTGAGAGAAGCTGAACAAGGTTTAGGGTGCAAATAATAGCCACAGGACAAAATTTCCCCTGTCATTGCTAAGCCGGCTGACTCATTGACAGAGATGGAGCCAATAACCTTGGCCTTATTAACAACTGAGCTAACTGCCACAGACCAATAAATAACAACATTTGGCTGATTTGCATTTCAAAATTGTTTCCTTCCCTTGTTCACACTCTACAGCAGGTGCTAATGAACCATGAAATGTCTGAAGCATTGGCAGCAAGGAAGAAAAGAGGCAGAGTTGACCCATGCCTAACAAATAATGATCCTTAAAAAACAAGAGCTACAAAATTCAATGTGGTATTCTGGATTGGATCCTGGAACAGAAAAAAGATATTAGCAGAAAAACTGGTGAAATCAGAATAAAGTAGGGAGTTTAGTTAATAGTAATGTACCAGTGTTAGTTTCTTAGTTCTGACAAATGTACTGTTAGGAGAAACTGGGCAAGGGATATATAGAAACTCTCTGTATTATCTATGCAAGTTTTCTGTAAATCAAAAATTAGTCAAAAATAGCGTCTCGCGCGGGGCAGGAGTTGACAGACGGTCTCTGGCTGGATTTCGGCGGCCCGGGACCGCGGAAGAGGCTCCCGAGGGCGGCCGCGATGCCGAGCCCGCAGAGGATGCCTTTGGTGCTTCATGAAGAATATTTCTAGATATATCACAGACGTTAAGCCTTTGCCACCCAACATAAAAGATAGACTGTTCAAAATAATGAGCGTGCAGGGGCAGATAACAAATTCAAATATCAGTGAGATTTTACATCCTGAGTCCAAACTCTAGATCTACGAAGCTGTGATATTTCAGATACTGCTCTCCTGCACATATGTAACTGCAGAAAACTGAAGAAGTTAAATTTAAATTCCTCAAAAGAAAACAGAATTTCCATAACTTCAAAAGGAATAAAAGCTGTGGATTCACCTTGTTCTTACCTGCACGAAGCTTCTTTGAAAAGATGCTTCAATCTCACTGATGAAGGAGTCCTTGCTCTTGCACTCAATTGCCGGCTGCTAAAGTTAGGGACTTCCCTCGTGGCGCAGCGGTTAAGAATCTGCCTGCCAGTGCAGGGGACGCGGGTTCGAGCCCTGGTCCGGGGGAGATCCCACATGCCGCGGAGCAACTAAGCCCGTGCGCAGCAACTACTGAGCCCGCACTCTAGAGGCCGTGAGCCACAACTACTGAGCCCGTGTACTGCAACTACTGAAGCCTGCACGCCTGAGCCCGTGCTCTGCAACAAGAGAAGCCACCGCAATGAGAAGCCCGCGCACCGCAACGAAGAGTAGCCCCCGCTCGCAGCAACTAGAGAAAGCCCGCACAGAGCAACGAAGACCCAATGCAGCCAAAAATAAATAAACGAAATTAAAAAAAAAAAAAAGATCATTGATTTAGGTGGCTGCTTAGATATTACTGATGTGTCCTTGCAGACATTAGGAGAAAGCTGCCCATTTTTGCAGAGATGATTTTTCAGCTACTCAGGTATCTCACAGTGGTGTGGTTGTGCTTGTTAGTGGACCTAGTGCCAAGAAATTAGAGGAAACTCATATGGGGTATTGTGTGAATGTGACTGATGAGGCTGTAGAAGCTGTCCTTACTTGCTGTCCTCAGATATGTATATTACTCTTCCACGGATGCCCCCTGATAACAGACCATTCGCGAGAAGTCTTGGAGCAATTAGTAGGTCCAAACAAACTAAAGCAAGTGATGTGGACTGTATACTGATGCTTATTGAAGCTTATCAAAGCTATGATCTTCATACTACTTTCCCAGGAAACAATGATGTAGAGATTGGCTTTCCAATAATATGATTTATGCTTTGAAGTTAACCAGACTCTTAAACATTTTAATAGTGCTATTATTTCTAAGTTTGTTTGAGGAGTGATAGTTCTTGAAATGGCAATCCTAGCATGCCCTCTGATGTATTTGGGGAGGGTAATGTGTTTGTTTCTTAAATAACAAAGTTTTAAATTACCTGTTTTCCCTGGAAATTTCCTTCTCCTATCTAGATATTTGAACTGCTATAAGAGAAGTTTACCAATATGGATAAACATTAGGAGAATTCTAAGTAAAGGTATTTTTAAAAGCAAAAAAAAAACAGTCAAAAATAAAAAGTTTATTAAAAGAATCAAGAGCTAGACTGTATTGGTTTTCTTTACTTTGCATAATGGTATTATAAGTTTCTGAAAATGTAAAAAAATTGCCATTGACTTAATAAAAAATTGGAAATGTGTGCTCATGGGAAAAAATCTCCAACTAAAACTCAGTAGCAATCAAGGAAAGAGTTAGAGGATGGCTGGTCCCAACGGCACACCTGCAAGGTAGCATACCAGTGATACCTACACTCCAAATTGCTTTGCCATACGTCATGACTCCAAGATATTCTGACTGCTGTTTTCTCCTGATTCCCACCTTCATTTATTCAGCATATCAGGAGTTTCTTCCATTCTTGAGAATCTCTTGATTCTACACTCAGGATTCAGGGTATCTTTGTTTGTTTGTGTAACAATATTATCTTAAAGACTTGGTCATGGTGTCACATTTTACCTCAACTGTGTTTGCTTATATACCAGAGATTCTAAGCCTGGTGAGGCCATGGACTTGAACTGATCCATCATTGCATGTCCAGCACCTGACTCTTAACTGGGCAAATAATTATTTGTTGGATGGATGAATAAAGGAGATGCTTCAGCATTTGAAGTGAATTCTTGCCTGAAAAACACAAATTTTCCAATGATATTTCATTATGTAAATATATCCCTTTGATGGAACTTGATGAAACTTGCAAGGCCTTCAGGTCTTGTAAAGAAACATCATCAGGCCTTTTTCCAACTCTGGTGAATTCATGGAAAGTCATGAAGATCCTATTAACTCTTATGGAAACTATGGCTTTAACTAAAACAGTGTAGAATGAGTGTGCTCTGGTCTCAAGGGGCTGCTCCCTGGGATCTGCACTGAGGCCCAGGGTCTGAGCTGGCCACAGAGGTATGGTCAGTTGCTGTGCTGTCTAAGGTTTATGTATGCATTGCTTTGTCTGTCCTGCAGTACCTGCTTCCCTAAGTAAGCTGCTCTGCTCCCACTCCAATGTGCTAGGAAAGGAACTCACAGTTCGTCTGTCTCCCTGGTAGGCCTGTGGCCCCTGCCAGGCCAATCAGAGACTTCTCTGAGGTTTTTAAAGCTTGAAGCTGGAGGAGAATTGACCTTTGCCTTTTAGAGCATGGAATTGGGAGGAGGTGATGCAAGGGCAGGTGTCAGCCTCCTTCCCTGTCACATGGAGAAAATCTACAGAAGGATAGAGGGGCCTCACAAGATACAGAAATGCAAAGAGAAAAAGAAACCTAATATCCACGGTTAAGGGTCTGAGTCCAATTGCACTTTAGGCCACCTCATTCCCTGAACTTCCCGGTTATGAGAGGCAACAAATGCCCTTTTTCCTTAGGCAGATTTGGGTTTTTGTCAGTTGCCATGGAGAGTTCTGCCATGGAGAGTTCTATAATCGTGGAGAAACGTGTGCAATTTCCTTCCCACACTTAATGGGGACTAGTACCAGCTCAGCCAGGGAAACAGCTCTGTGGGCCTCTGCTTGGACAGAGTGCTGTGGCAGAGAAGGCCAGTTGCCCTCCCCAAACTCAGGCTCTCCCTTCCCTTGCAGACACTGTCACTGGGGGATTGGCACCTCACACCCAGACTCTACTTCCCATCTCCTCCTACGTTTAGGTGGGAACGCATGGTAAGCTCTCACCAAGGGAATGTGAGGGGAAGTGACATGTGTCAATTCCAGGCTGGAAGGCAGTGAAGAAGCAGGGGTTCCTCACCATTCTCTCCTTTTTGCTGCCCATTAGCTGGATAAAGAGGGTTCTGAGACCTTCAAGGATAGCAGAGCCACAGTTGGAAGGAGGCTTGGTCCTGCCTTAAGGCCAGGAAAACTCCCCTTTGACTGTTATGTGAGTGAGAAATAAACTTTTATGGTGTAAGCCACTGAAATGTTGGGGATTTGTTTGATACAGCAGCTAGCACCACTCTAATACATTTCCAAGAGCTGGCTGGCGCTGGGTTTAGTTGAAGATTCTGTAAGTATGAAGATTCACAGACAAAGCTTAAGAGAGAGAGGCCCAGAGGTGAAACAAGAGTTGAATTCTATGGTCAAGTCCAAGGGATGATTTCAAGGATGGAAACAGAAGACAAAGTCGGATGGTCAGCTACCAGGTTGGCCCTGAAAGAAGTAGTGAGTGGGGAATTAGAGCAGGGGCAGATACGAGGTGAGAGCCAACCAAGCAGGATGCCTCTGGCTTGGTTTTTGTGGCTGCCAGCAGCGTGGAACATGGGTGGGTCTTCCTGGTGTAGAGGGCCAGGGGCGGGGTGGGCAGGAAGCACAGGTAGCCTGAGGGAATGGTGCCAGGTGTCAAACCAGAGGGATGAGTAGAATCCACAAACAGGAAGTCAGTCATGACATCAGAACCTTCAAGTCCTGGGAACATGTCGGGATGTAGAACAGGAAGCAGGTCAAGGCAAGTGGTTTAGAACTAATGACAGAGCTATTTTGGAAGCCTCGTTCTCCGTGGAGTCTTGGGATGGGCCTGGTAGGTAAAGGAAAGGGAGGTAGCAAGCCAGGTGGGGATGGGGCCAAAGGACGAGCACACACCCTATCCAAAGGGGGCAGCTGTTGCTCAGCTCCTGCAGATCATTGCAGTGTGGACGTGCAACCCAGTGTCTTCAGATCCTCCAATTTTTCAAGAAAAGCAGGAAATCCGGATTTTTTTTTTTCTTTTTGGTGGGGCAGGGGGGTAGTGAAATCTCCTGATTTTTAAATGCTGGCAACTAATTCAAAAATTTGAAAAACAGCCTGTAGGCCAAAGAAAACACATTCACAGTCTGAATTGGCTCACAGGCTGCCAGCTTTGGGCCTCCGGCTTAAAGGAAATGGGCAGAAACAAAAACATGTAAAAAACAAAACCAGAAAACATAAAAATCATTCATAGCTTCCCCTGATTTCCAAACACCACAAGATACTACTAGAAGAAGAGCTTTGCTACCACCGCTCACAAAACCACAATATGTTTGGCCTTCAGAAAAGCTATGGGCTTCTGGAAAGCTATGGGCTTCTGCCAGAGAAGTACCTTGTAGTTCCCCAAATCTGTTGCAGTTTTCTCAAAATTTGACCTATAGCTTTGATGGAGTGAGCTAATTTTCTTTCATCTTTCTCTCAGGCACACCAGGTTTTCTTTTGTTGTTTGTTTGTTTGTTTTGGTATATCAGTTTTTAGGTTGACTTTCTTTTCTGAAAGGCCATCTACTCTATCTTGACAGCTGTGTTTCCAGTAAGAGCAATTACCTGAGTGAAGGCAATTTAGAGAAACAGTAAGTGAGCCAAATAAGAGTTTGGCTAACTAAATTTTATGATAGGAAATGCTTCCAGGCCAAAAACCTCAAAAAGTGATCAAAGGTTTTCAAAGACTGGATCTAACTAGTTCAGTTTATTAACCTTGGCCTGTGTCCGAGCCAGGGTTTTTAGAGGATGTGGCAAATACAGAATCTGATTTTTTTAAGATGTGGTCTCTTAGGGGGTATGTGTCTACGTGACTGGCTGCTGAACTCTTCATTTTTGGTGCCCCAACTTAGTATCTAGCTTAAGGCTTTGTACATCCCAACTGTCATATTTGCCCAGGACTGAGATGTTTTTCCTGGGATGTAGAACTTTCAGTACTAAAACTGGGACAGCTTTGGGCAAACTAGGACAGCTGGTCACCCTACACCCCAAGGTCCTTTTCTCAGGGTTCATACTGTGAAGTTCTGACACCTTTTGACTGTCCCTTAAAAAAATAATAAAAAACAAAAAACCAACTACAACAGTGCTGCACTCTCCTGGTTTTCTTCCTGTTTCTCTAATTGCTCTTACTCATCTTCTTTGCTGCATTCTCTTCCTCCCCTTCCCCCTCAACTATGAATTGCACCTCAAGGTCCAGCCCTTGGGCTTCTGTTCTATTTTCTGCCTATGAGTCTCAGTGGACTCATATTTACATGGAAGATTTCCACATTTAGATCTTGAGCTCATAGTCCTACTTGAGATCCAACCCTCCAGCTCCAACAATTTCACGAATAATTTCCATTGGGATGTCCTTGATCATCTTCGAGCCCCATCCAGCTTGCACTCACTCACCTAGTATCCTCTTCTATTAGAAGCAACAGCGTCCTTGTCCTTTGCTGGGTGATGGGTACATTGTTATTTTCATGTGCTGTATATGTCTGAAACTGTCGACAGTAAATTGTTTTTAACAATCAAAAAAAAAAAAGAGGAAGAAGAAGAAGAAGCAACAGGAGAGCACAGCACTGTTGTAGTTGGTTTTTTGTTTTTTATTGTTTTTTTAAGGGACAGTCAAAAGGTGTCAAAACTTCTTTTGAAGCCTTCAGTCTCAAATCCTAAAGATGCTAATCCCAAATTAGCATCCATGCATTGTATTATGTAACCACAGCAGCTACTATACTGCCAGGCACATTGAAGGGACTCAGTAAATGCTTGGTGAGCCAAATCATATCTTGGGAAAGGAGTCCAAGGAGGAGGACATGTCATAGCATCCAACCAGAGGCTCAAGACATCCAAGGAAGTACCCAAGATTTCCAGAGAGAAGCCAAGCAAAGATCTGGCAGATCTGGCAGATCTTGCAGATCTGGCAGATCTGGCAGTTCTGGTCCCTGCAGACATAGTAAATTCAAATCTTCGCTGAGGCAACTTCAACGACAGACATTTGACCACCTATTAATTAAGTTAACTCAAGTGCTATTAAATTTCTAGTTCACTTTGTATTATGTTGATATATTTTTCAGGGGCATTCAAAGATATTTCCAAGGTTCCAGACAATGATAAATGTTAACATGACACATATGGATTCTATTCTTTTGCTTTACTTGCTGGGTTCCTGACAAAGAAGTCTGTCTTTAATTACCAAATGCTCAGAACCAGAGGAAGTTAGTGGCCGGAATCTAGGTCTTTCTCTTTCGTCCTCTGCTCTTTCCCACATTCTTTTTTCTTCTTAAAAAAAAAAAAGTATTGGGCTTCCCTGGTGGCGCAGTGGTTGAGAATCTGCCTGCCAATGCAGGGGACACGGGTTCGAGCCCTGGTCTGGGAAGATCCCACATGCCGCGGAGCAACTAGGCCCGTGAGCCACAATTACTGAGCCTGCGCGTCTGGAGCCTGTGCTCCGCAACAAGAGAGGCTGCGATAGTGAGAGGCCTGCGCACCGCGATGAAGAGTGGTCCCCACTTGCCACAACTAGAGAAAGCCCTCGCACAGAAACGAAGACCCAACACAGCCATAAATAAATAAAAAATTAAAAAAAAAAAAAAAGTATTTATAAGGTAATAATTTATTTTTTTGTTATAATTTCATGTTTTTTGATAATCTTTTTTATTGAAATATAGTTGATTTACAATGATGTGTTAATTTCTGCTGTACAGCAAAGTGATTCTGTTATACATACATATACATATATATATATACATATATATATATATTCTTTTTTTAATATTCTTTTCCATTCTGGTTTATCACAGGGTATTGAATATAGTTCCCTGTGTTATATAGTAGGACCTTGTTGTTTATCCATTCTGTATACAATAGTTTGCATCTACTAACCCCAAACTCCCAATTTATCCCTCCCCCACCTCTTCTCCCCTTGGCAACCGCAAGTCTGTTCTTTATGTCTGTGAGTCTGTTTCTGTTTTGTAGATAAGTTCATTTGTGTTATATTTTTAGGTTTCACATATAAGTGATATCATATGGTATTTGTCTTTCTCTTCCTGACTTACTTCACTTAGTATGATAATCTCTAGGTTCATCCATGTTGCTGCAAAAGGCATTATTTCATTCTTTTTTATGGCTGAGTAGTATTCTGTTCTATATATGTACCACATCTTCTTTATCCATTCAAGACAATCATTTATTTAAAACATACTTTTGAAATAGAGCTATACCATATTTTGAGGGGGGCCAACAGCTTGGAAACATTGCTCTTATCTTTAGGAAAATCCTCCTCTCAGTGGGTCTTCGTTTTCCCCAAGTCCGGGGATTCCCCAGAGTCCTTTTTCTTTGCATCTATAACTCAGATAACACCCCTCAGACTCGAATTTCCCAAGCTTGGCACTATTGACATTTGGGGATGGATAATTCTCTGATGGGGGAGGGTGCTATTCTGTGCATTCTGAGATTCTCAGCAACATCCCAGGCCTCTACCCTCCAGATGTCAGGAACACACACACACAAACACACACACACACACACACACACACACACACGTGCACCTTCCAGTTGTGACAACCAAAATTGTCACCAGACATTGCCAATATCTCCTGGGGGCAAGCTGCCTATGGTTGAGGATCACTTTCCTTGATTCTTTTACTCAGAAATGAAAGCAGGGCCCGTTAGCCTGCACCCCTGCAATGTCTCTTTCCCTTCGGGCCAGCTCCCAGCCAGCTGTGTTCCCAGAGCTGGGAGGAGAGGATTTTCTGCAGGCAAGGCTCAAGGCTAGACTTGACAGGCCTGTCAATCTAGGAGGCTCTGATTGGACCCATTATCTGAGCAAATTCTCCTTTGTAAGATCACCCCACTCCATGTGCCTCTAGAATAATTTGCCTTTCCTTAGGGGGATGGGATGGAGTGGGGTGCTGGAGAAGGGCTGGGGTCTGAGACGCCGTCAGAATGGGTGGCCTGAGTCAGTGGAGCTGCTCTGGGCCTCGGGGATTTCCAGGGGGAACTGGGTGCGCAGAATTCCCCTTGGATGATGGTCTAGACAGGGCTCACGCTTCCCTCTGCTCACCAGGAGCTTCTGCTTCCCCTTTAGGAAGAGGAAACACCCTGGCTGTTTATTTTGAGACTAAGGATCTGTTGTGAATAAGCCCCAGGATGGGCAGCAGGACAAGTCTTCCCTCACGTGGGGCATCTCAGGAAATAGGCTTGTCACAGCGCTCCAGGGGGACCATTGATCAACTAGGAAAATAAAGGAAGGACAATGCCTGAGATTAAATCCAGTAAATAAGAAAAAGTAATTTAAAAACCGATTAGAATTCTTGCTAATTTGCCCCATCCTAAAACCAATCTATTTTTATTTTAAAAAAAAAAAAATCCCACAGCCATTGACAGCCATTATTGAAGTACCTTCCATGAGCAAATTTTTTTTTTAAAATAAATTTATTTATTTATTTTTGGCTGTTTTGAGTCTTTGTTGCTGCGCGGGCTTTCTCTAGTTGCAGCGAGCGGGGGCTACTCTTGGTTGTCGTGCGCGGGCTTCTCATCGCAGTGGCTTCTCTTGTTGCGGAGCACGGGCTCTAGGCGCGCGGGCTTCAGTAGTTGTGGCTCGCGGGCTCTAGAGTGCAGGCTCAGTAGTTGTGGTGCACGGGCTTAGTTGCTCCGCTGCATATGGGATCTTCCTGGACCAGGGCTCGAACCCAGGTCCCCTGCATTGGCAGGTGGATTCTTAACCACTGCGTCACCAAGGAAGCCCCTTCCATGAGCAAATTAACATAAAGAGCTGGGCTCATATTATACATACTATTACCTAATTTTTTCCCACTGAAAAATATGTCTTCTAAACACTATTTCATGTTAATAATTATGTATGTTCTTTTTCATTTTTTAAAGACTAAAAAATTCATTTCTATGGTACAAATATGCCATAACTATTTTAAGTAAAATCTATACCTAAACATTTTAGTTGTTCACGTTTTTGCCATTTTAAAGTATGCCTGAAACAAAAGTATTTGTCCATTCTTATGCTTTTCCCAACTGCCTTCTGTAAAACTTTTTTTTTTTTTAATTTTTTGGCCATGCCACGTGGCATGTGGGATCTTAATTCCCCGACTAGGGATCGAATCTGCGCCCTCTGCATTGTAAGCACCGAGCCTTATCCGCTGGACTGCCAGGGAAGTCCCTGCCTTTTGTAAAACTTTTAATTGATTTTCTTTCTTCTTTTTTCCACCTTCCTTCTCTCTTTCCTGCACCCTCCTCCACCCAAATGAATGTTGACAGCATGGTATATATTTTTCTACACCTTTCTCTATGCCCAAGCAACGATGTACAGCCTACATACACAGAGAAGGATGATTCGTTTGGCCACTTGTTTGTGAGTAATGGGATGCTGCTCCGTATTCTTAGTGACTTGGTTTCTCTCCTGATGAGAAACCCTCTATCTCTACCCACAGGTTGTTTCCCAGATGCGAGCACCCATGGTGTCAGGAGATCTGAAAAATGTCTCTTTCCGTGTCTTCCACTGCTACTTGGAGGCCTTGGATAGAAGCCACTATCTCCTCAGACTTTTAGTTTCCCTGCCTATGAGATGGGAGCTGCTACTGCCCCATTTACTTCACAGGATTACTCTGAGCAAAACTTTTGAGTGTATAAAATAAGTCTTTACTTGTTAGCCATCGGTGGTCAAGACACACTGTGTGCTTCATTTGCTAATTTTGAAACATCCCTGATCCTTTGCTGCCTCTGTGCTTTTGCTTATGCCATTCACCTTGCCTGGAATATCCTACCACCTGCTCCCCTTATCCCAGTCTGACCCACCCCTTAAGGCCCAGTTCAAACCCCATTTCTTTTTTTTTTTTTAGATTTTTTTTTTGACGTGGACCATTATTAAAATCTTTATTGAATTTGTTATAGTATTGCTTCTGTTTTGGTTTTTTGGCCACGAGGTATGTGGGATCTTAGCTCCCTGATGAGGGATCGAACCTGCACCCACTGTGTTGGAAGGCGAAGTCTTAACCCCTGAACCGCCAGGGAAGTCCCAAACGCCATTTCTTGCATTGCCTCTGGTGGGAAGCAAGTCATCTCATCCTCCTCAGGACTCTTTATTTTCTGCATTACACACTCATTTCCTTGGAGTATTCTGCTTTAAGTTTTTTTTGGTTTTTTTTAACATCTTTATTGGAGTATAATTGCTTTACAGTGGTGTGTTAATTTCTGCTTTATAACAAAGTGAATCAGCTATACATATGCATATATCCCCATATCCCCGCTTTCTTGCGTTTCCCTCTCACCTTCCCTATCCCACCCCTCTAGGTGGTCACAAAGTGCTTTAAGTTTTTAAAATCTGAATTTAAAAGCTCCTGAGGACAGGAATTGTATCTTATATGTCTGCTATTATCATAGGGTCCAGCAATCATACCATTATGCACTCAAATATTTGTCAAATAAAAGAATGAATGAATTGAATGAGTGAGTGAATGAATGTTCTCTGTCCTTCCTGCACAAGCAGTCCCCTTGCCCATGGTTTCAGGAACAGACTAGAATCGTGAAAGATATTTTAGAGATTCTTTATAATATTTTGCCCTTGTTGGAAAACACTGCATGGTGGAAAATACAAAAAAGCACAAAGATAAAATTGAAAATCACTCATAGTTTAGCCACCCAGAGAAAATACATCTTTAATATTTTAATGTATATCTTTTTAGTCTTTCTATGCATATACATACTTATAAAATATGACATATATGCATTTATGTATATATACTCCCCCCCCACATACATATATAACTTGAAAAATAAATGAGCATTTGTGCTCTGTGGGGGAGGAGGAGATGGGAGGAGCAACTCTTGGACGTCCTGGGCACTACTCAAAGGTTCTGGTTGAGAGGTCCAGAAGTGTTTCCAGTAAAGGCAAGTTGAGGCAAGTTCCTGGGGCCCTTTGTGCTCACTGAGTCATTGATGGGTGGGGAGGGACCCTGAGCAAAGAACTGTGAGTCCCTGGGGTCCTGCGACGCTGGGTCCCACGTAGGACAGAGGAACAGAGCCTACAGTCTCCCCCTCTTACTCCTCCCTCTCATTCTTACCCCTCTAGGGGGAAGTCCAGGTCCCCCAGGACTTCTGGGTCTCACTCATCCGGAGAAAACCTTAGCCCTGAGGTGACAATTTCCCTGCTGTCTGCCCCAGCCCTTCCTACCGGAAGCATAAAAAGTACAGGAATTACCCAAGAAGTGAGTGGGTGAATGGGTTCTCCCTGGGAATTGGGACACTCCCAGAGGAGGGAGGGATGTACACCCACTCCTCAGGAGGGAGCCTCAGACAGATTGGCTGGTGGGTTGGGTGTGTCATTGGTGGGGCAGTAGATAGAACTCTCATTCATTGTGCCTTGACTCTGTGCCAGACACTGCTGGCCCTTTACACACTTTCTCATTTAACCTTCAAAAGAAACCCTCAAGATTGTATCAACATGCCCATAGGACGGAAGAGGAAACTGAGGCTGATGCTGGAGACTCTAAAATGAACTGTGTTAGCAAACCTGACTCCACCTGGTGTCACGTATGAGCGTACTGCTATGCACCCGCTGGAACTTCCTGACCACCTCTCCCCTGCCACGGCCGCCCTCATCCAGTAAGAGTGACCTTTTTCCTCCCAGGAGGGTCCCTGACCCCCTCAACTCCACCTCCAGGCCTTCAGCAAGGCCTGTGGACTCTGGCTCCAAAGCATCTCCCGTGTCTTCCACATCCTTCCATCTTCACTGCTCCCAAAACACCCCCATTCTCTCCTAAACGATTGCAGTAGCCCTGCTGCCTGAAGGTTTATTCTCCACACCACGGCCAAAACTATCTTTTAACCAGATCATATCACCCTGCTTAAAAGCCTCTAATAGACTCCCAACAAACCTTCAACAAAGTCCAAACTCCTTGCCTTGGCTTATAAAGCCCGACAGGATGTAGCTTGCTTGCTCCTGCCACACTGCCCATCTCCCCGTTCCTCCAGCAGCCTAGCCGGCTCCCTTTTCAGGGACACTACGGTTGTTTCTGTTCACATCTGGACCTCTGGACTCTTTCTCCCCTCAGCTGCCCATGTTACTGGTTCCTTCCTGTCACGCAAGACTCAGCTTAAAGGTCACTTCCTCTGGAGAGGTTCTCCCCAACCACCTGTTCTAAGTAGCCATTTAATCATTTGCTATCACATCATTCTGTGTTAATGATCTGCATAGTACCTACCACTCTGGGGTCCTTTAAAAATTTCATTCATTCATTCATTCCCCGTGTCCTCCCAATTAGAATCTGTCCCCAGTGCCAACAGTGCCTGGCATATAGTGGTTGCTCAATTAGTCTTTGTTCAATAAATTTGTGAACGAATGAATGACATTTTCCTCTAATTAATTAATGAAATGAACACTTATCATCTGTTAGGGGCCAGATGCTTAGCTAAGGACGATGTGAAAAGTAAAGATGAACAAAGGACTTCCCCGGTGGCGTGGCGCAGTGCTTAAGAATCCGCCTGCCAATGCAGGGGACATGGGTTCGAGCCCTGGTCTGGGAAGATCCCACGTGCCGCGGAGCAACGAAGCCCGTGCGCCACAACTACTGAGCCTGCACTTTAGAGCCCGCGAGCCACAACTACTGAGCCCATGCGCCGCAACTACTGAAGCCCGCGCGCCTGGAGTCTGTGCTCTGCAGCAAGGCAAGCCTCCGCAATGAGAAGTCCGCGCACTGCCACAAAGAGTAGTGCCCCGTGCATAGCAGCAAAGACCCAACACAGCCAAAAAAAAAAAAAAAAAAAAAAAAATTACAATAAAAGTAAAGATGAACAAGACACATCAACCCTCAAGAAGTGTTTGATTTATGATGCTTGTCTGAGATGTACCTTCAAATAATCTGGGCAGGGGGGGAAAGAGGGAGAACGAATGAAACAAAGCTGGCCTAATGTTGATGACTGTTGAGGCAGCATGATGGGAAAAGGGGGGTTATTATATTATTCTCTTGACTTTTGTTTATCTTTGAAGATGTCCAAAATAAGAAGGGTTTGGTTTGGTTTGGTTTTTTAAAGAAACTATGATCAAATGGGAGAAGTGTACACAAATAACTACTTTGCTGCAGACTGCTGAGAATTGGATACATGAGGGAGTTTGTTAGTGGATGAACACTTATTACATTGACCAAGCATCTAGTGTGTGCCAGGCCCTGTGCTAAGCGCCAGGGATATAATGATAAATGAGACACGTGGGGCCTGCTTTCGTGCAGCACACAGTCTAGTCTACAGACATGGGGACAGGAGCTGCATAAAAGGACAAACACAGTGTGCGGGGAGAGTGTGTAACAGGGAGCACTCACTTGGGGTTCAGGAAATTGAGGGCAGGGACAGCCTCTCAGGCAGAGGGAACAGTTTACACGATGGCTCAGCAGTGTGAGAGAGCGTGGCTCATCCCAGGAACCAGGGAAAGCCAGCAGTCTAGAGCAGAGCACGGAGGCAAGTGGAAAGAAAGAAGGCTGGACCAGTGAGCAGGGACCAGACCCCACAGGGATATGAGGGTCCTGTTGAACATTTGGGACTTTTTCCTCCACCACTGAAGGAGCATGCAGGAAGGTTTCTTGAAGTAGGGGACCTATGAACTAGGCTTTGAAGCCTGCGAACAATTGCAACAGGCAAAGGTAGCCCCAAAAGGCATTCCTGGTGAAGGTAACAGAGTGAACTCTGATCCAGAGGGAAAGAGTTCAAGGTACTGAGGAAATAGTGGGTAGCCTGGCATGGGAGGGGCACAGGTGCATGCAGGGGTGTAGAGGGCAATAAGCCTAGGCAGGAAGGTCAGAGACAAGTGCCAGAGATGGTAGGCAAAGGAATTTGGACTTTATTCCTCAGACCATGGGGAGCTGTGGAAGATTTTTTTGATTATTGGACAGATATGATCTGAGTTGCCCTTGGGAAGGATGGATTTGATGGGGAAAGCTGGCGAGAGATTATTGATGTGATAGGCAATGTGGGTCCAGCTTTAACACTCAACAATTTATTGAGCATGTACTACGTGTCAGTCATCAAACTGAAAGCTGGAGATGCAAAGAGGACAAAAGGATTGCCTCTGTCCTGCCCCACCGAGTTCATAGATGGGTAAAGGGACAATGATAATACATAGTGACACAGTGACCTGACCAGTCTGTTACAGGAACCCTTAAGAAAGGGGAGCACTGAACTCTGCCTGAAGTGGGGGCAGTGGTCAGGAAAGGCTCTCAGGACCACATGAAGCCTCGCTGAGTCTTTCTAGAGGGATGAGTTACTGGAAAAGTGTGGAAAGCAGAGTTTCAGGCCGGAGTGGCAGCACAGCATACAGCTTTAAGAGCAGAATGCCTGCAGACTTGGGCTGAGGATGGGGAAGCTGGTGCTGGGTCTAGAGAGAAGGCCAGGGAGATGAGAGGGAGAAAGGGTGAGGGCTTTGCATATCAAACTAGTTTGTTTCTTATCATTACGATAATGGAAATTGATTATCCCATATTCTTCCCTTTGTTCCCACAGCCCTGGGGGTGGGCGGTATCTCCTTCCCTAGAGTTGCTGCCTCAGTGATACCTTGACTTTCTGTCTGTCTTTTCAGTTGACAACTTTAGACTTAGTGAACAATTGATTTGAAATTAATCTTCAATCTTAAATGAGCTCTGTTAGAATAGCTGGTGTGATTTCAGTTCCCTGGCTGGACCCTGACTGATAGAGAGGGCTTGAGGGATTTTAAGAAGAGATTTACATTTTAGAAAGACCTCTCTAGGGACAATTACGGAGAATGAAGCCTGAAGGCAGGGGGCCCTATCAGGCAGCTGCTGCAGTATTGCAGGGGGGATAGACTTAGGCTGCTGAATGCAGACGGAAAGGAGGGGATACAGTCAAGAGAGACTTAGGAAATAGAATTAACAGAAGATGGACATCAATTAGGAGATCTGCTTAGGCTTCTGGGTTCGTGTGGTGTGCCATTTACCGGGGCACAAAATATAGAAGAGTTAGGTGGGTACTGAGGAGATTGATTCCGAGGGGCTGTAGAACCACCTGGTAGAAATGGTCCACAGGCAGCTGTATATACAGATCTGTAGTCAGGAGAGGAGCCTGAGCCTAACAGATGGGTTAGGAAATGACAAGGTACTGTGTGGTTGAGGCCCTGGATGAGCTCATGCACGGAGCATGTGGAGGAGGATGAGAGAAGAGGGCTGAGGGGGGAACCCCTGGAATCCCAACACTTAAGAAATGAACTGAGGAAGAGGAACCCACAGAAAATCCTGAAGAGAAGCCTAGGAACCACAAAGATAGTGGAGGGAGGACCAGGCGGGGCATTCATAAGGAGGATGGAGCCTCCACACCCTAAGGAAGTAGGCTTGGCAAGGGGTGTGTGTTATAGGCACGCAGATACATATGCATTTTTAAAGTAATTGCTTCCCATACATTTGGAATATTAAGCAGAAAGTTTTTCACATCAACCCTGAGGCCACCGGTAACCTGGCCCAACCCTTCACCATTGTCCATGTGCACAGAGCTTTCAACATTGTACCTGTTTCTCAATGTACCTGCCATTGTCGTCTTAACTGTTATTTGTTTTTTGCTGCTTTTATGTTTGTCACTTTTTATTTCAATTTCACTTATTGCTAATCAGCCTACAAAATATACATATAAATGTGATTATTTACTCTGATTCTTATTTCCACTTATTAAATGGACTTTGAGACAATAAATATATCTTCACCCACCCACAGAGACAAACGTGTGCCAATAGTTAATCAAAACTTGCTATCGTCCATAAACATCAATTGCACTTCTATATACTAACAACAACATATGGAAACTGAAATTAAAGATATAAGACCATTTACAATCACTCTAAAGAAATGAAATGGTTAGGTATAAGCTTAACAAAACATATACAGAATCTGTATGCTGAAAAATACAAAATGCTAATGAAAGAAATCAAAGAAGACCTAAATAAATGTAGAGACTGTTGTGTTCGTGGATTGTAAGACTCAATAAAGATGTCAATTCTCCCCAAACTCATCTGTGGGTTTACTATAATTCCTATCACAATCCCAGCAATGCTTTTTTGTAGACAGAAACAAGCTTGTTCTAAAATTTGTACAAAGGCAAAAGTTCTAGAATGGCTAAAACAACCTTTTTTAAGAAAAAGTGTTAAGTGGAAGGAATCACCCCTACCTGATACTAAGGCCTAATATATAGATATAATAATCAAGACAGTGTGGTATTGATGAAGGGATAGAGGCATAAATCAATAGGATAGAAGAGAGATCCCCCAAAATAGAGCCACACTTTTATTATGCAAAAATTTCCTTTATTCTGTCAAAATATAGCATTTTTGTCCTTGTCACTTTTTTTAAGTCTACCTTACCCCCTTTTAGATGTTATAAATATGCTGTTCTATTTTCTTCTAGATTTTGTTGATATTTTTGTTTTCATATTTAATTCTAACCCACCCAGAATTTTTTTGTAGGGTCTGGTGTGAGATACAAATCCAAGTTAATTCAAATAGTTTTTCCCTTATATGTTATTTGGTTATCTTGACTTGTCATGGGTTAAGTTCTCACAGTGTTTCAAATCGCTCTCTAGAATTTCTCCTATTCAGTTGCGTCAGGAGAAGCCACCTGGCAGGAAGGAGCCAGGTGGAGCTGAGAGTCTTATAGTCAATAACCGGTGATAAGGCCAAATGTGTGGCAATATCAAATAATCAAGAACCAGCGTCATCCCAGCTAGCAGGTAGGAGTCAACTGTCTTCAGCCAGGAAACAAGGAAGGGGTGGAGGGGTGTCCCAGATGCCTGGGAGGGGAAGTGGGAGGGAGCGCACATTTATGGATGGGGCAGGCTCTGTGCTAGGCTCTTTGCATGTTATCTCAATTAACCCTCCCAGAGCCCTACCCCTTTCAAAGATAAGGAAGCTGAGGCTCAGAGAGGTTGAATAATGTGCCCAGGGTCACATAATAACTGGGTGATCTAAGATTTGAACCCAGAAGGCCAAAGCCTGTGCTGTTTCAAATGAGCCCTTGGTCTCCAACTAAATCTATTCCTCTAGTGACCTGAAGGGCCAAGTTCTTTCATATTGGGGACACTGATACAAACCTTCCCGTTGAAGCTTGAGCTGAATGATGGCTCAGCGCCCGATCAGCGGCCTGAGGTCGGTGTTCTACATGAGTGGTTCACTGCTGGCGCTTGCTTCCAAACCAGACTTCCTGTTTCATCATCCACACCTATTGTCTCACTCCTGGGTTTCTTGCCAAATGCCTTCCTTGCCACTCCCAGTTTGAGGGCGAGGTGACTGGGGAACAGGCTGTCGTGAGAAGCCTGTCAGACCTACTTACCTTCCAGAGACCTGCTGAGCAACCAGCGGCTCTGGGGGCAGGCCTTCCACCCAATTTGTTAGACCCTGAAAGATGCCCTTTGAGCTTGATTACCAATCAAATCATGATAATAGCTAAAGGGCACTGGGTGGCTTTCTATGTGCCAAGATGTGAGCTGTGTGTCTTACATGTATTGTTTCATATGATCCTTAAAACAACCCCATGAGGTAAGTATGATTATTACATCCTTTTGCACGCAGGTGAGCAGGCTCAGAGAAAGGTGTGTACACCCAGTAAGCATCAGGAATGTCTGAATCAAAGGCACAGAGAGGTGCCTGACCCGCCACCCTCACTTCCTCTTCTGTCCCTGCCCCCAAGGCCCCTGGCTTAGATTCCCTCATCCGTGAGAAATCTCTCCTCCTTTTTTTCTAAGGCCAAGGAATGCTGGCCAGTGGTGCAAAATGGCGGCAAAGGAAATGTGTGCCTTGGGTGTACCCAGAGTCCCATTCAGGAGCTTTTACTCCATAAATCTTTTTATACAGAGAGAAATAAAAAGCTCTGTGCCCTGCTACAGGTATTTGATATTATCAGTGGAGCCAATGAAGAAGGGGTGTGTGTGCATGCAGGTCTGGGTCTGTGCATGCACACACACATGTATATGAGGGTGGGGTAGCATTTAGGCAAACCAACCTCATAGAACTGTCCCGTGTTTCTTTGGTCGTATGTGGCTTCAGTGACTGCATTTTCTAAACCAAAAGTCAGAACGTATGGACCGGCTGGTATAATTGTCTCTGAGGGGAAAACACAGCAACACTGAAACTGGTACCATCCGCATGATATATATAGGATGTTGGCTAACAGTTCAGCAGAGATGCTCTGGTGTGTTTGGGGGATGTCCTAGAGGCCTCTGGGAGAGACAAGATTTGACTAAGGGTTGAGACCTGGATATATGTAAGTATAGGCTCTCTAGCAGCTCACAGCCCCCTAAGGGTCAGCATTATTATATGTGATTTTAAAGACGCTGTTATGGAGCATCTGATATTCCCAGAACATTGAAGAGAAACATTATAGCCTAAAGCTGGAGGGGAGATCTAAAACAATATCTTGTTTTAGGGGTATTATGGGATGCATTCCATTAATAATTGCATCTATTTATATACATACAAAATGTCATGGAGAATTGAGCCAGCCCTGCCCACAATGAGGTAAAAAAGATTACCTCTACTTAAAATAGCCAGTGAGTGGAGATAAAAGTGATTTTTGTTTTTGCATGACATGAATTCAACAAACGTATTACTTCCTACTGTCACTACCTATTGGATTCCAGATACTGGGTGTCAGGCCCAGAGAAGACTGGGACTAGGATTTCAATGATAATGGGATGGCAGATGTGCAGGGGATAATTATGATATGGTGTGGGGAGGGTTATGATACTGGCAAGTATAATATGCTGTGGAGTCTGGAGGGTGATTAATTAGTTCATGGGTGGGGGCTGGTATTAGTTTTCTATTGTCACATAACAAATTCTCACCAACTTAGTGGCTTAAAACAACAAATATTTATTATCTCACAGTTTCTGTGCATATGTAGTCCTGGCATGGCTTAGCTGGGTTCTCTGCTCAGGCTCTCATCAGGCTGTAATCAAGGTGTCTTTTGGGCTGCATTCCTTCCTGGAGCTTGCGTCCTCTTCTAAGCACACTTGGTTGTTGGTAGAATTTAGTTCCTGTGTCTGTATGATTGAAGTCCCTGTTTTCTTTGTAGCTGTCATCGAGGACCATTCTCAGCAACAAGAGGCTGCCCTTAAGACCTTGCCAAATGGCTCCTTCCACAGGTTCTCTCACAACGTGGCAGCTTACTTCTTCAAGGTCAGCAGGAGAATCTCTCTGATTTCAGGGAGGGTCCCAGTCCCTCTTTTGAAGGACTCACCTGATTCAGTCACCTACCCAGGATATTCTCTATTTTGATTAACTCAGAATCAACTGATTAGGGACCTTAATGACATCTGCAAAATCCCTTTGGTTGTAATCAAGGAGGTGATATTACATCATCTTTATAGATCCTACCCACACTCAAGGGTATACAAAGGTATACAAGGCATGTACACCACAGGGTGGGAATCTTGGGGGTTATCTCAGAATTCTGCCTACCAAAGGTGGGGGAGGGGGAAGGAAGAGGGAAGTGCCAGGATAGGTAACCTTAGAGCTGAGTGTTGAAGAATGAATCTGAGTGCTCTAGGCTGCCAAGGAAGGGAGGGAAGCAGGAAGGGTGGAAAGGGCATTATGGAATGACAGAAGACCACAGCCTTGAAGAAACCTGTTCAGTGGCAATGGAATTGGTCAGTGGGGCCATAGATTGGGGGTGTGTGTGTTGGGGATTGAGAAAAGGTAGACAGAATATTAAGTCATGAAGACCCTGTTCTTTCAATGAGTTCTTGGCCTCAATTCCTGGTGACTGTACAGGGTAGGCAAGAGACAAAACTGTCAAACAACAAAAATTTCACTTTGAAGCTCCCTCCACTTGCATTTCTCCATCTCCACCATCCCATCTCCTTTAGAAAAGTCCTTTCCCCAGAGGTCTCTCTCCAGGGATTCCTGATCTCCCCCATCAGTGCACCACAGTTCTGTTGGTCTAATAAGATGAATAGCCACACTCCTCCCAGACCCATATGTCCAGACTTCCAAGGGGGAACAGATTCTTGCTTACTGAGTCAGCTTCTGTATGCTCCTTTTCTGTGGAGAAGCCAAACAGTGGGCAGACTGGAGAGGTCTAGAAGAAGTCAGAGACGCTAGTCAATCTACACCAAAATAAAGAGTTAAGAGAGAAGAAGCTGGGAGAGGGTGAGAAATATCCATGAGGGCTGGGTGTCTGGAAGTTTTAGGGGGCTCAGAGCAGCCATAACATTTAAGAAGGAGAAGAAAGTTTCAGAAGGGTGGCTATGTTTACTGATTAGATCCTTCTTTTTTTTTTTTTTTTTTTGTCTTCTCAGTATTTAAATAAAATGGGAATTAATTTTAAAATTAGTTTTTAATTAGTTTAGATTATTTCTCCTGTGTATGTATGTGTGGTTTTGTTTTGGAAGATGATACTGTGCAGAGCCTGGGCCACATGGGAGCTCAGGATTTATCTGGGTTACCTTAAAAGGAAAGGGATCTGGGAATTCCATGCTTCCACTGCAGGGGGCACTGGTTCAATCCCTGGCAGGGGAACTAAGATCCCACAAGCTGCACTGTGCAGCCAAAAAACAGGAAAGGAAAGGGATCTGATAAATTATTGATACCTCCTTGTGAAATAGCTTAATATGTTACCACTCTGTGAAGTATTTACTTAAAAGAGAACTCCAAGGACAGAAAACTATCCCCCCGCCACCCCTAGGAAATGAATGTGTACTAGTAGAATTTCAGAGGTAATGGTATAGGATGATGACTCTTTCTTCAAAAAAATACACCGGGTTTCATGCTGTCTCATCTGTACTATCCATGTAATTTCTCTGGTCTCTGGTTCTTGGGGTCAGCTGTGCTTCCTCCCTTGGAGTTTATGTCTGGTACTCAGTGATCAAGACAACAAACGTATAACTATGTGCTGGTGTTGTTGTTGTTGAAATGAATCTTTTGTCCTGCCTTCCCGCAAGCAAAAAAGAAAACAAATCACCCAGCTGTCTTAGCTGGACAGCATTTCTACCCACTACAACTGTGAGCAGTGATCATGGCTTCCATACCAGGTCAAGACCCCGAGGTCTACAGAACGGTCAACTGGATCTACCCAGCCTTGTCCCTCCTTTGATTTCTTGGTACAACCTTTTAATATCCAGGTGTGTGTGTTTGATTGGGCTTAAATAAACACAGTGGGATTTGGTTTTTGTTTTTGTTTGTTTTGAAAAGTGGGGTTCTAAGCGGGGGCGGGGGAGGCATTCCAGTCAACCTTGACCTCATATAGGTCAGAGAGAAGTAGTATGGAAGGAAGTGAAGAGGAACTGGGAGGTAAAATGGGGTCTGGTGTGGGAACTGACTTCCTCCGGAAAAGCCTGGAACATACTTCTCAAAGCCCAGCACAGCCAAGCTCCTTGCACTAGCTCTCGGCCACTCCTTTGAAATGTTCTCCTCAGAGCAGGGATCCACGTGGTGCACACCTACAACCCGTGCACAGGAACACACACACACACACACACACCCCTTTGTCTGGTGATAGACTGGGCCCAAAGAATCTGGCAGTCTGCGTGGCCGATGGCAGAGTGTCGAGCCTGTTCCCACTGTTTCCCTGGAGTCCCAGTGCAGACGCAGGTGCGCGTCAGTGCCGGCTCTAATTTTATCCCTGGTTGATGGAGGAGACTAACTGAGCAGCAGGGAGGCTGCTATTTTGGGTCTCTCCGTGGCTCTGGGTTATATAAAGCCCATTGCTGTGACCTGCATTGCTTTGTGGCTGTGCCTCACTCTTGCGCGTTCTGTCACAATATGTCATCAGTTCAGACATTCACACACACCCCCCGGAGCTCTTGGGGAATGAGAAGGGAGGTGTGTGCTGGAGGAGTGTGTGTGTGTGTGTGTGTGTGTGTGCACGCTCCTGCCAGCTCACTGGGGGAGGAGGCCTGCTTATACGCCTGGGAGGGGGGATTGTACATGAAGGAGGTTTGTTTTCGAAGGAAACGGAAAGATCTTTCTGATGGAGGAACGTGAGTTCTCTGTGCTTTGGGCTTTAGGACAGCGTGTTTGTGAGATGATGTTGTGGGTCTGCTGTTGGCATGGTGATAAGAATAGCTTCTATTTCAGTAACTCTTTTCATTTTGAAGGAACCCAAGAGTTTCATAAATTATACACAAACTGTTCTGCCGCTGAATGGCAGGGATTTTTTTCCTCTGGAATTAGGAGCAAGCAGCTAGACGAACAAACGTGAGAGCCCGAGTTTAGGGATGGGTTGATGGCAGAAGATGGCATTTCCTGCATCACTGGGTACAAATCTTACTGGGAAAATTTTCCTTATAGATCAAAAAACCCTTATAGTGCCAGTCCGGGGACTACTGTGTAAAGATAGGTGCTGGCTAATTGAGTCATGTATGATATCTAATTTATCTTTGTATCCCTCGGTATTGAATCTTAATAAATATTTTTTAAAATGTAAATTTTGATGGATGAACATACTACAGCTCATTAGTCTACGGATATGAAAGAACCAGGTTTCCCAAAATAAAATTATCCACCCAGAACAAGCCTAACAGAGCCTGATGAGCTTGTCACACAGGTATTTGTCCTGCCCCTCAATAAAGCAGGGGAAAGGAGATGTATTTTACTTGGTGAACTGCGTGTTTCCCGAATATAATCTCAGGGTATATTCTGGCTGACATGATGGAGCCCAAAAGGCATCCACTCCCCCGGGGGAGAGAAGATTTGACATGGATACAGCTTGGCTCTTGGAGCCCAACAGAATGTGAGGTCTCAGGCTGGCGCTCGTGTTTCTGATTTGGGTTTTTCCATCACCGGCAGCCACCACAGCAGATGGGGCTCCCATTACTAGTAATTTGATTGCGACACTGTTTCTTAGCTGCTCTTTGAAAGGCATTGAAGACCCTTCTCTGCCACCGGCCAAGGCCCTTCTAAGGGATTTTAGAGAGAACTCGGGAGCTCTCCATGAAGAAAACCAGAAGAATCTAGAAGCCTGCTAGCATGGGCTGAAGAGAACCGGCACCTCAGAGCCTTCCAGAGAAGGGAAGCAGGAAAGGGAACCCAACCAGAATCAAAGACAGGGCTTGTAGGGGCCGGATGGGGAAATGAAGCTAGGAATGGGGAAGGTATAAATGAATCACTGTGTGTCTAGTTTATTCATAATTGACTTAAGCAGAATCTCGACACTCATGCCCCTCCTCCCACCGCTGGCTGGGGGTATGAGCTCACTACTCTGGCTCCTTGGTGGTCTCCTCGATGACCTCCAACTCCCCCTACCCGCCCCCCACCTCCCCCGCAACTGGTGTCAAAGTGACCTTTCTAAAACACAAATCTGGTCACCCAGCTGGGTAAACTTCTTCAAAGACTCTTTATTTCTCTCTCCAGAGAAAACCCAAATGCATGAGCACACCAACCTGGGGCCTGGTTATCTCTCTGGCTTAGGTCACATAGCAACCCTCTCAACCCTCCCCGAAGTGGTCCTCCCCCCGCAACCTCATTCCACTCCCTGACCCCTTAAACCTTACGGAAACACTTCTAATCCCCTGAATGTGCTAAACCCTCTTGACTTCTATGTGTTAGCATGGACTGTTCCATCTACCTGGAATGCCCTTCCAGTCATTTTTTTCCCCCTGAGCTTCCCTCAGGCCTCAACTCAAGCATCAACTTCTCCAGAAAGTTGTGTTAACCCCTCCATGCCTGGATCAATTGCCTCTCCTCTGGCATTTTGCTCACCTCTACCCTAGTACTTAAATGCTCTGCAGTCTGTCCTGCCTAGACTATGGGTTTCTAGAGGACAAGGACGCTGCAGCTCCTGACCTGGCCTGCGACTCTGTCTTCAACAGTGTTTGTTGAATGAACTACTGAATTTGAGCAGAAGCCACATTTCAGAATTAAAAGTTCCTCAAACATCATGAGAGACAAAGTTGGTGGGAAATGCCGATGAAGTTGAAGAGAAAAGGCCAGGTCCTGGGAAATCTGACCATGAACAATACCAGTGAGCCCACAATTGTCTCTGAAGCCTAAGACAGAGGACTGCCCTGCCCCACTGCTGTGTCAGGCAGGTAGGACTGTTGCTAGGGGGTAGAACAGTTAGTGTGATGCCGGTGCCCCCATGATGATCGGCCATCACTGATCAGCATCTCTCCCACGGTCTACACAGGGTCTGCTTTTTCTGCCATGCATCTGTGGGGTGGGGGGAGGGGACTTGCATATGGACCTCGGTGACCCTCATGGAGGAACACAGGCCTCCAGCCACGCCCTCCCCGTGGACACGCCAAGAACTATCGAGGCAGCTGTGATTCCACCACAACCACCGGAACCTCACGGCTCCATCCCACTGGACTGGGTGCTCCTTCTGCTGTGTCACACCCTGGAGAGGCTGGTCTGGGACATAGGAGAGAAGCCAGCATGCTGAGCACCTCGCACTTGACCAAATTAGATGATGAGAAAGTGGAGACAAGTTTGGAGGTGGCTGCATACTATAAATCAGATCTCAAATGCACTGAGGCAGGCTCTTTAATTAAATCCCTGATTCAGCCTTCACGTAGGAAGTACTTTTTAAAAAGATGGTTAATCACCACTTAATTCATCTGTTTCAATATTCCCATTTTCGTTTATTGGGCTTTATGAGAGTCTACATTTTCTACATTCTCAAGGCATCACTGCCCCAAATATTTCCATTTAACACTGTATTGGAAGCTGCCTACTGATCTTCCAAAGACAATTCTGTATGTGTGTGCACACGCGTTGTCCTGAGTCCTTTGTCCCTGTTCTCAGAATTGCCTCATGATGATAGAGTAATAATGATGTGGACCCAGGAAGAAACTGGCGATGGGGAAGGTAGGAACATAACCTGCATTTTCTCGGAAAGTTTCAGAATTTTAAACAGTGCCCTTTTTTAGGCTCATGAATCCTGCCAGACAGTCACCCTGCTGTGACAGAGAAGGAGCGGAGAGAGCCTGGGTGAATGGGAGCCGGGGGAGTAGAGAGGAAATGAGGGTGGCTGTGAGCATGCTCACAACTTTAGAACAGCTGTGGAGGTTAGAGTAGCTCCCCCTGAATGAGATGCCGCTGGGCCACTTAGGAGAAAGGGAAAGAAAGAAGATTCTGCTGCTGATGACGGTGACAAGGAGAAGAGGGTACTTGGTTTACACAGTGGGTGGGTATTAAAGGATTATGTATATTAGGCACTATTCCCATCACCCAGAAAGGCCTGTGCTTTAACTGCCAAGAAACGAGTAATGAATGCAACACCTTCCAGGGATGAGAACAAATTAAAACAATGTATTCTGTGCTCAATATGTAAGATATTTAGAAATCGGTAGCACATTTGGTCTTATGGGGCATTTTGAGGGAGAAATTGTAGAGGATCTCATGTTTGTCATTTCTCTCTTTCTTTCTTTACCACACAGCTTGCAGGATCTTAGTTCCCCGACCAGGGATTGAACCTGAGCCCTCGGCAGTGAGAGTGCTGATTCCTAACCACTGGACCTCCAGGGAATTCCCTCTCATTTATTTTAGTTTCTATTTAAAAGTCACATAACAAGACTCTCCCTAGTGAAGATATTAGTTAATGTTTATTGAGTGCCAACTGCATGCTTGTTGCTCTTCTAAATGTTCTGCATGCATCAACTCAGGTAATCCTCACAACTTTATGAGCTGGGTACTCTTTTTTTAAAAATTTATTTATTTTTTATACAGCTGGTTATTATTAGTTATCTAGTTTATACATATTAGTGTATGTATGTCAATCCCAATCTCCAGTTCATCCCACCCCCACCACCCCTCCCCGCTTTTCCCCCATTGGTGTCCATACGTTTGTTCTCTACATCTGTGTGTCTCTATTTCTGCCCTGCAAACCGGTTCATCTGTACCATTTTTCTAGATTCTATGTATATGCGTTAATATACGATATTTGTTTTTCTCTTTCTGACTTACTTCACTCTGTATGACAGTCTCTAGGTCCATCCACGTCTCTACAAATGACCCAATTTCGTTCCTTTTTATGGCTGAGTAATATTCCATTGTATATATGTACCACAACTTCTGTATCCATTCATCTGTCGATGGGCATTTAGGTTGCTTCCATGACCTGGCTATTGTAAATAGTGCTGCAATGAACATGGGGTGCATGTGTCTTTTTGAATTATGGTTTTCTCAGGGTATATGCCCAGTAGTGGGATTGCTGGGTCATATGGTAATTCTATTTTTAGTTTTTTAAGGAACCTCCATACTGTTCTCCATAGTGGCTGTATCAATCTACATTCCCACCAATGGTGCAAGAGGGTTCCCTTTTCTCCACACCCTCTCCAACATTTGTTGTTTGTAGATTTTCTGATGATGCCCATTCTAACTGGTGTGAGGTGATACCTCATTGTAGTTTTGATTTGCATTTCTCTAATAATTAGTGATGTTGAGCAGCTTTTCATGCGCCTCTTGGCCATCTGTATGTCTTCTTTGGAGAAATGTCTATTTAGGTCTTCTGCCCATTTTTTAATTGGGTTGTTTGTTTTTTTAATATTGAGTTACATGAGCTGTTTATGTATTTTGGAGATTAATCCTTTGTCCATTGATTCATTCGCAAATATTTTCTCCCATTCTGAGGGTTGTCTTTTTGTCTTGTTTATAGTTTCATTTGCTGTGCAAAAGCTTTTAAGTTTCATTAGGTCCCATTTGTTTATTTTTGGTTTTTATTTTCATTACTCTAGGAGGTGGGTCAAAAAAGATCTTGCTGTGATTTATGTCAAAGAGTGTTCCTCCTATGTTTTCCTCAAAGAGTTTTATAGTGTCCGGTCTTACATTTAGGTCTTTAATCCATTTTGAGTTAATTTTTGTGTATGATGTTAAGGAGTGTACTAATTTCATTCTTTTACATGTAGCTGTCCAGTTTTCCCAGCACCACTTATTGGAGAGACTGTCCTTTCTCCATTGTATATCCTTGCATCCTTTGTCATAGATTAGTTGACCATAGGTGCGTGGGTTTATCTCTGGGCTTTCTATCCTGTTCCACTGATCTATAGTTCTGCTTTTGTGCCAGTACCATATTGTCTTGAGTACTGTAGCTTTGTAGTATAGTCTGAAGTCAGGGAGTCTGATTCATCCTGGGCTGGGTACTCTTAATATTCCCATTCTACAGATGGGGAAATAAAGCCACAGAGAGATTAAGTAATATGCCCAAGACCACAAAGCTAGTCAATAGAAGAGCTAAGATGTGGACTTAGGCAGTCTGACTCCAGATCCCAAACTTATGATTGTTTTGTGGTTTTTTTGAATTTTATTTAATTTATTTTTTTATACAGCAGGTTCTTATTAGTCATCCATTTTATACACATCAGTGTATACATGTCAATACCAATCTCCCAATTCATCACACCCCCACCCCCACCCCCCGCTGCTTTCCCCCGTAGGTGTCCATACGTTTGTTCTCTATATCTGTGTCTCAGTTTCTGCCCTGCAATATAACTGCTCTTCTATACCATATTTGTAATAGCTCATGTGCCCTTTTAAAACTTGATGGTATGCAAGGTGTGTGTTTTACCTCAGTGCAAAAGAATGTGAGAAACGGTGTGAAATCTTGTATAGACGACAGCATGACATCATTATTAATAAATGCTTATGTATCCAGGTCAGTCACATCACCTTCAGGGCTTAGCAGCAACTCCACAGAGGACTCAAAGTGAGTCTTATTTCTAGATGCCCCGCCCCAAAGCATTCAACAAGTGATCCCTTTATCTATTCACTTAATAAAAGTTTATTTAGCAGACTGTACTAGGCTCTGGAAATAAAACTGGGACTAAGGCACAGTCCTTGCCCTCATGGAGCATGTAATACGTGGACATCTCTCAAGCAATGGCCAATAGGTTAGAAGTGCAACAATATCCTAAGGGCTGATCCTGTTGTCCATTTGTTACTTGCCTCAGATGTGTGGATAATCCTTGTTTGCTGGAGGCCTTAGGGTCAGCTCAACCACCAGCCAAGTGGGCTGCCATCCCTGGAAGTCACTTGTGTCCAGAAATGTTTCCCCAGCCTTCTGCCAAGAACTTGAAGTTCCCATCAGGGAACTGACATGGAATGATGTCAAAGATGGTAGTCAAGACAGATGACTGAGAACAGAATGTGTGACATTGTGAATCCATTGTTTAAATAAAGTATATAGAATAAATATATAGAAAGGTTTAGGACTAGTTTCTAGGGAGCAGCTCATGGAACTGAAAAGTCCAGAGGAGTCTGTGTCAGGCAAGGCTTCATCTAGGAGCTCTAGGACTCATCTGTGGAGTGAGAGGTAGAGTCAACTCCACTTAAAGCACAGGGATTGAGAGCGGGGAGGTGTGATTCCCTGGAGGAAAATGAGAGTTCAGCTGCCTGGAGAAGCAGGAATGAGTGTTGGGAGGCAAAACAAGAGGTCCACCACATGAACCGAGGAAGATGTACAGTTCAGAGGAAGATCTGATGGGGCCATATCACCTCAATTGATTTGTTGCCTTGAAAGTTTCCTTGTCAATACCTCTCACATCCAGACCTACCTTGGAGTGGAGCAAAGAAATGACACACTTGCCTTCTGTTCAGGCAAATGATGAACAACTGTCTAGATCTGGGGTAGCCAGCACTAGTGACCTGGAAATTAGGAGCCTCGGGCAGGGAGGAATAGGTAGAAGTGAAGGCTTGAATATACGGAAGGCCAAACTCAAGATGTCAGGAACCTATGAGACCTGTCTCCTCAGAGTGCCAGCTTTTTGACTGCCTTTCAGATACACAGGATGCAAACCTGGAATCTCAAATGCCCCCGGGGCAGGCAGGTAAAACAAACCAGTGTGGTGGGCTACTGCACGGAACCAAAGACATGTGCACCCCTGAAGGGGGCAGCTGTCACCACTATCACCATTTTCCCCCCAAGGGAAGCTGTAAACCCAGACTGGACATGCATGTGCACACACGTGAGAACTATTTCTAAACATTGGCAAGGAAGCAAATTTAAAAATACATTATGTGGGCTGGAACAGAAAAACACATCCATAGGTCAGAATCTGCCTGTGGACCCCCAATTTGTGACATCTGATAGAGCCATAGTGTCAGAGAGCGAATGAAAATCCCTTCTCTGTTTGTGCAATATTGAATCTGTGTGTCAACCTATGCCCAAGTCAACAAATGCCCAGTGACAGCCCACTGCCCACAGTTCAGCCCTTTCATCTGCACTATCTAACTAAAATCTGAAAAACACCGTGTTGGCCACGAAAGGAGAGGGAACCTCACTGTGAGAACTGTACTTTCATTTCCTGGCGGGGGTGTGGTTACATTCACAACTTCAACGTGATACTAACGGTCGGAGGGTTTTACATTCGATTTCCTGTTTCCTTTTCTTAATAAAGGAAAAGCGGCCCCCGCAGCAACGGTAGGCTGCGTTCCATAGGAAGACACCATGGGGGTTCCGACTTGGCCACCAACAAAAACAAAACGTAACCCTCGAAACCCGGTAAATAGCAATATGCAGAAGAGCTGTGGGTCATATGGTTGCTTAGGATTGTTTTGATCACCTGCAGCAACTTTGCGCCTCACACTCATTAGACCAGTGACCAAAGTCCTCTATGTTCGAGTTGCTGGAAACATTTCAAAAGGTTTAGAAAATAATTAACGGTGATAATGATAATTATAATAGCTATGGTGTGCCAACGACTGTGAGAGTTTCCTCGCATGTCTCTAATGTCATATAAACTCTCCAAGAATTATCCCCATTTTACAGACAGGAAAAGTTGGAGGAGACTTGGAGGAGTTAAGATAATTTGCCCAAGTCACTCATAAGTGATGCAGCTGGAGTTTCATTCTTTCTTTCATTCCTTGAATATTTATTGGTCACCTATTTAGTGAGCCAGGCACTGCAAAAATATTTATGGCTAAAAGCAGCTAAGCTCAAAATGATTCTCACCTGCAGAAAAGGACCTCTGTGTAGAGGCCACATTTGGAATATTGATCTTGAGCTTTCTTTCATTTGTTCAGACACTTTGTGAATATCTACTGTGTCCAGATTTCTAGGCTGAGTGCTGGGGGAATACACTGACCTTGACTTTTGGAAGCTTGTAGTTTAGTTGGGGAGACAGAGCCTAGGCAATAAGACTTTTGAATAATAATATAATGCATAATGAAGTGCCAAAGGAGATGGTCCAGATGAAAAAACTCAGAGGGATGAAAGACTACTTTGGGCTGGGATGGTTGGGGCAGTGGAACAGAGGAGAAGGTCTTTGAGGGATGGATAGAGTGGAGACGGACACAGTACACACAGGTGTGCGGTAGAAAAGGGCAAAGCACAGCATAAGTAAAGGAGGAAAGAATATGGTGATGCTGCATCCTTTGGCGTGTAAGTGCTCAGTTTTGGCAGTCACGTGATATGGTCTTGGGTGTGAAATCCAGAACTGACACCTTTCTACTTGTGTGATCCTGGATCAATTACTTTACTTGTATTGAGCTTCAGTTTCCTAACCTGTGAAGTGGGCATCGTGAATGAAGGAGGCAGGTAAAACAATGCCTGGCACCTGGCGAGCCCTCAGGGGCAGCTACTATTATGAATATGGTCTCTTGGTGGGGGTACCTTGCAGCCGTTCCATCTGAAGAGTGGAGAGAGATGTGTGGCCAACCCGAAACCGTAACGTAAGAGCTGAAAAGAGGACTGGAAACTCTACAGCCATGAACTGAAAGCAGCATGTATCAGCCCTAGAATCGGATAACACAACTAAACCACAAATGTGCTGCTCCGGGCTTTGAAGTTCTACAGCAGGGCGAGACCCACTGTAACTTACTCTGTGATGGAGTCAAACCACATTTTTTTTTTTTCTTTTTCTCATCAGATTTCACAGGAAATACACTCCTTTATTCAGATTTGAGATAAGGTACCCCTCCACCTTGACTCTCCTTTGTGGCATTAACTCACCCATTAAGTGGTTCACTTTCTATCCTGGGCCCATATCATCATCAGCTTATATTTAATAGGCACGTGGGTTTGTATTGCCCTTATGTTAGAAGTTAAATCTATTAAGACATGGTTTGTAGTCAGACTGAGATAATAATCTAAGAAAAGGAAGGTGAGAGTCTCCTGGGGACACAGCCAAGTTGGGGGGGTTAGATTTAAAAAAATATATATTCTTCCATAAGTAATCGCCCACATTGCTGTTGCTCAACAATTATTTTAGGCTTCATGACTTTCAGCCTAACCTCTGTGCCCAATAGGAAGAATCTATACCGAGGTGTTGGCAACAATTTCTCAGCAGCTGTTACAAATTAATAGCTTTGGCTGACTTCCCAAGTTGACCCATTAAAATCCTCAAGAAAATTGGCTTTAAGGAATTTCCCAAAGACCCCTGACCTAGTCTAAAGGGCTTTGCCCCTCATTCTAAGAGTACTCATTCCTGGATCTCTTCAGCAAGGGTAGGAGGGGTATAAACAATAGCTTAGTGAGTGATAGTTTAGTCAGTTTTCAACAAACATGTATCCAGAGAAAGAAGGATGCAAAGAAATAACAAACTATCACAACAATAATAATGCCTAACATTTAGTGAGCATTTGCCACACACTTTTATTATCTCAGTGTCCTCCCAACCACACTATAAGGAAGGTACTATTGTTATGCCCATTTTACAGATAAGGAAACTGAGGCACAGAAAAATTAAGTATTTTGGAAGATAAATACTATGCAAATGAGTGGCAGAACTAGGATTAGAACCCAGGGAGTCTGGCTCCAGGGCTGGTGTTTTTAAACGCTACCAAGGTGTGTGTGTTTTATTGGGAGGAGGTGGAGGGAGAGGAAGCGCTATAAAAATGCCGGGAATAGAAGGGTGACTTAGGGGCTTGGGAACAGATGGACAAGGGCATATTCAGACAAATACCCAGAGATATGACATAGTTTTGTACCTAGTCTCTGCCCCTATCCTTTTCTGCTCTTGTAGGGTCAGCCAGTTTCCAGCCCAGTTTTAGACTTTTAGCATGGGACCTAGTTAGCCTAAGGGAATTACTGGAGCTATCCCTGGCTCATGGAGCTCCAGAGAGGTTAGTGAGAGCCTGGGGGCTGGAATCAGATGACACTTCTTGAGGTGTGGACCTAGTGGTCCCGAGGATCCCCAGGTAAACCGGACTTTGGGGCTTTGAGCCCCCCAGTCCAATATGGAAATGTCTCAGAACTTCACCCTGGTCCCATGTCTCCACTGACTCTGAAGGAAGGACCTCCATTTTGCTTTGGGTAATTAAGAGTACGGTCTCAGGGGCTTCCCTGGTGGCGCAGTGGTTGAGAATCCGCCTGCCAATGCAGGGGACGCGGGTTCGAGCCCTGGTCTGGGAAGATCCCACATGCCGCGGAGCAACTAGGCCCGTGAGCCACAACTACTGAGCCTGAGCGTCTGCAGCCTCTGCTCCGCAACAAAAGAGGCCGCGATAGTGAGAGGCCCGCGCACCGCGATGAAGACTGGCCCCCACTTGCCGCAACTGGAGAAAGCCCTCGCACAGAAATGAAGACCCAACACAGTCAAAAATAAAAATAATAAATAAATAATAAATAAAAAATTAAAAAAAAAAAAAAAAAGAGTACGGTCTCAGAAGTCAGCCAACCTGGGTTTGAATTTCACTCACCACCTGTGCAGACTTGGGGACGTTAACTTCTCTGTGCCTACATTCTTTCATCTGTCAAATGGGGATGATAATAGAACCTACTTCATAGGGTTGTTACAAGGGTTAAATAAATGAATCCATATCAGCCACATAAAGCATGCTAAGCACTCAATAAATGTGGGCAATGGTAATTATCTACACCTTGTCTCCATTTAAGAAGTAATTCTGTCTCGAGCTCACAGTGTACATTATCACATCCTGCAGGGAGCAGCCTGGTGAACAAAGCCTGTGGTCTTGCCAGGCCTTGCAGCCATGTGCTTGGGGCTCTCTTGAAGAGGAAATGGTTTCATCACCCTCTGTCTAGGCCAGGGCCACTTTCTTCAGGGAAAGGCTCTGTGGCCTTGTCTGTTGGACAAGGTTGGTGCTTGGTTACGCCCAGCACCCTAGCCTGGCTCTGCCACGCCCCCCAGCCTGCGGAGAGGCACACACCACCTGCCCAGTAGAATGCTCCTTCATGCCCGGCTCTCTGGGGCAGGTGAGGATCCTATGGAAGCTAGCGCACTTCTGTAGGTCCTTCTATGGACCTGGCTGGATGACCATGACTGTCATCTTCACCTAGGAAATGCCTGCATTCAACGAAAGACTATCTGAGGGTCCAGGGCAAGGGCAGTTTCTAGACTTGGTAGAAAGGCCCTTTTCAAGTTGACTTGGGAACCTCGAAAGTAAAGTGTGGAGATGACAGGGTGGGAACTGGGGACTATGTCTGTGTCTGTTCCCCATGGCATCTCTAGCCACTGGCATGGTGTTGGTTCTCTAGGAATGGCACTACCACACAGTGGTTAAGCACATCGGTTCTGGAGCCAGACTACCTGCGGTGGAATCCTGGCACTGTGTTATTAGCTGGGTGACCTCTGGCAATTTCCTTAACCTCTCTGTGCTTCTGTTTCTCATATGTAAAAAAGGATACTAATAATAATACTCACCTCCTCACCTCTTTAGGTTGTTTTGAAGCTTACATGAGTTTTCATAAAAATGCTTAGAACAGTGCCTGGCATGTAGTAGCATAAGTGTTAGCTGTTATTTCCCACATGCTAAAGATTTTAGTTCTAGATAGAGGCTCAGATAAGTAACAGGGCAAATCCAGAGTTCTAGACTAAGTCTGTTTATCTTTAAGCCCACTCTCTTTGAATGCTACCCCCGTGTATGAAAAGAATCCCTACTTTGGATGCTCTAAGAAAGTCCAGATTTCAACTTCAGGAATGTGAGTACCCCAAAGTAGAACACAATTGTCAGACCTTGGATTTTTGTTTTATATCCAGAAGTTAAAGTGCCTATGGGTTGTAGGGACTTGGGGTAATCCAGCCCAAAGGAACATGATCAACCATCCCCTGGTCCCGGATCCCAGGGCGACGGAAGTCTGGTAAGTCTGCCCTTTGACCTGAATCTGGGTGATGTTAGTAATACAGGAATAGGTGAAATGCCAGCCACACTTGGCTGGCCCATAAAAAGGAAATACTTCCCACACCTTGCTTTTGCAAACCGAAGGCCTCCAGGTAAAGGCATCCCCGCTGCAAGCCTCTGGCTTTAATGTCTGGGTGTGGCTGCAGGAACCACCCAGTACAAACGGGAGTGAACCTGCTGCCCTTTCCCTTCCCAGCTGCCAAGTCAAACAGAACACAGAGAACACAAATAGCATAGTCACAATAAACCGGTTGTTGGAGGGAGACACAGAAGAACCCACTCCCTGGCACTGCCGCCCCCTTCACGGGTCCAGACACGAGGTGCTCCAAGAGCTGAAGAAGGTGTGGCCCATGGGCATTCCTGTCCAGCAAGAAACCCTCTGGCTTGTCTGTCTCCCTGCCACCCGTGGGGATCCCTCCAGGAGCTGCTTGTCAAAATGGGAGGGAGGAGGGTCTCCCCCAAGCCCTAGACCAGGAAATGACCTTCCCACCCTCTCGACCTGACAAATGTCAAGGAGGGAACTCTATAGACACTTTGAAATCCTAAAGGCATCTGAGGTTTGGAGGAATTCGTGCTGGACGTGCTTCTTTTTTTTTTTTTTTTTTGGACGTGCTTCTTTGAAGGGTCAGGAATGGGGGAGGAGAGAGGGGAAGAAGGAGGGGCCAGGCCTAAGTGACAGCTTCAGATAAATCTGGGCAGAGCTCTCCAGGTGCTGGTGAACTCAGGTGGTGCCCTCCCTAACCTGGGGCAGGTCAGAGTCTCCCAGAACTTGCCCAAATCTTTCTGCTGTGTGTGCTCTGGGGCACGTCTCTCTTTGCCTCTTGGATTTTGAGCCAATGAGGAAACATAGGTAAAAAATATTGTAAAATATATTTTACAAAAATAAATTTTGTGAAAAGGGGCTAGAGCCTCCCCGTGGAAAGGTAAACTTGTGAAGCGACCCAGGTGGAGGTTTTCTGTGCATTTTACCTCATCTCATTGGGATGTAGGAAGAGCAGATACTCTGAAAATGGACACCTGAGTTGGAAACCTGGTTCTGTACCACATCCTTGGGCAAGTTGCTTAACTGCTTGAGCCTCAGTTCCTTTGATTGTCAAAATGGGCACAAGAAGACCTAGTTCATAGAGATGTTGGGAGGATAAAATGAGATCACATATATGAAAGCAAAGAACCTTCTATATAGTTTGGCACATCAAAGGACTAGATCAATCTTGCCTTCAGTTATTTTCTTCCCTCACTTCACACTCTCTGTCAGTGGCTTGCTAGGCTCTTATTTATTTATTTATTTTTAAAATATTTATTTATTTATTTATTTGGCTGCATTGGGTCTTAGTCGCAGCACGCAGGATCTTCGTTGAGGCACGCGGGATCCTTCGTTGCGGCGAGCAGTTTTCTCTCTAGTTGTGGTGCACGGGCTCCATAGCGCGCTGGCTCAGTAGTTGTGGCGCATGTCCCAGGACCTGTGGGATCTTAGTTCCCTGACTGGGGACCAAATCTGCATCCCCTGCATTGGAAGGCGGATTCTTAACCACTGGACCACCAGGGAAGTCCCACTTGCCGGGTTCTTGATTGGCCTGAAGAATTGGAAAAGAGATCTAGAGATAGAATCTTACAGTAAACAAAACTGTCTTATTCTAACTTAACTCTGAGTTTAAAGTAGGGAAGATAAGAAGGACTGCTACACCACTTTCTTTCTAGAGGGTAAGATAGGTTATTTATACGTCTGGGGGTAAATCATATCAATGCTTTACTTTCCCTTCTGAAACAAAACACAAACCACTTCATTCCCACACCCAAACTGATTCAACCTAATCTACCCTCAAGTCGGGGCTTCCCATTAACCTAACTTGAGGTTTCTCCCTTTACCATATGCTTTATGCTCTAGGTGGAGTATTGCAGGGAGGTAGAGGGGAGTATAACTGATATTCACAAAGAGGTCTAGTTTGGCCATCGGTTGACAGAAAAAAGTAGAAACTATCATTACTTCCCTGAAAATGTCAGAATTAGTAAATTGCTGCCTTGCTCACATTCCTGCGACAAGCAGAATCTGCATAATGCTTGATTTTGTGTCATGGATCTCAACTATTACCTGGGGATTTTTTTTTTAAAGTGCAGATGATGGCTTTGTTCAGTTCACTATGCCCTTCCTCCTGTGTTTAGCCTACATCTGCAAAAGCCTGCAGTCTTTTATTAAGTAAGGACCAGACAGGAAAAACATTATGGTGGAGATGGGTGGGTGGCACAAGGGTTTGGGGAGTGCTGGTCAACTGGGTACACAGCTGGGGAGAGGCAACAGAGCGCTAAGGGAATTGAGGGAGAACTGTTTAGAGAAGGGTGTCAGGGAAGTGAGTAATAGGTCAGAGGATGGAGCAAGGGAATGTTGAAAGGGAACAGATATGCTCTGTGGGCAGGTAGTAAGTATCTGAATGGGAGCCCAGGGAGGGCTAGCATGGAGTAACAGGGAGGGAACCCTGAGGTGCTGATTCGTCAGAGATGGAAAACGGGATTGGATGTGTGTTGGTGGAGGGATGGAGGAATCCCAGAACAACTCCAGACACCATTCATTTTAATGAAATCCTTCTTCTTTATGCTTCTGCCATCAGAAATAGATGCTATGTGTTCACCACCATGGCTTATTTTTAATTCCAGCAACTAATATCCTTTTTGCTTTCCCTCAAAAATAAAAGACATAGTTTAAATTCAGCTAAGCTTGAAGATTATGATATTTGGAGAAAATTCAAAGTCTTGGACCCTTCAGCTGTGCCATATCATTCAAAGTTTACTTTCTGTTCCGGGTGGTTGTCTTCACATGGTCATCTCAACCCTTCACTCCTCTGTTAGTTGATCTGGTTTTGTTAACCATTTGTTGCTGCAACATTCCTGTAACTGTTTCCAGAATTGTGTGAAGAATAAGGAGGCTGGCAGGCTATTTCTCACACTCAGCTATCTTGTCAGCTATAGTCAAGACAAAATTAAGCAATGTAGAAATCAAAGCTTCACTTCCTATTGATCTAGGTTTTTCAGGCCTTCCCATTTTTCAGTATCACAGTCCTCAGGGGCTTCTAAGTTTTCTGTCCGTTTGAGAAGAACTCTTCTTGAACAGGCACCCCTCCCTCAAGTTCTTCAACAAAGCTCTAAGGAATGAACGTCTAAAGTACTGCTGCTTATAAAGTATAAAAGATAAACCCAAACTTCTTTATAGTTCCCCTTGATTCGGGGGCTAACTCCAAGAGTGGGGAAGTTTTCTACACTGGGTTTTGTTCCTGTCTCCTGGGCAAGGCAGTTTGGTCAGTGGTTGTTCTGTGGGCTGCTGTCTGGAGGAGACGGCGGTTCCGGACGTCACCCTGACAATTATGGCCAACTAAGGGTGGAGGGAGTGGTCTGGGTTTGGCCCTCAGTCTGGAGTCGCAGGCGGCACAGAGAGATCTTGGCTCAGGACCTGGGGCTGAGGCGTGCTGGGACAGCCTAGGGGGTGTCCTGGCTTTCCAGGGTCTGGGGAACCCTCTCTGGCCCGGGGGCGGGAGACGCTGTTCCAGCATCAGTTCTGGCTACACTGCCGCCTCAGCACTTTCTAATTCCAGCTCCAAACAACAACAGCCGCGGCTGCAGCCATAGCAACAGGCCCCGCCCACCCAGCCTGGCTCCCAGCATGGAGCACGTGACGGCGACGCCGGCGTCGCTCCCTCTGCCCCTGGCGCTGCGGGAGGGCGGGGAGACTTGGGCGGGGGTGGGGCGGGGAATGACGTTTACTTAGTCGTCTCCATGGATATAATGCATAGACGTCAACGTCGCCCAGTGTTTAGTGTGTAATGTTCCTCCGTCTCCATGGGAACGTCAGGCGGCCAAACACCGGCCCCAGCAACAGGCTTCTGATTGGCCAGGAGCTTCTAAAGGCGGAGCTTCATCTCCCGCTCCCGTTCTGCTGTGTTGCTGTTTTGGTTGTTGTCTCCCACTTGTTTATTTCTCTAACAGATCCTGGAGGCTGAGGTCTGGATCTGTCGCCAAGGATGGGATCCAGGAGAAAACGTGCTCAACGTGCAGCTTGCGCCTACCGATTACAACCCAACAGATGACATAGTTCCCTTATGACCAAGTCCCTTCTGGGAGTCCCGGCCCTCAGGCCCAGCGTCAGTCACAGCACAATACTTGGCGTTTCACCCTCTGACCCCCGCTGCTCCCCCCACCACCACCAGCATCATATCTGAGGCTATTACCCTTTCAGCCTCATGCCAGAGGCTGTGTTGCCTTCACACTTACATTTGTTTATGCTCGCAAACCCAGACGGTGGGCCTTTCATACATAATACCAGGATTCAGTGCTACTCCCTGCAGGATTTGGCTACATTTTCCCGTCTGGTCTTAATTCTGTTGAATAACATCATTTATCCGTATTCCCACCCATAGATGCCCAGATTTCCTGCAGCCTGAGCAGATACCAAAGGATCCCCAAAGACCTGGGTGGGTGCTTCAGTTCGTGGGCTAGTTGAATATTATGCTCTTCTCCCTGCCCATTTTAATTCAAAACGGGGGGCCATTTGACTTCTCCAAAAGAGATAGAAGTAAATTGAGGACAGAGATGGGGGAGTGGGTGGGGGAGAATTCTGGTCTTAAAACCCCCAATTTCTTGATATATATTACCAGTATACTGATGGAGTTAAACATTCTGAGGCACAAATGTCTCCAGAAACAGTTTTAACCTACCCTGGGCTCCCATCAGTGAAACCAAGTTAACATCTGGCAAGAGATAGTGATCTAGCCTCAGGGTTTTCAGTCAAGCTGTGCCTAAAAGAATTCCTTAAAATCTTAAATTATGGTGTCAAATATAATAAATCTTCACCAGCTCATGCGCATACAAGTCTGAGATGTTTCATAAAAGGTTTAGATGACCTGATAATATGTTTTCAAAACCCAGAGAGAGAGAGAGAGAGAGAGAGAGAGATGCTGATGCAAACCTCAAGTTAAAAACAAGAAAGTAAAATTACTTTTGTAGATTGGAATTGATAAGGAGTAAGGAGGGTATCTATTCTCTCTCTTCTAATCTTAACCTACTACCTCCTTTTCCCCTTTATCTACTCTGGTGAATAGCCTTGCTAACTGTCCTCCCCCTACCCCTAGGCCAGCCTCATAGCCTATAATTTCCTTCAGAGATGTGAGTGAAATTAAGTGAAATCGGGAGCCTGCTTAATGCAAATAGGACCAAAGGGCACAGCTCTTTATCGTAATGAACTTCATTCTGATTAAGTCACAGGGACTGCAAGTGCTTACTATTTACCCAGTAAACATATTAAATTGCCAGGCAAGTCTCCCTCATGTCCTGACACTGCCAGGGAATATTTGAAAATCTGATATAAGATCATTTTTAAACGATCAAACATCCCTTTCTAATTCTATCATCTCTTTTCACGTTTCCAGGAATACAGAGTGTCTTGGTCTCTGAGAGCCAATATATCTGGGTATATTCCTACGAAAAGAGGAATAATGAGGCACTCTTTGCATTGTACATTGAAAATGATCTGAAAAGCTGGAAGAGGTGGCTGAGGACACTTTCTCAGTGTGGATGAGGAAGAGAGGAGGAAGATGGAAGATGACAGAGTCTCTAAGTGCCTAGCTTTGACTTAATACATAAACTGGATGTTATGATTCTGTCCAAGGGCATCAGTTATAACCTTAGAGCTTCCATGTCTTTTTCCATATCCCAGACTTGGTTCCTTTTTTCTTAGTTCTTTCTTTTTGTTCTTTGGACCATGACCCAAACATGGTCGTGGGCCATGGTGTGCGGCCCAGGGAGTGTTTAACCCAGGAAATACCAAATAGATTATAGTTTTGATAGTGCTGAAAGCAGCAGTTTGTTTCATATGTGCTTACATGCACACACACATGCACAGACCCTTCCTGCCCAGTGGTTTGGCTGAGCTGCTCCATTTAGCTGACCAAGTTCAACCTAAGGACTGTGATGTCTTACTATGCTACGGATTTCTTCAAACCACAAGACAATTAATCTCCCCAGCCTACTTCCTCATCCATAAAATGGGGTCTGGAGAACTCATTGACCCCACATGCTTGCTTTGACCTAAGAGCATTGTAATGATATAGTGATTATTAGGTGGTACTGTGGAGATACCATATGGTGTATAAATACTTGATTATTATTAATGGGTACAATTTCCCCCAACACCTCCTGCTTTAGTGCTGAGTGGAGCCTCTGCCCACCAGGTTTCCACAGCAAAGAGGCCTTGACCCAAGCCAGGAGGTAGAGGAGCAATGACCTACATTGTCTTCCAAGGCCCAAGTGCACACTGGGCCTCTTGCACACCCCAGCCATGACTGAATTCAGCTCTGCAGTTCATATTCCTCAAGTCTGGCTTTCCTCAGTTGTAAAAATTAAGACATTTCTATCTGCCCTGCTTACCTCTTAGGACTGTTATGAGGCTCACTCTAGGTAATTCTTGTGAAAGGGCTTTGAAAACTGTAAAGCAGAAGGCATTTTCAAGTTAAAAAATGTCTGATAAGATGAGGTGACCTGTAAATGGATCAGTGTCAAGGTGGGCTTGAGGGGTGTAATTCACAGACGGGCCAGATGAATCCCCACCTGTGTGATTTGATACGTCCTATATCAAGGCATGCTCCCTTACTGTCCCTGAAACTATCCATTTTCAGCGATTTATGCCTTTGGAGTAAGCATTTGCCTCTCTCTTCAGGTCTTAGTTTTGGAATACAGATTCTTTTATGAGTAGTAAGCTCCTAAAGTTGAACATAAGTGAAGTTATCAGATGGTACCACACAGGAGCACTGGGCTCTTGGGTGAGTCTGAGAAACAGGATGCTGGGAGCCTAGAGAAGACTATGCATCCTGTTCAAAGCCAGCTGTCACAGTTGTGCCGGTTGCTGACAGAGGATCCTCAGAGCCCACCCAGCAGACCTGTAGCTCTACTCACACATGCGTGGGAGACTTTTCCCCCCATCCTCACCCAAAGCCTCGGAGGACACTACTGTACAGTAACCCAGGGCTTCCCACACTGTCGGATGTCAGGGGTCAGCAAAGTTTTTAAAAAGTTGGTGAACTGACATAGGTTACCAACTTTTAGTCCTCTCCCTCTTTTTCTTGATGAGTCTGGCTAACGGCTTATCAATTTTGTTTATCTTCTCAAAGAACCAACTTTTAGTTTTATTGATCTTTGCTATTGTTTTCTTTGTTTCTATTTCATTTATTTCTGCTCTGATCTTTATGATTTCTTTCCTTCTGCTAACTTTGGGTTTTGTTTGTTCTTCTTTCTCTAGTTTCTTTAGGTGTAAGGTTAGATTGTTTACTTGAGCTTTTTCTTGTTTCTTGAGGTAGGCTTGTATAGCTATAAACTTCCCTCTTAGAACCGCTTTTGCTGCATCCCATAGGTTTTGGGTCGTCGTGTTTTCATTGTCATTTGTCTCTAGGTATTTTTTGATTTCCTCTTTGATTTCTTCAGTGATCTCTTGGTTATTTAGTAACGTATTGTTTAGCCTCCATGTGTTTGTCCTTTTTACGTTTTTTTCCCTGTAATTCATTTCTAATCTCACAGCGTTGTGGTCAGAAAAGATGCTTGATATGATTTCAATTTTCTTAAATTTACTGAGGCTTGATTTGTGACCCAAGATGTGATCTATCTTGGAGAATGTTCCGTGCGCACTTGAGAAGAACGTGTAATCTGCTGTTTTTGGATGGAATGTCCGATATATATCAATTAAATCTATCTGGTCTATTGTGTCATTTAAAGCTTCTGTTTCCTTATTTATTTTCATTTTGGATGATCTGTCCATTGGTGTAAGTGAGGTGTTAAAGTCCCCCACTATTATTGTGTTACTGTCGATTTCCTCTTTTATAGCTGTTAGCAGTTGCCTTATGTATTGAGGTGCTCCTATGTTGGGTGCATATATATTTATAATTGTTATATCTTCTTCTTGGATTGATCCCTGGATCATTATGTAGTGTCCTTCCTTGTCTCTTGTAACATTCTTTATTTTAAAGTCTATTTTATCTGATATGAGTATAGCTACTCCAGCTTTCTTTTGATTTCCATTTGCATGGAATATCTTTTTCCATCCCCTCACTTTCAGTCTGTATGTGTCCCTAGGTCTAAAGTGGGTCTCTTGTAGACAGCATATATATGGGTCTTGTTTTTGTATCCATTCAGCCAGTCTATGTCTTTTGGTTGGGGCATTTAATCCATTCACATTTAAGGTAATAATCGATATGTATGTTCCTATGACCATTTTCTTAATTGTTTTGGGTTTGTTTTTGTAGGTCCTTTTCTTCTCTTGTGTTTCCCACCTAGAGAAGTTCCTTTAGCATTTGTTGTAGAGCTGGTTTGGTGGTGCTGAATTCTCTTAGCTTTTGCTTGTCTGTAAAGCTTTTGATTTCTCCATCAAATCTAAATGAGATCCTTGCCGGGTAGAGTAATCTTGGTTGTAGGTTCTTCCCTTTCATCACTTTAAGTATATCATGCCACTCCCTTCTGGCTTGCAGAGTTTCTGCTGAGAAATCAGCTGTTAACCTTATGGGAGTTCCCTTGTATGTTATTTGTCGTTTTTCCCTTGCTGCTTTCAATAATTTTTCTTTGTCTTTAATTTTTGCCACTTTGATTACTATGTGTCTCGGCGTGTTTCTCCTTGGGTTTATCCTGTATGGGACTCTCTGTGCTTCCTGGACTTGGGTGGCTATTTCCTTTCCCATGTTAGGGAAGTTTTCGACTATAATCTCTTCAAATATTTTCTCTGGTCCTTTCTCTCTCTCTTCTCCTTCTGGGACCCCTATAATGCGAATGTTGTTGCGTTTAATGTTGTCCCAGAGGTCTCTTAAGCTGTCTTCATTTCTTTTCATTCTTTTTTCTTTAGTCTGTTCCGCAGCAGTGAAGTCCATCATTCTGTCTTCCAGGTCACTTATCCGTTCTTCTGCCTCAGTTATTCTGTTATTGATTCCTTCTAGTGTAGTTTTCATTTCAGTTATTGTATTGGTCATCTCTGTTTGTTTGTTCTTTAATTCTTCTAGGTCTTTGTTAATCATTTCTTGCATCTTCTCAATCTTTGCCTCCATTCTTATTCCAAGGTCCTGGATCATCTTCACTATCATTATTCTGAATTCTTTTTCTGGAAGGTTGCCTATCTCCACTTCATTTAGTTGTTTTTCTGGGGTTTTTTCTTGTTCCTTCATCTGGTACATAGCCCTCTGCCTTTTCATCTTCTCTATCTTTCTGTAACTGTCTACCAACTTTTAATTTTACCAAATGATAACAATTACCACGTATTATCACCATCATTTCATAAATGAGAGGGCATTTTAACACTCAAAAAGTTGAAAGGACATAGACTGAAGGATTGAATATATGTAGCTTTGTGAAAACTCCTTGCTTTGTCTGTATTTCTCCTATCTTCCTTTGACAGTTCTATTCATTCTTCATTCTCCATAGGGTGGTATTGATAGTGGTGAAGAGCAGACAGAGAAACCAAGGAGAGGTAAAAATCTGATTCAAGAACCATTTGAGTTTCCTGATCAAACTGACTACTTCTTCTTTTTCTTTTTTATCATTTATTTATCTATTTATTTGGTTGCACCAGGTCTTAGTTGCGGCAGGCGGGCTCCTTAGTTGTGGCATGTGAACTCTTAGTTGCAGTATGCATGTGGGATCTAGTTCCCTGACCAGGGGTCGAACCCAGGCCCCCTGCATTGGGAGCACGGAGTCTTATCCACTGTGCCTCCAGGGAAGTTCCCAAACTGACTACTTCTTGCATTATGCACCTTTGGGTCACCGGTTTCTTTGGTAAAGGAGAGTAAAATAATCTCACCAGATGGGTTCCTGGTAGTGGGAATATAATATATTGAGTAATTCCCTTGGAATTACTTCCACTCTGGGACAGGTCAGTTTGTTTCTAGTTGGTCTGATCCTTGTTTGGACCATGCCCCACCCACCCAAATACTTCTGGTTTTACTCGGGGAGGTGAGATTAGTGACTGTCTTATACCTGATTCAGCCAGATCAGATGCAGCTGAATGGTGGAGACTGGCAAAGTTCCCAGAGGAGTGAACAAGCCTGCCTTCCAACTGATGTCACAGGCAGGTGCAGGAAACACTGGCAGAGCCAGTTCAACCAGCATCTTGGGCAAGATTTGGCCAGTACTTTTTTCCTGTTTCCAATTTCCTCTGGCAGTAGTGGGAACTCTCCATGTTCTGTGGTTGCATGTGAATCTAATGCAACCAACACGCTATCTTTTTTTTTTTTTTTTGGCTGCGTTGGGTCTTCGTTGCTGCGCGCGGGCTTTTCTCTAGTTGCGGCGAGCAGGGGCTACTCTTCGTTGCAGTGCGTGTGCTTCTCATTGCGGTGGCTTCTCTTGTTGCGGAGCACGGGCTCTAGGCGTGCTGGCTTCAGTAGCTGTGGTTCGCGGGCTCTAGAGCGCAGGCTCAGTAGTTGTGGCGCACGGGCTTAGTTGTTCCACGGCATGTGGGATCTTCCTGGACCCGGGCCTGAACCCGCGTCCCCTGCACTGGGAGGCAGATTCTTAACCACTGCGCCACTAGGGAAGTCCCCCAACACTATCTATCTATCTATCTATCTATCTATCTATCTATCTATCTATGAATGATATGTAATATATATATTTCCCTCAAAAGCCCAATGTGAATAGAAGCTGAGACTATAATTTAATTCTAAGCAATTTAAGCATAATTAAGGCCCCTGAGACTGAGTTTCTCTCTCATCAGCCACCAGAGAGTGGACACCTAGGGAAATAAATGCACTTATTCAGGTCCCGAGACACTACTTACTACACTGGGGAGAAAATTTAGTCCAATTATCTATTGCAGATTAGAAAATTATAAGATCATTATTTTTAAACAATTATTGAACCTAGTCAACCAAAATGGCATAATATACCTATATTATTGAATTTTGGTGACTATTAAATAACATAACAATATCTGTAAAGCACTGAACATAATTCTTGAGCAAACACTCGGTAAGTATTAGCTATTGTTATTCCCATGCATTCAAGAAGTACTTTTTGAGCAGTCTTTATTCTGTCAGATGCTGTGTTAGGGGCTAGAGAGTCAATGATGAGTAAACTGGCAAGATTTCTGTCTTCCTCGAATGGGGAGCTAGACACCAAACAGTCAATCAACAGTTAACAGCTACCAACACCAGAGCTTTGCTAGGTGCTTGAGGGTCCATCCGTGAAGAAAACAAAAATCCTTATCCTTGTGGAACTTACCTTTTTTTTTTTTAATTAATTTTTTGGCTGCACCACACAGTATGCGAGATCTTAGTTCCCTGACCAGAGATCGAACCTGTGCCCCCTGCAGTGGAAGCGTGGAGTCTTAACCACTGGACCACCAGGGAAGTTCCAGAACTTATCTTTCAGGTATTAGCCCAATTGCTTTCTTTTTATTTTATTTTATTTATTTATTATTTTTGGCAGCGTTGGGTCTTCGTTGGTGCGCGCAGGCTTTCTCTAGTTGTGGTGAGCGGGGGCTACTCTTTGTTGCAGTGCGTGCGCTTCTCATTGCGGTGGCTTCTCTTGTTGCGGAGCACGGGCTCTAGGCACGCGGGCTTCAGTAGTTGTGGCGCAAGGGCTTAGTTGCTCCACCGTATGTGGGATCTTCCCAGACCAGGGCTCGAACCCGTGTCCCCTGCATTGGCAAGCGGATTCTTAACCACTGTGCCACCAGGGAAGCCCCCCAGTTGCTTTCTAAGTAAGTATATATTATTACAAATGGTGTTTAGTGCTATACATGCAAAGCCTAGGGTATGGCCTCTACAAAGTTAATCCTTTCATCACTCAGATTGTACAGAGGCAATTATCCTATTCCTTATTCTTCATTCAGTACCTTTATTGAACACCTACTATGTGCCAGTCACTGGAATCCATAGTGGAATGAGGGCTTCTGAAGGGTTCCTAGTTCAGCCTGGATGCTCAAGGAAATTCTCTATGAGGGTATGACATTTTAAATTTGATATCTGGATAAGAGTAGATCCAGTTGAGGAGCAGAGTGGGAGATGGGGGCAGAGAACATATGTATAATACTAGTAACTCATATTTAATTCATGTTTTCCATGTTATGATGCTTTTTCCCAAATGTTCTAGAGGCTGAGACTGCCAAAATCGGGAGACAGTCCCTGCATCAGAAGTTTGCATCCAGATTGAATTTAGCTCTCAGTTCCAGAATGCACAGCAGCAGCTGCCTATAGTTTGCTCCTTCCCGGGAATCACTGACAGTTGACAGTCACTGCCTCAGCTTCCCTTGGTCCCATTGCCTGGAACAATTAGTACCAACTACGACAGGAATGACCTCTGAGAACTGAACTCCGCTTCTTTTACTTGCTGTAATGAAAGTCACCCTAGCGCCCCCAGGAATGTGTCAGCATATGTTTGCTGCTGGATTTAAATAATCAAGCTTGGGCTGAATAATCAATCTCTGAGGGTTGAGCTACTCTCTTCCCCTGACACACGTGTAATCCTTTAGCCCACTTTTCCCTTTGCTACTGAATTTTCTCCCATTTAAGTTTTAATGCTCTTCTTCTGTCATTCCCATTAGCAAGTTTTCACAGCCTGGTTCGTATTCCAGCTCTGAAATAGTTCACATAGTTCTGTGCAGACATAATATTTATGGGAACTGAAGATGGGTGGATTCTGATAATGGCTTGTGGGACAGTCTCCAGTGCAATGAAAATAACAAAGAATTCAAGAAACTAATACTATGAGAGTTTAGTCCCCCGTAAACTTCCCAAATGTACTTGCTTAAACCCTGTGTAAGTATTAGCAGAATACAAGGAAGTGTCACCCTGGGTGAGAAAGCTTGGTTTGTTCAGTGTTCTGTTTTACAGCACAAATTCTAAGTTGAACTCTGTTTATTGTCAATAGCTCTCTAACAAAGAGCAAAATGGAATGCGCCTGTTTTCAAATTCCTGTGAAAAAGGGCCCTGGAAGACCTCAAAGCCTGACTGAGGGTAATTTACATCACTATTTTTCAGTGCTTTCATTGAAGACTCTCTAAGTTATTGAAAGAGAGTTTACCAATCATTGATTTTAGTGTGTAGCCATCTATAAGAAGGATCCATATGGGTTGTTATTGTGTGAGAATGAAATAGAACCATCCATGTCCTGTTTGAAGTATAGCGACAGCTAGGGAGGAAACTAAACTGGGAGTAGCTGGGACATTTCCAAATTTGGGAGCACTGATCCAAAAGTTGGTGTTTACGGTCTGGGGGAGGGAGAGATCGTTTGTTGCTAGGTGTTATGGTCTGGGGGAGGGAGAGATGGTTTTTGGTAACTAGGGCTTGAAGTGCACCTTACAAAGACAGAGGGTTGCTGGGCTCAGTGATGTTTCTCAATACTTTACATTGGGAAGCATTTCCTCTACTCAGAATGCTCTGCTCCCTGTCCTTCTGTGGCTGGTTCCTTCTTGCCATTCACTTCTCATGACAAATGTCACCTCCTTCCACCTAATCCAAAGGAGCAACACAGTCACTCACAACATATCCCTCCATTTTAATTACCTGCCCAGCACTTTACTTTTATCTGACATTTGTTTATTTGTTTTTTGTTTTTTACATTACTAGACTGTGAGCTTCATGTCAGTAGGAAGCTTGTCTGTTTACTATGGATTCCAGTGACTGGCACATAGTAGGTGTTCAATAAAGGTACTGAATGAAGAATAAGGAATAGGATAATTGCCTCTGTACAATCTGAGTGATGAAAGGATTAACTTTGTAGAGGCCATACCCTAGTATCTGCAGGTAACTGTTTTTTCTTATGCAAGATAATAATGATTTGAGGTCTGTGAAACTCCTTTCTTTCCTGGACTGAATTCTGAAACCAATGGAAAAATGAAAAGCAGGATAGAGATATCTGATAAGAATATTAGTAAGTTAATCTCAAGCCAGATGTGTGAAATTAACACCTCAGGGCTGCTCTTATCTAAAAACACAATCTAAAATCACTTAATCTGATTGACATGTATAAAGTGATGTGTATAAAATTGATGACTGATTAAAAATAAATAAATAAATAAATAAAATCACTTAAATTGAAACTCTTCCTTTTTCTCTATTATTATCATCATCATTATTATTATTATTATTATTATTATTATTATTATATATATTTTTATGTGTGTCTCTGTTGCTTTTAGCATATGGGCCAGAAATGGATAAGAGATGTGGAAATATTCACTGTTTGTGGCTTGGAGCTATAGTTCTGTGAGCTTGTGGATTGGGGAGCCAATGAATGGAGTGCTATTTGCATAACATCAGGCTTTCTTCATTTCCCCAGCCTACTCACAACCCCTTGCTTCTCTCTTTTCCAAGTTCCAAAGCTCAGGCAGACACCAGCTGGATGAAGCCCTGGGTTCAAATAAACTTGACTTGGATGGCGAAGTATTAATAGCAAATGAAGTCCCAAATCCTCACCTACTATGAAGTTTCCCATTCCTGGCAAACAGACTAGTGGAAAGCAAAGATTCCTCACCCACAGACACACCTCTGGGCAGGAGACCTGTGATTTATTCCAAACCACTTGATTAATCTGGAGAAAGAAAGAGACTGGTTCTGTCACAGATTCAAATTAAGAATCCCATCCCTTGGTGCAAAGCAATCTGAACAGAGCAGGAGCACATGGTGCTCTGTTTATAACTGCAGAGATCAGCTCCAGCCCAGATGGGGTTGCTGTAGGCGCTGCATCCAGGCCTCAGGTGATCCTGTGGTATGTGATACTCCAGTCCTGTCCACTGCATGCCACACAATCAGCAAATACTGACCTGGTTGCAGCCACATTCTCAGCCATTGCCGGATTGCCCAAGAAGCCAAGGAAGCATGTGCTGGGGTGGGGGCAGGGGTGGGGGGTGGAGAAAGATTCAAAGAAGAATTAGGAAAACTGTATTCATCGTTCTATGTATTGAGTGCTTGCAATTGCGCCAGGCACTGTTTCCAGGCACTGGGGAACCAGCAATTTTTCCATCCCTCATGTTGCGGCATGTGAAATCTTTAGCTGCGGCATACGGGATCTTTTAGTTGCGGCATGCAAACTCTTAGTTGCGCCATGCGAACTCTTAGTTGCGCCATGTGGGATCTAGCTCCCTGACCAGGGATCGAACCCTGGCCCCTTGCATTGGGAGCGCGGAGTCTTAGCCACTGGACCACCAGGGAAGTCCCAATATTGTTTTTATTTTGAATTACTTGGCAGGGTATCATAATCATTTTAGTATTGGTGCCATGAAACTTTTGTTATGGCCCTATTCCCAGTGCTTTTTTTTTTTGGCTGCGTTGGGTCTTTGCCGCTCTACGCGGGCTCTTCTCTAGTTGCAGCAAGCGGGGGCCACTCTTCGCTGCAGTGTGCGGGCTTCTCATTGGGTGGCCTCTCTTGCTGCAGAGCACGGGCTCTAGGTGCGCGGGCTTCAGTAGTTGTGGCACTCGGGTTCAGTTGCTCCGCGGCATGTGGGATCTTCCTGGACCAGGGCTCGAACCCGTGTCCCCAGCATTGGCAGGCGGACCCCCAAGCACTGTGCCACCAGGGAAGCCCCTCCCAGTGCTTTTAAACTAAAAAATTGGTTACGTTTTTTACCTCTATGCCTAAATATTTTCTAAAAAGTTGCTTGTTGTATTAGGTTGAGTCTGTGGAAAAGAAAGGATTTAGGGGGATAACCCATCCCGGATGAATTTCTTCTTGTGCTGATCACTGTTTCTGGGCGGGATGGTTGTGGATTTAAAAATATAGCACCCATACCCTCTTGAATGGCAGCTAGTGGAAGCATTAATACGCAGATATGACGAGTCCATACAGTTCTAAGGATGGGTGTACCCCTTGGGTTTATAAGCATCTAAATTATTATGCCTGGTAAAGAAGGTGCTGATCAGGATTTTGGTTCCCCTCACCCGAGAAAGATACAGGTAAGAAGTCACCCATCAAGCCCCTTTATCCAAAAAGAGAATCCATGCTGCCTTCTCAGCCACATGAACAATAGATGATGAGCTTTCTGTTTAATGTTCCTGCATTCCACAAACATTTATCGAGTGCCTACTAGTGTCAACAAGCTAGGTCCTGAGGATAGATACCTATTGAATAAGACAGATAAGGTCCCTGCTTTGGTGGAGCTTGTGGCTTAGGAGAGGAAGACAGACAATGAAAAAGTACATAAATAAAAAAACAAGGTAACCTAGTGATAAGTCCTTGATAGAAAATAAAACCAAGTAATGTGACAGAAAGTGACTGAGGGACAAGGAGGAGGGATGCAACATTGGATGGGGGACAGGCTTCCTGGAGAATGTGAAACTGATGCAGATATTGATCATGAGGATAAGTCAATGTGTCCAGATCAGGGGGAAAGAGGGAACAGTGAATACAAAGGCTCAGCTCCTGAACCAGACTGGCATATTTGAGGAATAGAAAGAAGGTCAATGTGGCTGGAGAGGAGTGAAGGAGGGAAAGTTGTTCAAGATGAGGTTGGAGGGTGAGGCCAGGGCTGGGTCACACAGATGTGGTAGACCTCTGTAAGGAGTATAGATTTTTTCCTAAGTGTAATTCTGTATATTGACCACTAAACAGTTTTGGAGAGATTTATGATTTAGTGTTTAGTGTTAAGATTTAATTCAGAGCCCCACTAAGTGGGAGAGGAGATTTTCAGTGTATGATCTGTCCTTATCTGAATTGATTACCTCACAAACTCGGATGGGTCAGTCTAAAGGTGGAATTCTTCAGTAGAGTCAATTTTGGGATTTTCACAAGGGATCTGTAACTCATTGACAATCCAGTGGAGAAACATCAGAACTCAGTGGAGAAAATCAGAACTCAGCTGGGAGCTGCAACCAGAATTTTCTCATAGAATACAAATCAGATACTAAACTGAGACACAGGGTGTCCACATCTGAGGATGAAAGTATGATCTGTAGATCAGAAGGCAGCATAATCTGAATTCCTACATACTGGTCAGCTAATCAGGATTCTCCTGGTTTGGGAAAGGGGATTTTTTTTTTTTTTTTTGCATTACAATTATTAACTCTCTTTTAAAGATCTTTCTTGCTGTTCTTGTTGAGTAAGGTGGTGGATAAAATGGTGTAAGCGATGCTTGAGATGTCTTAACACCCTGAAGCTCATCATGTGCCAGCCCATTTGAGCCATCCCCAGCCTTGCCCATGCCGATCGTGAGATTTCCCCATTGGTTGGGAACTCTGTAGTTGAGGTTTCTTAGTCAGGGTGTGTTGTTGTCCTTTAGGTTTAGTGACGTAGATGGGATTCCTTTGGAATTCTAGCAGCTAAATCCACCAGAGCCAAAGAAGGTCAGCTCAGGACATCTGGGGAGCTGACAGCCTGGACAAGACTTGCTTGTTTGAGGATAGGGAATGCTTGTTTCTGCAGCAAGGTTTGGCATTACTGACCAAATGGTGGTGGGGGGGGGGGGTCCAAAGCTGCCGGTGTGGTGAAAGATGCCATGAGCTTGGGCTGAAATATGTCCTTCTTAGGCACCGTAGCTGTTCCCCAGTTTCCTCAGCTCCAGAGGGAATGTGTCCCAGGGACCACACAGACCACCACTTTGTTTAAATGCTTACATTAGCAGAAGGATGGGGATCCCATTGAATCATCATCTCCTGTCAAGAAGCCAAGAGTTATTCAGAATGAAAACAGTTTTTCCCAAAGAGGCGAAATCTCTATTACTAATTAGTGGTGGTGATGGTGGTGTGTGTGTGTGTGTGTGTGTGTGTGTGTGTGTGTGTATGTGTCTGGTGATGGTGGTGGTAGTTCTATGCCTCCCACTGTTTTAAAATAGGGACAGTCTTTTTGCTCCCTGTCTGAGCCATAGGGTGAGTAACCTTGACCCCTAAGCCCCTTCACTGGACTCACGTGAGTGTGTGAGTCCTTCGGGAAGTGTGGAATACTTCTCTCCCTTGGGTCTAGACATTTAGAATGAATAATTTAGAGGGTGGTGGTAACACGGTCATTGTCATTACAGGCAATGTGGCATTTATGTATGGGCACTGGCTGTCTTTCTCATGGGCTCAATAACAAGAGTAAGTTCGATCTTTCATCATGAACCACTGGAGTGTTCTTTACCGACAGAGGCTGCACCAGCTGAAAATAGCCCAAACATCTTGTTATTTTCTCTTTCCCAATTTTTGCATATTCACATCCAAGAATAAAAGACTCAGCCTGTTCAGCCTTTTCAAAGAGTTAAAGAACATTCTCTATTTGATTTCTTAGTACCCAGAAAGGACAATAGTATATATTTGCCTTGCTTGGCTGAGGGCATTCATTCATTCATTCATCTGTTCAATACATGTTTATTAAACACCTACTATGGGCCAGGCACTGGGCTAGGTGCTAAGTGAATATTTGCACATGAAAAAGATAAAGGCCAACATTATGTAGATGCTAAACAAGTCTTAGAAGCGACTTCCCCAAGTCCCTGAAGGAGTTGAACTTGCTATATGCCTCTTTCTGACTTCTGGTCCCGTGCTCTGACCACAACCCTTCACCACTAGACCACACTTCTCCAAATAAACAACTACTTCTGCATGCTGGGGACGGGTTGTGTATGGCAGCATTTACGTAGGCAGCATAGACAGTGGCCTTTCACTTAATGTTGCAATAACACCAGGCTAAACAATGTGCACTGACCTCCAGAGTTACTGAACAAAAGCTTGCTGTGGGTCAGGTCTCTTAACTCAAATGCCAGAGAAGTGCAAAATATGAAAAGTCTTTATCTGATAAGAAACAACTGCTGGGAAGGAATGAATCCGTGTTTAATCTGGTTAAAATCGGATGTGGGAGTCTACCCTCCTGTTCACTTTTGGATCCTCAGATAGGGGGAAATCAGCGCATAGATAATCACAAACTATGTAAGTTTTGGTTTTCCACGCTCAGGCTTGTCCAGAACGTGGAATCCCTGCCCTGCTGGAAGGCAGCACTGTGCTCACAGAGGCACACACACATTTGTCTTAAAGTTACCCTGACCTTGGCAGATGGCAAAGATAATTTCACAGGTTGGGTCAGATTTCTCTTTATTTTTTTAGTCTTATTTTTTAAAATTTTATTTATATATTTATTTTTGGCTGTGTTGGGTCTTTGTTGCTGCACGCAAGCTTTCTCTAGTTGCCGCGAGCGGGGGCTACTCTTCATCGCGGTGCGCGGGCTTCTCATTGCGGTGGCTTCTCTTGTTGAGGAGCACGGGCTCTAGGCGTGCGGGCTTTAGTAGTTGCGGCACGCGGGCTCTAGAGCGCAGGCTCAGTAGTTGTGGCACACGGGCTTTGTTGCTCTGTGGCATGGGGGATCTTCCAGGACCAGGGCTCGAACCCGTGTCCCCTGCATTGGCAGGCGGATTCTTAACCACTGTGCCACCACGGAAGTCCAGATTTCCCTTTATTTTAAGGCTACATCACATGATCTCCATAATAAAAATGTGATTTGGCAGTCCTGAAATGGATACCATGAGTAGATTGAGATATGAGAGTATGTTGGAATGATTGCAGGTTCAGATATTAGCTGGGCAGGAGAGGAATTCTGAGATTATATCATCTGATACTACTGCTTTGGGTTGAGCACTTGCTTCCTAGATGATGCTCTGGCCCCTTTCGACCTTTATCATGTCATTTCCCAGAGGACAGTGGATCCAGTCTCTGTATTGCAGTCACTTCCTCTGATACTTGTCCCCAAATCCTCTTCTGTGTTCAATAGCACCCTGTTATTAGCCCCGTCAAACCACTTACTGCTGTCCTGCAATTCTCTGATGACTTGTCAGTCCAGGAGGCTGGAATCTCTCTGACAGTGGGGACAGGTCCACCCTCCCTGTTCATTACAGTGAGTGCCAGCCCCCAGCAAGTGCCAGGCCATAGGAGGCTCTCAATAAGTAAATTCTTTGTTAAATAAATAAAAGAATGAATGAATGTGTGATTCTGTCCTTTTCAGAGGATGGATTTATTAAGTCTCCAACTCTCTAGTCATAATGTTGCCAGGAAGGAAAGAGTTAAGCTATGTGGAGGAGACAGGCTTATCCAAAGACCTTTTTCCTTTTTTATTGGCAAGGGCAGGATAAATGATATATGAGATAAATCCTGGATATAAAATCTTGACACATCCTTTGTCTGTTGGCCTGAGCTGCTTCAAGACTCTGAAGGGGAAGTAAATGAAATCATTCTAGGTTTTTTCTTAAGTGGCCTGAGATCCAGTTATGAATGGAAGGCAAGGCCAGACCCAGGAATTCAAAGCTTGACCTACTTTGCCCAAAGCTAATAAGAAGAGAGATGGATTTGCCTTCTTCTTCTTTTTTTTTTTTAAGAATCAAGTACAGTGAAGTAGCCTGACAGACGACAGAACTAGGTGAATGGAAGGCAGCAGAATTGCTTTAGGATTCAGAACAGCTCCCAGAAGTCTGTGTTTACATATTATGTGTTTTTCCTTTTTTCTCCCCTTTTTCAAGTGAGAAAAAGAAAAAAAAAAAAGCGCCTAAATTCCCACCAACATAAACCAGTGACATACAATGATGAAACTCTGTTTTCACCTCTGCTTGTGACAGGGAATGCAAAAATAGCAAGTGGCCCAGTTCCACGAATCCCCGCCTCCCTGCCCTCCCAGCTCTCGCCGGGTTCGCATCTCTAAGAATGGAGGTTAGCGCCCAGCCGCGCGCAAGCCGCACTCAGCCCCCGGACTGGGCAGATGAGGTCAGGCGGCGGGAGTGGCTGCTGCCGGGCCGGGGAGGCCGAGGCCCCAGTGGAGCGAGGAGGGAGGGCGGCCTCGCCAGGCCGACGGCGCGCCCGGTCGCGCGGTGTCGCCTGGAGACTGCCCTGGCGGCGCAGTGTTGCTGTAAACAGCTGCTTCCCTGTTACTATCTATAGCAGGATCGCCTGGCTCCCGGGTGCGGCGGCGGGAGGCAGGTTGGCTGTCCCGCTCCCCGCGCGTCCCGAAGGATCCGCCCGCAGCCCTAATCCCGCCTCGCCCCTCTCCAGGTGCCCACCGTGACCCCCGGGCCCGAAGAGTGGGGGAAGGGACACAGGGACCTGTGTCTCTACGGGGACTTGCGGCTTCATGTCCCGGAGGTGGCCGGCGCGCTGGGACCGAGCCGGGGCAGTGTGACCTCGGCTGTCCTTTGCATCCGAGCAGGAGGCTGGAGGCGTCTGGGGGCGCAGCGCACTATAGAGCACCTTGACGCCCCAAAGCCCTGTTTTCCAGGCCACCGAGCGGTGCCTGAGGCCCCAGACGCCGAGGATTCCGGCCTGGGCGCTGCTGGGCACGGTCCTTCCAAGCGCTCCCGGTCCTCCCCCCTCCAAGTCCGTGCTGGAAAATCACTGGCTGCGGGCTCCCAATCACCAGCTTCCTGGGGCACCGAACCACCCCCACCTCTCCAGCACGGACTTGCGCTCCCCCAAGAGCTCACTCCATCCGGTACCCAGAACTGACGACCTTGTCCACATAACACCCCCAGGCCCCGGGCCCAAGCTCAGAACCAGGCAAACGAACCTTCCAGACACCCTTGCATGGAGGTTCTGCAGAATGTTTATTGGCTAGTTTCTCAGGGGTTTGACAGTAACACTAACATGTCATATATGGCCAAGAAAAAACAAATGCGCCTTTTTCCTTAAAAACAAAAAAATGAAAATGAAAATACCCAGCATCGTAGGTAAAGTAGGTTATCGTATTCTCTTATTTTGGATCCCCCGACTTTCTGCTTCCAAACGCAGTAACAATCCTAGTAGTGCTGGAGTCCGGGGGCTCGAGGCGAGGGGCTGAGGGTCTGCTCCCACAGTTTGCCCTGAATTTGGGCTAGAATGGGGAATGGGGGTAGAGGCGCATTCCTTCGGGGGCCGAGGCTTAAGCTCTCGGGGCTGTGTACCTGTTTCGCCTATACCAGAGCCTCAGAACTGTGCCCCGCTTTCCGTAGAGGGGTAAAAGGGCGCCCCCACCCCATCCTCCCACCCCGGGAACAAGGGTCCGCATTGAACCAGGTGCGAATGTTCGCTCGCCTTCTCCTCCTTTCCCGCCTCCCCTCCCCCTGGCCGCGGCCCCCGCCTCCCCCCGCGCTGCACCCTCGGTGTTGGCTGCAGCCCGCGAGCAGTTCCCGTCAATCCCTCCCTCCCCTTCACACAGGATGTCCATATTAGGACATCTGCGTCAGCAGGTTTCCACGGCCGTTCCCTGCGGTCGTGGGGGGAGCCATCCCCGAAGTCCCTCATCTCTGGGGCTCCAAGCGACCCCAAGACCCAGATTGCGAAAAGCTCGCACGATAAAGAAACACGACAAGACGGGAGGCAGGGGGCTGCGAGGGCGGCGGAGACGGCAAGGAGACCGCAGATGTGGCCAGGCCAGCGCGACACCCCCCGGGAGCCACAATGGTTGCGCCCCGTGACGTGTCGGGCTCATTCACAAAAGGGTTATAAAAGCGGTGGCTGCGGCGCTTACTACTTCCAACCGCATCGGCAGCGAGCAGCTAAGGATCAGAGACTGAGCCGGCGGCGGCCCAGCGAGCGAGCAGCAACAGCGCTCCTACCTAGCTCTGCCCCGCATCTCCTACCTGCCTCCTCCCCTCAGCCCCTCGCCCGGCTTTGACTACCCGCGATCATGATGTTCTCTGGCTTCAACGCGGACTACGAGGCGTCATCCTCCCGCTGCAGCAGCGCCTCCCCGGCCGGGGACAGTCTCTCCTACTACCACTCACCGGCCGACTCCTTCTCCAGTATGGGCTCTCCCGTCAATGCGCAGGTGAGGCTGGCTTCGCGCCGCCGCGGGGCCCGGGGCTCGGGGCTCGGGGCTCGGGGTCACCGGGGAGGAGAAACCGGGGCGGGACGCTCAGGAAGACGAGTCGAGGAGCCCTTTCGCCGAGGGGGAGGGAGGCTTGCCCCGGCCGGAGCAGCCCTACCTCGGGAGCCCCGAACTTGTTCGGAGCGCACGCAAGCTTGTCATAATAAGAATTGGTTCTCCTTTCCCGCGGCAGGCTCTTTCTGAGCTGCCCCCGGCCCGCCCTCCCTGACTGCTCTCTGACATTAGCTGGGACAAAAGTGTCCCAAGCAAAGACTCGCCAACTAGAGCCCGGCACCTCCGGGGAGGAGGCAAAAAGCGGCAATCCCCCCTCCCCTCGCAGCCTGGAGCAAGGAGGAGGGGTGGGGTGAAGCAGGCGGGTGTGTAAGGCAGTTTCATTGATAAAAAGCGAGTTCATTCAGGAGACTCCGGAGCGGCGCCTGCGTCAGCGCAGACGTCAGAGATATTTATAACAAACCCCCTTTCAAGCGAGTGATGCTGAAGGGATAACGGGAACGCAGCAGCAGGATGGAGGAAAAAGGCACTGCGCTGCGGAATTCTTGGGAAGAAAGGGGGAAACCTTTCATCCAGGATGAGGGGCATGTAAAAAGACCTGAGCAGTCCATGGCGGAACGGTTTCTCCTCTCTCTCTCCCTGCTGCATGCGGCACTGGGAACTCTGCTCACCCCACCTGCGTCCAGAATCTGCTCACTCACGTCAGCTTTCTCCTTCTGTTTCATTCTAGGACTTCTGCACCGATCTGGCCGTCTCCAGTGCCAACTTCATCCCGACAGTGACTGCCATCTCGACCAGCCCGGACCTGCAGTGGCTAGTGCAGCCCACCCTGGTCTCCTCCGTGGCCCCATCCCAGACCAGAGCCCCCCACCCCTATGGAGTCCCCACCCCCTCGGCTGGGGCTTACTCCAGGGCTGGAGTCATGAAGACCATGACCGGAGGCAGAGCTCAGAGCATTGGCAGGAGGGGCAAGGTGGAACAGGTGAGTTCTCAGCACCTTCTCTGGGGTGGGGGTAGGGTGGCTTAAGCACCGGTGGAGGTGGGGAGCACAGCGGACAGGGTGAAGCCATTGATGGAAATGACTAGACATCCCGAATGGCGAGCCAAGCCCTTTCCATCCCAAGTTAGGCTCTGATAGTCCCATTCTAAGAAATACCCTAATGTGTAGTTTCTTCCCTAATAGGTTCCTATCTCATGTTTTCAGTCTGGGCTCTTCTTTGGCTCTTGCTGAGGTTCTTATTTTTAAATGCAAGTCACACCCAGCTTGCAACTGCAGGTTAGAAATGGCTTCACAGAAGAGGTGTTAGGAGCTGGGAAGCTGCAGGAGCCAGTGTCACTGGGGTGGGTGAATGGAACTGATGGCAGACACTGTTACTGAATGCTGCTCTCCCCCCCCCCCCCAACCCAGTTGTCCCCAGAAGAAGAGGAGAAAAGGAGAATCCGAAGGGAAAGGAATAAGATGGCTGCAGCCAAATGCCGGAACCGAAGGAGGGAGCTGACTGACACACTCCAAGCGGTAGGTAGATCCCATGGGTCATTTCTTTTTAAAACTTAAGGGGAAAGTTGGAGATTGGACGTAAGGGAGCAGCGTCCTTGAGTAAGACCGTGTCTTATGTTTTGCTTTGTCCTCTCTATCCAGGAAACAGACCAACTAGAAGATGAGAAGTCTGCTTTGCAGACTGAGATTGCCAACCTGCTAAAGGAGAAGGAAAAACTAGAGTTCATCCTGGCAGCTCACCGACCTGCCTGCAAGATCCCTGATGATATGGGCTTCCCAGAAGAAATGTCTGTGGCTTCCCTTGATCTGAGCGGGGGCCTGCCTGAAGCTGCCACCCCCGAATCTGAGGAGGCCTTCACCCTACCCCTCCTTAATGACCCTGAGCCCAAGCCCTCAGTGGAGCCCGTCCAGAGCATCAGCAGCGTGGAGCTGAAGGCTGAGCCCTTTGATGACTTCCTGTTCCCAGCATCGTCCAGGCCCAGCGGCTCTGAGACCGCCCGCTCTGTGCCAGACATGGACCTGTCTGGTTCCTTCTATGCGGCAGACTGGGAGCCCCTGCACGGTGGCTCCCTGGGGATGGGGCCCATGGCCACAGAGCTGGAACCCCTGTGCACCCCGGTGGTCACCTGTACGCCCAGCTGCACTACTTACACGTCTTCCTTCGTCTTCACCTACCCTGAGGCTGACTCCTTCCCCAGCTGTGCGGCTGCCCACCGCAAGGGCAGCAGCAGCAACGAGCCCTCCTCTGACTCGCTCAGCTCACCCACGCTGCTGGCCCTGTGAGCAGGCAGAGAGGGGAGGCAGCAGGCACGCACGTGCCACTGCCCGAGTCGGTGCATTACAGAGAGGAGGAACACGTCTTCCCTCGAGGGTTCCCATAGACCTAGGGAGGACCTTATCTGTGCGTGAAACACACCAGGCTGTGGGCCTCAAGGACTTGACAGCATCCATGTGTGGACCCAAGTCCTTACCTCTTCCGGAGATGTAGCAAAACGCATGGAGTGTGTATTGTTCCCAGTTACACATCTGAGAGCTGGTAGTTAGTAGCATGTTGAGCCAGGCCTGGGTCTGTGTCTCTTTTCTCTTTCTCTTTAATCTTCTCATAGCATTAACTAATCTATTGGGTTCGTTATTGGAATTAACCTGGTGCTGGATATTTTCAAATTGTATCTAGTGCAGCTGATTTTAACAATAACTACTGTGTTCCTGGCAATTGTGTGTTCTGATTAGCAATGACCAATATTAAACTAAGAAAAGATATGACTTTATTTTCTGGTAGATAGAAATAAATAGCTATATCCATGTACTGTAGTTTTTCTTCAACATCAATGTTCATTGTAACGTTACTGATCATGCATTGTTGAGGTGGTCTGAATGTTCTGACATTAACAGTTTTCCATGAAAACGTTTTATTGTGTTTTTAATTTATTTATTAAGATGGATTCTCAGATATTTATATTTTTATTTTATTTTTTTCTACCTTGAGGTCTTTTGACATGTGGAAAGTGAATCTGAATGAAAAATTTAAGCATTGTTTGCTTATTGTTCAAAGACATTGTCAATAAAAGCATTTAAGTTGAATGCGACCAACCTCGTGCTCTTTTCATTCTGGAAGTTTTGTAAGATTCCAGAAGGTATCATCGGAGACCAGTTTGTCAAGAAGGGTAGCTCCTGGAAGGGACACACTGCTCTGTTTGATCCCTTATCAAAAAGAGAGAAACTCTGGAGCTGAGGTTGGAAAATTGTACAGATGCGTGTCTTCACCTTGCAGTGCTGAGTCTCCCCTTAGAGATTCTAGGAATGGGAAACTGCTTTGCAACAGCTTTTGTGAGAACATGTCTTCCTTCTTCTGTTTTAAAAGTCGAAGAGGGGCATATTTAAGTCTACTTGTGCTAATACTAAACTTAAATGTCTTGGTCTTCTAGGAATCCTTTTAGCAAACAATTAAGCTTTGCACGAACCACTTTAACTTTTTGCCACAAAATCATGTGACGGTTACTCCCTCCTTAAAGGAGAGCAAATTGAACGGTTAGAATGATGACTTTCTCAATATTCCACTATTGGGATTGGAATCTTAACTTCTTCATTCATTACCCTATCCAACAGGCTGAACTGCCTCTTAACACTTGGTTCAAAAAAAAAAGTTTTCAGACTTCCCTGGTGGTCTAGTGGTTAAGACTCTGCCCTTCCAATGCAGGGGACGGGGAGTTGATCCCTGGTCCGGAAACTAAGATCCCACAGGCCTTGTGGTGTGGCCAAAAAAAGAAAAAAGAAGAAGTTTTCACCTGGTTAGGAAAAAAAATAAACCCACAACTTTTCAGTCCTTAACTCTTCAGTCCTTAACTCAAACAGACATACATTTAGTTGTAGTCTTTTTATTCTCAGAAAGAAAGGACGGGGGTTCTCATCCCTATCCATTCATAATAAATGCATTGTAATTTCTGACGTTTCTTTAACATATGCCTGACATTCACTGGGGGAAGAAAAACCTGGCTCTGAGAATTCGAGAGATCTCAGACAGTACAAACAATGGTTGATCATTCGGTAAATAAAAAGTTACATGATAGCTCGAGGAGAAGTCAACATGACTGAATAAGCTTTAACTTAGAAACTTTATCATCTTAATGAAGAACATGACCTTTGTCTGGGACACCTCTGGTGATGGGGTGCTTTCATGCACAGGTACCAACCACAAAGAGAGGAGGCGGTGTCCTTCCTCCCCTGCTCTCTGCTATCATGTGGGCACCAAGCTCGGAAGCCAGAGCCCAGATTTGCACCCATGCCAGGTGGAAGAGGAGCTTCAGGGCCAGTCTTCTAATGCTTTGGTGATAATAAAAATCACTGGGTGGTTATGCGATGTCATACTCAGCCAAGTTGAAAGTTTTAATTTAAAATGACAGTTCCATTGAGGGTGGTGTTCACACCTATGATCTCCCAGCTCCTCACATAATAACTGACATATGAAAGCAACTTGCTTTAGGCTCTTAAGAGCACTGATCTCTCACACATCACTTGCATATTATTTTTGCCTGTCCGGCAATAATGAAAATGGCCTTATACTCCCTGTTTGCTGTCCAGAGGGTAAATTTTCTGTAGCCTTTAGATAGGACCTAAACTCGATACAGAATTACTGTAACTAACACCTAGATCTCAAGTAACAAGAAGATATCTGAAGGAAACCAGCTGGATCCCCTACATGTACAGTAATAACAACCCATGGAAGCAGATTTCTCAGATGGGGAAGGGAAGCTAAACCTCTAGCCCTGGACACTGAACTCCTGGAGACCTGACTAATGGCTTCGGTCAGCCCCATGCTGATTAGAGAGAGAGGCTTGCTTTTCACTTGACAGCCCTGGCCTCTGCCTGCACGCAGACCCTTCTTCTAGTTCACCATAGCCCAGCTGAGACCAGGCTGCTCCATCAGCAAGCCTGCATTAAAGGTCCAGGAGAGGGCCTTGCACACAGAGAATCTCTTTAACAGGCTTCTCAGAGGGCCTATAGGGTCCGCCATTGGGTTGACATCCCACCAAGCTCTCTGCCCACCATTCTCATGGGATCAAGAGAAGAAAGGAATTTCCTCTCTTTCTAGCTAAAGGGGCTCCTTCCAAATCCTCTTTTCCTGACTCAGGATTCAACAACTCCCATGGGTGATGGACATTGGGAATGTCAACTTCCTTTTGGGAAAGACTCTATCCCTACCCACACGATATGGCCTTACACTGGTCTCAACAAAATGACTATCTCAGGGCACCATCGTTCGCTGATACAAAAGATACTCATATAATAGCAAGAGATGGAAATAAGGATGCAAGGGTGTCATTTCTTTATGGGGAGAATGTCTAATTTGTTCATTAATGGATCCCCAGACCTGGCTTAGTGCCTGGCACATAGTACAGGGTTAACAAATATTTGCTGGGTGGATAAATGAATAAATTCTGCACTATTTCCATAGGCAGAAATATATTCCACACATACTCTCTAAATTCTCCTCTTCTAGGCCTTGTTATGATATTAAGCAATGGGGATTTCATATCTTTTATGTCTGGCTTCAAACATATACCCCAGTTCCATCTTTGGCTCCTGGAATTCCTCTGCTGCCTCCCTGGATTACTTCTGCCAATTCAACTTCAAAGTGAATGCACCGCCTTTGTGCTTCCAGCTCCAAATTAATTTTAGATGGAAAAAGCGTAGAAGAAAAGAGAATTATCTTTATATAATAGTGGATTGTAGACTCTGCATCACCTTTGCACATCCCTGCATCTTGTGTAATTCTCCAAATTAAAGGGTAGCATTTAACAATCTGTTCTAACAATTTGTATCAACAGCAACTTTCCATGCGTGAAGGAAAGTAAATCAATTATGCTATCTTTAATTAATGGACAAAGTAGAGACAGAGGCAAAGTAAAAGTTTTCAGATTACTCTAAGGAAATCAGCTGAAGTTTTTATGTTTTTCAAGTAAAAAAAAAAATTCGAAAACAAAAATTCAATCTTTCAGCTGTGTGTGAGACTTCCTCCAAACACAGAATAATCATATTCCTCACAATATAAATGAGATATGAGCATCACTTGAACGCTGAATATCAGAGCATTTTAAGCTGCGCTGTTTTGCTATAAATATTAAAGAGCTCACTCTTGACTCCTCTCCACCACCATCTCCTGTCCCTCTTCCCTGCAGGCACTCTGCTCACTGACCTTCCTTCCATGCCTGACACATAGCACGCGTGTCCCTGCTGCAGGACCTTTGCACTTGCTGTCCCTCTGCCTGGGCTTCTTTTCCCAGGCTGGCTCCTTCCTGTTGGTCAGGACTCAGCTCAAAGAACATCCCCTCCAAGAAGCCTTCCCAGGTCGTTCTATCACTCTCTGTAACACCTTATTTATGTTTCCTTTCCCTTTTTAACAAATTTCCACCCTTTACCACTGCCTGTAAGTTCCATGTGAGCAGGGACCTTTTCTGTCTTGTTCACCCCTCTAGCCCCAAGGACTACTAGGGACTCAAATGCCTGTTAAATGAATGGAGATGGATGAATGAATGAAGGTGGATAAAATTGACAAAAACATCTAAAGGGAGAGAACTAGAACTTAACAGTGAAGACGAGCTGTGTTCTTCATAGATTTCTTCCTGAGTGAAAGAGCATGGCTTCTCGTTTTAAAAAAAAATTCTTGTCAAGAGTTCTATAATATTAAGACGATGAACTAGCTGGCTTGGGAAGGAATTTTGAGGGGTACCAAAAAATACAAGTATACTGCAGGTCAGTGACACTTCTAGACTAATTACAAACTGAGAAATTTGTTTCAATACCAAATGAAGAGTAGATGCATATGTAAATTTAAGTATCATCATCTTCAAGGAAACAAACAAAACAATGTTTTTCACTCTCATTGATATAAAATAAAAATTTCAGACTATCACACAAATGCATTTGAGTTTTGGATCCTAGCACTTGGTGTGCTAAACTATAAAACTTACAATTTAGTCTGCATGAGAATAGAAGAATAGGGTTAGAGGCTATCACGATCATTACCAATATCAATATCATTATCACAATCATCATTTACAAGAATATGCCCAGACCTGGGCAAAAGCAGATGGGAATAAAGTGTATTGACTCCTGATGAACGAGTTCAAAGTCCCTGAAGGGTGCTGGCTCAATAGAGCTCCACGTTGCACGCAGGTGAATGCAACAGAAGCATAAACTGGTTTAGTTGTAACGCAATTCATTTCAATGGCTCCACACACCGATCCACGGACTAATCTAAGCTGCCTTTCCTTTGCTCTTCTCGAGCACTGTTCAGCTGCCCAAGAGGACACAGAGCAGAAAGGGCTCTGGCTGTTGTCCCAAGGAGGCTGCCTGTCCTGATGGTCATCAGATCTTCTTAACTAATAAACTGTTTTAACTTTCAGCTCAAACTGACATGGTGCTGAGGTTTGGTTCAATCAGTTGATGAGAATAAGAACCCGGAGGGGTTTGAGCATCAGCTACATTAGAAGCAGGCCTGTAGGAAGGGGACCCTACTAAAGCGAGTGGAGCAAAATGCAGCACCTCCATCATAAGGGTAAATGGCACAGGTCCCAGTTGCTCCCATGTTTACTTTGGGGAGCAATTTGGGGTCAGAGCTACAGAAACAGTGATTCATTTTCAGGCTTTTTAGTCAATCATGAGACTGTCATTGCAGCTAAACTTATCAAATAAACATGATAAATTAATCTGGATTCGAGGCATTGGATCCAATATAGCAGAGTGGTTCAGAGCATGGACTCAGCTTTGAATCCTGGCTCCTTGACCTTGGGCAGTTTACCTCTCCTCTCTGCACCTTAGTTTCCTCATCTGTGAAAGGGAGATTATAATTGTATCCACCTCTGGGGTTGTTGTGAGCATTAAATAAGTTAGTATGTATGGAGCTTATTACAGTGCCTGGGCACACAGGAGTATTATAGAAGGGTGAGCTATTATTTATTGCGTTATAATTTAGGGAGATGGGGGTCAAGGGAGAAAATATATATCTTCTGGAGCAAGCATGGACTTCATCTCATTCAATAAAAAGTTTCCAGGGGGCTTCCCTGGTGGCGCAGTGGTTAAGAATCTGCCTGCCAATGCAGGGGACACAGGTTCGAGCCCTGGTCCGGGAAGATCCCACATGCCGCGGAGCAACTAAGCCCGTGCACCACAACTACTGAGCCTGAGCTCTAGAGCCTGTGTGCCACAACTACTGAGCCTGTGTGCTGCAACTACTGAAGCCCGCATGCCACAACTACTGAAACCCGTGTGTCTAGAGCCCGTGCGCCACAACAAGAGAAGCCACCACAATGTAGAGTAGCTCTCCTGCTCGCCGCAACTAGAGAAAGCCCACGTGCAGAAATGAGGACCCAACACAGCCAAAAAAAAAAGTTTCCAGGGACTTCCCTGGTGGTCCAGTGGTAAGACTCAATGCTCCCAATTCAGGGGGCCTGGGCTCGATCCCTGATCTGGGAACTAGATCCCACATGCATGCTGCAACCAAGAAGTCCGCATGCCTCAACGAAGGTCCCACATGCTGCAACTAAGACTTGTCATAGCCAAAATAAATAATAAATAAATATTAAATAAAAAAAGTTTCTGGGTGTCTACTCTGTATCAGGTGCTGGATTCAGATGCAAAGAAGACACAGGCTGGAGTTCCTGGCCTGGAAAGGGAGAAAGGCACATAAACGTATTACACACACTGTAGCAGTGAAAATTGACAAGAGATGTGCAGGGGTTATGAGAAGGAGGGAGTGATGAACTCTATCTGGGGGAGTCTCTGGGAAGGTGACCGCTGAGCTGGGCTTCAAAGATGGTTGGAATTTGCTAGATGAGCAAGTGGCAGAGGGAGGATTGCAGGAGGCAGAGGGATATACGCTGTAAAGGCACAGACCCAGAAGACAACGCAGTTAATTTTGCTGGACTATAAAATGCGGGGCTGGGGGAAGAGTGCATGGGAGATGTACACTATAGAGCGTCATATAAGTACAGTTGATTTCATTTACATCAATATTGCCACATCAAAGTGGAGGGGGCTGGAGACAGGTCAAGAAGAGGTAACTGTGGCCAGATCATGAAGAGCCTGGTATTTACTTAGTTCAGTTGTGTGTAGGTTGAACCCAGGCAGTGGTGGTGGGAACAGGGAGGCAACAAGAGGTAATTAGCAGGTAGGACTGTTGGGACTTGGTGACTGAGTGGATGTGGGAGGTGAGGGAGAGGGAGGAATCCAAGCTCACTCCCAGCTTTACCAGGCTTGACCCACAAGGAGGCTTGTGGGTCCCCCAATGACTTTGTGACTCTAGGAAGAAGAGCATGTTTGGGGGATAAGAAGGTAAGTCCTGTGTTGGACACACTGAGCTCAAGATACCTGTGGAATATTGGGGTGGGGAGGGGATGTAGGCAGTTGGAATTACATGGCAGAGGTTCTATGATGTCAATTTGTAGAGCTTGTCTGGAGGCATGTGGTTGGGATAGAACCTAGGACATAATATTGATAATGGTCAGCATTTCACATGTGCTTGCTACGTTCCAGGCTGCGCCGTGTACTTTACAGGCAACGCTAAATCGGAGACCAGATTTGCTTTGCTAATCATTTTGCCTCTAGCAACTAGCACATAACAGGCACACAATAATTGTTTTGTTGAATGGATACTCTCATTTAGTCCTCACCACAAACCTATGAGGAAGATACAATTAGGATCCTCATTTTACCAATAGGAAGATGATCTAGGAAAAGTTGAGTTAACCGAGGTCACACAACTGCTAAGTAGCAGATCTTAGATTTGAAATCAGCTCTCTGTGACTCTAAAGTCCAAAGTGCTTAACTGTTTTGCTAAAATGTTAAATCTGCCCCTAAATATGTACTTTTATGACCTGGGGTGACATTCTAACCTCTCTGAGACTGTTTCCTCTACCAAATCAGGAGTGGGTTTCAAAAATCTCAAACCTCCCCTTCAGCTTCAAAACATTGATGATATCAGATGACGACTGTGGCAATGCATTGAAGAGGCCCACACCACATCATTTAGGGTAGAAGGTCTGAGCAGCGTATGCAGTGCTACAGTGGGGCACCAAGCAAGTGCCAGGTACAGGCAAAGAGGGTGGATTAGTGTTCTGTTTCTGTATAACAAATCACCACAAATCGAGCAGCTTAAAACAACACGTATTCATTATCTCACAGTCTCTGTGGGTCAGGAGTCCAGGCACAGCCTAGTTCAGTCCTCTGTTCAAGGTCTCACAAAGTTGCAATCGAGGTGTCAGACAAGCTCATTCTCAGCTGGATGCTTGAATGGGAAACAATCTGCTTCTGAGCTCATCTGGGTTGTTGGCAGACTTTATTTCCTTGTGATTTTATAACTAAGGCCCAGCTCTTTGCTGGCTGTTGGCCGGAGGCCACCCTCAGGTCCTAGAGACTGCTCATAGTTCCTTGCCTTGTGAGCTTCCTCAACATGGCTGCTCACTTCATCAAGCCCAGCAGGAAAACCTACTAGTGTGTGCTAGCAAGATGGAGATATATATACATCACGACATAATCTAGGGGTGACATCCCATTACCTTTGCCACATATTCTGTTGCTTAGAAGCAAGCCTCAGGTTCCACCTCAAGGGGAGGGAATCACACAAATTCCCAACATGGACACCAGGAGGCAGGAATTACTGGGGATCACACTAGGGTCTGTCATCCACAAAACACACACAATGTGTGTCATCCACATTACCTGCTGAGAATTTAAAAGTAATAATAAAACCAGTTCAACTTGGTCTGCTTTTTAATTAACACCATGAACTGGGAATTCTAGACATCATCAGTGACAAAATACTCTTTCCTGAAAAAATCTTTTGTTGTTTCAAGTTCTAAACAGTTGCTGGGATTACTGTTGAGTTTTCTTTTTTCTTTTTTTAAATAAATTTATTTCTTTTTGGCTGCGTTGGGTAGGCTTTCTCTAGTTGCGGAGAGCGGGGGCTACTCTTTGTTGCAGTGCACGGGCTTCTCAGTGCGGTGGGTTCTCTTGTGGAGCACGGGCTCTAGGCATGCGGGCTTCAGTAGTTGAGGCACGTGGGCTCAGTAGCTGTGGCTCACGGGCTCTAGAGCGCAGGCTCAGTAGTTGTGGTGCATGGGCTTAGTTGCTCCGTGGCATGTGGGATCTTCCTGGAGTAGGACTCGAACCCGTGTCCCCTGCATTGGCAGGCGGATTCTTAACCACTGCGCCACCAGGGAAGTCCGGAAAATTCTTTTTATTTATTTTAAAACTAAAAAACGAATCAAGAAAAAACCCATTACATCAGAAGTATAATTTAGTAGTTGACTAAACTACTAACCCACTGTTGTGTTGCTTAGGAATAAAAATTAACAGCTAGCACTAATTGAGGCTCACAATGCACTAGACACTGTTCCAAACACACACACAAACACATTTATATTAACTCATAAATACAGGTAAGTCCTGCTATTACCCTTATTTTATAGATAATATAGTCCGGGGGCACAGAAGATTGTGATCTGCTCAAGATCAGCCAACTAGAGTGGCGGAGCTGCAATTTGAGTCCGGGTAGTGTGGTCCCAATGTGTGAATTCTTAGACCCTAGTAAGGAAAAACAAAGAAACACCAATATCCCCAACAACCTTGCAGGCCGAGGAAGCCCTTCAAAAAGGACAGGAAGGCTTCTTTCCATCCAGGAGGGCTTCTTTCTGTTCTTGACCTGCCCCTGCTGGATCCTGGGCTGAGGGAGAGCCGGCTTCCCAAGGACCTGTCAGAGGGGGTGCTCTCTCGGCGTCCCTTCTCCGCCCTCGGAGCACCCTCGCCGCGCCCCTGCCTTCCTCTGCCAAGCCCAGGTTTCTCCCGGCCCTTCCCAGCTTCCGGCCCTTTGCTTCAGGCCAGGTCGCTGGGTCGGGCCGCGCCAGGAGCTCGCAATTCCTCTATTTACTGTTTGGTTTCCATGGTGAGACGTAGGTGCCGTCAGCGCCTCCCGTCATCTGCCCCGCAGCTCGGCCCCCACCCGGCGCCGTGACGTCTGCCCGCTGCTTCCGCTCTGCCCATATTTGGCTCAGCCACGGCGCCGCCCGTCGGGACGAGGCTGGGAGCCGGACTCCCGCCTTCCCCGCCCTCTGTCCCCGGCCACGCCCCCGTGGGGCTGCTGCGGGCCGCTCTGTTCCACGCGACCCCAGACCCATCCCCGACACCCGAGCGGAGGCGGGGGGCAGGGGCGATAGGGACCCCGGGGGAAGGCGTGGATGACTGATGGATGAACTCTGGGGTCCCAAACATTTGTCTCGTTGAGGCTGCAGCCAAGATTTGGGCTGTTTCGTCTGTTTAGGGTGGGAGAGCTGGGATCACGATTTTCTCACTCTGTGCCCGGAAATCATGGAAACAGCCATCCTTCGCCTCACTATTTTACATTTTATAGGCTTGAACTTAAAATTCTCGTCCATGGCGCAGTGGAAAGCTTTGAAGACCGAGGTTCTGGGATCAGTGTTGCCCCTTGGGGGATAAGTGACCTTGGGAAGGTCACTTCCCTTTACCTAGCCTGGTAAAATGAACTTTGGGGGTGGGGCTCTGTGTCGTCAGGCTTGTGAGGGGAGATCGTCCATCACCTTTTAGTTACAGGCGTTGGGGGGGGGGGAGCGGCGCATTACATAATTGGAATATCAGTGAAGTTCTTTGAGGACCCCTACAATTCTGACCTCCATAGTAACTGGATTTGTGCGTCTCTTTGCGCCTTGCTCGTATTAGGCGCTTAATTAACTGTTGCTAACTGATTATTGAATGAATCCCAGGCAAATCACTTTCGGATTTCACCTTCATAAATCCAGACCCCCGCAATTCCTCTTACAGGCGGAACGAGGAATATTGCAGCGATGGTTAATACTCGCGCAGTAGGGTTGTTGATGTAGAGCGATTTGCAGATGTAAGGGGCAATAAACATTCCTGGGAGGAATCCAGCGAGATTCCAGAAGTCTCGGAGGGAGCCGTGGGTGTGCGCCGCCCGGCCATGAGGGCGGGGGTGGGGCGGGCAGTGCCGCAGTGGCTACTGCCGGGGAGCCGACTGCAGGGGTGGGGTCGACTCTTGAGGCTGCTCGGTCGCGGCTACCGCCCTCCACCCTCAACCCTCGCCCATTCCCCAGTTCCTCTGGCCAAAGGAGTGTGTGTTTTTCAGAATTTCAGAGCTAGAACGCACATCAGGTACGATTGCTCTAATTCAGCCTTTCAATTTTACAAATGGGGGAACGAAGGCTCAGAAAAGTTGGTTTACTCCTGCAAGTTGCACAGCTAGTCCGAGATAGATAAAAGCCAACATGTCTGGCTTCAAACTAGTGTCCCTTCCACCTCCCCTCTAACCCCCTCTGCTCTTGTGGCTTCAGGACCCTGTTGCCTGGCTCAGATGGTGGAATGTACAGTAAAGCTAAATACTGACTTCAGGGCTCCTTTAAAGGGTGCCAGTGGCATGCCTACTGCCCCATACAGCCCACAGCATGACACCAGGGCCTGGGGTGATGGCCAGGAGGGTCGTACTCCCCAAACCACAAGAGTTCCTCCTTCCAGTGGCTGGAATGGCTACCCTTGTCCAGAGAGCCCGAATTGGCTGTCTTGAAACCAGTCTTAGACTAGCAGTTGATTATTTTTCATAGTTACCCAAGCCTCCCATTAACTTTTCTCAGTCAAGACAATAGCAGAAGGCAGAAGACAATAGCAGAATAGCCTGAACCCATGGAGACCCCTTTTCTGCTCATTGGAAGGTCTTTTCACGGTACATAGAGGTTAGATCCTGTGAGGGAATGCCTCTTTAATGTCTCTCTCTCTCTTCCCTTCTGTTTCACCCAACTTCCTCTTACATTCTATATTCTATTTCCTCCCTGACTGTAGGCAGCTAAGACTGAGAAGACTGGTGCCCACCGCTGGCCCAGGGCCGTTCCAACCTGCTGATTTGAGGAGGAGTCTGGGATCCTTCACCTTTCTCGCTGGATTGATTTTACTTGGAGCTCTAGCGACAGGAGTAGCAGCTCTGCCGCCTGGTGGACATATGAGGCAGAGCACCCTTCTTCAATTCCAGAAGCAGCATCACAGCTAGGGGAAGAGATTTTCTTTGTTCACTGATGGAAATAGCAAAACTTGGCAGAAAAAATAATCCCAGTTTTTTCTCTCTTTAGTTTATTTCTGAGGATCTGATTGATTTGGATGCAGAAAACACTTCTGTTGTTTCTCTCGCCTGGACTGCTTTTTTTCCTTCTGCCAAGTTTTGTTATCTCCATCAGAGTGAACAAGGTTTCCTTGCCCCTTCTCTCAAACCCTATTTCAAATTCCATCTCCTTCATAACAACTTTTCTGACTCCTCTCCTGTATATCTTATAAAATACAGCTGTGCACAGACCCAGCACACAGAGCACACGCTTACATGCTGTCTTTTTTTTTTTTTTTTTTGGCTGTGTTGGGTCTTTGTTGCTGTGCGCGGGCTTTCTCTAGTTGCGGCAAGCGGGGGCTACTCTTCATTGCGGTGCACGGGCTTCTCATTGCAGTGGCTTCTCTTGATGCAGGGCACGGGCTCTAGGCACACGGGCTTCAGTAGTTGTGGCACGTGGGCTCAGTAGTTGTGGCTCACGGGCTCTAGTGTGCAGGCTCAGTAGTTGTGGTGCACGGGCTTAGTTGCTCCACCGTATGTGGGATCTTCCCGGACCAGGACTTGAACCCGTGTCCCCTGCATTGGCAGGCAGATTCTTGACCACTGCACCACCAGGGAAGTCCTACATACTGTCTTTACTGTTGTTTCCTTGAGAGTTGAGGCCAGGTCCTGGGTGTCTTTTGTGTTCATAGACGCCCAGCACAGGGCTGGGGACAAAACCTGCTCTCAAGCCCTTGCTGATTAATTGATTAATTAATTGATTAATTTCTCCAGAAGCAACTCCAAGCCTTTGCTTTGATAAACCTTCCTCTCAGTTCTTTGGAAATCTAGATAATGATCTAATCAAAGACAGTCTTGCACAAGAAGTAGTTGCACAAAGCAGTTTCACAAGAGAACACCACCACCACCCAGAGAGGGATGAGGAAGTGTAAAGTGGACTCTCCGAAAGATGAGGAGGGTGGTGACATAGGAAAGTCAGAGGACAAAGAACTAGGAGAGGGGAGGCCTCTGCTCCTGGGATCGGAGAGGCAGCACACCCTCCAGAGCTGGGTTTCTGTCCAGACCCCACCACTTGCTGTGTGGCCTTAGGCAAGTTTACTCTGTTCTCTGTGCCTCAGTTTTCTCATCTGTAAAAAGAACTACTCATCTCCTAGTGGTATGATGAGGATAAATTGAGTTGATATATGCAAAGTACAAGAACAGTGCCTGGCACATAGTAGGTGAAATATAGCAGTTTGTCGATCTGTTTTCCAATGTAACTGTTTTACAAATGGAATGGGGGAAGGTTATAAGATCTCTTTGCTCCCTTCTGCACCGACCTTCCTGGGCAGCGCATGAGCTATGTGGTCATGCAGGTCTGGGTGGATTCCTGTCTCTGTCACTAGTTGTTTGACCTTGGGCAGATCACTCTACCTCTTGGGGCCTGAGCTTTCTCATCTGTGAAGTGAGGATAATTGTGTCTACTTCCAAAGACTGCGGGTGCATTACATGATTATAAAAAGCCTGGCATATCAGGAGTTTAATAAACAGAAACTATAATAATATAGTTATAATATATATAGTTATATATAATATAATATAGTTATTATTATCTATGAGAGGAGCCACATCTAAAGGAGAATAGCGTCTCCAAAATCTTTGAGGTTTCAAGAAAGATTGAACGTACTGAGTAGCAATGGGACCAGCTCAACTCCTGGAGCTTGGGGTTGGGAGGGTAGGCCCTGGGTCTGGGCCATGACTGGATATCACAACATCTGAAAAAACCAGGAATGGTTTGGCTCGTGTATCGGCTCTAGGGACATTTCCTGCCTGGGGACTGCGCTGAGGGTGTGGACCTAGTGGGGCCAGGTGCCAGCAGCTGGGGACCCGTCCTTCCCACGAGGTGGGACTTTAGTAAAAGAGGGCATGGGCAGGGTGGGCCTTGGGAACCTGTTGTTGTTGAGTGTGTGTGTGTGTGTGTGCGAGAGAGAGAATGGCCCGGAGACATCCTGCCCTGGAACTGGCCTCCCAGGCCTGGCACAGCCGCCCTCATGGCAGAATTTGCCTGCACAGCTCCTCAAAGCTGCCATTCCCAGCCCTGACCCAGGACATCCCAGAGTGATTGCCCGTAATTATCCGAGGGGTGGAGGGGAGGAGGGTTGTCATAGTCTTACAGCCAAGATAACCTTAATTCCCTTCAGCTGCATGGATGGAAAAGTACTAAACGGCACATACAAATGCTGTGATGCAGTCCTTTGGGTTCTTTTAGAAGGGGGAAGGAGGGTTGCAAAATCCGACGATGATAGAGTGTTGCAATCCCAAACATGTTGGGAATCACTCTTATGGTCCTCACCCTTGACGGCTCTCGTCCCCTGTGACCCACAAGGAGTTGTGCGCCCTGACAGGCTGGGGTCTACACTAAGTAAGTTGTTGTTCTGGGATCCCAGATGGTCTTAGGAGCTCTTTGGGGATCACAGAGGAATCTGTAAGCCTCATTCCAAACTCATGTTTCCAGTCATGGCAACGGGGGTGGGGTGGGGAGCACCCAAGGACTAGTACCTGGTGCAGAACTGAGACGTGGCTTGTGAAGAGTCACGAAGGTGCTAATATTGGTTGTCTCTGGGGAGAAAGGAATGTGTTTTTCGTTTTCTTCTCTTTGCTTGTTTGTACTCTCTGATTTTTCGTTTTTGGCGAGCACACAGATTGCTTTTGTAATAAAAATGTTTTCAAAATGTTCCCAGAAGAACAGTATGTTTGTTTTTTTAATAGGTAACAATAATAAATGGAAAGGCTCAGAACTCAGACACCTCCTGATTTTTTTCTTCCACCCCTCCTTTCCAAAAGAAATAGATGCTCCTGGTGAAACCTTTGAAAATTCAGATAATCAAAATAAATAAAATAAAAATCACCTGTAATCCCATTACAGAGGTAACCGCTGCCAAAAGTTTTGATTCTCCCTTTCCAATATACACTTTAGTTTTATACTTTTTAATTTATACATTGTAGTTTTCATGAACATAACACCAGGCCAGAACACTGTTTTATAATCTTGTTTTTCTATACCATAGATCATGAACACAGACAATTTTTTCTACGTGATCACTTTAATAGCTAGTCACATAGAATTCTAAACATCCAACAATTTAACCAATCCTGTATTCTTGGACCTTTGGGTTGTTTCTAAATTTTTTGCTATTATAGACAAGGATGCCAATATCTTTGTGGCGAAGTTTTTGTGCACATCTGAGATTAGTTCGTTCGAGCTGGGCCTAGGGGGCACTCCTTTTGGAGGCTTTTGAAACAGCTGTGCAGTCAGTACACTGTACATAGGACAAGTGGGAAGGGAGTATTGGCTCAACCAGTTTCTAGCTGTGCAATCTTGAGGAAATGACTTACCCTCTCTGCACTTCAATTTCCTCAAATGTAAAACTGGAATGAGGGCTTCCCTGGTGGCGCAGTGGTTGAGAATCTGCCTACCAATGCAGGGGATACGGGTTCGAGCCCTGGTCCGGGAAGATCCCACATGCCGCGGAGCAACTGGGCCCGTGAGCCACAACTACTGAACCTGCGCGTCTGGAGCCGTGCTCCGCGACAGTGAGAGGCCCGCGCACCGCGATGAAGAGTGGCCCCCGCTCGCCGCAACTGGAGAAAGCCCTCGCACAGAAACGAAGACGCAACACAGCCATAAATAAATACATTAATTAATTAAAAAACTGGAATGATAGTAGCTATGGAATGAGATTGTTGTGAGGATTGAATGAAAAAAATAGTGTCAAGTGGTGCCTGGCACAGCACAGGATGAGCCCTCAATAAATGGTGATTGTTTCTGATTTATGGATTGTCTTTTCTTCAGGGGAAGAAGTTGTCTTGAGGGTGAGGTCTGGTTGCCTGGGAACGTTGTGGGGAGAACTCGAGCAGGTGTACACGGTGAAGGGGGAAGACGCTGGGGAGTGGAAGGCAGAAGCAGACAAGTGATAGAGAAGAAGCTGATGGAGGGTAGGCTGAGGCAAGTTTAGCAGAGAGGAGTGTGGGCGTGGGGGAGAACGGGAACCCAACGGACACGGGTGAGATGTCCACATGGGCCATTTGGAGCAGGGACCCTCGGAAACAGAGCCAGGTGCCAGTCCCTGTGTGGCCTGGGAGGCCACCTCTATAAGATCTGAGATGGAGCCTGTGTCCTTTGGTCCCTGGCCCCGCGAGGCTGCTTTCTGCCTTCCTCTCAGTCCCACGTTGCATCACTCCAGGCCAGTCTTCTTTCAGTTCCTTGAGTGTGCCATGTTCCTCCCTGTTGGGTGACCTTTGTGCATTCTGTTTCCCCTGCCAGGAATGCCCACCCTTGCTGGCTAATTCCTAGGCACCCTTCCGATCTCAAGCTTAAAGCTCACTTGCTCACAGAGGCCTTCCCAGCCATTCGGTATGAGCCAGTCCCCTTCCTTCCGCTATTCTCTCATGGCCCTCTGTGCCCTCATAGCAATGCCACAGTTTGTAGTTATGTGTGTTTGTGATTATTCACTCTTGGTGTCCTCACTGGGCTGAAAGCTCCATGAGGGCAGGAACAGGGTCTGTTTTTTGTTCACTTTTGTACCCCTGATGCCCAGCACATAGTAGACACTCAACAAACAGTTATTGAAAGGGAAGAAGAAGAAGACAGTTCATCTGTGACCTGTAAAATGCCTTTACATCCCCTCCTGTGGCTTCAATCCCATCCTAATTGATGCTGGCTGGTTGGCTGAAGGAACAGGAGATTTGGGGGCTGCGAGGAATGCCTTAGCCAGCTGCTCTCCCATCCTTCTCTCCCTTGAGGAAGCAGGCTTCCCTTTCTAAGACTAGAAACTTTAAACCAGTGCTTCTCAAACTTAAAGGTGTATATAAATTACCTGGGGATCTTCTCAACATGCAAATTCTGATTCCGGGTGTCTAGGGTCCACCTTAGGGTCAGGTCCAAGACTCTGCATCTCTAACAAGCTCCCGGGTCAAACCCATGTTGGTCCCAGGGCCACTCTGAGCAGCAAGGCTTTCAGTCTACAGCCTCTTTCTGTTTTACACACCACCGATTCCCACACCTAAATTTGAGTCGCTGCGCCCTCTGCCGGCCACTGAGGGGCATGGCAAAAATTGACCAAGTATTAGATAAAGACTGCACGCATGAATTTTAAAACTCACGCAAAATTCTTGGGGAACAAGATCTTCTCCTAAAAGCAGATGGGCACACAGATTCCAATAGCATTAGGAAAATGTACTCTTTTTTTTTTTAACATCTTTATTGGAGTATAATTGCTTTACAGTGTTGTGTTGGTTTCTGCCGTATAACAAAGTGATTCAGCTATATGCATACATATATCCCCATATCCCCTCACTCTTGCATCTCCCTCCCACCCTCCCTATCCCACCCCTCTAGGTGGTCACAAAGCACCGAGCTGATCTCCCTGTGCTATGCAGCTGCCACCCACTAGCTATCTATTTTACATTTGGTAGTGTATATATGTCCATGCCACTCTCTCACTTTGTCCCAGCTTACCCTTCCCCCTCCCCGTGTCCTCAAGTCCGTTCTCTACGTCTGCATCTTTAAGGAAAATGTACTCTTAAGAAGACACTCTGGGGCTTCCCTGGTGGCGCAGTGGTTGAGAATCTGCCTGCCAATGCAGGAGACACGGGTTCGAGCCCTGGTCTGGGAAGATCCCACATGCCGCGGAGCAACTAGGCCCGTGAGCCACAATTACTGAGCCTGCGCGTCTGGAGCCTGTGCTGCGCAACAAGAGAGGCCGCGATAGTGAGACGCCCGCGCACCGCGATGAAGAGTGGCCCCCGCTTGCCGCAACTAGAGAAAGCCCTCGCACAGAAATGAAGACCCAACACAGCCAATAATAAATAAATAAATAAATAAATAAATAAATAAATAAAAATTAAAAAAAAAAAAAGAATACACTCTGTAGGGACTTCCCGGCGGTCTAGTGGTTAAGACTCTGTGCTTCCACTTCAGGGGGCCTGGGTTCGATGCATGTCGCAGGGCCAAAAAAAAAAAAGAATACACTCTGTAAAGGATCCCAGCCATGCTGAGGCAAAGAAACTCCCAGAACTGAAGGATGTTAAGACTGGGAGGAGCCCATCTATGCAGCGATTTTCTTCTTTTGCCACCGTTGGCTTTTCCCACTCCTGTTTTTTTTTCTTCATCAGGGCTGCATTATGACTTTCGTGGGCCCTGGGCACTTTGAAGACCCCTTTCTCTATAAAAATTAATTGAAAATTTCATTTTATGACTGCATTGTTATAAAGATGAATAGTCAGAGGAAGATGAATATATAATATATTGTCCTTTTGGAAATAAAAGTTAATTTTTCTCTTCTGATTTTTAAACGAAATTAAAACATTTTCGTGGGTTTCTAAAAATATCATGGGTCCCTAGCCCAGTCCTCTTGTATCAGCCCTGTTCTCCACGAGGTGGCAGAGAGCGCATTCTTAATGCTATCTGAATCTGTGTACCCACCTGCTTTTAGTGGAAGATCGTGTTCCCCAAGAATTTTGTGTGCTTTAAAATTCTTGTATGCTGTCTCTCTACATACACCCAAGACTGTACTAGATGCTTTGAGGGCCATTGTGCTGTTCAAGTAGGTGACCAGATTGAACATGTTAAATGACTTAGACATATGTGGAGTGTTTACAATGTGCTAAGCGCCTTAAACATATCACTCACGTTTCAGAACAGCTACTATCCACGTTGTACCCAGGAGAGCACCAGAGTTGAGAAGGTGACATCATTTTCTCACATCCCACGTGAGTAGTTGGCAGATCTGGGATTTGAACCCCAGGTCTCTCTGATCCTCTCCACAGGCTGTGACAGGATATCCAGTGAGATGCCTGCTTGGATATATATTCCCAAATGTACGTTACACTATCAGGGCCACCAGAGGGCAAGATGTCAGGGAGGGCTGGAGAGTCTTAGGGAGGAGGGAGATTGGAGGCAGGCTTTGGAGCAACAGTCATTGCAGAGATGAAATGGCAGGGAAAGGCATGTGAGGTCACAGAGGTGTGGAGGTGGGCCACTGGTTCAGGGGGGCCATGAGGAGACTTCCCAAGTGGGAGGGAACTCAAGGTTAGAAAGCAGAGGGCGACAAGGCAGGGTGTGGCTATAGGGGGTGAGGAATTTGGGCTCAGTCTAACGTTCAGTGGGAGGTTCTTTGTTCCCTTGAGTCCTAAAATTTAGTCCTGAATTATCAATAACCTAGCAAAGTTTTATCCATCCTCCCTGTCTCAGTTCCTCATCTGTCAAATGGGAGTTATGAAGCTTGCCCTCTGAGATGTCAGGAAGTTCAAATGACTGTCAGCCCCACAAGGATGGGGAGCCTGTGTCTGATTCAGGCTGTATCCCCCGGAGCCTGGGTGCTCAGCACACATCTGGTGAAGGAATGGGCATGATATCCCACAAATCCCTTGAAAAGCAGCGGCAGGAGACAGCGTGGCTGGAGAAAGCGCCCAGAGCCAGAAGAGGGCGCGCTTCTGTGAAAGTTTGATATAAGAAACCACCAGAATCTTTCTGCAGGATTGTGGATTGAGAATTTGCAACCCTAGGCTTTGCTTTTAGCTTTAGGATGTAGGAGGTCAAATCATTCCATTCTAAATTCTTATATCTAAACCTACCTTAACTCTAGTATCCTAACTAGGAAAAAAGGCTAAAATGTAGTTTATCTTCTCTATTTCATGTTCTCTTAACACTTTAGGCACTTAGTACAGATGTAATTTTTTTTTTTTGGTGGGGGGAGCTTAAAACAGCAATCAGTCTATTATATCTCATGATTCTGTGGGTCAGGAATTAAGACAGGAATTGGCTGGGAAATTCTTCTGCTCAATATGGCAAAGACCGATGTCCTCCATGGTATTCAGCTGGGGGACGGGCTGGTCTGGAGGGTCTGAGATGGCTTCACTCACATGACCAGAGGTCATTTAACATTTTGTGGGATTATTTGATTAATAACTGTCTCCCTCACTAGTCCAGAAGCTACCAAAGGACCGGAACTGTGTTTGTTTTTGTCTATCATTTTATCCCTAGTGGCTAGCACAGTGCCTGGCCCACTGAGGCTTAGTAAATAGTATTTGTTAAATGAATCAATGATGCAATTTTTTTTTTTTTTTTTTTTTTGGCGTGCTGCACGGCTTGCGGTCCCCGACCAGGGATCCAACCTGGGGCCCTGGCAGTGAGTCCTAACCACTGGACTGTCAGGGAATTCCCAATGATGTAATTCTTATAAGTGTCAGGATCCTCAGAAAAAAGGCATAGGTAGGAATTAATGATGATGATGATAGTAGCTCAGTAAGTGCCAGGACTGAGCTAAATACTGTGCAACCTGGCTGGTTGGCATTATTTATTTACCCCCACTTTACAGATGAGGAGCTGAGGCAGCCCTGATATGGCTTCAAAGGGCAATGCAAGAGAAGCACCTTTTATGTCCCAAATCAGAGGATCTGAGGTAAACTCAGGAGCCCTGGAGGCCAAGCAAGTTATTAAAATGAGTCATTTGAGAGATAAAAACCTGATGAAATGACAAAAGGCTGGAAGGTATGTTTTCAAATTAGTCACAAACAATGTTCCAGAGTCCTGCTTTACATTATCCAAATAAACCATCCCCAGTGATGAGGTGAAGATTCACTTGGATGTCTGTCACCACATTCACTTACACTGTTCCTCAAAATCCACATAATTGTTTCTTCTTCATCCTGGGTTTATTTATTTTTGATGCTTCTGCACAGCTGGACTGTTCTGCCAACATGTTGTAATGCTTCCTTCGTTTCATCCAACAACAGGCTGGCCTGTTGTCATGAGAGTAGCATCGCAAAGCCAACGTGGGTTAGTAATAGTGCCCTTGATTGAAGTTGCCTGCGGGGTCAGAGTATTAGCAGATTATCTGATACCCAGGCTTCTTGTGGGCTCTGCCTCGCATGAAGGGCTCTTCTAGATCGTGTTACTGTGATAGGGGAATACCCAGGGTGCCAGGAAATTCCTGCCTGGGCAGGGAGCTGACTTCCCGGCACCCCAGGGATTCCAAGCCCAGCCCCCTGCAGCCAATCAACAACCGAGCTGCCTCAAACTGACAAGCAAAACGAAGCCCAACGAAAGCAGCTGGAACCCAAACAAACAGACTTGGGTGAGGTTGGGAGGGGGTTCAGGCCTGGCGTCATCCAGGCTCTGGGCCAGGCCGTTGTCTTGGCAACGGCCAGTCGGTTTACCAGCGGGCAGCAGAGCCAGTTCTCTGAGGGGGAAGCCCGAAGAGGGGGCTGTGGTGCCTGGGCGGGGTGCGGTTGGGGGCTGGGGAGCTTCTCCAAGTAATAGAAACCCGAAGAGAAGGCACGGGCATTTTCAGAGAGTGGCTTCTTCTCTCAGGAGCCAGGCAGGCTGCCTGGGGGGCAGTGGGCTCAGAGAGGCTGGCCAGCCTGAGAGAGAGGGAAGTGGCCACTGAACTAGCAAAGACGCCTCTGGAAAGGCTGGAAGGTGGATTTGCAGCTGTGTTAGCTTTCTGGGCAAAACATGAATTGAAGTGGATCACAGAGTTCTATAAAACGAAAACCAAAAACAATACATACACACAGCAGCCAGTGGAGGAGAGGCCTTTGGGAACTTCAGAGGTGGCACATGAAAATGTTTTATGTCCTTCTCCAGGAGCTTTTTTTCTTTTCATTTTCTTTCTTTCTTTTTTTTTTTTCTGATGACCACAATTCAAGTCATTATCTGGAGGAATGAACAGCATTCAATGAAAACATAACGTTAGAAAACCTCTGTTTTGCAGGGTAGGGCCTAAAAGGTGTTCATGTCCATGACAGCAGGTTACTTTAGGGGAAAAAAGAGACTCCCTTTCTGGCTAAAGTGAAACATTAGTCAAAATAAATGCAATGGAGGAAAGAACCTTGGTACCTTCCTCCAGAAATCTTGCTGCAAAAGTGCTTGTCATACAAAAGGACAAATACTGTATGATTCCTTCCACATGAGGTTTCTAGAACAGTCAATTCTTAGAGACAGAGAGTAGAATGGTGGTAGCCAGGGGCTGGGGGAGGAGAGGATGGGGAGTTACTGTTTAATGAGGATGGAGTTGCAGTTTGGGAAGATGAAAAGAGCTCTGGAGATGGGTGGTGGTTCGCGTTTGCCCAGTGATGTGCATATACTTAATGCCATTGAACTGTACACTTAAAAATAGTTAAAATGGTAAATTCTATGTTATGCACATTTGCCTATATATATACATATATATATATTAAAGTGTCTGTCACTTAAAGACTGTCTTCTAGTTGTACCAGGAGACAGTGGCATTTGCTTGGAGGCTGACCCCCTCAGCTGTCTGAGCCTCTGCTGTGTCATCCATTAAGGAAGGATGCCGGTAAAGGAGAATGGGCATGAAGGCATTTAGTGAACAGAAATACACCACAAGAACGTGAAATGTGATTAAGATATTATTTCAAAATTCATTTTTAATGTATCCAAATGCCAAGGGGCAAGTTGAAAGGGGAAGGGGGGAGCTTTGAGGAAACGAAGGAAAGGATTATATTTGGCAGTTATAGGAATTGGAAAAAGCCCAAATATTTTAGAGAGTAGAAGAGAATTTTGGGCTCATTCTCAGAGGCCAGAAGGTATGACCAACTTGGGCTGTCACAGCGATTTAAAATACTTCTCTCTTTTGCTCTGCCTAAATTGAGAAACCATTTAAGCCCACCCATCAGGAGGAAATGAAATGAAATGAAACAATGTCAAAACATCACCTCTCAAATTTCATGAAGGGAAATGGTACAGTTACAACACAATGCTGGGTCAAAGTTTATGGGATCTCGAACACAAATGCATAGTGGAACTCAGGTTACCATCAGAGAGTCCCATTAACTGTCAACAATCTATTCAAAGCTATTTTTTTCCCCCCATTTTAAAGATATACACCATTCAGGGACTTCCCTGATGGCTTAGTGGTGAAGACTCCATGCTCCCAATGCAGGGGCCCAGGTTCGATCCCTAGTCAGGGAATTAGATCCCACATGCATGCTGCAACTAAGAGTTTGCATGCCTCAACTAAGGAGCCGGCGATGCGCAACTAAGGAACCCGCCTGCTGCAACCAAGACCCAGTGCAACCAAATAAATAAATATTTTAAAGAAAAAGATATACTCCATTCACCACCACCACCACTTATGCAACATATGTTCCATTAGCATAAGTTAGCACGTGCCAAAGCACTAATCTAAATGTGGCACATACCTTATCTTTTCACTCCTTAGAAGAACCATGCAAGGCGAATCTTTTTTATAGATAACAAACTGAAGCTCGTGTTTGAAATTTGTTCTTTCTGGTTCTTTATTTCCTCATCCATAAAATGACAATAATGTTACAGCTACAGAAGTAAGGCTGCTTGCCCCAAACCACACAGCTGGGAAGTAGTGATGTCAGGATTTGAACTTATGTCCATCTGACTTCAAAGCTCTGCCCTGGAACACAACACTACACTGGAGAAGACATTATTGCTGAGAAGCTTATGAAACAAAATTGGTATGAATATTCTGCTCTGAGAGCAACTAGAATGAGCAATCAGTAAACTGCTTTATCGTGACGTTGTATGATGTCACAATGACACAATGAGGACGAGCCATGAGCATCATGTGTTAGCAGGGATCTGACTCTGACATTGGATGAAACCACCAAGTACAGAGTATGAAATCATGCTTGGCTGTGTCATATATGTGTGTACGTTGTGTGTCTTGTATGTTTTGTTCTGTGTGTATTATATGTTGCATGTGTTGTAGATGTGTCGTGTTTAGTTGTTTGCGGTTTTTTGTGTGTGTGTGTTATGTGTATTAAGTGTACGTGGGTGGTTTGTGTAAGTGAGGGAAACTTGCCTGAAGACTGATTTCTTCAACGATAAAGACCAGACATTCCAACAGCCAGCACTTACTTGGTGCTCACTGTGAGCCAGGCTCTCCTCGCAGTGCTGTGCATATAATAACTCATTCATCTTCACAACAGTCCTGTGCAGTTGCTGGTAACAGTACCCTCATTTTATGCAGGATAGGAGGCACAGAAAGATCAATCAGCTTGCCCTAGACCACCCAGTTAGTAAGAGGTGGAGCTGGGATTTGAACCCAGGGAGATGGGCTTCAAATTCTGTGATCTTTTATTCTTTTCTTAATTGGTGCCCCCAGATCACCATGTGAGAATTGATAGAATTAGTCTCCTCATTCTGTGGAGAGTCTGTGGAAAATGGGAACACATGTGGCTAAGACAATCAGCACTCCTTAATTAAACATTAGCTGAGGTAAGCCAGCCGTTGCTGGCCTTGTGGTGTATGTGCGATTTCTATCAATTTAATAATTATTAAGAATTGAAAAGATTGCTGAAAAAATCTTATCTTTCAAGTTTGTGAAATGTGTATGGACAAAATGGTTTCATTGATATTTTTTCCTCTAAAACTGTGGACCGCCTACAGAAGACCAGTATCTATGGATCAGATGTTCTCTAGGGCATGAGGATGGTCTTATTTCTTTGAGATAGCATAGCATTTCCCCTCTTTTCTTTCTCCAACTGCCTTCCTGGGGTCTGTCACTTTAGAGTTGAGGATAGCAGAAGGAGGTCTTTGGTAATGCCACTCAAGGTGGAGGAAGACTCTGAGCCTGTTACTATAGCAACACAAAGGCGATAGTTATCCATCCACCCCTCTAACAAATGTTTATTGAGCACCTGTTATGTAGCAGGCACTGTTTTAGGCATCAAAAACTCAATGATGAGTGAGATAAAGTAGTTCCTCTTGTGGAGCATCTATTCCAGTGGAGAAAAGAGACACCAAACAAGTAAACATAAAAACAATACAAGTCCAGATAGAGATAAGGCTATGAAGAAAATAAAGCAGGAAAAGAGGAGAGAGCGTGACTGGAGTGGAAGTGGAGGCATATTTTAGACAGTGGGGCCATAGAGAGGGTCATCTGAGGCTCTGCAAAGAGGTTAATCTAATTGCACAAAGAATCTGATTATCTTATACATACTCCATTCCCAAGCCCAGACCCCACTCTCAGTGGGACTGCTGTCTTCTTGTTCACCTTCTCCCACAGGATCTGAGGGGGACCCATTTTCCTAAACCCTCAGCAGCAGAATGGAGGTGGATCATGGACATTTTAGGAAGGGGATAAGGAGAAGGTGAAGCCAGGCCATGGGGAGGAAACAAAAAGGTTCAAGGGCTTGGAGACCCAAGGGATGAAAAGTGTAGTGAATGTTCATTGATTACCTACTCAATATCCATTCCTCTTCTCCCCACTTCCAAACAGCACCCAGATTCTCCTCCTGGGTTTGGGTGAGATGTCAAGGGGGGAGTCCTGACTGTTTTAAGCCAATCAGGAGAATATCAATCCATTTGCCTCCGTGATTGGCTCAAATGGAAGTATGAAGTGTGATGCTTGAGTCTTCTGATGCATATGGAAGTGAAATTCTCTCCTCTTCTGGGGTAGACACGGATACAGGTGTAGGTCCATCTTGTGACTTTGATGGAAGCCATCCTGAGGACAAAGCCACCACATGGAAGAGGGCAGAGAGCAGAGAAGTGGAGCCAGACTCCCAGTTGCTTTTGAAATCCCTAGCACTGGATTTTTCCCTTTGTGAACCAATTCATTCATTCAAAACATTCGATATGCTTGTTATTTGCTAGACACTTTTCCACATGCTTGAGAAAAATCCCTGTCCAGTTTTCGTTGGCTTTCCTTTTACTAGCATGGGAGGCGTGATGGGCAGATGATCATCAGAATCAGACTGCTTGGGTTTAAATCCTGGCTCCACCACTCCCTGGCTGTGTGACATCAGGCAAGTTATTTAACCTCTCTGTGCATCAGTTAACACATGCAAAAGGAGATAATTCTAGTGTCAACCTCATAAGATTGTTATGAGGATTAAATGAGATAAGGTAAAGGGTGTAGGACAATACCTGGTCTGTGACACGCCACCCCAATCACACCTGGGGAATAGAGGACTTATTTCTCCAGCTACTGGGGGTGCTCAGCTGCCAGGCCTTTACAATGATTGCCGCAGTTGAGGGTGATCACGTTACTCAAGGCCATGGCCTCTTTAGGAGAACAGTTTACATCCAGTGATTGATCTATGAGGAGCTATAAAGGCCTGGACCCCTTGCCTCCTCTCAGGACAACTCTGAAAGGCCACCCCAGTTCTAGAGCTCTCAAGGGTTGATGGAGGCTCTTGTTGGGCTTCCATCTCAGCTCTCTTTCTCCCTCTGCCCATTCCTGCTTCTTTTCCCTCCCTTTCTGCAGGTGTTGATCCAAACAGCACGTCCTGCATGCTGGTCTCAGAGTCTGCTTCCTGGTACCCAACCTATGACTCAATAAATGTTAGCTGCCATCGTCATCATCCAAAAGCATCCTAGGTGAGAGAGAAAATAAGAGAAAGGGTGCAAAGGGGAGAGGTTTCCCTACTAACTGGGAGAGGTTGGCCACGTATATGGTTTTAAAGTTTCCTGGGGGCAGGATTTTGTTTTCTCGAATCTGGAGAGGTATCAGGACCCTGGTGTTCACAGTCTGAATCTGGCAAATAAAAACCGGGATTTAGCTCTAAATCCTTGTCTGAGCTTTGCTGGAGGAGGAAGCCTGCTTCTGTCCTCTGGCTTTTTAAGTTAAGTGATGGTGATGCAGGAAAGCAGGCTGGGTGTGCTCTTTTTAAAATGTCAATAGATTCAGTTGAACTCCACAAGCATCATTCGAGAGCCTGCCCTGGGCAAGCACTGTGTTTGTGCTTGTGCGTGTGCATGTGAGGGCGGGGGTGGGGGGAGAGAGACAGAGAGCGTGAGTGTGAAATACAGAGATAAGAAAGATAGGCTCCCTACCATTTGCAGGGGAGATAAACCATGTTCCCAAATAACATATTGCATAGCACGATGGTGTGTGCATCAAATTTAGAACCAGACGGACCAGTGCTCAAATCCTGAGTTGAATCCTAGTTCTGTTACTGAAGAATGTAGTTTTATATTAGGGGTGGCACAAAGAGTGATGGGGACCAATGCATAGGAGACAGTAATTCTGGAAAAGGGAACTGTCTTGTGTTTGCTGTGTAATTTAAGAGTATTCAACTCTGCTATAGAAAACAAGAGAAGTTATGTACAGAAGGAAGTCGCTTATCAGCTATTTTAGACACAGATTAAACAGAATGTGTGTGTGTTGAATATAGATAAAATGATGAAAGACATGAGAATGTAACTTATCGACAGAGGAATACAAAGACCAAGTAAACCTCAAATATTTACAAGGCTTGGATCGTGTCTTCTCCAGGTGGAAGCAATGTCACTCCTGAGATGGCCGCCCAATGGTGACACTCATTATGTCCAAGAAACATAGACGAAATCCATAACTGCTCAGGAGATTAACTGGGGTGCTGCAGTATGACCTGGGTACCTGCCCCTCAATCTTCCTGACAGGGACAGTTTGTGCCTTGGCTCCAGGCACCACCTTTCAGCTGATCCCCTTAGCTTGGCTTCACCTTGGAGCCCTGTTGCCACACAGTTAGGAGGGAAGGCTGCTATGGCAGAGAGAGAATGAGATATGTGAATGTGTGTAATCCAGGATTCAGGTAGGTGACCCTTCTACCTGCTTGCACTTATCTTAAGTGCGTTTACCTGTTCCTTGCTTCTCACCGTGTTTTAAATTGATGAAATAAATTGTGTGATTCCAGTATTGTAATTTGGCCTGCAAGCCTTTCTGCTCTGTGACCTCTGGGATAGCCTGCCTGGAGGTATAGTTGGATGATACTGTTGCTTCAAGGTAACTTCCCAGATGATGGGGGAGCGTTAGAGGAGGCTTCCTGGAAGCCAAGCCCGAGCAAGGGATTCTTGTGGGACTGATTTTCGAGGGAGTTCTCTCCAGAGAAAAAGTGTGTGAGAAAGTGAGGAAAACAAGATAGGAGATGGGAAGAGGCCACACAAGTAAGAGGTTCTGCTGAAGTATAACCTCAGCCCGGTCCCATGCAGAGCTCTGGAGTGTAGATGGCGCCACAGATTTGGCCTCCCTGAAGGCAAGAGGGCCAGTCTTTTGTACCTTGTACTTGGGGATGATGTGCCAGCTTAGAAAAGGGGGTCTGGGTGGGCTACCAGCAGCATCCGCTACAAGTGATCAGTCCAGGTAAGTCATAGCGTCAAGGGAGGGAAGAAAGAACTTAGTAGGTTGGGAAAGTAGTGGGATTAGAAAGACAAGGTACAGTATGACTTGGTGGGGTCTGAAAGCCAGAGAGAGAAGCTAAGACCTGATTCCACGGGTAGGGAGCCATAGGGAGCCACATGTGTGCTCTTGGGCACATGTGTGTTTTGGAGCAGAGCTTCGGAAGAGCCATATGGCGGTGGCAGGTGTTACGCAAAGAGAGCAGCTGGGCCTGGCTGGGCAGTAGGACAGGTAGCTTAGAGCATCTTTCTCCTCTGTGGCCTTTGGGTAGCTCTACACACTCAGAAGGCTACTTCCCAGGGTCTAGTACACAGTCATCTCCCTGGCCTCCATCTTACAGAGTCTCTGTTCTCTTAAGAATCAGCCTTGTCTGGAAGGAAAAGGGACTGGTACAAAATCCCCAAGAGGTAAGCCTCCCTAAGCCAGGTGTGGGGTGGGCAAGGAAGGGGAGAGCTACATGGCTGAAGGCTCTCCCTCAGAGAAGGACACCTCATAAAACACTCAGCAGCACATCCAGGCTGGCTGCAGAGGGCTGGCCAACGCCGGAGTTGTACAAACGGGGATTTGCTCCAAGTGGGGTTACCTGATCTCTAAGTAATATAGAGTTGTTACGCCTTTGGCTTTTATCCGAAGCACTGTGGCTACCTGGTCAGTGGCAGGCTGAAGATTCTTGGCCTGAGACCAAGCCACCCTCCATGAAATGATCCTTCCTCTGTGCAGATGTTTTGACTGTCCATCAAAGCCTTAAGAACAGTGGTTCTTAAACTCCAGCATGAGAAAACTCCCTGGAGTGCTTTCTAAAAGTGCAGATGTCTGAGCCCAACTTGCAGAGATTTGGACTCTGTAGGTCTGGGATGGAGGTGAGGGATTTGCATTTTAAATAATTACCCTGGTGACCGGGAACAGGTGGTCCAAGCAACATAATTGGGGATAGGGAAGAAGACCCAGCATTTATTGACTTAGGAAACCCAACAGCCCTGTGAAGTAGGTAATATTTTTTTCATTATTCTCAATTTACAGATGGATAAACTTAGGTTCAAAGGGTTTCACTAAACAGCTCAAGGACTCAAATAGTAAATGACAAATCTAGGATTCTGACCCACTGAACTGTGCTGCTATGTGAGATCAAGAAAAAGAACAATAGGAGATCTAGCTGACTGCACACATATGTAGGCTTGTGCCCTGACACCCTCCAATATAAGCTCACCATAGTCAGGCCAATGGTATCAGCTAGGAACAGGCTGGGTTATACTGCAATAACAAGTGAGCCACCAAGTTCATTTCTTGCTCACATTACATGGCCATTCAGACCAATAGGGGGGGTCTGTTCATTACAGTAACTCAGGGATCCAGGCTGACGGAAGCTCTGGCTTGACATGTGCTTCCACTAATACAGAGGTAAGGAGAGAGGACACTGGCGCTTGAGCCACGCATTTCTGTCTGGAAATGACATGGGTGTCACATCTACTCAAATTTCATTGGCCAAGTAAGTCCCTGAGCCACGCCTGAGTTCATCAGGGTGTAAAAATGTAAACAAGAGTGTAGTTCACCAGGCCAACCTGCTCATCAGATCCTGATATGCCTTCTTTCTCATGTCTATGCTGTTGCATCTGTCTGCACCGGCCTGGCCCTGAATGTCGGCCGGCCTAACTGGGCCCAGGTATCTAATTCTAGACTCACCTGCCACCAGCTCTGGGCAGCCTTTCCCAACCTACCCAGGCTGGTTTATGTGCTCCAGTGTCCAGGCCCCCAGAGGGCCCTGGGTGGATCCCCATTAGGGCATATGTCATGTTGCATTGCAGCTGTTACTCATCTGTCCCCCACCCCACTGGGCTGAGGGCTCCAGGGAGATGCGGGTGTGTAGCAGTGACAGGCCTTGCCGCTCTAGCCCCTGGAAGGCAGGAGGTCAGAGTGATGAAGAGCTGGGTTCTGGCCTTGCAGGAGCTATCCTCCTTTCCCCACGGGAACAGGATTTCAAGGGGCTTTAGAAAATGGGGAAGAGGAAGGCAAGAAATCTATGACTTCAGGATGAGCCAACTGCAGATGAGGAAGAAAACCCCCTGCAGAGGGAGTGGGCTTTTTCCAAGGCTTCACTGCCCATGATGGAAAGACTCGCCTCAAACCCAGGTTAGTCACTGCCTGGAGCTGGCTGTGTCACCACAGGGTGAACTTCAAGTCTAAGGGGAGGGCGTGCTGCGGCTGGGGGAAAATCCTTGCTGTGCTCGCTCTGGGGTCCCTGATGCCCATTAAAGGCCATTGTTAGCAAAGGGCCAGGTGTTAGTGGTTTCCTCGGAGAGAGCTGCCTGAGTCCTGTCACGTCACAGCCTCTGGGGCCTGGGGAAGGCTCTTTGGGGTCAAGAACAGGAATCAAGGCCCGTCTAGCAGGGGCATTGTCATGACTCTGATGCGGGACTCTGCAAGGTCTGGGTCACCTCTTGGGCGCTCACACCTGGAGTAACCACAGAAGAGAAGCAAAGTGGCCGGACTGTGCATGGGAGTAAAGCATGTGGCCTTGAGCTGTACAAGGCAGGGTCCATCGTTGCCATCCTGACCTCAGGGACCCTCTTCCTCCCGCTTCCCACCTCACACTTTGGGCTCTGGGGGATGAACCATTTTTCAGTTCTCAGGGTACCTCACGCTCTCTCACTTCTGGGCCTATGTGTGCTTTAACCCCGACACAAAAATCGGCCTCTTCACTTATTTTTCCATAAGAAATTAAACTCTTCAAGTGTTTTGTCTCTTTGTGGCGTGGCTTTCCCTGAAGGTTGAGGGAGGGGACTCTTCTAGGGCAGGTCCCGTTGCACAGTTCCAGTTCACTCCTTCCTTCCTACCAGGGAAGTCCCTATATATATATATTTTAAGATTCTTTGCCATTATAGGTTATTACAAGGTATTGAGTATGATTCCCTGTGCTATACAGTAGGACCTTGCTGTTTATCTGTTTTTATATATAGTAGTGTGTACATGTTAATCTCAAATTCCTTGGACTTCGCTGGTGGCGCAGTGGTTAAGAATCTGCCTGCCAATGCAGGGGACAAGGGTTCGAGCCCTGGTACGGGAAGATCCCACATGCCGCGGAGCAACTAAGCCAGTGTGCCACAACTACTGAGCCCGCATGCCACAACTACTGAGTCTGCGTGCCACAACTACTGAAGCCCATGCACCTAGAGCCCATGCTCCACAACAAAGAGAAGCCACCGCAATGAGAAGCCCGCGCACCACAACGAAGAGTAGCCCCCGCTTGCTGCAACTAGAGAAAGCCTGCACACAGCAATGAAGACCCAATGCAGACAAAAATAAATAAAATTGATTAATTAATTAAAAAGTAAATTAATTAATTAATTTTTAAAAACTCAAATTCCTAATTTATCCCCCACCCCTGCTATCCCCCTTGGTAACCATAAATTTGTTTTCTATGTCTGTGAATCTATTTCTGTTTTGTAAATAAGTTCATTTGTATCCTTTTCTTAGACGCCACATATAAGTGATATCATATGATATTTGTCCTTGTCTGACTTACTTTACTTAATATGATAATCTCTAGGTCCATCCATGTTGCTGCAAGTGGCATGATTTCATTCTTTTTTATAGCTGGGTAATATTCCATCATATATATGTATATCACATCTTCTTTATCCATTTATCTGTCTTGGCTTTTGTAAATAGTGCTGTTATGAACATTGGGGTGCATGTATCTTTTCAAATTAGAGTTTTCTCCAGATATATGCCCAGGAGTGAGACTGCAGGATCATATGGTATGTATATCTTTTCTTATTCATGGGATTAGCTCCCCAGCCAAATGGGAAGTGTCACCTCTTCTCCAGAGGAGTAGGAAACTCCGTAACCATTGCCAGGCCACATACACAAGTGTACCACTGGGCAAGTGGCAATGGGGAAGCTCTGATCCAGGCTACCTCCAAGGCCAAGGGCACAGGTTCGTCAGTCACACTCAGCCTGCAGGGGTTCTGTCTGGCCTGCAGATGCCTTTATTTTATTTAAAAAATACAGCCAACATTCAGAAACTGACACATTTCACAAACCAGCTGAGCAGATCTGGCCACAGTGGGCCTGTGTTCCAGCACAGCGCGGTCCCCGCGCTGAGAAGCTGCCCTGTGTTAGCTCAGCTCTCCGATTTGCCATGGTCCTCACCACTCCTGCAATATTTGCTTTGGTGCCGTCTGAAATAGAGCACACACATGGTAGCTTTTCTCCTCACCGTAGCTGTGGGATTAGAGCAAAGCTCTCAACTTCCCTGAGACCCCTGTATCTGCAAGATGAAGTTCCCCATTGCTCCCCTGAGCCTGGGGTGAGGATTGGATGAGAAGATCCTTGGGAAGCAGAAGGTACTCTGCTCCCTCCCCCATGTGCTGCTCTTCTACTTCCTCTCCCCTTCCCCCGGCTTCCCAGACCCAACTGCTTCCGTCTATGGAAGCTCCTCGCTGCTCTCTAAAGGGCCCAGATGGCTCCTTGCTTGGCAGCTGGATCTGCCTTCCTAGGTTGGGAGGGGCTGGAGGAAACTACTCGCTGCTGTTGTACCTGCATCAGTATGAGGTCTCCAGCCAGGAAGGATGCGTATGTCACGGGGAAGGGGTGACTGGGGTGGAGGAGGGCTCTGATTCTAGCTGGGCTTGGCCTCAGAACAACTAAAAATAAGGTTTGAAAAGTAGCCAAACACCTCCCTCAGGTGACCACCAGATGGGTGATTACCACTGAAAAGTCTTTCCTTTATAATCCTGAGGTCCTTGTTCGAGAACCAGGTGTGACAGCCACTGCAGGTGAAGTCAGCAGGGTTTGCTCAGCTTTGCTGGGAAATAGCTACTTCTTCCCTCCTGACACTATTAAGCTAGTGTACCTTTTAAAAGGTTTTAAACTTTTATTATTTCTTGAAATAAAGTATCCTCCCATTCCAAAATGAATTTGGCTTCAAATGGATTTCCCCAAATTTTCTTTGTTTTGATTACAAAAGTAATCTGTTCATGTTCATTTACAGAAAAATTTGGGAAATGTATAAAGACACAGAAGGAAATCAAAACCTCTCATAATCACTTGTTAATATTTTGGTTTATGTCATTCCAGATTTTTTTCTTTGTACTCCCAATCATATATATGTATATCCATAAATGTATTTTCCACATATACATGTTGGGTCTTATTTTACATACTGTTTTATAATACACAGCATAAGTCCTGGCAAAGAGTAGGCAATAAATATCACCAAGGCTAATAAATATCACTTATGGAGTGCTTACAATATGCCAGGCATGATGTTAGGTGTTTTATATGCATTATCTCATTTAGTCCTAATAACGATCCTATGATACAGGAACTTACTCATGTTTTACAGATAGGAAACTCAGAGAGGCTCAGAGAGGCCCAGAGAGGTTACGTCACTTGCTACAAATGTAGTCAATGAGATGGACAAATACCGTTTCTGGTATTTTGGTATGAACAAAATGCACACTTGCTGGTTTAAAACTTTTTAAAAAATGATTTAAGCAGTGCCTTACCGCCTACTCAGGTGAGAATTTTTACTGAGAAAGATGTAAAAACATGCTCTGGTCTTGGAGGTAGGAAGTCTGGCTCTGCAACTGACTAGTTGTATGATCTGGAGTAAATAACTTAACCTCCCCATCCCTCAGTTTCCTGGTCTACAAAATGGGATTTGTGTGGGGAGAAGGGTTAGTACTGTGCCTGGCGTAACAGAGTGTTTGATATGATTGACAAATGTTGATGGCAGTTGGAAAAACATCAAGAAATCAAAGGTACATAACATGAAGCTTGCTTTAAAAGGTTCACCCATGACATTTCAGGGCGATGTCAGCCAGTGCGGGGCTTACGGGGATTATGATCTTGGCTGGCGGTGAGTGTCTCCCTGCCCCCCGCCCCAAGGCCATGTTCACTTTCTAGGAAGGACTTCCGAGCTGCAGCAGTTAAGACTACTTATCAATTTGTCTTTCAGAAACAGGTAATATCTCAATATGCCCAATTCCTAAAATAGCACATTTGCATCTCTAAACTTCTTGTGGTTTAAATAAAAGTCAATGGCTGGGGAAAATGAAAAAGCACAGGATACCTGAATTTGAATAAATTTGAATCGTATTTCAATTAAGGGTCTCCCAATTTCCCTCCTTCCTTGTGGCTGTTTAACTTCTCTGAGCCTCAGTTTTTCCAAGTGTCAGTACCTCCCTCTTCAAGATAGTGTGGGGCAAAAAGCAATATATGTGAAGGTTTTAGCTCAGGGTCTTGGTCATAATAAATAATACCCTTTATGAGGCTGTATATATGAGGTGGTCTAGAACACAGGCTTTGAGGTTAGATCTGGGTTAGAATCCTAGTTCTGCCTTTCACCAGCTCTGTCACCTTGGACAAGTAATTTTGCCTCTCTGAGCCTACCTCACGGGGTTTGTATAGCCCAAGCACTAATGTATGTAATACCTGACCCGGAGTAGGCATCCAACATCAGATACTATGATGAGGTCCTCCTTGCTGTCTCCTGGTCACTCTTTGACTTTTTGATCCTTGTAAAGCCTGAACTGCATAACATAGCACTTGATTATACACTGCCTTGTATTGTCCTCTTGTTTTTTTCTCATGCGCTTTAACTCTGGCTCTTTTCACGAGGCTCAGACCCTTGAAGGTGCCATTTGGGACCTAGACTTCCTTAGTATTCCTTCCAGGGACTCCCATATGTGCGGGCTCAATAAATCTTTGCTGTCTTGAATTGCATCTGATTGATGGCTCTTTCCCTGTTGATTTCTCAAGGTTTCTCCCAGACTGAGCTGAAACCCTTGGGGAAAATTGCAGCAGCCTGCCCAAGTCCCCAGTGCCCTGAGCTCTTGGCTCTGCTGAAAATGACAAATGGAGAAGCTGAAGGGCCTGAGTGCCACCGCAGGCATCTGACAGCGAAGGAGAGGGGCCGCTTAGCCTCCCTCCCTGACCCTCCCAGCCACCTGACTCAGCAGCAGTGCCTGTGGCTTTGTGGCACAACTGTGGCCTTAAATGGCACTGGAGCTTAAGATGCTTCCTTTATTTACATAGCTGCTGTTTCAATGACTAGAGTAGGTCCTTCTGTGGTCCCAGCAGGTAATGGGAAGGAAAAGTTAAACAAACATGAAAAAAGTGAGGGAGGAGTAGAGTGAGGACCTGGCTGTAGATTTTCCACGTTTGTATTTCGTTTCCCCAACTGAGTATAAGTCATTAAGGAGGGGAACATCCCACTCTCACAATTCCTCAATTATTTCTAATAGTTTACCACTAGAAGAGGGACTAAAGACTCACTAAAGGAAAATAGTTGACATTTGGTGTCAGGGCAGAGCTGAGGGGTGAGTACGCTAATTTGCGTATCTAAAACTGTGAGTGTAGTTTCATCATTCAAGTCTGTTCATGAGTATTGGGCTACTTTGTAGAACAAATAACTTGTCTGATTTTAGGGATTGTAAAGTCATTCGTTCATTCGTTTAACAAATATTTATTGAGCTAGGGGCTAGGTTCTGTGAATACAGAGATTATCCATTGGGCAAATATTTGCTAAATCCCCTGCGCGAAAGTCCTCTCTCAGGTGCTGGGGATGGAGCCGTGAAGGAGACAGGCATGGGCCCTAGCTTTGCAGACCCAGTGGGGAATAAGAGGCAGATGAGTGGCCAGTATAATATACAGTGCAAAGTGCTAAGAGGGATTTCACAGGGTGCTAAGGAAGTTCTCAGTAAGAATCCCAGACCTAGACTTGGGGGTTCAGGAGAAAGTGACAGCTAAGCTAAGCCTGATAGAAAATAGAAGTTGGCCAGGTGTGGAGGTGGGTGTAGAGAGGCAGGAGGGAAAATTGTTACAGGCAGAGGAGAGACCAAGTGCACAGGAACTGGAGGAGATAGGCTAGGTTACGCTGCAGTTAAAAAAACAAAAACAAAAGCCTCAGCCTCTAAGTAGCTTAACACAAGAAAAGTTTCTTTCTCACTCAAGAGAAGCCTGATGTGAGATGAGGGCAACTGTCTCCCATGGGGTGACTCAGTGATCCAGAATGCTTCCATCTCAAGACTCCACCATTTCAACATATGGCTGAGGAAGAAGAGAGAGAGGGAAAGAGAGAGAAAGAGAGAGAGAGAGAGATGAGCTGGATATTCAATGTTTTAGTCTGGGGGTAACCACATGACTTCTGCTCACAACCCATTGGCCAGAACTAGTCACATGGCTCCATCTAATTGCTACAGGATAAGAAATGTAGGTGAGCATATTTAACATTTGGTGAGTGACACTGTCTGTGCCATACAGAGAGTGTATATCGCACATTGGGAAACGGCTAGTCATTCCGAATGGCTGGAGCTTATCGTGTGTGTGTGTATTGGGGGTTGGCGGGCAGGGTTGGAGAGAGAAATTGTAAATAGTGAGATAAGCTGAGGCCAGTCACAAAGGGCCTTACAATCCATTTTAATGTTGAGGAATTTGGACTTTATGGAGACGTGGTAGAATTTTATTAGGATAATACTGGCATTCCAGAAAGTTCATCTTAGAAAGATCAGGCTTCCTTATAGCAACTGAGAAGGAGGGGGCAAGATTGGGGAATGGGTAAGAAGTTTTTGCAGTTGATCGGGTGAGAGATAATGGTGCTTGAACAAGGAAGGATGAGATGTGAGGGTGAGAGAGGTTGGTGCATTCTCAAGGGAGAGCCTAGCTGGTGGTGTTAACTGGGGAGTCATGAAGGTATAGAGCGTATTTGAAGGCAAGACTATGGAAAGTTGAATTAAAACAAAATGTGCAACAGCACATTTAAACAGCATGAATTAAAACAGCATGTGCACAGGCATGGAGATGTAAACGCAGCCTTGCCCAGCCAAGGCAAGTCTTGGTTTTGAAGCATTTCAGTGTGCTCGTCTAAGAGGAGAGGCAGCAGCTGCACTGGAGGCCTCGAGGAAACACCTGTCAACATCTCAGCAGCGCACCCTAAGTAGGAGAGCAGTTGTTTTTTTTTTTTTTTTTTAAATTAATTAATTAATTAATTTATTTATTTATTTATTTTTGGCTGTGTTGGGTCTTCGTTTCTGTGTGAGGGCTTTCTCTAGTTGCGGCGAGCGGGCGCCACTCTTCATCACGGTGCGCGGGCCTCTCACTGTCGTGGCCTCTCATTGCGGAGCACAGGCTCCAGACGCGCAGGCTCAGTAATTGTGGCTCACGGGCCCAGTTGCTCCGCGGCATGTGGGATCTTCCCAGACCAGGGCTCGAACCCGTGTCCCCTGCATTGGCAGGCAGATTCTCAACAACTGCGCCACCAGGGAAGCCCCAGGAGAGCAGTTTTACATGATTGAAGAATTCAGGATAAGGTGGCATCTTTAAAATTTTTTAAACATTTTATTTTATCATGGAAGTCTTCAAACATATAAAAAAAGTAGAGAAAATAATACAGTGAACCCACATGTATTCATCATCCAGTTTCAGTACTTATTAACATTCTGCCAATCTTTGTTCATTTACTTATTTCTCTCTTTCTTGATTACTACAGTATTACTTTAAGCTTTCTACTATGAAGAAAGATAGTGGAGGAGAGTATAATGAACCCTCATGTACCCATTACCTAACCCCAGGAAACATCAACCCAAGGCCATGCCCCCATCCGATTACTCTCCTATCATCATGTCATTTCACCTGTAAATACTTAAAAGAATATACCTCTAATAAGGACTTAAAAATATAACTGCAGTATCATTATCACTCCCAACAAAATGAAAACTACTTCATAAGGTAGCATTTAAAAAACTTGGGGAGGTGTTCGGTAAAGCCAGGAAATCCTATGACTGTGCGTAAATGTGGATGCTCAGGTTGGTATAAATCTGATTCCTTCAACCATGTCACACCGGCCAAGCCAGGATCAGATTGGGGGTGGGTGTGGGGGAGGAGTTGGAGTGAATTTAGGGAAAGGTAGGGTTGTGGGTAGGAGGCTAGTTCAGAGGTCAGCAGCCTATGGGGCAGGAGAAGCTCTGAGCGCACCCAGGGAGCCCCCTCAACCCTACTGGGCGTCCTTGGCAGGCAGGAGGCATCCATCCAAAGGAGAGAGATTCGGAGACGAAGGGATGGAGCAGGAAACAGAGAGAAGGGGGTGGGAAAAGAGAGAGGGGCTGATACAGAGAAAGAAAAAGAGGAAGGGGAGAGCAAAACTAAACAATGACGGAACGCCCACAGCATGCCAGGGGTCGGGGTCCTACCTCTGCCCCCCTCCAGGCTTCCAGGAGAGAGGCTCCCCCAAACCTGCCTGGTCTCTTGCTCATCCCTTTAGTGAGTTACTGTATCGGTGGTGGGAGGTTCGGAGCAGGTATGTACGTATCTATTAGCAAAGAGGGTTCTGTGTCTTTGGCAGAAGAGAGGAAGGGCTCCACCAGCACCGGCGGGGCAACCTGCATCAGGGCCTTGGCAGGGCCGAGGAGGTGCTGTCTGCAGGATGGCATCCGCCAAAGCAGGGAGAAGGAAGGCAGCAAAAACGAAGGGGTTGAGCCTCCCATCAGAGAGGGACCGCAAGGGTGCTGCTGAAATCCCTCCCCTGGGCCCCGCTGAGTGTGGAGAGCGGCACACTTGGTTTTGACCTTGAGCGCCCCTTCTAGGCAAAAGCAGCGCAGGGTCTGGCGAGGGTGACCTGGGTAAATAGGAGGGTCTTGGGTTTGGGTAAATCCGCTGGGAGAGTCTCCGGACCTCCTCCCTCAACGCCCACCCGCGGTGCGGGCACAGGGCAGGGGGTGGCCCCGGGTGCCGCTGTGGCTGGTGCGGTCTTGTCCGCTATCTCCCAGCTGGAATCGCTGAGGGTGATGCCACCGGGAGAGAGACGAACTTCGAGGCCAGAGTGTGCCCTCCTTGAGGACTTTGGGGGAAAGGGCGATGGGGGCTGTGCCAGCCAGTACCCTGGCTGCCCCAGGGCTCCAAGCACCCCACTGCCCCCAGTTCCTGATGAAGTCCTGGGCCCCCGCCTCCCGGAGCTTTCTAGTTCCATCTCAGTCAGGTGCTCATTTTCCAAACCCGGCGGAAGTGCCCCCAGGAGCGCAGAGACAGCGGTTCCTTAATGGCAAGTCGGCCGGTTGGCGCCACCCTGAGCGCACTTTTGCAGAGCGCTTCCTTCTGGGACGTCTGGGATGGATTGCGAGAGGCCCTGGTCCGGTGAGGAGCCTGACCCAGAGAAATCTCTTTCTGCCCTTTCTTACTAGGCAAGGTACAGGCTGGAGGTGAGTCGTGTTGATTAGAAACTGCACAATGGGCTGGTGGCCACATGAGGCCCAGGGGATGAAGTCACCAGTGGTGTGGCTTCCCAGATAGCAATGTTGGTGAACACATAGCAAAAGGAAGTAGACCAAATCAATCCGATCTGGGGACTTGTCTTCATCTGTAAATAGTAATAATTAGCACATTGAACTCTTATTATGTGCTGGGCACTGTTCCGCTAAGCATTGTTCTAATGCATCTCGTGCATGTTCTAAACATGCCTTATCTAATTTCATAACATTATTCCTGATTTTACAGATAAAGAATCTGAGCCACTAAGAGATGACATCACTTGGCCAAGGTCACACAGCTTCTGGGGTCAGTGCTCTGTTTCGCCTTTGTGAAGAAGTGGGAACATGCATTGCACTTTTCTGAAGGAAAAACTAGTTGATGTCAGGAATTCTTTCAAGAAAGCAAATTTCAGGGCCGTTGCTGAGATCACCACCCATTCAGCAAATGTCCCAAACACTGAATGGTCTTCTGTGTCAAAGCACTTGGCATAACTGCTGTTCACCATGATGACCTGCAACCACCCAAGAAAGGTTAATTCCTGTTTTCCAGCTCTGTTTAATAAGGTGGGGGAGCAAGTAACAAGCTTTGAAAAGGTCTCCATCAAAACCAAATTAACAAAGTTAAACACTTAAAGGAATTAACCCCCCTCTTTGAAAATCTTGGCTACTCTGGTAACTCATTCTAGAGGATGCTTAGTTTTAAACATTGTCCCCTCTGGAGGGGCTCTGCTCTGATGTCACCAGTGTTGTGTTGCATCTGCGGGAACAGGAACAAACAGTGTCTCTCCACTATTTCCCCGACAAGGACTTCCAGAAGATGGCGGGACCACGTGGTGAAGTTCTCTTTCTTCCACCCATCTCAGTCTGAAATTCCCCAAAAGCTCGGAGCCCTCTGATGCAGCCGGCTGTTTCCCCAGCAGTTGCTCTGGCATCTTGCCCCCTTTACACAAAGCAATCACTGTTGCAGAAAATGAGGGTCCTGTGACCATTTGGCACCATCCACTGCCTGGCATTTGTGTGGGAGAAGGAACTTTTTCTCCCTGACAATAGATTCTGATCACAAACCAGGCCCCTTTCAGAGAAACAGCTTCCACAGAATGACTTTGCCTAGAGGTAAGAACTAAGTGGTAGAACAGAAATGATTTCCTGCGGTAGCCTGTTCACGTCACTGAGACATGAGTGAGGGCTGGGAAGGCCCCATACAGCTTTCCACCTCCCACCCTGACGGCTATCAACTCTCACCCAAGGTGTTCTCCCTTAACTCTGGTCCTCTCCTAGAATTTGTTTCAAACCATGGCATATCTGGTCCCTGGCCACTGTGATGGGCATCCTGTAGTTAGTGGTCTAGGATTCCAGCCTTACCTCTAAACGCAGGTGTAATGATCCTTTCTTACAGGTAGCATTTCCCTGGGTTACTTTACTAAGAAATTAACATTAGTATAATACCATTAACTAAACTACAGATTTTCTTTGGATTTCCCCAGTTTTCCCACTAATGTCTTTTTTCTGTTCCAGGATACCATATTGCATTTAGTTGTCAAGTCTCTTCTGATCTGTGAAAGTTTCTCAGTTGTTCCTTATTTTTCATGACCTTGACACTTTCAGGTGTTTTACTGAATGTCCCTCAATTTGGATTTGTCTGAGTTTTTCTCATGATTAGACCAGGGTTATGGATTTTCTGGAAGAATACCACAGAGGTGAACTGCCCTTGCTTTTCACACCATATCAGATGGTACATGACACCAACATGACTAATCAGTGGTGAGGTTAACCTTGATCACATGGGTAAGGTGGCTTTGCCAGTTTTCTCCACTGTAAACTTACTGTTTTTCCCTTTCTAGACTCTACTTGTTGGAAGTGAATCACCATGTCCGGCCCACTTTCAGAGGGAGGGATATGAAGCTCCACTCCTCTGAGGAGGAAGAATCCACATATAAAGAAGATTTGTCTCTTCTCCATGACTTAGTTATTCAATTATTTATTTATATCAGCATGGACTCATGGATATTTATTTTATTCTTTGAGTTATAACCAATGCTTTCTCAAATTGTTGCAGCTTTGGTCATTGGGAATTTTCAGGTTGGCTCCTGTGTCCTTTTGATGTATCCCCCATTTTTTTCCATTTCTTTACTTTCTGGTACTGTAAGATGCTCCAGGCTCGCCATGTATTTTCCCTGCTCCAGCCCTAGAATCAGTTCTTTCTCTGAGGAGCCCTTTTACTGGAGAATGGTATTTAGAAACCAAGTTCTGAGCTCCTGGTGTGCTTTTTGCTAGTGGAGTGTCATTGCTTCTACACCCTCTCTGTGGACAGAGCTAGGAAATATATATATGTATACTTACCCATGTATATGCACATATCTGTATTTATTTCAGTATCTGTCTATCTGCATATATACGTAAATAAAAATGACTTCATACTGATATCTCCAACTCTGATCCAGCACTGCAGGATTCATTCTAGCATTCCCTCTCTCTTCATTGTCACTTCTTTCTCTGACAGTAAGAAACCTGGCTCCCATTGTCTGTATATTATATAGTTATTTGTTCAACCCTATTATACATGTAGTTTCAGACTTGCTAACCCATATCTCTATGAAAAACAAAATTTTGACTAGAATACTGTGTTTTTGTAGAGTTCTTTTTGTCTTTAGCCTTGTGGATTCCAGTCAAAACATCATTTTCCAAAGTTACTGAGGTCAGTTCTTTTTTTCCCTTCTTGATCCCATCTTAATATTCTCAAAGCATTTCCACATCTGGCTTCACCTTTGATCGTATCATTACTGTTGTGTGAGAGAGGACGAAACCATGACATGTGGAGGTTGGATTGATTGCCTCTGGTCACGTGATCAGTTGGGTCCATGATTAGAACTTGGTACTTTGGGCTATGCTGGACCACACTACTTTCCCTGGAGCTACTGTTTGCAGGATGGGCCTGGGCCACAAAGACAGCTGTTACATGGGATGTCTGGTCAAATGAGAAGGTCAAGTATGGCTGAGCCACTTGTCCTTTTGTTGATCAGGCAGAGTTGTCAGGTGTCAGGGGAAAGGAAGCTTAGAGATCTCATGGCTCAAACTACTTCCCTGACAGATGGGGAAACTGAGACCTAGAGAGGTGATGTGACTTGTCTGAGATGAACCTGCTGGTGAGAGACATAAGTGGGAACAGGAGCCAAGGCTCTGCATTGCCGTATCTGTGCTTTTCTCATCACTCTGTGAGAAGAGGTCTTCAGAAAAAAGCCCTTTGAAATTGTTTAAACAGCGTTGGGAGAATTCACCACTGTTTCCTGAATAGAGAGGTAGATCCAGGAAGATTCCTTCATACCTTGTGCCTCCAGAAATAGGGGGAGGGTTGGTTAACAAATGACTGGAGGGTCTGGAAATTTGATCCTTACATGTCACACAGTAGTGACTACATCTAAAAGTGGCAATGTGAGGGATCTTGTAAATTCCAGAGCTACCATTTTTTATTAGAGTCATATCCTCTCTTAATTGTCATCTGCTTAGTACCTAAAATGCTGAGGAGAGTAGTGTCTGTCCTGCCCAGGTCATGAGGTTATTTTAAGGTTCCCTACCTAACTGGAAGGAAGGAATCAAACCTTTTTCTTTTCTTTACTGACTGCTGATTTCCTAGTCTCCAGCACAGTACATGGAACACAGTAGGAATTTAATAAATATTTATTAAATGAGTGAATGATCATACACAATGCTTCAGGTAAAATACCTTGTTATCTCTAAAGCACTATACAGACGTGAGGGAATGTTAATGGCATTAACTAACGCTCTGACCTTGGGGAAGTTGCTCAACCTCTCTGGACATCGGGTCACCATTTGCAATACAAGATGCTCCAGGCTCATCTTGTATTTTGAATTAAACTAGATGATCTCTAAGGTCACTTTCAGATCTGTAATTCTGTAATTTCTGTGTTCACTGTTATTATAAAGAGTGTTGTGAGATCTCCAGATTGCTTTGTGATACCAAAGTATCACATACTGTCATGGGCTACAGCAAGGATGACAAGTTGATTTCTTTTCTTGTGTGAATCCCATTCGATTGGTAGTGGCTGCCTGGAATGCAATGTTGAGAAAGACTCTGAAGGTCCGTGATATAGCATTATAATGATTGATTAGTGATGTCTGTCATGGGCACAGAATATAAAGCAGTAGCAAGCATGTCAAATATCTGCCATCTCCAATCTGATGTTCAAAACAACTGCCCTGGAATTTCTGGGAGAAATGTTATTTTTCTTTGATTTTGCATGATAATGGAGAGACCACTTGGGTGAGGCCAGGGTTTCCTAGAGGTAAACCCAGAGCTCTACAGACTTATAGTAAATCACCCTTCTGCCTTTCATTGCCTTTCCTTTTTATTTTTTAGGCAAATAAAGAAAATTGTCATGGTTGACTAATTCATTGTTGAGAAGTGATATACAGACTCAAGAGTCTCTACCACCCTGAGACTCAGACAGCTGTATGGTCTCTGTTCTTGAGGAAAATGAGAACGTAGAATGACATAAAAATTCTACACATAAACATAAACCCATTCACCCAGTAAGTATGTGTTGAACACCTACAATGTGCCAGGCAGGCCCAGGTAACGCATTATGCTGAAAACACAGATGATTTCTCCAGGAATAAGGCATTTCCCCCTTCTCTTATTTCCTTAAGGGTGGTGGCCAAACCATTGACTGGTCACTATGTTTGGGTCCATGAGGTTTCTGAATGTAACTCTTATTTCCCCCAGTCTACCCTAGTGATGAGGAAATAAGTTTTGGGTCTGACTCCCAGAATTCCTGAAGGAAATATACAAATAAGGCCCCTTAACTCTCCCATTGCACACGGGGGACCCTAGCCAGCCAAGGAGGGATCTTCACAGCCCTCAGGTACCATTCTGTTGCTCAATGTGCTTTTGAAATGCAAGGATGCTCTGGACTTGAGGATGTTCCCATTCTTCCCTGCCTACGTGGAAGTGTGGAGAGGCCTCTGCATCTTGGCTTGCGGGTCATGTGTATTGATCTCCACCTGTCATCATTTCATGGCTGTGCAGAAATGCATCACATGGAGGAGCGACATGGCAATCCCTTGCCTATCTTCTCCCTCCGGGGTGGTCCGGGTTTGCTGCGGCAACATCGGCTTCTAGTTTACCCTCCCTCAAGTTTGGTCTTTCTCTGCTGTCCGGGAAGTTCCTGAAAAGGCTGCATTAACTGAGTGAGTGATTACTTCAAGACTTGAAATAGCTTTTTTCCTGTCCCAGATATGACACAGTCACTTCCCCAGTAGAGCCATCACTCCAAGAGGAACAGGATGTCCTTGTAACGGAGCCAAGAGGGTCACATGATCAGACAGTCGGGGGCCTCCTGGGACCTTGTTTCCCCTTAAGCTGCTGGCCAGGACTTGTCCACAAAAGCCTCTCTGCGACAGACCCTGGCAAGCCATCCTGAACCTATCCTCTTGTAGGGTTTCAGTCCAGAGCATTTCTCTAGGGAATAAGTGTTTGATGAACGGACACTAGAAGGGTGATAGGGAAGAATTCCTGTGGAGTGTCTTTGGTGGCCACATGGAAATAAAACCAGAATGCATGTGTTTCTGCACTAGAAGAATTGGGGAACCCCAATTACCTGGTATCCTTGTCCCCCATGGCACCCTTCAAGGAGACCATAAAGTTTGGACAGGCAGCCGAACTTGCTGATTGGGGAATTCTTGGCTTAGTCTGGAGCCAGCTGGAGTAGAGAGTGGGAAGCAGAGGGAGGAAAGGGTCACCTTAGAATTCAGGATCAGGCAGAAGAGAAAAGGCATTTATGAAGGTTGACCCCCAACCCTAAACACAGCTCCAGACCCCAGACCTCGCAGACACATGGTCAAGTTTTATTGGGAAGTCACCAGCCACTCCAGGGGAAAATATGATTTAGGCAGCTGTGCAGGAGCAGGGGTGGGGGAGCTGAGAAAGGTCTTCAAGAGGCCCAAAAAGGGGAAAATTAGCTGAGTCAGAAGCCCACAAGAGGAACCTGAACTAGAGGAACTTGGTCTGTAGGGTCAGAGGCAGCCTCACGTTGGGAGAGAGACTTGGGTTTTTGCTTTTATTTTTTTTAATCTTGAATTTCTGGTGCCATAAAAATCTTTAAGAGACACAAAGTGATTTCATATTTATTTAGTGAAATCTTCTAATCAACTAAAAGTCACCTTTGGGGTGAATGGGAAAATCCCCAGTCAGACCAGGAAGAAGTTCCAGAATGCCAGGAACCTGAGCAGATTTTCCAGGGCCACCTGGTCTTGTTGCTAAACCCCATCTCTTCCCTCCAAGAGTGAAATAGTAGATAAATCCAAAAGCTCCAGGGCTTTTGACCTCTAGAAGAATTGAGGCTGGCCATCAGCCAGGAGAGGTCACATAACTTTGATTACTGCCTGGGACATCGGGAAAGCCACTGGGTCACACAACCGACATCGGTATTGCACTGATCAGAGCACACAGTTGCAGACAACAGAGTTCACTCTAGCTGGTTTAAGCAGGAAGGAGTTTATTTGGGGACATTGGGAAGCTCGTAGAATTGTCAGAAGGGCTGGAGGAGCAGGTTTTAAGCTGAACCTCTAGGAACAGCTCCTGGAACCACCCTGCAGGATTGGGTTGGTAGAGAGCGGCTGCCACTGCCAACCACGGATCCATGCTTGCCTCTGCTGAAGGCAGGGCACAGCCACTGCACCTCCACTCCCAGAAACCTCCCAGAAGTATGCCCACACCCCTCCTATTTCCTCAGCTGATTTCCAAATCAAAGTCTCTTGTGGGTGCATCTAAGTGACAAAATCTAAGCCACATGTCTGTACCCAGGAAGGTGAGAAATGTCTACACACACACACACTCAATGTAAATACCCTTAAAATGTGGAGAGATTACGCAAAGACTTTTGAGAAGTTGGGAATGGCAGATATCTGCTACCAGGGGTCTGTGAGCTGCAGCCTGGGATGCTCAGGAAAAGGTCGTGCCCCGCTGTGTGGGTGAAGTGATAGATTCCTTGGTGGGTCTCCCTCAGCAGCATTCCGCTCAGTTGCTCTTAGGCAAAACGGAGAAGTAGTGCTTGCCTTCTAAGCTCTTCAAACTGTCATCCATTTATTTAGCTTTAAGACACTTTCAAAAAGAGATTTGAGGGGCTTCCCTGGTGGCGCAGTGGTTGAGAATCTGCCTGCCAATGCAGGGGACACGGGTTCGAGCCCTGGTCTGGGAAGATCCCACATGCCGCGGAGCAACTAGGCCCGTGAGCCACAGTTGCTGAGCCTGTGCGTCTGGAGCCTGTGCTCCGCAACAAAACAGGTCATGATAGTGAGAGGCCCGCGCACCGTGATGAAGAGTGGTCCCCACTTGCCGCAACTAGAGAAAGCCCTCGCACAGCAACGAAGACCCAACACAGCCATAAATAAATAAATAAATAAATAAAATTTTAAAAAAATAAATAAATAAAATAAAGCAAATAATTAAAAAAAAAACTTAAAAAAAAAAAAGAGATTTGAGTCAAACTGGGTGTTGTTTTGCATAAGCAATATTAGTCCATTATGGGCATTGTGCAAGACACAGTTACACACTTGGCTTCTAGTCTTGATGGGGAGCCAGGAAAACATACTCACACCAACAGTACAGAAATAACCACGTTATGAGAAGCATCACGTGAATGGTGCAGAGCTGTGGTTTGGGCTGGTCAGTATGGCTTTTTGGAGGAGACACGATTGGAGCTGCTCCTTGAACAATGGGTAGGATTTAGATAGGCAGTCCTGGAGGATGGGAATGAGGTGAGTGATGCTAGGAGTGGGTGGGGCGTGTGTATACAAAGGAGATCCAGTCAGTTACTAGTCTGGAAGCAGTGCAGGGTATGAGTAGAAGAATTGCAGGAGATAACAATAGATACTTGAATTGGGACCGTGTTTTGGAGAATCTTGATTGTCCTATGTATTAGTCAGAACTATTTTAGTTTTAATCGATAGAAATACAACTCAAGTTACAACTTAAGACAAAAGGGAATTTATTGTTCCATCTAATTAAAAAGTCCAAGGGCATGAGTTTGAGACACGGCTAGATCCAGGTATTCGGATGATCTCATCAGGACTCAGTATCTCTCAGCTCTGGGTTAGTCTGTGTTGGTTTCATTTTCCAGCAGGCTTTCTCCTTGTGGTGGTCCCTGGCAACCCCAGGCTTACATCATCTCAGTTTAGAAATCTCTTGCCCAATATTTCTAGCAGAATTCTCAGAATTCTCAGGTCTGAGGTTTGTTGACTGGCTCAGCCTGGGTCATGAGCAATCACTCCCTATCCCTACCAGAACTATAACCTTGACCAAGGGAATGCGGGGTCTCTCACTGACCAGATCTGGGACATGGCCCAAGAGGGCAAGTTCACCTTCACCCCAACCACATGGAGGGATGGTCACTTTAGCAGATGCTATAGATTCCTCATCATTTTCCCCTTGGTCCTTTCCCATTTCAGTGAATGCTGGCTCAATTTCCAATTGTTAACATCTGCCTCTCTTTACCTGAAGCCTTTCTTTGACCACCAGAGACCACTTGCACACATCCAAGACAGGCCAGAGAGCCAGGGAATTAACATCTCCTAGGAGCAGTCCTCAACGAATGGCTGATGGGATTGGTGTATAAATGCCACATTAGTATCTAAATTATATTTAATAGTAAAATAATAATTCAGGGACTTCCTTGGTGGTGCAGTGGTTAAGAATCTGCCTGCCAATGCAGGGGACACAGGTTCGAGCCCTGGTCCGGGAAGGTCCCACATGGCGCAGAACAACTAAGCCCGTGCGCCACAACAACTGAGCCTGCACGCTAGAATCCGCAAGCCACAACTACTGAGCCAGTGCACTACAACTACTGAAGCCTGCGTGCCTAGAGCCCGTGCTCCACAACAAAAGGAGCCACGGCAATAAGAAGCCCGTGCACTGCAACGAAGAGTAGCCCCTGCTCACCACAACTAGAGAAAGGCAGCGTGCAACAATGAAGACCCAACACGGCCAAAAATAAATAAATAATTTTAAAAATAAAAAATAAAATAATAATTCACACAGTAGTAGAGGCATGCTAATCTTAAGGAGGAAGAAACCTGTACGGCCTCTAATTCACATTTTCTGAGACCTAGTTCAGCAGAAGAGAGAGCACATCTCCCTCCACCCCACACAAGTCCCATCCTCCACTCTGGAGCCAGGAGAGGCCTCCATCTGAGGCTCTGGCGCTGAGAGTGGGGGAGCAGGTTCCCCAGGGGAAATCAGGGAACCATTCCTGAAACTCGCATGAATAGAAGCTAGGTGGCAAAAACAGCGGATTCCTGAGAGTCAGTGCTCTTCCAGGAGTACGAGTGTCTCCGTCAGGTTCTCCAATATGTTTTCCTGTTCCTCTAGTACAAGAATGTACTATCAGTGACTTTCGGTTCTCAGCTCCTTGGGTAGGGGTACAACCACCTCGGCACCAGAGAGGTGAAGACGTCAAGAGTCTGGTACACAGTGAAATAAAGGACGTGGCCTGGGGTCTGTGAGAAACATTTTTGAGACAGTTATGTGTGCCAGGCTCTGTGCTAAGTGCTTTCCTAGATTATCACATTTTATCATCCTCACGGCCACCCCAAGGTAGGTGCCATTACTAATCTCCCCACGGCAGAAGAGGAAACAGGGGCTCACAGAGGTTACGTAACTTTCCCACACAAGGACACATGGCAGTAAGTGCCAGATCAAGAGTTTGATCTGAATGGTTTGGTTTTTAGACTTTCAAAGGCTGATCATCCTGGGGAAACTGAAGCAGCACCTGGGCGACCCTGGCTGTTGGGGGCAGGAGTCACCCCTCCCCCCCAACCCATAGGGGATGGTGATGCTGTTTTTTTAATTAATTAATTAATTTATGGTTGCATTGGGTCTTCGTTGCTGGGTGTGGGTTTTCTCTAGTTGCGGCGAGCGGGGGCTACTCTTCGTTGCGGTGCGCGGGCTTCTCATTGCGGTGGCTTCTCTTGTTGCCGAGCACCGGCTATAGGCACATGGGCTTCAGTAGTTGTGGCTCGCGGGTTCTACGGAGCGCAGGCTCAGTAGCTGTGGCGCACGGGCTTAGTTGCTCCGTGGCATGTGGGATCTTCCCAGACCAGGGCTCGAAACCATGTCCCCTGCATTGGCAGGTGGATTCTTAACCACTGAGCCACCAGGGAAGTCCCGGTGATGCTGGTTTGAAGCGCTGGAGACAATGTTTAATAGGCAGAGCTTCCGGACAATGGCTCCTTTGCAACAGGTGAGGGAAGGGCTTCTGGAAAGTTCATTCAAACTATACCAAGCTCTCTTTAAGGAAGAAGGATGGATAATGACAGCCCACCTCCTCTTCCCCTCCCCATCACACCCCACTTTGCGTTAAGGCACAGCCACACGTCGTAGTGAACGTCCTACTCTAGACTCAGCCCCGTCACCTCTGGGAGTGTTGGTGGCTCTTGTTCTGTGGCCTCCTTCAGGGAGGCCTTTACTGACACTCCGGTCTGGATGGAAGCCTCCCACCCCCTCACCCTACTTTATTTTTTTCATGGCACATGATATATTGTTTAAGTATTGTCTGCCTCCCTCAGCGGAATGGAAGCTCCAGAGGAAGAGGATTTTATTTTGTTCAGAGTTGTCTCCCTAGTGCCTAGGACAGTACTTGGCATACAGTAACTGTTAATAAATATTTGTTGAATGCATGCCTGTTTCCCCGGCACTGTGCTAAGTGCTGCCCATGCATTATCTCACTGAATCCTCAAAAGCCTATGAAGTTGCCCACGCTGGGCTCTAGAACCAATTTCAGCAGGTAGAGAAGCAGTTATGTCCCCCCACGCCCCTGCCTGCATTCTCTTGCCAGGACCTGGTGTCAGGAGCCCTCAGGATAGACCAACCAGACTTAACAGGCTGTGAAGTTCACAAGGCCAGCTGTCTGGGGGGTTTCCACACTGGCTGCTATTAATGGCACCATCTGATCCCAGCACCTTCACACCTCCCTTGGTGTGAAAGTCTTTGGGGGTATAGGACAATCTCAGGTCCCAGAACCTTCTTTTCAGAAATTAGCAACAAACCAAAGAGGAGAGAGCTGTCCACAGAAGAGATGGAGGGATTTGCTGCCTGTTGACCCTGGGGAGGAAAGATCTCAAGACAATGGGGGTGGGGAGCGGGCTTGGAGTGGGAACAAAAGAGGCTTTCTCGGCCTCCTCTCTCCTCCACTCTTGCTGCTACCCCACCACCACCTCAGGAGCAGCGGGGACGAGGGCTTTGGCCTGGTAAGAGTTGCCCCGCAGAGGGCCCAGCTCCCAGCTATCCAGGGGCTCCTTTCCAAGGCTGGGCCTTTTGAGACAAACAGCAGCTTTCACCATGTCACACCCCAAGAACTAATAGCCTCCCCCTATCTGTAATGTATTTAAAGCTGGGGAGGCAAACAGCAGCCTAGGGTGGCTCACAAGATTTCTGGGGTGCATGCTTGTGGTTCTGGAAAGGCTACAACACTGACCTGCCCTGCAAAGTGGCCCCTTTCCACATCCTTCATTTTGACTGTAGTCGTCTTTTCTCTGGCCAGACCCTCCATTCACTATTTTTTTAAAAAAATAAACTTCCTCTCACTCAAAGGCTACCTGCTTTTCGGTTAATTGACAAGTATACAACAAATATTTATGGAAGACTTCCTGGATGCCAAGCCACGCCCACAACAGTGGGCAAGACAGACAAAGCCCTGGCCTTCTTGGACCTTCCAATCCAGTGGCAGAATAATTAATTCAGCCCACAATGCAGGCCTAGTTCTGGGTTCTTAGCGTACCCTGGTTTAGCCTCTAGATGCGTGTGGCAGAAACGCATCCATAACTTGTTAGAATTATAAAAACGTAACTCAACCCTCCAGAGGAACCCTGCCACACACAGCATTTCACCCAGCTCTCCTCTCTTCCCCTTTAGTCCTGGAGGTTGCATTTCTGTGCTAGGCATACCAGGACTTAGGAGGGGCTTTTTCTGACTGTTGTGTGGCCAAGACTGCAGCCGGTGAACATTCTCAGGGGCCGCCCAACGCTAGAGGCTCCAGGGGATTGGAAGCCAGAGGAAGAATCCATCCTCATCCTTGCTCCAGGCTTGCTGCCTGGGCCTCCAGGGGTCTGAGCTGGCAGGTGAGAAAAGGGAAAATCATCAGCCTCGGTAAACAGCCCCAGCTCCTCCTACAGTGGGTGAGCAGCACGCTGTGAATTTGCTATGTGGTTTGGACCAGCTTGCCAAGTTTTCTGCCTTTTGGTACGATACCATCAGCTGTTCCCTCATGGTTTCAGGGTATGAACATCGCTCTATTTATACTCGGCAGCACAAAGGTCTGTGAGTTTTTGTACACAGGAGGCCACCAAATGTCTGGAGAAAGAGGAAGGAGGCGAGAGTGTACAGACATTTGTCAAAGTGACAACGAGATTCAGTTCTTACCTAGGAAATTGGTCAGAGGTTCCCAGCTTTGGCACTGGTGCCCCAGGGCCTGTGTGGACACGACGACAGCCTGAAGTGACTTGGGGCTGGTCAAAGGGAAAAGTCCTGGACATTCAGCGTGGAAGGACTCTTTGATGTGACTCTGGCCTAACCCTGCTCTTTCACAGCATAGCAGACCGAGATTCAGACACGTGAGATAACTTACCCAGGGTCACACAGTCAGTAGAAGAGTTGGTTTGGAATTGAGGATGCCTGTCTTTTAATTCACTGCTCTTTCACCCCCATTTTATACTAAACCCATCAATAGTAATTTAATTTCATACAGACACATGTCTATGTTTTCATGAGCAAAAGTATGAGCAATATTTTTTTTTGGTAAGAGGTTTAAATATTCCCAATAGCCTGCAAGGAAAGGAATACAGCTCTTCCCAGTGTCTGTATCACTTTCTTGGAGAGATAATGCAAGCCCATGCTCCCAAGTACAAGTCTTAATATAATAAACCTGAACCTGTGGTAATTGTCAGTGCTTAATGCCTGATCCAACCCTCACACCTCAGAAATCTTTGTGTGGTATGTGTGCATACCTGCGTGGGTGCGTTGGGTGGACATGTGTACACACTATCAAAGGATTTTTGTTGTAATTGTTTTTGTTGCACTGATATCTCAAATGAATTTCTGGAAGAATTCATTGCTTCCAGATGTGACCGCTTCTGGAAGAGTCTGTCCTTCTTTAGATACTCAGGCATGATTCATTGCTAGTGCTGGTCAGTGTTCCTAATTTGTGCTTTTCGTGTGTGTAGGTGACATTGGATAGGAAGTACCCAACTTGCTATACCAGAAGTTCAATTATAAAGTGGTGATGGAAACTGGGAATACATTTTCCCATAAAACCTATGTTATATATGGCTATGTGGTTTAGTTAATCCTTGAAACTTGTTTAACTTCATATATATTTGAAATATTGCCTGTTTAGAATTAGTGCAAGTATGAAACACTACTTTTTCACCAACTGTGCTTAAATAGAAGAACTATAAAACCAAATAAGAATTCATTTTTAATTATCATGAATGTTGGTGGTAAGGGTGAGCAGTTTTATTAGAAGTGCCGATAGATGAAGACTTTGTGAGAATTGTGGATGGGATCTTTAGATATTCTAAGGGGTTGGGGTGTTGATGGTTCTGGTATTTGAGTATGGTTAATTCGACTTTTACACTTGTGGCTTTCTCTTTCTTCTGTAAGGCATTATTATTAGCCACACTGTTTAAGTTGATCAGATGTGATTAGGGCTTGGGCTTTTGTTGACAAATGGAATAAAGTGAAGGAAGAGAGAAAGAGGGAAACATTGTTCCTCTTGAGATCACTAGGTAGGAGTTGGAAGAAAGTGGACAAATAAACTGCCTGTGTACATCAGCAGCAACACCCACTGTGTGTGGGTCCCCTGGCACTGATTTTTTTTTTCAGTGGGGGTGAGGGGAAGGAGCAGAAGAGAACTGATGCACAGCCCACCCACACAGCTCAAACCTAATGGTCAGTGGTGATTCCTGATAGCCCAGAGCCCTGTACTCTCCCTGTGTGTGATGTGAGTGAGTCACTCCAAATCAGCATGTCAGCACCATTCCAGAAGCCCAGTCCCATGCAATCCCATGAAAGGAATATCTTGCTAGCCAGCAGGAGTTATCTGCTTTCACTGATGTCCTCCTGAAACCTGGACCCAACCAGAACCCCGGGACAAGTCCATAGACATGAATTCTGGAACCCCTCAGGATATCTGGTCAACCCCATATGTTTGGGGAGTGGGAAGAGGATAGGGTGGGCAGAGGGACTGGAGAGCACCCCAAAGAGAAGATATGGGGTCTGGGGCCAAAGAGGGGGGCATGAGCTCTACGTGTCTAAAAGCAGTACTGCATGAGAAAGCTATCCTGAGATGGGCCCAATTAGACCTTGAATGGTAAAGGGGGCAAAGGAGAGAATGTGACATTGTAACTTTTCCCTGTAAGAGGAGAAAGGGGTTGGTGGGGATGAGGTGTGGTCACTTCCCTGCACTATCCACCAGGGACGTTGACCCTACCCCTGACTTGGCTCAAGTTAAAGCAAATAGAGTGATGTTTAACTAGCATCACAAGTGCTGGTTAGGGGGAAAGCATCCATAAACTCGTGCATACGATGCTCTTACAAATGCTTGGTTTAGAGAAATAAAATTTGATGAGGATGGTCTGAAGGTTATACAGTTTATGTATTCTTTCAGATCTTAAAATCTCTCTTTGAATCACACCAGCTGTGGATCTGAACCATGTGCTTTTGGTCTCCAGTGGAAATGCTTTTTAACAAACTCAGATTTTGGAAGACGTCATCAGCCTACATTGAGAGGTTGTGAGAGAAGGACTTATGGAACTCCTTGTCATATCTCTGGTAAGAATGTTTTTTTTATGAGGAGCCATGGAAGAAATTTCTCTTAGTTCTTCATTCCAAGAATAGTTGTTTTTCTCCTAAACAACAGGCTTTTATTTTATGGACACTATAGATCATATAACTGACCATGTCTCCCCCCTTTTCTGCTTATATTTAATTATTATTATTTTTTTTTGGCTGCCTTGAGTCATCCTTGCTGCACGCGGGCTTTCTTTAGTTGTGGCGAGTGGGGGCTACTCTTCGTTGCGGTGCGCGGGCTTCTCATTGCGGTGGCTTCTCTTGCTGCGGAGCAGGGGCTCTGGGCATGCGGGCTTCAGTAGTTGCAGCATGCGGGCTCAGTAGTTGTGGCTCACGGGCTTAGTTGCTTTGCGGCATGTGGTATCTTCCCGGACCAGGGATCGAACCCGTGTCCCCTGCATTGGCAGGCGGATTCTTAACCACTGTGCCACTGGGGAAGTCCCTGCTTATATTCAAATTTGAAGCAATCTTGAGCCAGTGTACAGATCCTCATAACCTGCAGAACTGAATTTCACCCTTAGCATGTTCATCTTCTGTTTTTTTTCTTGTTTTCCCCTTTAAAATCTTTCTTGTATATCTATTGTTTTGCTTTCATTATATTGCATGTAATTTTAAAAAGTCATCTTAAATTATTCTGAGAGCAAGTTGGTTAAATAAATACAAAGGTGGCGAAGGGGTGCTAGCTCACGCGAGTCCATTTGCTGACTGTGGTTGGGTGGCTTGAACAACAGGCTATTCATAAGTACAGGAAATTTGCAAGACTGATGTTAGAAACTGAAAGTACCTGCACTATTTATAGTTGCATTTTTAAACAAATTCTTGAATGTGAGCAGTGAATATGTGCTATTCTAACTGAAAAGGTAATTATCAAATTCCTTAGTAGTCACTTGGCCATGGGGTAGAAGTAACTCGACTCTCCGCCTAGGGGAGCAAGAGACTGGTGATTTCTTTCATCTAAGCAGCACTATTTTCTTTTTAAGGTTAATTCCATTCAAGGATCAAAGTCCAAATACTTAATCAAAACCACTGATTTTGCAGATCCACAGCCAATCTTGGACTAGATTTGCAACCACCAAATATTGAAGAAAGCAAAGCAAAATGGAACCAGGCCCTTACAAAATACATAGTGTGTTGAACTATTTTTTTTTTTTTTGCTAGTTATCACTAAACACTGAGCCCTGCTGCTCTTCAAACTCTCTCTTTCCTTTTTTTTTTAGGAATAAAAAAAGACCTTGATACCCCATACTTTGAGTTACAGCTATTAGGACAATGGAGAGAGGGACAAGAGTAGGAGCGGGATGTAGTATTAGGAGGCGTTTGATGGCTGCAAGTCAAGTCCACTTAGTTTTTGTACTGGACGGGCTCATTGCCAGTTTCATTGAGAAGACATGTGCAGATGAGGGCTTCTGTCACCGAAAAGGGGTCACAGCTGGCAGAGGAGTGACAGTATTCACAGTAACCCTTCTTCTGGCTGACAGTCCTGGGAATGCGGATTCTAGCTCCAGGGTTGGCCACGCCGGCAGGAAAGTCGTTGAAGTTGGAGGTTTCGTGGAGTCGAGTTAGGTGCCAGGCACTGTCCGGGTCCCCCTTGGGGTCATAGGCTCAGATGCAGGTACTGCTTGCTCTGTTTTTCAATGGCCTCCTCAAGGTGCTTCAGACCATTGTCCTCTCTCACGGCCTTGGTGATGAAGTTGGTGTGGCAGCCTACACCATTCCAGGTCCCAGGAATGGGCTTAGGATCACAGGTTGCTGTCATTCCAAAGTCTTCGAATACATGCCACAAGATGAAACGGGCCGCCCAGAAATGATGTCCCATATCCATTCCTTCACAGGATCCTATCTGGAATTCCCACCTGGCAGGAATGACCTCGGCATTCCGTCCCTGAAATCTTGACACAAGTGTACAAGCAGGCCCGGTGGTGAGCCTGCACAATATCCCTGCCACAGGCTTTGTCTGCTCCCACACCACAGTCGTATGGACCTTGGGGCCCAGGGAAGTGGCTGGAAGGCCAACCAAAGGGGTGTTCGTCTGTGCCCATGAGAATATACTCCTGCTCCATTCCAAACCGGGGGTGCTGGTTGCTCACCATGTCTGTGATCCATTTACAGGTGTGCCTCTGTGGGCTTTCGGTTGTATTTGAAGATTTCACAGAACACCAGCTTGGGGTCCTTGCAGAAAAGGTCCTGAAACGTGGCAGCAAGGATGAGATACTTGTCACTGTTGGAGCTTCAGACTGAAAAGTACTAGAACCATCAAAATGCCACTCAGGCAACTCATCTAACACCGTCAATCCAGATACGCATAGCTTGGGCTTCCTCACCCTGAGACAGGGACACGCCCACCTGCTGGATGCCTTTGTTCAAGTGGGAACTCGCCGAAGTGGCCGTGGTAGGAGGCACCCTGGGTGGCAGGGCAGGCAGGCGGTGAGAATGAGGTGCAGGAGGAGAGGCGAGGAGGCCGGAGATGCTGCGCAGACGCTCTGCTCTTCTCCCACCCTCAGCTCTGCCAAAATTATCGCTTCCTTCTCATCTGGGAAAAGAAACAAGCTGAGCCTAGAAATGGTTTGAATGGGGCAACGGGAGGGTGTCTATTTTCTAAATCTCCCTCGCAGTCTAAGTGTTCCTTCTGTTTCTCCCTGTGTCACCTAGTCTCAAGAGGAAATGGTGATGAGCGTACCTGTTTCCAGATGGCACAGGCATTGGGTACCATCTGGACCCAATGGTACATGGTATCCTTTGTACCACAGTGATGATGGCTCAGCGTCACGGGGAGGGGGAGACAGAGCATAGGCATGATTTATGGACGTGATTCAGTCTTCTTGGGCCTGCTTCCCTACAGGACTAACCAGAGGCCAAATTGGGAAGAAGGAAAAGATTCATCCTGGTTCCTTTGGCCCCTTTTCCATTGGGAGTGATTCTCACTCTCACCTGCTTAGAATTGAGGATGCCAAGGAGTTTTCTGGTACAAATATTAACAGTGTGGAAAATTGGCCCAGAGTATAAAGAGGAGTTTGAAAAGGAAAGAATCAAGCCCATTGTATTCTTAAAGAAAAGACTTTGGGAAAAAAAAAATCACAACTTGTAGATTTCAAAAGACCATCTTCTTTCCAGTTTTCCATTTAGAAAATATGGATATAATAAATACACATTTGTACACATTTGCCTTGAGAAAAGCGCCTCAGAAACGCATAGTGGTTATCCCTGAATGGTAAGATTCCAGGGGATTGTTTTTTTTCTTGTTTGGATCTATGGCCTGATTTCCCCACAATGAATGTGAACGGCAATATTGTTGGATGCTAAGTGAAGGTCAGGTTCTAAAGTCATATGTAAAGAAGAAAATCATGTCCCATAAAATTACCCCTTGAAGACTACTTCCCTACTAAAATGGGGTATATGTGGCTTTGTGTATCACAAAGTAGTTGCCTTGAATTTAGGGGCCGAGATATATGAAAAGATACACATCTTCACACATCAGAATCCACTCAAGGTGCTGAAAAGGTGCTAAGTTTTGTGGGAATTGAAACCAGCTGCTGAGGGAATATCTGCCATCTTGTTCTTCACTCCGTGGAGCCTCTGCTCACTGAGTGGAACGGCCTGAGGAAACATCTTTCCTCTTCAGGTTGATTTCTCTCCGTTTCTCTCACTGTTTCTTTCTCTCTCCTCCCAGGATGTGGTGAGGGGGCTTGTCTCAGAGCTGGGTTTGCAAGGCAAGCCATTATATTCACTTAGATCGCATATTCTAGATCAATAAAATTAGCATTTTATTCTAAGGTGGATTAATTAATTAATTGAATTGAATTTATTGAATTCTAAGGTGAATTTATTCCCACTTCACGTAAAGTTAAGAAAGCTTTGTGTATGGTATGGGGTGGTTGGAATGGAGTAGGTCTGGGTATAAAAGCAGGAACTTTGAGGAGACCAGGAAGGGCCTGCCCACTTTTGCTTGGAAATCCAGCCTGGAAGCTCTTAGCCGCCGCAGCAAGTTGTTAGTAAAGATGGCTCTTAACTCTGGGTCATTTTCCTATTTGGGGTCCTGCTCTGGTTAGTTTGGGGTGGTGGGTAGGAGGAGAGATCAGTTGGAGGGATGGAATAGAATCATTTTTATATGTCCCTTTCCCTCACTTTCTCATTCCCAAATAGAAACAGGTCCCCACAAGACTGGTATGCCCCTGGGAGATGTCTGGGGTCCCTGGCAAAGGGAACATTCGCCCAACACTTACTTATTGAGCACCTATTATACGTGAAGCACTGGGATAAGTATTGAGTCCTCTTGGGGGAAGCCTGTATACCCTCCTTCCTCCCTGCCATGGGGGCAGGAAGAAAGTGAAAGAGAAGACACAACTATGGCTGCTCCATGCCCTCTCATTTGGTGACTTGTCCAGCCCTGTGGACCACGTGGAGCAGGACAGTGGAGTTAAGACCTGGGTTTTAGAATCAGGCAGGCCTGGGTTCAAATCCCACTTCTGGCACTTGTGAGCTACATGACCTTGGGCAAGTTATTTGGCTTTTCTAAGTCTCAAGCAAGTTATTAAGTCATTCTGTAAATGGAAAAGATACTTATTGAGCACCTACTATGTGCAAGGTACTGGGGGTAAGTACTAAGCAACGTTCTCTGCCCAGGAACCTTACAGCCTGTGGGAAAGACTGACGTTCACATTTGTAAGTACAAACTGTGGTAAGTTCTCCAAAGGGAAAAGGAAGAACCTTCTGAGACTGGATAGCTGAAGCCCTCATTTGGGTCGTTTCAGGGGAGGGTTTTAAGAGAAAGGCTCTCTGAAGAGCTGTTTTAAGTCGAGAACTGTGGGATGAGAAGGTGCCAGAATACGAGTGTGGGAGAGAGAATTCCAGCAGAGAGCAAAGCATTTGTTTCACCTCCAGCCAGTGAGATCCACCCGCCAATCCCCATAGAGCAGAGGAAGCCCTTCTTAGCTAACAATAAACTTGCTGAGCCTCAGAAAATCCTGTCACTGCCCAGATCCCCCCAGAGAGACGATTCTGTGGCTCTAACCCTCCCAGCTGCACCCCACAGGATGTGTGGGGCTCTGGTGGTCTTCAAACTGCAGCCCTCGACTTTCCCGGCTAATTTTGCCTGGCTGAGAGCGTGTCTCCAGCGAGGCTGGGCTCCCAAGCTGGGCGCCCGCCAGTCAGTCTGGCCAGGGAAGGAACTATTTTGGGAATTTTTATGATGGAGCAATATTTTTTTGGTAAACAAATGGAAAGCTGTTAAACAGGGACGGTCACCCTCTAGCTTGAGGTTCACCTTTCTCCATGTGGAGCTGTCACAGAGGCAGCACTGTCCAGCGGGGAGAATGTCCCCAGGGCTACCCACCTTCAATGCACACCTCATCGTTTCTCTTAGATTAAACAGCTACGGAAATTGACGAGGCTGCTTCCTCCCCCTGCCCCCTCTTGGATTCTTTGAAAACAAAAGCTCTGGTGTGGTCTCAGGTAGTGGGGCCCGGCCAGCCTGATTAACCCCTTAGGGCTTGGGGATGGCCTGTTAGCTTTGGAAGGGACCTTAGAGAACATCTGCCATCCCCCTCAACTGGTGAAGGAACCAAGGCCCAGAGAGGGGAAACTGCTTTCCCAAGGTCACAGAGCTCATCAACTGCAAATGAAGTTGGAGTCCCAGACACCAAACTCCTAGTCCCGTTCTCTTCCTTCAGGAACGATAAGCCAGACCAGAGGTCAATAAAAGGAAAGGGTAGACCCCAAGTTTGGTATTTTGCAGACAGCCTACAAACCATACACGCATCACAAGTCATGAATGTACTAACTTCCTAAGCACTGACCCCACCCTCAAGGTCTCCTGGGAGAGGATTCTCCTTATATCTGAGGACCAGTCCTTTATCCCAGTTCTGACCTCATCTGGCCTGGCCTCTTCAGGCACTTGCCTCTGATTGGCTGCTTGGTGGCTGGGCCTTCTTTACCCAGGGCCCCTCTCCTTGATGCTGGGAGACTATCCCTGCCCAAGCGTCACTCCTCCAGCAGCTCCATCAACTCTTGTTCTGCCCCAGTGGCTCCCAAGCATCCAAGCTGCCTGGGCCCCATTTTCTCAGACTGAGCTACGGCCATTTTTAAATGTCTGAGCTCAGAGAAAGATAATCAGGGCCCCCAAATGAAAACAGCATCAATGCCTTGCCTTCCCCCTACTGACAGAGCTAGGAGGCCACTATATTGTTATGGCAATAATAGCTGCCTCTTATTGAGTCTCCGCCAGGCCCTAATAGATATCTTTTCATTTCATACTCACAACAGCCATGCATGGTATGGATTATTTGTCCCACTTTACAGAGGAAAATGCTGAGGGCCAGAGAAGCCCAAGATCACATGACTGATGAGTAAGTAATGGAGCCGAGATTCACTCCAGGTCTGTCTGGCTCTAATCCCTCAGCTCTCCCCATCTGGCAGCCTCCAGGTATGAGACAAAGAGAGTCTGGCCAGGATGGTGGCAGAACTATGTAGCGGAAAGGACACTGTTTACAAGCTCCAATAGATCAAAGGTTGGAGTTGAAAGAAATGGACAAATAGAACATATCACCTAAGTTTTGAGTCTTGAATTGGTCAGGAGTCTTCCATTTTTGAGTGATAGAAACCCAACTCAATCAGCTTATATACAAGACAGTTTACCTTCATTTGAGTGCCTGGGAAATCTGGGATTACATCTGGCTTTATGAGCAGCTTGATCCATGATAGTCTTTCTCTGCTTGGCTTATTCTTCAGACAAGCTTTCTCCACACGATGGTATCAGTCGTTGCTGGAACCCCAGAATCAGATCCTCTCAGCAGAAAGGGACCATTTCTTTCACAGCTTTGGTGGGAAAACCCCAGAAGGACTCCTACTGACTTGCGTGGGTCATATGCCCATTCTCTGAGCCAATCACTGTAGCCAGGGGGATGGAGGAAAAGAATGTGCTCCTCAGGGAAATCAGCTGAGCTTCGGTGTCTGATGAAGGGGAGAAAAGGTTTGGGGAGACAGAAACAACAGATAACCTTAGGCCAGGGGACTGGGAGAATGTTGGCACCCCTGACAATCAGAGGAAAAAATCAGGAGGAAGGGTTACTTGGGAATAATAATACTAATTACAGCAACAGTAATAAGCAACATTTATTACAGCTTACAAAGCCCTTTCACATACCTTATTTAGTCCTCATCTAACCCAGAAAGGAAGGCAGAACAGGTGTTGTTACTGACCTCATTTTACAGATGAGAGGACAGGTTTGGAGAGGATAAAGGATGTGCTCGTGGCTGGCAGGTGGAAGGTCCGGAACTCTGATGGTGGACTCTCACTCAGGTTCTCTGAATCCCACTTCCGGAGGGGAGACAGGCTGAGTGTGAAGTGCCTGGTGTCCTGAAGGCATATGCTACTCTCAAGGTGACAGGCACCCCTGACCATGTCACTTTGGGGTCATTTACTTAGTGTGATCCCTTGCTAGGTGTTACATACCATGTGGGCAGGGATCATATCTGTCTAGTTCACTGCTCTACCTTAGTGCCGAGCTCTGTGCTTGGCACCCAAGAGGCACTGAATATAAAGTGATCCGGTAGAGCCCTGTTGATGACCTGAGTCTCCCTGGGAATGGAGGATGGGGACCAGAGATCCAGGCTAAGGACTAAGCCTTGGGGAGTGAGCATGGGGGAAGAAAAGTAATGGGAGCCTAAAGTGCAGCATGGTTGGCCCCAGCCCCAGACAACCTTCACCAAATGCACCACAAGCCTCGCGTCTGCTGGGCAGACCAAACTGGACATATGGGACCTACAGACTCTGAAAATCCCATTGGTACAACTGGACTGGGTTGGCAACCATGTGAGTTGTGTCTTCTGGGACCTGTCTTTGCTGTGCCTGATTGCACTTTAAGTTCAAGTTAACTCAATCAAACTCCATTTATTGAGCACCAACTATAAGCCAGGCATTGTGCATATATTGGGCACCAGGTGTATGGTGATAAATAAGACACAATTTTAAGGGTCATTTTAAAGGCCATTCATTTGTTTAACCCTCATTATTTCCCAGATACTGTGTTAAGCACTGGGTGTACAAGATTTGGTGAAAGTCTTATGCTAGACAGGGTGGAGTGACACATTTATGCCCAACTGATCACAATACAAACAATGTGATAAGTGATGTGATCTGCATATAACAAAGTGCTTTGGGATTATAGAGATAAAAGTGACTAATTTTTGTTTGAGAGATTCAGGAACTCTTGATGAGGAGATGCTTTCTGAGCTAGACTAGCAGAGCAAAGGAGAAAGGTAAGTGCAGGGTGTACTTAGAGGATGAATGGTGAGCTGCTTAGAGTGGGGAGAGTCAGTGCTCCGGGGAGGTGGCGGGAAATGGAAGGTGGGAAGGAGGCGAAGCTTGAGGACTGGTTCAGGGATTTCCACTTTATCCTTAGATGCCCTGGTCCCTTGGCAGGGAAACCCTCGCCTGGTATATGTCTATGTTTTGCCATTCAGTCATCTATTGGTTTCATACTTTGTTCTCTGGTCAGCATGTCCTGTTTATGTTTGTTGCCTCTTAAAATGTAAGGTACTAGTGGGCAAAGCCAGTTTCTGTGCTTTTTTTTGTTTTTTTTTAGATTAAAAAAAAATTTGTTTATTTTATTTATTTATTTTGGCTGCATTGGGTCTTCTTTGCTGTGCGCGGGCTTTCTCTAGTTGTGGTGAGCAGGGGCTACTCTTCGTTGCGGTGCGTGGGCTTCTCATTACGGTGGCTTCTCTTGCTGCAGAGCACGGGCTCTAGGCGCACAGTCTTCAGTAGTTGTGGTGTGTGGGCTCAGTAGTTGTGACTCACGGGCTCTAGAGCACAGGCTCAGTAGTTGTGGCACACGGGCTTAGTTGCTCCGCGGCATGTGGAATCTTCCTGGACCAGGGCTTGAACCCGTGTCCCCTGCATTGGCAGGCGGATTCTTAACCACTGAGCCACCAGGGAAGCCCCATGCATTTTTTTGTGTGTGTGCTGAGCCCAGTATAGTATGGATCATAACCAGATCCCCTGGCCAGGAGAGGCTGGCCATGAGCTCTACTGAGTGACTAGGGAGCAAACTCCAGGATAATCAGAGCTGCTGAGACTGAGCCCTCCCCGAGCTTCCTTTGTCTACCACCTTTGGGGTCACCCATAGTGTACACGCTGGAATGCACTGATTGTCCACTGATATCCGATCCCCTTTATTCGATAATAGAACTGAGTTTGAACCAGACACACGCCACCCAGCCTCCCTTGCTACCTGGTATGTCCATACACCTGTGTTGGCAGCCACTGGGATGTGAGTAGAAGTGAGTTGGCCATAAAAGGAATGCATGATCCTAAAAGGAATTCATTAGCACAGTGAGATCAGCTCCGTGCTTTGTGACCACCCAGAGGGGTGGGATAGGGAGGGTGGGAGGGAGATGCAAGAGGGAGGGGATATGGGGATATATGTATACATACAGCTGATTCACTTTGTTATGCAGCAGAAACTAACACAACATTGTAAAGCAATTATACTCCAATAAAGATGTTAAAAAAAATGTTTAACATTTTCAAATGTCACAAGAGAACCTGGAACTGTAATAGCAAGCATTGCACATTTGGGATTTAATTTTGTAGTTCTTTGTAACATTAACCTTGTTAATCTTTGGTATTAATCTCCTTTTTATTGGTTTGATTTGCTTTGGGTAAAACTTTAAAAATCCTTTATTTATAAAATCTATAGTTTATATTTGAAGCACAGAATCTCTACTTTGGTTTCCCAGTTGTATATGTATATCAGATCACTGAGGTTTTCAAGCCTGTATTGTACATAGAATAAATTTATCTAAAATAAATTTATTGGATAAAGCCAAAAAATATATATATATACAATAGAAAACTAGAATTAACTAATTGGAATTTATTTTGCTGTGAATGACTAATGAATGTATAATAAAATTAACTGTAAACTAATAAGCTTACAGTATTTATTTATTTATTTTTAATAAATTTATTTATTTTTATTTTTTTGGCTGTGTTGGGTCTTCGTTGGTGTGTGCGGGCTTTCTCTAGTTGAGGCGAGCGGGGGCTATTCTTCATTGTGGTGTGCGGGCTTCTCATTGCGGTGGCTTCTCTTGTTGCAGAGCACAGGCTCTACGTGCCCGAGCTTCAGTAGTTGTCTCACTGCAGGCTCAGTAGTTGTGGCTCGCGGGCTTAGTTACTCCACGGCATGTGGGATCTTCCCAGACCAGGGCTCAAACCCGTGTCCCTTGCACTGGCAGGCGGATTTTTAACCACCACGCCACCAGGGAAGCCCCAAGCTTACACTATTTAAAAACATGTTCCTCATATTAAAAAATCAGAAATAAGGAATAAATTAATTAATACAAACTTTAAACATTTATCTCTAAAAATAAGAGCAATCATTTCATCGACTAAACCCTGCCCTTTCCCCTTCCTACATCAGGGGTTGAGGACACCTGGAGAAGCCATCTTGGACACAGCAATGGGAGCTGTGTGTTGAAGAGGGCAGCGTCACCTAATGGCCTGGGCCACCTGTTTATGTACTGGGCATTTTTAAGTGTCTTCGTTATGGCAGCTTAGTCTATACCTAGATATGTTTAGTAGAGGGAACCTTGGACAACCAGTTCTTTGTTTTGTGGTCTTACGCAAGTCACCTTATCTTTCTAGGGCTCAGTTGCCACATCTGTCAGATGGGAATATTAAGAACTCTTTCCTTGCTCCATGGCAAGCATTTAAGAGACGCAGATGTGGCTATGATTTGAAAACCGCAGGAGCAAGGCAAGGGTGCGTGGGGAGCAATGTCAGGGTGAGTGAGTGATGGTCTCTGATCATGGTTTATCACTCAGTCATTTCCTCTTAAGGAGTTTTTGAGAAACTCAGTTAAACCGTTGGTCTAGCTAAGCAGAGCTGAGGAGGACCCTGTGGGAGTTCACCATCTGCCCAGAATAATTCTCCCCAAAATTTAAAGTGCTCAGAAAACACAAAGTTTGTCTTGGCCATAGTGGGCCAGACCTAAGGAAGTGATCTGGGGCGAAAAGCTTTTACACAATTGTAAGTAATGGGACGTGCTGAACCCAGTTGAACCTCATTAAAATGCCATGGCGGGTTGAGTGTTTATGTTTCATGCTCATGATGTTTGAATGTTTAAATTCACATGAAAACCGTAAGCACTGAGATGAAATAACTGGCAGGGCCTGGGCCACTATTTCAGGACGAAGGGTACTTGATGGTGACAGCAGTGTTGACAGAACACGCTGCCTCTGAAGTACATGGAGGGCCCCAGCTCAGATGGGCCCAGGGCTCCCCACTCTGCTAACCTACCCATTAACATGATTTGCTTTTCCTCGTGTGAACCACTGCCAGGCACTGGTGCTTGTTCCACACACCCAGGTTGAGTTACGATAAATGAAGGACAGAGTCTGTGTGATTTGGGAGAGGCCAGCAAAGAGCAGAGTGTAAGCGTTTGTTGGGGAAATTGATTGAAGAAAGAAGGCTGTCCAGGAGCGAGAAAAAAGACAATGTGTTTGAAAAACTGGAAACAAATTCCTTAAATAGCTCACAGTAAGAGAATAGTAAGACAGATTATGGCCTGATCATACATTCTGTTCATTAAAAAAATATATGAATTGTCTACTGTGCACCAGGGACCTGTGTTATTAGATTCTGGGACAAAATCCCTGGCCTCATTTTATGCAGCTATTTAAAATGATAGTTATGAAGCTTAGGTAACACCATGGAAAATGCTTATGATATAAATTTAGCAAAAGATGCAAGTGTCCAAATTTATGCACAGTGTGATGACCACTAGATTAAAAAAAAAAAAAAAAGATGGATGTAGAGGAGAATGAAGTGAGAGAAAATATGGCAAGGAAGTAATGACTGAGTTGGGGGGCTTGTGGAGTTATGGCCAACCTGCCTTTATTTTCCTAACTTCCTGTACAGTAGTTGTATTCCATTAATAAATTTTTTAAAAGTTTTTTTAAAAAATAAGGGACATCATCTGACCAAGCGATTCTCCCACATTAACCACTGGTCCAGCCATCCTTCGAGGAGTACTTCACACTGGACCGGCCGGTCTTCCCGTGCCAACCGACTGCTGACCTTCTCCAGGTGTCAGGCTCTGCTCCTCGGATTCTGAATCATAGATGTGAAAGTTTGGGAGGGGCCCGGATATGCAAAAGGGCACCCCTCGTCTCGGTGATGGCAAATTCAGCAGTTCTCCAGTGGAAATGGAGAGGGCCCCAATCCAGCACAACGCGGGGGCTGGTATTTCCCCCACTCTCAGGGCCCGGGCACCCGTCCACTTAGGGCATGAGATGAAGGACTTGGCCAGCGTCCCACCTTGGGAATGGATGGGCCAGGTACCGCCTGCCCAGCCACAGCCAGACGCTCGCAGCTGTGCCTGTGCCCCCCGGAGAAAGCGAAGGTTCTGTGTGCTCACTCCGAACAGGCCTGCCTGGGGCATGACTCTGGGATGTAGAGTGGAATCAGACAACCCAAAAAAATTTTTTTTAATTTGCAAATATTTAATTGAAGAACTACATGCACATGGTTAGGAAAATAAAATAGTACAGAAGGCTTATATTTAAAGCAGACCTCCGTTGCACTGCTCCTTGGATTCAGTCTTGTCTCCCAGAGGCAGGGGCTTTTAACTGTTGCTGTTCTTGGTTCTGCCAGTTTCTTTTTATCTCTAAGTAATGTAATATACTAATCCTGCTGTGTCCTGGTGGTTCCTTAGGGAACTTTATCTATTGTCTCCCTGCGTGAATAAAGCAGGATTTAGCTCATCTGTACGCTTGGGTAGATGTGGAAAAGAGCCATCCAGGTGCTCCCTTCAAAAACCAACGTGCAGGGCTTCCCTGGTGGCGCAGTGGTTGAGAATCTGCCTGCCAGTGCAGGGGACACGGGTTCGAGCCCTGGTCTGGGAAGATCCCACATGCCGCGGAGCAGCTAGGCCCGTGAGCCACAACTACTGAGCCTGCGCGTCTGGAGCCCGTGCTCCGCAACAAGAGAGGCCACGATAGTGAGAGGCCCGCGCACCGCGGTGAAGAGTGGCCCCCGCTCGCCGCAACTAGAGAAAGCCCTCGCACAGAAACGAAGACCCAACACAGCCAAAAATAAATAAATAAATAAATAAAATTAAAAAACAAAACAAAACAAACAAACAAAAAAAAACCAACGTGCAGACCAGCCGTGTGAATAGTGGTCAGCAGACAGCCACCAGCTGCCAGCCCCTTTAGGGTCAGCCTCAGAGGTACACAGCGGCCTCGCCCAGGCCATGCCCTTTCCGGGGCCGCCTGCATCCAGTGCATCACATGAGGGAATAAGGTCAGGCCATTCCCGCTCAATGCAGGACTCAAATGGTGAATGATCACTTCAGTGTTCCTGGCTGGTGGGAGGAGGCTTTGTAGAGTCTGCAACGTAGTTTGACTTGTCCCTCTGTCCAACCTGCTTCCTTCCCATTTGGTTAGCAAACATTCTGTCCACACCAAAATGTCCTTCATATTTGATCCTGTATAAAACATCCACAGAGACATTTGGTCTATGCCAAAAAGTCCTTGAAATTTGGTCCTGTCAAAAGCCCTGTGACATGGACCAAATATGTTCATGGATTATTTTGGCTAGGACCAAATTTCAAGGACCTTTTGTCATGGACCAAATGTCTGTGGACCAAATATCCAATGGACGTCTTGGAGAAGACCAAAGTCCTGCAAGGTCCCACTATGCACAGGTGCCAATCCTAATAAACATCATGTGTCCCTAAGTAGCTCAATGTCTGCTTCCAGGGACCCAATCCTGTAACAATTGTCCTTGTCCCTCTCCCAGTTTTTCAGAGTGTATCAATTTGTATATACATTATCAACTTAGCAGGAACTATATTTCCCAAAATTCCCTCCCCATCATGGTTCCAGGTTAAGGTTAGCCATGAAGGACGTTTGTGCAAAATTTGGAAGGTGGAAGTGAGGCAACAGCCTTTTTTACTCTCTAAAGGTTGGCACAGGGCCAGGTGCCATTGCAGCTCACGTCTGTCACTGACAGGTGGCTCACCTTGTTGGCCTGCTGTCCGAGTTTCCTCCACTCCTTCCAGCTTTCCTTCAGCTCTTCTGTGTCCTGGGCTGGACATATGTGCAGCTCCATGATGAAAGTCACTCACATCATGGCGATTGGAGATAGAGACAGATGCAGGTTTCAGGTTGTCCTTGTGGGTTCCAGGTTGTCCTTCCTCTTCCTTGCTCTCATCTTTTCTTCTTCACTGCTGGTCCCGTTGACCACAGGTCCAACACCAGACACAGAGGCAATAGGCTTACATAGACTACTTATTCAGGTCCCATGACTGTGTACTCCCCATAACAGTTCCTTTTTTCTTGAATTCTAACTGATACAGTCACTATTTCTAGTTCCTCTATTGGTAACTGTTTCATTAGCTCTCAGTTGTATTTGACACCTTACCCTGTAAGGTAGGATATTAGCATCACCATCCTAGTCTTCCCCTCTCACCTCTTCTATCAGATATTTTAAAATTTCTACATTGTTAAGTGTGGTAACATTATATCCTGTCCTAAAATCATAGTGGCCCTTTCCCTTTTTTGTTCACGGTCTGTTCTAAAAGTGGAAGACCAATAAACAGCAACTGGAATAGTGTATTTTGTGTGGGTAAATGGGCGCAGGGCCTGGTGATGGTCAATGATTACATTTCTTTTCCTGTATATCCAAAGGCAGACACCAGTGCCACTCCAAGGACAATATTCTTAGCCCCAAGATCAAATAGATTTTCTTACTTTATGTGCCACCATTTGCTCAAATGCATCTTACCTCTTTTTTTTTTTTAATTTATTTATTTATTTTATTTATCTTTGGCTTCGTTGGGTCTTCGTTGCTGCGCACGGGCTTTCTCTAGTTGCGGCGAGCAGGGGCTACTCTTCATTGCAGTGCGCGGGCTTCTCATTGTGGTGGCTTCTCATTGCGGAGCACGGGCTCTAGGCACACGGGCTTTGGTAGGTGTGCCACGCAGGCTCAGTAGTTGTGGCTCGCAGGCTCTAGAGCGCAGGCTCAGTAGTTTTGGCGCACGGGCTTTGTTGCTCCGCGGCATGTGGGATCTTCCTGGACCAGGGCTCGAACCCGTGTCCCCTGCATTGGCAGGCCGGTTCCCAACCACTGCTCCACCAGGGAAGCCCCATCTTACCTCTTATGTTGTCTCATTTTTAGACCATAACTTTCTTGTTTAGTGGTTTGTTTTTCCCTGAGTTTTTGATTCTTTCCTTTTTTCTCTTTGGGCAAAGAAAGCTAGGTCTTTGCCATCATGTCCCAATTTTATCATCTAGATTTTTACTTATTTTATGTGTACCTTGGATCCATTATATTCTTCTAGAAGTCTTTCTCCTTGGGACTCATTGGCATTTTATTGGATGCCATTTTCTTTTGAGGCTTGTTAAACAGCTGACTTCTGGGTTAATTCCACCATTTCTTGCATTCTCACATTATCCTTTTATTGCCTTGATGTTCACTCCACTTTTCCTGGAGTACATTCTCATTTAGTTTACTCATATAACATGTACAAGAATGAAATATCAAGTATAGTTGACCCTTGAACAACGTGGAGAATAGGGGCATCAACTTTCCCTGTGGTTATAAAGCTAACTTTATAGTCAGCCCCCCGCATCCAGATTCAACCAACAATTGTGTAGTACTGTAGTACGTATTCAGTGAAAGAAATCTGCATTTAAGTGGACCTGCACAGTTCGAATCCGTGTTGCTCAAGGGTCAACTGTACCTATGTGAGGATTTAGCTGTGTGACTTGGACAAGTTTCTAACCTCTGTGTACTTCAATTTCCTCAACTACAACATGAGGATTATGTCACGTACCTCATGGGATCACTGTGGGATTATATGTGATAACATTTGTAGAGTGCCTGATCCTTGGTGCTGAGCGACTTTTGGTTTATTTCCTTAATTAAGCCACTTCTTTGGCTTAGATCTTAAAATGCTCCCACTGCCTATGGAATACAGTCCAAATTTTTTAGCATGGCCCAAGGCCCTCCTTCCATAATTGGATCCTAATTGACCTTTTCAAACTTATTTCTTATTATTCCCTTCATGTACCTTGTGCCCTGCCCAACTCTTCTCCCAGCACCTGTGTCTTCCAGCCATCGAACCTTGACCCTCTGTGTTCTCTCTGCCTGAAAAGCCTTTCCTATAATGTCTGTGTGTCCAAACCCATTTCCCTTCTCAAGTGCCCTCTCCACCATACATCCTCCCCTGATCTCCAGCTACAAGCAATCCAGCACTCTCTGGCTTTTATCCCTTTCTACTGGATATTAGAGCTGTTTTGGCCACACACTTGGCTGGCTGCCTGTGGACAGACCAAACCCTTTTAATACTTCTATGCAGCTGGGGCAACCACAGCAGTGAATGACCCTCTTTTTGCAGGCTGGGCAGGATCCAGGATGCCTTAGGCAACATTTTCAGAGAGCCAAAAAACTACTGCTTCCTTCCTCTCTCTTGCCAGTGCAGCTTTCCTCCCCCATAAACAACCCCTCCCCACCTATACCCCATGGAAGCGCCAACTTTATTTTTGGGAAACCACCTATTTGGTGAGGTCTTATGGCCCCTGGGAAAGTACTCTGCCACCAAATATCTCTTCCATTGGGATTTAACTCCACCAAATAGGTGGTTTCCTTAAAAGTAAAGGGCTTGGGTGAAAGAGGATCCACAGAGTAGTGGGGTACCGGAGACAGATTTTTCTCTATTTCACAGTTTAGGTCTTAGGTATGATGGAGCCCAACTGGTCACCAGGTGAGGCTGGAGGTTGGGGAGAGGGTGGAAGGGAAGGTGATGCAGCCTACGAATATAGGGTTTTCCCCATCCCATTCATGCGCCATGCTCTCTCCTGACCTAGGTGAGACCCTGGACAGCTCCTTGTAATATTACCTTTGAGGGAACCACAGAGAAAGGGAAATCCCTTAACTCACCCAGCCATTTCTGCTGGGTGCAATCCCCAGCCATTTTTGTTCATTTTCAGGATGGGCGTGGGAAAAGAAGCGTGGCCCAAGCTGGTGCTCATCCCAGGCCCTTCTCTTCAGAGCCAGGCCTGACCCAGTCCCTATGACCTGGATCAATGTAGAGGGCATCCAGCACTGGAGGTGCAGAAGCTTGGAGTTGTATGTTTCTGAGCAGGCTTTGCAGCCTATTAAGTTTTGAATTCCGTCTGGTGGTCACATCCTGGACTGGCTGCCCCATGGCAGACAAAGCTCCTTTTGTAACCAGTGGGACCAAGGGACAAGGGAAGCTGAGTTCTTAATGTGGCCAACCAACTTTCAGCTTATACCAATAAATTTCTCCTTGGACCTTTCCAGTACAAAGCCTTGCTAATATGGAGCTGTGGGGCTGCGGGAACTGGCTGAGGCCTGGCAGTGTCCACAGGCCCAGTTCTCCTTGCCCTTGGCCAGATCCAGCTCTGTGGGCTCAGGCAACAGAGTCTTGGGATCCCAGGCATCTAATTAGGTTTTTGTGCTATGTGCCCTATCCAGGAGGAAGGCTGTCCAGGGAAGCCACCCACACCTGAATCAGAGAACACAGTTTCTTGTTGCTGGAAGGGTCCTCAGAGATAGCAAGTCTAACCCTTTTTCTTTCTCACAGGGAATGGGGTGTGTGGATATTGGATCTCTGTTCTCTACAAAGGCAGTGACTAGGCTGGGGCTAGACTGCAGGTCTCCCTACTCCACATCAAGAGATCCTTTTGCGTACACCATGCATGACTTTTCTTCTGGAAATGTGTATGCTTCAACAAAAAGACAAAGGGTACAGGACAATGAGGTCTAAAGAACCAACTGATGATGGTCGGGGTTAAAACAAAGTGATTGACCTATAGGCCAGGGCTGTCCTGGTTCTCCCCTACATCACGCTATAGACCACAATCTGCTGTAAGACCCAAGGGAGCAGTAATTCAAGTAGGAGTCCAAAGGCCTGAGAACCAGGGCAGCCAATGTTGTAAATCCCAGTCCAAGGGCAGGAGGAGACCACATCAAGAGGTGTGTACCAGCTCAAACAGGCAGATGGGAGGGGAAAGGGGCAAATTCCTTTTTCTTCCACCTTCTGTTCTATGCAAGCCTTCAGTGGATTGGGTGAGGTCTACCCACACCGGGGAGAGCAATCTACTTTAGGGAGTTCACTGATTCAAATGCTAATCTCATGTGGAAATGCCTTCACAGACACACCCAGAAATAATGGTTAACCAGCTCTCTGGCTAGTCAAGTTGACACATTAAATCAACTATCACCATGTTCTTGCTTTTCACCAGTGTCATAAGTTTGCTTTTGTTTTTTCTTTTTAAAACCTGGCTCTCAAATTTGAAAAGGAGTCAACTACAGTTCCTTATTTCCTTTGTACCTTCCACACATACCTAGGGCTTCCCAGTGATGCAAAGACTACTTGGGTGGGAGCAAAACCGTGGAGCTCATTTATGATGCAATTACAGACAATTACCCACTGGAAAGTTAAACCTCAGCTAGTTGTTCTGTTGCTACGACAGCAAAGGGGGGCTAAATTGATAAATAATTTCAGGGACTTATGCACATTGGGGGAGGAAATATAGTCAAGTCATTTAGAAGATAGTCTGTGGAGCCAGATATAGACTTGGGTTCAAATCTCAGCTGCCATGATTTACTGACTTTGTGACCTGTGGACAGTTACTTAACCAACTTTTGCACCAGTTTCCCCATATGTCAAATGGGGATAATATTAGGGTTGTTTAGAAGGATTATGTGGATTCATCCATGTGAAGTACTTAGAACAGTGTCTGTTACATAGTAAGTGCTCAATATGTGTTAGCTGTTATTATTATTGGAGGAGAGAGTGAAAATAATAAACATTTGTTGAGTGTTTGGGTGAGATATCGTGGATGCCAGGAGCTTTGGGAGATAGGAGGGTTAATAAGAAGAATAAGAGGTGGGCCCAGCTCTTGAGGTGCTTTCAGTCAACAAGAAAGAGAAGATACTAACATGTCAAACAGAAGGAATGCCATGCAAGTGAGACCAATAGTAACAACTGATTTTTGAGAAAGGGGATTGGATTTCAGAAGGGAAAGAACAGAAATCAGGCCAGAACCTGAACATTCTGAGATCTCAGAGATGGGAAAAGTACCTTGAGTAATTTGGGGGCGGTTGGAAAGTGAAAGTTTCTTCCAGTTAGAGTCCTGGGGTGTGTGTGTGTGTGTGTGTGTGTGTGTGTGTACACCCACTTACAAAAAGAAAGGCCATTTTTTTTTGTTTTAAAGAAAAGAGAGAAAGGAACATTTCCAACACCTCCCTGTAACCTCATTCCACTAGGCCGCTTCAAGAATGCATTAGCACATTGGCTATGGCCCTTTTGTTCCAGCTACCCCAGCTCCCAGGATACCTGGGGGAATTCTGAGAGGCTAGCTTTGCCTCTCAGAGAGAGAAGGAACCAAGCAGAGATTTCCAGGTCAGAGCAGATTTGGACACCCTAGGGGAGTGGACTGGGCACCCAACCTCCTGATACCAGAAGGAATACGGTCCAGGGGCCATTCACATGGAGCCTGATTTATGTATAAATTTCTATACTATGGTTGTTTTCTTAAGTAATAACTAAGGAAAGGAAGGGAGGACTTCAACCTGATTTAGAATCTCTTTTACTTTTGAGCCTTTGTAACCTCAGCTATTTGGAACCCCAGAAGGATAAGTTGTTCTAAAGGGTTAAAACTTGGGTGCCCAAACGTAAATCATTTTGATGGGCTTTAAAAATGTATGCATGCTTCTTTGCTTTGTTTAGTAGAGTATTTGGAGCATGATTTAGCCTTTTCTACCAGAGTACTCTGTCGCCCTTATGATCTTGTGTATTGGATAACTTGACCCACACTAAGTAGGCCCAGATTACTATGTATTTTGAATTTTATATAATTTTATTGAAAAAAAGAAGATCCAAAAGACTTTTGGAATTAGCGTGTAAAAAGCTTAGAAGTTGTCATTCCTGTCTTTACAACAAGAAAAAGCGATTCAAATTGAAAATCAATGACTTTTCTTGAATTCCTCACAGAATTAGGGTTGCAGGGCAAATCATCACCCTGAAATCCATAGAGACATGTGAATACAGAGGAATACAGCTGTGATCAGCTTACCTGGAGCAGATGTTACTAGAGCCATAAACCGGTGGGAACACTTAAGTGATAATTTGACAAATTGCTGGAGATTGAATGTGGACTATCATGAGAGTGAGAAATTCTTGGGGGCCACAGACTTAGGGACCCCACACTCTTGTGGGTTTTACCTCCAGGAACTGCCAGATTCTCACAGTGAAGAGCCAAGAGCCCCTTGTGGCTCTGACAGGGAGAGGGGGAAAGTAATCATTCAAAGCATTCTCCATAACAAAGGACTACTCTCCCGGGGAAAATACTTTTCCAGAGCCTTAGCCTACCTGGAGGAAGTGTGTTTACCCAGCTCCAGCCCCCTTTAGCCTTCCTGTCTCACCTAAAGGGAAGGAGGAAGCTAAGAAACATTTGTGAAGGTCGCAGCCCAGAGACACAGATCCACTAAAAGACTGAGTTTAAATCATAGGATTATATAACACTTCCTCTCCTCACACTTTGCCAACACATCAACAGGGCTCCTGTGTGATGACAGTGAATTACAGCTGAAAGAACTGTAAGGTGAAGACTCCATTTAAGGAGGAGTTCTTAGGGAAGCCCAAAGACAATGGAAGAGACGAAAACAAAGACACTAGAGAAATCTGAAGCCTCTGGCACCTACAGTTACAGCCCAACATTAAACACAGCCCAACTCTTAGCCAGATTAACATAAAGATTTTTCACTCAGTTCTTATTACTGTGTATATCATGTGTAGCTTTCAACAAAAAATTACAAGGCATGCTAAAAGATGGTAAAAAACAGACTTAAAAAACAAAGAAAGCATCAGAGCTAGACTTAGATATGACACAGATTCTGAAATTATCTGACAGGGAATTTAAGATAACTAACATGTTAGGGGCTCTAGTGGAAAAATTAGACAACATGCAATAACTGATGGATAATATAAGCAGAGATTTGGAAACTCTTAGAAAGAATCAAAAGGAAATTCTAGAAATTAAAAAAAAAAAACACATTGCAACAGAATGAAGACTGCTTCTGATGGACTCATCAGCAGACTGATGATGACTGACTGAGGAAAGAATCAGTGAGCTTGAAGATATGTCAATAGAAATTTCCCAGACTGAAATAGTCAAATACATAGAGTCAAGAATGGAATGGTGGTTGCTACTGCCTGAGAGGAGGGAGAAATGAGGAGCTACTGATCAGAGAGCAAAAAGTTTCAGTCAAGCAAGATGAACTAGCTCTGGAGATCTGCTGCACAACATTGTACTTTTAGTCAACAATAATATATTGTACACTTAACACAAAACAAAATAAAGAAATTTCCTAAACTGAAATGCAAAGAGAGAGAAAAAAAAAGGGAAAAACCCCGAAAAAACCAAAACAGAACATCCAAGAATTAGTGGAACAATTTCAAAAGGCATAACATACATATAATTGGCATGCCAGAAGGAAAAGAAAGAGAGAACAGGGCAGAAGAAATATTTTAAGTAATAGTGGCCAAGACTTTTCCAAAATTAATGACAGTCTTCAAACTGCAGATCAAGGGAGCTCAGAGAACACTAAGCAGGATAAACACTAAACATATCTACACTTAGGCAAATCAGTATTCAAACTAGGGAAAACCAAAGACACAGAGAAAATCTTGAAAGAAGCTGGAGGAGATACACACTTTACCTACAGAGGAACAAGGACAATAATTATAGAGTATTTCTTGTCAGAAACAATGCAAGCAAGAAGAGAGTGAGATGAAATATTTAGAGTATCAGAAACCACCCCCCGACCACCACCAATTTAGAATTCTATATCCAGTGAAATTATCCTTCAAAAGTGAAAAAGAAAGACTTTTTTTTTTGACAAACAAAAACTGAGGGAAAATACTTCCAGGGGATCAATCCTGCAAGAAATGTTAAAAGTTTTTCAGGGGAGAAGGGAAATGATGTATGATCAGATGTACATAAAGAAAGGAAGAGCACCAGAGAAGGAATCAATGGATGTAAAATAAAATTTTATTTTTCTTATTATTCATTGATATAAAATATAACTGGTTGGCTCTGGCACATGGATAAGTGAAATGAATGACAACAATGTTATAAGAGATGGGAGGAGATATTGGAAATACTCTGCTGTAAGGATCCTGTACTATATGTGAAGTACTATAGTGTTATTTAAAGGTGGAGTTAAATTAGTTGTAATTGTATATTGTAAACTCTAGGGCAACCACTAAAAAATTTTAAAAGAAGTGTGATTGATATACTAAGAGAAGAGATAAAATGGAATCATATAAAATGTTCAGCTAAACATTCAGTGAAGGCAGAAAAAAAGGGGAAAGAAAAAGAAAGATCAAGTGTAACAAGTAGAAAACAGTTACAAGCATGGTAGGTTTAATCCAACTATATCAATAATCACTTTAAATGTAAATGCTATAAATATATAAATTAAAAGATAGAGGTTGTCAGAGTGGGTAAAAAAACACAAAAATAAAACCAGACCCACTATCTGTTGTTTATAAACAACTGACCTTAAGTATCATGACTCAGATAAGTTAAAAGTAAAGGGATGGAGAAAGATATACCATGTTAACATGAATCAAAGAAAGCTGGAATAGCTACATTAATTTCAGGCAAAGCTGACATCAGAACAAAAAAAAATATCAGGAATAAAGAGATGAACTGATTAAGGAGTCAATTGTCTGAGAAGACATAACAATCCTTAATGTGTGTGCACCTAAAAACAGAGCATCAAAATACATATTGCAAAACTGATAGACCTTCAAGGAGAAACAGATGAACCCACTATTATAGTTGAAGACTTTAGCACTTTTCTTTCAGTAACTGATAGATCAAGCAGGGAGAATACCAGTAAGGATATAGCTTACCTGAATAGCACTACCAACCAACCTGATTTAGTCAACATTTATGAAATATTCAATCCAACAACAACAGAATACATGTTCTTCTCAAGATGACATGGAACATTCACCAAGACAGACCACATTCTGAGCTATAAAACACACCTAATACATTTAACAGAATAAAAATCATACAAAATATGTTCTCAGATCACAGTGGAATTAAAGTAGAAATCAACAGAATGATAGCTGGAAAATCCACATTTGGAGATAACACAACACACTTCTAAATAGCACATAGGCCAAAGAAGTCTCAAGAGAAATTCGAAAATATTTGAAAATGGAAATACTACTTATTAAAATGTGTGTGGTCAGTGAAAGTAGTGCTTAGAGGGCAATTTATAGCATTAAATGCATATATTAGACAAGAAGAAATAGCTAAAATCATTAATCTAAGTTTTCATTTTAGGACACTAGAGTAAGAAGAGCAAATTAAGTGTAAAGCACATAGCAGAAAAAATAATAAAAATAATAGAAGAAATCAAGGAAATTGAAAAACAGGAGAACAATAGAGAAAAATCAATGAAACCAAAAACTAGTTCCCTGAGATCATAAAACTGATAAAACTCTAGCCAGGTTAAACAGGAAAAAAATAGAGAAAACACGAATGATTTAGAAACGAAAGAGGTGTCATCTCTACTGATCCCATGGACATTAAAGGGATGATAATGAACACTATGAACAACTCTATGCTCACAAATCTGATAACTTTGATAAAATGGATCAATTCCTTGAAAGACACAAACTATCAAAACCCACACAAGGAAAAATAGTTTGAATAGGTATATCTATTAAAGAAGGAAGCACTAGGTTCAGATGATTTCACCTGTGAACTCTACCAAACATTCAAGGAAGAAATGATACTGCTCTCTACAACCTCTTCCAGAAAATGCAGGCAGAGAGAGCATTTCCTAACTCATTCTATGAGGCCAGCATTACCCTAATGCCAAAACAAGAAAAGACATTACAAGAAAGGACAAGGAAGACTATTATCTTTCATGTACATAAATGTAAAAATAAAAATCCTCAACAAAATATTAGTAAATCAAATCCAACAATGTATAAAAAGAATTATATAGCATGAGCAAGTAGGATTTATTCCAGGTTTGTAAGACTGATTCAACATTCCAAAATCAATCCATTTAATCCATCACATCAATAGGCTAAAGAAGAAAAATTATACCATTATATCTACTGATACAGAAAAAGCATTTGACAAAATCCAACATCCATACATGATAAAAACTCTCAGCAAACTAGGAATAGAGGGAAACCTCCTCAACTTAATAAAGAACATCTACAAAAAGCCTACAACTAACATACTTAATGGTGAGAAATTGGATGCTTTTCTCTTAAAAGCAGGAACAAGGCAAGGATATCCCCTATCACCACTCTTATTAACATTGTACTGGGAGTCCTAGCTAGCACAATAAGATAACAAAAGAAAAGAAAATTTATACAGACTAGGAAGGAAAAAATAAAAGTTTATTCACAGATGACAAGATTGCCTATGTAGAAAAACTCAAAAAATTGACATAAAATCCCACAAGAACTCCTGGAACTACTTAGCAAGTACAGCAAGATTGTGGGCTACAAGGTTGATATACAAAAGTCAATTGCTTTCCTACATACCAGCAAAGAACAATTGAAATTTTAAAAATGTATCATTTACAATAGCATGGAAAAAATGAAATACTTACGTATAAATCTAACAAAATATGTTCAGGATCTATATGTGGAAACTACAAAACTTTGATGAAAGAAATCAAAGATCTAAATAAATGGAGAAATATTCTATGTTCATGAATTGGAAGACTCAGTATTGTTAAGATGTCAATTATTCCTAACTTGATCTATAGATTTGATATAATCCCAATCAAAATCCCAGAATGATTTTGTAGATATCAATAAGTTCTAAAGTTCATATGTAAAGGCAAAAGACCTAGAATGGTCAACACAAAACTGAAGAAGAACAAAATTGGAGGGCTCACACCACCTGATTTCAAGACTTCCTATAAAGCTACAGTAATCAAGACTGTGTCATATTGGTCAAAGAATAGACACATAGCTCAATGGAACAAAATAGAGATCCCAGAAATAGAATCAGATAAATATAGTCACATTATCTTTGGCAAAGGAGCAAATGCAGTTCAGTGGAGAAAACGTAGTCTTTCAACAAATGGTGCTGGAACAATTGGATGTCTACATGCAAAAAAAGAATCTAGACACAGACTGTACACCTTTCACAAAAATTAGTTCAAAATGGATCATAGACCTAAATACGAAATGTAAAACCATAAAACTTCTAGAAGAAAACAGGAGAAAATCTAGGTGACATTGAATTTGATGATAAAAAAACAACCAACAACTAGATTCTCAGGATTTTGGAGACAGAGAGACGGCCAATTGGTTTGACTTGGTCCCTTGAATGGAGGAGATAGGAAGAGGTGTGTGTGTGTGTGTGTGTGTGTGTTTGTGTGTGTGTTTGTGTGTGTGTGTGTGTGTCTGTCTGTCTGTCTGTTGGGGCTGGGAGGGCAGAGAAACAAAGTAGTTTGGTTTGCAGAGAGAGGAGATGAATCAAAAGCTCAGAGAGAAGTGCAGATGAAACAAGCAAGGAGAGACACTGCCTGGGGTTCCTGGTGACTTTCTAGTCCTTTGGCTTCTATCCCCTGAGAAGACTTCCTATGGCTTCCAAGGATACTCCAGGATTCTTCTAGGAAGATTTCTTCTGATCACCTATGCAAGTTCAAGGTGTTTTCTATTGACTAAGACTCCTGTTAATAGGGTAGTAGGGCCCTACATGAAAATCTTCATGTAGACTTGTACCTCAAGCTCCTCTGTCTCCCTCAGATCAATAGACACTTAGATATATACATTGTATTTCCCCTCAGGTCCAAATACAAAAATCCCTTTCTGAAGCTTTCCAAGAAGGTTAGCATGGCTGAAATTCCGTTCTCTGCCACTGATAAAAGTGGTCCGTATATGTGTGACTGGCCTGGTACCACAGCCTGGATTCCAGAGTTGTACCTTTTAAGCTTCCTGATCACCTCCCGTTTTCTCTTCTCATTTTTTCTAAGTTTAGCTCTGCTCTGTGCCAAGCTTTGCAGCTATTCTTGCTACAGATAAGGTAGTTTAGTAAATAGGGTGAGGGGTTGCAGTGAGCAAAAGACAGACAGACAGAAAGAGCCAGAGGCAAAGTTAGAGTTTGGGCCTTGGTGAGTAAGCCTGGGCCCACTTTCTGATCATCTCTCAGCTTTACATGGTTCAGTAGTTTGATATTATCAGTTCAGACATAGATGACAAGGCCCAGTGAAGCACTGTCCAGTAGAAATATGGTATGACCCATAATGTAATTAAAAATTTCTAGTGGTAATCTTTTATTTATTTAAATTTTATTGTAGTATAGTTGATTTACGATGTTGTGTTAATTTCTGCTGTACAGCAAAGTGATTCAGTTATACCTATATATATATATATATGTCCTTTTTCATATTCTTTTCCATTATGATTTATCACAGGATATTGAATATAGTTCCCTGTGCTATACAGTAGGACCTTATTGTTTATCCATCCTATGCATAATAGTTTGCATCTGCTAATCCCAAACTCCCAATCCTTCCCTCCCCCATCCCACCACCCCTTGGCAACCTCTAGTGGTAATATTTTAAAAAGCAAAAAGAATAATAGGTTAACCCAATATATCTAAAATGTTATTTCAATATGTACTCAATATAAAAATTATTCATGAGATATTTTACATTCGTCTTTTGGAGTACAAAATCAAAATTCGGTGTGGATTTCTCAGTTTGTACCAGTCACATTTCAAGTGCCCAGTAGTCACATGTATGGAACAGTACAGTTGTTAGGCTAGAATTAGGTTTGGCTGCTAGTGTCAAAAGTGGCTTAAACAAGAAAGAAGTACATTTTCTCTTATATAAATGTTCAGGTAGGCATTGAGGGCTATCTGAGATGGCACTGTGGTAATATTCAACCCAGGCTCCTTCTATCTTGTTGCTTCTATCCTCTGCATTGTTGCTCCACCCTGCATTGACTTCCTTTCCAAATTCCTCAACAGTCTAATATGACTGCTTCAGCTCCAGCCAGTGCATCCACATTCCAGCCAGCAGAAAGGGGAAAAGGAAGGAGAAGGAAACACTACCCTCTTATACTGGTACTTCCAAGAAGTTACACATTACTTTGACTTACATGCCATTGGCCAGAATTTAGTCATATGGCCCTACCTAGCTGCAAGGGAAGCTGAGAAATGTAGTCTATGTTTTAGGTGACCATGTGACTATCTAAAATTTGGGGGAGTTCTGTGACTAAAGAAGAAAAAGAGAAGAGATATCGGGAATCAGCTGGTAGTGTTGGTCTCAGACCAATCCACACTAAAGCAATGTAGATCAGAATGATAAACCACAAAGCCAGTTTATGAGGAGATTATGAGATTGTAATTGCCAACAGGGTGGGTGTGTGTGGGTCTGCTGTTGCAGTCTCTTCCCAGTAGGATAATCTAAATGGTTGGAAGATTAATGGATCAGGCTATGATGGCCTGATAGACGCCTTTCCATTTAAGGGTATACTGACCTGCCAAGTGAACTAAATCATTCCTGCCAACCTGTGAGGAAGCTCCCTCTCTGGGATGATGCTAGAGACACTTGGACAAACTCCTGCCCCTCACTGTTCCTTTATCTGAACTTCCTGAGGGCTCCATCCTTCCCTCATCCTAGTTTTGCACATTACAATTCTGCTTACATCAGTTACATTTTAGACTTTGGGAGGAGATTTTGAAGAGACACTGGCTCCTTGCTATAGGCTTTGGAAATACTGTTGTCTCATCAGCAACATTCATTCACTGGACAAGCATTTATTGAGCACCTACTGTGTGCCAGGTATTGCATTATGCTGAGAGTGAATAAGAACCTACTTTCTGTCCTTGCGGTGATCACAATATCTAAAGAATAGGGAAGGTGATGTCAGGCAAGGGCTTGAAAAATGAATAGGTATGCCCTGAGTACCAGGAATGAAAAGGCATCTGAGATAGTGTGATTTATAATGCGAAATCTATATGATCTTTGTCCACTTCTGGCACAGAGCTCCTAAAACCGTTGTAATTACCTAAGTGATGAGAACGACAAAGGTGTTTTTGTTATGTTAATGAGGTGACTTTTGGACAAACCTAAGGATGGGGGCTGGTTGCCAGGAGAACCAACCTTGTGACTGGAGGGCTAGAACTTTCCATCCCACTCCCTGAGCTCCAGGGAAAGGAGAGGGGCTAGAGGTTGAATCAATCACCTATGGCCAATGATTTAATCAACTATGCCTATAAAATGCAGCTTCCATAAACACCCAAAAGGATGGGGTTTGGAGAGCTCCCAGGTGGGTGAACACGTAGTGGTATGTGCAGAATGATGCCCCTGGGGAGGGCGTGGAAGTTCTGTGCTCCTTCCCACATACCTTGCCCTATGCATTTCTTCCATCTGGCTGTTCCTTAGTTACACCCTTTTATAAAAAATCAGTAATCTAGCGAGTAAGTGGTTTCCTGAGTTCTGTGAGCCACTCTAGCAAATTAATGGAACCTGAGGAGCTGGTCATGGGAACCTCCAATCTATGGCCAGTCAATCCGAAGCACATGTAACTATCTGGTTTTAGGATTGGCCTCTGAAGCAGAGGGCAGTCTTGTGGGATTGAGTTCTTAGCCTGTGGAATCTCATGCTATCTCCAGGTAGATAGTGTCAGAATTGAGCTGAATTGTAGGACACCCAGCTGGTTATTGTTTGTGTGGGAGCCCACCCCTGCCCCAGCATGCCCCCCTCCCAAACACACACGTTGGAATTGGTTGCAGAAAATGCAGCATCCTGGGTGGAAGGGACAGCAGGTGCAAAAGTTTAGAGACATCAAAGCACATGACAGGTTTGGGAATAGGAAGTCGCTGGGTGGGGCTTGAGGGGAGGAGGTGCTGGAAGGGTGCTGCAGTGGACACTGTGGTGGCCTCCTTAACATCCATTCCCTTTTGGTAACTACCCCATTTTCCTTTGGGTATCCACCCTCCCTCCACTTCCCATGTACTCTGGAGGAAGTTGACTCCACCCCATCCCTAGGGGTGGGGGCAAATAGCCCCAATATAGACTCATCAGCAAAATCCCTTCTTGCCTGAGAATGAGCAAGTGACCCAGTTCTGACCAAAAAGATTGGAGAAGACTTTGCTGGCAGCTTCAGGAAAAGACGCTCTCTGTCTTTCTCTTTCTACGTGGCATGGAGTGTGGGTGTGAGGCCAGGAATTACTGCAGCCATTTTGTCACCATGAGAGAAGCCTGCCTGAGGTTAAATACAACACCATGGATGGCAGGGAGGACATCCAGAAAGAAGCAGGGGTGTTGATGACATATTGAGATGTTAAGTCAAACCTACCCTGAAGCCCACTCTACCCTTAGGTCTTAGGCAGGTTTGGGCCACAGTGTGAGGGACCTTGGTGTTTAGCCTTTATTCTGGGGGCAGAGGGAAACAGTGGAAGGTTTTCAAGCAGGGGAGTAAACTGATTGGACCTGAGCTGTAGGAAGCTGCCTCAGGGAGCTGAGTGCAATGAGAACCTGAGCCAAGACAGGAGAAGGGGACAGTGTGAGGGTCACTCAGGTGACCGAAGCAGACTGACTGGATAAGAGGGTGTGAGGAGAAGGGCGTGTTTGGGGAAGATTCTAAAACTCTTAGCCTGAATACACGAATGGAGAAGCTCTCTTTCTTCCTCGTTCGACCTCCATCACTGTACCCCCATGAAATCATTTCAGCTGCCAGACTCTTTATTCTCCTTTTTTGTGTATTCAGCCGTCTGATTACAGTTCCTCGTGGGCATGCCTGGTCCTCAAGAGCAGGGACCATGCCTCCTCATCTTCACATCCCCAGGGACCAGCCTGACACATGTTTGGCACTTGATCAACCCTGAATTGGACTGAGTTGATTGCGTACCGGTTCTTGCTGCGCTAGGCGTTAGCTGCACCCTCCTCCCGCCCCCAGGGCTTAGTCATCTCTTTCGTAAGTAGCCTCCAAAAGCCGCAGCCACGATACCCAGCTTCCTTGTTGTTGGCGGGTGTCGGCAGCCTGAATGCCAGAACGCTGGGAAGCCAGCCACTGGGAAGAGCTAGGGTGGTGAGAGGGAGAGAGTAATCAGGACTTATACACGTTCATGCCAGGCGTGTGTGCTCCCCAGGAGATCTGTAACAACGCCTCCTCTCCAGGAAGTAGAAACCAGGCCTCCTTCCTTTCTTTTTTCTCACCTGTCATGTCCTGTGGCCAGAAATACATTCATTGGCTTTCCATGCTTCTAAAATAAATCAGTTTCAGAACCACACCCTTCCAAGCTACCCCAGGTTTGCTCTCTGAGAGTGTTAACCTTCCCATCCCTCCAAGCATAATATGCTGGGGTTCCACTTCACAAAAATATTAACCCTTTAGCTCCTTTCAGAAGAGGGATCTTGGTTTTCCTGAATGTCTGCTCCCCACTATTTCCCCCTCTGCTAATAGTTCATCCCATAGGATATGACTGTATTTTGGGACAGTCACAGGCTGTGGGGCATTGAGGGGAATTACATTAACCTTTTGCCAACTTTGCAGGGCACCCTTCCTTATTCCTTTTATGTCAACCTCCGATGGGTTTTTGAGATACCCCTTGTTCTTCCAACCCCGAAGTTTTCCTCATCACCTCTCCAAGATTTCAAGCTTTTCCCCTGGTCTGTTTCGCCATGGAAATTCCCGGCCCCCCGCTAGCTTGTGCTTCTCAAGGGCTCTGAAATTCAGCTCTCATCTGCCCCAGTGTTATGTTGTTTTCCCTGTCACTATGGCAGGGATTAAGACATGCCAGGGAAGGAGGGCGGAGGGAAGAAAGTGAGCAGGGAAAAGCAGGACGGCGATGGGAGAGAGCCGGATGGGAGGGTGTCTGAGGAGGAAACAGACAAATAGGCTGAGTGCATCAAGGACGGAAAAGGGATTCCTGTTTTGTTTTGTTCTATTTTGGTTTTCGATTTTTAGTTTGGGTTTGTTTCCGGAGGTGAGGAGACATACATTTACTGCTGAATCCTGCCCCCAATGCAGTCACAGCAAAAGAAATCTTCTCCCGTAGTCAATAATCCAGAGGCAATTTCCAGACCCCAGATCTAGTAGGAGAAACTCTCAAAAGAGCTTCCAGTTATTCTCAATGCACTGAGACAGGCCTGCTGGGTCATTGTGACAATGTGACCCAGTGCCACCCCGAGACTTAGGTAAGCAGGCCCTGACCTTTGGAGATCCCTACCCTGGCCTCCCTGCATCCCTGGGGTGAGAAGTCCTCAGGACCAGGGGAGAAGCCCAACCAGAGCCTACGCCCATGCCCACGCTTACCCTTGTCTAGACCTTGTTCCTAGTATCCAGAACCCCAGATTCTCTGCCCAAATGGTCCAAGCCTGCTTCCAGGGCCCATGAAGTCCTGTTTTCCTGGTCCAGGGTACCCAGTGCAGCCAGTGGCCAAAGGGTAGCTGCTTGCAGCACAGGCAGGGGACAGAATGCGGAGGTACATGCTGGCGTTAGGAACATGCAGGTGGGCGAGACCCCCCGCTCAGGGTCAGAACAAAAGGGGGACAGGCCCTGATCTGGGACTGCCTGTCCCTGTGCTGCCACACTGTGGTCTGAGGAGCCTGAGAATTCTAAATTCAAGCTTGGCCTTCCAAGAATGTTAGGAAGGTATGTTTGTGAAGGTAGGAGAAGACATATTTTATTTAACAAGTTGTTAGTTTGACTAATAGCTTTTAAATATTTAGATACATGGTATGTGGGTCTTTATTTGAATTCTTGCCCTGGTCCCCCAAACCTGTAAAACAACAAAGATTTGCCTGTCATGGATGCCTCTATTTTCAGCTGTGCCTCTGAACCTCTTCTTCTGCATGTCCCGGGTCTCCTCTGGTAAATGCCTTCGTTCAAAGGCTCCATACTACGCAAATCAGTTAATAAAGCTTGCCTTAGTTATAGTGAGGGCAGCAGTAATGGAATAGTGGCTATTTTGTTTTCTCTGTTTATTCTTTTTTTAAAAAAAACATAATGTACTCTTTTTTTTTAATTAAAAACATTTTTTAAATTTTTGCCTGTGTTGGGTCTTCGTTGCTGCATGCTGCTTTCTCTAGTTGCGGCGAGCGGGGGGCTACTGTTCGTTGCGGTGCTCAAGCTTCTCATTGCGGTGGCTTCTCTTGTTGTGGAGCACAGGCTCTAGGTGCATGGGCTTCAGTAGTTGTGGCACGCAAGCTCAGTAGTTGTGGCTAGCGGGCTCTAGAGCACAGGCTCAGTAGTTGTGGCGTGTGGGCTTAGTTGCTCCGTGGCATGTGGGATCTTCCCGGACCAGGGATCGAACCCGTGTCCCCTGCATTGGCAGGCGGATTCTCAACCACTGCACCACCAGGGAAGCCCTCTCTGTTTTTTCGTTTTGGTTATCTAGCTTCAGAACCCCCTTTCTGAATTTGGGAAATATCCCATCCTGTACACACAGACTTTTATGAGCCTTGGTAGGGAAGAGAGCTCACATTTCTGTATGGAAGACAAAAATGCTAGGAACTTGCTATGGCAGACACACCAGTCATCTCTCCTGATATCTATTCTCTCCATCTTTAGTAAGAGAACCCCCGATTTTTAGCTGGGCACATGGCTAACTGCATCAAAGACTACATTTCCTAGACCCTTTTATGTCTGATTTGGCCAAATGATCAAGTTTCAACCATTGAGCTATGAGTAATGTTTATGAGTTTCAGGAAGTGGTAGTAAAGGAAGAGGTCATCCTTTTTTGCCCCTTTCTCTTTCCTGATGGCTGGGATGTGGACTTGATGGCAGACGTTCAAGCAGCCATATTTGTCCATAAGGCAGCACACAAAGGCAGAGTTGAAGGAGCTTCAGAGCACCTTGCATGCACTCTTTGCCTTAAACTTCTTTTACATAGGGAGAAATAAATTTCTATTTTGTTTGTGGTTTATGTAAAACTACAAGTGTTTTGAGTTTTCTATTATGTGGTGTGGAACCCAAGCCTGAATAGTTCATTTGTCTCCCCAACCTCTCTTGCAGCTAGGGTGTAGCATGTGACCAGACTCTACCAAGGCAGGCTCTTTGGTCAAGGCAGCCTCAGCAGGGAGCTTGAATTCCTGCAGTAGTGGTTGCACCTAGTGTACAGTGCTGGGGGTGGGGGCAAAGCAGGATGAAATGCCCAGTGCTTGGTGGTGGCAGCAGGTCCTCACCTCACTAGGCCAGTTTTGTCTCATGATTTTGGGTACAATTTTTGGCTGCATGGTCTCAATCCTAGTCTGCCAGCCCACTTGATGATTCTGTAAGTTATCCAATAGCCTGTCAATACATCCCCTCTCTGCTCACATCTGCCAGAGTCGGTCAATAACCCACAGTAAAAATACTTTTTAACAATAAGAGTTCACCAAGATGGTTGGTTTTTGCCATCAAATGAGTTTAACTCAGACTCAATATGAGGCACGAATCCCATCTAATAAAAGTCAGAATTTTCCAATACCCTTGTTTCTAAAGATGCTTCTGGTGAGGGGGGCGGTTGAATTAGGCTCTTTGGAATATTTGGTGTCTCTTGTTACAGGAATACATGCCATCTGCTAGTCGAAGCTATGGTATTTTGGGAGGATACCAGCAACCAAAATTAAATAGGAATTTAATTACATTTAATACAAAATTAAATTATACTCAAAGAGCAGCAGCACTTCACTTATCCAGAGGTGATTTACACAGCAACCTCAGTTATTTGGAACACTGTCAGAAACCAGAGAAGAAGCAAAACTAAACAAAACCCCAAAATGGGTAAAGAAACAACCAACCACCCTCAAAACAAACCAAAACAAAACAAAAAATACCATTCACAGCCAAAATGAATGTCATAGGATTCATGCTCTGCAGTTTATGTATTTGCTCATAGGTAAGGCATTCAGACCCTTCTCCAGGGTCTATTTACTCTTTGTGCAGACACAATTCAAGGGAAAATTTGGGTAAAGAACTTCCCATTCCACAGCAGATTTGAAAGAGCACCTTAAAAATGGAGGGGCGAGGGCTAATGGAGACTCGACACTCTGATAGGAATGACAAGATGGTTGTTAGTTTGTGTTCAAGGCAGAGACAAACCTAAAATCAAAAGTAGACAGGAGAGCACAGTATGGCCTCTGAGCCCATTTAGAGTAACAGGAACAGCACCATGTTCAGTCCAGCCCAAGAATGGAGTGTGGGAGGATAGTGGTGCTATGGTCTGAATGTTGGTGTCCCCTCAAAATTCATATGCTAAATATTAACCCCCAAGGTGATGGCATTAGGAGGTGGGGGCTTTGGGAGGTGATGAGGTCTTGAGAGCAGAGCCCTCAAGAATGAGATTAATACCCTTATGGGGCTTCCCTGGTGGCGAAGTGGTTGAGAATCTGCCTGCCAATGCAGGGGACACGGGTTCGAACCCTGGTCTGGGAAGATCCCACATGCCGCGGAGCGACTAGGCCCGTGAGCCACAACTGCTGAGCCTGCGCGTCTGGAGCCTGTGCTCCGCAACAAGAGAGGCCGCGATAGTGAGAGGCCCGCGCACCGCGATGAAGAGTGGCCCCCGCTCGCCGCAACTGGAGAAAGCCCTCGCACAGAAACGAAGACCCAACACAGCCATAAATAAATAAATAATTAAATAAATAAATTTTAAAAAAAAAGCGAATAATACCCTTACGGGAGAGGCTCCAGAGAGATCCCTGACCCTTTCACCATGTGAGGCTACGATGAGGAGTTTGCAGCCCGGAAGAGGCCCCTCACCTGACCATGTTGGTACCCTGATCTTAGACTTCTGGCCTCCGGAACTGAGAAGTAACTTTCTGTTGTTTATAAACCATTCAGTCTGTGGCATTTTGTTACGGCAGCCTGAATGGACTAACACAGCGCAATTCATGAAAACTCTGGGCATCATGGAAAGTCAGGGAAAATTACAAAGTGGGCCAGTATCCAGTTTTGGTGAACATGTGGAGCAACGGGGATTCCCCCACTGCTGGTCAGAGAATGACCGCTTAGGAAACTGGTTTGGCAGCACCTTGCAAAACCAAGCACATGCAGAATCCTTGACTCAGCAGTGTCCCTCCTGAGTAGGTATAGAGAGAACCCTGGCACATGGTCGTGGCAGACTCATGCCAGAAAATTCATGGCAGCACTGTTTGTAATAGTATTCAAAATCCCTCAGATGCCCATCAAACAGTAGAGTGAGTAAATGCATCGTGACAACATCTGAGATGGAATATTATACAGCAGAGAAAATGAACAAACTGCAGATGGCAATATGGATGAATCTGAAAAACACAATGTTCAACAAGAGAACTAGTCACAACATAATACATAAGTAAGATTCATTTAATATGAAGTTCAAGAACAGACAAAACTAATTATATTGTTTGGGGCTACATCCATACGTGGTAAAACAATAAAGAAAAGCAAGGACATGATTAACACATTCCTTGGTGTAGTGGTTACCTCTGATGGGGAAAGAGGGAGCTCCTAAGGTACTGCAGTGTACATTAAGTCCCCTACATACAAACGAGTTCCGTTCCAAGAGCATGTTCGTAAGTCCAGTTTGTTCGTAAGTCCAGTTTGTTCGTAAGTCCCATAACGTTAGCCTAGGTACCCAACTAAAACAATCTGCTATATAGTACCATACTATAATATGTTTAAAATACTTTTTATAATACTTTTCACACAAATAATATATAAAAAAACAAACTCAAAAAATAAAGAAAACATTTTTAATCTTACAGTACAGTACCTTGAAAGTACAGTAGTACAGTACAACGGCTGGCATACAGGGGGCTGGCATTGAGTCAACAGGCAAAAAAAGTTACTGACTGGAAGAGGGAGAGGAGGTGGGATATGGTAGAGCTGAAGGATAGTCAGCAATAGGAGACGGAGGGCAAGGTGCAATTTCACTCAGGCCTGACACTGATGGCACAGGTTCTGGTTCCTTGCTAGATTCAATTCTATCTACCCTCTTGAAAAAACGACCCAGTGATGCCTGGGTAGTAACTCTTTTTTTCTCATCATAGATGACTTGGTAGAACTGGATTGCATTCTGAATGGCTGCTGCAACCTTCGTGTACCATTCTAGGTTTGGGTCCTGTGCCTCAAAAACTAACTGCCTCCTCAAATAAAGAAAATCCCCTTGCCATTTCCTGTGTTGTCAATCTCTTCGGTTCTTCAGTTACTTCTTCTTCCTCTTGTTCCTCTTCGTCCTTTCTCTGGGCCTCCAATTCCAACAGGTCTTCATTAGTAAGCTCCACGTTCGCATCTTTGAAAGTTCTCAACTTGAAGGTTCTGATAAATGGAATATTTATAAATGGAATATTTCCTGCCATATCAGTAAACAAAGGATGTCACAGTCGTCCATTATTGCAACCCTCCAACGTGAGCTGGTGAGCCCTGAGGAAACTCAGGGCTGAAAAGAATACCTGCCATCTAGCAGCCATCAGACTGCAGCCACTCCCTGCAAAGAGCCCTGAGGAAACAGGGTGTGAAAACACAGGATACTGGCCCCAGATAGCTGAGGTGCATATCAAAGGAATGATTTTAGTGAGCCCAGATTCTTGCATCTTCCCATGCATAGAAAAGTGCTAAATTCCTTAACTTGAGATATCTGGTTTTCTTTAATTAACAATAATCTTTTGATGTCCCGACTACCTTCCCTTGGTTGCAAAACTCTTATATATCCTGACTCTTCCACCCCCTCCACCCCCCATCCCCCATATCCCCCCATCCCCCCCGCCCCCCCCCCCCCCCCCGCCGCTTCCTTGGAGCAGTTTCTCAGAGTTATCTGAAACGCTGTCTCCCGGGCTGCAGTCCTCATTTTGCTCCAAATAAAACTTAACTCCCAACTCTCATGTTGTACATTTTTTAAAGTCAGCATTTCATATGTAGGGGACTTACTGTATTCTTTTTCTTATCGTGGTGGGTCTACCGGTATTCACTTGATTTATATTTTTTAAACTGTACATGTCTGTTTTATACATATGTGATATATTTCACCAACTTTTTTTAAAAAGAAGTAAAAAAACCCCCAAGAGTCAGGTTCTGTCTGATTTACTCTGTTGAAGAAGGCAAGATAGCATTTAATAACATTAGAAACATTTCCACCAAGAACTATTAAAAGAAAAACAGTTTGGGGCCCTTGGACGGCTACGTTTCAGTGATCTGGAAAGTTCATTTATGCGTGACAACACATCAGCTTCTTTTCCATACAACGAGATACTTCAGTAATGACCTGGAGTCCCATCTCTTTTCAAATGACTTTCTGATTTCGTATTGGCTGAGAAAGAAAAGAGAGGGCAGCCTTAGTGGGAGCTCTTTAGTGGCACAGAAGCCCTTCACCAACCTGCTCTAAGGCTGCATTTTGGCCTCCTTCCCTCTGGCTGCTTCCCCATGGCATCACCTGGGAGCCTGTTACAAATGCAAAATCTCAGGCCCCACCCCAGACCTAGAGAATCAGAATCTGCATGTGAACAAGATCCTCAGGGGCTCCAAATGCACACTGAAGTATGAGAAGCACTGCTCAGGTCAAGACCATGACCAGGGACCAGATACTCAGCTCTTTATAATTTTAGGAAAAACTGCTCTTTGAACAGTCCCAACATGGACACTCCTTGTACTGAATTCCATGCTGCAGTAAATAGTGTTCAGAACAAGTCAAATTCATTCATTCATTCCATTAATATCAGGATGAATTGTATGAAATTGTCATTCAAAAATGGTTGAATATTGTCAGTTTGATATGGTCTAGCTCTTAATATTTACTGAGCTCCTATTATGTGCCAGGCACAATGCTACGTATTGGGGAAATAGCTTCTGGCAAAACTAGCTTTGGTCACTGCCCTCACAGAGCTTACAGTCCACTGGGAAAGGTGGTCTTTAATTAAAAAAAAAAATCCACACGAATAGATGTAAAATCACAATCACTTTGTAATAGTTACACGGTGGAGGCCCCTCGCACGTGCACTGTCATGAGTCGATGTATTTCAGGGAGGGGGTCAGTCAGAAGAGGCCTCCCTGAGGAAATGTGATCAGAAGTGAAATCTGAAGAGGGTGAGTGAGGAGCACGCAGACTCGGGGAAGAGAATTCCAGGCAGGAGTCACAGCAGGTGCGAAGGCCTTCTGTAAACGATTCAGTGGAAGGCAGAGAGCCCACCCTGACGGCAGGACCCAGCCGGCCAGGTCTGGGGTCTCTATAAATAAATGATCTTGCCAGCAAGGTAGCCACATTTGTCCACAGCAGCTCCCCAGGCTTTCTGCTTCTCCTGCAGCCTCTGTGTTTAAGGAAGCTGCCAGGGCTTTCTCTCCCCCAGGGGAAAAGCGACTGGCAGACCACGCTTTAATGGTCTTGCGAGTCAAATTTACTCACTCACATTTGTGCGGCCTGCTTTTGATCCTTCTTGTTTGAATAAACTTTGGTGGCCTCGGGGAACTTCTTTCAGTTCCCTGAATGCCAGCGATGATCTGTCTTGCTGCTAGGACTTTGCACATGCTGTTCCCTCTGCCTGGAACACTGCATGGGCAGCCGGCCTGCCTCCCTCCACTCCAAATACCTGCTTCACTCCCACTCATTGTCAGCACCCATCCCGGAAGTCTTCTTTACCCCCTCCCCCCACAAACCTGATGCTGCTCCCACAACCCCCTGCACATAGACGTGTCAAGGGCTCATTGCCCACAGCACCAAGTCTGATATGACTCACCAGTGCTCTCCAGCACCCAGCTCGGGGCATAGTAGGTGCTCAGTATTCACTTGTTGAATGAATAAATGGAAACATTGTATTTAACCTGATGTACAGCTGTGGCCCACACTGTGGGTTGGCTTCCTCAACTGCCATTTCTTCATTTCTTTCTTTCTTCCTTGCCTGCCTCTACTCTCTATAGAGGCTGGTTTGCTTTTCCAGCCTCCCTAGTACATAGAAGTGACCATGGGACACAGTCATGTCAATAAGATATCTGCTGGGGATTTCTGGGAAATTTTTTCCTTGTTTATAAAAGGAACTCACAGCTGGTGCTGTCTCCTTCTTCCTGCCTGGAACTGAGCTGTGATGCTTGGAGCTGCAGTAGCCATGTTTTAACCATGAAGGAAAGGCCAATAGAATCAAAGAGACAATAGTTTGGAAGTTGCTGAGCCACAGAACCAGAACAGTGGCTACTTGTCTCTAGATTTCTCCTTATTTGAGGAAAATGAATGCCTATTTAGCCCATTGTTAGATGGATTTTCTGTTATTTGCAGCTGATAGCATGCCTGATAAAATGTGTCTTGATGGCTGCCACCAGGGATGTAGGGAGAAGGAGAAAACAGTAGGGAGAGTGTACTCTTTAGCTTGTCAAAGAAGGAAGTTAACATTTGTTGAGTGCCGATCTGTCCCTGGTTATTACACTAGTTGCTTCATATATATGACATTTAACCTCACAGTTCATCCAAGTAGAAGTATCCTGTCATTACACAGATGAGGCAACAAAGGCCCAAGACCTACATGAATTGCCTCGGTTGGCAGTGGTAGAGCTGGGGTAGGGCCAGGGTCTCTCTGCTCCATCCCACTGCTGCCCTGAAGGGGAGAGTGGTAGCCTTAGCAAAGTCAGCCAAGTGTTATGGGAGTGGGAGCACCCGGGGGCTTGTCTCAAATCCAGACCTCCCCCCAGTCGACTAGGATTCTTCTAGCTCAACATCCTTTGTGTCTAGTAGCTACACTAGCTTTATAAATGCCCATCCATTTATCATAGAGATGGTCATACATCACTAATTTTAAAATGGCCACTGCCACTGCCAGAAACTTCCTGCAGAGAAGCAAGTCCTTTGACTTCAGCTCAAGCATTTTTCTCAGCAGGGCTTGTGTCTTGGAGGTCCCCAGTGCCTGGGCAGGTGGTCCTCACTGCTTCCCTTTCGCTGTCCCCCGAAGCACCTCCTCTCTCTCTTCCCTACTCTAAGAGCCTCGTAATTTCATGCTTTGTCAGTCTCTACTCCTGAGAAAAACAAACAAACTTACAAACATAATTGCATCGAAGTGTTGGCTATTTAACTTGCTCCTTCTTTCAGGCCCCTCTTTCCCCCCACTGTCTAGCCCTGGTAGCTGGACATAGTGCTACTAATAAACACCCCAGCCCAGGCCCACACTGTCAGAACCGATCCTGGACTTTGGCTGGGCTGCACAACAGTCTCCTTGTCTGGTCCTACTTCGGGACTTGAGACATTGTGCCAGGCTCTGTGCTAACAGCCATATGACTTAAGCATTATGACCCCATTTTACAGACATGGGAACTGAGGCTCCTACCCAAGGTCATACAGGGAGGACTCAAATCCAAACCTGTTGGACAATAAAACCTAACTGTAAGACTTCCCTGGTGGCGCAGTGGTTAAGAATCCACCTGCCAATGCAGGGGACATGGGTTCGAGCCCTGGTCTGGGAAGATCCCATATACCACGTAGCAACTAAGCCAGTGCGCCACAGCTACTGAGCCTGCGCTCTGCAGCCCGCGAGCCACAACTACTGAGCCCGCGGTGAGACAACTACTGAAGCTCGGGCACCTAGAGCCTGTGCTCCACAACAAGAGAAGCCACCGCAATGAGAAGCCCGCGCACCGCAATGAAGAGTAGCCCCCGCTTGTCGCAACTAGAGAAAGCCCGCGCACAGCGACAAAGACCCAACGCAGCCAAAAATAAATAAATGAATTAAAACAAAAACAAAAACAAAAAACAACTGACTGTAGTCTTCTTGGTAAGGGTGTTTCTCACCTGGTCCCTCAGCCATCTCCTTCCTGCTTCCTACTCCCCACCACCATTCCCAGGGAGCCTGAAGATGCCTCGTTAAGAGATTTATTCCTTGAGGCTGAAAGCATTTTGATTTTCAAGAGTCTCCATTAAAATGCAGAAGCCCCTGGGAAGTAAAGTCCCCTAAACCTTTATTTTACAGCACTGGAGTAGGGAGAGTTTCACGCACAGGTCCTGTGGGAGGACAACTAAGGGAGGGCCTGGGGACGGGGAGGAGAATGAAAGTGTCTAATTGGCTCAGGGCCCCTTTCCCCTGGGGCCTTGATGAGCCTAAGGTTAGCTTCCTACCTGAGTCCCAGAGGCCCCAAGGCTGATCATTTCCAGTGAGCTACTTAGGGAGGCCAATTATGCTGAATGCCTTCACCTCCTTCTCATATTCTACTGTGGCTTCCAGAAGCCCTGAGCCCGGACTGCTGCATTGAGAGGTGGAGCTGAAGGGCCACACACTCTCTCCTAACTACGGGACCCAAAGTCTGTGGCTCAGAGATCCGGGGTCCCTGCAAGGTGGGTATGAGCATGTGGTGTGTGCACATGCATGTGGGGAGGGCTTCAAATGCTACCTGCCCCCCTGGCCCCTGGGTTGTCATGGCAACCTTTCCTTGAACCAATCTCATGTTGGTCTGGGTGTTTCTGAAGGCAAGCCTTCCTGGCTGACGGTGCTGATTCAGGCTGGGCTGAGAGCCCCTCCAGATGAAGGGACCATTGCATTTCTGCTTTGACACCTCAGGCTTCCAGGACTGAACCTCGAGAATCAATATTTTTATTTCTGGCTCAGCGCGGAAAGTCTCTTTGCTGACCTGCAGGAATAAACCTACCCCTCGGCATGCTGGGTCAGAGCCTGAAGGCAGATGACAAATGTCCCCTGAACTCGGAACGTCCCCTGGACTCCCCTTCACTGTCTCCCTCCCCTCGTTGCTTTGGTATTGGATCCACTGCTTTCTTTTCCTGCATATTTTCAGAAAATAGGAGGCAGGTTATCCTAATGAGGACTGAGGAAGAGTTCATCAACATGCCAGATATGGTGGTCGTACTTTACACGCCTCATTTACCCTCACTACGGTCACAAAAGGTGCAGACGAGGACTCATTTTACACGTGAGGGCACAGATGTTCCAGGAGAGTTAGCGGCTTGCCTGGGGTCATGGGGCCAGGCTGTAATAGAGCCCAGATGGGAGCCCAGTTTGTCTGATTGTGAAGCCGGTGCTAGAACCGCTAGCACACTGCCTCTCAGTCTCAGTCCTGAGAGCACTGTCTACGGTGAGTTGCATAAATCTAGCTGCAAGGAATATAAATGCGGCCCAGGATAGAGGTTTCTCCCTGTCACTGCCACTGGAAACCAACGTGTCTAAGTGTAAAAGGACCCCTCCCAGGATTTAATGATCTGGAAGAAGTATCAACCCGTCTCCTAAATAAAAAGTTCGCATTTTGTTTAAAATAGCAACGTAGTGATTTCCAGGCTTTTTAGACTTGCAGCGCTCTGTTGCTTTTGGTTGTTTGTTTTATTATTTTAAAATGTTTTAAATTTTATTTTTATCTTCCTGCAAAAAGCCCTCCTAGAATGTCAAATCTGGGAGCTCTGTGGGTTTTTTCTTCATTGGCATCACTCAAAAGATGCAAAAGGAAGGGAAAAACTACCCACATTTTCCTTCTGGTAGAGGGAAGGGAAAAGACATGAGAAGTTCATGCAACGTGCGTGCAGCTAGAGGAAGAGGAAAACCCAAATGAGCCTTGCACCTTACCGGGGGTTACATCTACTGCCTCACTGCAGAGTGCCTGCCCCAGAGTGAGGCCGGCGCCCCCCGTCCACCCCACACCAGAGCCCCAGGACGGCGCCACTGTCCCCGCAGCCACTGCTGCCACCCGTTTTATTATTGTGAATATCCCTTTTGTAAAAGGGCATTTATCTGTGATATGAGATTCAACTTTAAAATGTTTGCTTTGAAGTCTTCATTGAACCCCCTTAAGACAACTGGAGATGCCTAAAGATGTTACCTAAAGTAAGTGCAGCAGGTTACCCGACGTGTCCACTTCGTGAACATTCGTTGAGCTGTACACTTGAGATCTGTGTGCTTTTTTGTTTGTATGCTATAGTTCAATAAAAAAATTCCCTCAAGTATCAGAAAAATAAAAGAGTGAGGGCTCTGTCTGAATGGTGTGCAAATGAGAACAAGTGTGTGGGCGTCCGTGATCTCTGGTTTTTGGTGCAGCTGATGGGCTCTGATTTGGGGCCTCGCATATAGCTCTCAGGGCCTCTACATGGGCTGCCTCACCTCCACACCCTTGTGAAGACCTTTCTCTTAGCAGCCTTCTGGAGATCCTGTGTCCCTGCCTTTCAGCTTCCAGGGGGTCAAAACATAGGGTTTGCACAGGGTCGACTATAAAGACCCCAGTGCCTGTGTGCATGCACCCACACGTGCAGGACACAGGTTGGCCAACAGCTCTGACAGCAATTAGGTGGTTTTTATTTGCATGGCGCCTCCAGCACATGCTAGCTGTGTGACCCTGGGTGAGTTTCCTAACCTTTCTGAACCATAGTTTCTTCAGCTGCAGATGGAAGAGGATAATACTGCCCACATTGTAGGATTGCATAAGGAAGGATTAAATAGGATGCTGCATGTGAAGGGCTTAGCCCAGGACCTGGTATACAGTAAACACTAAAACCATGTATGGAATGTCTGGGGATGAGGCTCAGGCATCCAGTTTTTAACACGCCCTGTAGGTGATGCTGAGGCACAGCCAAGGTTAAGAATTATACTCTGGGCTTCCCTGGTGGCGCAGTGGTTAAGAATCCGCCTGCCAATGCAGGGGACACGGGTTCGAGCCCTGGTCTGGGAAGATCCCACATGCCGCGGAGCAACTAAGCCCGTGAGCCACAATTACTGAGCCTGCGCGTCTGGAGCCTGTGCTCCGCAACAAGAGAGGCCGCGACAGTGAGAGGCCCGCGCACCGCGATGAAGAGTGGCCCCCGCTCTCCGCAACTGGAGAAAGCCCTCACACAGAAACGAAGACCCAACACAGCCAAAAATAAATAAATTTATAAAAGAATTATACTCTGACCTGGCTTCTGCCCCCGCCCTGCTGCACCATGGAATATCTAAAACATTAATTCTCTTCGCTCCCTGTTTCACAGATTAGAGCAGAGGGCAGAGGGGCCTGCCCTTTGGAAAGGGTGCATAGACGCCAGAGGAAAGTCATTTCTTCCTCTCCCCCACAGTCATTCACTGAATGTGTGCCAGTTGAGGTGTGAGGGAAAGACAGACAGATGGCCAGGTGTGATTCCTGTCCTTAGGGAGCTACCTGCTCACAGAGGAAATTACCTGATGACACACACTGTGATGAAGAGGCACTGAACTCTTGGGCTCTGGTTCCAGCTTTGCCCCATCTGAGTGTCTCTGGGCCTTATTTTTCACATCTGTAAACTGAGGGGGATGGACAGGGTGATTGCTGAGGTCTTTCCATCCCTGACATTCTATGAATGCATAATTTTATCCTTAAAAATGCTGTACTGTAAAACTCAACAATAAGAAAACAAACAACCTAATTAAAAAATAGGCAAAAGCTCTAACAGACACTTCACCGAAGAAGATATACAACAATTAAAATAACGAGATACCACTACACACCTCTTAGAATGGGCAAAATCCAAAACACTAACAACACCAAATGCTGGTGAGGATGCAGAGCAACAGAAATGCTCATTCATTGCTGGTGGGAATCAAAATGGTACAGTTACTTTGGAAGAAATTTTGGCGATTTCTTACAAAGGTAAACATACTTTTACCATACGATCCAGCAATTGTGCTCCTTGGTATTTACCCAAATAAGTTGAAAACATGTCTGCATAAAAGCCTGCAAGGGAATGTTTATAGCAGCTTTATTCATAATTGCCAAAATTAGGAAGCAACCAAGAGTCCTTCAGTAGGTAAGTGGATAAACTGTGGTATATCCAGACAGCGGAATATTATTCAGCATTCAAAAGAAATGAGCTATCAAGTCATGATATGACATAAAGGAAACTTAAATGCATATTACTAAGCGAAAGAAGGCAGTCTGAAAAGGCTACATACAGTGCAATTCCAACTATATGACATTCTAGAAAAGGCAAAATTATGGATGCAGTAAACAGATCAGTGGTTTCTGATGGTTAGTGGGAGGCAGGAATGAATAGGTGGAGCACAGAGACTTTTTAGGGCAGCGAAACTACTCTGTATGGTACTATAATAATGGATATATGCCATTATACATTTGTCCAGATCCATAGAATGTACAACATTAAGAGTGACCCCTAGTGTAAATGATGGACTTTGGGTAGTAGTCATGTGTCAGTGAGGGTTCATCAATTGTAATGTACCACTCTGGTGGGGATGTTGATAGCGGAGGAGGCTGTGCTTGTGTGGGGCGCAGGAAGTATATGGGAAATCTCTGTATCTTCTGCTCAATTTTGCTGTGAAACTAAAGATGCTCTAGAAAATAAAGTCTACTAAAAAACAAAAACAAATAAAACACCATATTGTGTATGGTTAAGAGCATGTACTTTTGAGCCAGACTGTCTGCGTGTGAGTCCCAGCTCTGCCCCCTCACTAGCTGTGATCTACAGCAAATGAGCTAAACATTCTGTGCCTTCATTTCCTCATCTGTAACATGGGTATAATAATATGCCTGCTTCATGGTCTTCTGTGAGGATTAAAGGAATTAATAAACCTAAAGCATTTAGCACAGTGGTTGGCATATAGTAAGTACTCAATCAGTACTAGCTACTATTAAAAATGTGAACCTCTTTAAGAGCTGATTCCATTCGATCAGCTGTTGCTACCATTTGGCCATAGCAATCCCTTGCACTCAGGAGACACAATCAAATGCCTGGCAGAATGGAACTTCTCTCCTGTACATTGGGGTAGAAGATCTTCTTCAGAGCTAGAGCTTTCAAGCCCACGCATGCTCTGAGGCCCAGAGAAGATGCCTCTTAATGGGACCATGCCAATGGATCAGGCAGGGAAAACAGCAATGTACCTACATTTCATTTGCCTGAGTAACCTGGCAGATTCCCCCTGTCCCCATTCTTTCCTTCACCAACCAAACACTCTTCTGTTTCTGATGTCACTCTGGGGAAGAAACCTCAACGATTAACAAAGATTCGTGTTCAAGTTTGAGGTGATCTTATCTTTGACCACAGCGTTTGCTGTGGGGCTCCCGTGGGCACCATGACATTTGAGAGATTAGTTTAGAACCACTGACAAACTTTGACATTTGGTCGCATACTTATAATGCATTTAATGTTTATTGGACATTCTCCCCAATAGTTCTAATGGCATAATTGTATTTGGAATTTACACATATGCATTTCAACACATTTAGTTTGCATTGCAATTTAGGATTTTTTTTTTTTAAAAAGGGCCTAAGAACCTTAAATGATATATATTGCTTTCAGATAAGGAATAATGTACTTAAGAACAGGTACTATAGTTGACCTTGGCCAAAAAGGGTCACTTGGCCACCACCTGTAGAGACCAAGAAGTGAGTGCCCCTAATAGGCAACTCCAGACACTTTCCCTTCCATAGAAGATACGTTTGCGTCACCATTTCATTGATAATGATAACTGCGATAGAGGACACCCTATCTCAGGGGATGTTAAAGTCTGCCAAGGGCTTGCATGAACGTTAAATTACCTCGTTTAACCCTCACAACAGTCTTGGTAAAGGAATCTGAGGCTCTCAGAGACCAAGGTGGGAGCCCAAGGTTTTTCAGTTGGTAATAGGCACAATTTGGACCCAGCTCTTAGGCTTCAAAGCCACGCTCGATCCCTTAAGTTTTAACACTTCCTCCCTTCGCTGGCTGTAACTGGTGGCTGGAGTTGCGCATCTAACAGCCCACCTCTTCCTTCCCGGCTGGCAAAGGTTCAATTTATTTAGTTCCGGTATCCACACCGCCTCCAAGCGACGAGGCCAGTCACCATCAACCCAGCACCCTGGCCAGGGATTGGTCTAGTGGTGAGCATGTGACTAAATCTGGCCAATGAGTTGCGAGGGGATGTCTAAGGAAGGGGTTTTCCTGACCTTAAAAATTGAGTGCGGAAGAAACTATCTTCTTCCGCTGATGGGCAGAGCTCTGTCTTTCCACGGTTTTATTTTGATTCCTATTTTACTGATCATGATCTTTTTTAAAGAGCACCCGGCTAACTTCCTTTGACTTGGCCTGTGGGCCTTGGCTCATCTCTGATGACACCGAGACTGGGTCTGCGGTTTGATGGCGCTTGGCTGCAGTTCCGCACTGGCCCAAGGCAGGGAGCCTACCCCAGGGAGAGGGTGCAGCTGTCCCCTGTCGGATGAGCCTGAGTGGCTGGCCCAGTGGGAGCATTTGTGGACTCAGGCCCCCCAGTTGCTCTCGGAGGAGGCTGGCAGCCAAGCCCCCGACCACACATGCGCTTTACTCCAATGCTTCAGGAACAGCGCGGGGGAGGGGTGACGGGCAATGATGACTCCTTAAGCGGAGTTTTCTCTGTGAGACCATGATTACTAAGCACTGTGGCTTGGAAAAGCCCTTTCTTCTTTGAGAGACCAAGTCCCAAGTGAGAAACCAAGAATCAGAAACGAAGTTTTTACACATGGACATTAACTCCTTAGTTTCTAGTACCTTGGCCAGCTTCCCAAATGGGTTTAGTAAATCTTAACTGGATGGGTAACATTAACAGCACAGAATGAGTACATGGCATTTCTATTTTCAGAGTGAGTCTTCTGTTGCTTCCTTTATTCTTCTGTCAACCCAGTGGACAAGGTAAGGAAGGGATTACCAACCAGTCACATGACACTGGGAAATACCTTTATGTGTACCTACCCAACCATACCCAGGCTCTGGGTTAAGTGCATCATATGTGGTCTTGCTTAGTTCTCACGGTGACCCTATTCAGCAGGAAGTCCTACCTTCACTTTACCTCAGAGTATAATGAACCTCAGAGAAAAGCATAAATCCTGGGGCTGGGATTTGAATCGAGCCCCTGCCACCTATGTCACATGATATTTCTGGGTGTCCTTTTCCTTAGATAGAAGATAAAAGGGTTGTAATATGGACTCTCTAAGGTCAAGTTTAGTTCAAACTCTATGATTCTATGAATATTATCCTCTGCCTTTGAAAAATGGAAACAAAGCATAGAAATTATCTTTGTTCGGGGCCACATAAGCTGGAGGTAGGTGAGCCCTCTCAAAACAAGGTCTCTGGGCTCCCTTCTCATTGCTCGATGAACAGGCAGTGGGAGTGGCTCCCAGTCTTAGGGAGTTGAGATCAACATGCCCCACATCCATCTGGCTTCACTGCCCTTGTCTGTCTAGCTTCCAGTCAGTCTTCATTGCTGTCAGTATCTCATCTCTTTAAAAAAGGTCCAGCCTCTCCTCCCAGGCAAGCAGTGGCCTGAGCCTCTGACCTGGGCTGGGTTCAGACCAAGGCTGAACACCTTTGTTGGGGAAGATTCAAACTATAGCATCCAAGAGCTCCCTTGCTCAGCCCTTACTTGTGCTAAGCACTGTTCCAAGTGCTTTATAGGCAGTACCTCTTTGTATATTTACATATTTAAATCTTTATAATACCCCTATGGGTTGGGTATTACACACACCCCCACACACACCCACACCCCATTTTAAAGATGATGAAATTGAGCACAGAGCCATTAATTAACTTGCCCAAGGCCACACAGTATGTGTCAGAGACGGGGACAGTCTGGTTCCAGAGTCCATGCTCTTTGCCACTATGCTCTACTGCCCTGCACGATGCATTAACCTTAGGCCAGGTAACTAGATGAAAACCTTGTATATGGATGGCCATGGATGACAACCTCAGACCCCAAGATAATGAAGAAGTCTGGGAGAGTTAGGGCTGGGCAATGGAGTCTCAGGAGACCCCCTGGAGCACTGAAACTTTGACCTATGGGAGGAGGGAACAAGTTTTTGTAGGACACCTGCTCCTGTGCTTGAGAGGAAGAGGCCTGGGGCACCAAGCTGATTTGGATAAGAGTCCCTGACAAGTAGAGAAAGGTTGATTCTGATGGTTTCTCTACCTATCTCGTAACACTCCCTAATTCTCCTTTGCACAGTTGTAATTATTTAGTTAATTAGCTAATTATTCTCTCACCAAAGAATTGGGCCAGCCTCGTTCAGGATTGTATTGCCACAGCCCTGCACATACAATCAAATATTTGTTGAGTGAATGAATGAATGAATGAAGAAATGAATGAAAATCCGGCCCTGTGATCTAAAGTATACTTTCAGTCAGAGCTCTTGGGAAGGTTATTAAAGGGGAGGGCACAAAAATAACAAGCTGGCATTTGAGGAAGTATTTGAAAGGAAAGGCAGGCTTTAAAAGGGAGGAAGGAGAGGATTAGGGAGGTGTATTTAAGAGATACAGAAACACCAGCAGGAGGCAAGGGTAGGGAAATGTGGGCATAAAACCTGAAAGGGAGCCTGTGAGCCTGGCCAGGGCTACCAAAGACGCCTTGTCCAGAGGCCTCCCTCTGCAGGACTCACAGCCCCCCTCCGAGCCTCGTCCTGAGGCCAGCCCCTAGATGTCTCCCTGTAACAGCGGTGAGTTCTAATTGTAAATGTTTTATCTTCATTGCCCAAGGACAGCAGATCCCCCCAGATTCCGAGTGTGGGGAACTTTTCTGCTTCTTGGGATGAGTTTCTGTTAGCCTGGCCTAGAGACAGGTACAAAGCTGGGAGCTCTTTGGAAGGCACCCTTGGGCCAACTTAGGGCAGTGTGCTTAGGAAAGCAGGTGTCAAAACCTGGCCTGGATTGCCTGGAGCTGGAAGAGCTTTCCTAGAAGTGAAAATACCACCCCTGCCCCCGACACTGGGGCTCACACAACAGCCCAGTCATAGGGCCCCCTTGGCTCCTTCCCACACCTCTCTCTAGCACACCACCAAAATTGTTGAGTGTAAGAGGAAATGCCACCTCCCGCAGAAAACCTAGGGGACTTTTTTTTTCCCTTCAATAAACATTTGCTGAAATAACTTTTATTGGTGGTTGTTTTAAAACACAGAGCATAAAAAGAGTCCTGAGAATTATTCCCATCATAACTTTTGTTCAGCTAGATCTGTGTCATCAGTGTGGGCCTCAATTTCCTCATCTATAAAATATGGCGCCCCTTCCTCACTTCAATATTCTGCAAGTGTGCGCTGTACAAGGAGTGACTGATCATTACATTCTGCTCAGCATCTGTTTGATGAATATTCTTTAAGTGCCAGGAGCGCAGACTGCTTTTGACATTATTGGGGATACAAAAGAAATGATTTTCTGGTCCCTGCCCATCACTTCTTTAAGTGTCCATTAAATGCCAACTATAAAGTCAGTATACGGTAGGTGCTATAGGAGTTTTAAAAATGTAAGATGTTGTCTCTATATCTAAGGTAAACTCAAGCACATTGGAATGACACTGCATGTATGAAATAAAGAGAACATTTTAACATAGCATATGATTACTGTTAGATGGGCAGGGATGTGCTACTTAAGGTTGGAAGAGGGAGAAATCACTCTGGGTTTGACAGATCTAAGAAGGCTACCTAACAGTAGGGCTTGGGTTGGCTAAAACTTAATGTTGATGGTGATGATTGTGGTGATGATGATGAGGATGAATACAGCCAAATTTATTGAACTCTTAGCATGTGGCAGGTATTGATAGGGTGCTTTATAAGTATCACATTTAATCCTCATATCAACACTCTAATGTAGGCACCATTATTTTCCCCATTTAGCAGTTGGGGAAACTGAGGTCCAAACATTTTATCTGGGAATCCGACCAATACCATAGTAACACCTTCTAGGTTTGGGGGAACAGGGATTAAGAAGAAAGGAAAGAGTGGAGAAGGGTCCTCAATCCCTCTAGAAGCAGCATTCTGTGGGTGCTAAGTGGAAACATCTTCATAGCATAATGTCTACATTTTCAGATTAAACTCCCTCTTTTAAGAATGACTTGAGACCACTTGAATATATATCCCTATGTTTATAATGTACTTTCTAGATCTGAACAAATACAGTGGACTCATCTCAGATTTTCTCTATGTTACATTTGACCATACAACAACCCATTTTGGCTTCCATGGCAGTGGGGAAGCCCACTCCTGTGTTAAGGGAGAGGGGATCTGAGGGACCCTGAGGTTCTGTGCTTCTGTCTGTGCCTTCCTTTCTGCTGTCTTCTGGGGTACTCTCTGTCTGCTAAATTCTTTGCCTCCTCTTATATCCCCAGTTTGTTAATTATCAACATCTCCTAAGACTGAGTCCTAGGCCAGCTTCTGTTTACTCATTCGTTAACTCAAAATTTGTTAATCACCTACTATTTGAAATTTAATATTTCTAAAGATCATCTTTAATCTAAAGGAGTTTGGTGATTCTACCTACAATTCTGGTGTCAACTTCAGGGAGCACCTATATATATGGATGACTTACACAATGACATCCCCACATGGACATTTCATCTTCTCCCAGGTGTTTTCAAGACATGTTTTGAAACATAATATTCTGGGAGCAGAATGAATCAGCATCTCCCTAGATCACTCAAGTCCTCATTTCCCCATTTTAATGAATATCATCCGTCTTCCTGGCCCTCTACTCTGTCATCTTTATGGGCACGGATGATATCTTCTTTTTGCTTTGCCCCCTCAAATAGGGTGGCACATAGCAAACATTCAAACAAGGTTGTCTGACTAAATTATTTAAATGACTAACCAAACCCTGAACTGTAAGAAAGCAGCTCAGTGTAGTTCTGTATTCAGTCTCAGATGGTTGAGTGGCATTTGATGGATGGGGCAAGAATAATACGCAGATAAAATTCTACAGTGTCAGTTCAGCAGCCTTTTATAAGTTTGACTTTGGGCCATTTTATTCATGATTTTTTCAGCCTTCTTTGGTGGTAAGAGGCAGAAAACCCTCAAACTACCTTAGTAAGAAAGAGAAAGCGGATGTATTGACTCCATCACCATGAAGTCCAAAGACCAATTCAGCATGTTCTCATGGCATGTTAGGTTCAGGAACTCAAATGATGATGTCATGGTTTTTCTGTCTTTACGTGTCTTGGCCCTCTTTTCCTCTGTGTGTTGATCCCCTTCTCAGTCAGGCTCTTGTCACATGATAAGAAAAATGGCCCCCAACGGCCACAAACTACATCCTTACACTGATGTTTAAAGGAAAGAAGCTCCCCTCTTCCTTAACATTCACATATCAAATCTCAGGGAAGACTATGATTGGCTCTGTTTGGGTCATGTGCCCATCCCTGAACCAATCACTGTAGCTTTGGAAATGGTCTGCTTTAATTGGCCAGCTGAGGCCACACACCCACACTTGGGTGGGGATGATGAGGCGCCAGGATTGACATCCTTCCAGGGTCTCAGGGAGAGGGAGAGTAGTGGTTTTCCAAAGAAAGGAATGCTGAGGAGAACAACATACCTCCACTACACCCCTCCTCTCCTAACCCCACCTGGCCCAGCATTTTAACTAGAGAATTGTGTTAGGAGATTAAAGAGAAGATGCTGGGCTTTCCCCAGAGATGGCTGTATTTCCAAGGGTGCTGATTTATTATTAAACCTTTAGACATGTTGTTTTATAAAAGTCTCATTGGTGGTTTTTGGAAGAGAAGCAGTTCTGTTCCCAACTCAAATTTTCTTCTCAAATACTTCAGTCATGAATATATATACATACATATATATGGGAAATTTTAAAAACTTTAAAACAGACCTCCCCACAAAATTACTACCATGTATCTTCTCCTCCTACCCTAAGGGAGAGAGTGGAAATCTCATTTCTCCTGGTCTCTCCTGGTAGATATTTGATTGAGCGAGGGAAGAGTAGGAGGAAGAAACTATCATAAACAGGTCTCCATAATTTGCAGACTATAAAACAGCTAGTCTCAACTTCTTGTTTGATTTTGTGGTACCATCCTGCCCTTCACCTAAGAATTCTCTGTGGCATTTTTTTTTTAATTAGCAAATTTTAAAAACCCTGTTTTTGAAAAATTTGTTATAACCCCATGGATCACCAGGGACACTGAAAGACTGATATTGAGATTGGCTTTGTTTATACAAGAAGCTGCAAAATCAAATGCCCCCAGAGGCTAGGCAGGCCATGTAAATGCCCTGGCAGGCTGGGTGGAAACTGTGTCAAACTGGGGTGTTTAAGTCCCATGCAAGGGGGCAGCTTCAAGTGGGCTACGGCCCATTGTTGCCATTAGGGAGTGCATGATGTGGCAAATATTAACTGTTCACTAATATGTAGTTCCCTTCTCCTCCTGGTACATAGGAGGATTGAACTTCCCTGCCTCTTTGAAATTAAGGGAAATGGCCATGTGACTTGTTTTGGCCAATGAGATGTAAGCTAAAGTGTTAAGTGTTACTCCAGGAGGAAATATTTAACTGCTGGTGCCTGGCCCTCTCTACCTCTCTCTCTTTCCATGCCATCCTGACCAGGGATACACTTGCTGCTATGGAGGTGCCATACTGAGCTACCACCTGCAGGACAGCTGCCTTGAACAGTCACCTCAATCACAGTTGTCTTGTGAGGGTGAGAAATAAACCCTTATCGTGTTAAGCCACTGAGTTTTGGAGGATGTCTGCTACTGCAGCATAACCTGTCCTAAACTGACTTTTTTTTTTTTTTTTTTTTGGAGGAAGAATCTAGTCCTTTCGATTTTTTTTTTCAGGAAATAACTTTTTAATTTTATATTGGAGTATAGTTGATTAACAATGTTGTGTTCATTTCAGGTGTACAGCAAAGTGATTCAGTTATACATATACATGTATCTATTCTTTTTCAAATTCTGTTCCCATTTCGGTTGTTATATAATATTGAGCAGAGTTCCCTGTGCTATACAGTAGGCCCTTGTTGGTTATCCATTTTAAATATAGCAGTGTGTGCATGTCAATCCCAAACTCCCTAACTGACCCTTCCCCCCAAACCCGTAGCCATAAATTCATTCTCTAAGTCTGTGAGTCTGTTTCTTAAACTGACTATTATATGTCACCTGACTTTGATTTTTTTTCAAGAGAATAGGAATCTAGATTTTTGTGTGTAATCTTCAAGTTAAAAAAAAAAAGAATTTGGCCATCAAAGCCAAGTTCAGCCTGGCAGCTGCTAGTTTGCAATTTTTGGTCTACACAGTTTGAGTAGAGAATGGAACAATTAACAAATGATTTTTCTATTGTGCAACAATCCTGTCTGAACTCCTACAGTGCTTATAGTCGGTGTCACTTAGTAGCTTTTAGTTACTCTTGGTCTAGCTGTTTATTAGTGTTCAAGTTATTCTTCCTAACTAGATGGGAAATGGGGACAGGTGAGGAATCATGTCTTAAAGTTTGTGTATCTCACAGGCACAAAATATAGTTTCCATAAATCCTAGCATAAGGACTAGTCAATTGGTTGTTTACTCAGAACTACCACTTCCTCCATTGATACTGAGAAACAGGTGTGGGGAATTAATTATTTTACCTTGCTGGTTCACTTTTTCCTGTTTGTAAAAAGGTTGGGATTCATCAATGTCCATTAAGCTTTAAAAGGCAATATCTAAATAAGTCAGAGACACAAAACCCAGTGTATTAATCAGAACTTTTCTAGTTGCAAGTAATAGGAAACCTAAATTCGAACTGCCTTAGGTAAGATATAATTTCTATAATATAGAAATTATATTATATTATATTATATAAATATGGTTTCCTATAACTAAAAACTCTAGAGGTAGGGATGATATCAGGCATGTCTGGATTCAGGAACGCAGACAACGACATCTGAACTTGATCTGTCTTCCTCTCCCTTGCTTGGCTATACTCTTCTCTACTCTTCTTTGCATTAGCTTCACTCTCAGTAGACCCTCTCCACGTGGTAGCTTGGGGCATTTTCAGGTCCAGCTTCTCTTCCTAGCAGATCCACAAAATTCCTAGTGTCATCAGACTCGGACATACGGAAATCTCTGAGGCAGCCCATTGGCCAGGGCTGGATGTATTAATTGGGACTTTTTTAGTTGCAAGAAATAGGAAACCTAAATTTAAACTGCCTTAGGCTGGGTCACTTGTCCATCCCTAAGAGCCAGTGGTAGATCAGCACCAACCAGCAAGGCAGGGAGAAGCAGACCAATGTCAACATAAATGGGCCAATTTATGGTCTCTCCCTCCAGCCGCTTCCAGGGGCAATAACTACGGGGAGGGGCCTAGTAGGGGGCAATGTGGCTGGAGGTCTTGAAGCTGTGTTTACATAGCATTTTATATAAAATTAAAAAGCATCCATATCAAATAATGGAGGAGACCTAATGGATATTATAGGGAGACTGAAGGGGCTAAAGACCTCCAGGTTACCCCTCGGTGCCCCCCCTGTAGTATATTTAATTTGTGAGTGAAGCAAAGGCCCAGTCAGCCTGCCGGTGGCCCAACCACGTCCAAAGGCAGCCCTGGAAGGATTGCTCTAACCACGCACACTAATTATTGGTTCCTACACATAGACCAGTGTAGTTTTTCCAAAGTCCCAGACGAAGACGCATAAAGGAACATTGCCTCCATTCAGTGTTTTCTTCCATATAAACGTCCAATCCTGAGGCTCACGGGGGAAACATTGTAAGGCGGTTTCATAGCACCCAGGTTTGATGTTTCTGCTGTAGTAAAGGTGTAGTTGGCCTTTCTGGGGCTGAGAGTCATGTTCTTCCACAAGACTGTCAAATTACTACTCATTTTCCACTGTACCTTCTTTCAGGACCTTACTTTCTTTTTACTTGCTAACTTCAATGCTTCAAGGGAGAGAGCTGACAGTGAAGGTGAAAATGGTCAGTCGATGTCATTGGGACCTGCTCTGTCTTTCCCTCTATAAGACCAGTCCTCTGATCCAGAAAGATTTCCCTGCACTGGGGCAGTAAGAATAGGAGCTCACTGTCCTCAAACTGAAGAGACCTGCTCACCGGGCTCTGCTCACTTGCTTCCATCGGTCTCAAGGCTGGTTGTTTCTTTCTCTCTGAGCATCTGCACTCCAAGAAGGCATGAACTTTTTCTTTCACTTCCTTTCTTCTATGGGTGATGATCTGACATCACTCTGAGAAGGAGGCTGAAGGTCACTGAATATAAACACTGTCACTCCTCCCTGGCTGAGGCAGAAAGGCAGGGGGTTGGCTGAGCAACCAGGGGGTCTGCAGGAAGGAGATGCAAACCAGAATGCCAAGGTCTCAGGTGCCACATGTGTGCTTGAGGGCTCGGTGTCTCTGTGCCTTTACATACTGAAGGCACCGTGGAGGACGCATTTCCTCTGGAGTCACCCTTAACCATCTGCCACGCTTAGGAGGATGAAAGGTAGGAGTTCAGTTGGCAATGGAAGTTGTAAAGGGAAAGAAGGCCATTCGGGGTGGGCTGAGGGCGGCGGCTACTCACACGGGTGTCCGCCCGCGCGTCCGTGAGCGGAAAGGAGAAGCCTGCTGGAGTGTGATAAAAAGCCCAGGGGTCAAACTGTGCAAGCCACGGGGAAAGGGAAAGGGGTGGGGGGCTCAGGCTGCCGTCCAAGGAGGGCAGGTCTCTTGCAGTGAACCACCCCAGGGCTTAAGGGCAGCTGTGGTGGCCAGGTGGGCTAGTAGGCGGGGGGAGAGGCACCCAAACGCCTTGATCCTCTGCCCATCCTTCTGCCCAGAAAAACGAAACAGGCTTGCGAGATCATTTCCTCACTCAGTGCTGAAGTGTCCAAGGATGAAAATGTGTTGAAATCCTCTCTCTCTCTCTCTCTCTCTCTCTCTCGGTTTGGGAAAAAAGAGCTAAGGACTGAGGAAGATGGTTCAACACAGGCTACGTCTGCTTCCAGGGCCTTTTGACTTGTCCGGCCGCCACCTTCTCATTGCTCTCGGCCCGAGCTGTGTCTCGGGGTGGAAGCCGGGCGGCTGTGCGCTGGGGATGCTCTTACATAACCGCCCGCCGCGTCCTGCTTCCTCGCGCGCTCCTGCACCGCCGGCTGGGAGAGCCGGGGGCCGCGATGGAGTCAGGGCCGCTGCTGCGGGGCCGGGGCCGCCCCCGCGGGGAGCGGACCGCGAGGAGCCGCGGGAGGAGGGCGCGAAATGCGGCGGGGGAGGTGAAGGTCAGTGGGTGTGAAGCGCCGGATCCACACCCCCCCCTCCTCCCCTGTCCCCTCCTTCCCTTCCTCTCCGTCCCCCTCTGACGTCTGGAGCTGGCAGCTCGGCCGGTTCCGCATTCCCGACCCCTCCCCGCCGCCCAGGGGCCGCTATATAGCCGGGGCTGATGCAACCCGTCCCGCCGCCCGCCACAGCCTGCGGGAGGGACGCTCGGCGGCCGCGACGGGGGGGCGCTGGCTGCGGCGGACGCTGCAGCGGCGGCGGGGCTGGCGCCGCGGCGGCTCCCGGGCCGGGACGGGCCTGGGCACCGGGCGGAGCTCCGCGGCCGGGCGGCAGCGGCGCTGAGCGGGCACGGCGCCTGCAGCCGGGTCCCGGTCTCGGGGGCGCCGCCTCCGCCCGCGGCTTCTGCTCGGTGGGTGCGAGGGCGCGCGCTGGGGGCGCCGGGCCGGGCTGGGTGGGGCGCGCGGGCCGCGGGCACCTGGGACTGCCTCCCCCGCGCGGGCGGAGAGCGCCGGGCCCCGAAACCCGAGCCCCGCGGGGAGGCTCCCGCAGCCCCGGGACCCCGCGCTGCCCCGGAGGGGGACGCTGCAGTCCGGGCCCCTCCCGCCAAGGGTCCGCGAGCCGGTGGCTTCCCTTTGGTTCCCACCCTGGGACGGGAGGCTCCGTCCGCTCCCGGGGCAGCCGAGGCGCTCTCTCCGTTTCCCTCCCGTGCTCTCCTCCCCCGTCCGTTTGCAGGGAGGTGCTCTCCTTGCGCGGCGGGGGAGGCGGGTGAGTGGGGGAGAAAACTGCCTGGGGAGACGAGCCGCGGGGTGGAGATGGAGGGTGAAAGGCCAGGGAAGTGCAGGGTGCTGGTGGTGGAGGGATGGCAGGGACCTGCTGGCAAGTCGCGCCCGCCCCACCCCCGTCGCAGGGAGGAAGCACGGCCCCCTGAGGACCTGGAGGAAGGCACTGAGAAGGGCTGGGGCTCTCCATACAATGAAGAGGGCTTCTCTCAGGGCCATTCCCCCTCTGGGAGGGGGTCTCGGGGTGGCCGGGTCCCCTTTGGTCTCCCCCAGCTCCCAAGCCAGGTTACATAAGGAGGCCAGCCGGCTCCTTTAGGTAACCAGCCCCTCCTCTCCGGCCCAGCCCAGTTCAGACAGCTGTCTTCTGCCCGCCCCCCCCCCGCCACCACCAAAAGGAGCCTGAGCGGCTGTGGACCCCTGACCCTGCGGTTGCAGACCCAGGTTTTGCCTGGGTCAGTGGTGGCGTAGGGGGGACTGGGAGGCCTCCGCACCTCTGCAGGGATGGATGGGCCATCCCTGCGGCTGGAGATGGAGAGGCTGGTTAAAGAGCTCAACTGACCCCTCGGGTCAGCTCCCGTAGCAGAATTGCCTGACCCTTGCACTGGGCCTCTCCCCCCCACCTCCCCGCGTATCCAGGGCATTGGGCTGTGGCCTGACCACATGTGCTCAGGGCGGCTGGGCTCAGGTCTGCCTCTCTAAAAAGGGCTTGCAGGCTGTGTGGGTGTGTGTTCCCAGGTTCAAATCTTCGTGGACTCCTCAGGGTCTTAGTTTGAGGAACTGTGAGAAACTGAAGCTTTGAACCATGCTTGGGTGCCTGCTTGTCCTTTAAGGCCTTGCAGTGAACTGTGTTCACATGTTATCTCCCTTCCCCCCAACCTCCCTTCCCTGAGGGTTTTTTAAAACACCTCCCACTGTTTTCATCTTTCCAGCCAATCTGGCTGCAGTTTGGATGGACGCCTTATCTTCCGTTGCAGGTTTCTAGGGGAGAGTTTAACTAGGTATCAGGTGTGAGCATGGCTCTGATTTTATATAAACCTGACGACCGCGGAAGAGAAGCAAGATCTATTCTCGTGCCTCTGGCTGGTTAAGGTTTTGCCTTGTTTAAAACAGGGAGGACGGATTTCTCAAAGACTCTTCTGTTCCCCTTCTACTTTGGCTTTGGTTCAGAGTTGCAGGCAGCTCCAGAATTTTCCTGAAGAGCTGGGCGCTGTGAGATCTGAAGGGCAGCTGGAAGGCATGGATGTGGAGGCTTCTGACTTTTCTCCTGGGTGGGCTGCAGCCACCTCCAAGGAGATGTGTTGATAACTGGTAACAGTGTCCCCTAAGGAAGAATCTGGACAAGGATCTCTCCCTCACTCGCCGCCTGGTTTTTGCAGCCACCAGCGTCTGTCGTTGCCTCCCCAACCTGTTTGCAGGATGTGTGGGCATCTTTTCCAACCTGCAGAAAACTCGGCAGAAGGCTGAGAAGGGCTAGGCTCTCCAGGCCTTGTTTGTCGTGGGGCTGCTGGTGTTGCGACCATCCCTCGCACAAGTGTCTCTGTTTCCAGCTCTGTTCTGGAAGAAAGGGGCCAGTGCAGACTCTAGGTTGGCCTGCTCTGTATTCATTCAGCCCCAGCTCAACTTGAGCGATCAGAGCCAGGGCTGAGGGCAAGCTACATTCTTTTCTGCTTTTCTGCTGCAGGATGCAGTTTGCTTTTTTTCCATGTGAATGAATTATGTTAGAAACCGAAATGGGAGGAAGAGAAAAATAGAGTGAGTGTATATGGGTATGTGTGTGTGCATACCTATATAGGCAGGGGGAGAGCAGCGGGCACATTATTTTTCCATTTTCCTTTAATTAAGGCTCTGTGGAGGTGTGTTTGAAAACAGAGGGTCTCCTATGCCTTTGAGGAGGGTGAGAACGCTGTTTTGGCTGCGTCCTGGGCCATATGCAGTGTATGGTGGCCAATGAAACTGGGCCTGGCTCATTCTGTTGCTTGTCTTGGCAGTCGGTTCTGTGGCTTGTGTTACCAGCTCTGGAACTTACGGGCTGCCAAGCTCCGTGTGCCTGTGTGTGCGTGCACATACGTGTGTGCGCGCGCTTGCTCTTGTGCGTGTGTATGGTTTGGCCTCCCAAAGCTCAGCAGAGACAAACGCGTTAGCGACCCCCGGTTGGAATTTTCAGCCTGTGCTTCTTTACACTCATCGCTGCGGGAGGCCCGGCCAGAGCCCACCGTTCTGGGTTTTTTTCCGTCTGTTTTCTTGCTGCAGCCCTTGGGATTCCATTTGTGGAGCTCCATTTCCAAAGCTTTAACTGGTCAATGGCATATTTTTTAAAAATGGCCAAAGGATCGGTCACATTCTGTGTGTGTGTCTGTATTATGTATGATGCTGTGAACTCCTGGCACCAAGGAACAGAGATGGGGTGAGGTGGGAAGAGAGTCTAGAAGTCTGGCCCACTGGCAGTTCTTTCCCAGCTTATTCTCGCTGCTCGGGATAAGGATCCTGGCAGAAATGACTTACTGTGTTTTTATTGAGCACCTACATTAGGCAGGGGAGAAAGCTGTGTTTACAGGCAGGGCTTGTCAAAAGCATTTTCCTGGTCTCCAGGGAAGAACCTTTCTTGGGGAGAGGTTCCAGTTTCTTCTATGGCTGGGATGGCTATGCAGGGATCAGGCTGTGTCGGTGGCTTCTCCTGACACCCACCACCTCGCATTCTCTTATGAAGATCTGAGGAGTGACTCCTTCTAAGCAGTGCAGGGTTGCAGTGGATTGAAGGACACAGGAGATGCTGGCGCTCTGCTTCTGGAGGCGGGCGTGGAAACCCAGCCAGCTGGGAGTGCCCTGTTGCCAGTGATCTATGCAGTTGTGTTCTGGCCTGTGAGATGGAGGAGCACTTAGGAGAAACTGAGGCAGAGGGCATGTGCTGGGTCTCATTTCCGCACCTTTGTACCCAGCCCTGATCTGCCACCTGTTGTTTCTATTCTGCAATAACTGCCTGGTTGCAGGATGGTCCTGCCTCCTTGAGATTTAGAGTTGGAAAGTGGGAGAGCAGAGAATGCTCTGGGCTGGATCCCCAGAGAATCCTCCGGGTATCCTCCTCGTGGCCATAGGAACGGGAAATCGGTGTTAGGTGGGAACTGGGAACTGTGCAGAAGGGACCTTGAGGGGTCATCAAGCACTGGTGTTGCTCCAGGAAGGAAGGCCCTTGAAGCTACACTGACTTCACACTCACCAAGTGCAGGTGCTGTTCCAGGTGCTTTCCAAGTATTAACGAATTTAATCTTCTCAGACTTACAGGGCAAATAATGTTATTAGTCCCATTTTGCAGCTGAGGAAAGTGAGGCACAGAGAGTCTCGGGAACTTGCCCAAGGTCACACAGCTAGTAGGGGCAGAGCTAGGATTCACACTCAGATGATCTGGCTCCGGAGTTTCCACTTTAACCTGCCTCACTGTTCTGCCTGCAGAGCTGAGCCAGCCATCGGAGATGGTCTTTCCCTGCTTGCCCTTTTCTCCATCTTGGAGCTTTCACCATCCTTTCGCTCCCTGCCTCCTGGATCTCCTTGTCTTTTGGAAGCTGGTTGACCTGCATCATTTCAGATTCCAGGAGAGAGGTCATCCCAGGTGATTCCTTAGCTCCAGGAACAGATTTGGTGTTTAATTCTCCAAGATTCATGATGGTTAGTACTATGCTCTGTGATGACTGGTCTGACACCTTTCTGCCCTCTCTGTCCCCCAGCCCCTGCCATGGACTTCTGCCCTCCACATCTTCCTCCTGGGAATCTTCCCAGGCTCCAGCTCCCAAGACCTCCCACCGGTTGATTTCAGTTGCCAGTTACTTGCTCTTGACTTCCAACACCACTAGTGCTCCTGGGGCCTGACCCTATGAATTCCCTTGCTCCTTGACCTGCCCTCACTCACCTCCGCTTTCTTTTAGCACCAAGCCTTGCAGCCTTAGCCTATCTGCACTCATTTGCACACCGATTCCTGGCTCCTGATGCCAGTCCAGGCCAGCTGTTTGCCTGGAGGGGAGCAAACCTTCTCAGAGAGACCCAGGGATTTTAGAGCCTTCCTTAATCTTTTTTTCCTATGGACAGAAAGTTCATGATGCAGATCCTAACTTTCTCTTGATCTGTCTTTAAAAAAAAAAATCTACCTTTGCCATTCTAGATGAAGATGCCAATTACTGGGCACTTTCTAATACGAGTAGCCTTTTACAATTTTGACACATCAAAGCAAGACTATTGTTTATTTATAGATACTCCCATTAAAGAATATGATAATATCTTACAGATTTACATACAGTAAACAGGAGAAGAAAATAAGAGGGAAAAACTTAAGTTTTTAAGTTATCTCTTCATTCTTTTGGCTGAAATGACTTCATCTTAATATCTCCCAATAGGGCCCATTTTCTGGACTTGAAGTGTTTTGTGACTTTTTTTCTACTTGTACAAGGCAACATCCCAAATCGTGTGCCTACAAGTCCCTGAGGAAGTCAGGATAGAGAGATAAAGATATCAGATTTTTTCTTTAGGTTCTTTTCCCTTGGATCCACCTGGTCCCTGTTTCTTTCAAGCTGCCTCTCAGGAAGCTGCATCAAACCACCCCAAATCTTAGACTCAACAGCAGCTTAGGGTCCACTGTGACCTCCAGAATGCTTTCTGTCTTACTCATGCCTTGCTTGTCAGTCTCATCTTTGATCTGTGCATTACCCAGTTTTTCTTCAGTGGCTATTTTCCAAGTTGTTCCTGGTCAGTGTCCTGAATTGCCAAAGTCTTTTTTTTGAATTTATTATTTATATTTATTTATTTATTTATTTTAATTTATTTTTATATTTTTATACAGCAGGTTCTTATTAGCTATCTATTATATACATATTAGTATATATATGTCAATCCCAATCTCCCAAATCATCCCACCACCACCCCCCTCCCCGCTCTCCCCCCTTGGTGTCCATTCGTTTGTTCTCTACATCTGTGTCTCTGTTTCTGCTTTGCAAACCGGTTTACCTGTACCATTTTTCTAGATTCCACATATATGCGTTAATATACGATATTTGTTTTTCTCTTTCTGACTTCCTTCACTCTGTATGACAGTCTCTAGGTCCATCCACATCTCTACAAATGACCCAATTTCATTCCTTTTTATGGCTGAGTAATAGTCCATTGTATATATGTACCACATCTTCTCTATCCATTTGTCTGTTGTGGGCATTTAGGTTGCTTCCATGACCTGGCTATGGTAAATAGTGCTGCAGTGAACATTGGGGTGCCAAAGTCTTTTTGGAGTCTAGGCCTGTCTTTTGAAGCACAGGCGCTATTTGCCAATATGGGTCTTCTGCCAGTGTACAGCGTTTGCTCTTTATTTATGCATCCCAGTTACTAATGGAGACATGGAAGGTGTTTATCTTCCTTATGGACTTCTGGGCCCCAGAGGGAAGAAACTCTGGGTTCTTCCCTTAAAACTTTTAGTGTGTACTTCTCCTTCTCCCACTAAATTGTTTCTGTATGGAACAACCAGTATGGGAGATGATTTCACCTCTTGTCATCTTTCCTCTGTCTTCCTTGAAGTGGGTAAATTCCTCCTGGCTGTTATTGGTTCCCTGCCACCTGCCCCCCCCCCCCCCCCCGCCCACCGCGTTTTATAGATCCCTAAATCACATCAAATTGTTTTATTTTTCAAATCACCCAAGTTGCCTTTCAGCCTTGGCTCATCAGTCAGCTCTTTCCAGTTAATGGGGATCCGATTATGAAAGGCAGCTGCTCTAGTGCCTCCATCTTCTGCCCCCCACCCCCGGAGCCCTTTAGGATGACTTCTCGCTGGTGAATGTCAGCTGTTGTGGTTGTCTCCTAGGAATGGCATGTGTTAAGGACTTTGTGGTTTGTATCTGAGCAGTTAGGGGCACGCTTGAGAGGAAAGGCAGGAGAGGGGGACTTTTTGCTTCTGCAAAGGAAAACCTGGTGCCTAATTCCCTGGGTGAGGCTTGTCACTGGGGCAGGTTCACAGGGGAGCAGGAATGGTAAGAATTCATGGGGCTGCAGCTCCCAGTGGGTGCTCCCTCTGGGAGGGGGGTTCTCACAGTAGCAGAGAATTCATTATATTTTGGGATCATTTGTTAGTATCTCATTTATACCTTCTGTATGAAAATAAACAGAAGCTGCAAGCCGAGCCTATCATTCCCGGAACAGAGTGGGGTCTGGCTTCCATCTCCTGAGATGGCTCTGGCGGGGAAACATACAGAAGCCTCTGGAGGATTTTTCTTGGGGTCTACCGTGGGAACGAATAATCTGGAGGTGGATAACGAGCATATAAACTTCCAGAGACAGATCCTTACCCTACTCACTGAATTTTGCTCTGCCATGAATTTATCATTCGTTTCTTCGTTCATTCATTCATTCATTCATTTGACAAGTATTTGTTGATTATCCTTTCTGCGCCAGAAATGTTGCATTACTCACCCCTTGAAATCGCCCCTCCACTCGCTAAGTGGCCACATGGCACATTTTGCCACACATGAATGGGTCCTTACAGTATCGGGAGGTTCTGGGGCTTCTGACCAAGGAGGGGATTTTGCACTATATTTTTGCTTTGCTCCATACCTGAGGTGTGGTGCCTCTCTCCCCTGGTAGGGGTTTGTGTCCAGCTGAAACACCAGGCATAGGACATTTTCAAGCTTCCCATCTCCTGTCCATTTTGCCTTGCTCTGTTAAACATCCTTCCTGGGGTTGCTGACTCCTTGTAGCATCAGTTCAGGTCTAGAAGGGGGAGTTTTGTAGGTTTTTTTCCCTCTTCTGAGGAAGAGATATGAGTTTCCTTTGTCAGTTTGGCTCAGGTAGCCTGAAATCACCCCCCTCCGCCCCTCCCGCCACCGCCTGCCAAATATCCACATGGCTGGGTCCAGGCATCATTTTGCCACAGAGGAGTGAGCCCCTTTCTTATTCTCCCTGGAGGAGTTCCGGAGAGACATGTAGCTCATCCACCATGCTCCTGGCGTGGCAGCTGCAGCCCTCTCTGCGTTGCAGGCCTGGCTCCAGAGGGTGGACGGAGTGACTTTCTCACTGAAAGTGGTCTGACAGACATCACATCTTCCCTGTCTTGCCGAATACACCCCTCTCTATGGGAAGAGAGAGTGGAGATAGAAAGATAGGTCAAAGCTTCTCCCCCAGGATTTCCAAGACAGATGAAGTTTTAATTTTATAGCCCTGTGCAGAGAGGCGGGAAGGGGGAGAAATGATTTTTTTTTTAAATTTTTGGCTGCGTTGGGTCTTCGTTGCCGCACGCGGGCTTTCTCTATTTGCGGCGAGCAGGGGCTACTCTTCATTGCAGTGCACGTGCTTCTCACTGTGGTGGCTTCTCTTGTTGTGGAGCACAGGCTCTAGGCTCACAGGCTTCAGTAGCTGCAGCACGTGAACTCAGTAGTTGTGGGTCACGGGCTTAGCTGCTCCGCAGCATGTGGGATCTTCCCGGACCAGGGCTCGAACTTGTGTCTCCTGCATTGGCAGGTGGATTCTTAACCACTGCGCCACCAGGGAAGCCCGAGAAATGATTTTTTTTTCTTAGGGCTAGAATCCAGAGGCAGTTTTGTACTGAAATTCTACTTACAAGGCTGTTTGGAAGCCAAGACTGTGTACAACTGACCTCTCTAGTGTTCTCAGTGCCTCTTGGCTCATAGTAGGTGGTTGACAATAGGATGGATGGATGGATGGATGGATGGATGGATAGGTAGGAGCCCTGTAAGTGGCCAGAAAGTCTGGCTTTATTAACAGACAAGCTTTCTTCCCTGCCATCTGTGCCTTGAAGGGATAGTTTCTTACCCATGAGCTTCCCCCAGTGAAAAGAAGGAAAAAGAATTCCCTTAGTGTTGACCTGTCTAATTTATGTCTTTCTTTCATGCCTGAATCTGTCTTCCTTTGCAAACCTTCTGGGTCTGGTGGAGCTGGAATATGTGTTTGCTTTGAAAGTGAAGAGCCCGTGGAGGACTTTTCTCATACTGGGCTCCACTGGGGAAGCACATGCTAATTAATTCCATCTCCTGTGCCTCAGTCTCTTCCTCATAGATGCCAGATGCACACACTCACACACACATTCACTGTTAACTTAGATCTGCTTCATCTCGTATTCAGGGTGTCTTAACAAGTATGCAGAATGGGATGTGTGATTTGAGGGGAAGCACCATGACAGCCCCGAAATAGCTCCCTCTTAAACAGGTGCAAAGGTGCTTGAGATGCCTTCATTCTGATCCATTCTCTTCGGAGGCAGCGTGTTGCAGTCTAAATCCAGCTCCTCCGGTTTTAACTGTGTACAATCTGGAGTGAGTTCTCCTTCTAAGCCTTGGCTTCTTCCTCCATGTCATGGCCTCTGACCCAGTCTTATGGGACTGATGGAAGGATTACCGCAGTGCCCAGCCCGTAGCAAATGCTGAATCAATGTGGCCTATGATTGGGTTAAGCATTGCCTAAGTGCCAACAATAACCTTGGTGTGAATTAACTGATCAAGTTTCCCTCAATAACAGAATGGACTTAAGGGCAGGAAGAGCAACTTAAGGTGGGGAAGGGGTTTAGGGGGACATTGGTGAAAGAAAGGGTGGGGTCCTGGTAAGACACAAGGACTTAAACCCCTCATGGAACCTCTCACCCGGCTGACCGTGGCTGTCCTGCTCTTCTCCTGTCCACTCCAGGCTGGACTGCCGTTCCTCCTGCTATGATGCCTGGGCAGATCCCAGACCCTTCCATGACTGCGGGCTCTCTGCCAGGGCTCGGCCCCCTGACCGGACTCCCCAGCTCGGCTCTGACTGCAGAGGAGCTGAAATACGCCGACATCCGCAACATTGGGGCCATGATTGCCCCTTTGCACTTCCTGGAGGTGAAACTGGGCAAGAGGCCCCAACCCGTGAAGAGTGAGGTGAGCAAGCCTTGTTCCCCCAGGGCAGGATCCTGGGGGGAGGGTAGGACGCCTGGATCAGTGTCCTAGGTCTAGCCCTAAACTCACCGTGTGACCTAAGCCTTGCTGTTTAACATGGGGTCTGAGGACCAGTAGCATCCATGTCAGTAACATCCTGAGGTTGTTAGAAGTGCAGAATCTCAGGCCCCACCCCAGATGGTCTGGATCCGAATCTGTGTTTTAACAAGCTCCCCTGGGGATTTCACCGCCATGTTAGCCTTTGAGAAGCACTGGGCTAGGGCAGGATGCCGAACCTGTCTCTGGTTCTTTGAGGGGCAAGGGAAGAGTGATTAATAATAAAAGTATTGAATAATAACATTTGGCCATCTCTCTGGGGTGCTGGGGGTGGGGTCAGGGGAGATAATGGGAATGTGCACATGCTTTGAAAAGTACATAAGGCAATGCCAATATTGGGTTAGCTTTAAAAATTGTTATCATTCGTCACATCATTGTCTCTATTGCTCTTGGCCCCAGGCTGGAGCTGAAAGTAGGAACTTGGAGGAGGGGTGGTGCAGGCTCCCTTCCCAAGCTGCTGCCAGAGCTGGACTTGGCCTCGGTCGCCCGGTATCATCTGCCTTAGCTGATGTTTGCAGAGGACGCACACGTGGAGCACGCCCTCCTCGGGTCCCTTGGAGCTGCAGTGCTCATGAGCCTTACTTGTAGAAGAGTAGCTTTTCCCTGGGGACCGGGGAGAAGCAGAAGTCCCCAGCGTGGGTGAGCATCAGTGCTGGGCACGCCCCCGGTCACTTCCCCGGGGCTGGCGATTTGTCCAAAGGCCTGCCCCAGTGAGGTCCCCAGCACAGCCACTTCTTCAGAGGCCGGACAGAGCAGCTGCCCGCCTGGAAGGGAGAAGGAGCCGGTGGTGGGAGCTGGAGAGGCAGCTGGGCCAGAGGCCTCGGGGGAGGCAGCTGAGCGTCAGGTGCTGGGCCGCCCTGCGGGGAGGGAGCATTCACAGACAGAGGTGCGCCCGGATGGGGGCTCATCCTGTAGGATGGAGCTCACAGGGCTGGACGTCCCAGAAAGGGGGACTCTTAGTGGAGAAAGGTGTCTGGGTACCGGCAGGGGGGAGTTGGGTATTTTAATGCCATTCCTGCTCTGCCCTCCCTCTCCCCAGAAGTACCATAAAAATTGCACAGAAGGGCTGCTGGGGAGCTCGGCCGGTGGGGGGGCGGGGGCGGGCCGGATGTGGCTCTCAGGTGTGTTTTGTTTGGCCTGAGCAGTGTTTTAAAAGAAGCTGGAACCAACATTTCACTTGAAAATTTGGATTTTAATCTTTGATTACAAAGTGGGAAGATCTGGCCACACCGTGCCCTGTTCTGGCACGGCCACAGCTGCCAGGAGCGGGGGACCCGCTTCACTTCTTTGCTCTCTCCAGTCTCCCACGGGCCCCGGCGCCTCCCTGTTACTCTCGATTTTGCTTATTTTGCTTACGCTGTCAGTTTTGCTTTTGTTGCCACCGGCTGCCTTTATTTACCCTGGACCGCGTGGCCCCTACTGTAGACATTTGTGCTGGAGATACCTGGATTAGGTGCCCTGTAGATGCCCACTAAAGACGGTTGATTACAAGATGAGAGTTGACGGTAATTATATTTTTCTGAATTGATTTTGTCAATGAGTGTGCTGTGGATAGCACTTCCTGGCTTAGTTAGTGCTCTGTGTTCTTTGTGGAGAGCCCTTATCTTTGGTCTTGTGCTATTTTGCCTTCCCAGGCCCAGAACTTGAAAGCATTCATTTCTGGGTCATTCCATAGTATTTAAAACCATTTAAAACCAGTAGCTGAGCAGGGGTACTGAGGCTGTGGGGTTGATGAGGAGCCGGGTGCCTTGGTCTCTGGGATCTGCCTGGTGGCAGGGGCTGAGTTACCACCTCTCCCCTCCGCAAAAGGCGCTGGAGGAGCTTTCTTTCTTTCTTTCTTTCTTTTTTTTTTGAAAAGGCCTTTATTTGGATTGGGTATTTTTACATTTCACAGCCTCCCCCAAATTGGTGACATATGCCCTGTACCTGACAGTGACGTGCTGTCCTCCCAGGCACCCACAAACACACACCATCCAGGCTGTGAAAATAACAAGCCATTTTTAGGGCATATTTGCATGTCCCCTCCCTCGCTGTCAGACTGCAGTGTAGCGGGTGCTGGCGTGGAGTAAGGTCAGCCCTGCACTGGGAACCGACCTCCGATGTTCTAGGTCAGACCCAAGATGGGTGGGGGGTTCATTCTGAGAGCAACTGAAAGATAAAGGGGGTTGGGAGAGAAACTTGCAGCTGGAGAACCTTATGTCTCGAAGATTTATTTGCATAGGCACACTGCCTGTGGTGGATTTTCATACTGGCATTTTGGACTAGTGAAACTTTCTTGAATAATAATAAGATACGAGCTCACATTCATTAAGCGTTTAATATGTAGCAGGCCCTGTGCTAAGGGCGTAACATGTGGAGTCTTGTTTATTCCTTACCTGATCCTGGTGATCTGGTTCTCCCCATTTTAAAGAAGAGGAATTTGGGAATTCCCTGGTGGTCCAGTGGTTAGGACTCAGCGCTTTCACTGCTGTGGCCCAGGTTCAATCCCTGGTCAGGGAACTGAGATCCCGCAAGCCGCGCGGCACGGCCAAAAAAAATAATAATAACATTTTAGAAATTGAAAAATAAATAAAAAAATAAAGAAGAGGAATTTGAGGTCCAGGGAGGAGGAGGTCAAGTCACTCAGGGTCGCACGGCTGGAAGGTGGCAGAGCTGGGCCCTGCATGGGCCAGACGCTGCTGCTGTGATAGTGGTGTGCACCAGGCACAGTGCTGGGTGCTCTCTGTGAAGCATCTTGTTGAACTCGCATGAGAACCCTTTTGAGGTCATTATTATTACTGTTGTTATTGTTATGCCCGCATTGTGGGTGCAGTCAACAAGTCTTGGGGACATCCAGGGTCACGCAGCTGCGAAATGAGGCCAGGCAGTCTGACTTTTCAGCCAAAGCTTTAACCTTATGCTATGCTGCCTCCTGTGCTCTCTGCCAGACTTCCAGGCCTCTAATCAGTACTCTATCGGGCTGGGGAAGCAGGATGAACCTGGCCCCAGAATCCTCCATCATTTTGATGACACGCCCAGATTAACGCTGAGCCCGGCAGTTCTGCAGCCATATCATCTCCCAGGCCCCCGGAGAGAGGACGGGCCGAGCCACTGGGCAGGCAGCTCTGTCCCAGCTGGCTCTTGGGCTGTCCGCCTTATAGAGGCCAGCAGCCTCTCGGGCCATGTCCAAATACATGAAGCAGTTGGGTAAAAGAAAATCAGAGGAATTAAGTTAAAGGACGGGTTTTGTAAATGATAAAATGCTTTGTGCTGATGTTTTTATTGGGTTGGCCAAAAAGTTCGTTCGGGATTTTCCATGAGATGGTACGAAAAACCCGAACAAACTTTTTGGCCAACCCAATATTATAGGGTTGTCACATCACGTTAAACTATTTTGGTGCCAAGTGCTTCCCCGCAGTCCCATTTGTCCAACAGATACATGCTAAGCACCTACCATGTGCCAAGCACCGGGCCAGACACTGGGAGCTGAACCATTAGCAAAGTAGACAAAGTCCACCTTCTCTTGGACTATGTATTGGAGTGGGGATATCCAAAAATAAGCAAATTCATATACAGTATAAAAGGCCAGGTAGTGGTCAGTATCGTGAAGAAAAGCTAAGGAAACCAAGTGGATGGGAAGTGGCCAGACTGCTCGTTGTGAGGGTTGGCTAGGGAATCTGGACATGTTATATTGTGGCTTATGGGATTTTTAGAGCCGATGCTTCTCTCTTTCTCTTTGTTCTTCTTTCCTTTCCAATACTCCTTTTCAAGACAGCTTTGCTCTCTGGCTTTCTCCAGAGCTTTCCTTCCTTCCTCCACTTTTTGTTCTGCAGCCCCTTAAGCTGGAGTCCTCCACCAAGCACTCTCTGTTGTCCTGGAGATCTCGGCCCTTCCTGGGTGGCTCATCTCCGAGTGGGCTGCAGTGGTTGCAGTGGCCATGCCCTGCCTCTGGGCCTGGAGTGCATTTCCAGTAGTGGTGGAGGGAGGCCAGAAGCCCCGCCCTTGTGTGTGTGCACGTGCGCGCGCAAGCACACATACACACACACAGAGCAAGCAATGACTTAACAACCTGCTGGATGGGACCCCTCACCCTCTGTGTCACTCTGCAGTGCTTTAGAGGGGACTCAGGTTCAAGGGAGGTTAGTCTGGATGACCTTTTAAGAAAGAGATTGCAAACTGTCATTCCATGGGCAGGAGTCAGCCTACAGATGAATCTTGTTCGGCCCTCACAGTGTGGGTTTTTTTTTTTTTTTTTTTTTTGAATGAGTTGCTATATTTAAAAGCCAGGAAATGTGGACTTTTTGACTTCTTTAAAAAACCCAGAATATCTGGGCACCCTAGACCCACACCCTTACATGCAATGAGAAGCTGGAGCTGAGCTCACTGTATTGGCGTGTAGTCCTCATTTCTCTGCAGTCCCCACCGCCTCCTGTTGCCTTTCCCAGCCCGCTTCACAATGCCTATGTCACCAGCTGGCTTTTGAGTTTGTGTCCTGTGTATAGGTCCCAAGGATGGGGACTACATCTTCCATTCCTTTTTACTTCCACCAGTCGGTGGACAGTGCCTGGCCTGTAGACTGTTTAACACAGGCTTGTTGGTTTGAACATTAATTAGCTGTATCAACTTGGCAAGTCACTTAAACTTTCCATCCCTTGGTTTCTATATCTCCCAATTCTCACCTCCAAGCATTTGTCCATTTCTTTTTCTATTTGTGAACATAAGCGACTTCAGGCCAAAGACAAGAGGACACAATGAAAATCAAACCAACCATTCCCAAAATTGGTTGATCATCAAAACCACTTGGAAAACTTCTTATGAATCCAGATTTCCAGACCCAACCTTGGGCCCATGGACTCAGAATCTCTGAGGGCAGAGTCCAGGGAATCTGTGTATTTAGGTGGCCCAGAGAGTACTTGGCTACATTTGGGAACCTGACTTTATCTGTTTGTACTTCTTGTGCTCTTCTGATCCCTATCAGGGAGCCTTCTGAGGGTGTCCCCTTGAGGAATCAGTGTGTGCATTCCATCGTGGACTGTCTCTGCAGCACGTCCTGCATGTGGCGACTAGATCCTTGTCCTCATCCTCTTGAGAACAGGAGAGGAGACTTAGCTGTTTGTGGATTTCACATTGGTCATCTCCCAACTTCTCCAGGGGCCCTAGAGAACATTTAGAAGGCTTTCACCTTTGGAAGAAGTGGGACTTTGAATCCATGAACTACAGTGTGGTCTTGGAAGGTGTGCTCACCCTAGGAGTTTGCTCACCAAAAAGACCAAAATGTTCATCCATGTTTAGCCTGAGCATAAAAAGTTTCCCCAAACCAGCTGATGTGCTGGGTAAATGTTGGCATAAGCATGCTTATGTTTTTAGTGATTTAAAACATAAAGGCAGCCCACTGACATTTTTTTAGCAAGCCTTGCATAATTGGTTTTTAATTTGTGGCTCTTTGGAATAGCATTGACCTTCTTCCCTCTGACTCAGACGCTTTTTCTGTCTCATACTTGCTTGGCAGAGAGATCCAATCTGTCCCTTCTTGGAATAGAGTCTCCCAACTCATCTTTGAAATTCTAAATTTCCACTTTAGTTCCGTCACTTTGTTAGCACATTTTCCAAAGCTGTTAGCTTTTTTTTTTTCTTTAATCATGTAATTTGAGGGCAAACGAGTGATAGCTAAAGGCAACCATGCGTGTGTTTAACTTTGGTCCCTGTGGTATTGAGTCTTATTTGATACCATACCCTGAGCGTTCACAAGGGTTCCAAATCTCTCATTTAACATCACAGGTTGGTCACACCCGCTGTTGTCCTAGCACTGGGTCCCTTGGAGAGGTGGTGGTAGGGACATGGCTGGTTCTGTATGTTCTTAGCAGAAATCAGACACTTCTGAAAAGTTCAAGGAGTCCATGCTGCCTTCTTAGATCTCTGTTTTAAGATGGGGATAATGATAGCACCTACCTTCTACTGCTGCTGTGATAATTAAGCGAACTAATGCAGGTAAAGAAGGGCTTCACATATGCCTGGCACTTAATAAGGTACACAACAAATGTAAGACATGATTGCGATTACTTTTCATATGTGTGGATCAGGCAAGTTAGTTTTTATAATTGATTCAAAAACTGTTCCTTGGGCTTTCATTTGCTTCAGGTATTTTGCCCTTGGATGTGGTGGGTGACCTGAGTGTTTGGAGGTGTCCAGGTGTCGTGGGAGTGGGGCACCAGCTTGGCTTTCTAACCAGACAGGCTGCTTCTGGGACCTGGGAAGAGCTCTAGGCTTGGATTCAAGCTTCTGGGTTCAAAATCCAGCTCCATCTCCCACTCTGTGTATGACCTTGGACAAGTCAGCTGGTCTTTTTGAGCACAGTTTCCTCATCTGCAAAAGGGAGAAACTGATGCTCGTGGAATTTCATCGTGAAGAAGTTTACTGTGTGTAAAGATAACCTTGACTACAGTGCATTACACCTGTAAATCACCTTTACTAGGGACTGAGTCCACTTGCAGTGAATCACACTACAAGTTCTGACAGCACTTGTCTTTCCAATGTGTTGTACCCATGACCTGGGTTTCAGGGAAGCAAGCAGACCTTCCTGTTCCTCACTGTTTATGTATTGATAGTTTAGATGCAGCCACAGTTTTAGTTACCATCACAAACTGTGAATGAAAAGGCCCTTCAACCCTCTGATTTCCACTAAGCTGCCCTGTGTGACCCCTTATCTTGTTTCCTGTGGTGTTAAGGGCGTTGCTGGATTCTCATGAATCCTCAGTTTTTTTAGCAGCCCTATGAAGTGGCCTCTTCTATCAATGCTGGTCATCTTACGTTGGTGTCTCCAGACCCACCGGTAATATGGACTCAGAGTTGGGAAACTGAGTCCCCTCACGGGTCCTTCTCTGGCTGAACAACTCTGGAGCCAGCCAAATCTCTTTCCCTTCAACTGTGCCCAAAAGACATAAGACAACTTCACTTGAGCTTGGAGCTCGGAGACCTAGAAGGACACTGGGGCAGATTCGGGTAGGCTGCAGAGATAACTGGAGTGAGGTCAATGGGCCACCTCTGGGTTTAGCGACCCCGTGAGCCTGCGCATGTCCTGCCCACTGTGGGGCTCATTGACTGTGCTCTGCTTTTTGGCTGCAGGGTCCCCCTTTACTGAGTAGTGTCTGTGCCTGTCTTGGGTGACAAGCTCCTGCACGGCTTGCTTCCGTGGCCCTTCTCCCTGCCTCTACCACGAACCACCACCAGTACACCGTGGCTCTTTGGAAGCCATGCAGCCGGGCAGGACTGCTGATCGGAACAGTCTGGCTCTGGAGAGGTTACTAGACATTTGAGCTTCAGCTTCCTCCCTAACTCCAAACATATACAAAAATTAGCTCAAGTTGGATCAAAGTCCTACTGTAAGAGCTAAAACCGCAAAACTCTTGGAAGAAAAAGCCACAAATACTTGTGACCTTGGATCAGATATGACACCAAAAGCACAAGCATCAAAAAATAAATTGGACATCATCAAAATTAAAAACTGTTGTGCTTCAAAGGACAAAAAGTGAAAAGACAATCCACAGAATGAGAATTTTCGCAAATTATAGATCCGATGAAGGACTTGTATCTAGAATATACAAAGAACTATTACAACTCTAATAAAAAGACAAATAGCCCAATTAAGAAATGGGCAAAGTATCTCAATGCACATTTCTCCAAAGAAGTATAAGCACATAAAAAGATGCTCAACATCATTAGCTATCAAAGAAATGCAAATCAAAACCACGATGAGATACCACTTCACATCCACTAGGATAACTATAATAAAAAGGACAGATAATAACAAGTATTAGTAAGGATGTAGAGAAGTTGTAATCCTCATAGACTGCTGTTGGGAATGTAAAATGGTGCAGACACTTTGGAAAACAATCTGGCAGTTCCTCAAAAGGCTAAACATAGCGTTACCATATGACCCAGCAATTCCACTCCTAGGTATATATGACCAAGAGAAATTAAAACATATGTCCACACAGAAAGTTGTACAGGAATGTTCATAATATCTCAAAAGTGGAAACAACCCAAATGTTCCTCAGTTGATGAATGGATAAATAAAACTTGCTATATCCATACAATGGAATGTTATTTGGCCGTAAAAGGGAATAAATTACATCCTACAACATGGATGAACCTTGAAAACATTAAGTGAAAGAAGCCAGTCATGGGACTTCCCTGGTGGTGCAGTGGTTAAGAATACACCTGCCAATGCAGGGGACACGGGTTCAAGCCCTGGTCCGGGAAGATCCCACATGCCATGGAGCAACTAAGCCCGTGCGCCACAACTGCTGAGCCAGTGCTCTAGAGCCCGTGACCCACAACTACTGAGCCCACGCACCACAACTACTGAAGCCCGCACGCCTAGAGCCCATGCTCCGCAACAAGAGAAGCCACCGCAATGAGAAGCCTGCGCCCCGCAACGAAGAGTAGCCCCTGCTCGCCACAACTAGAGAAAGCCCACATGCAGCAACGAAGACCCAACGCAGCCAAAAAAAAGAAAGAAGCCAGTCACAAAAGACCACATATTGTATGATTCCACTGATATGAAATGTCCAGAATAGGCAAATCTATAGAGACAAGAAGGAAACCCAGTTTCCTGGTGCCTAGGGCTGGGGGAGATGGGAGAAGTCAGGGGTGATGGCTAAAGGGTATGGAGTTTCTTTGGGGGGGTGATGAAAATGTTCTAGAATTGATTGTGGTGATGGTTGCACAGCTTTGTGAATATACTCAAAGCTGTTGAATTTGTATACTTTTAGTGGGTGAGCTGTACAGTATGTGTGAATTTTATCTCAATAAAGCTATTGTAAAAATGGGCAAGAATAATATCTACCTCACCCAGGTACAGGGAGGATTAAAAGTGATAATGTATGTAAATCACCCAGCAGGTATCGGTGCTCCAGAATTAGTAGCTATGGTGATTAAAACCCCCCTTTTAGGCCAACAGCAGTGAAAAAGTCAGGGTCTGGTTAGGGATATTTTTTTTCTCTTTCTCTTTTGTTGCTAGTGGCCATCCAGAAGCAATGGGAGCAGCCTGGCAGGGTTTTGTATGGAACTCGGGAGGAAATATGGAGTAATCTGGGTTACTCATTAGCATCCCCCGGAGAGTGTTTAAAAAATACTGACATTCAGCCCAGAGATTCTGGTTCAGTTGGTCTGGGTGGGGCGGGCTGGTGGCTCTAATCTGTAGCCATTGGTTGAAGCACGTGGTACCTTATAAACCAGCCCAGGGCTTTGAAGGAGTGGGGACGTTTGCCTTCAGGACAGAAGGATCACGTGAGCAGTGCACTTTGTGGTTTGAAAACTGCTTTTGTAGAGATCATCTGCTTTGATCTGTTCAAAAACCTTGTGAGGTAGGTGTTTTTAGTACCATTAGTTGTTAGGGAACCAGGGCTCAGAGAGATTAAGTAACTTGCCAGGGTCTCATTTTTTAAATTTATTTTATTTTATTTTATTTTATTTATTTATTTTATTTTTGGCTGCATTGGGTCTTCGTTGTTGCGCATGGGCTTTCTCTTGTGGTGAGCGGGGGCTGCTCTTCGTTGCGGTGCACAGGCTTCTCATTGCGGTGGTGTCTCTTGTTGTGGAGCACGGGCTCTAGGCATGTGGGCTTCAGTAGTTGTGGAGCATGGGCTCAGTAGTTGTGGCTCACGGGCTCTAGAGCACAGGCTCGGTAGTTGTGGCGCACGGGCTTAGTTGTTCCGCAGCATGTGGGATCCTTCCCGGACCAGGGCTCAAACCCGTGTCCCCTGCACTGGCAGGCGGATTCTTAACCACTGCGCCACCAGGGAAGCCCCCAGGGTCTCATTTTTAAGGCAGAATTTTATCTAATCTGTTTTTTAGAAAAAGCAAGATCCACACCCATGCTCATACCTATTAGTTATCAAATCTAACACTTTGGAGAGCTGCCAAGGTGACGTCTGGTGCCAGGTTAATCTATTTTGCATAGATTTCAGAACAAAGCTCTTTCTGCTACTTCTCTTTACTAATGAGCATCCTGAAAGTGCAAGGCAAACTGAAAAAAACATTATTTACATATGTGTGTGTATGTGTATATATGTATACACATATATACACATAAACACCGTTTGTAACTACTGATCTGTGTGTGCAGGGAAAACATAAGACAGGAATAATCTGGATCTTGAAGCTGTCAGAAACCTGCAAATGTCCCTCATAACCTCTGAGTTAAAGATTTGGCATCAACCACATCTTACTGTTCTCACTGAATGACTATAATAAGTATATGATACAATTTGAGCCCCTTAATAAAATACCACCTTTATCTATTTAGTATATTGCAGTATCCTTTGAAGAAGAGACTTCTGCTGAAACCGATCTGAAGTCCACTGGTTTACATCAGCACTATTCAAAGCCGGGTGCACAGACCAGCTGGCATCTGGGAACATGTGAGGAGCACAGACTCTTGAGTCTCACCCTAAACCTACTAAAGCAGACTCTCTAGAGGGTAGAGCCCCCCAAATCTGTGATGTAATAAGCCCTCCAGTGGATTCTGATGCTCTCAGAACTGAACGTCCCTTCCAGCTCTGACTGGCAATGATTCTCTCTGAGAATGGCTACTAGGGTCTAAAGTCGTATTTTTCTCCAAACTTATCTCAAGCTTCCTGGAGCAACCCGCATGCCATCATGTGGTACCTGAATCTGTGTTAGGCAGGGTTGCTCTCTGAGTCTGCAAACACCTTAGCATTTCCAAACCAGTTATTTCCAGGTCTTGAGATGCTCCTGCTGCCAGCATTCACACCCGAAGGGACTTTACAATTAATTAAGCAGCCGAGCTTGTCAATAGGCCAGCTCCTTTATCGTTTTAGAAGGGAGAATCAGATAAACTGTTCTGATGCCAAAGGAGCCTTCGTTTGCTGAATCTGGCCCGGAGTCTCGGCAGCTCTGGTCTGAAAACTGGGGCAGGGGGGTGCTCTCTGCCCCCCTCATCTGTCTGGGTGCTGTGAAACCCCTCCTTCCCCCCCCCACCACCATGAACTTTAGCTGCGTCCATTTCATTGCATAAGTCACGCATGGTGAAAATCACCCTTCCATCCTCCAGGCCAGGCATCTCTGGTCGTGAGTTCCTTTGACCATTGTCATCTGGGTGGGATTCTTATTAGCTGGCGTTCTGTTCCCTTGAAGTAGAGGTCGCCATTCTGCTTAGCGATTTGTTGTCTGTGCCTTGTGCCTGAAAGAAATTGGCCGAAATCTGTATTTCAGCTGCACACCCTGCATACAGATTAAACAGAACCGTGTTGGTGGAGAATAATTAAGCCAAGGACCTTGTTTTTCACCTTCATGATGAAAGACAAATGACTTCCAAGGCTTTAATAGGATGATGGCTCTTGAAATGTTCTTCTCTTTTGGCCAGCTCGGGACTTTCAGAACAGCCCTGTTCATAAATATTCTTTTCAACAACTGCATTTTCATTTAATTGTAGACAGTCATTTTGCAGGAGCTCTTGTCTCTGTTTTTTTGTTGTTGTTACTGATTTTTTGGTTTTTTTTGTTTTTGCCCTGGTGTAATCAAGGCATGCTACACTGCTTCTTCTTGTTGCTGTTGTTAAAGACCCAGTTTCAACTGTATGGTTAACTCTTTTTGAGAAGAAAATGGATTTTTCCCTGACAGATATATTCTGCTTCTTACCAGTCTTTTGGGGGTGGGGAGAATCTTGTGGAGGCCACTATTTCTCTCCTTTTCTCATCTTTTTGAAGTGAATGTCAATTGGGCAAGAAAATTGATTGATTGCCTAGTGGGAAACCGAACCTCCCTAAACCATAAATATGAAACGGGCCTGTAATAGACATATTTCAACAAAAAAGAGCCATCATTCTTCAAATAGCTCTTGTCCACAGAAGGATATCCTGGCAACCATTGTCCCTTTTCTCTTCAATGTTACGTTTCTGCTGGAGCCAAGGTGATTTTTCCTGTCTCCCGGCCTCCCCCTCACTTTTGCAGTAACAGTGTTTGCTCTTTGCTCAGCAGGGCGGTCCACAGATGGCTGCCACCCTGCCCAGCCGGCTTTTTCAGGCTTTGTTCCAAACACAATGCTGCCTTTTCTTAGCAGTGGAAATGGGCTGTTCTCCACTGCTTTCTGAGAGAATGGCCCTTTCCTACTCTGTGCATATAAACCAGGCCCAAGCCTTGGGCAGCCTATTGTTTTATGGGTTCTCTTAATCCAGGAGAAGGATTTACTGAGGACCGCGGGCGTGAGGGCAGGGGTTGGGAGAGCCGAGGTCCAGAGTTGCTACTCTTGCTGAGATGTGAGCACTCAGGTCAGTTTGGACGGATCCCCCATGGCTCTAATGCAACCAGAGTGGGAGTGGGGGCAGGCTTTCAGTTGGTAAAGGAGGTGTTCCCTGCTTCTTTCCAGAAAGCAGTGGTGTTCTGGTTGGTCTCACTGCTGTCTGACCCAGAGACCTGGGCAGACTCACTCTCCTTCCCTGAACTAGAGTTCCCAGGCCTGCGGATGCAGCAGGAATCAAGGATCTCTAGGTCTTCTTAGTTCCGGAACCTCAGGATGGAGCTTAGTTTCCAGCCCTGCTGCTCGCCACGCTTTCCTGCAGAGGCCCAGCGCACTGAGCCATCGCTTCTCCACCTGCGCGTGCCCCCAGCCGGGAGAGCTGAGTGCATCGTCTTGGCAGGTGGAACCATTGCCTCTGCCAGCTCTTGTTCAGAGCCTTCACCTGGTGGTTGGCTGGGCTGGAGCTTTGAGTGAACACGGCGTCCAGATGTGTGGGTTTGTTCATAGGTGAAAGTGTTGGATTACAGCCTGGCTTTGGGAGCAGTTGAAAAGGGCACTGGACTGGGAGTCAGGAGTCCTGGCTTCTTGTCCAGGTCACCAGCTCTGTGGATCAGGCCTCCCTTAAGCAAACATTTATTGAGTGCTACTGATGGCCATAAACTCTACAAGGTGCTGGGCACACAGAAAGTCAATAAGACATGGACTTTGCCCTCATGGAACTCCCAGTTCAGTGGGGGCAGAAACCGAGGCTCGTATATAGCACAGTAGAGGCCAGGATAAACTCAAGGTTCTATGAGAGCCCAGAGCAGAGGGACACCTCCCCAACTTGGAGGGGATGAGAATCAGGGAGGACTTCCTGTAGGAGGTGATGCTTGAGCTGAAGGTACAGCGTGAGAGTAAGCCAAGGGGACAGCAGAGGCAAAGGCATGAGGCCAGGGAAGTGTGAGGTATAATAGAGGCTCCAGGTTGCAGGAACATGGCGTGTAGGGTAGGGATAGATAGGAGGTGAGACCAGGGCAGGTGGGGCCCAGTCACGGGGAGCCTTGCTGGGTACATTAGGAGCTTGGGCTTTATCCTGAGGGTAATGAGGAGCCCCCTGAAGGCCAATAACTGGATCAGATTTGCATTTTAGAAAGTTCCCTCCAATGGCTGCGATGGAGGACGGTTGTGCAGGGTCAGGAGGCCTCCTAGGAGGTGATGCAGGAGAGGGAGACAGAGGTGGAGAGACAGAGAGAAACAGAGACAGAGACAGTGAGAAGAGAGAGAGCCTGGAAAGTGGCAGGGGAGATGGAGAGTGGGGAGCAAATCTGAGGAAGATTTAGGATGTAGAATTGGATGGCCTGTCTGGTCAAAACTGGAGATAAGGAGAGGGACAGGTGAGGGGCGAGGCCTGAGTTTCTGCCTCCTTGAATGACTGGGCAGTGGTGCCAGCTGGGGTGGAGAATAGAGATGAAGCCACCAATTGAGGATAAAGACTTTGAGGGGCTGAGGGACATCTGGATTGAATGTCCAGCTGGCAGTGGAGCTTTTGGTCTGAAAATAAAGATTTGTTTGGCATTTGAGAAGAGGTGGTGGCTGAAACCACAGATGGAAACGGTGATCCGGAGGCAGTATGTATAGAGGGCCCCGGGCAAGAGACAGGAAAGGAGAGGTCGGAGAAGTAGGAGACCACACAAGGTCAGTGTTGAGCATCCAGGGCGGAGAGAATTCCAGAAAGAGGGTGCGATGCACAGTCGGTGGAGCCAGGAGGCCCAGGGACTGACCCTCAGTGTCCCTTGGACTTGTCTGTGAGGACCCAGGCCCTGCCCTCCAGCGTGAGCCTTGGAGCAAGCTCTCCCTCCCCTGGGCCTTGGTTTCCTCATCTTGGCCTCGGTGTTGCCAAGAGTCCCCTTCCCACACGGCCCTCCCTTTCCCCTCAGTAAAGCCAACGCTGCACTCGTGACCCCTGAGGGTCACACGAATGAAACCCCAGGGAGTCAGAGCTGGCTGGGGTTTGGGGAGCTCTTGGTCCGGCCCAGTGTTGGAAGGCAGTGTGATGTATGGGAACTGAATCCCTGTTTTTCCCCAGCTTGGTGGCCTTGGGCAGACACTTCACCTTGCTTCCTCACCTGTAAAATGAGGCCCCTAGCACCCACCCTGTAGAAATGTTTGAAGGTTAGGGGAAGTGGGAGCCATTGTGTTTATTGAAGATGAGCCACGGGACCGGAGGTGGGCTGATTGGCCCGAGGTCAGAGAGAAGGGGCAGTGCGGTGACTGGAACCGGCTGTCTGGTGACCAACCCCGCCGGGGTCTGTCTCTTGCCAGGGATCATAAATTAGTAGCCCACGGCTGGGGCAGCCCACAGATGTGTTTTGTTTGGCTCCTGCAGCGTTCTTTTCAAAATGGAATTCGTTGCCAGCATTAAAAATGGGGAGATTTTACCCACAAGCTCACATTTTCAGCTAGACTTGAAAACTTGGAAGATTTGGCCACACTGAGCCCTCTCTGCCTTGGGGCGAGTGGGGGGTGTCCCTTCTGGGGGCCAGACCCTCATCCAGCCATCCTCCCTCACTAACCTTGACTTGCTTGGCTCCTGGGGGTGGCTTGAGTTTGCAACGCCAGCCCTTTGACTGACCATTTGTCCTGAATTTTCTTACAGCCTGGCCCACTGTTCACTAAAGCTGTCCGGTGTTTCATAGCCGAGGTCCATACCTTGGCCGTTCGGAGTGAGAGGGCCTGGCTGGAGAGGATGGGACCGAGCGGAGGGTGGAATCTCCAACGACGCAGCCCCAGGAGAGATACTGGGGGGAGGGCCTGGGCCCTGCGGGCTGCAGGGGGTCAGCACGGGTGCTGGATGGACAAGGGCCCCTGGCGTTTCCTCATTCCTCCCTGCAGGGGTGGCAGGAGGCAGAGGGGACTGTGGGCCCAGGCTGGCCGGCCTGGCCGAGGTCTTGCCCCTGGACTGGCCCACTTTGTTGATGTCTGAAGGGTAGGGTGGTGGAGGCAGGGGGTGGGGAGGGACCGCAGCCCCTGGCTCTGAGCAGCCGTGCTTATGTGGGAGAATGTCTGGTATGTTTGGTATCTGGGTGTTTACTTCCCAGGGTGCTCGTGGGTCCCTGGTGTTGAAATGTGGCTCCTCCATGCAGGGGGGAGGGCCCCCAGTGGGCGTGGCCAGGGCTAGATTTGGGCAGCAGGGCAGTCACTCCAGGCCTGCCCATTGACAGCTCGCGTGCCCTGAAGCACCTCCACTCTGCACCTGCCCCCCAGGTCTCCTTTTATGCCAGATTCTGCCTGTGCGGGAGGCTGGGTGGGCCCCGGGCAGCACTGGCCTCACCTGGGAAGACAGGCAGGGAAGCTGGCATTTTCAGAGCCCTTCCTGGATCCCAGGCTCTGGGCTGGGACTTAGTCCTCATGACGACCCTGTGCAGCAGGGCTCAGTGCCTTCCTTGTACAAGTGAGGGACAGAGGCTCAGAGAGGCTGAGTGACTTGCCCAGAAGCACACAGCAGAGCTGCTGGGGGCGACCCAGGCCTCTTAGACCCCAAAGTTCATGCTGACGACTCTGATGCCCTGAGTCTCAGATAAACCTGCTTCTCTCTGCCTGTGAGACAGTTCTTAGTCTGAACAAGCCTCTCAGACCTTCACTACTCTGCTTAGTGCTGGGGGTTTGATTTGGTTTTTTTCCCCCTCTCTATTTCTGCTTGTCACCTGCTTTATTGAGCTTTTCTCTATTGCTTTGTCCATGTGAGAGTTTCTGTATTTGCAGTGCCTGGGGTTAAAAAGTGTCATTGCTCTTTCTCATCCTGTCTTTTTGTGGGTCTCGCAAGATACATATTTGGAAATGCTTATGAAATGTCAGAATTCAAAATCACATCTGGGTGACTGTTGCCACCGTGTGAGAGCCACGTGGCTGGCAGACGGGGCCTGAGAAACATGACCAGGGTGAGGGGAGGCCCCCCTCCTGCTTTCAGCGCTACACATTTAATGTTAACTGTGCAAAAAATATTTTTTATTTAAAAATACCCAGGTAGGAAAAAACAAAACGGTCATCGTCCTCAGAGTCAGACGCTTCTGCTGCTGCTTTACGGTCCCATCATCAGGCTGGAGCTGAAAGGGTGGGGGACTTGTTACCTAGGCCATCTGCCCTTCCAAGAGCAGAAGACACTCAGGCCCTGGGGCCAAAAGGCCTGGATTCAAAGCTGTCACTGACCTTCTGGACAGCCTTGATATCTTTAGTTTCCTCATCTGTGAAAGTGAGGAAGATAATAGGCCTGTCCTGACTGGTTTACTGAGACCATTTAACCCCCTGGGACCCCTGATACCCGGGATTTTCTACCTGCTGAGGTGACTCACCTCTGTTTGTTCAAGGGCTCTTCTGCATCCAGGCTCTGCCACTTTCCCAGCTGTTCTAGAAGCATTGCTCCTGGGTAGGCCTTCTCCCCCGGATTACTGGGGATCACCTTCTGCATCACCTGACTTCACAAGGGTGGGACCCTGGTGTCCCAGGCATCTTTCAGTGGCAAGAGGCAGAAACCTTCTCCAGCTCCCTTCAGGCCAAAGGAGGAATTTCCAGGGTAGATTCAGGTGTACCCATCATGGACCCCACGGAGACGAAGCATAGTCAGGCCTCTCCAGGGGTGGAATCAGGAAGACCAAGAGAGTTTCTGTCTGTCCCTCTGTCTGTACCATCGGCCTGTGGCCATGTCCCTGTGTTTCTCTCTCTGTGGCTATGTCCCTGTGTTTCTCTCTCTGTGGCACTGCCTCATTCCCTCTGTCTCTCTCCACCCACCTTTGTCTCCCTGTTCCTCTGTCTCTCCGTTCCTCTGTCTCTCCTCTCTGTCTCTGTCTTTACCTTTCTCTCTCTGGAGCTCCCTCCATCTCTCGGGATCTAGACAGGGTGAGGCAAGCCAGATGCCCAGGGCACGGCATTTAAGGAGGCACCCACCCTCGGGTGCTGACCCTGCCCTGGCACAAGCCCCAGAGTGAGCGCCTCCTGAAATGTGTGCCCTGGGCACCTTGCTCACCACACCCTATCCAGGCCCTGCTTCTCTCTCTGTCACCCGTTCCCTCTCTTTGTCCTACTCCCTCCTATAGCTGAGCGTTTGTTTCTCTCTTGCCGCGTGATCTCTGCTCACCTCCACACATCAGCAGCCTGATATTTCTGCTTCTCTGGGTTGAAATTGGTTGTCTAGCCTGTATGCCTCCCAGTCCAGCAGTTCAGTTTCAAATTTCTAGTTGGTGAATACAGCCCAGCTTGGGTCAGCCGCTCACACCTCGTCCAGTCAGCTGGGCCAGGGGCTGGGGTCGTGCTGGCCCTCAGCAGGGGCTTGGGAACAGGCTCTCTGAGGAGGGACTGCTCAACAGGAGGGCACCCTTGGCCGTGGATCCCCAGGTCTGTCCCTCCAATGTGAAGGGTGGTGCAGGGGCCCCCCTCACTGCCAGCACACAGACAGCTTTGTCCTTGGGCCTTCCTGGGAATTGGGGATAAACAGAGCCAGGACCCAGTTTGAGAAGAGGGAATGATATGCTTACTCCACCCCTGCCCCCATCTCATGGTTTTTAAATGTCTTGAGCCTCAAGCTGCCTCTTCTTCAAACATGCTGGATCTTCCCTCTGTATCTGCAGAAAAAGTCATATCTCCCATTTGGGGTTCCGGTTTTAGATGTCTGAGCTGTGGGTGGTGAAAACACCCTGCTGTCTCTCACCCACGCGGGACCAAATGCTTCAGAGAATCCGGGGAGCATCAAGGAGAAGGCAGCAGCCTCAACTCTGGGGATGAACAAAGGCCTGGGGGAGGGCTGCGCCAGTCTCCAAACAGCTCCAGTCAGAGGAGGCAGACCATGCAGGCCCAGCGAAAGGAGCCAGAGTGAGCCCGTGGGGATGGAGAAGGCCAAGGGCACTGCCCAACCTCTGTCTTATTTCCAGCAGGACCTCAGCATCCGTTTTCTATGTGCCCTGTGGGAGGCTCTTAAATAGCAGCAGGGGGATTTGGGGGAGAGGCAGCACAGTTTCAAAGGGGAAAGTGTGACGATGGGGCTTTGGGGCCATTTCTTGCTTTATTGGGAGATATTAGCCAAGGCATGGGTACAGGAAAGGCCCAGGGATGGACTTGGAAGCCGGTGGTGCTGTGGTGCTGGGGGCTTTAGGCTTAAGTGCACAGCCTGGATCCTTCCAGGGCCTGCTTGGGTTTGTGCACCCACCACAGCCATCGGTGGCCTGCACCCTGAATTTTTTTTTTTTTTTTTCTTATTTGGCTGCGTTGGGTCTTCGTTGCTGCACGCGGGCTTTCTCTAGTTGTGGCAAGCGGGGGCTACTCTTCATTGTGGTGCGCGGGCTTCTCATCGCAGTGGCTTCTCTTTGTTGCGGAGCACGGGCTCTAGGTGCGTGGGCTTCAGTAATTGTGGCACACGGGCTCAGTAGTTGTGGCTCACGGGCCCTAGAGCACAAGCTCAGTAGTTGTGGCGCATGGGCTTAGTTGCTCCGCGGCATGTGGGATCTTCCCGGACCAGGGCTCGAACCCGTGTCCCCTGCATCAGCAGGTGGGTTCTTAACCACTGCGCCACCAGGGAAGTCCCTGCACCCTGAATCTTGACTCCATCTTTGGCCAATATGCGTCTGGGGAAGGCAGCACCCAATCCCCAAGGTTTGCTGGCCTCCTGCAGACAGAGAGAAGAGGCCATCCCTGGTAGAGACAGTTCCTTATAAGCACTGGAGAAAAGGTTATGCAGATGCAAATGTAGGCAATAAATCACTTTTATAATTATAGTATCCAAACCTGTGGCATGTTTCTCTTGAATCTTTTATTCCATTCATTCATTTGACTAACATTTGCTGTGCCCCTACTCAGTGCCATGTTATTCCAGGTGCTGGGGATACCCAGGTCCCCCATTCTCCAGATTAGCAGGGAAGGCAGCTACTACATAAGCAGAGAATTACCGTGGGGTGTGATAGAGACTCTTACAGCGGGGAACTCAAAGTGCTGTAGCAGCATAGAAAAAGCAGTTAATTCTATCTGGGGAGTCAAAGGAGACTTCCTGGAGGAGGTGGCATTTGCTCTTGAGGGTTGTAAGAGTTTACAAATAGGAAAGGAAGGTCATCTCAGGAGGGCCTGGCTGGCTTGGAGAAGGGTGAGACGTTTGGAGTCGAGAGTAATGGCAGGAGGGAATTGATGCAGCTGCAGAGGGAGGGTGGAGCAGCCCCCCATCTGGGTGTCATCCTGGCCCAGTTGATCTCTTAAACTTCCAGCACTGAGCCTCTTTGCATCTGCTGCTAGCGCAGCTTCCGTTGGCTTCCAGCTTTATGTAGGATGGGGCCCTGCGCAGGGGTGGGGTGGGGAGGTAGGTCTTGGAGGACAGAGGTTGTGTCTCCTAGGAAACGGCGGCTCTGCCAGAACCCCAGAACCCCGTGAGCCTGGCAGGGCCCAGGTTGCACACATCACCTTGGCAGTTTGTGGGCAAACCCTCTTGGCCGAGGGGAGATTGCACTGCCAGCCACTTCCTCCAGTTCCTTCCCTCTGCCTGTCGTCACGGTTACCTTGGCCTTGTTGGGGGTGAGGTAGAGGTTGGGTGAAATCAACTTTGTCCGGGTTTCTGTTTCCCCAGATGCGGGTCAGCCAGAGGAGCTGTCACTTCTGGTTCTGTTTCAAAGGAGGCCAAGGGGCTGGGAGGTGCTTGGGTGCGGCCGTGTTGACAAGGCGCCTCTCCAGCCAGCCTCCTAGGCAGGGTGGGAGTGGGTCAGGGAGAAGCTCCAAGGTGGTGAAGGAGAAGGGGCTGCCCTGCCAGGGCCTGTGCTGAGGGCCGTGGGTGCTGGTCTCCAGCCCAGACCCTCGGTCTCGAGCTCCTAGAGCATGCCGGGAGTGCAGGCAGAGAGGCTGTTTATTTTCCTGGCCTGAAGCCCTTTCGGCTGAGACCTTGTTCCAGGCCTCAGGCTGCCAGAAGCACCCGCAACTGGCTCCAGAAGTGAGAGAGTTGGCAACGCAACATTTCTCCAGTGGCCTCGGACTCTAGGCCGTTCCCAGCCCGGCTGGTCCTGTGTATCCTCCAGGGTCTCCTGGTGGGTAATGGACAGTGAGAGGCATCACGTCAAAGTGATCCTAATGGGCTGGGGCTGTGGTCAAGAGCAGGAAGGCTGAAGTCAGAGAAATCTTGAGTTGGAAGCCTGACTCTACCGTTTCCTTGCTGTAGGGCCTTGGGCAAACTGAGCTGTTGAGCCTCAGTCTCACCATCTGTGAGATGGGGCAGTCATAGTACCTTCCTCATCAGACTTTGTAAGGATTACATGACCTGTGTTTAAAGCATTTAGCAAAGTAGGCAACAAATGGCAGCTCTTGTTATTATTAATGAAACAACAATAACTGCGGCTTTGAAAGTCCGTGTTGGTGGGCAGTGAGCCTTCTCCTTCCCATTCCATGGGCCCTGTTTCAAGCATGGTAAATTTCCTAGTGTGTCTCGGGGAGAAGCAAGCCTGGAGACTCCGAAGGCCCCTCTGCCTATGTCCCGAGCAGGGCACTTTAAGGAGCCCATGGGATCCTGGGATGCAAGTGGGTGTCCTGGGGGAAGAACATGCAGAGGCAGAGAGAAGGATGAACCCAGGTGAGGGGGCTGGGGAGGTTTTTCCATCACCAGGAGATAGACCTGAGGAAGGACCGAGGGGGAGGACAGAATACCTCAGGGAGGTGACAGTGGGTGGGGGCAGAAGGTGAAATCAACACTCATGCCCAAGGTGTTTTGAAAGGAAGTGCCGGGGAGCCACTGACCTGGAAAATAGTGCCCAGAGGGCTTGGGCCGGGCAAGAGAACAGACCGCCACCGCCCATGGGGTGTCACCTCTGTGTGAGGAGAGCGCCAGGCTCTGGGCCTCCTGAACTCTGGCAGAACCCAGGTGGCCCTGCCCTCCTGGGGCACTGACTTCTCCCAGGGATACCCACCTACTCCGAGAGCATCCTCGGGCCGGCTGGGAAACGCTGCCATCCCGCCCGCCGAGAGGCCAGTGGGCTGGCAGTGCGGCTCACTGACGGCGAGATGTGGGTTAAGTTGTCCGTCTGCCGGTCTGAGCGTGAGGAGGGAGGCTGTACGCCAGGCCTGCCTCAGTGTCTCATCCGTGGCTCTTTGCCCTCACAGCTAGACGAGGAAGAAGAGCGAAGGAAAAGGCGTCGGGAGAAGAACAAAGTCGCGGCCGCCCGATGCCGGAACAAGAAGAAGGAACGGACGGAATTTCTGCAGCGGGTGAGCAGGGCAGTGGCCAGGGGGGACCCCGGCCTTGTCCTTTAGTGGCTAGTGTGCTTATGGACCGGGAGAGGCCATCGAATGCCTGCAGAATCAATGTGTACTTGCTGGCATCTGCCCAACTGGCCTCGACCCCTCTGCCTTCCCTGCCTTCTCTCCGATGCCCCCTCCCTGAGCCAAGACGCCCAGGGGCAGCCTGCAGCCGTTCCAGCCCACCCAGATCCCTGGACAGCCAGAGAAGGTGGGAGGAGCCAAGTTCCCCGCCTCTAACTGAGGTTAGACCCTCGGTGCTGATGGGCCCAGAGGGCCTAGAACTGGCACTACCCATGCTGGTGCGCTGAGGGCTACCAGAGTTGTCTGGCGCGGGTGCAAATGAAGTCAGTGAGAGCTCCCTGCATGTGGGCAGTGGGCGTAGCGATGGGGCAGAGAAAAGCTCCTCCCTCACATGGAGGAGGCTCTTCTGGCTCTGCCTCCCATCTGCCTGGCCTCAGCCCCACTGAAGCTGACCCCTGAGCTCTTGGCTGTTGCCTCTGGGACCAGAGGTTGGCTCTGCGTGCCAAGGCCAGTGGAGGGCCGCCTTGCCTCGTGGCCCTCGGAGCACATCCCTGCCCTTTCATTTGGAATGTGCCAAATAGGCGTTTGCTCCTTCTCCTGCCCCTTAGGCCTTCCCTGCTCCTCAAAAACGGTAGATGGCTGTGAAGGGACATGACCAGAAAGCTAATTAGTCCAAGCCGGTGGTCTCCAGCCTCCCCACCCCCAATCCCTTGTTGATTTCTAAATAACAATAGTAACACCATAGAATAATAACATCACAGGTCAGGCTCCCTTCTACAGCGTGCAACCGTTAACACTAGTTGCTAACATTTGTAAAGCGGGGCCCTGTGCAAAGCGCAGTGTACATATTATCTCATTTTATTGGCATAATAACTGTATGAGGTAGGGGCCTGCATTATTCTGTCTGCAGATGGGGACACTAAGGAAAGCACGGGGAGTTAAGTAACTTGCCCAGGTCCCTCAGCAACTAAGCGGTAGAACTGAGATGCGGCCTGAGGCTAACTTCAAAGCAACCATCCTCAGCACTCTGCCCTGCTGGCTCTCATTCATTCATTCGTGGGTTTGTTCATTCCTTCGTTCCTTCATTCTTTTGCTCGTTCATTGATTTGTGGACAAGTCGTTTTAAGCATGTACTGAGTGCCCAGCCCTGTGCTAGGTACGCTGGGGGCACACAGGAAGGGACCAGTCGTGGTCCCTCCTGTGGGAGCTGGAGAGACAAGGCCGGGCTGGCCCGGGTTTTCTCTGAGACTGGGGATCTGTGGGTCTCTTCTCATGCTTGCAACAAGTAGAGAGCAAATCTGAGATCATGGGTGCCAACACCGTGGGGCTGTGTGTACCCCTCCGGCTGTGAGCGTCTAGGGCAGGGGAAAGGTCAGTGGAGGCGGAGTTAGACTCCTGGAGCTGAGAGCCCCTTGGGAAGAGATGGTGGACCAACACCAGGCGGAAAGTTTTCAAGAAATTTCTAAGACCTGGGTCTCACATAGGCCTTTAAGATAGATGGAGTGTCACACCCCTCATTTCCAGCCCTGAGTGCCTGTGGAGTTGGGCGAGACATAGCAGGGAACAGAGAAGTCTCCCATCCCATCCCCGCCTTCAAAGGCCTGTCAGCCAGCCAGCAGGCAAGAAGGGCCAAGTGAACGCACACCAGTAACACACTAGTGCAGCGAATGGTCAGCGCCAAGTGAGCGGGGCTAGCTGCTCCGCACATTCCAGTAACACCGGCTGAGCACCTACTGTGTGCCAGGCATTTCCCGTATCTCGTTTAATCTTATAACATTCCACTGAGCTAGACATTGATGATCCCCATTTTAGACACGGACCCGTAGCGCAGAGAGTCAGGTTACTTGCCTGAGGTCACACTGCTAGTGTGCGGTGGAGCCGGGACTCACCCATGCGTTCGCTGACCCGTCTGTCCATCCTTAGCGCTGAGTGAGTGCCCGCCACACAGTGGGTCCGCAGGCCATGGCTGCAGTGGGGTGGCAGGCAGGAAACAGGGATGGGATATGTGCTGAGCGTTAGGTTGGGCAAGCGCGGCGGGCTGTGAGCACAGACGCAGGGGCCCTGTCTGAGTCTAGGCTGCGGAAAGACTGCTGATTGAGACATAAGACAGGAGCAGGGGCCAACGCGTGGAAGGACAGGGCTGGAGGGGTCAGTCACCACGAACAGCCAAAGCAAAGGCCAGAGGCAAGAGGTGTTGTTTAAGGATGTGGTGAAGGGAGTGAAAAGAATACCAGTGTAGCTGGAGTGTACAGTCCATGGAGAGAATAGGGCCCCAGAGCCTTCACCTGTCGGGTAATCCCTGTGCTGGGTTGTCTGGGGCAATCCCGGTTTGTGCCTGTTGGCCTGGCCTGATTATTAATGGCACATTCTTTCACTCTCTCACGTGTCCCTGTTAGGATGATGAAGTGTGTTGGTCATGGAGAGCCATGGGAGGGTTTCGGAAGGAGAGAGATACACCCTGTCGCTGTGGCTGCAGCGTGGGGCACGGAATGGGGAGCTGAGAGTAGAGTGGGAAGACCGGTCATGTGGCGGTGGTGCTGTCCTGGTGAGAGGAGCAGGCAGCTGTGGACCAAGAGAAGTGCAGGCCTCGAGGAGGGAGGTTTCGGCAAGTCTGTCGGGGCTCAAGTCCCCACGCCCCCCTCCTCCCCTCTGGCCTTGGAAGCAGAGTCCGGGTGTGAGGTTTAGAGCATGAAGGCAGATGGCTGTGTGCACAGTCAGTACCCGAAGACATGGGGGATTCTCTTGTAATTTATTTATTTATTTAACATCTTTATTGGAGTATAACTGCTTTCCAATGTTGTGTTAGTTTCTGCTGTACAACAAAGTGAAACAGCTATACATATACATATATCCCCATATCCCCTCCCTCTTGCGTCTCCCTCCCACCCTCCCTATCCCACCCGTCTAGGTGGACACAAAGCATGGAGCTGATCTCCCTGTGCCATGCGGCTGCTTCCCACTAGCTATCTATTTTACGTTTGGTGGTGTATATAAGTCCATGCCACTCTCTCACTTTGTCCCAGCTTGCCCCTTCCCCCTACCCGTGTCCTCAAGTCCATTTTCTGCGTCTGCATCTTTATTCCTGTCCTGCCCCTAGGTTCTTCAGAACCTTTTTTTTTTTTTAATTCCATATATATGTGTTAGCATACTGTATTTGCTTTTCTCCTTCTGACTTACTTCACTCTGTATGACAGACTCTAGGTCGATCCACCTCACTACAAATCACTCAATTTCGTTTCTTTTTATGGCTGAGTAATAGTCCATTGTATATATGTGCCACATCTTCTTTATCCATTCATCTGTCGATGGACACTCAGGTTGCTTCCATGTCCTTGCTATTGTAAATAGAGCTGTAATGAACATTGCGGTACATGACTCTTTTTGAATTATGGTTTTCTCAGGGTATGTGCCCAGTAGTGGGATTGCTGGGTCGTATGGTAGTTCTATTTTTAGTTTTTTAAGGAACCTCCATACTGTCCTCCATAGTGGGTGCATCAATTTACATTCCCACCAACAGTGCAAGAGGGTTCCCTTTTCTCCACACCCTCTCCAGCATTTATTGTTTGTAGCTTTTTTGATGATGGCCATTCTGACTGGTGTGAGGTGATACCTCATCGTAGTTTTGATTTGCATTTCTGTAATTTATTTTTAACACGTCAAGGCTCGGAGGTACAAAGGTATATGTATGTGTATGTGCACACACACACACATATATATACATACGCATACACACATATATGTATAATGTAAAAAGTTACCCTCCCATCCTTGACCCCTGGACACTCAGAGCCACCCTGGGAGATTCCTGTAGCCTCTCAGAGTTCAGCTGCCAGGACCAGCCAAAGCCCTGAAGGAAGCAGGCCTTTGTGTGGGTCAGATCCACGCCCTGCAGGCCCCAGGCCCCCTCTGCTGCCTGCATTTGGGAGCAGCGGCCCCTTGGCTCCCCACGGCTGTACAGCTGGCCTCTGTAACCCCGCTGTGCCTGGCACAGCTCCCTGGGTGTGGGCATCAGTGACAGTCTCACACCCTCACAGCGTTCCTTGCTCTTCATAGCCACTCTCTCCCTGATGGTCACAGGGACTCTGGAGGGGGCAAGGCAGCCCCATTCCACTGACTGGCATCTGAGGTTCAGAGGGATGAAAGTTGCTCAGCGTCACACAGTGGCCGAGTCAGGACCGGAACCCAGAGCTTCCTCTGTGGCCCAGCACTCTATTCAGGTGCCCAGGCTCAGGGACTTGGGAATCCTGTTCACAGCAGTGTAGCTGGCCAGTGGCAGAGTCAAGATTTTAACTCAGACAGGGCTTTTGGGCTCAGAAGTCTGCACCAGGCTTTTTTTTTTTTTTTTAACAGAAAGAGTTGGGAAGTGGAGCCCTATTTTAAGTGCATTAGGGTAACTTTTAAAAATAATAGAGTCAGAGAATCTTAATGCTTAAAGTCCCCTGGGCCAATCATTATATTTTAAGGGGGAAAATGAGGTCCGGAGAAGGGGAGTGACTAGTCCAAGGGCACACAGAAGGATGCCCAGCCTCTTACCCTGTGGGGGTTTTTTGTTTTTTAATTAATTAATTAATTAATTTTTATTTTAGGCTGCGTTGGGTCCTCGTTGCTGCGCGCAGGCTTTCTCTAGTTGCGGCGAGTGGTGGCTACTCTTCATTGCTGTGCACGGGCTTCTCATTGCGGTGGCTTCTCTTATTGTGGAGCACAGGCTCTAGGCGTGCGGGCTTCAGTAGTTGTGGCACGCGGGCTCAGTAGTTGTGGCTCACGGGCTCTAGAGCACAGGCTCAGTAGTTGTGGCACACAGGCTTAGTTGCTCCGCGGCATGTGGGATCTTCCCGGACCGGGGCTCGAACCCGCGTCCCCTGCATTGGCAGGCAGATTCTTAACCACTGCACCACCAGGGAAGCCCCCTCACCCTGTGTTTTTTCTGGTGCTTTCACTGACCACCGTGGAGGAGACAGAACCTCCTTCACTTGCATTAATTCCATTCTGAAACAACAAATGGTTTCATTTTCTCTAGGGCAGTAAATATCTACCAGAGGCAAAACGATAAACAAAAATGCAAGAAGAGTTATTCATTTCATACTTAAGGTGCGAAGATCCTAGCCCACGTTCCTGAATTTATTAGGAAAACAGATCAGGTAATTGCTGTTCTAAAACCACAAACCACTTCTACAATCATGGTTAAAAAAAAAAATTCCTTTGAGCTCAACTTACACTTACACATTAAATAAATACATAATACCAACTAATAAAACAGAAGAAAATAAAATGAAAAAGCGGTTAGTTACAGTCTGATAGCCAGACTGTCAGAGGTCAGGATATTCCACGAGGTACCCATACATTTTCAAACCAGCAGAATATCATGCCATCCCTATGATACATGCACAGGGAAGCAAGTCGCCACACACCCACTTGGTCTTTTTGTGCGATACAGGTGTTCACGTGTAAGGTGGGTTTGACGTGCAGTCTTTTCAAGGACGAGGATGTGTGTGCAGGGCTGCTGGGCCCTGCCCCTTGTATGTCCATTGTAACTTCCATTCGCTGTACGACCCAACTCGTTCCTTGCCCTCCCCACTGCTCTCCAGAACAACTCCCACCTCCCTGCTTCCTTGGACACCCCCCACCCCAGGCTCACAGGCAGCTCTCCTCCCAGCTGCCCATTCTGCAAATGCAGGCAGTCTCCAAGACCTGCCAAGTTTTCTTGGAAGTGGCCTCCTCTCTGCTTCTCCTCCTTCTTGTCTTCATACTCCCTTGCTCATGGCTTAAAGTAAAAATTCCTTAAGCCTCCCTAACCCTTCAGTTTACAAAATGCTTTTCCCATGTGCAGTCATTTAATCCCCAGGATCATCATCTTTTTACAGATGAGATAACTGAGGCTCAGGGAAGTTAGGAAACTTACTCTTGACTCTTGATTCCAAACCCCACCAGCTTTTCTGGGTCTGGCTATAAATCCACCTTCCCAGCTTTGTACCCTCCTATATCCTAAAGTGACCTATGGTCACAATGGAGGATTTTTATCTCCTAAACACATCTTAAGCTTTCCCATGTCTGTGTCCTTGTTCACTCAGGGCTTGCTTCTTGAAATGCCCCCAACTCCTACCGACTTTCTCTGCTCAACCAGAGTCAACCCATTTTTCAAACCTAAGGTCAGATCGGCCATTTAGCCCACTCTCTCATGGTCTTCTAGACCCTGGATGGCTGATGGACACATGATAAGCTCTGCCCTGGTCTATAAATCCTTCTTCCCCTTAGAGTGGAAGCTGCACAAGATCCGTGTTAGGGGCTCATGGGCCTCTGGACCCCCTAGAGCATTCACTGTACACAGCAGGTTCTCAGCACACGCTTGTGGGTGGGTGGATTGAACCAAAACTCCTGGAGGCAAGAGGCTCAGAGGCTTTGAAGTTGGAGCTAAAACCTTGACTGGGGGGAACCGGATGGTCAGAGACATTCCCAAGGTCACCAGGTTATAGACCCAGTGAGCAGGCAGCTAAGACGGGCACCTACCTGCCCCAGACTCATGGTTTCACGTGGGGTCTCTCCTGGCCCTCAGCGATGCTCTTCTCTCGGAATTTGGAGAACCATGGACCAGGCCGGCCTCCCTGTCACGCTTTATCTGGCTGAATCCAAAACCACCCTAGCTGGCTTTTAATATTTTCCCCCTGCGCACTTTTTCCTTCTTTGAGGCTGTTCTCCCTCAGCGTCTGGTCATGAGGACTGTACATCTCAGCAGTTCTGAGTCCCCAGCACTGGGCTGCCTCCGCAGAGATGAGCAAAAGGAAGAACTCAGTCAGCCTGGCTGGCGTGGGGAAGACAGCAGGCCTGGGGCCCTGGAGAGCCCGGAGGGAGGCTGCCCGGCTGGGCCCCCCGGCGGGACGACTCAGCCCATCGCAGCCACAGCCCACGCTCGGTCTGATGCAGGTTGCCCGGCCTTGGCACTGTGGACGTTTTGGATTGATAGTTCTTGTTGTGGGGTCCTGTGCATTGAAGGATATCTGGGGGCATCCCTGATCCCTACCCACTGGATTCCAAGGGCACCCACCCTTCCCAGTGTGACAACCAAAAATGTCTCCAGATACTGTCAAATGTCTCCTGGGAGGCAAAAATTGCTTCTAGTTGAGAATCACTGGTCAACCTTTGCTGGCCCTTGAGTAAATTCCAACCTCCAAACTGGTTATAAGTTTTTAGACAGAGTCCAAGAAATATCATTCTGGCGCCTCTGTATTCTCCTGTGTTGACCCCCAGAGCCTTGAATTGGTACGCCCATCACCTGTCATCATGAACAGGTAAACCCCCCTAAATCAAATCAACGTTGCTTCCTTGCCCTGGAGCCTCTCCAACTGAGCTGGAAGTTCTCTGGAAATCTCACTTGCGGTCTATTTAAAGCCACATTTTGGATCCAGAAGGATGACTATTGATTGCCTCCCAGTGGGCAGAGATTCTAGATATCAGGGGATAAGGAAGAGGCTGTTTAAATAATTATAGACTAATAACCAGGAAGCACATGTTTTAGGAGGAATTACGTGACCACACTGGGCTTGTGGATCCTACAGGCCAATATATCCCCAACATACATTTCTCATACATAAAGCACCTTGCCATTGCACTGCCATCGTGGGCCACCTTTAACCCCTCCGTGGACCCTCCATGCATCTGTTCTGGATCCACTGGCCTCCATTTTTGTCCCACTCTTTGTTTCTTGTGCAAAGGCCCTGAGGCAGGAGAGTATTTGGCATATTTGAGCAACAGCAAGGAAGCCACTGTGGCTGGAGTAGATTGAGTGGGGAAGAGAGGTGGGACATGAGCCAGGCTGGCCCCAGGATATAACCTGGGTTCATCCCACTAGCAACACGGGCCAGTGTCACAGGTGTGACAGGCATGGCCTAAAGAAAGTCAGTTACCCCGGGGGACTCAATAGCAGATTCTGTGCTTCCTCTAGTGGGAACCTGGCAGACAGAAAACAGGCTAACGCCAGCCTGCTGTGCCCTGTGCCTACCCAGAGGGAGAGTCTCTTCCCGGAGCTGGTTCCCGGTGAGAGCCTAAAGCCATGTCTCTATTTGGCATGCAGGAATCCGAGCGGCTGGAACTCATGAACGCAGAGCTAAAGACCCAGATTGAGGAGCTAAAGCAGGAGCGACAGCAGCTCATTCTGATGCTGAACCGGCATCGCCCCACCTGTATTGTTCGGACGGACAGCGTCAAGACGCCCGAGTCGGAAGGCAACCCGCTGCTTGAGCAGCTAGAGAAGAAGTGACCGTGGGCTGGGAGGAGGAGGAAGAGGAGGAAGAGGAGGAGGAGGAGGAGATGGCAAGAGGGAGGAGGAGGAGGGCACCAGAGGGCCCTTCCTTGGTGCATGAAAAACTTTACAACAAGGCTCAGCACAGCCAGTAATTAGTGGGGCTTTTTTGTGAAACTCAGATCAGCCACATAAGGGGAAGAGCAGGCTGACGAAACCCAGAAGGACCAAGCGCTGAGACCAAAGTAGACTTGAGGGTGGGGCTGTCCTGCTGGGGCCCAGCTCAAAGGAGGCAGGACAGAGGCACCCAGGCCGGAGAGACGCCCAGCCAGGCAGCCTTGGGCACTTCTCCGGCCTCTCCGCCAGGCCACCTACCCCAGGGACCTCCGAGCAGCCAGGAAAAGCCATGAGTTACAACCAAACACGGCTGAGGATGGAACTGAGTAACACTGCCATCTGCCTGCCCCAGCCTGACCCCTGACCCTGATGCGAGGCCGGAGAGGGCCGAGATGCGGGGCCCAGTGCGGCCTTGCTGGGAAGTAGCAGCCGGGTGCACCCTCGCCGGCCCTGCTGGAGTTTGCTGTGGGCACGAGGCGCGGGCGCCCTTCCAAAGCACATACTCACTGAATGTTTACAGACTGGCTGTCCTGGCAGGGCTTTCAACTGCACATGTTTTTTATACTTTCTTTTTTTTTTTTTTTTTAATATTTTTTACAAAAAAAAAAAGATTTTATACAAGCAATATATATATGGATTTCTATAATCACTCGATGTGATACAGTATAAATATGTTATGGTTTGTTTGTTACGAACAGATATCCAGCAGTTATGGCCGTTGTGTGTAACTCCTAAGTACTGTAGTCTCTGGGTGTTGGGGGGTGTCCGGGGAGGGGGTGGGGTGCGTTTCCATCCTGGTAAACCCTTCATAGTACTCAGTCCTGTATCGCTCAGTAAACGTTACTCTTACTTACCCAGCCGCCTCTTGTGGTGTCTGCCTAGGGAATGGGGCGCAAGGCACACTTGGTGACCTCCCGGTGTGCAGTGTCAGAGAATGTTTGGAGCATCTGCCGTGGGCCCTTGGTTTTCACAACAGCCCTCCCAGGTAAGTTATTTACATGCCCATTTTATAGACGAGGAAGTCGAGGCTCAGAGAAGTTAAGTCTGCAGTACTTACTTTGCTCCTTCACTCAACAGATGTTTCCTGAGTGCCAGCTGGGTGTGTGCCAGGTACGCTACAAGGGGCTGAGTAGTCCCTGGGGAATAAAACAAACCTAGGCCCTGCGCTTATGGAGCTGACAGTCATGAGCTAAATCCTGTGTGTGCTCCGTGCACTGTCTCTGTTCATCTTCACAGCAGCCTTATCAGGGAGCAGCGGTTGTCCCCATTTGTAGATGAGGAATTCTAGGCCCAGGGAGTTTACACGTGCCTTGTTGAGGACTTACTGGGTGACCAGCATATATAGTCTCATTCACTTCTCTCAACAGCACAAAATAGGCATCATTACCCCCATTTTAAAAATAACTGAGGCTCAGAGAGGGTGAGTGGCTCATCCAAGATCACCCAGCTAGTGAGGAGCAGAGCTGATGTTTGAACTCTGCTTCCAAAGGCCCATGACTCTCCCCACCTGTGGCCAGCTGACTGTGTGATTTTCCCGATGGCGGAATGTCTCACCTGATTAGAACAGGAGGCCTATCAGGCCATGGTTACAGATCTAGTTTCTGGGAGGGCTGGATAGAGTTCCAGGCTGTGCTATGGTCACGGAGTGAACCAGTGATGTGAGCAAATGGTGTGAATGAATACCCCACCCCCCCGAAGAGCAAGAACCATAGTGTCATAGGCAAGAGCTGCCATTTACGTGGCATGTGATGGTTCACAGGGCACTTCCATGCAAGTTCCTCATCTGATGTTCCAGCTCTGTGAGGCAGGTGGGATGGGTGTTTCAGTCCCATTGTACTGTTGTGCAAACTGAGGCTTACAAAGATTAACGTTCACCCAGCTGTAAACAGGCAGACCCAGGAGCTGAACCCTACTGTCCTACCTTATACTTGTGTGTTCTCTCTCCTCCATTCCTGGGGCTAGATAACTGTTGCTGATGGTAAGCCTTCATGTCAAGGACAGCAGTGAGCTTGGGTTGCTTCTCAGATCTTGAACGAGTCCTCCTGGGATGGACAGGAACCAAGAATAGGTCATTAATACACCTTTGGTTCCTTACTTCCTTATCTCAGGTCCCCTCTACCCAGCACGCTTGGTGCGCCACGCCCAGCCCTCACCCTCCGAGCCCTGTCTTGGAAGCAGTGCCTGGTCAGCTCACTGGCAGCTGTGGTGGCACATGACAAACCCTCAGGCTGGAATCCTTTGACATTTACCAAGCCTTGAGAAAAGTGAAGATGTGGACTTACAGGCCCCTCATGTGACCTGGTGGACGTTCCTGCACGACCACCGCCTGCCCCTGGCTGTGGTTCCTCTGGTCCTGTGCTGGGTGCCGCGAGCCTGTACCTCCAGGACAGAGCCCTCCTTCGCCTCCGAGGACGGGCTGTCTCCCAGAATCAGTGACGTGTGCTATGCTGCGGCCCACCTTTCCTCATCAGGACCACCGCTCCCTGCTGTGGGAAGCCAGAAGTCACAGTCACAGTCTGCCTCATAAGAGCTAATGTTCACATGTTTTCTGTGTGCCTGACAGGTTAGATGTGCTACTGCAGCCACCGGGAGGTAGGTGCCATCATTCCCATGTTACAGATGAGAAAACTGAGGCACAGAGAAGAGGTAACTTGCCCCAAATCACAGTCATTTGAGTGACAGAGTCAGGATGTTCTTACAGTCTGACTCCAGGTGTAAAAAGCTGGCCTGGGCCTCACCCTGGGGGAAATGCTCTGTGTTTGTGGTGTGACCTCAGTTGCTGGGAGAACTTGTGTGCAGAGGGCCAGGAGAGATGGCACAGGTTGAGGATTCCCAACTCTCAGACACCCATCTCCAAGTGTACATACAGAAGACGTATTTTAAAGGCAAATAGGCTCAATATCCAATCTTCTACTGACCAGCCATGAGCCTCACTTTTCTTATCTGTACAGTAGGAACAGTAATCCAACCCCTTATCTGTACAGTAGGAACAGTAATCCAAGTCTTTCTTATGGGGTTGTTGTCAAGGTCAAATATGGAATGCATGTAAAAGTGTTTGGTGAAATACAAAGCTCCACCAAATGGTAATTATCTTGCCCTCTGTTAGCGTGGATGGTTGTTATTTACCACATAGTACTAATTACTTGAATATCTTTTATTCTCTAAAAGTAGCCGCAGAGTTAGTGTTCTGGCCATGTATCTGGTTCCTGTGGCGATGCCTGGGATCCAAGACTCCTGGGTTCTTTCGGCTCCTGAACGGCCACAGCCAGCTGTGTTGGGCTCATCATCCTCTCCCTGGGCTTCCTTGTGCCCTCCTGCCAGGTGGTCATATATGAGACTTGTGCCACATCTGCCCAGGGTTGCTGTGAGAATCAGCTGGGCAACCCGAGAAGGACAAGACCCATTAGCAATCAGAGAGGCAGCGGCTAGTATGTATTGGTCAGGATTCAGGTTAAAGGGAACTTACCTACACTGCCAGTGGGAAATTGGTGTGACTACTGTGTAAAGCAGTTTGGCAATAAACGGTGACACTAAAGCTACACATCTTTGACCTAGCAATTTCCCTCCTAAGGATACACCTTGGAGGAACCCTGGCATAGGGGCACAAGGAAAAGTACAAGCACGTTTACTGAATCTTCGTCTGTTAATAAAGATAAGTTGCAAACAACCTGAATACCTATGAACAGAAGACCAGGTAAACAAATTGTGTTTTCATAAAATCGAGTATTACTCAGCAGTTAAAAAGAATGAATCAGAGCTACAGGTATCAATGTGAGTAAACCTCAGAAACACACGAACTGGAGGACGGGGAGCAAGTTGCAGAAGAATATATGCGGTGTACCATTTATACAATGTTTCCAAACATGGAAATTGATACTTTATTGTTTACGGGTACACACAGATCTGGGTAATAGAGGTACAAAAGCATGCACAGGAATGCTATCAACATCAAAATAAGTAATAGGGAATTACTCCTGGGGGGTGGGGAGGAAGGGGTTTGGGGATGGTATCTGCAAGGCTAAAGAGGACACTGGGTTTCAACTGTATGTGTAACATTTCATTTATTCTTAAAAATCTGAATCAAATGTAGAATAATCTTAGAATTTGTCAGAGGTGAGGGATATGCACACAGACGCGGGTTATCTTCTTCACACTTCTCTGTATGCTTGGTATATTTCCTAATAAAAAGAACAAGCCACAAACAACACAAATAGAAGGTTTTGTTTTTCCATTCTTTCCTTGGTAAACTCGGGAAATAAAACAAAATCTGAAATTACGATAGAGTTGCAGCATACGCTCTTTGAATTTATGCAAATTTAATTGCATGCCTTGAGGGAGAGAAAGATGATTCAAAGCGTGTGGATTGTTTAGCTGGCCCTTCCAGTTAATAAGCCGTGTGCCTGGTGGTGAGGGTACCCCGGGGTGAGGGCACCTTGGGGAGTGTTTATCTGTACCACTTCAGTGGGTCCTGGTCCCTACCCTCTACATAATGAGCCATGGAAGGTATGTTCAAGGTTAATTCGGACTCTACCTTTTCTTGTTACATCCTGAATATTCAACCCAATCCCTGTGTAAAATGCAACTCCACCACACCTTTAAGTGCAGCTTTAAAGCAAAGGGGGAACCTTTTAAAGACCAAGGTGTCACAGGTGTATTGGACTCCTGTTGCCACTATAACAAAGTACCACAGATTTAACGGCTTAAAACAACACAAATGTTAATATCTTCGCGTTCTGGAGGGCAGAAGTCCAAAATGGGTCTCACTGGGTTAAAATCAAGGTGCCAGCAGGTTGCGTTCCTTTTGCAGGCTCTGGGGGAGAATCTGTTTTCTGGCCTTTTCCAGTTTATGGAGGCTGCCCAAATTCCTTGGGCTCATGGCCCCTTCCAGCTTCAAAGCCAGCACTGGCTGGTTGTGTCTGTCTCCTGTCGATCACTCTGACACTGACTCTTCTGCCTTACATCCTTTAAGGACCCTTGTGATTATATTGGCCCCACCTGAATAATGCAGGATACTCTTATTTTAAGGTCAACTGATTAGCAACTTTAATTCCGCCTGCAACCTTAATTCCCCCTGGCCACGTGACATAACATAGTCACAGTTTCCATCTTTGGAAGGCCATTATTCTGCCTACCACAATAGGAATTTACGAGTTGGAGAATCTTTTTTTTTTTAATTTATTTTGGCTGCACCAGGTCTTAGTCGCGACATGCGGGATCCTCGTTGCGGTATGCGGGATCTTTTTAGTTGCGGCGTGCGGACTCCCAGTTGTGGCATGCGTGTGGGATCTAGTTCCCCCACCAGGGATTAAACCCGGGCCCCCTGCATTGGGAGCGTGGAGTCTTACCTATTGGACCACCAGGGAAGTCCCAAGAGTTGGAGATTCTTAACGGCAGCCCTCCTCACTCCCTGGCAAGATAGACTGTTTTCCGAGTAAGTGCCATAAGGATGGAGTCTCTACACAGGCACGCCCAGTGCTTGGCACTTGGTGGATGGTCAACATGCACAACACACAATGAACACAGACACCACACACAGATCCACAGATATACTCAGATATGTGACACAATATAGGCAGAGGCAAACACAGTTACATACACAACACACAGATATATAGACACACATTTATTCATATAAGGTGTGACTAAGTATAAAGCAATGAGATTGATGCCAATCTTATTCCTTTATATTACATTTCTGTAACTTTGAAATGAGCTTGTTCTCCATACTGGCAAATTGTCTTTCTTTGGTAAGAGCTAAATTATGGTTAATGATTAGGTTAATTAATCCAGGCATACTGTTTTGGCTTAAAAACTAAATACAGGGCTTCCCTGGTGGCACAGTGGTTAAGAACCTGCCTGCGAACGCAGGGGACACAGGTTTGAGCCCTGGTCCGGGAAGATCCCACATGCCACGGAGCAACTAAGCCCATGGGCCACAACTACTGAAGCCCGCACGCTTAGAACCCGTGCTCCGCAACAAGAGAAGCCACCGCAATGAGAAGCCCTCGCACGGCAACCAAGAGTAGCCCCCCCTCGCTGCAACTAGAGAAAGCCCGTGCGCAACAACGAAGACCCAATGCAGCCAAAAATAAAAATAAATAAAATAAATAAATTTATTAAAAACAAAAACAAAAACAAAAAAAAACTAAATACAGTAAGAGACTGAGTTTCTCATTTAGGTCCTAAACTGGCTCTGTGGGTTATTCCTAAAGAAACGACTCCCAGTGCTTTGGACCAACTTCAGTGAAGTTACACTTAAGCATCAGCTTCTGCTGTTCGGAAGGACAGTACTCACCTGGGTGGACTGTACCGGGCACCCGTTGTGCCCCATGTTAAGTCCTCTGACCCCAGCTTTATCACGTGACTAGTTCTGAGCAGGTGTGAGCAACTTCACACAGGTGCAGTCTGACTGTGCCTCCCACCTCTGTCCCAGGGACATCCACGACCACCCCCTTGGCACTTAGACGTATGCAACTTGGACATTCGGGGGAGTCAATGCCCATAGGGTCCCCTTTGACTAACTGGGGAGAGGAATCAATGGATAGATGCTTTCCCCTTTCATCCTCCAGGTGGAGAGTTCTGAGGCACATTTCTTAGGTTCCTCAAAAGGTCTTGCAGGATTAAGCAAGACCTGCAGAAGTGACCGATAGAGGTACCCAATTCAATAACACACCTTGTATTGGTTTCCTCTCTTTCTCTGTTTCACTCCTCTCACTCCCACATAAACTACCTGAGCACAAGCATTTGTCTCAGGTTCTGCTTCGGGGGGGGCACCCAAGTGAAAAGAGTTGGTCAGAAGTAGCCCTAGAAATCAGACCCTCAGGGATATTTAGGATGGGATATTTAGAGCTGAGTCTATTTGCCAGTCAGGTGGCAGTGATAGTGAGTGGGGTGGGGAGAATCCCTGATCTACTGTATTTACTCAGACTCTCCTGTGTGGATTGAGATGTGATACAGGTGGAAAGGGAAGTGATTGCTGTGGCATCTGAATGGTATGGGGATAAGTTATAAAGCTTGAGTTGGTTGCCTTTTGTTAACCATTTTGGAAGCCTCGGAAAAAGAAAATGCAAAACAGTTCAGACAACTATAATCTGAAGAGGTTCTGTGAAAACCAGACTGCATCTCTGGCAGTACTTAAGGAGACACTTGTCTCTCCCAGTCCCAGGGCACACTGTGCTGAGAATCAGGCCCAGAATCTAATTGTAAGGGTGGCAGACCCATTAAGGAGAACCAATGTCCATCCTTGACAAATTTTCAATATCAAAGTCAGGATGCTAAAAGGGAAAAATGTAGGACCTTGAGACCTGAAATGGGACATCTGTGTAAATAAGACTTAAACCTCTAGAATCCCTTGAGCCCTTTGGACTGGCAAAAGCGGCCCCCTGCCCCTTAAAAGCAGCCTCCCCTTGCTTGGAGACCATGGAAAGATTGCACTCGAAGCAGGTACCCTGCAGCATGATGTTTACTCTCAAGATCCATTGCTGCCACACTCATTACTGCCAGGCAGGTAAATAGGGCCACATCTCAGTTCCGCCCAAGTAGGGGAAATACAGTCCCTGCTCCAGAGGGAAATCACTTATCTGTTGAAGGAACTACAGGATGTGGCTGATCCATCTTAGCAAGCGCCAGCAGAAGACATATAAGAATGACTGGGTCTTGAGGGGCCCAGAATACATCTGGGAAGGGGATAATTTTTTTACATGGAAAAACTCACTTGTGACTCAAGGTTCAATGCCATGGCATTGGCACCTGGAATGTATCTTAGTACACGGCCAGTGTTGCTCCTTGAGGCTTACCCATGATATGAACTTATACAGTAAATGAGGTGGAGATGCTGCACTGCCTTGGCCGAGAACTAAGGAAGAGTCAGATGGTCCGGGGAGGAGGCCATAGTTAGATGGATTTGTTATGTGAGACTGGGGACCCCATCACCTGACCACGCTCCTCAGGAGAGCCAGAGTGTCACTAAGGCAGTGATGAGGTACTGGAGAGGGGCCACTAGATCCTTGGAGAGGCCCTGAAACGGTCACCTCTGCAAGCCAGGCTGGACAGCAGGAGCTGCTGCCGTAGAACTGGGGCTCCCTAGTGTCAGTGGGGATTATGGAATTCCAGAATAGTAGAGGCCGGGTGAAGGCAATTAACTGGTATCATGGACAGCAGGGCCTCATGTACTTTCTAGATCTAAGTCAGTTTACAGACCCAGAGCCCATTGATTGAAGGATAGGCTGGCTCCCCTTGAGGAAACCCCCTCTGTTACCATCACATGTATTCAATACATTATTTAATAAACAATACATTTATTCAGTAAACATTTCCCTGATCCTTCCCTAAAGGGTAACTATAGTGGGGAAGGGAATTCTCACATCTTTTGAGGAGCATTGAATCCCAACATCCCCATTAAAATTAAGGGTATGAGATGACACTGATACCAGGGCACCTGCTATTATGTTCTTCTGGAGTAGCTGGAGATGGGTTTGTGGAGGCCAGGGGATAAAAGATGTTCTGGCCCAAGTCTGCCTCTAGGGGGTTTAATGGGCCCACAGACCCTCCCTGTGGCTCTTTCCCCAGCTCCTACTGATAAGAGGGTTTTGGTAGGAAAAGCTGAATGGAAGTGCTTGAAACTATACCATCCCCAGCCAAGATGACAAGTCAGAAATGACTCTACATCCTAGGTGCAACTGCAGAGAACAGCACCACCAGCAAAGACTTAAAGGATGCAAGAGGCTGGTGGCTGTCCATATCATCTCCCTGCAGAATTCACTCATTTGATTGCTGTGAAATCAGATGGATAGTGGTGAGCAATGGTGGACTACTGCAAACCTAACCGAGTGGTATTCCCTCTCGCTACTGCCATGCTTGGGGTGTTATCATGATTAGAACAGGTTATACAGTCCCTGGCCTTTGGTAAGCAGCTATTAATTGATAAATGCATTCTACTCAATTCCCATCCATAAAGAAAATCAAAACCAGCTCACTTTTACATGAGAAAGGCAGAAGTGCCCATTTACTGTCTAGCCCAAGGGCTATATTAACTCTCTTGCCCCCCCATCAGAATATAATCCACAGGAGCTTTGATCCCCTTGACATTCCAAAGAATCCAACTGCTCCCATTATATTGATAACATGGTGCTGATGGGACCTGCGGAGCAGAAGTGGCTAATGCCCTAGGAAGGCACATGAGCACGAGAGGATGGGAAAGAAACCCCATGAGGATTCAGGGGCCTGCCGCATGGATGGTATTTTTAGTGCTCCTGCGGTCTAGGGCACTTGGAAGCATCCCCTTCAAGATAAAGGATAGGTAATTGCACCTGGCACTCTGCTACTGAGAAAGAGGCACAAGGCCTAGTGGGCCGCTTCGGAATTTTGGGCCTGTGCTCTTTCCTTCTGAGGGAAAAGAATACCCCATTTTGGCTGAGCACACACCTTGGTGTGGGACCATCTTATCACTTTGCTCCCCCAAGTGTAGTTTCCATGTCAGCATTTTAATCTTTGACAGCAGTCCTGGCCCCTCTGATCCCTGATGGTCAGCCAACAGGGCAGGAACCCTCTCTTCTCAGCAATCTCCTAGTTAACTCTCTTAGGTGACCAAGGGGATGCCTGGTAGTGGTGGCCATGTCCTCAGGGAGGGTGTTCTAATTGGTTCCCATTCCAGTCACTCAGTCCCAGCTTCTCCTGGCCTTCCTGTGGGAAGTACCGCTGACACACCAGCTGTAGGCCTCACAGCTGATTCAAGCTCCTCAAAGGCCCCAAATCCTTCCCTTTCAGCCCTATTTACTGTGGTATTTATAGTCCAAATGTGAAGGGTATTAATCCTCCTTCCCTTCCTTTCTTTGCTTAAAATAAGAATCAGTCCACCCTTCTATTAAGCCAGATTTGCATAACACTGCCTGAGAAGAAACCTCCTCAGGGCCCAGGGACCAGAGCCTCTGAACTCTCCGTCTTTATACAGGGTTTCTGAAAAAGCTCTGTTCCTCTTTGAAGGCACAGGGGGAATCAGGAGAGACTTCCCTCAAATGCTTTCCCTTCAAGTAGCTGAACCTTTGCATTTCTAAGCAGCTTCCAGCCCGAGCTCTAGAGAGTCCCTTCCCTCGTTAGAAAGAGAGGAGAGGGGGAGTCCAAGGTCACCACTGTGGGTCTCATGAAATAAGCTCAAGTGAAACATTCAGCTTCGCAGGGAACTGATTTGGGGGCCTGGTCAGGTACCCACACACACACTCTGCATCAAGTAGGTGGAGGGGCAGGTAGCCCCTCACTCACCCTCCATCCCTGACTGGGCTCCCCACCAAGGAGCAGTTGACCCACAAAGGTGACTTGGCATCCACAGTTTCTACCCCTCCCCCATACTGGACGACAGTTCTTTAATTAGGCCTTGCTAAAAAACATGGGGGGAGGGTTCTTTCATCATAAACTATAGATAAACAATGAATGGGATTTAGTAAATTAGTTATAGAAATACGAAAACTGTTTAAAAGTATAACACATAGGCGTGGATTCCTCCTCGCTAGGAATTAGTTCTAGTCATGTAACCAGGCAAGAGAGGCTAAACTAAGTCATTCCTGTTCACCGTCATCTTCTTTATTTAAACATTTACTTGAGAAATACAAAAGTGAAAAATGGCTTATAATTAAGAGAATGAAAAGACAAGTCACAGACTGGGCGAAAATATTTGCAAGACACGTATCTGAGAAAGGACGTGTATCCAAAATATACAAAGAATTCTTAAAACTCAACAGTAAGTAAACAAACAACTCAAAAGAGGGCCTCCCTGGTGGCGCAGTGGTTAAGAATCTGCCTGCCAATGCAGGGGACACGGGTTCGAGCCCTGGTTTGGGAAGATCCCACATGCTGCGGAGCAACTGGGCCCGTGAGCCACAACTACTGAGCCTGCGCGTCTGGAGCCTGTGCTCCGCAACAAGAGAGGCCGCGATAGTGAGAGGCCCGCGCACCGCGATGAAGAGTGGCCCCCACTTGCCACAACTAGAGAAAGCCCTCGCACAGAAACGAAGACCCAACACAGCCATAATAAATAAATTAAAAAAAAAAAATGGGCAAAAGATCTGAACTGGCACCTCATCAAAGAAGGTATACAGATGGCAAATAAGCATATGAAAAGATGCTCCACATCACATGTTATTAGAGAATCACAAATTAAAACAATGAGATATAACTACACACCTATTAGAATGGCCAAAATCCAAAACAGTGGCCACACCAAATCCTGGTGAGGATGTGGAGCGACAGGAACTCTCATTTAGTGCTGGGGGGAATGAAAAATTGTATAGCTTCTCGGAAGACAGTTTGGTGGTTTCTTACAAAGCTAAACATACTCTCACCGTACAATCCAGCAATTGCCCTCCTTGGTATTTACCCAAATGAGTCGAAAACATATGTCCACCCAAAAGTTTATAGCAGCTTTATTCACCATTGCCAAAAACTGACAGCAGTCCAGATGTCCTTCAGTGGGCGAATGGATAAACAAACGGCGGTACATCCTGACAGTGGAATATTATTTAGCAATAAAAAGAAATCAGCTCTCAATCCATGAAAAGACATTGAGGAGCTTTAAGTGCATACTACTAACTGAAAGAAGCCAGTGTGAAAAGGCTACATATATATAGTTGCAGTTATAGGACATTCTGAAAAAGGCAAAAGAGACAGTAAAAAGATCAGTGGTTGCCAGGGAGGTGGTGGGGAGAGATGAATAGGTGAGCCCAGGGTATGATTAGGGTGGTAAAACTATTCTGTATGATATTGTAATGGTGCACACATGACATTATACATTTGTCAAAACTCAAAGTACTGGCATTTCCCTGGCGGTCCAGTGGTTAAGACTCTGTGTTCCCAATACAAAGGGCACAGGTTCGATCCTTGGCTGGGGAGCTAAGATCCCGAATGCTGCACTGTGAGGCCAAGAAATGAACAAAAAATTAAAAAACAGAAAAAACCCCCAAAACTCTAAGTACTGTACAACACAAAGAGTGAACCCTAATGTGAAACTAAGGGCTTCAGCTAATAATAATATATCAGTATTGGTTCGTCAATTATAATAAATATACCACACCAATACAAGATATTAATAATGGAGGAAACTGTCTGGAAGGGACTTTGGGGGAAAGGAAAGGGAATATATGGAACTCTGTATACTCTCTGCTCAATTTTTCTATAAACCTAAAACTGCTCTAAAAAATAGTCTATTCATTTAAAAAAAGATCTATAATTCCATTTTTTTTAAATCACATAAAGTTAGAAGTAGATATTCCAGCCTATTTCATTCCCCACTCTACACATTCCCAGTAAGGTAACCATTGTTTATAACTTGATGTGCATGCTTCCTGATTCTTTCCCTAAGTTTCTACAAATATATTGATATTTATACCTATCTATCTAGCATCGCACATCAAAAAAAAAAAAAAGATGAAATCATGTTTTACATATTAGTCTGCAACTTGCTTATTGCACTTACATTAAGGACCTCTTTCCGGGAGGTACATGTAGATCTCACTCTTTGTTGGCAACCACGGCTGTTACCATCTCATGGACACTCACCGTGGTCATTAGGCAGAGTTTTGACTGTTAAAGAAGATTCACAGAATCCAATTGACAATGCTTGCAAATCTACAGTTTATTGCAGGAAAAGTATTAAAAACATTGAAGTAAGACAGCAAGGGATCCAGAGAGGCCAGGTATAAACTCCTACTGTCCTCCCTCTGTAAGAGCCATACCAGACACTTTCTCTTTTGGGTCACAGGTGTGCCACAAAACACCTCAGACCTAGGAAGCCCCAAATGCAGTTTCCACCAGGGCTTCTTACACCCTGCTGGTCACATAGGCATATTTCTTGCTGGTTTACCATCCCCAGCAGCAGAGACCTTCAGGGGTCTCGCCAAAACCAGGTACAAATCATCAATTTCACTATTGTCAACAAACAATGATGAACAAAGTAAAAGTAGAGATAAAAAATAAACCCTGCTGACCAGCTGATACAAATTCCTCAGACCCGTGGTTACAAAACAACACTATTAATCAGTACATTTAATGACTTGACCAGGGGTCTGTGCTATGCACGAACGTCTCTTATTTCAGTAAATCAGCTTGCGCTAATTCCAGTCCTGCTTGAATTAACCCTCACAATACACCATGCTATGTATGAACATACTCTATTCAACTATTCCCGTGTTGATGAGTATTTAGGCTATTCCTCTCCCCCATTCCATGTCCCACCCCAACTGCTATCATAAACCTGGCCACAGTGAACATCCTCATACATATATGCCTACACGTATCATATGTTCATTTCCGTAGCATACAGCTCTCAAATGAGTCACTTTCCTTTGCCCTTCTTTTTTTTTTTTTTTTTTAATTAATTAATTTATTTATTTATTTTTGGCTGTGTTGGGTCTTCGTTTCTGTGCGAGAGCTTTCTCTAGTTGGTGGCGAGCGGGGGCCACTCTTCATCGCGGTGCGCGGGCCTCTCACTATCACGGCCTCTCTTGTTGCGGAGCACAGGCTCCAGACGCGCAGGCTCAGCAATTGTGGCTCACGGGCCTAGTCGCTCCGCGGCATGTGGGATCTTCCCAGACCAGGGCTCGAACCCATGTCCCCTGCATTGGCAGGCAGATTCTCAACCACTGTGCCACCAGGGAAGCCCCCTCCTTTGCCCTTCTTGATCTGTCTTTCCTGTCTTCTTTCCCTGTGTGTTAGGAGGATGGGGACTCAGTGTGTGGCATTGCTGTGCTCAGATGCTCACATTCCTGTTAGGGTTTTGCTGTGCTCACTACAGATTCCCTAAAGTGCCAGCTTCAACTTCAGCTCTCTACACCTGCACTGGGACCCCACTGTCTTCTGGCTTTCTGCCTCTCAATTCTCCTACCCTTTTCCTCCAAAGAATGTGATTACTTCTCTCGTAGGTCAGGGCTCTCAATCTCTCTGCAAGTAAAAGGGATCGTTTCTCTAAGGCACTTCTATTATTTTGAAAGTAGACTTTTCCTGATAGAACCTACACCCACAAGCATGAGCCTAAGGAAAACAAAGCAAAACAAATCTACTTTATGTGCTAATTAGCTGCTGTAACAGAGAAACTCCAAATCTAATGGCTTAACATCAGGAGAGTTCAATTCCCCTCTTCTAAGCCCACATGGCTGCAGAGTGGGGAGCTCTCTACACCCTGCTCAGGGATCCAAGTTCCTTCCATTTTGTGCCCTTCTCCTCCTCTAGAACTTTATAGAGTCCTCTCCACTCAGCCAGCAGATGGAGAAAGAAAGAGACAGGAGGGCCACACAAGCCTGAATGTGCAGCAGATTGTGGTGGTTTAAAAATATATCCACAGGGACTTCCCTGGCGGACCAGTGGTTAAGACTCTGCACTCCCAGTACAGAGGGCACAGGTTCAATCCCTGGCTAGGGAACTAAGATCCCACATGCCGCACGGCGTGGCCCAAAAAAAATCCACAAATTCTTTGATATACCTTCCTTCAAGAAGTGGAGTTTAATTCTCTTCCCCTTGAGCGCAGGCTGGACTTAGTGAGTGACCTACTTCTAACAAATAGAGTTCAGAAGTAAAGGTCAATTTCAAGATTAGGTTATAAAGAGACTGCAGCTTCCATCCCAGGTGCTGTCACTCTTTTTCTACCATCACTCACCCTGAAGGAAGCCCTGTCTTGAGCAGTTCTGTGGGAGCCCATGCAGCGAGGAATGGAAGAACCCCCAGTCTCAATCAAATCTTCAGAGGCTGCAGCCCCAGCCAATAGATTGATGAGAGACCCTCAGCCAGAACCATCCAGGTAAGCCACTCTTGGGTTCCTGACTCTCAGAAACTGTGTGAGGTAGTAATTATTTGTTGTTTTAAACTGTTAACTTTGGGGATAATTTTTTATAGAGCAAATAAATAACTTGCTTTAAATTGCTAAGTTTGGGGATACTTTGTTACACAGCAATAGATAACTAATACACATATCCACCTGCATTTCATTGGCTAGAACTCAGTGACATGGTCACATAACTGCAAGAGAGGCTGGGAAATACAGTCTAGGTGTGTCCCCAGGAAGAAAGGGAAATAGATGTGGTGAACAGCTAACTTGTGTCTATTACTTCATGGAACTTCCGGGATTCCTCTCCCACTTGGCAGAAAAAAAGTCAAGTCCATCAACTCCTGGGTGATGATAAGAGCCAAAGCTCTCACTTTTGACTACTCATTGCTTGTTTTAGGTGTATTTAGGAAGTAAGGAATGCTAAACCCAAATTTACATTTTATTTTATATATTTAAATTTTAGACGAATAATTCTAATTGTATTATTGATTGTTTTTCTTAAAGCTTCTGCAAAATTGTTTACAAAAACAATTGTATTATTTATGATCTCAATGTTGCAAGAATAAATATGTATTCATATGCCATGAAAAGGGATTGGAAAGAAATATACAAAATATTAAACATGTTATTCCTACGTGGTGAGATGATCACTGACTTTCACTTATTTTGTGTGCATGTGTATTTGTATTTTCCAGTTTTTCTAAGATGAAGATATGTGTGTTATTTTATAATCAGAAAAGATCATTATAAAAACAAAGAAAATTATAAAAATAAAGATGATAAAATAAAAACAATATAAATAATGATTATAAAAAACAAAAAGCCAATTCCTCTGTGTGAGAGCCGCACAAAGTGAGCAGGCAGGGGTGGGGTTCCAGCTGAGAAGCACCTGTTCTGTTCAGGTTGAGCCTGGACCACACTTGAACTCCGGGGAGCCCCGTCTCGGCTTGTCAGTTCCCCTACCTCGGGGAGACCTGAGCTGACTGGCTTCCCAGGGTGACTGAACCTTTGATTCACTGCGGGGACAATCACTATCATGCTTGATGTGGTCAGATTATTCTCTCTACCTAAACTTTCCCCCCTTCATGAACGGAAAGCGTTTGTCTATGAGGAAGACTTCTCCCTAATGATTTCCTGTCTCCTCGATTCCACAGCCACCTACTCACTAAAATGAACAAATCTTCATTTCAGTTTATCAGAATCGCATTGAGGGGTGGTTTCCTCTGCGCTGTGCATCCTCAGGTACCTGCTTCTTTCCCTGTCTTGTCTGCCAGGCTCTGAGCTCCATATCACTGCTAGAGGCCGTGGTTAAGAGCAGAGGTTCGGGGGTTCAAACACACACACACACACACACACACACACACACCCTGCCACTTCCTACTATGTGATTTTGGACAAGTCACTTAACCATTTAGTTTCCTCATCTGTAAAATGGGGCTAAAACCCTTCATAACTGATGTCACACATTTAAAACCTTCAGAACAATGCACAGCACATAGAGCACTGTAAAGGTTGTGGGTAAGAATCATGAAATTAGACAGGATTCCCGCCTCTGCGGAGCTTACAGCTTAGTGGGGAAAGACAGACATGGAATACATAATTAGAAATATGATGTGACAGAAAAGGAGGGGAAGTAGAATTCAGTGACCTAGGAGGTCGGATTTATCAGATGAGCCTTTCTTCAGATGAAGAAACTGGGGCTCAGGAAAATTAAGTACCTTTCTCTAGATCTCTCTCTTAGCTACGTGGTGGAGCTGGGGTTCAAACCTGATCTGTCTCACTCCAAGCCCTTGCATTCAGGACCACATTGTGACATTCCTGAGTGGAATGCACTTTGCCTCTGTGGGCCCCTTCCTCCATTAAAAAAAAATATTAAAAATCATATGTTTACAACCTCATTGATATAAAAACAAATATAACCCAGATTGGGTTATATTCATTTTTTTCCTTCTGATCGTAAAAGAAATTAAACCATTTTCAGGGGCTCCTAAAAAAGTATCGTGGGCCACAGGCCCTGTCCATGCTGCTTATCACACAAGCTGAGTATGATACGATATGATTCTGGACCACCAAGGAGCTTCCAGTTCAATGGAAGCTATAAGAACAAAATGACTAATATTAACAATAATTCTAGCTCAGATGTATTGAGTGCTTGCTTATCTCATTTAAGTCTCCCAATAACCTAAGAATTAGTAAATAATATAATATTAGTAAATAATATTATTTTTCCCCTGGCAGGCAAGGAAATGGAGGCCCAGAGGGTTGCCATCACTTGCCCACAGTGATGAACTCGTCAGGGACAGGGGCAGGATTCAGACCCAGGTCTGCGACCACATGCCTGGATCCTTCCCTGTCTGCAGCCCTGCTTCCCATCTACAGCAGGGAAGGCAGGATGAAGGACCCCCTGCAGTAGAGGCACCAGCGAAATGCTGCAACTTAATGATGGGTGCTGACAGAGCATGGGGAGGGGCCTGGGTGCACTTAGGTCTGGGGGAAACTGCCTCTCACCATCACCTCTCTGTTCAGTGCCCAGATGTCCCCAACTGCCAGGCAGGAAGCCTCTTTCCTTTCCTTCTTCTGGCTTACCTCCCCGCTCTGCCGCACCAACTTGCCTAGGCTTAAGCGGGACTGAAAAAGGTTAAGAAACACCCTCTGAGCTGTGAACGTGACCGCAGTGGATCTGAGAGGGCAGGAAACACACACACTGGAAGAGTTTCATGGGCGTGACTAGGATGGAGAGTCAGGGTGGGGACCTTCCAGGCTGCACCTGGGAGCCAATAATGGTCACTCAAATAGAAGAGAACAATGCCAGTGACAAGTATATTTCTAGTTTACAAAGCTCTTCCTCCAATGCATTTTGTTGGTTTTTACCAAGACCCTTGTGAGACTGGTAAAACAGGTAATATTAAATGTATATTTATATATAAATAAATAAATAAATATTGATTTATTAAATATATATAAATATATTTTCTTATTTTTATTTTTATTTTTTGGCCATGCTGTGTGGCTTGTGGGATCTTAGTTTCCCAACCAGGGATTGAACCCCGGCCCTCTGCAGTGGAAGCACGGAGTTCTAACCACCGGGCCGTCAGGGAATTCCCTAAAAATATATATATATATATATATATATATATATATATATATTTTTTTTTTTTTTTTTTTTACTTTTGGCTGTGTTGGGTCTTCCTTTCTGTGCGAGGGCTTTCTCTAGTTGTGGCAAGCGGGGGCCACTCTTCATCGCAGTGCGCGGGCCTCTCACTATCGCGGTCTCTCTTGTTGCGGAGCATAGGCTCCAGACGCGCAGGCTCAGTAGTTGTGGCTCATGGGCTTAGTTGCTCCGCGGCATGTGGGATCTTCCCAGACCAGGGCTTGAACCCGTGTCCCCTGCATTAGCAGGCAGATTCTCAACCACTGCGCCACCAGGGAAGCCCATATTTTTTTAATTGAATGAAAGATTCTTTAAATTCTGCAGTGCTTTACAATTGGTAATATATATATTATTACATGATTTAGCCTTTACTTAAAATCCGGCCATAGCTCCTGGTGGCCTTGCTTGGTGTGGCAATCAAGGCCATCCTCCTGGCTCTCTCCTGCTCTGGCTCCTCTCATCCTGGACTCCAGCCAGACTGAAGAGCAGATGCTTCCCCCAAAACTATTCCGACATTCTTACCTTGGTCCTTCCCTAGAATGCCCAGGGTTATATGATGACATGCCCAAGAACACACAATCAGGAAGTGATGGAGTTGATTCAAAACCAGATTGGTCTCACTCCAAAGCACTTGCCAAAGAGAATTCTCTTGGGGGCTCAGTGGTGTACCATCTATTCCTGTGAATGAAGCAAGTGTTAGAAATCCAGGCAGTGTGATGCTCCCTCCCTTCACCTGGTGAACACTTGTGTCTCATTTAAGACTCAATTCAAGCACCAGTCTACTTTCAGAGGGTTTTTTTTAGATTTGACGTTTACTTAATAGTGATCAAGGGGGTCGCAGAGTAAGGATGCTGACGCGTTTCTCTAGGAAGAGATGGTCATACCCAGAGACGAAGAAATGGTGTGGAGGCTCTGCATTTGGAGCACGCCTGTGGCTGCTGCCTGCATTCCCACCATCATGGTGCCTCTGTCGGGGGTAAAAGGATGATGTGCTGGTGTGGATCCAGGAAGTGGTAACTCCTTAAACCTTGTCACTCCTTCGCATCTTCAGTGTGACTCATTTTGATGAAATTCAGCGAACTCTGAGCACCTGCTTACCGAGTGGAGTCTTTTTTAGCTAAAAATCTCCACAATTCCCCTCCCCCAAGATTCAGGAAGCTTAGACCCAGACTGTGAAGAGACAAAGCAGGGTGACCAGTGAAACTCAGATGACACTGCTCCTGCCCCAGCCATCTCTCACCCCTGTGCTGGGTGCAGTGGGGACTGGGTTTCAAGGAGCTCACCGGTGAGCAAATGAGAGACTCTTGGACAAAAGAATGACACATATATACATATATATACGCACATTTTTTTTCTTGTTGAGTTTAAAAGTCCATCACCGAAGTGTGTATAGTATTCACTTTATTGCAGCGGTCTGGAACTGAACCCGCAATATCTCCAAGGTATGCCAGTATTCTGACTGATAGTTTCATGAAGCCAAAATATGTGTAAATGTATACCTTTATATGTATATATATGTAACTCTACATCTATCCAGAAGGATATTCATTAAAATACTAACTGATGGCAGTTTTCTCCAGATGGTGGGATTATAATGGTTTGATTGACATGTCTCTGTATTTTCCAATTTTTCTGCTATTATCACGCATTAGTTACATGATCTGAAGAACAAGTTCAAAGCCCATTCTCTTTTAAAAGGCTGGGATTCCAAGTCTAGGGAATGCTTTCTGGGTGATAGAGGAGGCCTTTTCTCTTCTTGTCCACCTCCCATCCTTTGAGGACGGTTCTAGACGGAACCTCAAACAGAAGTTCCCTGCCTCTGACCAATGTCTTTGCTGCCCTCTGGTGGTCATGTGAGACCTCAGCAAGTCCAATAACCAAGTTTGCCTTCCTAAGTCCCATTTCTTTCTTTTTTTAAATTCATTTTATTCTTGGCTGCGTTGGGTCTTCGTTGTTGCGCGCAGGCTCTTCTCTGGTTGCGGCAAGCAGGGGCTACTCTTCGTTGAGATGCGCAGGCTTCTCATTGCGGTGGCTTCTCTTGTTACGGAGCACAGGCTCTAGGTACACGGGCTTCAGTAGTTGCAGCACATAGGCTCAGTAGTTGTGGCGCATGGGCTTAGTTGCTCCGCGGCATGTGGGATCTTCCCGGACTAGGGCCTGAACCTGCGTCCCCTGCATTGGCAGGTGGATTCTTAACCACTGCGCCACCAGGGAAGCCCAAGTCCCATTTCTTATAACTGTTTTTTACCCCCTGAGGTTGAGCATCCTTATTAAACTGAATGAGATTTGCTCCAGTGTAAGCTTCTTTAAAGCTCTTGTGAAAATGTCATTCTTGTCAAAACCAAAGCCCCTCAGCCTTGATTGCACAGCCAGAGGGCTTGAGTTACATCATTTGAAGGGCCCTGGTGCGCACTCACCTGCTGCTTTCTAACAGTCGATCCAAGCAGTATTTGGTTTTGGTCAGTATCATTACTGTAAAGCCACCGGCACACCTGCTGAAACGCAAAAGGATGGTGCTTCTCACGGTCCGAGAACGCCCTGTACTCCCACGGAATCACAATAAGTAATGGCTGGTTCCAGGGCCCCAACCTGGGACTTGTTGAGATTGTGTGGCTTTAAGCAAATTGTGTCACTTCTCTGTTCCTTCATGTGTAACAAGGGAATTGTGACCACGCCTGCCTGGATTTAAGCCCCTGCTCTACCATTTATCACTTGAATGCCTTACTTAACATCAATGTGCCTTTGATTCCTTATCTGTAAAACTGGGGGAAAACAGTGCCTAATTCACAGGGCTGGGAGGATGGAATTAATTAATACATGTGAATGATTAGATCAATGCCTGGAACATAATTACTTCTCAATAAATTTTTATTATTATTGTTACAGTTACCAGTTACCAAAGCATATTACTAGTTAATTAATGTCATTCTAAGAATGCATATAGTTAGTAGTAAGGGATTTATTATTTGATAAGTCTTTTATGTCTTAGAAACCATTCTAGGTACTGTTTAGTTAATACTCACTGCAACCCTTCACGGAAGGTGTTATCTTCATTTTACAAATGACGAAACTAAGATTCAGAGAGGTTAAGTAACTCACCCAGTATTACACAGCTAGGAAATACAGAACCAGAGTTTAATTTCATTGGTTTGGCTCTGGAGCCTCTGTTCTTTCCCGTCTGTCTGATTGACTGCTGCCTCCTAAGGTAGTTTGTTTTTACTAATATATTTTTCTGAAATACTTGGTTATAAGTTAAGGTGATGCCAGTTGCTGTAACAGATAAAGCCCAAATCTCTGTGGTTTGCGTAATAGAACTGTGTTTCTCATGAATGCAATAACTCATGAGAGCAGTCCCATTTGGTGGCAGGCCTTCCACATGGTGATTCAGGGACTCTGGCTCCTTTCCATCTTGTGGTTCTGCTCTCCCCAAGGGCTTTGGAGTCCTCTGCATTTAACAGGTGAGTGAGCAAAGAACATGGACCAGGCCTGGAAGTGACACTTCTCAACTCTGTCCATATTCCATAACTTAAAGCTCAGTCACATGGTCACACTTAACAGCAAGGGAGGCTGGGAAATGTAGTCTAGCTCTGTGTCAGGAGGCAGAGGAAACACAACCTGCCAGCCAGTCTCTGCCATACCTGGCTTATGTCTTTTGTTTAATTCTTCTTTTTTTTGGCCACGCCACACAGCTTGCAGGATCTTAGTGCCCTGACCAGGGATCAAACCCAGGCCCCAGCAGTGAAAGCACCGCCAGGGAATTCCCCCTGGCTTATGTCTTAAATAGCCTTGAGGTCTCGGTTTAAATTTCAATTCCTCCAGTAAAAAAGCCTGGCCCCTCGAGTCTGGATTGGGTGTCTCTCCTGTGTACTGCCTTTCTTGTGTCATTCGGTGCATGTAATTGTAATTCTTTAATCATCTGTCTCCCCATTATTCAGTGGGCTGCATTCGAGCAGGGGCTATGCTGATTTCCATCACTGCTGAATTCCCAGCTCTTACACAGAGCTGGCACATAGTAGGTGCTCAATAATTGCTGAATGGATGACATCTGCTGCAAATGGTTGCAGGGGCAGAAGAAGTGGTTGGAAGTGGTCTCTTGGGCTCCCCTCCTCCCCTGGAGGCACTGAGTTTCAGAATCATGGACGGCTCATCCGGGAACAGGGCTGGAAAGCCCTCTGAGGTTGAGGTCGGTGCGTCTGTACTTTAAGAGTGGAACTGAGACACCACGTGTGGTCACAGGTTGTCTGTGCCTCTGCACCTGCCCTCAGGGAGGACCCCATGCAGACATCTCCTCCTGCACATGTACCCAACAGGGCCTGGCTTCGAGTTTAGGAAACAAACCACTGCCACAAAGGTAAAACGATGCAGTGCATTTATCTATCTGTTGACGATTTATATACTCTCCACTTCCCAAAGAACTTTGCGGTAACTCATAAAATGAGCACGATAAGAGAGAGCAACTTGAATAGCAGGGAAAAACCAGTCCTGTCCTGGTGATATGAGATCATTGAAGATCTGGTAGCTCCAGACATAACAAGATAAGTGTTTTTTCCTTACAATCCAAATCTCTATTTTGGGACAATATTTAGAATATTTTACTATTGGGCTCTTTTTGTTCTCCTCTCCCTCTCGCTGTCCCTGGGTGTCTGCTAATGCTAAGTCTTGGCCTGTAGCTGAGGTTGGGATTGGGGAGGGGGCTGTGAGCAGCTCATAGCCTCTCTTTTCAGGATTCCAAGCCTCTCTTCAGCTCCAACCCCTTGAGTTCATCCCCACTCCTCTTCCCTTGCTACAAACCCCCTTCCACAGCCTGGCGCTAAGATGAAGGTAGTAGCGATGAGCAAAAAGACAGTCCCGCTATGCTGTCAACTATCCTCAGATGAGACGAAAAACCCAATTTAACAAGACAGAAGTGGGTGGTCGGGCAGGGGGATGGGCAAGAATCCCAGCCTGGAGCCTGCTGGCAAGTCACTTTGCACTTCTGAGCTGCCATCATCTCATCTATGAAATGGGATAACTGAACCCGGATACCCTGGGTCGGTATGAGAGTTGGGCTAACCAAAAGGGCCTCAGAGGGGCAACACACTTTGCAAGGAACCCCTCAACAAGGGCAAATGTGTCAGGCTACTGCTCTCAGTACCAGCTATGGGATGGGGGCAAAGGGGGGGAGATGGGATGGTGGGGTCACTTAGCTCTGGGCTCTTCCTGGGAAGGAGTCCAGGGTAGTCTCATGACACCCCAGGGGAAGTTGAATTATGGGGAGGAAGACCACAGTTCCTTCATTAAGGCGTGTAGATTACAGGTACTTCTCCCTTCATTAAGGTGTGTAGATTACAGGGACCCTCTAGGTCGCCTCTGGGATTTGGGGACTGAGCTTTGTCTCTGAGCCCAGCCGCCTGGGCACAGGGAGGGCAGGAGGCAGCCTGAAGCCTGGGCTGAAGGAAGCCTGGACCAATGACTCTGAGAGAGGAGGGAGAGTCTGTAGGCTGAGGAGCACTAAGACCTCAGCAAGATTTGTATTCCAGAACCTTCTCTGGCCCACATAGGCCAGTTCTGTGTTGATTCATAAAAGAGAAAGAGAAAAAAACCCTAGGTTCCAAAGGAGCAAATTTCCAGTCAGTTTTAAAAAGAACCAAAGCCCATCTGAGCTGGAGAAGGGATTTCCCCCAAACTCTCCCTCCACACATGCAGCAATTGACAAAGATGCTGAGAAAGTGCTGGGAAGTGGGCCCAGAGGGAAGGTGGGGAAGGGGAGGGGCAGCTGGAATGGGATGCACTTATCACCAGGCTGACAGCCCATGACCCTTCCCCCATAGGCTTCCTGGCTCCATCACCCCTGGGGTGTTTGAAATCAACTTCTCCATCCTGTAGTATAGTGCACCACTGCATGAAAACAACAGAAATATTTACCAAGGAGAAAAAAGGCCCCATAATCTTATCACCCCACCATATCAACTGTTTTCATTTTTTGGGCTTCCTTCCATCCCAATCTTCATAGTTTAATCATAGATCTACTGCACTTATGATATTAGCTTTTTTCTTTCTTTCTTTCTTAACATTGTGTGATACTGGGCAAGTTTCAGTTTCTTCATCTGCAAAATGTGATCCTCTCAGCATCCACCGCACAGAGTGGTGTGAGCCTTGAATGAGATCATGGCTGTAAAGTGCATGGCACGTAGTAGTTGCTCAGTAAATGGTAGTCACGATGATTATTTCTGGAAACATCTCTCTGGTTTTCATTATAAGTTCTTCCGTACTGCTAGAAATTCTGAACTCTTTATATGTATCAATGTGATAAAAGAAATTGGAACTACATACTTATTTTAAAAGTAGTCTGGTCACAGTGAAATGTATTATAATTAGTCTTTAAAGATTCGCATCAGTAGGTGCCTTTTCCGGTACCTCTGAGGTCTTTTCTGACCTGAGTGGATGGTAGCAGGCCACGCTGATGTAGCTTTTTTTGAAATACGGATTCCACCACCCGCTCTCTCCATTCCTGTGATGATCTGGGAATAAAAAGCACAGGGCCCCTGGGACTCTCCACTCAGGTGTCCACTCACTATGTGTTCCTGGAGAAGTGACCTTTAGTCCTTGGTGCAGGGAACTCAAAGTGCTGGGCTCTTTCTCTATCAAGCTGCAGAGAAGGGGTGGTGTTGGGAAATTGTTCATTGGTGCATCTCTGCATAGATGAGAGCCTGAGCTGGGACATGGGCTGCTGGGGGCACTTTGATTTTAAGCGTGGCTTTGGTGAGCCCGAGGCTCCCAGGGTTGATGTCTATTGAAGGTGTTTGTGCTGCCATTTCCAGCCCACCTAAGGGTGAATTGGATTACAGGTATATCTGGGAGGATAATGGGAAAAAATTGATATAGATAGATAGATAGATGATAGATAGATAGATAGATAGATAGATAGATAGATAGATAGATGATAGGTAGATAGATATGGAATTTAAGACTGAAGATAGTCAACCCAGACAAAGTCCCTCTCCTTTTGGGGACTCAGTTCTTTCATTAGTGAAATTCAATCTGCAAAAATGACCAGCCGTGGAGTTAAATTATTCTTAGCTGTGGGAGGGAACTGGGAAGTCACTGGACATTTGCTCTCAAGACTTGTCACATGATGCAACACCTCTTCAAACTCTTTAAGTTGGGGGACTTCAGAGGGGCCAGGGCAGTTTGGTCCAGGGCTTCATCAATTCAATTTGTTGAATGAATGCTGTGTGCCTAGACCATGCCGGACACTGCTGTGAATACCAGGGACAACCGTGATCGGCCCGGCTGTTAGTGGGTGCACAGTCAATTTGGGAGAAGAAACAGGATATTGCCTATGGCTGTATCAGCAATGGCAGCGGCTGCCATTCACCTTGGGCACCAAATGTAAAAATCTCATGGAATCCTCCAAAAAGCTCCATAATGTATACACTGGTAACATCCTCATTTTTCTGGTGAGGAAACTAAGGTGCTGAACTATGAAATAATTTGCCGGAAGTCACATGGCTAGCTAGTGGTGGAGCCGTGATTCAATTCAGTCTGTCTGACTCTAGATCACCCACCACCACCCCTCCCGATTATAGCTGTTAACTGAAATAAAAACGCACACTGTAAAAGTTGTGGGTTAAGATTTAATCGAGGACTTTCTGAGGATTAAAGCTCAGGAGACAGCCTCTCAGATAGCTCTGGGGAACTGCTCTGAAGAGGTAAGGGAGAAGCCAGGATATATATGAATTTTTTGCTGGAAAAAACATGTAGTCAAACATCAGAAGATGACTGCTAATCACAAAGAAAGGACACCTCAAGTTAATGATTTTAGAGCTTTTCTATGTGTGGGAAGATGCAATTTCTTTTGACATAATTTCACATTAAGCATGTGCATAGATGGACATAAGAGACAGCTCAAATCTCAATGTAAAAGGGTTTCCTTTCATATTATTCCTCTCAGTAGAGTTTCAAGGGCCCTCCATTTTGCTGACATTTGACATTTGACACCTTGAGATGTTATCTACAGGCACAGAAAGCAGCAACATCATCAGTATATAAAGACCCAACTGGGGAATTCCCTGGCCGTCCAGTGGTTAGGACTCTGCGCTTTCACTGCCGAGGTCTGGGTTCGATCCCTGGCTGGGGAACTAGGATCCCACGAGCCGCATAGCGTGGCCAAAAAAAAAGAAAAAGAAAGAAAAAAGACCCAACTGCATGAGGTTGCAGTAGTCACTGCCCAGTCCTGAGGACTTAATTCCTGCTTTATTACTTTGTCTCAGATTTCAGTGCCATTTTCTTCTTCTCTACCTCCTCCCCTCTCCCTGTCCTCCTCCTTCTTCTCCTGCCCCTTCCTCCTCCTCCTCCTCCTTCTTCTATAAAGTATTAAGATATTTGAAAATACTTAGGACTTCTGTTCTCATTTCTCTTCATGCATTAAAGTAATGGAAGTTGGCAGATTTCCAGTCCCACGACCGCCCAAACATTCACATGATCTCATTGAATGGGATTTCTTTAACATTATAATTCCAAGTTTGGCAACCATCCTGGTCCAGCATTAGAGGCTGCAGGCTTCAATTTTCCAGAGTTGTAGAACCTTGTGCCATAATGCCAGTCAAGATCCCAGACGTAGCTGGGGAAACACAGATGTTACTTGGATCATCCAGAGATGATATGCGAAATCCCTGGAAGTGGGACAAAGCCAGTGACACTTCAGGAAGCAACCAGATAGTCCATTCTAGATCATTCTGCAATAAGAAGCACGGACAAGTCTCATCCTCATGACCCACGCATTTTTTTCACCTCGAAACAGTTCGCAATACAACAATTAGAAAAGGAATTGTAAACGGTACTGATGAACCTAGTGACAGGGCAGGAATAAAGATGCAGGTGTAGAGAATGGACTTGAGGACACAATGGGGGAAGGGGAAGCTGGGTCGAAGTGAGAGAGTAGCATTGACATATATACACTACCAAATGTAAAATAGTTAGTGGGAAGCAGCCGCATAGCACAGGGAGATCAGCTCAGAGCTTTGTGACCACCTAGAGGGGTGGGATAGGGAGGGTGGGAGGCAGGCTCAAGAGGGAGGGGATATGGGGATATGTGTATACATATAGCTGATTCACTGTGTTATACAGTAGAAACTAACACAACATTGTAAAGCAATTATAATCCAATAAAGATATTTTAAAAATCAAAAGAAAGAAAAAGGAAAAGGAATTGTGTCGCATACACTTCACATTCTAAAGAAATTCCAAGGAGTTGAAGATGAAAAATTTCATAGACTCTAAAAGTTTTGAGGCTCCTCGAAGGCTTCCCCTCAGTAGATCAGCATCCTCAGCCCATGGATGAGGCAACTGATGCTGGACCAACGATGCCCTCAAGGTTATACAGCTAGTTGGTGGCAGAGGCAGGACCAGGTCCCTGGTGACTGATACTCAGTTCTTGGTTCTCTCTGTCCCACCACACTACATCCCTCTCTACACCAAAGTAGGTGTGGTGAGGGAAGGCTTCACAGAGAAGGAGGAACGTGACCTGGGCTTTGAAGGATGCATGGGGCGTGGGTGGGCTTGGAAGAGGGGCCGGGCTTCCTAATGGCAGTTTAGGCTCCTCTGTGGCTTTGCTAACTGAACCGTTAGCTCCCAGAAGTAGGCGTTTGTCTCCTCCACTTTCTCCCCATTTCTGAGTTCCTGGCGTGGGGCTGGCACAAAGGGACTGTTGGGGAGATGGATGAGGCCAGCTTCTCCATATCCACTCAAGATCTGACTCCATGTTTTGAGAGACTTGCTAAAGCACTTGGCACTGAATAGAAATAGAAACTCAGCTTACAGTTCCTTCTGCTTCCTTCCTTCCTTCTTATGGATGACACTTTTAAGAGTGTGTGTCTAGTTAGTCTCTGAGAGCCATCCAGCCCCCCGGCCCCCTTAGGAATGGGCCCTGGCAGCCATGTTTGTAAGACCAATCCCTGACCCTGTGAGTTGTGAGTGTCTGAGTGACACAGGGGTGGACCCCTGACTCAAACTGGACCCATGAGACCCTCTCTCCCAATTTGGAATTGCAACTTTGAGGGGCTCCTCAAATGGTGTGCACTGAGGTGATGTTAGCTTAGGAACTGAGAGACAGCCATCTTCAGACATGGAGAAATCCCGTGCAGGAAGGCGGGAGATGAAGCAGATGCTGAGGGGCAGCGGTGCCAAGAAACCCCAAGACCCAACTGCCCTGTGCCGGGGGAGGCCCCTGCCCAGAGGAGGCCTTCACCTCTTTTGAACGCCCCTCCTCCAGTCACACGAGAAGGACAGTCTGTTGCCTGGAACCCTCACCGTGCTCCGATGTTATCAAGTTTCTGCAGAAGGGACTCACTCAGCCAGTGTCTCACAGGGGAAGTCCTTGGCTGTGCTTTGTGCTAGAGGAACCACACTCTGGAAGGGGGGAGTGTGGGTGAAGGGGAACTTTCTTCTCTTTCTCAAAGGGAGACCCTTGGCCTGGTGGTCTCAATTTGACCCAAGCTCCAGAAGGAATGGGACTCTGGAAAAGACGTTAATTTTTTTTTTTTTTCTTTTTTGCAAAGTTATTTAGTCAGTGGTGTGAATGGGAGAAAAAAGACCCCAGTGGTCACTTCAACCATTGTGCTAGGTACTGGCGACCAGAGGCAAAATAGGACCTTCCTGCCTCGTGGTTAGTGAGTGAGGCAGATACGTGGTTAGAATTTCACAGCAATGAGACGAGATGTAAATGCCATGATAAAGAAATGCACAGGATTAGACCTAGATAATGCCTATAATTTTATGTTAAAATGATGAGGAATTTTGAAATAGAAGCCATTCCAAGAAGCCATTTTCCAGATGAACTTATAATGGCGAGGGCTTTGGACAGACACTTTTGATGTCATTGATAAAGTCATGTATCAGTAAAGTCTTACTCATGGAAAAAAAAAAAAAAAAAAAGAAATGCACAGGCAGGGACGGTCCTCCAAGAACGTCCAACATGGGGGGTCAAAGAGGGTTTCCTGGCAGGGATGGCAACCAAGAAGGAGCCTAGGGGTGTGTAGGAGTTGGCCAGGCCAGCGGGGTAAGGGACAACCCAGAGGAAACAGCAAAAATAGAAGAGCAGAGCTGAGAAAGACAATGGTGGCTGCCGAGAAGTACGAGTGGCTGAATCACAGCTGGAGGGTGTGACTTTTCAAGGGAGCCGGGGCTTTGTTCTGCAGAGTCGTGATCTCTGAACCTTTTCAACTGTGTGCTTCATCTGTTAAATTTTTTTGAGCTTGCAAAAAATTTTAATTAGCATGTTTAATTGTTTGCAAAGCAACATTGTATATTTATCTACAAAACAGATACTTGCTCTTGTACTAATATGTTAAAGATTGTAGCTTAATTTCCTTCTGACCTTTTTTGAGGGGTTAAAAATAAATACACATAGAAATTCTAAACTATCCTCCACACCTGGTAACGCATATGGAGAATTGCTCTGCAGATGTGATCAGGAGCCCCTGCAGAATGTGGGGCACCATCTCCCTCCTCCTCTGGCTGTACACCAGCCAGATGTGTAACTGCAGCTTGAGCTGTCCCAGCCGCAGCTGACAGCCTCTGTGCTGGGTGATTCAGATCAGGAAACCTCAGTACTAGGTCTGGGCTGTGGGTTGCCTCAGCCTAGACTTCTAGAAATCCTTGTGCCTGGTTTTCCCAGTCTGAATTTCTGGATGTGCATACCACCGTGACAGCCCTTTTTTCTTTTTCTTTTTTTAAAGTTAACTGAAAGCTGGACTTTATGACTTGAGGGCGGACAGCAGAGAAGTGTAGAGCTCACCTAGACTGCTGTCTTCCTGTCTACCATTCACTTTCTTTGTCTCTGAGAGTAAAGACTTTTGAGGCACCAGGGCCTCATCTTGTCCTAGGGGCTGAGCTCCTCCAGATGAGATGCCTAATGAGGGCTTGCAGAATGGCACCTCCCTGAGCTCTTTCTGAGGACTTCAGGAACAGCTGCGACAACTAAACAATAGCACAATGACACCAACACCACCGACACTGAGCGTGGTGACCACATGCACCATACTAATGCCTCTTTATATAGTTGTCATCTAGTCAACTCTCTCAACAAACCCGTGAGCGACTACGCTGACAAGTCCCACTCTACACACAAGGAAATGGGCCTGGGAGAGGTTGACTCCTTGAGTCCCCGTCCATGGGGACCTGGGATAATCAGGATTCCCGACTCCCAGGCTCCTTCCCATGGTAGGAGGGCTGGGCTTTGGAACCTCATCTTCTGTCCTCATGCCTTTGCAAGTTACTATCGTTTGAGGTTCTGCTAATCAAGCTGGGACTAAACCAGGTCAGACGAAAAGAGAACTCATAAAAGGATGGCCTGATGATATTTACTCAGAACTGTAGGGCAAAGAATAGTTAAGTAAAAAAAAACAGCAAATAAAAAGGTAAAAATTTTTTAAAAATTTATAGCTTTATTGTGGTATAACTGATACACACAAAAAAACTCACATATTTAATGTAAACATTTGGATGACTTTGGATATATGAAAACACCTGTAACACCATCACCACAATCAAGATAATAAACATATCCATCACCTTCAAAAGACTCCTTGTGTCCCTCGGCTTTGTGTCTCTGTGTGCATGTTAAGAACAATTAACATGAGGTGCCCTCTTAACAAGCTTTAAAGTGCCCAGGACCCAGCGTATTTTTCACTGTAGGTTCTGGGTGGTATAGCAGGTCTCCAGGACTTACTCATCTCATCTAACTGTGACTTTATATCCATTGAACAACAATTCCCCATCCCACCACACCCCTGCCCCTGGCAACCACCACCACTCTATTTTCAGTTTAAGGACATAAACACAAAGTTAAAAATAAAATTAAGAAAAAAATTTTTAACTCTAGGGCATCTTGTAAAGCCTCGTCATTGTATGCTTCCCTGGCAGGAATGAGGTGTGAGAGGCCATAGGATCAGTTCACCTGTTGGAAGGAGGTAAAAGGAAAAACTTTTTCCTTGCGGTTCCTGAGGTAGAGTTTGAGGTTCCTAAGGTGGAGTATTTGCATTGTCGCTACTGTTTTTAACTAGCATAAAAATGGCTTATATACGGGGTCATAACATTGCAAACAATTACAAAAAGGGTAAAGAAAATGTGAAAGTTCTCCGCATCTCCAGACCTACCCCGAGGCCCACTCTCCACAGGCAAACATTTGAAATCACATCTGGGTTTTGTGCTTTTACACACATTACATTACATTGGTTACATTCAGAATTCAAAAATATGTTTATACTTCTGTTTCTCAGCTTATCCACTTTAAACATTATTTAAAGACCCCCTCACTTTAAATAATGTGGCCATTGAATATTGAGGAATTTAATTCCATTATAGGTCACCTCATTTTTCCCCTCCCAATTTTTACTTATATTTTTGTTTTTAGTCTATTGGTAATCTTTATCACTTGAAACAATTTGCTTAAATCTGTATTCCTCGGTCTGTCACCTTTTACAGTGTCCTTTTTACGATATCTCCCGCTCACATTATGTAAGTCACTTGAAAGTCATTTCAATGGGATTTTCCTGTCAAGCACCTGGGCTCAGTTCATCTTAGACCAAAGGTATAAGGGCGTTTTGAAAGTAATCTTTAGATAATAACAGACTCGGAAAGTCCACTGGTACATCTATTTTCTCAGCCCCTAACCTTAATCCTACCACGTGACTACATGAATCCACAGAAGCTACATTGACCAGTAGAATGAGAGAGAAATAGTACTTTTGTATCCTCTTAGATATATCCTTGAGGGTGATAGTGAGCACAGAGGGACTCTTATACACTCTATCCCATCTATGTCCAGGGTGGTAATACAGATAAAATGCTCCCTAAATGAATTCCACAGCTAATTCAGTACCACAGGATTCTATTTACAAATACATTCATGAGAGATTTCTCATTTATGTGAATGCTTCTGTATTTCAAAGAATAGCTCACAAGGAAAAATAGTCCTTCCACTCCTGTGTGGCATTTAGTGAGGCTACCTGGGCCCGGCCACGAGTCTGGTCATCTAGATTCCCAAGGACAGGATGATTACCTCCACCACGGGGCAGGTAAGATTGAGGAATTGCACAGGGAACACGGGGAGTCTGGGAACATGTATGTATGTCTGTCCAAACACAGAGACATTCTGTTTGCTGAAACACCAGAGTGATGAAAGAGTTCCTAGGGACATGAATTGGGAAACTTGACAGAGGGACACCTGAGGCTGATGGACAAGAGGGCGGCCAGTCTTGCACGACTTCATCGGTTTTGTTGAGCTATACAAACCACCAATCCATCCATACCACCGTCTCCCTCAAACTGCCACAGTCTTAGAAATGTATGGAGATACTCTGGGACTTCCCTGATGGCGCAGTGGATAGGACTCCATGCTCCCAATGCAGGGGGCCCGGGTTCGATCCCTGGTCAGGGGACTAGATCCCACATGCATGCCGCAACTAAGAGTTTGCATGCTGCCACTAAGACCCAGTGCAACCAAGTAAATAAATAAATAAATATTAAAAAAAAAAGAGGGCTCATGTCCTTTGCTTTTTTTATTAAAAAAAAAAAAAAGAAATGTATGGAGATATTCTAAAATACCAGCATGTAATAGTTTAAATTCATTTTTATTATTATCACAGTGTACATGTTTACTAGAGAAAATAGTTGTTACCATTCTGGTGTGCAGTCTCCCAATTATACACATACAGTTCATCCCACAGTTCAGTCTCAGCAGCCTTGCCTCTTTGATTAGTCTTTTTGTGCACTTCTTTAATATTTTATGGCATGTTGCCTGTGATGGTTAATTCTTTGTGTGGGGTGGGGGAGAGTCTGATATTTGGTCAAACATTATTCTGGCTGTTTTTGTGAGAGTGTATTTACATGGGTTTAACATTTAAACCGATAGACTGAATAAAGCAGATTGCCCTCAGTTGCAACTTTAGCTAAGTTTCTCCATAGCATTGCTGCCTCAACATCCATTTTTGGCCAAGTGGCCTGTGGGGGCCTTGAACTAACACTAGCCCCGCACGGAAAGGCACACCCTAGATAACAGCCCACCAGGTCACAAGTAAATGTGAGTTCCTGATATGACTCAACAGCTCTGTGATTAACAGCCCACCCCACTCCCCTGCCCTGCCCACCCAGCACCTTCCCCTTGTGTTCCACCTTAGATAAGACCCCCATGGAGCCTCCCAAAACCCTGCTCTTTTTGGTTTAAATTGACCAAGCCAGCTTTAGCCTGGGGACCCCAAAGCACTAATATAGGCATGTGCCCCAGGTCTTGCCACTCTTTCTGCTTTCACCCTGCCTTAACCTCCCCTCCAGGTGTGCCCTGTGCTTCCTCCAGGACCTGTGAGTAATAAACTTCTCCATTTCGATTTCTCTTGTGGTCTTTTGTGGAACCAGGGCTCACCATCCTGCACCCAGTGCATCATTTAACAAATGTTAATTTAAGAAAGTCGTAACACCTCCCTAATCTGGTGGGCCTCACCAGATCAGTTGAAAGCCTGAACAGAACAAAAAGATTCATCCACACATGGGTATGAGGAGTTCCTCCTGCTTGACTGCTTTCAAGCTAAGTCTTTTTTTTTTCTGCCTTCAGACTCAAACTGAAAGATCAGTTTTTCCTGGGTTTAGAGCCTGCTGGCCTTTGGACTGGAACCACACCATTGGCTCTCCTGGGTCTCCAGCTTGCCAACTGTAGATTTTGGAATTTGCTCTCTATAATTGTGAGTTGGTTTCTTATAATAATTCTCTCTGTCTCATATATATGTGTGTGGTGTGTGTGTGTGTGTGTGTGTGTATAGGTTCTGCTCTGTTTCTTTAACTAAAACATTGCCTCTTTCCTTAAAAAAAAAAAGTAAAGACTGGAAAAGTGAAAGTGCTGTACTAATCACAAGAAATGTAAATCTTCTAGCTTTATAGCAACTGAGATAAAAAGTGGAAATCACTGAGCATGTTGAGAGCAGCAAAACTTTATCCAGTTGATATAAATCCAATGGATATTCAGTTATAAAGGGGGAAATATAAATAATTAAAGAACAGGGTTGAAATGCTAGAAATATAACATCAAAGATGTGCCTAACAATCCAAAATTCCATCAACAATCAAATGGATAAATAAATTAATTATATTCATTCACTGGAATATCAACATCAGAAGGAACAAACTACAACTACACTCAATAGACAAATAAACAGAGAAAATGTACAAAGAAAAGAGAAAATCAATAAAGTTAAAAGTTTATGCTTTTAAAAGATCGATTAAACCAACAAATAGGGAAACCTATAGAGAAAGTAGATTAGTGGTTGCCTAGGGCTTGAGGTGATAGAGACAGATGAGAGATTTGGGAAGTGATGGCTAAGGGGTACAGGGTTTCTTTTTTGGAGTAATGAAAATATTCTAAAATTTATTATGGCGAAGGATGCACAACTCTCTGGGTATGGTAAACGCAATTTATTGTACACTTTAAATGGGTGGATTGTATAGTATGTAAATTACATCTCAATAAAGCTGTTAACATATAATGGCAAAATTAAGATATTCACAGATAAACAAAAGCTGACAGAATTTGTCACTGGTAGGCCTATCCTACAAGAAATACTAAAGGGAGACCTTTAGGCTGAAATGAAAGGATGCAAGATAGTGCCTTGAATCCACATGAAGAAAATAAAGAGCACTGGTAATGGTAACTACATAGGTTAAAAGAAAAATAAAATTAAAATTAAAAAGGGGGACTTCCTTGGTGGTCTAGTGGCTAAGACTTCTCCTTCCAGTGCAGGGGGTGTGGGTTCAGTCCCTGGTCGGGGAGATAAGATCCCACATGCCTCACAGCCAAAAAACCAAAACATAAAACAGAAGCAATATTGTAACAAATTCAATAAAGACAAAAAAAAAATGGTCCACATCAAAAAAATCTTTTAAAAAAATTAAATTAAAAGGAAATTAAGGGGCTTCCCTGGTGGTGCAGTGATTGAGAATCTGCCTGCCAATGCAGGGGACACGGGTTCTAGCCCTGGTCTGGGAAGATCCCACATGCCGCGGAGCAACTAGGCCCGTGAGCCACAACTACTGAGCCTGCACATCTGGAGCCTGTGCTCCGCAACAAGAGAGGCCGCAATAGTGAGAGGCCCGCGCACCGTGATGAAGAGTGGCCCCCGCTTGCCACAACTAGAGAAAGCCCTCACACAGAAATGAAGACCCAACACAGCCAAATAAATAAATAAATAAATTAATTAATTAATTAATTATTTTAAAAAAAAGGAAATTAAAGACTTCCCTGGTGACGCTGTGGTTAAGAATCCGCCTGCCAATTCAGGGGGCACAGGTTCGAGCCCTGGTCCAGGAAGATCCCATATGCCACGGAAGCAACTAAGTCTGTGCGCCACAACTATTGAGCCACCACGGAGTAACTAAACCCGTGAGCCACAACTACTGAGCCCCCATGCCACAACTACTGAAGCCCGTGTGCCTAGAGTCCATGCTCCACAACAAGAGAAACCACCGCAATGAGAAGCCCATGCACTGCAATGAAGAGTAGCCCCCGCTCGCCGCAACTAGAGAAAGCCCATGCGCAACAAAAAAGACCCAAAGCAGCCAAAAATAAAATAAATAAATAAATAAAATTTAAAAAAATATTGTAACAAATTCAATAAAGACTTTAAAAAAACAAAACAACAACAACAACAACAAAAAATGGTACATTAGAAAATATCTATTTAACCCCAAAGCAGGAAGTAATAGAGGAATAGAGGCACAAAAAAGACATAAGAACATAAGACATGTAGAAAACAAGTAGCAAAATGGCAGACATAAACTCTACTTTATTGGCAATTACATTAAATGCAAATGGATTAAACACTCCAATCAAAAGGCAGAATGGATTTTAAAAAATGTGATCCAACCACATGCAGTCTATAAGAAATGCACTTTATTTTTTTTCTTGCTATTTGCCACAATATTTTTTTTTCATTTTTTTTTAATTGGGGTATATTTGTGTTACAATGTTGTGTTCGTTTCCACTGTACAGCGAAGTGAAGCAGAGTTCCCTGTGCTATACAGCAGGTTCTTATTAGTCATTAATTTTATCCACATCAGTGTATACATGTCAATCCCAATCTCCCAATTCATCCCACCCCCACCCCCACTTTCCCCCCTTGGTGTCCATACATTTGTTCTCTACATCTGTGAAGAAATGCACTTTAGATTCAAAGACATAAATAGATTGAATGTAAAAGGATGGGCAAACATATGCCATGTAAACAATAGCCAGAAGAAATGTGGAGTAGTTATGCTAATATCAGAAAAAAAATAGACCTTAAGAAAAATATTAGCAGGGTGGCAAAGAAGGATATTTTACAATAATAAAAGGATCAATCCCTCAAGAAGACATACCGATTATAAACATGGATGCATGTAACAACATACTTCTTAAAATACATGAAGCAAAAACTGACAGAACTGAAGGGAGAAATAGACAATTCAACAATAATAGTTGAAAATTCTAACACCCCACTTTCATTAATAGATAGAACAACTGGACATAAGATTAGCAAGGAAATAGAAAACTTGAACAACATTCTAAACCAACTAAACCAGACATTGATAGAAAATTCCATTCAAAAGCAGACACATGTTCTCTCAATTGCACCATGGAACGTTCTCCAGAATAGACCATTTATTAGTCCATAAAACAAGTCTCAATAAAGTTATAAGGACTGAAATCATACAAAGTATATTTTCCAACTGCAATGGAATGAAATTAGAAATAAGTAACAGGAAAAAAAAATGGAAAATTCACACACATGTTGATACTAAATAACACAATCCTAAATAACCAATAGATCAAAAAAGAAATCACAAGGGAAATGAAAAGATAATTTGAGATGAATGAAAACAAAAACATAACACACCAAAACTTATGGGATGCAGCTAAATCATTACTTAGAGGGAATTTTCTAGCTGTATATGTCTATATCTGAATAGAAGAGAGATCTCAAATAAATAACCTAAACCTCTACCTTAGGAAACTAGAAAAAGAAGGACAAACTAACCGGAAGGAAGCAGGAGGAAGGAAATAATACAAAATAGAGCAGAAGTAAATTATATAGAGAATAGAAAAACAGTAGAAAAATTCAAGAAAGCCAGAAGTTGGTCCTTTGAAAAGATCAACATAGATGAAAAACCTTTAACTAGTCTGACCAAGAAAAAAGAAAGAGAGAAAAGACTCAAATTAATAAAATCAGAAATGAAAGGGGGCATTACTATTGATCTTACAGAAATAAAAATGATTATAAGAGAATACTAAAACAATTTTATGCAAACAAATTGGATAACCTAGATAAAATGTAAAGTTCCTAGAAAGATACAAACTATGCAACTTAATCAAGAAGAAATTTTAAAATCTGAATAGAATGAAAACAAATAAAGAGACTGAATTAGTAGTCAAGATCTTGCCACCAAGAAAAGCCTAGGACCTAGGTAGGTTTCACTGGTGAATACTATACTATCAAATGTTTAAAAAGAATTAACATCAATCCTTCTCAAAACCTTCCAAAAATTAGAACAACATATGAAAAGGATTATACACCATGACCAAGTGGAATTTAGTCCAAGAATGCAAGATTGGTGCAACATACAAAAATTAATCAATATAATCATATTATTAGAATAAAGAACAAAACCCACATGATCATCTCAATAGATGCAGAAAAAGCATTTGACAAAATCCAACAGCTTTTCATGATAAACTCAACAAACTATAAGTAGAAGAGAACTTTCCCAACATGATAAAGGACATCTATGAAAAACCCATAAATAACATTATGCTCAGTAGTGAAAGACTGAAGGCTTTCTCACCAAGATCAGGAACAAGAAAAGGATATCGACTCTAACCATTACTATTCGACATTATACTGGAATTTCTAGTAGTGAAATTAGGCTAGAAAAAGAAATAAAAGACATACATATTGGAAAGAAAAAAAGTAAAACCGTATCTACAGATGACATGATCTTGTATATAGAAAATCCTAAGGAATTCACACACAGATACAAATTTGTTAGAGCTGATAAACAAGTTCAGCAAGGTTGCAGGATACAAAATCAATTTACAAAAATCAATTATATTGCTATACACCAGCAACGAATGATCCAAAAATGAAATTAAGAAAATAATTCTATTTATATTAGCATCAAAAAGGACTAAATTTAACCCAAAAAACCCCGCAAACTTTACACACCAAAACTACAAAACATCATTGAAAGAAATTAAAGAAGACCTGGATAAATGGGAAGACATCCCATGTTTATGGGTTGGAAGACTTAATATTGTTAAGAGGGCAATACTTCCCTAATTGTTCCTACAGATTTGATGCAATCCACATAATTTTCCAACTACCTGTTTTTGCAAAAACTGATAAGCTGATCCTAAAATTCATATGGTATTATAAGGGTTTCAGAATAGCGTAAACAATCTTAAAAAGAATAAAGTTGAAGGACTCACATTTCCCAATTTCAAAATTACTACAAGAAAACAAAACAAAACATACTACAAGACAGGGTACAACTGGCATAAGGATAGACATATAAATCAATGAAGGAGATTTTAGAGTCCAGCAATAGACCCACACATTTATAGATAATTGATTTCTGATAAAGTTTCCAAGACCATTCAATGGGGGAAGAATGGTCTTTTCAACAAATAGTGCTGGGACAATTGGATATCTACATGCAAAAACATTAATTTGAACCCATACTTCACACCCTACAAAAATTAACTCAGAATGGATCAAAGACTTAAATGTAAGATCTACAACTATTAAAACTCTTAGAAGAAAAATGTAGGTGTAAATCTTTGTGACCTTGGGTTAGGCAATAGTTTCTTAGATATGACACCAAAAACACAAGCAACCAAAAGAAAAAAAATTATGTAACTTGGACTTCATTAAAATTAAAATTTTTCTGCTTAAAAGGGCCCTATCAAGAAAGTAAAAGACATTATTTCAATAGAAAAAGTAAGTCATCAATCCAGGTTCAGCTTTAATTTCAGCAATCCCATTCCAAGAGACTTGAAAATATATCTCCATACAAAACTTGTACACAGATGTTTCTAGCTGCATTATTTATAAAAGCCAAAATGTAGAAACAACCCACATGTCCATCAAATGATGAATGGACAAACAAAATGTAGCTTATCTACACAATGGGATATTATTGGGTCATAGAAAGGAATGAAATACTGATACATGCTACAACATGGATAAACCATGAAAAGATTATGCTATATGAAAGAAACCAGTCACAAAGCCTGTGTGACTCTATTTACATGAAATGTCCAAAATAGACAAACCCACAAAGATAGAAAGTATGTTAGTGGTTGCCAGAAAGAGAGGGGAGGAGGGAATGGAGAGTGACTGCTAACAGGTACAGAATTTCTTTCTGAGGTGATGAAAATGTTCTGAAATTAGATAGTGGTGACAGTTGCACAACTCTATGAATAGACTGAATTTTTTACTTTAAAAGGGGAAATTTCATGGTGTGTGAATTATATCTCAATTTTAAAATCCTCTAAGAAGTATGAGCAAATAAAGTAATCCCAGGAATGCAAGGTTGGTTTAACATTCAAAAATCAATTAATGTAATTATCATAAAATGGAATAAAGGAGAGAGATCATGGAATTATATCAATAGATTAAGAAAAAGCATTTGACAAAATTCAGCAAACATACATTCAAGATGAAGGCTCTCAACAGACTAGAAATAGAAGGGAATTTCCTCAACCTGATGAAGGAAAATCTATAAAGTATAAAACTGTATAGGTTACATTCTACTTAATGGTAAAGACTGAATGCTTATCTCTTCAGATTAGAAATAAGGCAAGGATGTCAACTCTCAATACTTTTATTCAACACTGAACTATACACAAAGCCTATGCAACAAAGCAAGAAAAAAAGGCAAATGGGTTGGAAAGGAAAAAGTAAAACTGTCTTTATTCACAGAAAACATAATCATCTAAGAAAATCCTAAGGAATCTACATAAAAGCTACTAGAACTAATAAATGACTACAGCAAGGTTGCAGGTATTCCTATCTAGGTAGTCACCCAAGAAAAATGAAAGCATATATCCCCCAAAAGACTTTTACATTTAATTGGCGTAGCAACTTTACTCATAATAGTCAAAACTTGAAGACAACTCAAATGTCCAACAACAGGCAAATAAATAACAAACTGCCCTTGGAGGAGACATCTTTGTTCAGGGGCCAGTTGCTACTGAACCTTTGCCCTATGGAGCTAGGAGAGGGTGGAAAGGAAGACAATGGGACAGTAAGGTTAGTGATACTAATCTGGCCTGGCCAGCCTATGAACAAAGAACACTTGGTTGGGAGGTAGAGAGGAGAGTTGCTTAGCAAGAGAGGAGTGAAGGTCGCAGACAGGACTGTGAGATTTGGGAAGTAGTAACAAAGATCTCAGAAGAGAAAGGATAGCCTGGTACAATAGCTTTGAGGAGGGTGACTCTGGGGAGAAACTGTGTAAAGAGGACTTCAGAAAGTTGGTATGTGATGTGATTCCCTCTTCTTAATGCTTCTTTTGGATGAGACACTGTACTGGGATAAGCCCAGATCTATTTGGGCTATATAAAATAAATACAACAGCAGTAATACCTATAGGCACCAAATGCTTACTAGGCACCAATCACTGTGCTAAGCAATTTAAATACGTTCAATATTATGAGGTGGGTACTGTAATTCCCATTACATAGATGAGGAAACTGAGGCACAGAATTTTATGTGCTCTGCCCAAGATCACGTGGTTACTAAGTGGCAGAGACAGAACATTTGATTGCATATTCAAACCCAAAGCTAAGAAGCTGTTTCCCTTTTCTCACCTTCTTCCATAGAGCTTTCTCCACACCCTTTCAGGGCTGGGTGGGTGAGGGAGGGGTGCTGAAGAGTGATTTGGTAGACCTCACATTCCCAAAGCACCTTATGTCCAAATGAGGTCATATATCCAGCCAGAAAGACTCAGCCAAGCCCGAGAGAACATCCAGGGATCCATCCAGCATTGAAGCTACTTCCCACTGCCAGTCAGTACCACCTCCAGCGAGCCATGAACTAATAATTGTATAAATACCATAATTATCTGGTTCTAGTGCAAATACCTTGCTTTAAAAATACACCATAATTTTTGTTACCTCATCCTGATATATCTTCAGTTTTTAATCCAGTCGGCAACTAAAAAATGGAATGGCCTCTCTCATCCTTTGAGAGCCCCTGTTCCCTCCCCTCTGGTCTGCGAGGGGCAGATAAGAGGGGAGCCTGCCGGAAGCAGCTCTGAGGCTCACCCTAGGAGCTCCCCATGGCTCCGTGGTCAGCATGGCTACACCCACAGGCTGAAGTAGGTCCAAAACCTGGGGACTCAGAAGCTGCATGGAACAAAGCATATCTGTCCAGAGGTTTCCTGAGCTTTGAGGGGGTTTGTGAGGAGTTTACCAGGTACAGGTTGATAGGGGGCATCGCTGCTTTGGGGTGCATGGTCTTTAATCCATTGGTTCTCACCTGGCAGTTTTGATCCCCCCCTCCCCCCACCAAAAGGACATCTAGCAAGGTCTGGAAACTTTTTTAAAAATTTATTTTATTGAAGTATAGTTGATTTACAATTTATGATGTGTTTTTTTTAAACATCCTTATTTATGATGTTTTGTTAATTTCTGCCATACAGCTAAGTGATTCAGTTATACATATATATACATATACATATATATATTCCTTTTCATATATTTTTCATTACAGTTTATCACAGGATATTGAATATAGTTCCCTGTGCTGTACAGTAGGATCTTGTTGTTTATCCATCCTATATATAATAGTTTGCATCTGCTAATCAAGGTCCGGAAATATTTTCGATTTTCATAAGTGGGGAGTTTTACTGGCATCTAGTGGGTAGAGATCAGAGATGCTGATAAACAGCTTACAATGCACAGCATAGCCCCCCACAACAAAGATTTATCCATTCCAAATGTCAAAATGCTGAAGTTGAGAAACCCTATTTAACCCTTTGGGACCAGCACATTCATGGCGGCCACTCCCTCCTAAGAAGCTTCCTACAAAGCTTTATCTGGGTTTAAAGCCCAGATTAAAGGGTTGGACTACAGGCCCTGCCCATGCCCTCAGGGGGAATTTCCTTATTATCACCTGGCCACCCACTCTGGCCCCTTTGCTGGAGGGCTCTGCCCTCAGGTAAATATTTTCCCTACTTGTTTGGGAAACTTTGAGAAAAATCCCCTTTAGCCATCTTGTAAGCATTGAAGATGTACCATACTGTGCTTTGTGCTTTACCACCAAAAAAAAAAAAAAAAAAAAAAATTTTTTTTTAATAAGGCAGCTAGGGGATTTTTATTATTTTTGCTCAAATAACTAAAGAGTTGCAGTCAGCTCTTAAGATTTCAAAGGTGGCACATCCAGCAAGGTGCTCAGATAGAGCTCAGAAAAAAGAGTGGGTTTGGTGTCAATGCATTAATGGTCTATATGGGAGGGGTGATAACCTAGAAATTCTGACCTGGGCGGGGGCAGCCTGGAAGGGTGGGCAGCCGCTGATGGGAAGGCCTCCCACCTCCCCCCAGCCTCCAGCCACCAGTGAGGGGCCCTTGGGGACCCCGGGGACATTTGCCTGCACTCTCAGGAGACTCTTCTTTCCTCTTCCTGGGTTTCATCTTTACTAACTAGACAGTGAGCTATCAGGGAATGAGGCAAAATGCTCTAGGAATGTGAAACTGCCTCTCAGAGGAAAAGGCACAGGGGCCTGAAAATGCAGCCAGTGGCGCCAGGTGCCCGCTGAGGGCACCTGAGCATCTACGAGGGGAGGGGAGCGCTCCTAACCCTTCCTGACCCTCATCCCCCTCCGCGGCCACCCCCCCTTACCTGGCCTGCTTCGGTGGACTCAACCCTAGGGTTCATGCACCCAGGTCCTGTATCAGCTCAAAGCGGGTGAGGAAAGTAGATTTGGAGCCTGTTAACCCCAGGGTGTGAGGGTCTTTGTGTCCCAGGGCTGGTGAGAGAGAATGAACAGAGATGAAAGAGCTGGGCCTGGAAGCTTAACTGGACTCTGAGGCCACAAAGTGCCCCCTCCTGGAGAAACATGCTCCGCGATTTCCCCTCCATCCAATGGCTTCATGTTAGAACCATCAGGGGAGCTTTTAAAAAATACCTGCGCTCAGACCAATTAAATCAAAATATCTGAGGGGTGTCCCAAGCAAGTATTTCCTTCCTTCTTTTTGACATTGGGTGATTTCCCACCTCCTTCCAGGGAGGGAAGCCTGACTCCTGAAATCACTGTCCTGAAGGAAAAGTACCTAGTTCTGTAGTCAGCCCCCCCCAACCCCCCATGCCGGGGGACATGCCACAGACACTCAGGAAGTTTCTGCTTTGCTAGGTTTCTCAGTTTCAACCCATTTTCTTAACAATTTGGTCAGAGCATCTCTGCTTTCGTAAAACCCGGGTCTTGGAAATGAGCTGATTCAGTAGGGGTTGGACTGAAGTCTATATTTGTGCTGGCACTGGGAAGAGCAAAGGACCAGGAGAACTAGACTGGTGTGAATACAGCAAGTTTGTGGCACTTAAAAAAATATCTATTTTCAATTACCTTAAGAAGCCCATTTGCCTACAACGTATCCTGCTAATTTTAAACAAGGCTGATCTAATAGGCACTTGCATTATGATGCTAGTTATTTAGACACTGAAATACATACTGGCAAATGGCTGCTGCCCTAAATTCCCAGAGTTCCCTTTCCCCCCACTTATGCCCTCCCCTCCTCAGAACCACTCCCTCTCCCACCTCTGTGATCCCGCAACTCAAAAGTTATTTGCTTTCAAAGAATTACACTGCCTTACAGTGTGCCTCTCTCTCTCATGTAATTGGAGATACTGCCTGTCAGCCTATCACAGGTAAAAAGACGTAAAAATGTTTCCCAAACTGTATTATAAATATGACTGTAATACTGTATGCCTTAAAAATTTTATACCAATTCGTTCATTAGCATATAGGCTAGGCTACCATAAAGCAATCATATTGCTGCTTCTTTGTTACCCATGCATGAATCATTATACCTGTAAATAAATATGAATTTCTTCTTTTTCGCATTGTCTTTTTTAAAAAATATTTTTGTTTATTTATTTGGCTGCGTCGGGTGTTAGTTGTGGCATGCGGGATCTTTTGTTGTGGTGAGCGGGCTCTTCATTGTGGCTTGTGGGCTTCTCTCTAGTTGTGGCACGTGGGCTCCAGAGCATGTGGGCTCAGTAGTTGTGGCACATGGGCTTAGCTGCCCCATGGTACATGGGATCTTAGTTCCCCCATGGCACATGGGATCTTAGTTCCCCGACCAGAGATCGAACCCGCATCCCCTGCATTGGAAGGAGGATTTTTTTTTTAATTAATTAATTAAATTTTATTTTTGGCTGTTTTGGGGGTCTTTGTTGCTGTGTGCAGGCTAGCTGCGGCGAGCAGGGGCTACTCTTTGTTGCGGTGTGCGGGCGTCTCATTGTGGTGGCTTCTCGTTGCGGAGCACGGGCTCTAGGTGCACAGGCTTCAGTAGTTGTGGCACGTGGGCTCAGTAGTTGTGGCTCATGGGCTCTAGAGCGCAGGCTCAGTAGTTGTGGCGCGCACGGGCTTAGCTGCTCCACGGTATGTGGGATCTTCCCGGACCAGGGCTTGAACCCTTGTCCCCTGCACTGGCAGGCGGATGCTTAACCACTGCGCCACCAGGGAAGGGAAGTCTGGAAGGAGGATTCTTAACCACTGAACCACCAGGGAAGTCCTCTCACATTGCCTTTTCATTTTTGATGTCTAGTGTTAGTAATATGTATAATATCTACAGTCTTTTGTATCATATAAGACAATATTGATGTAGGTATTGACAGACAATTCATCTTATAAACAGATGATGTAAACTTACAGTATCGATAAATGAAATATAGTACTATAAACATATTTTCTCTTCCTTTTGATTTTCTTAATAACATCTTCTTTCTTCTAGCTTACTTTATTATAAGAATACAGTATACAATACATATTACATACAAAATATGCATTACTCGACTGTTTATGTTATTGGTAAGGTTTCCAGTCAACAGTAAGCTATTAGTAGTTAAAGGTTTGGAGGAGTCAAAAGTTATATGTGGATTTTTGACAATGGGGGGGTCAGCATCCCTCACCCCTGAGTTGTTCAAAGGTCAACTGTACTTACCTCCTGTGACGGTTGTGAGAATTGAGTCATTTTATGTGCCTGACACATAGTAAGTGATACACAGCAAGGGTGCTGGGTACAGTTGTACAAATTGTTCACTGTTCAAGAGCCCTGACCTTAGAAGTCAAATAGGGGCTCACCAGTCCATGCCCTTTGGCCTGCGATTGCCTACCAAGAGGTGGCACTGTTTTCTAATTTGTACCAGGGCCATGCATGAGCCAACAACTGTCGTGACAGGTGTTAGTTGTTAGCATAAAGGATTTAAGTGTCTAGCAAATGCTGCCTTAGCATTATCCTTAGGCTCTGGGCTGATGCTAGCTGAGCTGATGCTGGCTGTTTTACAACAGTTTCTTGGAGGCTTTGTGGTGTTCTCCAGAATAACTTCAGTGAGAATGCCTGTATTCCAAGCCTTGCTGTGACCATTCAGATACTGTGTAATAAAAAATAGAAATTAAATGTAAAAATATTGACAATGTAAAAAGTTAAAAATCATGCACAGCAGCACTATGTATTGCTTAGGTATACATACAGATACGGTTCAAGTATAGAGAAATGCATAAGAATGATAAGAACCACATTCTGGTTAACGGTTACCTGGGTGGAGAGGGAATGGGATTAGGGAGGGATATACAGGGGTCTTCAGTTCTATTCATAACTTATTTATTAAGCTTAATGGTGGATATGCAAGTGTTTATTATTCTTTAATCTTAAATATTTAAAAATAATTTATAATCAATACTATTGAAGAGACCATCTTTCTATGTAAGAGCTAATTTTTCATTTCTCTTCTCATTAGTCTCTGTTAAATACTAAAGCAGTATGTTGATTTGGAACCACTGAATCAAGCAATCATTCATTCAACAAGTATTTACTGTTGAATGGTAGAAAGTTCAGAGTTAAGACCTTCACCTGAACATTATATAACACTTCTGATAGCCTTTTTAGTTATTTGACTTCTTTCTAGGAGGGCAGGGTCTCTGTCTTATCAGACTTACAATTTCTGCTACATAATAGGGATTAATAAATGTTAAATTAAATCGAATGAAACACAAACGTGAAGGTTTTTATCTTTACAGAACTTTCAGTACACTAAGGGTGAGAAAAGTTATAGGACAAGGTAGATAAGAGCCATAAGTTATGAGCAAAGTTCTCTGGGAATTCATTCAGATATTGAGTCCATTGACAACTATTTATTAGGTATCTACCAGGCACTGGGTATATAACTGTAAACAAGAGAGTCACGGTCATCAGTTATTATATGGCCCACTTCTCACCACCTTCATCATTACCTCACTGGTCACTGCCACCAATATTTTTAACTTGGATTCTTAAGATAATCCAATGCTGTAATCCTAACTGGTCTCCCTACTTCCATTTGCTCCTCTACAGTAAATCTCAACTGTGTCCAGAGAGATCCTGTTAAAACCTGAGTTAGAGCTCATCACTCTTCTGCTCTAAAACCTCCAATGGCTTCTCTTCCGTGGGAGACCACAGACATGGCCACAGTTCTTTAAATTCCTCCCATCAAGAGGTGAAGTCTCTTTCTCAACCCAGAGTGCCTGGGCTGGCCTTGTGACTGTCTTTGTCCAGTAGAATGTGGCAGAAGGACCGTGGTGGGAAATCTGAGCCTCAGGAGGCTTTGAATGCTTCCACTATTCCTCTTGGAATCCTGAAGGGCTGTGTTAATGAGCCCGGGTAAGTATGTTGGGGGAGGAGAAACCACGTGCAGCAGAACTCTCCTGGCAAAGGCCATCCTAGACCAGCCAATGATCAGCCAATTTACCAGCTGTCTGAGGACACATGATGCAGCCCTGCTGGAGATCAGCCCAGCACAGCTGCTACCAGAGGAATCTTCCAGATGACCCGCCGACTCACAAGCTAACTAAATGGCTGTTGTTTTAAGCCACTGAGATTTTTTTTTTCTTTTTTTGTGGTTTGTCAGGCAGCAAAACTAACTGATTCATCATCATCTCATTCAGAGAAACAGTCAAAATACTAACTGTATCCTCCGAAGTGGTAGTCGTACAAGGTAGGTGCTCAATAAACATTTGTTGAGTGCAATTCACAAATGGAGCTAACATTCTAATGAGGGAAGCCAGGGGAAACCAAGTAAGTAGTTACCAAGTTTTGTAAGTGCTGGGAAGGGAACAGACAGTGGCTGAGGTAGAGAATCACAGCGTGGAAATGGGAGGGCAGGTCCTCTAGGGAGCTCCCCACTTCTTTCAGAACAAAAGCCAAACTCCTTACAGTGGCCTCCAAGACCCGAAGGAAACTCCTGGTACCTCTCTGACTTCATTTTCCGCCATGCACTGCTTCTCACTCCAGCTACACTGGCCTCCCTGCTGTTCTTCTAACAACCAAACACTCCCACCTCAGGTCCTTGCTGGAATGTCCTTCCCCTAGATACCCATACCATTCACTCCCTCCTTTCCTTCGGGGCTCTGCTCATATATCCCCCTTTCAGGAAGGCCTTCCTAACCATCCTGTAGAAGTAGCAACCCACTGACCCACAGAATTCCCTACCCCTTACCTGCTTTATTTTCCTCCATAGCACTTGTCACCATCTGCTGTATTAGATATTAACTTCTTTGTTTACTGTCTGCTTCTGCCACTCAGATATAATTTCCACGGGGTAAGGAATTTTGCTTTGCTCAACTTACCTCCAGGACAGTATTGTCTTAGGGCAGAAATTCAGCCAGTGGACACAACATCCTTCAGGGGCCAGACTTCCTGCCAATTAGGACTAAGCAAGGCAAGTATTTAGCTTTAAGCCATGCTGGGAATAAGGCAAGACAGTTTTTAAAAGCCAGAATGCCCAGGTGTGTGGGGGATTGCTTACCGAGACCTATTCCAACGTGCTCACAGCAAGACAAGTAACACTACAAGTAACAGCTGACTTCATGGCATATTTTATAGTCTGCTGGGAGCCTTCTAATCCACCCTCTTATTTGCTTCTTGAAACAGCCCTGAGGGGTAGGCAGGGCAGGTTCTATCATTCTCCATTTACAGATGAAGATAATGAGGGGTATAGAGTTCAAGTGAGCTACCCAAGGCCACAGACAAACTAAGTGGTAGAAGCAGAATTCCTGGTTGTTTTGACTCCAAGTACAGTGCTCATTTCACTCTGTGTGTGTGTGTGTGTGTGTGTGTGTGTGTGTTTAACTGTTTCTCCATTCTGGGATCTGACCTTGTGACCTTCTTGAATCATTAAGATTCCAGGTCAATCCTGACCCCCTGAAAGACCTTCAACAGAGGAGGCATCTTTTCTCTAAAGACAGCACCTGCCAAGAGGCATAGGTGATGAGTAAACGTTTAGAGCATCAATTCCAGACCGGCCCCTGTGGCTTTCAGACCTACCACAGTCTCTTCTGTCTGATAGTCAGGAAAGGACCGTGCCCTTGGGTCCCTTCACCCCTAGCCCACCCCAAGGCAGGCCGGGCTGCAAGGGGAAAGGGGAAGGCCTCCCACAAGACAGGACCGGCAGCTGCTTTCAGGTGAAAACCAGAAAGAAATCCCAGCCCCGCTGCTTTATTTTGGTTTAAAAATCAAGTCGGGTGACAATGGAAACTCTTTCCTTGCTGTCCTCTCCTTTCTGCCCATGTTGACAGAAGACAGATCTGCTAATTCTGGCTGGGGTTTTTCCCTCCCTGGGCTGTTTTTCTCTTTTATCTTCATCAATTGAAGAGAGATGTTCTGTCTTTCAAACTGTCGAAAGGTATCTGGGGTTTTGTGTGTGTTTTTTTTTTTTTTCTTTCTTTCACATAATTCTGTGGGTCTTTTCCCAGATATGTATTTTCTCTCAAGTTAACTTCTAACTTGTTTAAGTTTCCGCCCATGTGACTTCCAGCGCGAGTTACCAGAAACCACAAGAGAGAGAGAGAGGGCGCAAGCCCCAAAGCAAGCGACATGTCCCTGTGGGGAGCAGAGCCTCTGCACCCCAGAGTGAGAAGGACGCCGGGGTCAGAGGTGTCTGCAAGGCGGGCAGAGGAGGGCCCTGCGGAGGGGGGGTGGGCTGGTGGCCCGGGAGCAGTCAGGAAGGGAGGCCGGCTGGGGACAGGAGAACCCAGAGGCGCGAGGGGCTGCGTGGAGAGCCCGGAAGACTGCGGCCATGCCTCACAGCTCCGACAGCAGCGACTCCAGCTTCAGCCGCTCTCCGCCCCCCAGCAAACAGGTAGGGTCCTGCCTTCTGATTCTCCGGGGAAGGGCGGGGAGAGGGCCGGGCTGCCTCGGCCTGCCCCGGGAGCCGAGAGGCCAGGAGATGGCTGGTGGCAGGAGCCCTCTGTTAGACTTAAGACACAGGATCTGCGGTGAAGCTGTGCATCTCGGCGGAGACCCTCATCCTTCCGCCCATCCTGCCAAATTACGCCCTCCTCATCCCCCGATGGTGCGCGTCGCCTCCACCTCACCTGGGGTCCCACCCCATGAAGCTTTCGAGGAAGCCAAGAGGAGAATGAACACCAAAGAACTCTGGTCTCTTAGAGGAAAGAGTCTACCTCTCTCCAAGGCAGTAGCAAAATGAGAGGAGGAGTCTTAACGCGGGCTCCGGGCACACACACCCTGAATGCTAGATGGTTGCCCAGGAGACAGCCCGCAGGACAAGAGAGGAAAGGGATGGGGGTAAAGTAAAAGGGGGCAGAAGAGCAGGTTGGAAGGAGGAGGACGCCGTGCCAGCTCCGAGGATCTATCTTCCCTCCTGGGTATGGCTACTGCTGCTAGCACAGGTGGCGGAGAGAGGGCTGGGGGAGGAAGGAAATGAATCAGGAGATGGTTCTGGGGACTTGGAGACATTCCTTAATAGCTCAGCTCAGCTCTGGGGAAACCAGAGAGATGAAGGTGGAGATTCTGGGAGCATTGGGAGTCTAGGTTGTGACTTCCAACTCAAAAGTTTTCAGCTTGAGGGTTGCCAAAAACAAAAAAACAAAAACGGGAGCACCCTCGCTGCCTTGCAGCTCCTGGGGCTTTCTCCTCACCACATCCCTCGACAGCGCCCTCGATAGGAAGCCCTCTTCCTTCTCATCTAATACACCAGTGGGGGGCAATTCCTTATCCAACTCTGTGGTTTAAAAACTGCATTCTTTCGTTAGCATGGATATCCAAGAGGGCTTTCAAAATGCTGCAGCCCAAATAACAGTATGTAAACATATACTACAGCTTCTGTCATCAATATCTAACAGGAGAGCAGCAGGTAGGAAGAAGTCCTAGTGGAGACCTCTAGAGGACAAACAATCCAGTCCTCTGCTCAAGATGGTATCAGAGGGGTTCAGACTGCCTGGAAGTTTGTACTCTTCTTAGGAAGGAAATTACTCACGGCTTTCATGGTAACCTCGTTCCCCATCCCCCTTAGAGAAAGAGCACTTCCTTCCTATCTAACCAAATGCCCTCCGACTGCAATGGCCTGGAAGTATTGGGCACATTGGTGAGACATATGCTTGGTGGGCAGAGTCTTGCCCAAGGAACTGTGTCCCTCTAGCCTGTGGGGACGTGAGAGGGGACAGGGCAGAAGGTACAGAAGGGTTTCACTCAGATTCCTCCACCTACCCTGCAGCATCTGGGGGAAAGCCAGAGCTAACCTCTCTGCCCAAGTAGAGCACATGCCCATCTGTGGGGTGCACTTAGAGAACACCCAAAGTTCCCTGTGTCCTCCTAAGCACCCATCCACTGTCTGCCACGGCCAGGTAATCTCCACCATTAAAACTGTTCTTGGTCTCCAGTTTGTACTAGGCATTGTGCTCAGGGCCATGGGGGATATCAAGGTCACTGAGCATAATGAAGGGAATGCAGGGGAAGAAGAGGCAGATCTGGGGTGGGGACCTCAGTCCAGGGGCACAGCAGAAGACACAAGGGGTACAAACCAGGAAGGTAGTGGTGGCAGGGGCGGGGGCGGCTTGGAAAGGCATCAGACTTAGCATTAGAAGATGTAACTCTCAGATTACTGTGAGCTCTTGGGCAAGCTCTTTGAGCCTCAGTTTCCCCCACATATAAGATGGAAATAAGGGTATCAACTTCACAGAATTGGGGACTTCAACAAGAGCACCTCTGAGAAAAAGCACTTGCACAGAAGCTAGCACATAGTAGGTACTTAACAGAGTTTTGGGAAAAAAAAAATAGCAAGAAGGTTCTAGGCCAAAAGTGAGAGGGTGAGGGTGGAGCAGACCTGAAGAGGAGAGGTGATAAAATACACTTCATCGCCTTAACCATCTTTTTCCAAATACAGCCCTATTGAGTTCTCAAGCTCTTTTGCCCTCTTCCTGTCTCTTTTGGCCAAAGTTATAGAGACCTAAGAGAGTGTAACAGAGTGTGGAGAAAAGTTCCCTTTTGGGTTCAGCCTTTTGGTAAATAGGGGGGTGGACGGGCAAGTAAAGATGAAGAAATGGAAGGGTGGACAGCCGGATATCAAACACCATGAGAGCCTGCCTCCACTCAGAAGAGAGGGTTAGACTCCCCTAATTCTCATCATCCTCTGCTTCCCAGGACTCATCTGATGATGTGAGAAAAGTTCAGAGAAGGGAGAAAAATCGCATTGCTGCCCAGAAGAGCCGGCAGAGGCAGACACAGAAAGCTGACACCCTCCATCTGGTGAGTGTTCAGACCTTTCTTCACCCTCTTGAGCCGTAGGCTTAGCTCCCCACCACCTGTGGACTCCTGGACCATAGCTTTGAGTCTGCCTGCGTGGGGATGTGTATGTGGGGGAGTCGGTGGAGGGATGCAGGTGAGGTGGGGAGGGGAGGCTCTCCTGTGAGTGCATTGAGAAGATTCTGTAACAGGGGATGGGCCAGGAGGCTGAAAGAGAAATGAGCGCCAAGAGGGCACGAGGAGTAAAGGAGCTGAGTGTGGGCAACCCAGAGGCTGGTGGAAGGCAGATCCACCTGCTGAGAGACGGGGTAGCCTGAGACAGCTCCATCCCTCATGAACCCAGAGAGCGGAAGGCAGGACTGCCTTTGGGAGGAATGTAGAGAGTGTTGAGGAGCCCATTGTCCCACAGTGCTAGGAACGCATATAGTCCCATCCCCTGGGAGGCCAGTTGGGCGGCCACCCTGAGGTCTGCATTTGGGACAAGGAGGTCCACAGGGTGCTGCACCCCATACCTCTTTTCTGAACATTATTAAGGTTTGATTTCGAAATTTCTATTTTGATGATATCCCAAGGGGTCTGTGAAAGATACAGTTTCAGGTGCATGTATCTGGGATGGTCACCATCCTGGTTGAGTTGCCTCCAGTCTCACAGTTTCTAGGGAAGCCCTGATCCCTGGCTTGAGCAGGGGCCTTGGGTGATCTGAACTGCATCTCCACCAGCAGCCCAAGATCCTGGTCAGTGTTTCCAAATTCTGGCTGTGTGCTTCATAAAGCAAAGCTTCCTCCTCATCTCCCACACCTTACCACCTCTTCTCTCTTCGCTCTGACCCTTAATTTGCTCCCTGTCCGACCAGCTCTTATTTCACTGGCTCCTTCCTCTTCCATCCCTTCAGCCCTTCCTCTGACGCCTCTGCCTTCTTGTCCCTCCTCCTGAGCCATTCCCAAACCTCTGGCATCCCAGTAATTCATTCCAATGGTAAAAAGGGCAATTGACACCAAAAATGAATATGCTTATGGTTATTTGAAAGATTAGCCTGGTAATTGGCCAGTTAAAGAATAGTTGTTTTATTCCTATCAAGAAAAAGTAAGATGTAGTCTTAGGTAAAAAGATGCTGCTTTTAGCTTTGTAAGGAAGTAGAGAGCAGGCTGCACCAAGATCTCTGATTGGATGCTTGTGTTTTATTTGAAACGTATTCAACATGTCTTCCATTGCATACTAATGTAGTTTTATGTTCATGAGTATTTGTTGAATTGAAAGAAAGAATGAATGAACACCAAGTCTGTTCTTCTCTTTGATAACTGTGATCAGCAGTCTAAATGTTAAGTTGGTGGTGGCCCTGCTTCTTATATGTTCTCCATGATTTCATTATGGCTTAGGGGCTCACAACACTCCAGTTTACTACTTTTTTTTTAAATTTTATTTATTTATTTATTTATTTATTTATTTATTTATTTATGGCTGTGTTGGGTCTTCGTTTCTGTGTGAGGGCTTCCTCTAGTTGCCGCAAGTGGGGACCACTCTTCATCGCAGTGCGCGGGCCTCTCACTATCGCGGCCTCTCTTGTTGCGGAGCACAGGCTCCAGATGCACAGGCTCAGTAATTGTGGCTCACGGGCCTAGTTGCTTCGTGGCCTGTGGGATCTTCCCAGACCAGGGCTCGAACCCGTGTCCCCTGCATTGGCAGGCAGATTCTCAACCACTGCGCCACCAGGGAAGCCCCAGTTTACTATTTTAAGCTTGAAAATCTATGATCACTCACTTGTCTCCATCACAGTCTGATTCTAATTCAATATTCTTTGCAGCAAGCAAATGAACAAATAAATAGAAATTAGTAAGGATAAAACCTACCTTTTTGTATAAGTAGACAATGTCCCAAGACTGGAAATATGCTATAAGCTTTATAAGTTTGTAACATTAAAAAAAAAAACCCTGGAAACTAAGTATAGCTCAGCAGTGCCGCAGTCATAAGGACATGGTTTGAATCCCAGCTCTGCCATTTGTTATCCGTATGACCCACCTTAGACCTTAGAGATGTTCTTAACCTCCCTTAGACTCAGTTTTCTTATTAGGAAAATGGGACAGTAACTACCTACCTCATAGAGATAGTGCATATAAAGAGCTCAAGCATCAGTCGCTGATATATCATAAATATTCAAAAATTTTGAGGATAATAAGAGTAATATTAATAATAGTTATTATTAGAAAAACAAGATAATCACAACTAAGATTTTATGTATATGAATTTATACTTATATATAAATCACAGGATCTCAGGGCTGAAAGATTTCTTAAAGGCTGGAAAGTTCAGACACAGTTTGATGCTTGAGACTTTCTACAACACCCTCCGGAAATGGTCCCCAGTGTATGCCTGGTCACTTCTAGTGACAGAGAGCCCCCTGCCTCCTAACAAGAGCAGAGGAGTCTTCCTTATCTCGAGCTGCGCCACTGTCTCCCTGGAAATTCAACCCCCTGGTCTTTCTTCAACCCCTTGGGGATGTATCAGTGAGGGTGACATGTATGTTTCTTTGCTGTGGCAAGGTTTTCAACACTAACTCAGCTGTCTCTCTTTGCAAGACAAGAGTTAGAACCAGAAGATTTAGCCCATCTGATTTCTTAGTTCCCAGACCAGGGATCGAACCCATGACCCCTGCAGTGGAAGTGAGGAGTCCTAACCACTGGACCACCAGGAATTCTCCCACATTCTGTTTTAATTCTCTTTTGGTTGGTGTCTTAAACAGCACTCATCACACTCAGTTCCTTTTCTGCCACAGTCAACTATAGAGTCCATTAGGCATAGTAAAGGCATTGATTAAAAAGGAGAAAGTCATATCTTGACCCATTCACTTTCAAAAGATATTAGTAGCTAATAAGTGGATCCAAGATAATCAGCTGCAAAACTATGAAAAATAATAGGAATCCAGTCAGTTTTCAAAGTTAACACAAAAAGTAATAACTTTTCCTAGGCAAATTAGATTAGAAAATTTAATAGGGAGAAAGATTCTGTTTATAATACCAAGAACAGCAAATGGAAGGAAGGAATAAATTTAACAAAAAATATGCAGGGTTTAATTTTTTAAACTTCAAAACTATTCTAAGTGATTAAAAATCACTCAAATAAATGGAAAGATATACCTTATGTAAAGATAGCAATTTTCCTTAAGTTAATTTTAAAATTGAATTAATTTAATATGATCTTAATAAACTAGGATTTTCTGGGTATTGGAGGAAAATGAAATTAGCTATTCTAAGTACCTGGAGAAAAATAACCATGTGAGAGTTTCCAGGAAAATTCTAAAGAAGGAGGGTAATTAGAGACGATTAGCTGAATAAGATATTAAAGTGAATTACAAATATAGATTTCAAAGCAGTGTGGAAAAGACAAAACATTGGACAGAATAGAACTCATAAATAGACCCACAAGCAAGCTCAGATTTAAGACCCCAATACATATGTCAGTTCCTAAGACACAAGTACAGATGCAAAATGTCTAGGATGGCATTTCAAACCAGAGAGAGAAAGATGAATTATTCAATAAATAGTGTTGGGACAACTGGCTAGTCATTTGAAAAAAAAAAAAAAAAAAGAAGGTAGAGTCTTCATTTCTTTTTTTTTTTTTTTTTTTTAATATTTTATTTATTTATTTATGGCTGTGTTGGGTCTTCGTTTCTGTGTGAGGGCTTTCTCCCGTTGCAGCAAGTGGGGGCCATTCTTCATCGCGGTGCGCGGGCCTCTCACTATCGCGGCCTCTCTTGTTGCGGAGCACAGGCTCCAGACGCGCAGGCTTAGTAGTTGTGGCTCATGGGCTTAGTTGCTCCGCGGCCTGTGGGATCTTCCCAGACCAGGGCTCGAACCCATGTCCCCTGCATTGGCAGGCAGATTCTCAACCACTGCGCCACCAGGGAAGCCCGAGTCTTCATTTCTTATACAACACACACATAGATTAAATGTGGGAAAAGATTAAAGAAATTTGAAAAAAATAGCATTAAAAATATTTATCTTGGAATGAAGTCTTTTCCAGATAAAATGCAAAACCCTGAAGCCATAAAGGGAAAGACTGATATACATTACCTTTATACATAAAAAGTGAAAGTGTCTATACAGCTCAAAGTACCTAACATGCAAAATCAAAGGCAAGTGAAGACTGGGAAAAATACCTGCAACACGTATGACCAAAAAAGGGCATATTTGCTTAATATATGAGAGCTCTTATGAATAAGGAAGCGATCAACAACCCAAAAGAAAAAATGAGTGATAATTAGGAATAGGCAATTTACAGAAAGAGAGAAATAAATGGCAAATAAGTATGGAAAAGGTGCTAGACCTTACTTAGTTAGGGAAATGACAAAGCAACAGTTAGATCCCCTGCCAGATTGGCAAAGACAAAAAATGTTGCTAATACACCATGTTGCCAAGGTGATGGATAAGCTGGTACCACCACACACTACTAGAAGTCTAAGTGGGTACAGTTCCGTTAGAGGGCAATTTGACCATATCCATCCAAATTACAAGTGCACATACACAGTAACTCGGCAATTTTACATCTGGGTGTCTGTTTAGAAACATACCCACAGATTTCATAATTATGTACATGTAAAGATAACCATTGCTGCATTGTTTGTCATAGCAAAGACTGGAAACAAGCTAAACATTCATCAGTAAGGGACTCAAATAAACTATCGTTTGTTCATTCAGTGGATACCACGAAGGTGTTAAAATAACGAGTTATATCCAGATGTGCTAATCTGAAAAGATTATCAAGCCTCTATACTCTTAAGTGAAAAAGTATGAGTATGGTGTATAGTTTTCTCCCATGCATATTTTTAATAAAAAGAAAAACATATGTGCATGTGTGTATAAACTTTAAAATTTTCAAATAGGTTTTCCCCCAAAATTGCTAACGATATATATTTCTGAAAAGTAGGACAAAAGGTCTAAAGCAGGAGAGAGATACTTTGCATTTATTTTTACCTTTTTATATAGTTTGGATGTTTTTATTATGTGCTTTTATTTTTATAATGTAGATATTTAAATTCCCAATATCGATCATTATTACATATGCATTAGGATGATTTCTTTTCTAATTTGATTTCAAACATTGAATAGTCTTCCACTGTGACATTTTATCCCTTGAACATCCTACATAAATATCTCAGTCCTTTGGGACAACCAACTGTCAGCTGGGATTTGTAATGAGTAATCCTAAGGTCTCCAGCGCTAGTAAGAGATGACAGACCAGTTTCATTTGCGTGGTTATCCTGGTAATTGTAGGATATCTCTGGTGCCTTGGAGCAGGAAGGATTTTGAGTCTGTGTCCCAGGTTAGTGGGAAAGAAAGTTGAGATCAGTTGAGAAGCTTTGTTCATGAAAAGGCTAAAAGTAGAGGGGGTGGTGGGCAGACAGTAATATTAGCCCAGAGCTGTGATGTTGACAAGTCAGATCTGGCCTTGAGGATGGAACTAGAAGAAAAGTACAGTAACAGGGCCAGATCTGGAAGCTGGAACTTCAGGTACTTAGATGGGGGTGGGACAGGTGCTTGCCTGGGGCTGGCTCCTGAAGGAGCCTCACATTAGTTTAAGAAAAGAAAAAGATTTACAGGTTCCAGGGTAGATCTTTAATGCCATATATAACAAACATCATGAGTGTAAATTATGCCTGAAATTAAGCTGATGCTGTGAGAAATAAGGTATTTACAATTGGAGGAAAACTGAGTAATGGAGGAAACGAAGCTCAGCAAAGATGTTAACTTCCTGGGCCTCCTTAGAAGGAGACACTGTTGTTCTTGGTTTTCTGGGAAGGCCTGGGAGAGAAGCCTGTTCATGGTCCTTTTTCATTCCGTCAGTTTTTTTTCTCTCTCTGGGAGACCATGCCATAAGATTTATTGGCATAGAGAAATCACAGGTAAAATAAAATAAAATAAAACAAAACAAAAAGCTAGAAAGTATGTTCTAGCTAGTTCCACCCTAAAGAAGTTCAGTGTTGGGCTTCCCTGGTGGCGCAGTGGTTGACAATCTGCCTGCCAATGCAGGGGACACGGGTTCGAGCCCTGGTCTGGGAAGATCCCACATGCCGCGGAGCAACTGGGCCCGTGAGCCACAACTACTGAGCCTGCGCGTCTGGAGCCTGTGCTCCACAACAAGAGAGGCCGCGATAGTGAGAGGCCTGCGCACCGCGATTAAGAGTGGCCCCCACTCGCCGCAACTAGAGAAAGCCCTCGCACAGAAACGAAGACCCAACACAGCCATAAATAAATACATAAATAAACCCAAAGTTTAAAAAAAAAAAAAGTTGTGCCATTTAAAAAAAAAAAAAAAGTTCAGCGTAAAATCAGTGAACTTTCTGTGGAAAAGAACCATTTCTCTTGGGCCTCTATTGCTATGAACTTCTTTTTATTAAAAACATATTAATTGTATTAGGTTAAGTAACTTGTCTGAGGTCATACCTCTTGTAACTAGGTCTGTCTGACTGAAGAGCCCATCTTCCTAACCACTAGGCAACACAGCCTCTTCCTTTGGACTCGCATGAAGATGTATTCATCTTCCCTAACTGATCCTCCTTGAATCTCTTCCTGAATTTTTTTCTCTTGTTCTTTAAGCAGCATCCTCCAAAGTTGACACTTTTCCTCCTCCATCATTAGGCCTAGTCAAGAAATTAATGATGTCGCTAAGCAATAGATTGATATAGCCATTGAGACCATTTTTAAATAAAGCTGTGTAGCAATAAATATTAACATCTTGCTCTTTGGTGCAGCAATTCCACTTACAGGAATTTGAAGAAACAGTGATGCGCAAAGATGCTCAATTCATCATTATTTGTGAACAGTAAACACTTTATCAATACTATAAAATTGGACATATACCCCACTACTGGAGATTAAGTATATTACGACACATTCATATACTAGAATTTTATGTTGGCAATAAAAATGACTAAGTGGATCTGTATTTATCAACACAGATAACACAGATTTCCTTAGTCTCCTCTGTAGGACTAGGTCTGGCCCTCTGAGTCCTAAGGGGTTCCACAGATTGGTTCCACAGGACAAAGTCTCCTTCAGATTGTGGCGTGTCTGTAGAGGATCCTGTCATGGGTCCACATGGTAGCTTGTGGAGGGAATAACAATAACTATAGTCATACCCCATTCTTGATGGAATCACAGAATTAAAAGGAAACTCAGAGATACTCTAGGTCACGCTGCTGTGTTACCAGTGAGGGTACTGATGTCTTCCTTAAGGACACCCAAGAACCCAAACCTCTTGCCTTCCCACCTCTTGCTTTTGTTTTTGTGCCACTTTGCTGAGCAGGACTTTGCTCGGCAGATGGTGTTGCTTCACATGTCCTTTTGCAAAGGGTGAGCCAAGAAGTAGGCCATTAACTAGGACACGTAAACGGCCTAGGCACTCTTCAGCAACAAAACCCAAGCACACAGCAAGAGACGAAAAAGGCAGAGAGTCCCAGGCTGAGAGGGGCTAAGTTTAAATGTTCCTTTATTTAAAAAAGGTCTTAAAGTTGTAATCCAAAATCAAAAGGACAATGACATATTGGGGGAAATATTTGTGTCAAATTAAATAAATTCAGATTTAATATTTTCTTTTTTAAAGATTTTTTTTTTTGATGTGGACCATTTTTAAAGTCTTTATTGAATTTGTTACAGTATTGCTTCTGTTTTATGTTTTGGTTTTTTGGCCGTGAGGCATGTGGGATCTTAGCTCCCCGACCAGGGATTGAACCTGCTCCCCCTCGTACTGGAAGTCGAAGTCTTAACCACTGGACCGCCAGGGAAGTCCCCTTGATTTAATATTTATACTATAGAAAGAACATTCTTTTTAAGAAAAACATCAAGACTCCAATAGATAAGTGGGCAAAGGCTATGAACAGAAAGCTTACGTAACATTTTTTCCTACCAAAATGAAAATAACCCAATTTTCTATTCTGATTGTGCAAACAATATACACTATGGATTTCTCAACCTCAGCAATATTGACACTCTGAGTTGGACAACTCTTTGTTGTGTATGTGGGAGGGGGTTGGCCCCCCTGCACTGTAAAATGTAAAATCTACCCACTAGATGCCAGTAGCACCACCTCACCCCTCTAGTTGTGAAAATCAAAAATATTTCTAAATCTTCCCAAATGTTCCCTTGGGGGGCAAAATTGTCCTTGGTTGAGAATGCTGTACTAGGGAGTAGACATGCAGAAATCTTACTTCTTGGTAATTGATAACTTGTAACATTAAAATGAAATTAAGAAACCTTCAAAAAGTTAGTTGGCAAAATAAATTATTTAAAATTACAACACCTAAATCCCAACGAAGTTGTAGTAAAATTAATATATACATTCACTGCCGATGACATTGTATATATTACATAACACTTTTACAGCAATACTTACGTGAACTGGAAGATGTTCACTGCAGCATTATTTATAATAGCAGCCAAAATGTCCAGCATTAGAAGGCCATGTTAAGTAAATTGTGGATCATCTATTTGTTGATGTCACCATTAAAAGAATAATTATGGTGATTTTTTAAGTATGACAAAATTATGACAAAAAGGAAAATACAAATTGTATATGTACTCTGAGATTTTATAAAAATAAGTATCCATGTTTGTTAGAAAGGACAAGATGGCAACACATACAAATGAAAAGAATCACGTTTAGAGGACTGGGATCATGGGTGGGTATACTTTTAAAAAAATATCTTTAGTTATACTGTATATTTTTTATTTAAAAACATAAAAAAAAGATCAAATAGAGCACTGAGTGAATTCTGGTAGAAATCGAGCATGAGAGCAGAGAGGGTATCATTGAGTTAGAATTTGGGGGGCAGGCTTTGGTAGGAGATCTTATAATTTATCATCCAAATAGGAACATTTTTGAGTGAAAAGAGGCACTAGTAAAAATTACACTAGGACGATAGCTATGAACTGGGACTGTCCCAGTAAACATCTGGTCACGCTAGATTTAGGGGAACCAAGGAGGGTGACCTAAAGCTAAAGGACCTGAAGGAAAATTCAAGAGCAGTAATAAATTTCAGAGCCAAGCAGAGGGGGCTAGATTCCTGGTACCAAAATGCAATTTCCTGCACTAGATAACCCTGTAACTAACATATTTTCCAGGTACTCAGCTGGCACGAGACTATGCCTTATTGCTAAGAGTTTGGGGAGGTCCAGAAAATGATAAAAGCAAAGGCCATATTCCTAGTACTAGAGCTCACGTCAGCAGAAATGATTCATTCTGTTGTACAAATATATATGAAATGCCTCCTACGGGCATTTTTTCTAGGCGCTGAGAATTCAGCTGGGACAAGACAGACTAAGTCCCTGATTTCAGGGACCTTACGTTCAACCAGAAGTCAGACTGGAAAATCAACTGATCAATCGTTATTTGTTATTTCACTAATCACACAAAGGGAAGAGGGCTTCGAAGAAAACCAAATAGTGCAATACTGACAGTGACTTAGGGACAGAGATGGGGACAGTGATCAAGGAAGGTCTTTCTGAGGCCCTGACATTTGAGATCAAATATGAGTCAAGAGAAGGAGCCTGGGAAGATCTGGGGAAAGGATGTTCTCTTGCAGAGACTTCAGGCCAAACTGTGAGCGGCCTGTCGGGGTCAGAAAGATGCCTTGTGGGGCCCGGGACTGTGAGAGCATGAGGAGGAGCTCAGGAACAAAGGCCATTGTGCTGCAGGGAGCAGGAACCAGACTGGGGGTGGGTGGTGGGTGGAGGGTCAACAGAATGAATTCATATTCAGTGGGGACAGAGTGGGGGCAGATATATCTGAACCTAAATTCTGATCTACAAAATGCGAAGCAATTACACCTCACTGGGCTGTTTGAGAGTTAATGAGAGAGCAAATGTAAAAACAAAGCAATAGTGCATTTTTTGTCTGTTTTGCATTGGAGAGAAGACTTTATTTGTTTGTTTGCTTAATGCAGAGAGGTTGGCATTTTCCTATAAATCAATCAAGTAAAGATATCAGATGTATTATCATATATGAAAACATATGCCCTACTTTCCAGTTGTTTATATGAACTTTAAGAACACAAAGGGACTTCCCTGGCGGTCCAGTGGTTAGTGCTCCGTGCTTCCACTGCAGGGGGCACAAGTTCGATCCCCGGTCGGGGAACTAAGATCCCACATGCCAAAAAAAAAAAAGAACACTAACTGTTTCACTGGCTGGGCTTTTCACCGCCACTGGTCAAGTCTCCTTTGCTTGGTATGGTCCAGACAGGTCAAGTTCAAGCCAGGGAAACTGTATGCAGGGTTCTCACAGTGGTGTGATTCTGCTGCCCCCATTCCATAGCTTCAGTTTGGGGAACAAAAGCAGGGGTTTGACTGGGCCTTTTTTTAAAAAATGAATATCTTACACTTACTTGTAACTATCCTAGAGTTAAAAGTAGAAGCTATAAAAGTACTTAAATGCTTGGTTAAGCACTCCCTGGGAAATTTCATGGACATCACAAACAGCAGACCCTTCAAATGCAGGTCTCAGATTTCGGTAAATTATTATAGACTCCAAGTTGGCAGTCAAGCAACATGATTTTACTTAACACCTACTATGTGCCAGGCACAGTCCCAGTCACTGAGGACAAAACAGTGAAGACAAGGATAGCTCCCGGCCTCATGGAGCTCAACAATCTAAAGGACAACTAATTTGATAAAGTTATCATTAATGAGATTCCAATAAGTGCCCTACCTCTCACCTTTCCGTAAGAATGAACTATTCTGGGCTATTTGAAATTTTCACCAAATATGATTCTTTGCCTTGAACAGTCATTTACTTTTAGAAAAAAAAAATTTTTTTTAAATAATTTTTTAAAATTAATTAATTTATTTATCTTATGGCTGTGTTGGGTCTTCGTTTCTGCGTGAGGGCTTTCTCTAGTTGTGGCAAGCGGGGGCCACTCTTCATCGCGGTGCGCGGGCCTCTCACCGTTGCGGGCTCTCTTGTTGCGGAGCACAGGCTCCAGACGCGCAGGCTCAGTAATTGTGGCTCACGGGCCCAGCCGCTCCGTGTCATGTGGGATCCTCCCAGACCAGGGCTCGAATCCGTGTCCCCTGCATTGGCAGGCAGATTCTCAACCACTGCGCCACCAGGGAAGCCCTAGAAAAAATTTTTGACTTAGAAATGTCCTCCTCCTTCTTTAAAGTTCTTTATATTATATTATTCATACTATGTTATACAATAAAATTATTTAATAAAATCAAAAAATATAAATATATAACATGATATAATAAATTTAATAAAATCAAACATTGCATATATTTATATTGTTATATTATTTTAAAGAGGAATCCACTATGAACATAATTCTCAAGCTAGTTGCTCATTAAGCTCACCTGGGAAGTATTTTTTTAATCTTGATGCCTGAGACCACGTCTGGAACAATTAAATTGGAACCTGTCAGGGGTGAAATCCAGTAATTAAGATTTTTTAAAGCTCTTCAGGCAACTGCAGTGTGCAGCCAGGGTTGAGAATCAGGGAGCAGTGACATTTGAAGCCTGTCAGGTGCATGTGGTAGAATGTGTGGAGTGAATTTGGGGCAATTTTGTGGGTATATACCCAGACACTCTGTCTCAGAGGCCCGGCAGCTTAAAACAAAACAAACAATTCAAACCTTGATGTTGATGGCAATTATTAGTTGTTTGTTTTTCAAAATTGGACTTGCTAGTGATAACCTTTCTAACTTGAGGTATCAGTCAGGATTACATTCTGCTATGAGTTATAGAAAAACTATCAAACAGAGGCATCAACAAGTCACCATTTGTGTTTTATATTTTTCTCATATACTAAGAAGTTCAGAAGTAGACAGTCCAGGGATAGTGCAAGGCTGTCGTCAAAGAACCAAGCTCCTTCTTTCTCTCTGCAGAGCCATCCTCAGTATATGGATGAGTTTTCATCCTCAAGACTGCAAGATGGCTGCTGAACCTCCAGGCATCAATCCGTGTCCAGGGAGGGTAGCCTTTGTCTGGTGAAGCTTTGCCTTTTTCCCTGAGGAGTGAAGCTCGTCCCCTCCCTTCCTACCCCCTGCCCCCCCCCCATTTCTGCTTATGTCTTATTGGTCAGACTCTGTCACATGGTCATACCTACCTGCAGGGGAAGCCGGGTAATTGAGGGATTCTTTTCCCAGCCTCTCTAGAGGAAAGCAGGGGGAAGGAGTTTGGAACAGATATTGAGTGAGCCAACCTATAGTGTTTCTCACATACGAGGTCAATGAAATCATAGCCCTGAAAGCCAAAGAACAGGAGACAGGAACCCAGGCAGGGGCCTGAGGGGCATGGCTGATGTGGCTAAACATCAGTGGATGATGAGGTGCTGACGGTCCTGGAGCTTCAGCTTTAAGGTATGAAAGTGAAGATTTCTCCCGAATTATTCAGTGCAAAGACCTGTGGTTTAGCGATTCCTCTTCTCTTCTCATCCGGTGAGGAACAGGAGTTGGAGTTAATTTCCCCAGGATTCAGGGGAAAGGTAGGCATAGATCCCACTATGGCTTGGGATGTGCCCTACCTCTCAGTTCACAGACTCCTCCGGGAAAGCTGGGCTCCACCCTATGTCTGCATGGGGGACGGGGGCTGGAAACTGCTGGAGACTGAACAAATAACTGGGTGTGAGGGACATGAGCTTGACACACTACTCTCGCATTGAAGTGTGGGTGGGAGCTAAAAGGTCACCTTACCAATAAATGACTGCATGTTCTGTCGAGGAGGAAACACACAGGGACTATTTTCACCCTTCTGGAAAGTGTGATTAGAAAATTCAAGGAGAAGGTCAAGACACAAACCAGAACTGGCAGGAAGGAGGACCAAGCCCTGCTCAGAAGGCCTGGAGAGTCCCTGCCAGAGCCTTGGGTCAGAGCCTGTCCTCAGCCTTGGTCCCAACTGGCTTCCCTGTGGGTAAGGGACCCGCCTGGGGATTCCCCATCATTCAAGCACTCTGCAGTGACCCGCTACTTGGCCCCTCCACTAGGGAATTTCCCAGAATGTTCCCACACCCCCAGAAGCCTCCTCCTTAGCCACCCCCAAGCTGCTTGTGGTTCCTGGTAGGGGTGGCATCAAGTAACCTCACAGGTGAGTGTGAATTGTGAACATTGGCATCTCAATTTGCACGAGGCGGGCAAAGAGGGAAGATGAAATTGGAAAGTCAACCAGGCTGAGGCCTCACAGGAGATAATTACCAGATATCATAAGATTTAAACAGACTTCAAAGGCAAGAGAGGATGGTGGGCACAGACTCTGAAGCCAGACTGTCTCAGTTCAAGCCCTGGTGCTGCAACTGACAAGTTGTGTGACCTTGAACAAGTTACTTAACTTCTCTGTATCTTAGGTTTTCCTCTTCTGTAAAATGTGGCTAATAATATTATCTACCACATAGGATTGTTGCAAAGATTAAATATAATGATAATTGTAATTATGTGATTGGGCACATGGTAGCACCCAATAAATGTTAGTTATTATTAAATCAAACTGGATTATTCTTTTAAAAATATGGTTTCTACTAATCTTTCTCATATAAATTGAGTCTATGTACCTCTGCTCCCAACACACCTACCCCTTCCCAACAGTCAGAGGCTCTGGTTGGCTAATATACACAGGTAGTCAATTTAAAATCTGAAATATTTGAGTTGCAGAGGGCTTGGAGATCTTCTAATCCTGTGGTTTTCAACATTCACTGCACATTAGAATCCCCTGGGGAGCCCTTAACAACCCAATGCCCAGGTGCACCCAGACGGATTAAATCAGAATCAGGCATCAATATTGTTACAACTTTCCAGGGATCCCGCTGATCCCAGCGTGTGACCAAGGCTGAGAATCATTGTGTTGGTCCAGTCTTCCTGTTTTAAAGTGAGGCAACTGGGGCTCAGAGTGGGAAAGGGAGTCACCGAGGGTCACCAAGCCAGGACCAGGACCCCTGTCCACAGTTAACTGATGGAGCCCACCATTGTCATGTATTTCGGACCTCACTGTGCATCTGGGGAAGGTCTGGCCCCGAGTCAACCCTCTCACAGAGTAGCTGGACAGGATATTCCCTCCCAACTCAGGTCAGGAGGCGATGATCAGCTCTGTGATTGGAAGAGTGTAACCGACTCAGGGTTCTTGTACTGTGTTTAAGGATCACCCAAACCAAGACCCAGTTTTCTCTTGGAAGGCTACTGATCTTAGTGACCTCCAGAGACCCTGAGTCACCAAGTCTCTCAGGAGAAGCCATGGGTGTGCTAAAAGGAACACAGGGCTGAGGATGGGGAAGCCCTGAGCCCAGCCCTGCTCTGCACCTACATGGTTATGGGGCTTTGGATCAATCACTCAAAGTTTCTGGCCCTCTGAGAAAATAAGTGTCTTGAGGTGAATCTATAGCCCTTTGTCCTAGCAGCTGCTGCCACCAGCCTGTAATCATTTTGGGGGGTATGCGCAATAGGTTTGTCCCAGGGTCTCAGTTGGCCTCATCTGTAAAGTAGGGGTAATAACAGCTGGCCTTGCATAGCCACCTCAGAGGGTTACTGTGAGGAGCCTGAAGTGCCTAAATGAATTCCGAAAAGTAAAAAGCAGGTTACTTGGAAGCCCAAGGGCAGGCTCACCCCTCCCCCATCAGAGGAGAAGGCATGCATGTTAGAAGCCAAAATTTACTTTCTAAACATTACTTTCCTTTTCCCCTTGAGTTCTTGGTTTCCAGCCCCCACTGGGAATTTAGGGGGAAATTAGAGGGGTGTGATCATGGTACCTCTGGGTCAAGAGCTGCTCCCATGGCCACCTTTGCCATCTGTCCCTGTGTGAGAGCCCCTTCCACAGCATGACGGCCCCAGGGAGGGTCAGAGTGGACCAAGCGGTGGCAGGTGGGGATGTGGAGGGCTGAGAACCCCAGATCAGCCACTTCCTTCTGCAAGCGAAGTCAAACTCTTCCTCTGCGAAGTGTCTGGCTGGCGGCAGGTCCCCTGGGCTGGCAGTACTGGTTTCTCTGGGGCCCTGGCAGGAAGCAGTCTTGCTTCCCAAGGTAAAGACAAGTTTCTTGTCACAGGTGGTTGTTTTCTACTTAGAGGCGGGTGGCGGTTATGAATGCTCTCCTAGCGCTCTGGGATCTCCCAGGGGGGCGGGGAGAGGGAGAGGAGAAAGCCAGAGCTCAGCAGGGCTCGCTGAGGGAGGAAGAGCCTGCTGTAACTTCCCGAAAGCTGGGCCGGCCTCTAGGCGGAGAGAAGGTCGGAGCAATTGGTCCCTGTGGCCCGCCTACCCCACCCCTCCCTTCTGCCTCGGGGTTTGCCCAGGCTCTTTGGAGCACAGAACTTACAGTAAATGTTGTCACCAGTGGAAACTCTCAGAGGGGGTGAGGAAAAGGGCTAGAGGAAGGGGCCAGGACTCCCGGCCCCCAGTTCCCGTCTTACCAACACCCCCCAGTCTCATGTGTTGCTTTATCTTACCTTTTGGTAAAGAGGGGATGCCCTCTCTCTGGGATGTGCCCGGAAACAACCAAATGGTAAGATGAACGAGCCGGTCACACCCCGCAGAAGCAGCAGCCCGTGCCCCTGACTCTACCATCATGGCTGTTGGTATCCCAACTCCCCCACCCCATTTTAGAGATGGGGGTTTTCTTTGTACCGACCTAGGCGCGTTTTCTAGCTCAGTGCCACATACAGGAAATGCCAGGCTGAGGCTGAGCACGCTCACACTTGTTCTGTACAAACGGATGGAATCTGGCTTGATGGATAAGGCCACATTCTCCTCTACCACTTAAAAAGAACCCCCAGGTGCATGGGTTAGGGCAACTGGCAGTGTAACTAGCTCTCATTAACCTGTAGCTCATGCTCCTGATGGATTATCTAAGGCAAATTTTAAATGTCAAGTTATCTCACATCTGCTCACTGCCCACTGTAATTCTGAGTCAACTTCTGGTCCAGCCGTTGATGTCATCAGGCAGCCAATCAACAAACACTTGAGTTCATACTCTAGGCCAGGCACTTAATAAGTGCTTGAATAATTAAAATAAATTTATTATCATATTTAACATTAATATCTATTGTTTCCAAACTTGCCTGATCATCAGAATAATCTGGGGCACTTGTTAAAACTTCAGATTCCCAGAGTTCACAGAAAATCCCAAACCCACTGAGTTCAAATCTCTAGATTTGAGGAAGGGCCTGGAACTATATTTTTATCAGGCCCTCAGATTAATTCTAACGATACAGCAAGTTTGGAAAATACTAACCTAAGTGAAACAGAACTAGAAAAATAAGACCTGGACTCCAAATATTAGGTCACTTTTTGAACTGAAATGTAATTTATTTGCATCTCCAGTGCCATTTTTCCTTCCTCTGTGGGTACCAATGATTAGCCCAGAAGGTCTATTTGAGTCAAGGAATGTGAACCTTAAAATCACATTGGAAATGCAATTCCCCTGGGTTTTCTGAAGGTGGGATCGTTTTCCAGTAAATGCTAATTACCAGGGTGTCACTGTTGATTAATTAATGATGTGATCAGTAATCAGCGCTCTTTACCCTGAGTTTTTCTGATTAGCATGTATCTGATGGGTCCCTTAAGCAACAGGGGAAAGGTGTTTCTGGAAAAAAGGAAGCACAGGTGCTTGGGACACACCCAGAGTACTACAGAACAAGCTGCTGGAAGAGCAGAATGGCGTGGAGTCGAACACTGTGCTGGAGTTTGACTATTTACTATTTAGAAAGACCCTAAACATTCTAGAATCTGGGTGAAGTAGACAATTAACCATGGACTCCATTTGTAAGACTAAATGCAAATGCTGGTAACGTTAGGAGAAGACACTGTACAACATAGAGAAGAAAAGAGTGAAATTAGTTTAAGACGGTCTCACAAACTCTTTTCCATTTTGCTGGGCTCTGGCCTCCAGCCGGTTTCCCTTGACATGTACTTGCCACTCTCAACCCTCATACACACTCACAGAGATCTATGCATGTACACCTGCACACAAAGGAGCACACATGCAAATTCACACATGCCTTCACACACACGTCTCTCTTAGTTGGGACCATATGAAACTGCCATTCTTATAGGTCAAAACAGACAAATATCAGCAATTTCACATGGTTCAAGCTAATAGCTATGCATATACATGCACAAATATACGTGTGTTATAGATGCACCCATCCACACACAGGACACATACAAATATATATCACACGTGCACACTCGCATGTGCAGAAAAAGTCACCGATGCCCTTCTCCATGGCTGTCCTAGTGAAAATTTAACGCAGACTCCCGCTTCACAACGCCCCCCCCCCACCCCCCGCAATCTTGCCTAGTGCTGACATTAACCTGCAACGTCCATCCTTTCCGCTCGCAGGAGAGTGAAGACCTGGAGAAACAGAACGCGGCGCTGCGGAAGGAGATCAAACAGCTCACGGAGGAGCTGAAATACTTCACATCGGTGCTGAGCAGCCACGAGCCCCTGTGCTCGGTGCTGGCCCCCGGCGCGCCCTCGCCCCCCGAGGTGGTGTACAGCGCCCACGCCTTCCACCAGCCTCACGTCAGTTCCCCGCGCTTCCAGCCCTGAGCTCCCCGAGGGCGGGAGAGAGCGGAGCCCCCAGCCCCAGCTGCTCCCAGGCCTCGGGAGGGGCACGCAGACTGTGGCCAGCGGCCCTCGTCCCTCAGCACCCTCTCCACCCGGAGACCCGGAGGCGGAGGCCTGGACCGGGATGGAGCACAGGACGCAGCTGCTGGACGTGTGTGCGGCCTCCCGAAGTGTGGCCGACTGCCCGGCGCCGTGGGCTGGACCTTCACGTGGGTGGGAGGCCGGATCCAGAGCTACGTCAAGCATAACGCCCAAGTCCCGTTGCACAGAGGGAGGAGGGGTAGGGAAGGGTTATTTTTCTAAATAAATGTCTTAAAAGAAACCAGTCTGGCCAGGGCTTGAAACCTTAAGTTCTGTGGGGTTGGGGTCTTTTTTGGTTCTTGGCCTCAGGAGCCCTTAAAGCTCAGGAGACTCTGCTAATATCGCTTCTTTTCCATGGCTTGTTAATCTGCTTGGGAAGCTGGGTTTTTGCAAAGAATCTTCAATTCTCCTTCTAGGCATCTTCTTGATTTTCCTCCCCAAATCACCTCACTGTGACCTCTCACTTTCCATTCCTTGCATCATGCTTTCTAGATTGTCTAGACGTTTCTAGGGTCATTCTCTAGACAGGAGAAGGACCAGCGCCAGATGTTGTGGAGTGGGATGGTCATTCGAGTTGGTACCCTCGTCTCCCACGACTTCACTGACTCAGCCCCATCCAGACGGCCAGCGCTGGGGGATGCTGCGTGCCAGGCCCCATGCAAGGAACTCCAGTAACACAAGGAGCACCTCACGTGAAGGCGAGGCTTTCCTCATGCTCCCGTGGGGCAACACGTGGTTCAGAGACACAGGTGCTACGTGTCCTGCTGAGGACTCCACCTCCCCTGGGAAGCTGTGATAAAGCACACACAACTTTGCCATCTCCACAGGCTGCCATTTTGAGCACAGTCTGAGGACAGCAGCGGCTCAGATAACATAGGACTATCTTCAGGGCTTCAGATCCACAAGTCTGGCAGAGCTGAAACCAGTGTGCTCTGCTTCCCCTGCTCTGATGTCCACCTGCTCCTCAGAAATCCCCAGGCTAAGTGCCTGCTGGCCTTACCCACACCACTCTCCAAGAGCCATGGCAGGGCCTTCCCACACACGTGGCCCCTGTTGAGCCAGCTGGGGCCCAAAGCGACAGGGATCGCCATGGAAGGTGTCGGGTGCAGCCCCTTCAGCAGCCTCCCCATCTCACCCCTTGGTCCTTCAGTGGGCCTGCCACTGCCTGCGGCCCCCCTGCTGGTGGCCATCTTGGTGAGCACAGGAGAAAGGGAGGAACAGGCCAGCTCCCCTGTGCCGGCACCTTCTCAGCCTGCCCACCAACAGCTCTGGTTGGCTTGAGGCAAGGTTTCAGCTCTGGACCTCCCCTGCCCAAGTCTCTCCTAATGCCTGGGATTATGCCAGTGTTGTGCTAGTGTGATTACTAAACTCTGCAGAGGCCTGGGAAAGCTGTGTCCTAGCACGTGGGCACCTGACTTCCTTGCAGCCTAACTATGGGAGGAGTCCAGCCCAAGAGCCTCTGAAGGCACACTGCCACCGTTGGGCCGCCCACCCCTGAAGCCAATGCCTGTGGATGCCCAGAGTGCGGGAAGTGGGCTCAGAGCCTGTTGGAGACAGGCCAGAAGACCTTCCCCAAGGATCGGCATTGCGTCCAGTGCAGAGTCCTGCATTTTAACCTTTCGTCTCCCTACAAAACTTGGTAAATGAGGCTCCCCTTCCAGTGCACGGACTCGGTGTAGGCTGGGGTGTGTGATGAGGGGCTACAGCAAGGAGGTTCTCTCTCATCAGTTTCCTCAGGGCTTGGTTTCCGGTAGCTGATGCTCTGGGTAGCTCCTTCCCACCCCCGCTGTAACAGGCAAAGCAAAGAAGCCTATGGTCACTTCAGATGTGGCCTGCGTTGAATAGAATTCATTTTTCTTTCTTAGTCTTAGGAAGCAGAACTTTCCAGCTAGCTCTACCTGCACCAGGCCTCTCGTGGGCCTCCTTCCAATCAGAGATGTTTCTCCCCCCAACCCTGCTCTAGGGCTGTGATTTCCCCCCAGAAACCCCCACAGAAGGCACATGACCAGCGCTGAGCATCTTCAGATGACATTCAGAGCCAGAACCAGAAATGCAGAGCTCACATGTGCTGCTCCCATCTCTCGGAAGGACTTCTCTTCCCCTTTCATTCTCTACTTTCTAATGACCCGGGGCAGTTCCACTTCTCCTTTCTGATCAGTCTGACAGAGGCTGCAGAAATCTAGGGTGAGTACCAAAGCTGCCTTCATTGCCACACAGGGAAATTGGAGGGGCAGCTGCAGATAGGTATGAACTTCCAGAGCCTTGAACACGGATGTCGCACCATACAGGTTCTGTCTCAGCCTCCTACCCATGACAGGGATATTTCCCTCAGGCTGGTGGACCAGTGACACACAAATGCCTCCAGGGCCCAGGCAGGGACTATAAATACATGAAACTCACCAGAAGCAGGACAGTTGGGAGTGGCAGGGAGTGTGGCAAACTGAGGAGTGAGTGCTTACCTGCCTAAAGCAGACAGCCGCCCCTCGGTTCTACCCCATGCTGCCATGGATAGCACAGGGAGCACAGGGAGAAACAGCCCCCAGACTGCAGCCTATTCTCTTCTCGTCTCTCCCCCGGCTCCTCCTCAGCGGCCTCACGTGCATGTTGGTGGACATACCAGCCTACAAAACTGGTCCATCCACACTCCTCCCCCACAGCAGCCATCCCTGAGCCACCCCCTCAGGTCCAGGGGTGCACCTACCAGTGTCTGATCTACTCTGGCAAAGAGTTATCCAGGGAAGAGGACTACAGCTGCTGGAAGCCAGCTCAGGGACACGGACAGCGGATTCCGATCTGCTGGGTATATGGAGCTTGGTCTAAAGAGAACAGAGGGCTCTGGGTAGGCATGTCCCCTTGGTCCTCAGGACTCCCGGCCCCATGAGAAGGGTATAGCAGGGGGAGGGGAGTCCCTGTAATGTGGGGAGTCCAGAGCAGGGGCCTCTTTTGCTCGGGTCTGAGGGTGGCCCTGCAGAGGTCTGCCAGTTTGTCACTCTGATCTAGGTTAACGACGTCTCCGTGGAAAGCCCAGGCAAGGGGAAGGCTCCTTGCAGCCAGAAATGGGCACATCGCTATCTGTCAGTTTGACGTGAGGGTTCCTGGGGAATGTTTGTTTCCCCACCTGCCGTCTCAGTGTCTATCTCCTACTCACCGCAGTGTTCTTCCCTGAGTTCGTGTCAAAACAAATGACAGGAAAGGCAGAATTTTCGTCTTCGGGTTGAGAAGTGTGGGTGGGGAGAGAAAGGGAGGCAAATTCAACTCAGAGGTCATGGGGTTGCCATCTGCTGGACCCAAACTTCCCAGCAGTGTTTATTCATACCGCCAGCCAATGTCCCAGCTGCGGTTGCGGCTTCACAGTGAAGGAACAGAGCCAGCTGGGGAGCCCACTTCTCTTCAGGACAGACAGGCCGGCTCAGTGTGCTGCCCTGGCCTCCTTCTCCCTCACGGGATTCAGTGCCCCCAGGCTGCTCCGGAATTCCAAGGGGCAAAAGGATAGTCAGGCGAGCTAAGATCAACACCAAGGTGAGAAAGACTGAATCATCTTTACCTCTGTCAGAGGGCATTGGCATTTTAAGAGGTACCTAAGGAGAGTAATGCCTGGCCCAAAGGAACAATGCCTAATGGTGCATTTTAGGCTTGGCAGCCAGTGTGTATGTAATGGAATTCTTGCTATGTGGATGACAGGCTACCGCATTGGCCTTGTGTGGGTACGAGGCGACTGGGGGCTGGGGGCTGGGGGCTGGAAAGGAATATAGACATATCCCTCCTGAAAATCTTGTTTCTCAACTGCTTGATATGTGATTTGAGTTAATCTACTTCCAGGAAGATGGAATAAAAACTTGATCCTGGTTTAAACAGTCTACCAGCAGGCAGAGATAAAGAGCCCCCTCTTAGAGGAGAAATTTACGGAGGTAAATTTCATTGCTGCTTAGGAAGTTTGTCTGCCTCCTTCTGGAAGATTCCTGGTGAGAGGGCAAGGTTAGGAGCAGTGGCAGAGACTGACAATTGACCTCTCAAGGCCATTCTCCCCTTTTCCCTTACTGCAGAACCCTCGTTTTGTCTAGGAAGGCAGTGTGCCCAGCTAACAAGATTACATTTCCCAGACTTTCTTGCAACTAAGGATGGCCATGTGATGCAGGCCAATGAGATATAAGCAGAAATTGTTGGGTAGGGCTTATGGGAAAGCTCTTTAAAAGGTGGGGCCATCTCGGGACTTCCCTGGTGGTCCAGTGGCTAAGACTCCATGCTCCCAATGCAGGGGGCCCAGGTTCGATCCCTGATCAGGGAACTAGATCCCACATGCATGCCGCAACTAAGAGTTCCCAAGCTGCAACAAAGATCCCGCATGTCGCAACTAAGACCCGGCACAGCCTAAATAAATAAATAAATATTAAGGAAAAAAAAAAGGTGGGGCCATCTCAATTGGCACATGCCTTTCTCCTTTCTGGAAGGTGGGTGCAATGTAGGAGGTGGGGCAACCATTTTAGGACCATGAGACAAGCATGTATACAAAGGAGGAAAAGAGATTCCAGATCCCTGGTAATGCTGAAGAAATGTGATGATACAAACTCTGGAAGGCCTGTCTCTGGGTTTCTTTTAATTGAAAGTGGATAAGAGTTTATTTGGTTAAGCCACTATGCATAGCAGTATTAAATGCCGCTTACCTTAGTCTGTCTAATGCAGGAGCCAAGAGAAGCAAACAACCAAACAAGGAATTTAAACCATTACCCCAAGTCAGTGGTGCTCAACTCAGGGTGATTTTGTCCCTCGAGGGACATTGGGCAATGTCTGGAGACGTTTTTGGTTGTTACAACTTGGGAGACAAGTGTTACTGGCATCTAGTGGGTAGAGGACAGGGATTCTGCTAAACATTCTACAATGCACAGGACAGACTCCACAACAAAGACTTATCCAGCCCCAAGTGTCAGTAGAGCCAAGGTTGAGAAACCCTGCAGCTAGGGAGTTCCCCGGCGGTCCAGTGGTTAGGATTCGGCACTTTCACTGCCGAGTGCACGGGTTCAATCCCTGGTCAGGGAACTAAGATCCCACAAGCCTCACAGCATGGCCAAAAAAAAAAAAAAAAAAAGAGAAACCTTGCAGCTAGCACTGTGCTTCCAGAGCACTAGACCTTAGCCTACTAACCTGCCCTGGCACCCTTGTCCATCCCTCTTCTCTTGGAAGCAAACCCTGTATACTGGCCAGGCTGAAAAATTCATGTCCTTGACCATATCCTGCACTTTCCTTTCGCTAAGCCTTTGCTCATGTGCTGTTTCCTTTGCCTAGAATCTCTCTATCATCTCTTCAGTGAGTCTTTAAGTGAGTCTTCATTTTTAATAAGATTCCCTGTTGTTTCCCATATAAGTAGCATGAGGTGAATCTGATCTAAATGGCATGAGATGCATGACTTTACTATGCCACCTTAGTTTTTTGAAATTCTACCCGCTTTTCAAAGTTCAACTCGGTCACCACAGGGCCTGCCAGGAATGCAAGATGATTTTAGATGATACTCGGATAAAACTTATTTACTTTAGTCAGTATATATTTTTTTCCAATAAGGTTAGAGGTTTTCCATTTCTTATAATGATATACATCTTCCTTTACATATAAATTTACTTTCATAAAAAAGTGAAATGATTTAAAGAAACATGCTAAAAACTACAGTCGATTAGGAAACATCACTTGTTAATGTACGCAGTATGTAAATATTTGCTCTGTTTTCTATGTTGTTGCTTTTTAATGTGCATTGAAGACAAGGACAAAAGGGGTAAAAGAGAGATGAATAAAACTTCCATGTTGGTCAAAACCGACTCTCTCTCTCTCTCTCTAGATATATATATCTATATATGAATATATATAGATTAGATAGATAGATTTAGATTTAGATTTTTAAAGCTGGCAAATATAAGGTATAAATACTAAAGTTTGGAAGCCCAGCAGCATCTCTGAAATTTCCCCTTTCTGTTTTCTCTAGAGAAACATACAAGTCTGAAAAGTGAAAAGCAACATATCTCATTTCCCCATCTGGAGGCATTTCCAGACCATCTTGCTACGGTGCAGTCATAGATCAGGTGTGGAGATCGGCTCTTCATAGCTGTGCATTGGAGCAGTGAAATTAGGTTAAGAGTCTCATCAGTATCAGGTCCCGCCCCATCCCTATTAGTGCATCTTCTCTGAGTGAAGTCAGCATTATTCATATCAAATGCTTATCAACTGCCCACTGGCACAGGGCATGTTTGGGGTGTAATAGTTACTCCAGGTGACTATTAAGGTGAAGACCCAAATCCTTGATGGGACCCTGGACACCTTACATCCTCTACCCTCCAGCTCATCTCACACCACCCTCATCTCCTCTGTACTGGCCTCTGTCCCTTTCCCCAGTTCTCTGTCCTCCCTCCGACTTCAGAGTCTTACTCATGCTGTTCAGTGTCAACTGACTGCTCTTCATCCTGTACTCCCCCTCCATCTAGTTATCTCCTACCTTTTCTTCAAATATCGGTTTAGGGAAGTTTTGCCTGATTCCTCAGCTAGATCAGATTCCAACTATCACATGGTTTCATAGCACCACACACACTTCCTTCATAGCCATTAACAGACTGAAATTTCACATATATCTGTGTGGTTATTTGGCTAACATTTGTCTCCATTCCTAGACCATGAGGTTCTATGATGGCAGAACCTTGCAAAAGTTTTGCTCACCTTTGTATTCTCAGCCCCATGCACAGTAGCAAAGAGCCTGCCACACAGTAGCAACTCAATAAATATTTGTTGACTGAATGAGTGAAAGAATGGATGGATGAATGAATGAATGGATGGATGGATGGATGGATGGGCGGATGGATGAAGCACAGGGCCTGCCTTTTAGGAATATATAATCCAAGACAATTCTTGTTCTGACAGTGGAATACAAGCAACAAAATGACCATTTGCCCAACATATGGAGAGTAAGCATCAATCAGATCTTTTAAGAGCAGGAATCAAGGGAAGGGACTCATTCCTGCAGAGATGGTAGAAATTGGGGACAGGAGCCCTAGATGGGGCCACAGGAGACATAGGTGAGCTGTGTCTCTTGAGTCACACTGTCGTCTAGCTTTTAGTCTTGTTTCTAGATGTCACCAATCAGAGGCAAGGATCAAGATCAAAGTGAAAGCAAGTCGGAGTCCTAAACAGGACTCTCTAAAAGGACATTTGTGTCTGTCTACCCTCATCAGTCTCTGTTCTATTCCTCAAAGTCCTGTTTCCATGATAATGTACAATGGAAGTTTGCCTGCCTCCCTGCCCAGCTGGCTCTCCATGCCCTCACCCCCTATACACGCGTGTGTGTGTGTGCACATGCACACACACACACACATACACACACTCCCTCTCTATAAACCAGTCTTCTGACCCAGAAAGCAAGAGGACACATTCTTAAGCAACCTCTTCAACTGGAGCCTCAAATATGACTGCAAATACATTGGTTTCTCCTGAGAGATAATGATAAAGACAAGCCATCCACCCATATCATGGACAAAGCCACCAGTAGTGACTAATGGTGGACAGTCAAATGGCTGTCTAAATAGGCCATTCATAACCCATGAGCAAAGGCAGAGACTGTCTCTGTCTTGGTTACTTCTGTATCCCTAGTGCCCAGCAAAGGAGACACAATATTTGTTTGTTCGATAAATGAAGGAAGGGAAGAAGGAAGGACTTCTTGTAGTCTTTTTTTTTTTTTTAATGTATTTATTTATGGCTGCATTGGGTCTTCTTTGCTGTGCACGGGCTTTCTCTAGTTGCGGTGAGCGAGGGCTACTCTTCGTTGTGATGCGCGGGCTTCTCACTGTGGTGGCTTCTCTTCTTGCAGAGCATGGACTCTAGGCGCATGGGCTCAGTAGTTCTGTCTTGTGGACTCTAGAACACAGGCTCAGTAGTTGTGGTGCATGGGCTTAGTTGCTCTGGGGCATGTGGGATCTTCCCGGACCAGGGCTTGATCTCGTGTCCCCTGCATTGGCAGGAGGATTCTTAACCACTGCACCACCAGGGAAGTCCACATCTTATAGTCTTAAGGCTTGTCTACTTCAGGTTAAAGTCACGTATGGCCCCCTCAGATGCTGTCCCATTGTTTATCCCCAGGGGTAGGAAGAACAAAGCTGTAGGAACCTGAAATCCTGAGGAACCAGGCTGACTGGGTTGATCTGGTGGCCTCCAGGAAGTTTATTAGGATGGGGATCTAGTTCTGTCTGGGTCTAACACCTGGGGGCTGAAGACAGGGTGTCATTTGAGCTGTGACCTAGAACTGAGATGCAGGTGCTTAGAAGGGTCATTTTTCACCACCCAGAATCCATGCCTCCTTCTTTTGGTAAAGCACCCTAATTTCCTTTTCAAGAACTGCCTCTTTCCCATGTGTAGAGCTGTCAGTCAGGTGCCTTGACTTACCTGTCCAAGGTGCAATCATGTGACCCAGGCTGGTTCAATCAGACTCTGTCCTTGGAATGACTCTTGAGCAGAGCAAAGGCAAGACCCAAAAGAGAGAGGGAGACTTCCACTCCCACTGTGAACCCTGACTAGAGAATTCTAAGGCAGAGAACTATCCTGAATCCTGCCTTATTTTGAGCCTTTTCTTCAGCATTCCTTTGGATTCTGTGAGCCACACCATCTCCTTCCAACAAATTCACTTCCTCCTTAAATCAGCCAGAGTCACCTTCTATTAAGAAACCCCAAACTCAGGAATGATGACTCATACCTGGGTTTCCCAGGAAGGCAGGGGGCACTGGATCCTAATTCTCAGGGGCCAACAGGAGTAGACTGTATTCCGAGAGGGTTCTGGGATGCCCTGTGCTCCAAGAGACGTGGGCGTTCAGCCATCCCTGCACCAGCCTCTGGTGTGCCTGACCTGAATAAGACCCATCAATGCCTCTGGCAAGAACCAAAGGCTCTAATTTGAAAACCATCCCTGAGATGGACTTTGCTTGCAACTCAGCCTCCAGGCTGTACTCTCCATCCCCCTTAGTTGATTCTGTGTGGAGTCCAGCCAACCTGCTCAGGGGTAATATTCAAAATTCAGGCCAGGCACTGGCCAATCAGAATGGACGTTGACGCTGGAGCAGAGTGGCGTGTGCTCTGCACTGCAGCGAGGAGCAGCACGAGGGCAGGGGTTATTGACCAGCGAGAATGTAAATATGTTAACGCTTTAACAACTGGTTCAGCTGCACTGGGTGCACACCACCTGGGTATCAGCTCGGCGCCTACAGGACTGGGAACACCTCTGAGGGAGGACTCTCTCCAGTGTGTATAATTCTGCTCTCCTCTGGGAGTTCCCTGGTGGTCCAATGGTTAGGACCAGGTGCTTCCACTGCAGGGAACCTGGGTTCGATCCCTGGTCAGGGAACTAAGATCCCACAAGCCCCGTGTCAGGGCCAGAAAAAAAGAAAAAATTCTGCTCTTCTCTCCGTTTGCACACCCCACCCCTGACCTGTCCCTACCTAGCCCAGGGCTTTGCATTTGCCAGAGCAGGTGGTTAACATACATTTGTAAAAAAAAAAATAAAAATCCCAGGGTAGAAGAAAGAAAATGACGAGAAAGAAAAGGGGTAGAAGGAGGGAAGGAAGGGGGAAAGTTGAGTCTGTTCTAGGAAAATCACACTGGACCTTCCCCCTGCCTTCCCACTCCCCCAGCCCAAAATGTTTATCTATGTGCTTATTTGAAATAAGCAACAGGGGTGCACTTGAAAGAGGAAAAAGGCGCAAAATAAGAGTGATAAAAGAGGAAGGGGGCTATGCTGTTTAATCTTCTTGCTGGGGGCAGGGATGATAGTGGCTGCCACTTATCAAACATTTACCTTATTGTCTGTTCACTATTATTTTAGGAACTATTATTATCCCCATTTTACAGATAAAGAAACAGACTCAAAAGAGGTTAAGTGGTTTGCCCAAGGTTACACAGCTAAGTGCAGATATGGGACTCAAACTTGCCCTTGTTGCCTCCAAAGCTGGAGCTATATACCAAGCTTGAGCGCACGTGAGGGAATTTCTCAAGTTCCAGGTTACAGGCAGGACTATGGGGACAGCAGCCTTGAGTTGGTGCTGCCACCTAGTGAAAAGGCAGAGAACTGTGGAGACAAACCCCCTCTTTCCTTCCCTTTCCTGGATCCATCCTCACCTTCCAGCTTGAGAGAGACCCGGAGAGTTTGCATTCTACCTCTGGCAGCCAACCATTTCTGTGTTTCTGGGATACAGAGAACTGACCTCTAGATGCAAGCTGGTGCCTCATCAGGCTTCAGCATAGCGCTGTAGAAACATCTGTTGAATAAATGAATGGCCAGGGATGCAAATCTCTGCAGGTCTGGGGATCAACCTGGTCTCCATAGACAACATCTGAAGACACTTCACTGTGAAGATCTGGGTTGATCACATCCTGGTCTAGGGCCAAGACTTCTGCCTCACTGTGAGTCCTGCACAATCCATCTCACTGAGCACCTTCTACTCCTTGGGACCAGGTTCATGCAGCATGTTTTGCGTTATCTAATTTCATCTGACACTCAAAGAGATCAACGTGGCAGGCCCAAGTTCACAGGGCAGGGAATGGAACCCAGATCCTTGGACTCCAAGTGCAGTGTTTTTCTTGCTCCACCACTCTGCCCTGCCACCCAGCTTCCCACCAATTCGACTCACCCCCCGAAACCTTGTTTTTGTCAGCCTAGTCATCCAGACGTGATGACTCAAGAGTCGTGGGGCAGACTGCCAGGGCAGGAGGGCTGTGTCAGCACAGCGGCTTTCCTGACCTTTAAGGTAGCAGGGAGTTACCTCAATCTGAAACGTGTGGCTGCCGAGCGATCTCGGTCTCGACCATAATAGGACATCATAGCTGGGCAGATAAGCAGAAGCAATTCCCACTCCCTGCGCTTCCCACGGCTCTTTCTGGGTCTTCACCCAAACCCAAAGTCACCTGAAACATGAAAGCCAGAAGCTAAATTTTCCTTTTAGACCCGGTTCTTGGAATCTTGTTGGAAATGGAGAGAGAATAAAGGGTCACCTTCTAGAAGGCAGGAATGGTTTCACGAAATGGGCTTCACTCTGCCCAAAATTAATCCAGTCACTTCTCTGTTTAGTCCTCAAAGGTTGCCTCCAAAGTGCATCATTTGTGTCAGGAAATCCACTTAACATTTGGGCTATATAAACTGGTTGCCCATAGTGATGAAATAAACGTAACAGAAGAGTCAGCTCCTAACGCTGTGTATCTAGTGAGGGCAGATATTAGGTGGCATACTCCAAAGTAGACTTTTTTTTTAACCTGAAATATTTGATTACCTATCGAAACCAGTGATTTTGATCTCAGAGAGACAGCAGTGAGCGGTCCTGAAGAGAGATCTCAGTTCCCTGCCCAGGAATTGAATGTGGGTAGCCTGGATGAAAACCAGGAATCCTAGCCACTAGACCACCAGGCACTAGAGGCTAGAAGCAAAATTCCCCTGGCTCTTACCCCCACTGAAAGCAAGAATGTTTCAAGGAAGCAAAAACTCTACAAACAGGTACAAAGTTTATTATTAGAGACACAGCATAACATGTGGGAGAGCACACAGAGAAGCAGTTTATTTAAGACAGAAGCAAAGCAGAAATACACACCTGGAGAGAAAGGGTGTGGGCGTCCTCTCTAATGAGGAGGGGCACAGTAAAGAGGTGATTTAAATCACTTACATAGGACGGTTCTTCCGGGTCTTTGTTTACCTTTGGCGAATCATCTTGCTGCTTTTTTCACACCTGACCTGCCCTAGGACCCTCCCCAACGTGCATGTGCAACTTTTTGTTAAGATGGATCCCACCGCAGAGGCCTGTGGGGGAACGTCCACACTTACTATGGGGTGGCGCCCCTCCCTTTTTGACCCCCAAGGAGCCTTCCTGTGCCTGTGCAGACAGGGACGTTTTCCTTGACCTCAGGAGTGGTCATCTTATCTCTTTACTCCAACAGAGCTCAGCTTCTGCCACTACCTTTGTCCTTGGAGTGTCTGGGGGAGAACAGAGCTTCAGTTTTACTCCACTTGACAAACACCAGCTGTCCAGCCCAGGGGCCCATCTATCTCCTACCTCAATTTCTTACATTTGGGGGCCATCGGAATGCTTTGAAGAGCTGATGAAAACTAGGGATTCCCCCTTCCCTTTACCAAATATATAGGTACTCACCAAATGTGGATTATACGATTTCAGGGGTTGATAGACTCTTGAAACCTATTTGTAGACCCAGCCGCCAAGGTAAAAACAATTCATCAGTTCACACAGCAAGCACCTAAGATTCAAGAAACTCAGCTGCTGGTAGACAGTGTGGTCCAGGGCAGGGAGTGTTCAACTGGCGATCAAAAGTTCTCATCTGTTGTCACTATTTAGTGAGCCAGGACAGCCTGATACTTGCGAGAAGTAAACTTACTTGACATGAAGCAGAATGTTTGACTCAAGGGGCCATTTTGATCTGGCAACTCTGATACAATGTGTCATAAATGGTGAGAAGGAAGGAGTCGGGGTGAGATGGAATGAGGTTCAGGGATGGAAGGAAGATGTATGTTAAGTATTTTACTTGATAATTTTATAACGGTTGGAAGCTTAATGGTTTTTAAAATAGTGTATAAAAATGTCCCTTTGACACAATGCTCTTGTGCTAAAACAGCCATGTCAAGTGCCTTCCAAGTACAGTGAATGAAAGATTAGGACAACCTTTGTGAGACACGTGGCTGTTGATAGAATCCAATTACAAGGGCAGAAGAACTCCAGACTTTGTTCCTGTGGCGTAAGGTATTTATTACATCCAAAGTACAAATGCTCCCAGTAAGAGTAATACTTTGTCTTATCAGCCATTTACACTGTAGACAGAATTTTTGCCTCTTCCTTCTCTGAAGGTCTTTTTTTTTTTTTTTTAATTACAGGAGGTTAGAGAGAGCATAAGAATGCTAGAGATTGGAGGCAGTGGTATAGGAGGGCGCTAAAGGCATTGAAACCAAATTGAACATATCATGATTTCTATCAGGATTGATCCTGATTTCAATTGAGACTCATTTGATTGAGTTGATTGAATCGCTTGCCTCAAGGACAAATTCTGGCCATCTAAATATTAGTCCCGGTTCTTGCTCCAACTTCAGTAAGTGTCCTGAGTCAAGATTTTATGTTATCAACATATCTTTATGCTTCACAGCAAGAGACACTGCTGTTACTGCTGTGTGTGTGTGTGTGTGTGTGTGTGTGTGTGTGTGTGTGTGTGGCTTGAGACACCCAAATAACTGGAGACATGGCTCAACCTCTTTGGTGCTGAGTTACATTTCCACAGAGGGATCCACCATTTTTGACAGTTGGTGACATGACCCACCCAGCCCACCTGTCGATGCCTCTTACCCCAGAACAGACACTTCTGCCCCCTCCTTCCTCCCTTGCCAGGGTCCCCCAGCTGCTCCTCTGCTTCTACCTTTGCTCCCCTGTCTACTCCCCATATGGCAGCCAGAATGATCCTTTCACAGTGCAAGTTGACCACCTCAATCCTCTACTTAAAACCCTCTCCTAGCTTCTTACCTCAGCCAAAGCCCAAGTCCTCCCCAGAGCCCACAAAACCCCATGCAACGTGGCCCCCACTTACCAAACTGACCATCTGTCCTCCACTCTCCCTTTCAGTCTCTCTGCTCCAGCCACACCCAAGGGGAGACTGAGTCTGGGCTCCTGTGCCAGGGAGGCTGCAGGGGATGGAAACAGGGTTTGTGAGTAGTTTCATGTTGTGGTTACCTTATTCACAGAAAGAGGGGCTGTGCCAACAGTGAAATTACATGACACAGCTGTTGTCACTGTATGAGTCCGGTGGCTGTTTTCCATCTGAGTTTATACCCATTCCTCTAACTCGGTATTTCCCACACTGTAGTCACCCACATACCAGCACCACCATTTCTGCAGCATCCATGAACTCTCTTCACTGTGACTTCATTTTTTTTTTTAAATTGAAGTGTAGTTGATTTACCATGTTGTGTTAATTTCTGCTGTACAGCAAAGTGATTCAGTTATACATATATATACATTCTTTTTTAAATATTCTTTTCCATTATGGTTTATCATAGGATATTAAATATAGTTCTCTGTGCTAGAGTAGGACCTTGTTGTTTATCCATTCTGTATATAATAGCTTACATCTGCTGACCCCAACCTCCCACTCCATCCCTCCCCCAACCCCCTCCCCCTTGGCAACCACAAGTCTGTTCTATGTCCCTGAGTCTCTTTCTGTTTTGTAGATTGGTTCATTTGTATCATATTTTAGATTCCACATATAAGTGATATAATATGGTATTTGTCTTTCTCTTTCTGACTTACTTCACTTAGTATGATAATATCTAGTTGCAACCATGTTGCTGCAAATGGCATTATTTCATTCTTTTTTGTGGCTGAGTAGTATTCCATTGTATAATATATATGTACCATGTCTTCTTTATCCATTCATCTGTTGCTTCCGTCTCTTGGTTATTGTGAATAGTGCTACTATGAACATAGGGGTGCATGTATCTTTTTGAATTAGAGTTTTGTCTGGATATATGCCCAGGATGGGACTGCAGGATAATATGGTAACTCTATTTTTAGTTTTCTGAGGAACCTCCACACTGTTTTCCACAGTGGCTGCACCAATTTACATTCCCACCAACAGTGTAAGAGGGTTCCCTTTTCTCCACATCCTCTCCAGCATTTGTTATTTGCAGACTTTTTAACGATGGCCATTCTGGTGTGAAGTGGTATCTCATCGTAGTTTTGATTTGCATTTCTCTAATAATTAGTGATGTTGAGCATCTTTTCATGTGCCTATTGGCCATTTGTATTTCTTCTTTGGAGAAATGTCTATTTAGGTTTTCTGCCCATTTTTTGATTGGGTTGTTTGTTTTTTTGTTGTTGAGTTGTATGAGCTGTTGGTATGTTTGGGAAATTAAGCTCTTGCTGGTTGGATCGTTTGCAAATATTTTCTCCCATTCTGTAGGTTGTCTTTTCGTTTTGTTTATGGTTTCCTTTACTGTGCAAAAGCTTGTAAGTTTAATTAGATCCCATTTGTTTATTTTTGTTTTTATTGGGAGACTGACCTAAGAAAACATTGGTACGATTTATGTCAGAATGTTTTGCCTATGATCTCTTTTAGGAGTTTTATGGTGTCATGTCTTATGTTTAAGTCTTTAAGCCATTTTGAGTTTATTTTTGTGTATGGTGGGAGGGTGTGTTCTAATTTCACTGATTTACATGCGGCTGTCCAGCTTTCCCAACACCACTTCCTGAAGGGACTGTGTGACTTCATTTTTTAAATCACCTTACTTCCATTACTTGAATACATGGATTTGAAAAGGGAGCTACCAGATAAGGGAGAACAACAAGAAAGGTGAGAGCAGCCTGACAAAGGAGGAGCTGCCTGCCGTGCCGGTGGGGAGGGGCTGGGAGGGGGAGGCAGGTCCCAGGGGCTGAGCAGAGGGGAGGAGGAAGGGGCAGGGAAGAGGCCACGGGACCCTGGGAGGAGGGGCAGGAGGAGGGTGCAGCCTGGGACTGAGAGCTGGGCTTGGGAGGCTGTGGAGGGGAATCTGAGCGACCCTGAGGTGGGGATGGACTTTGGGGTGCTGTTGGGGGGGATCGGGGAGCTGCGCTGGGGGTGAGACAGGGCGGAGGCCACGGGGGGGGCCCTGAGGAGGGCGTGGAGGAGAGGAGGGGGCTGCAGGGGGAGGGGTGAGACAAAAGCAGGCTGAGGAAGGGGCTGCTGGGAGTGGGGCACAACGAAGGTGGCCCTGAAGAGTTAAGGGAGGAAGACTGGGGGACGCGGAGGAGAAAGCGGAGGTTGAGGGATCACACTGGGGTGAGCCAGAAACGAGCTTGGAGGAAGGGCAGTGATGGGGAGAGATGGCGCTGGGTGTCCCCCTTTCCGGATGGGCCTGGCTTGTCCTCCTGGGACTGGACAGTGAGTGTGTTGGCCTCGGCTGGGCGGCAGCCCTTGTGTTGCTCACGTCTGAAATGGGTTCACAAACCCCTGGTATGGGGACCCCTACTCTAAAGGAGGTCCGTCAGGGAGTTTGTGGGCCAGAAACCCATTTGTGCTCTCCTGCTGGGCAGATAAAGGAGGTCTTGGGAGCACCGGGGACTAAAGCATGTTAAGGAATGAGAAAGAAGTGGGGGAAGGACCAGAAAGATACATTGTCACAGGGAAATCTGTAACGTCGTGAAATTCCAACAGCAAAGACAGGAAGCTGTGTTTGGATTCTAGAGTCACCTGCAGCATCCACAACTTACTGTGCATGAGAAATTGACACAGGCAGCCTCAGATGTGGTTGTGATCCTGAGTCGTTACTCTGGAGAGTGTGATGGTGTTTATCAGGAGATGCTTCCAAGCACCAAGAAGAGGGGAACTAGGTACCTCACTTCTAAAGGCCTCTGATTCTCAATTCATATGAGTTAACGGTCATGGAAGGCACTGCTGGTTTTATCTCCTGGTTTTATCCACTCTCTTTATGGGAACTGTCCTCCTCGACTCCATTGTGGCCCCCGTGGAGCTGGCTCCCTCACCCCCATGGTCATGGTTGATGGGTCTTGGAATGGGCATCTGGGAGTTTGTGTTTAGGACAGAAAATCAGGACAGCCTTTCTCAGGCAGCTGAAGATGTCAAGAGGTGGAACTCCAGCTGGAGAAAACTAGTCTTCAGGAAGAGAGACAAAGAAAGCTGACATGCAGGATGCTATGAACTGTTTGTGTCCCCAAAATTTATATACTGAAACCTAACCCCCCAAATGTGACAGTGTTAGGTGGTGTGGCCTTCCGAGGTGACTGGGTCATGAGGGTTGTGCCCCCACGAATGGGATCAGTGCCCTTATAAAAAAAAGTCCCCGGAGAGCTCCCTCACCCCTTCTCCAGGCAGGGACATGGTAAGAGAAGCCTCCTAGGAAAAGGAAGGGGGCCTCACCAGACATGGAATCTGCCGGCACCTAGAACCTGGGACGTCCCAGCCTGTAGAACTGTGAGAAATAAATTTCTGTCATGTAGAAGGTATTTTGCCTACAGCAGCTCAGGGGGACTGAGACACAGGGAGACTCAGAGAAGGAAAGAGTCCTAAGCGCCGTCCAGCCCTTGGTTGGGGCGTCCCCAGAGCGTCAGCCGTGCTCTGCCCCTTCTGCCACTTGACTGGTCATCTCCTCCTTGAAGTCTGTGAGCTCCCCCAGCGCCCTTGAAACACATTCTCTTTGCACCTAAGCTGGTTCAAGTTGGGCATCTGTCCTTTGCAGTCAATGCAACAATCAAAGGAAAGGGTGATTGAAAAAAGTGGGGTGCAGTCACCATTCTTGGTCTCCCAACTTGAGACACCAGGAAGCACTTTCAAGGCTGCTCAGAGCTCAGGGCAGCTGACGGCATCAACCGCAGGGACCTCACCCAGCTATTGACTTGGGAAAACATAAGCGAATCTATAAATCCTTGGGTTTCATTTTGGACTTGCTTGTTTCTTTCTAATTAATCTATTTATTCACAGAATTAAGGTGAACCTGAGCCAAGTGTCCCGCCCTGAAGTCTCGAGGGGGTATGAAGCCAACGAGTGAAAGATGAAAGGATTTACTTTCCATATGATTTGATTATTGGATTTTCATGGGAATCACACTCTGAATTTCGAGCAGCTTCTGTGGCCTCTGGACCTTGCAGTGGCTGCAGCAGCTGCAGGAAGGGGTGGGAGGCCAATAGGGAAGCAGGAGAGAGAAACAACTCAAGGCAGGATGGCGGGGGGCGGGGGGACAGATAATACAGGGCACTTTTCCTTTACAGCTTGTCTCTCTGCAAGATTTCCAGGACGAGGCTGTTCCTCTCCCTCCAAGGGCATCGTCCTGAGTCCTCCCCCTGCCTCCCCTTCCCCATCCAATCCCGTCCAGCCCTCGCTCTCAATGCCCACTGCTCCCCATCCTCCCGTCATTACCCGTGTTCAGTTCACAAACTCCATTCTCACCTGGGTGACCACACCAGCCTCCTGAGAGGTCTCTCTGTCCCCTCGCTCACCACCCCCCCACCCCAACTGGGTTCTCCAGGAAGTCGCCAGAGCAACCTCTCCCAGTCTGACGATGTCCCTCATCTGTTCGAAACCTCTCAGTGGCTCCCCTTTGCTCTCAGGATAAAGTGAAAAGCCCTTGATTGTTCCTGCCCCACTAGCTGCTGCCTCTCTCTCCAACCTTGCCCTCACCCTCACTCTGCTCCACACATGTGGACTTTGTTTAACTCCTTGAAGGGCTGTGCTCCCTCCTGCCTCAGGGCCTTTGCATGTACTGTTCCCTCTGTCTGGAATGCCTTTCCCCTGTCTTTCACTTACTTAGTTCTCACTCTTTCTTAAGATCTGCTTTAAGATCTAGCTCATCTGTTCTTTATAAATTCTTACAAATAACCATCATGGCACTTATCCCAGTTTTACTTATAGGCGTGACTGTTTGGTTGATGGCTGTCCTCCCAACTAGACTGCAAGCTCTGTGCAGGGAGGGAGGGAACATATCTGTTTTGCTCACCACTGGACCCTAACTCTGCCACAGGCCCTGGCTGAGTCTTACCTGCCCCTCAAGATTCTGTTGGAGCATCTCTCTGAGGAGCCCCCTCTGGCTCCCTGCTTTGTCAACCGTGAACCAGCATGGATCTCTACCATGTGTTCACGGCACCGACCTGCAATGATGTGCTCACATATCTGTCTCACCTCTAATCTGCGGGTTTCCTGAGTGCAAGAACCGTGGTCTTTGTTGTGTCAGTTTCCCTGACACCCAGCACTGCACTGGGCATGTGGGAGATGATTGTGAGAATGAAGGAATGATTGTGAAGACAGCTCCCCAAGCCTGAGACTATCACTATATAGCAAGGGGCCGGACCAGATGATTCTGTCTCTTCTATACACTGCGGTTCCAACGCCACATAACCCTGCCTGGTCAGCACCCCTCTGCTTTGTCACCCTGTGTGCTTTTAACTGTTGCCCAGGCAATCAACAAATCTCGAAGCTAATGCAGGTCCTCTATTTCATTATGCAAAGAAAGCTTCGCACCTCTGGGCTTTCTATAGATTATGCAAAAAAAAGTCATTTTAATATCTCCTTCTTCTTTGACTCATGTTTTTTAGTGAGGGCTTTCTCATGTTTGCGAGCAACTTTTTTTGGTTCTCTAATTATTAAGAAGTACTCAAAACATATAAAAAGGTATGAAGAACAACTTAGTGGACCCCCAAGAATATACACAAGGAAATAAAATGGGACCCAGGTACATGGCCTTTAGGGCTGATACCATTTGCGGTCTCTTTAGATGCAGCCATGTATTTCCAAGGAACTCAAACCGTGCGCCCAGGGCAGAGCCTGGCATCTCCACATCCAGGCAGGAGACTCTCATCCTGTCCTCTCTTCTAAGGAGAAGGGGTCTCCCTCCTGCCTTAGGCCTCAGCAGGCCTTGCCCTACATCCCCTTCAGGATGGAGACTCTCTGAACTGAGAGGACCCTAGAGAGGAAGAAATCCAGAATCCCCCTCGGCACATGAGTACCCCCAATCATCCTGACCAGGGACTCCATGAGATGGGGGGGGGCAACTCCCATGGGGGAGGCGCCTTAGGAAAGAAAAGGGCAAACAAAATAAACAGAGGAGACGTGAGCATTCAGGACAGCTGGACCTGCTTTCATTCATGCTGAGGCCTCTGGAGGGGCGACTCATCAGGAATTGCATCTCAAAAGTCAGTTCAATCACGTCTTCATGTCCCCTCTGGGTGCCAGACAGCCAGCTAGAGGTTGGGGATTGAATATGAATGGAAATGATTCATAACCTCGAGGGACTCACAGTAAATGGATGACTTACTGAAGAAAATAAACATTCATGCTACAGTGAGACAGAGGGTGCCATAAAGGTGGGCAGGCAGGGTGTGAGGGAAGCCACTTAGGACACTGGGGAAGGCTTCCTGGAGGAGGTGATGCTTGTCCTGAAGTGAAGCATGGCACATGCTAGGTCTGATGTGTTCATAATGCTGGCAGGGAGCTGCAGGTGGGTCCACCCTCCTGGAGCGGAAGGTGGGAGTGGGCGGTGGTGGGAGAGGTGGCCAGAGCGACATCACAAAGACCTGTGTGCTAAGTCAAGGAGTGAGAACCTTCTGCAAGCTAGGGGTGGCCCCTGGAGGACATAAGGCAGGGGAGAGGCCCAGAGAGAAGTGGAGAGCCCTGTGGAGCTGCGTGACGGGGAACAGGACGAGGAAGAACAATGAGGAGGGCATCGTAGAATCAAGGTGAGATGCCACGAGGATCTGAACTAAAATGGTGAGGAGGTCAGCACCCAGTGGACAGAGTGATGGGTGGTTCTCAACGTTTGGGTTTGGCTTGACTGGGAGCTGGCAGAGCTATTCATTGACACAAAGAATTCCAGGGGAGAAGCAGACCCGGGCATGGCCTTTGGGTGCTGGGGCAGAAGTTGAGTCATAAATAGAAGGAATTAGACCCCCACAGAGTTTGCAAGCCTGAAAGTCACTAGAAGCAGACAGAGGGTCAGAGAAGGGTAAAGACTTGAGTGTGGGTAACAGGGCCTCTGACCACACACCCACTTTTCTAAGGTGACACCCCAGCACAACGTTGGAGGACACAGTTCGACTGAAAAGGCATCCCTGAGGCCCCAGGGTTGGAGTCTTGGGTGTTCATTTTAGCACCAACATTATAAAGTCCAGGATGGAATTGACCTCACCCCTGGACATCACCTGTGGGCCTCGGTGAAGCAGCTCAATCTCCATTCAATTTGATTCCATCTTTAAATTTTAGAGTTTTTTTTAATGAAAGTTATATGTAGTTTAAAAACTCAAATAGTCATGTAACAAAAAGATCATTGCTTACCCTGCTTTCCTGGTTCTCTGAGGCAACTACTTCCAGCCATTAGTAAATGATGTTTTGGTATTTACCTCCATAACTCTGAGTAACATGGGTATATTGATGCTGTCTGATTTTGTCCGTGTTAGGCATTATCCATTGACTTTCCAGTATGGCAGACGAAGATTTAGGTCTGCTCACCCCACCCTCATCTCCATCACATACATATGCCCACTTCCCATTCCCCCATCCTCCCAATAGAGTTATGTCATATTTGATTATATCAATTTTCTGTCTTTACATTATTATGGTTGTGTTCATGCTGTTCACAACTGAGTCACTTAAGGTAACCATGACTTAGTTCCTGTTTCCTCCATAGCTTTTTATATTTCACTAGAGTTTAAAACTGCCTCTCCCTCCCTATTTATTTAGTTATATTTGTGGTACTTATCACTAGTCCAATCCTAATTCTCTCCCAACTCTGTAAACCCCTCTCAATATTTTCAAACACAATCCACTCAGTGTCATCTTTTTGATAAATCTTTCCTGTAGTCTTTGATCAGCTTCAATCTGAACAGGCTGCTTCTGTGCCTGGCTCATAGCTGTCCACCTGGGTTGTTCCTTTACCGCGATCTTGGTGATTCCCATCACCTGCCCTCATGTCCCAGTTTCCTGGATCTTACATCTTACTCTCTCTAGGTTTTCTCCCTTGTTTTGGTAGAGCACATCCTTTAGCAGCTTCCTGAGAGAGAAGATATGCCACTACCTATTTTTTTTTTTAATTTTTTTAAATAAATTTATTTATTTTTGGCTGCATTGGGTCTTCGTTGCTGCACGTGGGCTTCTCACTGCAGTGGCTTCTCTTCTTGCGGAGCATGGGCTCTAGGCGCATGGGCTTCAGTAGTTGTGGCACACGGGCTCAGTAGTTGTGGCTCATAGGCTCTAGAACGCAGGCTCAGTAGTTGTGGAGCATGGGCTTGGTTGCATCGCGGCATGTGTGATCTTCCCGGACCAGGGTTCGAACCCATGCCCCCTGCATTGGCAGGCGGATTCTTAACTACTGCACTACCAGGGAAGTCCGCCACTACCTTTTAAAAAAACTATTTGTGTGTGAAAATGTTTGATTTTTTTCCAATACTTTTTTTTGGTAGTTTGGGTGTAGGATTCTAGGCAGGAAATGATTCTCTCTCAGACGGCATTGTTCGACTGACCTCCAGGTTCCTGGCTTGATGATGACATTCTGTACCTGTTTTCTTGAAAATGTTTTATGAAACCTGTTCTTATACCTCTGAAAACTCACTGGATCTCTTCTTTGTCCCAGTTTTCTGAAATTCCGTGGTGATGTGGAATTCAGCTCAATTCTGTGGACAGGTATTGAGACAGGCATGTGTCGTGGAGCTTCCCTCACTCAGGGTTCCAGGCTGTACAGAGACGTGCACAAGAGCTTAGTGCTGGAATATACAGGAAGTGCGGCAGGTGAGGCAGACAGGGTGTGGGTGAGTGTGCAGTATTACACATGTAAATTACACACACAAGATGTGTAAGAGCAACATTTTTACAAATTCCAAGTGTCAGTATTTTTTAAGGGGGACTCATCCAGGGTCTCAACCTGATTCATTAGCCATTTAGCCTTCCCATGCCCTCCGCATGCTCCATGCTCCCACAACTACAGCTCCTGTGGAGGTGCTGGTAAGCTATCATAAACAGCGCCACAGTTTGACTTCAATCCAGGAGTAGTTTGCCTCTAGGGAGCAGACTTTGCTACCTTTCTGTAGAGAGCCAGGAATGCTTGAGTTCAAGGCCAGTGGGTACCACCAGCTCCCTGGGGAGTCAGTTGAAAGAGAACCAGGAACGAGGGCCCCTTTTTAGGAAGCAGTCCCTAAAATGTGCTTCTCCTTCTCCCTGAAGGTGTACCTATCAATACCGATAGATAGACATACTGAAAAATAAATGTAACATATAGTAAGCTGCTGAATTAATGTTTCTTCAATGGATGAATACAGAATATTTCTCTCAATGTAAAATCTACCTGACATTTGTATACCTGTCCTGCCCCTGGTGGGAATCAGCCAAGAGACAGCACCACCCAGGTAGGTGGCTGCCAGAGTATCATTACTGAAACAATTGGCACACATTATATTAATTAATTCTCACAACAACCCTATGAGGCAAGTAGTTTTTATCCTCAATTTACAGATTCAGAAACTGAAGGCCAGAGAGCTAAAGTAACTTGTCCAAGATCCCAAAGCTCATAATGGCAGAACAGAGCTTCAAATCCTGAGTAGACTGAATCCAGAGCTCACAACAGATCAAACTCGCTCCACACCAAAGGCAACCCCAAATATCACTTGAATCTCAGGTTAGACCCCTTGGGAATTGTCACCAAACTGAAGCATTGCCCTCGAGGAGCACATGGGAGAGATGTGTGGAAGGGAACCCAGGAAACCTGTCTCACTGTTGCTTGTTCTGATGCTAATTAGCTGTGGGACTCTGATAACACACTCTGACTCTGGACCTCAGTTTCCAGATCTGTAAAATGAAGTTAAGAATGTATGTGCAGAGTTTTGGGAGAGGACCATGGTAACCTAGGGAAAGAAACAGTGAGAGGTCTCAGAAGGCTTTCTGAGAGAATGGAGGTTCTGTGTTCCCTGGAGAAAGAAGGGAAACACTGTTGGAATTAGAGAATAGGAGATGTGATATTAATGTAGAAATTTTTAGATGGGTATGAGTTCCCTCTTCAAACATTTCATTATAATCCAAGGCCCCATAATTTCTACCAAAAAATGGGTGCCTCCAAGCAATGTTCCCTCTCCTGGGAACCAGTGATTCTAACACCACAGGGGTGCTCAATCTTGGCTGCAAGTTAAGATCACCTGGGTAGCTTTAAACATGCAGATGCTGGGGTCCACCCTCAGAGATCCTGATCTGGCATGTGGCAGAGGCATTGGGAATGTGAAGAGTTCCCCATGTGATTTTAATGTGCAACCCAAGTTGAGAATCACAGCCCCAGAGCTTTAAATTCTTCATTTTTGGTGTGAAGATTTAAAAAGAAGACAAGAAAGCACATGCACCCAGTGGCTCTTTAATGTTCAAACAAATCACCTAGAGGTCTTTTAAAATGCAGCATCTAATTCAGTAGGTCCAGAGTGACCCTGGGCTTCTGCCTTTGTAACAAGCTCCCAGGGGATGCCCACACTGCTGTCCCCAGACTGTGCCTGAGTAGCTAGGCTGTAGCTTGAATGATTTTGAGAGTGAGAATTATGGCTCTTTAGGTCAGTGGTGACTTTAAGAAGTAACTTCACTTCTATGAGGGTCAGTTTTCTGATCTATAAAATGCAGACAACAGTAACACTTACACCACAGAATTCTTGTGATACTTAAATGAGGTAATACAGTAAACACAATATAAATGTTCAATTTTTAATTGTTAGGATATCTGACACTCCTGAAATGCTTACTATCTGCCAGGAATTTTCCAAGTGCTTTCAAGTCTTAACTCATTCAAGCCTCAAAACAACACTGTGAGGTGTGTACTATTATTTCATCATCAGATTTTCCAAGAAACTGAGGCACAGACAGGTGGTGTATCTTAATTTACATAACACACCAAGAGCAGCTTAGCCAGTGTTTGAACCCAGGGAAGATCTGGGCTCTTATCCCTCCCCAGGGCTGATCAATCAGTGCAGGCCTGACCTTCTGGAGGCCCTGACTTGAGGGCTTACCTTCTGGAATGGGCTGTAGACCAGCAGGTGGCAGCCTAGGGCTACGTGGGTGCGGAGACCATTTACAGCCTAAGCCCAGAGCCAGCGCTGTGCTGGGCATTTCACCACAAAACCGCCACAGGGTCTTCAGCGTCTCCGAACTCGCCTCTTCCCTCCACCCTCAGTTCCTCGCCTGGAGGTCGCCCGGGGATCCATCAGGAAAGAAGAGTCCTAACGAACAGGTTCAGATCTGAGTTCCCCGATGTAAGACCAGGTTCACAGGGAAAGCAAGGAGCGGAGCGAGTTTTCCGCAGCTCGCCTTTACTCCCGACCCCAGCCAGCCCGGGAAATCTACAAATGTCTCTTTATACCGAAAGTCCAGCAAGGGTTGGGGAGCCCAGCCAAGTGCAAAAAGTCGGGAATCCCTCTTGGATACCACAGAGCAGTTTGGGGGCGCCTGGCATCCGTGTGGGCGCGCAGGGCATGCGGACCGGCACGGAGGAGACTCTATTTAGAGGATCACCTCGGAAGGACAGAGGGTCTTTTCTTGCGGAGTCCGCCGGGAGGGGACAAATGAATTTGAGGGGCAGTACCCGGGTGCGGGTTAACCCGGCCGTTTCCATGGTGCCCGGGGCGTGGGGGAGGAATGCACCCGCAGGCGGTGGCGAAACCACTGTATAGCCGGGCCAGCAGCTGGCGAAGGCGGGAGGGGCAGGGGGCGGGGGCGAGCGGGTGGGTCGTGGGTGGGGAAGCCGCGCGGGGCGGGGGCGGGGCGGTCACGTGCGCCGGAGGGGGCGAGGCCGCCAGTCCGCCCGGGAGCGACCAGAGTCCGGCGGAGTGGCTGCGCCCGGAGAGAGCTCTTTCCAGGACGGAGAGGGTGAACGTCGACAGGCGCTTCGGCAGGACTCAAGGCACCGGGGGCCAGGACCAGGCTGAGGCGTCTGCAGCTGGGGGACAGCAATCAGGGACAGAGGACGCCAAGGAAAAGTGAGAGCAGAAGCTTGGGGGTGAGCAAAAGAGCCCCACTCGCGGCTTTTACGCAGGCTGGGGACTCCATTTATTCCTTCCGGGCTGGCCGGGTAAGTGCTACGTCAGCTTGAGGTGACCAGACGACGCCACTGCCCCTTAAGTCGACTAGAGTCCTCAGCACCTGTCTAGGGCTGCAGGAGAGGCTGTGGTCATGGTGAATGAAGAGCCTAACCAGCAAGAGCGCGATGGCACCGCTTCGCAGACTTCCGCCCTCGGGGAGAACCCCAGCCTCTCGGCCCATCCCAGCGTCTCAGCCCGTCCAAGCGTCTCCATCCACCCCAGTGTCTCCGCGCACCGCAGTAGTTCGGCCCACCCCAGTACGTTGGCTCAGCCCAGTGGCTCGGCCCACCCCAGTAGCTCGGGCCCGGAGGACCTTGGCGTGATCAAGGTGAGCAAGCGCCGATGGGCTGTGGTCCTGGTGTTTAGCTGCTACTCCATGTGCAACGCCTTCCAGTGGATCCAGTACAGCTCCATCAATAACATCTTCATGAACTTCTACGGGGTCAGTGCCTTTGCCATCGACTGGCTTTCCATGTGCTACATGCTGACCTACATTCCTCTGCTCCTGCCGGTGGCCTGGCTCCTGGAGAAGTTCGGCCTGCGCACCATCGCCCTCACCGGCTCCGCTCTCAACTGCCTGGGGGCCTGGGTGAAGCTGGGCAGCCTGAAGCCGCATCTCTTCCCAGTCACCCTGCTGGGCCAGGTCATCTGCTCCGTGGCCCAGGTCTTCATCCTGGGCATGCCCTCCCGCATTGCTTCTGTCTGGTTCGGGGCTAATGAGGTGTCAACAGCCTGCTCCGTAGCTGTCTTTGGCAATCAGGTGGGTAGCGAGTGGGTGGTGTTCACTGTGGGACTGAGTGTGTTGATTGTACCGCACGCCTCCCTGTGTGGAGACCGTAGTTTTCTGACTTCAGTGTGTTTGTGACTCTGGGTGACTGTGGCTGGGTGTGACTGATAGTGTGAGTGAGTGATTGTGACTGGGTGACTGTGTAAGAGAAGTGGGGAAACAAAAGGAGGGGCCTTTGCTGTCATTCACAGTTTCTCCTCCACCAGCAGAAAGGGTGCTTCTGGAACACATGGTGTTTTTATGATCTCATTCCTGAACTTACTTCACCAGCTTGGAGAGGAAAGCTGTTCTTTCCCGGGGAGCAGTCCCTGGGCGTCAGACTATTCTGTGTCATCAGAAGTTGGCAGGTGCTTTTTTCCTGTCCAACCAGCTTTCCTAGAGCACAGTATCTCCTGCACCACATGGAAAGGCAGAGCGGGGCCCTGGTGGCGTTGGCGCTGCTCTCACCTTCTTTATACACAGCTGAAGCCAGGACAGTGGGAACAATGCTTTGTGCCAACCTCCTTCCCTGGGGTTTAGAGCCAAGGGCAGCAGGATGGAGTCGAATTCTTGCTCTGAATTTTCATGGCCTAGAAACCTTGGAAAGACCTGGAAAGCTCATATCTTAATCCTTTGTCTTTCCTTCTTCTGGGAAGGAGAATCTCAAATTCTTTGCATCTCAGTGTGGATATGACCCAGAAAGGTGGGCATGTCGTGAGTCTGATTGCTGTCCCTGAAAGGCTGAAGCAACTATTTACGGGGCCCTTCTTTATCTGGACCACTGCCTGGCGTCTCACTTCTTCCCAAGCACATGCATTTGTGGCTATGCATTTAACAAATGACCAGTAACCCTTAGTTCTTGTAGGCTTGTTTTCTCTTACCTGTTCATTGCATTTAGAATATTTAAGCTTTCGTTTAAAAAGTTCTTATTTGGGTCAGAAATTTCCAAACTTCTCTAAAGGTAAATTTCCATTCTGTTCATCTTTACCACCAAAAAGGTAACTTCAGCTAAATTTTTTCAGGCCAGTAAGGCCTGCCACTTGGGTAATAGTGTAAGCCATCAGTGAAAGCAACAGACAGGCCTTCTTCAGCACAAACAAGCAACATAAAATTCTTTACCCAGTTTTCTTTAACCTGTGGGTTTGAATGTTCAGAAGATTGAATGGATTTGAAGTCTGGGGATGAAACAGGTTGGATCTTTTTGTTCAAGGCAATTAAAAAATAGGTATTAAGGGTGACATTTACCAACCCCCTCTTCTCGAAGGTGATGTGACTGTGAATTTGAACATCTCCATTGCAGCTTTGCTGGCAGGTTTGACATTATTGGATGTTTTCTTTATAGGAGGGTAAAGCTGGGGAGAGATGCGCAGGACTTTTCAAGCTTCCAGAGGGTTAAATCTCCCTATTCGCAGCCCCAACAGGATTCAGACAGGGTCACTGCAATCCCAAACCCATTGTTTGGGGAGGGCAGAAGAGCTAACCGGGCCCTCAGGTGGCCTGGTGAGATCAGAGAACCCAACACTTTTTTTCGTTCACCATGGAGCAAAAACGAATTGGTTTTCACACCCCTCTGCACACAGCTGTAAAGGAACTTAAAACCAAATATATCTTTAAAATTTAGTAAGAATAGTTACTCATTGCCCATGCCCACTCCCCACCAAGGTCAGAAAATGCTAAGAATTTTACATTTAAAAACACCCTGACAGCATATATTTGTATCACAGAGCCATCAATTTAGTGTGTTCTTTTAGGCTTAACCCACTGTGCTAAGTTAAAAAAAAAAAGAAATATGAAAAGCTGAATTGTTTATGCTTCCTCACGTAGTTGTGACTGTGTTTGGTTCTTGGCATATGTTTTAACCTTTCTCTCTGAGGAAAGCATGGCCGAATGGAGGAGAAATATTAACAGAACACCTTGAGCTTTGCAGTTAAAAAAAAAAAAAAAAAGGCTCCACAAAGCTGTCTAAACAGATTGGAAGCATCTTTCCGGAGAGTAACTCTTTGTGGCCACAGACTTCACACTGATCAGCCAAACCCCTGTTTCATGGTAATTCTGACCCCTCCTAGTGCTTCTCTGATAGGCTCCACGAGGCACCAGTCCCTGCTGGCCTAAATCCAACACTCATTCCTTCACTCAACAAGCATTTGCCTAGCACCTGCCTTGCCAGACGCTGTGCTAGGGCTGCAAAGAGAATCCCTGCTTCGCAGAGTTCTGCTACCACCCTCTTAAATTGTATCAGGCACCAACATTCAGATTTTAAAAAGCACACGCACAAGAAGCAACCAGATGAGAGTACAGAGGATTTGTTTTCAGTTCTCCGCGAGGTTTTTAAGTATCTTCTCCGTGTCATTGCTATGGGAAGACTGAAGGGGAAGGAAGCTAATATCTATCAAACACCTATTATGTGCAAGGCACTTTTTCATGCATTATTTAATTTTTTTAACCTTTGAGGTGGGTGGGGTTGTCCCTGTTGTTATAGGTGAGGAACTTGAGACCCAGATAAATGGAACAACCTTATCCAGGGTCCTACTGGTGCTGAGTGGTAGAAAGGAGGTTTGAAGCCAGCTCCAGCCCCAGAGCCCCTGTCAGTGGGCCGTTATTGAGTCTTCAGGTGGACAAAGCGTATATTAAAAAAAAAAAAAAAAAAAAGGCAGGATTCTGAGTTTCAAGTTTTGGCCCTGTGTCTCAAGGGTTGTGGCTTGTCGGTGGTGATAAAGTGTCCAGCAGTTTCTCTAGAATTTGAGAGCTAGCACCTGCCTTCTGTTTTGAAGTTCCAGGCATTGGCAGTGCCTCCCCACGTGCTGGTTGCTGAGGGGCTGGTTCTCCCTCTCTCAGCCTCAGGAAGGTGGGACTCCAGGCTCTGGGGAGAAGAAACCAGTGGATCCTGAGCTGGCGTGAGAGAGGGCAGGGAGTCTTGGACTGCAGCTGGGGCACTTCCCTGTGACCCTCACACAGGTGGTAGCAGCCCGGCAGTGTTAACAACACTGGTTCCATTGTTTCCAGGGAAAACCATCTGGGGTTTTGAGTGATGTGGACATATGGTTATTGAGCAAGGCTGAGAAGAGAGCCTCGTGAGAGAGTCTGGTGACGGCTTGGTGGCACAGGGTGAGGGAGATGTGGGAGCGGGAAGAGATCTTCAAGGCAGCCCCAGCCCCGACGAAGAGCCTCCAGCCCTGAGACCAGAAGGGAGTTCCTCCGGGACCCTTGCGCAGGTCATAGCACAGCGCCACCCAGAAAAAGTCTAGAGAGAATCAGTTTGCTTTTCGAGGAAAAGAAAATACAGTCACCTGGGAATTCCCTGGCGGTCCAGTGGTTAGGACTCTGAGCTTTCATTGCCGTGGCCTGGGTTCAGTCCCTGGCTGGGGAACTAAGATCCCGCAAGCCGCGCGGCACGGCCAAAAAAAAGAAAAAAAAAATACAGTAACCTTACAGAATCAGTTCTGCAGCAGCCACGGTCTATCTGTCCGATAGAAATATAATGAAAGCCACAAATGCAAACCACATATATGACTAAATTTTCTAGTAGCCACTTGAGAAACAGGTAAAATGTAAATTTTTTACCAAAGTATAAAGAACAAGTGAAATTAGTTTTAGGACTATATTCGGTTTTACTCAATATATCCAGAATAGTATTTCAACAGGTAATCAATATAATAAAATTACTAACAAGCTGGTTCACATTCTTTTCCTATGGTGAGTCTTTGGAAGTTGGCATGGATTTTACGCTTACAGACTAGCAACATTTCCCACCATGTCTGGAACAATGATGCTAATTGTAGGGGAGGAAAAGGTTTTCCTTGACTGTCTTAGAGTCCCCAGCTAAAAATTAAATTGATGAAGTCAGATTAATAAGAGAAAATCATCCGTAATTATTTCATATAAGTATTAGGTGACACGGGAGTCTTTGTAAGGAAATGAAGGAAGAGTTAGACTTGTGCACTTCTATGCCATATTTGCTGGAGAGCAGACAGTGGTGGAGGGATGTGACAGGTTAAGGATTCTGAGGTCTGTAGAACCGGGGGACCACTGAGCAAGGCCTGTTTGTCAGGATTCTTGGAGGCAGTGCCCCTTTATCTTCAGAGACAAGGGTCTTGAGAGACAAGGACGCTCCCTTCCTCTGTGTACCAGGAGGGCATCTCCCACAGGAGGGTTTTAAGGCTTGTTTCGGGGAAGGAGGGGGAGGAGGTCAGAGTGACCTTCCTGCTTTTCAATTCTCTCAAATTGCTTCAGCTGAAAATATTCACTATGCCAAGGTACCAAATTTGGGGGTATTGTGTCCTGAACCCCATCATATTTCAAGCATTTGGAAATCAGGTTCTAGCAGACAAAGATGGACTCTAAGAAAGTGAGTCCAGTCTTGAGGAGGTTGTGTTTGCTGGACTGGCTGATCCTCTGTCACCCAGCGGGTGGTCCAGAGGCTGACTCAAGAGTCCAGGTCATGAGGTGAATGGTCAGCCTCATCTTGTTCCAGACTCCTGGGCACTTGGGTGTGTTAAAGTCCAGGCTTATCAATCTGGCTGTTGCAATGTCAGAGAAACTTTCAAGCTGAGTGACATCTGGGGAGGTGAAGGCAAGCTCTTCTGTGCTTTCATTTGTGGTCATTGTCAAGGCACATGAAGCACCTGCCCATGGGGCTGACCACTTGCTGGCCTCCCCTTCTGACTGGAAGAGAGGACCAGGCAGGGGCTGGGAGAGCAGAGCAAGGCTAGTGGAGACTGAAATGAGAAGGGGTAGAGCCAAGACCAACCCTCAAATGCTCATAGGGGCAGCCAGGTCGTAGAAAGTGTGACAAAGGAAAAGTGACATTGGAGTGTGGAGGGGTCACAGCATCATAAGAGCACGTGTCCCAGCTGGAGGTGGCAGCTGCTTCAGCCTCTGCCAACTGTTCACATACACAGCATGACCAGCGTTGTCAGATCGTCTCATTTGTTTTTTCTTTAAAGAGAAACCAGAAATCCAGATTTTTATGTGAAGTCTGTTTTTTTAACTGTGGTAAAATAGACATATTTATAATTTTAACCATTCATAAGTGTACAATTCAATGGCATTAAATAGTTTCACAATGTTGTGTAAGAATTACCAGTATCTATACCCCAAACACTTTTATCACCCCCAACAACTCTGTGCCCATTAAACTGTAACTCCTCCTCTGTAACCTCTATTCTACTTTCTATCTCTATTAATTTGCCTATTCTAGGTACCGCATATAACCAAAATCATGCAATATTTGTCTTTGTGTCTGGCTTATGAAATCTGTTTTTTATTACAACATTGAATTTTTTTTAAAATTATTTAATTATTTATTTTATTTATTTATTTTTAGCTGTGTTGGGTCTTCGTTTCTGTGCAAGGGCTTTCTCCAGTTGCGGCGAGCGGGGGCCACTCTTCATCGCGGTGCGCGGGCCTGTCACTATCGCGGCCTCTCTTGTTGCGGAGCACAGGCTCCAGACGCGCAGGCTCAGTAGTTGTGGCTCACGGGCCCAGTTGCTCCGCGGCATGTGGGATCTTCCCAGACCAGGGCTCGAACCCGTGTCCCCTGCATTGACAGGCAGATTCTCAGCCACTGCGCCACCAGGAAAGCCCCTGTTTTTTAAAATGCTGATAAAACTCAAAATTTTATTTTATTATTATTATTTTCCATGTTTTAAAATTGTGGGTCAGATAAAACTTCTAGTTTGAAACTTCTGGGGAAGGTAAAGTGGAACCGAATTCCAGTTCTGGTTTGTCCTTCATCGCAAAGCCCTCACCAAAGATGCGGGCAGGTGGATGAGCTCAGAGTCTGGCGACTCTGGGAAGGAAGCTAGACCAGTGCTCCCCCAAATAGTGACCATTTGCCTCACCTCTGGGGTCAGGACAAAACACAGATGCCTGGGCCTTCACCTGGACTTCCTAATCAGCCTCTCTAGGGGAGAGGCCCAGGCGCCTGTGTTTTTACCTGGCTTCCCAGGAGAGGCTCATGAGCAGACTTGAAATCTCTAGGAGAGGAGCAGCGTGCTGAGGGAAGGCGCCCTCCTGCTTGGAGCCAGGTTCTTGTCAGGGCTGGTGTGTTTTGTGCTGCTGTGTGATGGGTCCAGTTCCCAGGTGGATGCAGCTGGACGCTCAGCCACTCACTCTCCAGATTGAGGGGAGAGGATGGGCTTGGGATGGGGCTCGTAATTCTGATTCACTTAAGGTTCTGAAAATAGACTCAGGGTCCTGGGGGTCTGGGTAAGGGCAGCCCTGAAGGCCTGTGAGGTGGAACCATAGCAGAAGCTCCTAATCCTTCTGTTTCTTTGACCTTCAACTCAGTGCACTACATGAGAAGAGGCTCTGGCTGGCCTGGCCTGACTTCTGTCTTGGCCGTGTTGCCTTGGCAGGCGTTCTTCAGGGCCTGACAATTCCGTGGAATCGAGTCTGAGTGTTCAGTTTAGCATGCAGGACCCCTCCTCCCTCGTCCTTCCCATCCAGCCTGTCTCTTCTTCCCTCCCAGCCTTGTCTCTGCTCTGACCAGTCTGGCTTCTTGATTCTCTCCTTGAAGATACACCTCTTGGAGGTTAAGCCTAAAGCCTCGGAGAGTGACATCAGTAGATGGTGGACCAGGAAGCTCCAGACCCTTGTTCCCCCACAGAAACATTAAATAAACTAGAAACTGGCTAAAATATCTTCCCTATGGGAGTTTGGAAATCAGTCAAAGATCTACAGCAACCAAGTAAACGCCCAACCAAGAAAAAACCACATTCAGAATGGTAGAAAGTTTCATGGCCATTTTGCTCACCCTTGCCCTGACCCCATCCAACTGCTGTGCCTCCCAGTACCCAGTTCCTTTCTGCAAACCTGAGAACGCGAAGCAGACCAAATTTGCAACGTTTTAAACCAACTGTGTTTTTATACACTAACAATGAAAAATCCACAAAGGAAATTAAGGAAACAATTCCATTTACAGTAGCATCCAAAAAAATACTTAGGAATCAGTTTAACCAAGGAGGTGAAAGACCTGTATGCTGAAAACTATAAAATGTTACTGAAAGAAATTAAAGAAGTCACAAATAAATGGTAAAACATCTGTGTTCATGGATTGGAAGACCTAATATTGTTAAGATGTCAATACTACACAAAGCAGTCTATAAATTCAGTGCAGTCACTATCAAAATCCTGATGATGTTTTTCACAGATGAAGAAAAATGCATCCTAAAATTCATGTGGAAGTTTAAGGGATGCTGAATAGCCAAAACAATTTTGGAAAAGAATCACAAAGTTGGAGGTCTGACACTTCTTGATATCAAAACTAATAACAAAGCTACAGTAATCATGACAGTGTGGTTTCAGCATAAAGACAAACAGAGAGACCAAAGGAATAGAGAGTCCAGAAATAAACCCTCACATATATATGGTCAAATGGTTTTTAACGAGGGTGACAAGACCATTCAAGAGGAAAAGGACAGCCTTTTTAAAAAAATACACTTTATTTTTTAGAGCAGTTTTAGGTTCACAGCAAAATTAAGAGGAAGGTACAGAGATTTCTTACATACTCCCTTCATCCCCTCCTGGTGTAGTCTCCCTCATTTTCAACACCCCCACCAGAGTGGTGCATTGGTTACAATTGATGAACCTACATGGACACATAATTATCACCAGTCTCTTCAACAGATGGTATTGGGAAAAACTACAAAACTCTTGGAAGAAAACATAAGGAAAAAGCTTCATGATAATGGATTTGGCAGTGATGGCAGTGATTTCTTGGATGTGATACTAAAAGCGTCAGCAACAACAACAGCAAATAATTGGACTACATCTAAATTAAAAGCTTTTGTGCATCAGAGGACACTATCAATAGAGTGAAAAGGCAGTCCATGGAATGGGAGAAAATATTTGCACATCATATATCTGATATGGGGTTAAGCGCCAGACTATATAAAGAATTCCTGCAGCTGAACAACAACAAAAACACAACCCAATTGAAACATGAGCCGAGGACTTGAATAGACATTTCTCCCCCAAAAAAGATACATAGACGGTCAATAGGCACATGAATAGAAGCTCAACATTAGGGAAATGCAAATCAAAACTACAATGAGATGCCACTTCATACCTCTTAAGACAGTTATCAATAAGAAAAAAGAAAAAGAAAAATGTAAGAAATGTCGGCAAGAATGTGGAGAAATTGGAACCCTTGTGCATTGCCGATGGGAACGTAAAATGGTGCAGTCACATGGAAGACAGTATGGCATTTCCTCAAAAAAATTAAAAATAGAATTACTATATGATTTAGCATTTATACTTCTGGGTAGTTACCCAAGAGAACTGAAAGCAGGAACTTGAACAGATATTTGTACACCCATGTTTATAGCATCATTCTTCACAATAGCTGAAAGGTGGAAGGATCCCAAGTGTTCATCTATGGATGATTGTTAAAATATGAAATATACATATGATAGAATATTATTCATTCTTGAAAGGAAATTCTGACACGTGCTACACATGGCTGAACCTTGAAGGCATTATGCTGAGTGACATAAGGTAGTCACAAAAAACAGATACTCTGTAATTCTACCTATGTGAGGTATTGAGCTGTCTTTTTTTCTGACACTAATCAATTCTTCAATTCTCTAACACCAACTGGCTGTCCTACGATTCAATTCAGTTCAACTCTTGACACTAATGAGTTAGTGCAGACCCCACAAGTTAAGAGCTCAGTCCCGTAAAACTGTCTCCATTTGCAAGCCCTGGGGGCCACCCAGACTTCTGACTGACTAGCTATAAGTTGGGGGTTCCCACGAGCCCTACTCAGGTTCTGTAATTTGCTAGAATGGCTCAGGGAACTCAGGTAAGCACTAACTGTTTTTCCTGGTTTATTATAAAGGCTACAAGTCAGGAACAGCCAAATGGAGGAGATGCTAGAGCCTCTGTGGGCCACCCTCCTAGCACTTTGATGTGATGTGTTCACCAGCCTGTAAGCTCACCGAATTTCCTTGTTCAAGAGTTTTTCTAGAGCTCAATTTCCAGTTCCCTTTTGCTTCTCAGGGGTGGGGGGAGGGTGGGGCTGAAAGTTCCCAAACTTTAATCACTTGGTCTTCTGGAAACCACCTCCATCCTGAGGCTCTGGAGGGGTCCCACTCTAAGTCACCTCATAGCCTAAACTCAGGTGTGATGGAAACAGGATCCTTATGAATAACAAAGGACAGTCCTTGGAAACAGGATCCTTATGTATAACAAAGGACAGTCCTATCACTCAGGAAATGCCCAGGGTTTAGAGCTCTGTGCCAGGAACCAGAAGTGAAGACCAAATATATTTTTATTATACCACAGATAATCTCGAGTAATCAAATTCATAGAGACAAAAGGTATAATGGTGGTTGGGGGGCTGGGGGAGGAGGGAACGAGGAGTTAGTGTTTAATGGGTACAGAGTTTCAGTTTGGGAAGATGAAAAAAGTTCTGGAGATGGATGGAGGTGATGGTTGCACAATGATGTGAATGTACTTAATGCCACTGAACTGTACAGCTAAAAATGATTAAAATAGTAAATGTTATGATATATATATATATATATATATATATATATATATTTACCACTGGCACCAAAAACGAAAAGATACACTGCTTGGGAAGTGTTCCCTCTGGCTGGGTACCTGGGTAGCTGCTCACCCCTGCCGTCATCTCCTCAGTCTCTGTGCTGGAGGAAAGCGGTCCTTGCCCTTCTGTGTGCTTGCTGAGTTTCTGTGGATACTGGCCTTTTGTTTTCTACGGTTTGTGTTTCCCCCTCTTCCGTAACTTTTCTCCTGTCCTCTTCCCCTCTTCCTCCACCTCCTCTTCTTACTAAATGGGAAACTTGTCAAAGGACTGGAACCTTGACTAATACATCTCTCCCTTATGTCAAGGCTCTGGGCATAACAGGCGCTTAAAAATGGATGGACAAATTAATAAACAGGTATTCCTTTCCTGAAAGGAATTAAGGTGACCACTCAGTTAGCTGAGAGCTCAGGTGGTTGCAGGAAGGGACTCTCATGCCTGGATTGTCTTCCTGACGTGACTCAATCTTACTCCTTCAGTGGAAAAAGCTATTCAGTCCTTACGGGGTGCCTTGAACTCTGCTGGACCCAGGGTGGTTGAGAACACATCTTTAGCTCTGCTGTGTACCCTTGGACAAGACCCTTAACTTTTCTAACTTTTGGCTTCTTCTTTTGTAAGATGGAGATAATATTGGCTCCTGCAATAGTGGAGGAGGGGAGTAAATGAGACAGTAAGTGGAGGGCGCTTAGCCAGCAGAGTTTGTCTGCTAAATGAAGAACAGGTGTTGTCACTACTATATCATCAATAAAGGTAATTGGCCACTGATCTAGAAGGAGAGGCCAACACTTAAATGCTCCCAATACCACCGTGTGGCAGGCTTAAGGGTACATGTGCACAGGACATTGAGGGGTCACAGCGTGTGGGAGGACACACCCCAGAGTGAGTGTAGTGGGGAGCCAGTGGGACCGCTTCCCTGAGGAGGTGATGGTTATGAGCCGATTCTCAACAAGCGAAGTGACCAGGAGTTGGGTGAATAGGGGAAGGTGGGCCTTTCTGGAAGTTTCCAGGCAGTATCTTGATGGGGACTTGTTCCTCTTGAGAGCTACTCAAACTAAGAGATGTGCTGGTGCCAGGAGATGGTGTTATCTTCCCAGTATGTGGCTGATGAGACCGGTTGTCTTTGGTGAAGATTTTGGGGTCTTAGGGATGACATAGGTACTGGGCCAGTTCTCATCCCCACACATCAGACCTTAGTCTTACAAACCTAAGACTCTACTGAAGGAAGTGGGATGCCCAGGCTTATCAGGTGGACCCAGCTGTTTTCCACTGCCTGATTCTTGATCTTTATCCAACAACGCTGTTAACAGGATGTCCTTCCGTTGCCTTCACCTCCCCCAACCCCCAACATCAAACAGCCCCATGCGAATTGGTTTGATCCCCATCAGGGATGACGAAGAACTATAGGGCTAAGGTGAAAGCGGGTGTTTCCTCTTCTTTCTTCTCTGTCTCCTGACTTCTATCTAGCACCGTCCCAAACTTAACCCAAGGGAGCATCTCCTTTCTCTCTGTTCTTCAGGACGGAGGCCTTTGTCTTTGCTGAGTCATTCAGAGGTCGGAGGTATCCTGCAGGTTCTGGCAGCCCATCCTGGCTCTTCTGCCTCCCCACCTTATTCCAGGCATCTCTCCTTTTTTAGGCTTTGCAAAAACTGTAGCTTGGCCTCTGAGCCCCACACAGTTCAAGATGAGGTCTTGCCCCAGCGTAAGGGCAGAGAGCACCAGCACCATGTGTGTTTGCAGGAGGAGGGTGGGAGGTAGGGCTGGCTTTCACTTGCTTACCAACTTCTCCGGATTAGACAGTGTGCCTCGCAACCACGAGTGGAGTGGTGTTTGCTTTGGCTCCCATCCGATTCTTTCTCTAGAGAGGAGGTGAACACAAGCCCTTTTCAGTTCCAGGAGATCCCTTTTGACTAGACAACCCTGCCGGCTCCAGAAGGGAGGGGGCACGGAAGCTGGAGCAAGGTTGGAGGTTATTTTTTTTCCTTTTTGTTTTTTTTTTCCTTTTCCTCTCCCCTGGAAATTCCTGATTTCTGCTCCACGTTGTGGTGTTGGCATGGCTGGGTCTCCCATGCTGGCTCTGGAAGTAGCTGTCTGCGCTCAGGGCCATTTGCTGTGCCCATCAACTCAGAAATATAGGAAGTGAACCGCCCTGAGTCTTGGCGTTAAAGCAGGGTCCGTCGCAATGGGCTGTTTGTTTGGGGTGGTGACTGCCCTTTGAGCAGTCCTCGCCTCCTCAGACCTTTGTCCGCAGCTTCCTGTTTGGGGCTGGACATGTTTGTGGAGCCACTCAGTGAACTCAGAGGCCGGTTGCTTCTCTACCGAGGAGCTAGGCAGGAACACACACCGGTCCCACCATCTGTCCCTGCCTGGGACGCCGAGGGAAGCCAGCAGCTGAGAATTAGCTCTTGATTTCTGTCCTTGGGGCAGTGGAGGTCAATTGTTTCTAAGTGTGCTCCATGAACCACCAGCACCACCTGGGGTGTTTGTTAGAAATGCAGATTCCTGGGCACTGGGGCAGATCCAAGGAATTAGCCTGTCCGGGATGGAGCTCAGGGATTGTGATGCGCCCTGAAGTTGGAGAACTCCTGGTGTGGGAGCCATGGGACCCTGACCCGGCTCTGCTGACCCCTGTATTTGGGGCCTCTGGCTAGACACCTGCTCTCTTTGGGCATCAGCTTACCTATCTGTAATAAGGAAGCCAGCCTCACAGGGTGGCCACTTAAGTCAAAGGAGTTGTGAAAGCTCCTGAACCAGATGAGTCTCTGCAGACATTCACTGAATGCACATCCGTCTTCTCCCTCCCTGCCAAACTCAGGTTCTGCAGCATTCCTTCTGGTATCTCTGGATTCTGGGCCTTTCTTTCATCGCAGCTGCTGTCCCAGGAATATTTGCTGACAGATCCTCCTCCCTGACACCATAGGTCAGGAACTTAAGCAGACTTGCCTGTCCAGTCTCTGCTGATGAGTTAGGTTGGGGCTGACATCACCACCCTTCTAGAAATAGGTCACCCCCCTAAAGACCTTGCTCATAGAACACAGGCCAGAAGAAGCCACATTCCTGGCACGTGGTGGGGACTGAGAACATGTGAATGGAAAGATGGACGACTGGTGTTCTGGTTTTACACTTTGGGGAATGGTCTTCTCATTGCTGAAGGAAGATTCCAGAGCATGTTCTGTGATTGCCATCGAATAACATGTCAGCTGTGGCCTCGGGAGGATGGGGGTGGTGGGTGGGGGAAGAGTGCAGCTTGACCCAACCCTCTTACTAATCTTTTTCACCTTTTATGTGTAAGTGGGCCTCCTGAGAAAATCCCCTCCACCTGCTTCCTCAACTCTATGGCCTTGGAAGCAGGTCCTCAGGAAGAGCTGCAGGTGTTAGAGCTCCTCCCTCTTTGGGGCTGGCTGACTTGGGAGGGTAAGGCCTGGGAAGACCGGGCCACCAAGAGACATTCTCGGCCTCTGGCCTTGGGACAGGCATCTTGACAATGTTTTGCTTTATTTGTGGAGTAAGGAGAGCCCTCCTTGGGAATGTTTGCTTCTCTCAAGGCTACTGTGGGGGGTAGGAAGTTGTGTCCGCAGGGCCCAGATCACCACTGTAAGTTTGTTGAGAGACTCCCAGAGACATTGATGTTCTCTCCACTCATTGAACTGCCTCTGACTCACTGTCCAGAAAGAACTTTGATAAGAGGTACAGAGTAACTGTTAGCCATTGTATGATGACCCAGATGCATTTCTCAGTTACATAACAAACACCCATTGCAAAGGACCCCATCAGACCCTGGTTCATCTTGGGTCTCAGACCATGTCTTCCTGGGCTACGTGGCTGCTTGGTGCCTTGTCGTGGCTCAGCAAGGCTCTGTGGGAAGAGAGCAGGGCTGCGAATGGGACCATCAGAAGTCCCGATGTTACCTCACTGCTGATCACCTCTGTGACTTCAGCAAGTTGAGCCAACTCAGTTACAAAATGGAGAAAAGGACGGTCCCCTCCCAGGCTCTGTGCCTCTCCTGTGCTATGGGCATCTGGCTCTTCACCTCACTGGATGGTTTTGAGGCTCAGTTTATATGCTGGATGTGCAAGTGCCTTGAAAACTGAAATTTTGTGCAAATGTGGGCTTTTACGTGCCCTTAAAAAAAAAGAAAAAAGGACTCTGGACTTGCCTCGTGACACTCAGAGAGTAAAAGGGCTTCCTGTACATAAATCAGGTCCTGTCCATCTGGTAAAGAGCCACCTTGGATTAGGGGACCATACCCTCGGTTTACAGGGCTCACCATTCTTGGCTTTAGAGTCAGCTATTCATTTCAGAAAAAGTTCCGGTCATTCTGGCTGTAGGAGCCTCTCCCAGAGCTCCTGGTTTCTGGAGCATCCCTGCTGATTTGGTCCTTTTGACTTCAGCCATGATGCAGCTCCTAAGGTCCTGTGGACCATTCTAATTCCTTTTGATGCCAAGAAGGGCCTTTTGCCAGAGATTGGCACAAAGCAGCTTTTCAATCTCTGTGTGCCTTGGATGGCTCCTCTCTTCAGTGTACGAAATGGCAGTGGTGGCAGAGCACAGAACTGACTTAGTCCCTACCATCAGGAGACGGGTCCCGCGAGTAAGAAGTCTTCTCCTAAGGGCCTGGTGTCCTGATGTTACCACATTTTCTCCCAGGCCCCTTACATTTAGCAAGTGGCACCGACCCATGGTAACAAGTGGGGACTGGTGGGGCTCAGACAGCCCTTGTGACTGTGATAATTGACTTTTCTCTCTCCGGAATTCTTCTGTCTCTCCTTAGGGAAGAGGGGATCCCATTATTGGCCCAAGAATGCTGGCCCTGTATTCTCATGGTACTCCACAAAAATCCAAGTCCTTTACGAGGGTGCCCCCACGGTGGGCCAGATCTCTGTCGCTTGTGAGTAAACCACACAGGCCCCTGGCCATCCAGTCTTTGTTTCTCTTTGAATTCTGCTTGTCCTGGATTGCATCCACTCTGGCCAGCCTCCAGGTGTCTCCCCAGTTGACAGCAGGTAATGTGACAAATGAGAGTCAGTGAACGAAGGCTCTCATCCCCTTGGCTGTCTATCTCATGAAGTACAACCTCAGATTAAGGGCTATACTCTCCATTTATAGGGCCAAGCACTCTGACCTTTATGTCAATTCTTGGGAGCTATGGTTTCTTTGAGACAGTGCACCACAGCTTTTGTTTATTGTTTGAACAAATACTTATTGAATATCCACTCTGTGCCAACCCACATTCTGAGCTCTGAGGATGCAGTAGTGAATAGAAAAGTTCCTGAGTTCACACTTAAGAGAAGAGGGATTAGACTGTAAGGCATTACTTATGGAGTGACTAGTGGTGGAAATGTCAGGCCAAGTAGGAGGGGAGATGACCTCATGTATGTAGGTCCTGATTAACTCCCTGAATCCCAGGGCGAGAGCTGATGGCATTGCTTTCTTGGGGTGGTGGTAGATATGGGTGATTAATAGCTTTCCTGGTGCAAGGTTTAGATTTCTTTTTCTTTGCAGATCCCTCTGGGATAATGAGGCAAGGGTAGTTGCCTTATGAAGTTGGCTCTTTGGAAAAATCTACTTAGAGCCCAGCCTGTTTCTGGATGGGCACCCTGAAGTGGGTCTGGCCTGTGGCAGCCCTTTAAGAAATCACTCTTCCAGTGCCTGCCTGTGAGTAAACCCCCTGGTCTCAGTTTCACCTCTGAAAGTTGGAAGGGGAGAGCTGTCACCAAGAAAGCCCAACCAGACTCAGAAGAAAACTTGGGAGGATTAGAAACATGTTTTGTCACATGAATTACTTTTAGGAATGACAGTTCGTGACATATCAGACAAAGGAAACAGTTCTTCTGCTTTGGGCTGTTTCACCATCTGTCACCAGGCAGGGAGTGGTAAGGTTGAGCGCAGCAACACCACACAAGACGTTTGGGTTCATCTGTTGGCTGCTGCGGGCTGGCATCTGGTTGGGAGTTGGTGGAAGTGCCAAAGCATCTGCTTGGAGCTTTTCACTTTCTCCAAAAGTTGGAGAAAGTATGGTCTGCATCTGCCTCTTTGCTGGCCTGGTCATTGGAAAGATGCCCCTCATCTTTCCTCTTCCCCGGCTGAGTCACTGGGGAAGTTCTAGGAGCCTATGGTCGTTGACTGTCAGCTCTGTCGTGAGAGGGACCTTTGGGTGGAGAAGCCGGCATTGAGGTGGGCGCTCGGGGAAAGGGGAGCAGAGGAACCTTGGCATATGGTCTCACCTAGACCAGGACTGAGCCTTTGCAGATGTTGCCACAAGGACAATTCCAGGAGGAACACCTACCCTTAAAAGGAGGCATGTGTGCACCAGGAGCCTCTTGAGTTGATGACTGAAAGCAGCAAATTGCTACTGTGCCCAACTTCTTTGCTGTAGAAGAAACGGGAAATACTTGAGTTACTTTTGAGCTGCACAGTTCTAAAAGTCTTCTCTTTATTCAGAAGATATTTCCTGATCCGCTTCTCTGTTCTTAGCATTGTACTGCGTGCGGGGGGAGGGGGGTCACACAAGGAAATGTTAGTCAATGTCCCTGTCCTCACGGTGCTAAAATCTAGCTGGGGAGACAACAAACACCCTACATGGAAAACAACCAAAAGTCAGCATTGCATAAGAACAAGAAACCCCATAGGGTGCAACTAAGTGGTCAACAAAACAGACTATAGCCGGAGACACCTCTCACGGTCACTTCCTCCAATAGCTAGACAAACGGGGGGCACTTGAATGACAGAATCGAGTGTGTAAGACTGGAGATATTGTCAGGTCTCTGAGGCAGTTACTTCCATGAAGTTCACCTGTTTCATCAAGGGGTTTGGAGTCCGATTGCCATGGGCTTGAATCTCAGTTCTGCCATTAGAAGCTGGGTGAACTTGGGCAAGTTACGGTTTTCTCATCTGTAAAAACCAAACCAGAGATAATCCTAACAACTTTAGGGGGTTGTTGGAAGGGATTAAATGAAATAATGTGAAAAATCATTTAGCAACTGCCTAGCACACAGTAGGTGCTCATTATGTATTAGTTTCCTTCCTTCTAGTTTGAATAACAGCCAAGACCTGAGCATTCAGCCAAATGGTTAATGGTTCAAACTCTAGTACCCGTGGCCTGAACTTGAAGCCCAGCATAGAACACTTGCTGTTCTATGACCCTGGGCAAGCTACTTAAAGGCCAGTTTTCTCCATTTTAAAATAGGGATTAAAAGAGTGTGTCTATATGTATAGCGCTTAATAGTGCCTAGGCCAGTAACTGTGGTGTGGCGAGCACAATGGATCAGCCATGATCACTATTCTTACCTTCCCTGGGAAGCAGTGATTACAGGCTGTCCTGATTTCACTAGTGCTCTTCTTGCCTATTCCTAACCTCTTTCCCCCGAAGGACTGAGGAAATCCAAGAGTGCTGAGGTTATATAAGCCACCAGCACAATCACAGATTTGAAGACAAACCCTGTGATTGGGGAGGGACTCTAAGAAAGTCTAGAGTCAACCAGCTGTGACCCTGCTTCCCAAGTTCTTAGGAGCCTAAGCCTAGCCTTTTAAATCCATAAACCTCTTTCATGGGCGATTTGCCCCCAAGTCAGTGGGACTGTTTTTGTTCCTGAAGGTCTGCTGCCTCCTTAATCCTGAGTTGGCCTTTTTAGAAGAAGGCAAAGGGGTTGGATTTGGGAATTTCAAAAATACAGTCATGTGAGCAGGCTTTGCGTGCACGTGATTGCTGAATGTGGTGTGTTCCTAGACGCTGCCTGGTGGTCCTGGGTGGCTGGGAGCTTGTCCTCATGATTAAACTGTTGTTCAAGTTCAGTGTTTCAGTGCCCAGCAGCCACCTCGCTCTCCTTGCTTCTTTCTGGGGCATCCAAGACTCAGACCCAGGACCGCCCTCTGAGCCTCCCCCACATCCAAAGTTGGCTTTCCTGCCACGTGCCTTCACTCTAACGGAGACCCACATTGGGGATCCTGGAACCTTTGTGCATCATTTTACCCAAATTAGTTATTCTTCGATCACTGAGGTGTAGTGTTTTCACTGAGGTGTAAACACACGTCTAAGTTTACTTGGCACTGGCCAAGAGGAGAGAGAGGTATTAATAGGAGCAGAACTATGTCGCGAGTGTGTAGACTTGCCTAGCAGCACCACTTCATGGTGTTTAAATGCGCACAGCAGGGCGTAGGGATGGGCCGTGAGTGTTGAAGTCACTTGCGAGCGCTGTGTATAATTCCCACGTGGACGTGGTCCTGGGAGACAGGTTGTAGTGGTGGCCTCCCTGCTGGTGGCCCTGATGGCCACGCCTGAGGTACCAGTGTCCAGACACGCAGCCCCAGGAGAGGGTGGGCGCGTTTTGTATGAGATGGAAATTAGACATAGTATAATTGTAGCACATTTTAATGCCCATAAATTCTGCATGGACTTAAATGACCCTTTATGTAGTAACATTTTCATACATTTGTCTATGTAGCTAAGTTTTCCTCAACTGTTGTACTCTGTGACACTTAGCGTCTGATTAATCTTTAGATCATTAAGATCATTGCTAGTGTATATAGACATGTATAGATACACACCTGTATGTGGTCACCCATCACGTAAAAACACCCTTGTGAGGGTGGCATCCTGCTGTGTGCTTAAGGTTGCTCATAGGGGTTGATCAGCTTTGAGCAAACCTGGTGTGTGGAAATCTAGATTGAACCCAAATTTATCTTTCATGTGGTGTTGATTTTAAAACAACCCCCAACGATGTTTTTTTAAATAGCATACTTTCTCTGAGAGTCTTGTCTAGATTCAAATTTCCAACCACATCTTTCCCCAGGTCTGGACTCATGGCTAATCTGGAAGGGAAGTGATGTTTTCCTGACATGCCATTTAACTGCAGCCCGTTCATTCGGTACCCATTTATCGAGTAAACTCCTGTTGTGTTTACCAGGCACCAGACTAGTGTCACAAATAAGGTTGAAAACCAAAGGATTAGAGGAGTTAGGGCAAGGAGATCAAGCCTCACTAGCATGACCAAGGAAAACTCAGTGAAGGAACTGAGGGTGAGATGGGCTCTAAAAGACTCAAGTAGGGAGATCTTTGCAAACAATGAATCTGCTGGGATAAAGGCTGAGACCAGACAATGAAAGGTTGGACTTGTGAATCATTCCGTCTGGGGACATCCAGGGAAGCAGATGGAGATGGGACGGGAGGTGAAGAAAGCTAAGAACAGCAGGCTGAGGGGTGTGGATGTGGTCCTCCCTGGGAGAGGGCTGGCTCCTTGAGGGTCCTTGAGCAGGACCGCGTGGTCAGAGCAGCAACGAGGAAGGTGCCCCTGAACACGCTATTCAGGCTGGTGGGGGAGAGGTCACATCATCTGAAAGGGGGCGGGGAGCCGATGCAATGTGGACGTCCAAGGACAGTGGGGGAGGGTCGGGACAGCGTGGATGTGAGAGGGCAGAGGCCAGGGGGCTGAGAGATGAGAAAGGGCAGAGAGAAGGAGCAGAGAAGGATGAGGAGGAGAGCCAGGGGAGGTGTCTGTGCGGCTGCCATCGGTCAACCAAGCACGTCTTGTTTGTCCCAGTGGCCTCTCCCCCCCTGCCTGTCGCCATTGCTGTGGGAGAGTGTGCGGGGTGGGAGAGCCAGGCTTGCAGAAGAGGAGCAAGCCCCCCTGGTGTAAAGCATTCTGCAGAGTAGTCCATTCAAATGGGCTCACTAGGCGTCAGAGCAACCCCCTGAGCTAGAGGGTATGAACTAGGCAGTACCTTCCTTTGTGGATTAGGAAACAGGCACAAAGAGGGGAATTAACTTGCCAATGCCAGACATCTCCTAACTGGCAGAGCTGGTATGTGAACACAGACCTTTCTGACCTTGGAGCCCTAGGCCTTAACCACTGTGTAGAGTGATGACGTGTCTGAGGGATGTTGGGGTGGAAAGGAGGAAGGGGGAGGGGTTCACTTCAAAATGAACAATGTTCACTGTTAAAATGAACCACATGGGTGTGAGCTCCTTGAGGAGCATGGTGACCCCCCGATTAGGTCATAAGGAGACCAAGTTTGAAGCAAGCCTTCAAGCCCAGGAGCTTTGCTGCAGGGAAAGCTGCTGACCCAGTAAGGGGACATTTTTGACCCTTGACGCCAGAAAGCCAGCTGTTGGGAGCCCTGAAATCCAAGAGACATGCCACCCTGATCGGGTGACTGTGCCCAGGGGGAAGGAATGAGACAATGGGGACCCAGCCATGGGGCTGAGGGTGGGCCCATCTTTCTCTGATCAGCAGGTATGCCTGGGGCAGGAATGGGCCGAGGAGGAATGAGGTTGGGCGGGTGAGAACCTGCTTGCTGATGTGGTTGTCTCCTACCAAGGTGAGCAGGATCCTCCTGGCCAATACCTGGGTGTGGAGGATGAGGTGCCTGGGACCCTGGAAGAGGATTCAGATGGGGACCAGTGGTCTGTCCTTGTTCCAGTGGACTACACCCTCACCATGGTGTTGACACAGAGCTCCCTGCCTTTTGTGAAAGCCCAAGGGTCTTCCTTTGATGGTCTGGGCATGTTCATGACCAGGCAGCACTGGGAGGGCAGCTTTGTGCCTGGATTCTGATTGTGCCTGGGTTCAGTTGTGACTTGGGGCTTTGCAGGGGTGCCCCACATGGATGGTGATGGGGACAGTAGTTCTGTGGATCTCAGAGCCAACATAACACGTGTTGTGTCGTGTTGTGGGTCAAGTGTGGGCATCTTACCCCAGATGCAGCCTAGTGGTTTCTGGGTTTATTTTGGCTCTGCCAAGTGCATGAGCTGGAATGACAAGTGATGCATGACACAGAGTATGGCTTCTTCCTGTCACCCGAAGCCCTCAGGCTGCACAGGCATGTTTTTAACTGTGACATTTGCTCTGGAAGTGCTCGTGACCACTGCTATTGCAACAGTGTTTAGATATCACCCTTGAGTTTGCAAAAAGGGCAAAAATCAAATCGAAAACAAAAATTGAGTATCCCAGTCTGCCTCTCCAGCCTTTATTCACCCCATTTTGGTAAAACATCTTCTTTTGGGGTGAAGTGAACCATTGTGATTAGGCTCATAGGCTCTGAAGAGCGGAAACTGTCTGTGTATTGTGTATTTTGCCCCTGACTGTATTTTGTTGAGGAGGATAAAACTACAGAACAAATGCTGGGGCATAAGGCAAGTCAAAACCAGTTAGCGGTGATTTTTAATCCTTTACATTCACAGTCTGGGTCTTTGGTTTTTTGTGAGTGTGGGAAAGGTATGGATCCCACCCTTGGGAGCAGCATTCCGTCAACTCTTTAAATTATTCTTGTCCTGACTTGGGCTGCGGGTCTCTGGTTTTTACCCTGGTGGTGTCCTATCAAATGCCAGACCGAACTCAAAGGAGTGAAAATACAGGCTTCTGTGTTGACTAGTGTCACACCAGCAGCATTTCCTGGTAGGCAGGAGGTGAGCTGGGGCCTGGAGTCAGACAGAACTGGTTTAGGAGCCCAGCTCTTCTGCTACCTGCCTGTGTGCCCACGGGCTGGCTGGGTGCCCACCCCCAGTTTTTCTCATTTTTGTCTTTGTTGTAAAAGTTCATGGGCTAAATGAAAAAGATAAACTCTATTAGATACCCAATGCCTAGTAGATGCTCAAAAACTAGTCGGCCATTCTGCCATCTTCCCAGTCCCCCGTGTACCCATTTTCTGCCCTTACCACTGAGAGTATAATGTGGTTTGTAGAAAGAATGTGGTCCCTAGTGGGCAGACCTGTGTGTTTCTGCCAGCTTTGTGTAGACAAGACCTTCCACCAACGTCCATCTGTCCGTCTGTCCAGCCAGCCAACATGACTGAGTTCCTGCTAAGGGACAGACTCAGGAACTAGGAGCTGGGTATAGAGCTGTGCACGCTCACTGAACACGGCTCTCAAGAAGTAGGAAAAAATATGCCCTGAAAAAAACAGAAGAGGCAGCAGCTTACAGTCCAATCCCTATGTTTTGGTTTCCACACTGGGCATGAAAGTACTGCCAAAGCCGATTTCCTCCTGGAGAAAAGTCACTGTGGGATGGTGTCGATATGTTTGAAGTGATGAGAGGGAAAAACCTACAACCAAGAGTACTCTGCCCGGCAAGGATCTCATTCAGATTTGACAGAGAAATCAAAAGCTTTATAGACAAGCAAAAGCTAAGAGAATTCAGCACCACCAAACCAGCTCTACAACAAATGCTAAAGGAACTTGTCTAAGTGAAGAGAAGAAAGGGACCTACAAAACACAAGAGAAGAAGGGACCTACAAAAACAAACCCAAAACAATTAAGAAAAAGGTAACAGGAACAAACATATCGATAATTACCTTAAATGTGAATGGATTAAATGCTCCAACCAAAAGACACAGATTCACTGAATGGATACAAAAACAAGATCCATATATATGCTGTCTACAAGAGACCCACTTCCGACCTAGGGACACATACAGAGAAAGTGAGGGGATGGAAAAAGATATTCCATGCAAATGGAAATCAAAAGGAAGCTGGAGTAGCAATACTCATATCAGATAAAATAGACTTTAAAATAAAGAATGTTACAAGAGACAAGGAAGGACACTACATAACGATCAAAGGATCAATCCAAGAAGAAGATGTAACAATTATAAATATATATGCACCCAAAATAGGAGCACCTCAATACAGAAGGCAAATGCTAACAGCTATAAAGGAGGAAATCAACAGTAACACAATAATACTGGTGGACTTTAATACCTCACTGACACCAATGGGCAGATTCATCCGGACAGAAAATTAATAAGGAAACACAAGCTTTAAGTGACACAATAGGGGCTTCCCTGGTGGCGCAGTGGTTGAGAGTCCGCCTGCCAATGCGGGGGACACGGGTTCGAGCCCTGGTCCTGGAAGATCCCACATGCCACGGAGCAGCTGGGCCCGTGAGCCACAACTGCTGAGCCTGCGCGTCTGGAGCCTGTGCTCCGCGACAAGAGAGGCCGCAATAGTGGGAGGCCCGCGCACCGCGATGAAGAGTGGCCCCCACTTGCCACAACTGGAGAAAGCCCTCGCACAGGAAGTAAGACCCAACACAGTCATAAATAAATAAATAAAATAAAATAAAATTAAAAAAATGACACAATAGACCAGATAGATTTAATTGATATTTATAGGGTATTCCACCCCAAAACAGCAGATTACACTTTCTTCTCAAGTGCATATGGAACATTCTCCAAGATAGATCACATCTTGGGTCACAAATCAAGCCTCGGTAAATTTAAGAAAATTGAAATCATATCAAGCATCTTTTCTGAACAAAACGCTATGAGATTAGAAAACAATTGCAGGGAAAAAAGCATAAAAAACACAAACACATGGAGGCTAAATAATATGTTACTAAATAACCAAGAGATCACTGAAGAGATCAAAGAGGAAATCAAAAATACCTAGAGACAAATGACAATGAAAACACGACAATTCAAAACCTATGGGATGCAGCAAAAGCAGTTCTAAGAGGGAAGTTTATAGCAATACAAGCCTACCTGAAGAAACAAGAAAAAGGCTTCCCTGGTCGTGCAGTTGTTAAGAACCTGCCTGCCAATGCAGGGGACACAGGTTGAAGCCCTGGTCCAGGAAGATCCCACATGCTGTGGAGCAACTAAGCCTGTGCACCACAACTACTGAGCTTGTGCTCTAGAGTCCGCGAGCCACAACTACTGAGCCCGTGTGCCACAACTACTGAAGCCTGCTCACCTAGAGCCCATGCTCCACAACAAGAGCAGCCACCGCAATGAGAAGCCCGTGCACCGCAACGAAGAGTAGCCCTCGCTCGCTGCAACTAGAGAAAGCCTGCGCACGGCAACAGACCCAATGCAACCAAAAATAAATAATTAAAAAAAAACAACAACAAGAAAAATCTCAAACAATCTAACCTTACATCTAAAGGAACTAGAGAAAGGAGAAAAACAAAACCCAAAGTTAGTAGAAGGAAAGAAATCATAAAGATCAGAGCAGAAATAAATGAAATAGAAACAAAGAAAACTATTTTAAAAAAAAGATCTTGCTGTGATTCATGTCAAAGAGTGTTCTTCCTGTGTTTTCCCCTAAGAGTTTTATAGTGTCCGGTCTTACGTTTAGGTCTTTAATCCATTTTGAGTTTATTTTTGTGTATGGTTTAGGGAGTGTTCTAATATCATTTTTTTACATGTAGCTGTCCAGGTTTTGCAGCACCACTTATTGAAGAGACTGTCTTTTCTCCATTGTATATCCTTGCCTCCTTTGTCATAAATTAGTTGACCATAGGTGCGTGGTTTTATCTCTGGGCTTTGTATCCTGTTCCATTGATCTATATTTCTGTTTTTTGCCAGTAGCATATTGTCTTGATTACTGTAGCTTTGTAGTATAGTCTGAAGTCAGGGAGTCTAATTCCTCCAGATCCTTTTTTTTTTCCCCTCAAGATTGCTTTGGCTATTTGGGGTCTTTTGTGTCTCCATATAAATTTTAAGATTTTTTTGTTCTAGTTCTGTAAAAAATGCCATTGGTAATTTGATAGGGATTGCATTGAATCTGTAGATTGCTTTGGGTAGTATAGTCATTTTCACAATGTTGATTCTTCCAATCCAAGAACATGGTATATCTCTCCATCTATTTGTGTCATCCTTGATTTCTTTCATCAGTGTCTTATAGTTTTCTTAGTACAGGTCTTTTACCTCCTTAAGTAGGTTTATTCCTAGGTATTTTATTCTTTTTGTTGCAATGGTGAATGGGATTGTTTCCTTAATTTCTCTTTCTGATCTTTCATTGTTAGTGTATAAGAATGCAAGAGATTTCTGTGCATTAATTTTGTATCATACAGCTTTACCAGATTCACTGATTAGCTCTAGTAGTTTTCTGGTGGCATCTTTAGGATTCTGTATGTATAGTATCATGTCGTCTGCAAACAGGGACAGTTTTACTTCTTTGTGTCCAATTTGTATTCCTTTTATTTCTTTTTCTTCTCTGATTGCCGTGGCTAGGACTTCCAAAACTATGTTGAATAACAATGGCGAGAGTGGCCATCCTTGTCTTGTTCCTGATCTTAGAGGAAATGCTTTCAGTTTTTCACCATTGAGAATGATGTTTGCTGTGGGTTTGTCATATATGGCCTTCATCATGTTGAGGTAGTTTCCCTCTATGCCCACTATCTGCAGAGTTTTTATCATAAATGGGTGTTGAATTTTGTCAAAAGCTTTTTCTGCATCTATTGAGATGATCATATGGTGTTTATTCTTCAGTTTGTTAATATGGTGTATCACATTGATTGATTTCAGTATATTGAAGAATCCTTGCACCCCTGGGATAATTCCCACTTGATCATGGTGTGTGATCCTTTTAATGTGTTGTTGGATTCTGTTTGGTAGTATTTTGTTGAGGATTTTTGTGTCTATATTCATCAGTGATATTGGTCTGTAATTTTCTTTTTTTGTAGTGTCTTTGTTTGGTTTTGGTATCAGGGTGATGGTGGCCTCATAGAATGAGTTTGGGAGTGTTCCTTCCTCTGCAATTTTTTGGAAGAGTTTGAGAAGGATGGGTGTTAGCTCTTCTCTAAATGTTTGATAGAATTCACCTGTTAAGCCATCTGGTCCTGGACTTTCCTTTGTTGGAAGATTTGTTGTTTTTTTTTAACAACTTTATTGGAGTATAATTGCTTTACAATGGTATGTTAGTTTATGCTTTATAACAAAGTGAATCAGCTATACATATACATATATCCCCGTATCTCCTCCCTCTTGTGTCTGCCTCCCACCCTCCCTACCCCACTCTTCTAGGTGGTCATAAAGCACTGAGCTGATCTCCCTGTGCTATGTGGCTGCTTCCCACTAGCTATCTATTTTACATTTGGTGGTGTATATATGTCCATGCCACTCTCTCACTTGGTCGCAGCTCACCCTTCCCCCTCCCTGTGTCCTCAAGTCCAACCTCTAAATCTGTGTCTTTATTCCTGTCCTGCCCCTAGGTTCTTCAGAACCATTTTTTTTTTTTTTTAGATTCCATATATATGTTTTAGCATACGGTATTTGTTTTTCTCTTTCTGACTTACCCCACCCTGCATGACAGACTCTAGGTCCATCCGCCTCACTGCAAACAACTCAATTTCGTTTCTTTTTATGGCTGAGTAATATTCCATTGTATATATGTGCCACATCTTCTTTATCCATTCATCTGTCGATGGACACTTAGGTTGCTTCCATGTCCTGGCTATTGTAAATAGAGCTGCAGTGAACACAGTGGTACATGACTCTTTTTGAATTATGGTTTTCTCAGGGTATATGCCCAGTAGAGGGATTGCTGGGTCATATGGTAGTTCTATTTTTAGTTTTTTAAGGAACCTCCATACTGTTCTCCATAGTGGCTGTATCAACTTACAGTCCCACCAACAGTGCAAGAGGGTTCCCTTTTCTCCACACCCTCTCCAGCATTGATTATTTGTAGATTTTTTGATGATGGCCATTCTGACTGGTGTGAGTTGATAGCTCATTGTAGTTTTGACTTGCATTTCTCTAATGATTAGTGATGTTGAGCATCCTTTCATGTGTTTGTTAGCAATCTGTATATCTTTGGAGAAATGTCAATTTAGGTCTTCTGCCCATTTTTGGATTGTGTTGTTTGTTTTTTTTAATATTGAGTTGCATGAGCTGCTTGTAAATTTTGGAGATCAATCCTTTGTCAGTTGCTTCATTTGCAAATATTTTCTCCCATTCTGAGGGTTGTCTTTTTGTCTTGTTTATGGTTTCCTTTGCTGTGCAAAAACTTTTAAGTTTCATTAGGTCCCATTTGTTTATTTTTGTTTTTATTTCCATTTCTCTAGGAGGTGGGTCAAAAAGGATCTTGCTGTGATTTATGTCATAGAGTGTTCTGCCTATGTTTTCCTCTAAGAGTTTTATAGTGTCTGGCCTTACATTTAGGTCTTTAATCCATTTTGAGTTTATTTTGTGTATGGTGTTAGGGAGTGTTCTAATTTCATTCTTTTACATGTAGTTGCCCAGTTTTCCCAGCACCACTTACTGAAGAGGCTGTCTTTTCTCCATTGTATATTCTTGCCTCCTTTATCAAAAATAAGGTGACCATATGTGTGTGGGTTTATCTCTGGGCTTTCTATCCTGTTCCATTGATCTATATTTCTGTTTTTGTGCCAGTACCATATTGTCTTAATTACTGTAGCTTTGTAGTATAGTCTGAAGTCTGGAAGCCTGATTCCTCCAGCTCCGTTTTTCTTTCTTAGGATTGCTTTGGCTATTCAGGGTCTTTTGTATTTCCATACAAATTGTGAAATTTTTTTGTTTTAGTTGGGTGAAAAATGCCATTGGTAGTTTGATAGGGATTGCATTGAATCTGTAGATTGCTTTGGGTAGTATAGTCATTTTCACAATGTTGATTCTTCCAATCCAAGAACATGGTATATCTCTCCATCTGTTTGTATCATATTTAATTTCTTTCATCAGGGTCTTATAGTTTTCTTCATACAGTTCTTTTGTCTCCTTAGGAAGGTTTAATCCTAAGTATTTTATTCTTTTTGTTGCAGTGGTAAATGGGAGTGTTTCCTTAATTTCTCTTCCAGATTTTTCATCATTAGTGTATAGGAATACAAGAGATTTCTGTGCATTAATTTTGTATCCTGCTACTTTACCAAATTCATTGATTAGCTCTAGTAGTTTTCTGGTGGCATCTTTAGGATTCTCTGTGTATAGTATCATGTCATCTGCAAACAGTGACAGCTTTACTTCTTTTCCAACTTGGATTCCTTTGATTCCTTTTTCTTCTCTGATTGCTGTGGCTAAAACTTCCAAAACTATGTTGAATAATAGTGGTGAAAGTGGCCAACCTTGTCGTGTTCCTGATCTTAGAGGAAATGGTTTCAGTTTTTCACCATTGAGAACGATGTTGGCCGTGGGTTTGTCATATATGGCCTTTATTATGTTGAGGTAAGTTCCCTCTATGCCTGCTTTCTGGAGGGTTTTTATCATAAATGGGTGTTGAATTTTGTCAAAAGCTTTTTCTGCATCTATTGAGATGATTATATGGTTTTTCTCCTTCCATTTGTTAATATGGTTTATCACATTGATTGATTTGCATATATTGAAGAATCCTTGCATTCCTGGGATAAACCCCAGTTGATCATGGTGAATGATCCTTTTAATGTGCTGTTGGATTCTGTTGCTAGTATTTTGTTGAGGATTTTTGCATCTATGTTCATTAGTGATATTGGCCTGTAGTTTTCTTTCTTTGTGACATCTTTGTCTGGTTTTGGTATCAGGGTGATGGTGGCCTCATAGTATGAGTTTGGGAGTGTTCCTCCCTCTGCTATATTTTGGAAGAGTTTGAGAAGGATAAGTGTTAGCTCTTCTCTAAATGTTTGATAGAATTGGCCTGTGAAGCCATCTGGTCTTGGGCTTTTGTTTGTTGGAAGATTTTTAATCACAGTTTGAATTTCAGTGCTTGTGACTGGCCTGTTCATATTTTCTATTTCTTCCTGGTTCAGTCTCTGAAGGTTGTGCATTTCTAAGAATTTGTCCATTTCTTCCAGGTTGTCCATTTTATTGGCATAGAGTTGCTTGTAGTAGTCTCTTAGGATGCTTTGTATTTCTGCGGTGTCTGTTGTAACTTCTCCTTTTTCATTTCTAATTTTATTGATTTGAGTCCTCTCCCTCATTTTCTTGATGAGTCTGGCTAAAGGTTTATCAATTTTGTTTATCTTCTCAAAGAACCAGCTTTTAGTTTTATTGATCTTTGCTATTGTTTTCTTTGTTTCTATTTCATTTATTTCTGCTCTGATCTTCGTGATTTCTTTCCTTCTACTAACTTTGGGTTTTGTTTGTTCTTCTTTCTCTAGTTCCTTTAGGTGCAAGGTTAGATTGTTTATTTGAGATTTTCCTTGTTTCTTGAGGTAGGCTTGTATTGTTATAAACTTCCCTCTTAGAACTGCTTTTGCTGCATCCCATAGGTTTTGGATCATCGTGTTTTCATTGTCATTTGTCTCTAGGTATTTTTTGATTTCCTCTTTGATTTCTTCAGTGATCTCTTGGTTATTTACTAACGTATTGTTTAGCCTCCATGTGTTTGTGTTTTTTACGCTTTTTTCCCTGCAGTTGTTTTCTAATCTCATAGCGTTTTGTTCAGAAAAGATGCTTGATATGATTTCAATTTTCTTAAATTTATTGAGGCTTGATTTGTGACCCAAGATGTGATCTATCCTGGAGAATGTTCTGTGCACACTTGAGAAGAAAGTGTAATCTGCTGTTTTGGGATGGAATACCCTATAAATATCAATTAAATCTATCTGGTCTATTGTGTCATTTAAAGCTTGTGTTTCCTTATTAATTTTCTGTCTGGATTATCTGTCCATTGGTGTAAGTGAGGTGTTAAAGTCCCCCAGTATTATTGTGTTACTGTTGATTTCCTCTTTTATAGCTGTTAGCATTTGCCTTCTGTATTGAGGTGCTCCTATGTTGGGTGCATATATATTTATAATTGTTATATCTTCTTCTTGGATTGATCCCTTGATCATTGTGTAGTGTCCTTCCTTGTCTCTTGTAACATTCTTTATTTTAAAGTCTATTTTATCTGATATGAGTATTGCTACTCCAGCTTTCTTTTGATTTCCATTTGCATGGAATATCTTTTTCCATCCCCTCACTTTCAGTCTGTATGTGTCCCTAGGTAGGAAGTGGATCTCTTGTAGACAGCATGTATATGGGTCTTGTTTTGTATCCATTCAGTGAATCTGTGTCTTTTGGTTGGGGCATTTAATCCATTCACATTTAAGGTAATTATCAATATGTTTGTTCCTGTTACCTTTTTCTTAATTGTTTTGGGTTTGTTTTTGTAGGTCCTTTTCTTCTCTTGTGTTTCCCACTTAGAGAAGTTCCTTTAGCATTTGTTGTAGAGCTGGTTTGGTGGTGCTAAATTCTCTTAGCTTTTGCTTGTCTAAAAAGCTTTTGATTTCTCTGTTGGAGCTGAATGAGATCCTTGGGGGGTAGAGTAATCTTGTTCGTAGGTCTTCCGTTTCATTGCTTTAAATATCTGGTGCCACTCCCTTCTGGCTTGTAGAGTTTCTGCTGAGAAATCCACTGTTAACCTTATGGTAGTTCCCTTGTATGTTATTTGTCATTTTTCCCTTGTTGCTTTTAATAATTTTTCTTTGTCTTTAATTTTTGTCAATTTGATTACTATGTGTCTCAGCATGTTTCTCCTTGAGTTTATCTGGCCTGGGACTCTCTGCGCTTCCTGGACTTGGGTGACTGTTTCCTTTCCCACGTTAGGGAGGTTTTCGACTATAATCTCTTCAAATATTTTCTTGGTTCCTTTCTCTCTCTCTTCTCCTTCTGGGACCTCTCTAATGCGAATGTTGGTGTGTTTAATGTTGTCCCAGAGGTCTCTTAGGCTGTCTTCATTTCTTTTCACTCTTTTTTTAAAATTCTGTTCTGTGGCAGTGAATTCCACCATTCTGTCTTCCAAGTCACTTATCTGTTCTTCTGCCTCAATTATTCTGCTCTGGATTCTTTCTAGTGTATTTTTCATTTCAGTTATAGTATTATCATCTCTGTTTATTTGTTCTTTAATTCTTCTAGGTGTTTGTTCTTTAATTCCTCTAGGTGTTTGTGAAACATTTCTTGCATCTTTTTGATCTTTGCCTCCATTCTTTTTCTGAGGTCCTGGATCATCTTCACTATCATTATTCTGAATTATTTTTCTAGAAGGTTGCCTATCTCCACTTCATTTAGTTGTTTTTCTGGGGCTTTATCTTGTTCCTTCAACTGGTACATAGTCCTCTGTCTTTTTATTTTGTGTATCTTTCTGTGAATGTGGTTTTTGTTCTACAGGCTGCAGGATTGTAGTTTTTCTTGCTTCTGCTGTCTGCCCTCTGGTGGATGAGGCTATCTAAGAGGCTTGTGCATGCTTCCTGATGGGAGGGACTGGTGGTGCATAGAGCTGGGTGTTGCTCTGGTGGGCAGGGCTCAGTAATAGTTTAATCTGCTTGTCTGCTGATGAGTGGGGCTGAGTTCCCTCCCTGTTGGTTGTTTGGCCTGAGACGACCCAGCCCTGGAGCCTCCAGGCTCTTTGGTAGGGTGAATGAGGGACTCTGGGAGGGCTCATGCCAAGGAGTACTTCCCAGAACTTCTGCTGCCAGTGTCCTTGTCCCTGTGGTGAGCCACACCTGTCCCCCGCCTCTGCAGGAGACCCTCCAACACTAGCAGATAGGTCTGGTTCAGTCTCCTATGGGTCACTGCTCCTTTGCCCTGGGTCCTTATGTGCACATGACTTAGTGTGTGCCCTGCAAGAGTGGAGTCTCTGTTTCCGCCAGTCCTGTCGAAGTCCTGCAATCAAATCCCGCTAGCCTTTAAAGTCTGAATCCAGAATTCCTCCTCCCGTTGCCGGACCACCATGTTGGGAAGCCTGACGTGGGGCTCAGAACCTTCACTCCAGTGGGTGGACTTCTGTGGTATAATTGTTCTCCAGTTTTTGAGTCGCCCACCCAGCGGTTATGGGATTTAATTTTATTGTGATTGTGCCCCTCCTACCATCTCATTGTAACTTCTCCTTTGTCTTTGGATGTGGGGTATCTTTTTTCGTGAGTTCCATTGTCTTCCTGTTGATTGTTCAGCAGTTCGTTGTGATTCCTGTGCTCTTGCAAGAGGGAGTGAGCACACGTCCTTCTACTCGGCCATCTTGAACCAATCTCCTCAAATAGTAGATGCTTTAAAGATCAGTTTGATTTGTTGATTGTATACAGTGTACATTGGAACAACCCTGCACTGAGCCTATTGATGATGACTTCTGAGAATATTTCAGAGCTGAGAATCACTAGTGACCACCCTGAGTGGCTATAATTGACGGGCTGGAAAACCAATAAGGATGATCAGCTCATTGGCAGCTGATGAATGGTGTTGGGCTGAAAGCAAATTGCTTCTCTACCTGCAGTTGCTTTCAAGTCCAATAAACGAAAAATGGGACCTTAACACAAAAGGCTTACTCAGCTTCTCTCACTCTTACAATCTGGACCTTGGTACTTCGTGTGCTCTCACACTATTTTCAAATTTCCACCTTGGTATTTCGTGTGGCAGAAGGGTTTGGGCAGTTCTATCACAGCTAGTCACTCCTGAATCAAGGCATTTCTGCCCTCAGAAACACCCAAGGCACGTTATCTGTCAGGTCACTGGAGTTTGAACTGCACCGCAGATATAAGATGTTTCAGTTTGTTGGGTTGTGTTTGTATGTGTATTTATAGCCACTTTGCATGTGCCCATGTCTTGTGTGTATAAATTTATGCAGTTGTGTGACTTCACACCACAGATGCTTTATAAATTACAAAGTTAACTTACACAATGAACTTAAGCTTCTATGTTTGTAAATGTGGTAACAACGTTAGGCTTCTATCTCTCACTGAATGCAAGTTCTTGGGGTTGTAGGGTGTAGAATTTTCCCCTCAGCTGGTCTCTCAGCTCCAGGTTAACAGATACAGTGAAATCAAGAATTTAAATGGCACAAAAAGCAAAACCAGCATTGTTTTACTCTACCATAGAGATGGGAGTATAGGAACCATTCTTCATTAGTTTGTAGCTAGAGAAAAGCCAGTCAGCATTGAGAACCCCAGCTATAAACGTTTTCACAATCTGTGATAGTGAGGGTGGTCAAGGGTGTGTGAGTTGAGCTGTCAGTCAAAAGAAAGATCTCTCTGATGTCTTGAGGGGGGAAACAATCCCTGTTTGAGGTTTAAGAAGGACTGGAAGTTGGGGATTATGTTTCTAATTAGGAGGCTCTTAAACGTGTGCTGTCACCTCTGGGCCATTGATACAACGATTGATTGTCTCTGTCTTCTATAGCTTGGAATTGCCATTGGGTTCTTGGTCCCTCCTGTCTTGGTACCCAACATCAAAGACCAGGACAAGCTTGCCTACCACATCAGCATCATGTTCTACATAATAGCAGGTGTGGCCACTCTGCTTTTCATCCTTGTCATCATCGGTAAGGTCATTAATAGGCTCATGGGGGTTGGGGAGGCAGGGAGGTCCTGCTGACTTGGGTGAGGACCTTGTGAATATGGCCCTAGAGCAGCATTCTAGGTCCCATGTAATCTATAAAATATATCTATAGAAACTGGAAGCCAGGCTTCCAATGGTCTTCAAATGTTTTAGCCTGAGTAGTTGCTGCCGATTCAGTGCTAGCTGGTCCTGTGTACTTTGTTAGCTGTTCAGTAAAGGTTAGTTGTAATTAACCAGTTCCCCAGTATGACCTCATTAGAATGAATGGGCAGCCTGCTGATCCCCTTGATGAAGCCCCGGTGAGCACTTACGATGTCACAGGCCCTGTGCTGAGTGTGCCTGATCTCACTGACTCCTCAATGGCCCTATAGGGGAGGTACCAGCATCAGTCTCACTTAACCAAGAGGAAACAGTGACTTACGAGGAGATAAGGGTATTATTCAAGATTAGACAGTAAGTAGCAGAGGCTGGATTCCAGCCTAGGCTTGTCTAAGTCCATACCCTAAATTTCTGGAACACAAGAAAACAAAATAGGACTGACCCACAAACACTAATACTTTCGTACATTCACCTGGGAATGCCTGGGGCCCACATTTTAAAATGCTTTTTTAAAATGTGTATAAGATACGCTCATTATGGAAAAAATCTAGAAAATACAAAAAAGCATAAAGAAAAGAATGACCATTAACTTAGCCTTGTACCTGTTAATCCCAACCACCAGCCCCAGAGAATTATTATTAATATTCTATGTATGTATATTTAATCATTGAGATATTTGGTTAATTTATATCCTTTTTTCTCTTCTGAGCGATATCACACGGGCTGTGATAAATTCAGAAAGAGCATAGTAGAGGTTTTCATTTTCAGTGAGTCATTTGTCTTTATAAGTTAACCAGCTGTCTTCCTAATATCTGAAAGTTCCACCTCACACGTTAAAGGTTTCATTCCTTCCTGCCGGCCTCAACTCCAGAGTCAAACAGTTTTATAATCATGTATCTCATCCAGCTATTCTCACTGTGTCATTCCCTCCCCGGGGTCCAAGCTGAGGAAGGGCTACCCGATGGCTTTTCAAAGCTCACAGGATCTCTTGGACGGAGAACTTGGTGTTCCTGGAAAGGTGAAAAGCCTTGAAGCTGTGGTTGAGAACAGGAAAGAACAATCTCGGCCAGACTTGAAGTTTCAAATTGTAATGTGCTCAGCTCCAAATTCTTGTGTTTGTAGCAGATGAGGGCCTGGTTCTTTGCAGAGATCCTGGAGGTAGGCCATTTCTACACTTTGCATTTTACTAGTAAGCACAGACGGTTGCTCATTGAATAAAGAGCTGAAAAATCTTATCCAAACTGTGGTTTGTGGTTGCCAAATCCTTGAGCAAACAGCTGCTGTTGCCGAGATTAAAAAAATCCTCTTGCCTTGATTTCTTTCCCCTTATAGAAGGGGAGGTGAACAGGCAAGACAATGGTTGAGAAGTACCCAGCGGTGGGAAGTTGCCCAGGACTGTTTCCGGAGAAGGAAGAAGCAGGGCTCTGAAGTCAGGGCTGGAGGGTTATCTGGATGGAGGGGGGGAGACCTTTGATCTTCAAGAGACTAAACCTCATTTCCAGAGCTTCCTCTAGCTGGAGGCAGTTTCCTGACCTTTCAGGGGTGTTCTCATGGGGGCTGGGGACACAACAAGGTGCTTATTTACTTGGACCCAATTGGGGGACCAATTTAGCCAAACAACTGGTTAAACTGATTTGGCCCCCAGAGAACTGAGCCGCAATCAATGCAGTCAAATGGATTGTACCAGTTGTACTGAAAATAGAACATAAAGCAAATGGTTTTCCCACTGTCCCTCCCCAGTCCTTCCTATCAGAGTGGTCACACCTACAGGAGCATGTGTTAATTCTCTGGTTTCTCATGGGGCAGATGTCTGATTCAGACTTCGAGAAACTAGGGATGGACTCCGGGTCTTTCCAATAGAAGAAGATCCTTCCCCTTGTTCAGGGAATGTTGATTGACAGCATGTGCCGGACTCTGCGCTCAGCATGGGCAGCGCAGTCCCCTCCCCCTTGGGGGGAGCCCTGGTGCTGAGTCCTTAACTGGGCTCACTAATCCCAGAGCCTCAGCTCTCACTTCCTTTCTATCCCCGTGTTACTACTGCATTTCTTCAGTGTTCTGCCGTATGTTATTCCCCGGTTGTTACTCGGCTGCTTGATCCTTGAATACTGCCTGGGAAGCCCAGTGATCGCAGCCGTCCAAAGGCCATTAAGAAAAAGTAATCCAAGGCACAGTCACGGAGCCACAGACAGTGAGATGCAGCTTCAAGAGAGGAGACTATAAAGGATTTCACTGAAGAATTAATATTTCCTTTTGGAGTCTTAGTTCCTTCTCAGATGAGGGAGTCAGCTCTCATCCATGTATCAGCTCTGCAGGGTGGGACCATAGGGATTTGCAGTGATCTCTCTGTTTCTTTCCTTTCAGTATTCAAGGAGAAGCCGAAACATCCCCCCAGCAGGGCCCAATCCCTAAGCTATGCCTTGGCATCCCCTGATGCTTCATACTTAAGTTCCATCGTCCGACTCTTCAAAAACCTCAACTTTGTGCTGCTTATCATCACCTATGGTAAGATACAGATGTGTCCAGGAGTGTAATGGAACTGGGAGTGTGAGAAGAGAGGCCTGATGTGTCTGTGCATCTTACTGTTTCCAAATCCCAAATGTATATGTAAAGTCATCGTTTAGGGTCAACCAGAAGAGACAGCTCTGTCTCAGGGTCTTTGATGTTGGGTTACCTAGACAACCATTCCTTCCCATATCAAGTTGTCTGGCAAAATGCCTGCTGATCCTCCGAGTCTTATCTCAGTATGACTGCTGTAAAGCAGTATTAGGTGACCTTTCCTCTTTTATTGTGCTGTTCCTGGTACATCTTAACACTTACCATTAAAAAAAAAAAAAGATTATTTCCAGGTCTGTTTTCCCACTAAACTGGGAACTCCCTGAGAGTAGGGATTTATGTCTTTTTATCTTTATAATTCCTCAGCAGTGGCCAGCCTGGAGTAGATACTCCAACAGTTATTAAATGAGTGATTGAATGAACGAGTGGATGGATATTTATATGAGTCTTGTGACATGAATCACTCTCCAGCCAATCCTTCATCTTGGAACAGTGCTCCTTTTTTACCTGAATGCAAGACAACATCCCTCTTTCATTTCATTTTCTTGGCTTTGGTAAGATAAATTTCAATATTTATGCTGGTGTATTGGCTTGCCTTTCCAGCAAGGTGTTTGCTGCATCTTCAGTCTAACGTTTAATGAGAATGTTGTTCTAGACAGGGGCAAGGACAGAACCTCAGGGCATTCCATTAAAGGTGTCTTTACAGATCCACCCAGCTCTGCTGCTATCCAGCCTACCCTTGACCATTTAACCCTCCAGTTTGTTTGATTAAAATCAAGAGTATATCATGCTCAGTAACCAGAAGAAGAAAAGAAATGAGATTGGTTGACGTGACTTATTCTTAGTGAAACCCCAGTTGGCTATAACCTCACGTTTTCTCTAGGCTCCCAAACTGTATCTTACAACAATACTAGCATTTAACTATGTGCCAAGACTTTTTATATATTATTTTATTTAACTCTCACCACACCAGTGAGAGGTAAATAGTATAATTTTCCCCATTTAACAGATGAGGAAACAAACTCAGAGAGATTAGGTAATAGCTCAAGAACACACAGTTTTCAAAGGGCAGAGCCAGGATTCAAGTACAGATTTGTCAGACTCCAAAGCCTATACTCCTGATCCGTGATTGCCTATGCTCCTTCCTTGAATTGTACCAGGGCTTCACTTTAGGCTTATCAATGCCCTTCACCTGAATTAAAGTGTTTATCTGCTGAAGCATTAGATAAGAGGTGGTATCATCCACAGTAGAGAGGCACACCTGGTTTTTCAGGCGTATGCACAGATTAGGTGACCTCTCATCTGGAATAGCCCCAGGTACCCACGTTAGTCTCCAGGGCCTCTAGTCTCCATTCTTCCTTCTCTCCAGCTTCTCAGTTCTGAGTATGTCTCTGCATTCATTCACAAAACAAAGAGAAAGTTTCCAATACTTAGGATGGCCAGCTAAAGATATTATGAGTTGCCCATCACTGAGAGGTATTCAAGTGTAGGTGGAACAACCACTTAGTGAGGATATTGTGGGGAACATCAGGCTATAGATGGATAGTGAAACCTGATGATCTTTGGGTTCCCTTCCAGACTCAGGATTCCATGCCTCTAAGAACTTTCACTTTTCCCTAGAGTTAAACATCTTGAGTGCATCAACCTTTGACCACCATAAACCTTACGGCATCTGACAACAGGGCATTTGAGGCTTACCTTGGAACCTCAGGGCAGATGAGTGCTTAATAAATATCTTCTGTGAACGAGAGTGGTGATGGTGGCAATAACCGGGCAATGGCCTTATTCCAGAGGCTGAGGTCTTCAGTTCTGGACGCTGTTTATGGCAGGGTCAGGTCACTGACCCATGATAGCAAGAAATAAGAACAAAATGTACCAGGAACAGTGCTGCTTCTGGTCGCTGTGGCTCAGCTCTGGGCCATGCTCTAGGGGCAAAGCAACTCCTTTTCCTTCCATCTTGTACGGCTGGTTGCTTATATGGTCTTCAATCTGGCAGAGTGGCGTTAATCCTATGGTCTGGACACTCTGCCTTAATCTATTTGGTTAAGTGATAACACAGGGAATAAATGGGTTAGCACCTCTGGAATGGTGGAGTGAGGACCTTGCATCGTCTGTTCCTCCGTGAAAACAAGAACAACACTGGCAGACATTATCAAAATCAGTTGTTTCAGGGTTCTTAACCAAAGGCTTGAAACAATCCAGTGAGCATCTATTCAAGACAAATATCTAAATAACAGTAAAGTAGCAAGCTTTGTATTTTAACTTGTCCTATTCCGATCCCCTCTTCCAGGCTCTGTGGTAGCCTTGAAAACCAGCAGCCTCCCAGACATGGTAGCTGTGAAAACTAGCAGCCTCACAGCCACTGGAGGGGGCCAAACAATTATGGAGCTCCCCCAGAAGTCCCATCCCTAGGTCACTATTTGACTTCTGTGGCAGTTCCCTGCAAAGGCCCCATTCAGAGGATTTGCCTATATTTGACCTGACTCAGAGCTTTCTCAGTGGGAAAGCGCTATTTCCAGGGCATTTGTTGAAAGCGATCACTGTTTAACATCACAGCTGCCTGAGGTAGCAATACCGGTTGGTGTAATCAAGAGGCTGACCAAAGATGTTGAAAGGAAAATCTGGAGAATGAGATGTCCAGGGGGCTTTGGAAAGCTCTGACATATTCTTAGGAATCTAGAAATCCACATGCACATGCAGAGTTGTGCACATGCCCAGGAAAGACCCGAGAAAGCCCTGAAGTCTCACCTCTGGCTGAACTTGAGGCTCTGTGTAAGCAGAAAGGGAGGGCTAAGGCAGAGTTGTCACCACCCTGCTGGAGCATCACAGGCGAGTCCCAATGCACACATAGAGGTCCTCAGCAAAGGTGGGAGACTTGTGGGCTTAAAGTATTTAAGGAAATCCCTGTCTAATCATTAGCTCAAAACTAAGCTAGTGGAGCAGAAACCTCAGTGGCTGCACATGACAAAGAACACAGACTTTACAAAATGAGTCCAGGAAAGTCAGTGAACAAACAGCAGCAACAGTAACAAATCCTGGGGCAAGAGGAGAATCTCATTTCTAGAGTTGACATTATATTTAAAATGTCCAGTTTCAACACAAAAATATGAGACATGCAAAGAAACAGGAAAGCAGGGCCCATACATAGTTAGAAAACTGTTCCTGAGGAAGCCCAGAGGTTGGACATAACAGAAAAAGATAGTAGCTCAGCTATTATAAGTATATTCAAGAACTAAAGGAAACCAGTGTGTAAAGAATGAAAGAAAAGTAGAGAATGATGTCTCACCAAATAGGGAATATCAAGAAAGACAAATCAAAAAGAACCAAATATAAATTCTAGAGTTGAAAATACAATAACTGAAATGAAAAACTCACTAGAAGGTTCAGCACTAGATTTGAGCTGGCAGAAAAAAGAATCAGTTAACTTGAAGATAGGTCAAATGCAATTATCCTGTCTGGGGAACAGAAAGAAAAAAGAAAGAAGAAAAATGAGCAGATCCTCATAGACCTGTGGGAAACCATCAAGCATACCAACACATGCCTAACAGGAGTCCCAGAAGAAGAGGAGAGAGAAACAGGGTGGAAGTAAATTGCCATTAAATTGAGACGGTGCTAAACTAGAAAAACAGTTCACTTCTGTGCCTCTGGAAGCATTTGACTCGGTTGTGTATAGATAGAATTTATTAACATTTTTCTCAAAGGCCTGAGGTGATCCCAGTGAGGAGTTAAACTAATCTGGTTGTTTGTACACATTTCATTATAGTCAGAGAACCACAAGCCTTATTTTTGTGGTATAGAATTAGACTTGGTGACAGGGATCTTTGCCAACAAGGAAATGGTTCTTAGGCTGAATCACAGATTTGGGAAAACATGTTATTGAGCCTTTACTCTGTGTCAGGCACCATGTGAAGTGCTTCATATGCATTATCTCATTTAATCTTCAAAAGAAACCCATGAACTAGGTGTTCAACTGCTCCATTTTATACCTGAAAAAACTGAGGCTCTGATTGAGCTCCTTGTCCGTAATTAGACAGCTAGCAAGCAACAGAGCTTAGATATAAACTTCTGTCTGTCTGAGATCAAAGCCTATCTTCCTAACCACCGCACCATTTCGCCTTCCCGTGCAGAAAGGAGCCTCTTGGAGACAGAGCCAGGGGTCTGTTTTCAGCCTCACTCGACTGAGTAGCCACTGGGTCTATCTAGCAGGGGTGGTAGTGGTGTATGTCCTTCCTCAGATTCAGTCCTCAGACCAATGGCCTTTCTTCTGAGATGAGGGTCTGGAGTTCTGGGGTTTAGAAGCAGGACCTATACCTACACTGACCGGCCATCTTTGGGACTTGGGGATGGTGAGGTTTCATCCGTAGTGTGTCTCTCTAAGGGTTACAGGTCATGTAAAGGCAGTGTTTGGCACTCAGTCCACCTAAGAATCCCTGCTTTCTTCTCCCACTATATCTTTGCTCCAGATTAAAAATGCACACACAACCAAAAAAACCCTCTATAAATTCAACTAAATCCTTTGAGACCTCCCAGAATTCCTCCCACCTTCCATGCAGTTTCAGGTTGAGCTTTGAAGAGGGAAACGGTTCACAGTTTATATATACACACATATAACCATGTAGTGCATATGTACATTATATAGTACATATGATGTTCCTACTTTCCTCTGAATTATAAACACTTAAGAGCATGTAGTTGGGAATCAAGCAGTTGATAGTGTTTCATGGAGGTATTTGCTGGATCTGGGTGGACATGTTTTGGAGTAAGAGCCTTGACTGGGGGACCCGTGAGTTCAGAGTTGGTACATAAGGAATATAAGGTCTAAGTTTTAGTGTCAGCTCTGCTAATTACTGAGTGTACCACCTTCACCCATCCTGTGCCCATCGTGTGCCTCTCTAAGAACCACCCCTCAGAAAAGAGTAATAACATTTGCTTCCCATTGGAGTTCCCTGGATGGAAATGAAAGCTTTTAAAGTAATTGTGAATCAAAACACTGTGTGCAGCCACAATGCTGTTGTGTTGGTAAACTTGCCCATTTCCTACAGTCTTTTTGTTTTTTTGAATGAACTAGATTTCCACACGTAGGGAGTAGCTCTCGTGCAGCTGGTGGGATGTCCAGTATTGTACTGGTAGTGACTTTCCAAGTGCTTCTCCAAGCTGCTGAGTCAGCTGCCCCGAGCTAAGGTGCGGTGATACAGTAAAGGCTTTGGAGGAATGCCAGTGCCGCTGCCTTTTCCCCATGGGCTTCTGGCCACACTCTTAGAGGTAGGTTTCAGACATAAATTAAGGGCCATCCGGCTAAGTTGGAATTTCAGATCCACAACAAATTCTTTTTTAGTATAAACATGTCCCACAACTATTTGAAGCATTCTTATGCTGAAATTCAAATTTAATTGGGTGTGCTGTTTGTTTTTGTTTTTTTCCTAAATCTAGCAGCCCAATTTAGAGGGAAGGAGGTGCAGAGGCTGGGTTTGTGCTTGATGTTGCTGAAATATCACAGGAATGAGAAACTACCGCCGCCTCTAGCAAAATACCCTCCCTATTCTAACATGGCACCGCAGGAAGACACAGGGCTGGAAGCAGATTCTCAGTGGGTCCACCAGAGCCTGGGGCTGGGCAGGTCCTGTGGTGAGCGTCAGCCACGGGGCGTGGGGTGGGGTGAAGTAAGGACCTTTCTTTGGCTCCTCCTCGGATCTCCAGGCCTTGCTTTCACATGGCTTCCCTAACGTCTTTGCATTGATGACGAATGCCTGCCCGTGGTAAACAGATTGGTGAAAGGCTCCTCTTCTGGAGAGTGGCCTCCAAGGGATTACTCTTCCCTGTCATCCCCCAGCCTTGCCTCCAGCTATGCTTCTGAAGAATCTGTGCAGTGTTGGGCATCTGAATTCAGAGCCTCAACATGTGTCCTGAGGACACCTTTCCTTTCCTTGGGGCTCTCAAAGGCTTTACACTGCCCGACCTGGGCAGGGGCTTTGTGCCCCCTCAAGATGCTGGCTTCAGGGTGGGTATAAGATCCTTCTGGGATTCCCTGGAGCTTTGCCGAGGTCAGGCTGGCCCTTTAAAAAGAGGGTTTCCTACAAGTTCAGAAAGGACAAAAGGGAAATGAACACAGAGTAACCAGAACCCAGAGATGGGATCTGGGATCAGTGTTTCCCACGCTGGCCTGATGATAGAGTCCCCTGGGGTGCTGGGTGGCGTGTGCCTCGATTCCTGCCTCTCTTCTGGAAAGTCAAATTCAGATAGTCTGGTCCGGGCCTGGGAATCTGCTTTTCACAAGCATTCCTGGAGATTCTGGTTTGCAGCAGGGTTGAGAACCTCTAAAGTAGGTGTGCTATGGGTGATTCTCTTGAAGCCCCTTCCCATCCCAGCTGCCTCCATGTTAACCCCAGCCTCTGACAGCCTGGACCTGGTCTGTGATCTTCCTATGCCCAAGGCCATTTATCCCCAAGTTTAAGAAATGCCAAGGGTTTTTGTTGTGTTGTTGTTAAAATGCGGATTCCTAGCCCCAATCCAGGGGAATCAGATTTAGTTGGTCCAGGGTGCAGCCCAGGAATCTGCATTTTTAGACTCTGAGGCTTTCTAATGCCAGTGGTTTCTAAATGCCACCACCCTTTGAAAAAAATTAGTCTTGACACAGGAGAGAAACTCAGAGTGATGACAAGTCAGTCCCTTCTGCCTTCCTAAAGCTCACCCCCTCAGTGACCTGCACTTCTCCCAGGTGGCTGATACCAGGGGTGACCAGGCCTTTCAGGGGCCATCACATTTCCTCACCTGGCAGGCTTACCTTGTTGGGGATGATCATACCCGAATATAACACAGTCACCTGCATTCCTGTAAGAGGTACTTATGCACAGGGCAGAGCACACATTTCATTCCTGCCCTTCAGTGTGGACACCGGAACCTTTGGTTTGGGCAGTGGAGAGGACTTGTGCCGTTTAACTGTGTCTGGCAACCTTTGGCAGTATGGGAGGGACATCTAGATTCAAGAGTGATTCAGAATTTCTAATTCCTTTAAGGTTGGACTGTAGAAAGAATTGGAAAGAATGGTAGCCTTCCAGGGTGAACCCCTGCTCCCCTCCACATCCTCCCTACCTTAGCCCTGATTCCTTCTCCTGTCTGGCTGGGAGCAGGGGATGGTTACTGGTAAACCAAACTAGTCTAGCAGAGCCAGTAGGTCTCAAACTTTGAGGCTTATCAGAGTTACCTGGAGGGCTTGTTCAAACACAGATTGCCTGAGGAACCCCACTCCCAGTGTCTACAGCAGGAGGTCTGGGTGGGGTCAGGATTTGCATTTCTAACAAGCTGCCGGGGATGCTGATCTGGAAGTGATTTCTCTAAACCTTTAAGCCTCACAAAGCTGCTCAGCCTCTATAGCCTGGGTTAGCCTGATCAGGACTGTTTCTCCACATTTTTCAGGGTCAGGAAAGTGCTGGTGTTTGAAGTGGGGTTTTTTTCTCCCAGTCCTCCTGGATTTCGCAGTTTCCTGAGGATTCTGCCCTCCTCGTTCATTCCAGGTGGGCACAAGCTGAGCTTGACCTCGTGTATGCCCAGGCCCCTGGCCCTGTTAGGCTGAGGGGCAGGAAGGGGGCTGAGTTCATCCTCCTCCCTGCACGCTTCTCCCCGACACCCGCCCACATTTCAGGAATGTGTCTCCTTGTGGGCTCTCTTGACCCAGGAATGGAGTTTCCGAGTGGCTGGGTGTGTGGTATGAAGGTGAGGCGGGTATGCTTGTTGGGTGAGAAGTTGCCGAGAGTCTCAGAGTCCTCCTGACCATGAGTGTGGCAGTTGCAGTCACAGTTGGTGACACCTCTGGGTTTGCCGACTGACTGTGGCCCTGTGCCCCTCAGGCGGTGGCATTGAGCTCAACCTTGTTGCATCCCTGAGGTGACCTGGCTGGGAGAGGCTGGGGCACGAAATTGCCAGTAACCTGAGCTGGGGAAATCATTGAGGATCAGTTCTGTAAGGTTATGAAATCAAAGGTTTAAGATGGAGGACCTGGAGTCCATACAGTCTGGGTTTGAATCGAACCCTGCCTCTTACTACCCGTGTGATGGTGGGAAGGGCAAACCAAACTCCCTTCCCCATTTTGCAGGAGAATTTGACCTTCACTTAACTTTGTATCTCATTCCTCCAGGAACCTGACAAAGGGAGTAAGTCAACTGCATTTAGGCAACACATTGCTTCTGATAAGAATGACCTATTGTGATATAAATGACTGCAAGTGAGCTGGGCGATCTTCTTACCCCTGTTGGGAAGCCATTCTTTGTGCTTCTCTTTCCACTGGCCTGTCCTTTATGGAGATCCTGGTAGCTATGCCTGTGGACGAGTCACAAGCAATAGTGGCTCCTGGGAAGGGTTAAGCCAGGGTGGGTGCCATACCACCTTTCTCTGTGTTGAGCTGTCACCTCGGGGGCAAAAGAGAATAGCTTCTGAATGGCTGTATGGACTGGGGTTCTGTGGACTGGCTCCGGTGAAGAGGAGCTCCCGAGGCTGCCCTGTCTATGAACTGTGTCCTCTCTTACATGCTGCTAAGTGGACCTAATGCCAGGTGTGCCAGTGGTAGTTGTGTGAGCCTCAAAATTAGTCAAAATTAAAAAGACTCCTGGTGGGCCTTCCAGAGTAACCTCTGTATTTGTTTTTAAAATCTGTGTGCATTTTTCTTACCTACAAAATGGGAATGAGAATATTAGCTACTTTCTAGGATTATTATGAGGATTGTAAGGTGTTTAGAAAAGTGCCTAGTACATAAGTGTATGCTACTGCCATCACCACCACCATCACCACCACCATTACCATCATCACCACCGTCACCACTACCACCAGCACCATCACCACCATCATCATCACCATCATTATGAAGGGAGGGCAGAAGGCCCTTCTCCTTTGGATCAGTTTCAGTCTCATCTTAGTTACTAAGTCACTGTATGGCTTTTGACAAATAACCTTATCTTCTAAGGACAGATTCTTACAGTATATGCTAGGTGCCCCATTTATTTCTTGGATGAATCAATAAATTAGGAGAGTCAACTAAATGCTCTTTAGGGTCCTTTATGGTTTTTTTTTTTTTTTTTTTAATTTGTTTTTCAATTTTTTTTTTTTTTTAAAGTTACATTTAGTTGCCTTGGAAATATATTTATTTATTTTATTTTATTTTTGACTGTGTTGGGTCTTCAGTTCGTGCGAGGGCTTTCTCTAGTTGCGGCAAGCGGGGGCCACTCTTCATCGCGGTGCGGGGACCACTCTTCATCGCGGTGCGCGGGCCTTTCACTATCGCGGCCCCTCCCGTTGCGGGGCACAGGCTCCAAACGCGCAGGCTCAGTAGTTGTGGCTCACGGGCCCAGCTGCTCCGCGGCATGTGGGATCTTCCCAGACCAGGGCTCGAACCCGTGTCCCCTGCATTAGCAGGCAGATTCTCAACCACTGCGCCACCAGGGAAGCCCCCCTTTATGGTTTTGAATATAAGATTTTGTGTGATGTTGAATCTGAGAAAAAAGTTGGAGGGATGTGGAAAGAGGTGAGAATCTACCTGCAGAGGGAGTGTTGTCAGGGGTCAGAGGTCTGGAGCATTCTGGTGAGAGGACAGGTCATCAGGAGGAGGTAGAAGGGGTCCAGTACTTCTGCTGGCCCCTTAGGTCAGGCCAGCGCTTAAGAGGAATGTAGATGGCTCTGACTTGGGAGTAATACTTTCTGGAGCCTGTGTTTCCAGGACAGGGATAAAGGGATGAGAGGGCAGTGGTGTGTGGCTAAGAAGAGGTTCAAATGGTTAGTTTTGGTTGTTTTGGAGTATTTCTTCTTGAAACACTACCTCCAGTGGCAACAAGGATGAGGATTTCTTTCTTTTTTTTTTTTTTTAATTTTTCTAGATTATACTCCATTTAAAGTCATTAGAGAGTGCTTGGGTTTTTTTTTTTTTTTTTTTTAAGATAGTAATCATCTTTTCTTTTTAAATTTTATTTATTTATTTTTGGCTGTGTTGGGTCTTTCGTTTCCGTGTGAGGGCTTTCTCTAGTTGTGGCAAGCGAGGGCCACTCTTCATCGCGGTGCGCGGGCCTCTCACTATCGTGGCCTCTCTGGTTGCGGAGCACAGCCTCCAGACGCGCAGGCTCAGTAGTTGTGGCTCACGGGCCCAGTTGCTCCGCGGCATGTGGGATCTTCCCAGACCAGGGCTCGAACCCGTGTCCCCTGCATTGGCAGGTGGATTCTCAACCACTGCACCACCAGGGAAGCCCAAGGATGAGGATTTCTGGCCTCCCTCACCACTGTGGGGAGAAGCCCGCAATGGCCCCAACAGGAGAATGACCCTAATACTGTGTTTCTCCCTCCCTCCTTCAGGTCTGAATGCTGGTGCTTTTTATGCCTTGTCCACTCTGCTGAATCGCATGGTGATCTTGCACTACCCGGTAAGGGTGTTCCCTAAGCTTGCTGGGCCCTGAGAGAAGGAGGTTTCTGGTCTGTCTGGGCAGGAGCTGGGGTGGCAGCGTGGTATGGTGTGTGCTTCTGAGATTTGGAGGGAGGCGGCCCTGGGTCTCAGCCCCAGCTCCGGTGGTCCTTAGCTGTGTAATAAGCTGGTTAGTGCCTTGAGCTCTCATTCTCTTTTCTGTAAAGGAAGCCTAATTACTTACTGAAAGATTGATTTTAGGATTAGAAAGTAAATAATAAGGTTTATATATGTAAAGCGCATAGCATGGTGCCTGGCAACACAGTAGGTAAACATATATACACATAGAATCACATATGAAATAAACTTAGCTGTGAAATATGGGCAAGATTTAATTTTAAAGTCTTATTTGCTCAGCAGAAAGCATGTTTTAAATGTTTCCAGAACCAGCGAGGGCTGGATACTGGGAATGGGACACTGAGTATCCTGGAGTCGGGATCCCGGGTCCAGCCCTCTTCTGAAAGGTTGAGGGTCTCACGCTTGTGGGAGGGGTGAGCCATCGTGGCTGAGCGTTCCAGTGTTGGAGGTTGACAGGTCTGAGTTCACATCCTGCCTCTGCTCTTACTAAAGGCCTCATGACCTTGGGCTAGTAGGTTAATTTCACTGTGCCTCAGTGTCTTCATCTGTAAAATGGAGAATATTGATTAACCTTCTGGTGGGGAATTAGGAGAATTAAATGAGATGATGCTATAAAATCCTGGCTTTGAATAAACGCTCAAAAATATATAATTATTATCTTCCTATCTCTTCAAAAGTGATAACTGAAAAAACCTAAGTATGGAATGTTTGGATATACATAATTCAGTTTTTCCATCTGTGAAACGGGAATAATGATAAAGGTTTGCTATAAGGTTTACATTTAAAGAAATCCATCTAAAAGTGGTTTCTAAGGACAGAATTTGGTTCACCCCAGCATCTAGTATAATGCACACACATCCAGGGTTATATTATGTTGGGAGGAGCAATTATTCTAGGATTCTCTCTCCACTGGCAGCTTCTTACAGGCCATCTTGTCCTGATACTTTCTGAGAATCGGCTCTAATGAAGCCGGAGTTACTTGCCTTTGCCCCTTTGCCCTCTGCTGACTGCACCCTGTCAGATATCTTGTCCCATCACTGAGCAGTCACTGGGGCTGTGGTTTCCCCAGGGCGAAGAAGTGAATGCTGGAAGAATCGGCCTGACCATCGTCATTTCAGGAATGCTTGGGGCTATGATCTCAGGTATCTGGCTGGATAGGACCAAAACCTACAAGTAAGTGACTCTTCCTCTTGGACTGAATCGGGGACCCTTGTCTTGAAATGACATATTCATTAGCAACACGGCTCCAAAGATGTGGGTTTCGTAGCTGGGGGTCTGAGTGGTCAAGTGGGGAGTTCAAATGTATCTTCTCTGAGCCTCAGTTTCCCCATTTATAAAATGAGGGAAGCAATGCCTGCCCTGTGGGGATCGTAGGAAGGTTAGAGATAAGGCACATGAGGCCTGTCAGAGTTCCATCCCCCAAGTAGCTTGTGGAAGGAGCAGAGGAAGGAGAAAATAAATGTGGAAAAGCATCAACAGTTGGACAGTTCGTGGAAACTCCACAGAGTGGGGACGAGGAGGTGGTTCCCCTGCCCTGTTCCCATAGCTCCCCTGTGGAGCCCATGGGGTTAACCAAGGTGCTCTGTGCTTCCAACAATTTACAGTGTGTTATTTTGCAATTGCTTCCACTTCATTGGTAAGTATTACGACATGCTTTAGTCCTGATTGCCCAGTGCATTTCTAATAGCCACGAAGATTTTAGTGGATGTCAGGCTAATCCAGGACGCTTACTAAAAATACAGATTCCTGGGCCCCACCCTCATGGATGCCAATTCAGTAGGGGAATCTGCATTTATAAAAATCAACCCGGATGCCTCAATTCAGTAGCCAGCCTTGAGGAAAATGCTCTGGAAACAGAGGCCCAACTTGTGTCTTTCTTGTGCTCCGCATGCACTGGGCACTCAATTAATGCTGGCCAGTAGGGCAGCTGCCAGGCCAGAGTTGTCCTGCTCTGGGGCCGATCAACATTCTGGGCTGCTTTGTCAAGGCCTCCAAAGTTCCCAGTGTCTGGAGGCAACAGACAGTCGCAGACCTGTTCTCTGCCACACAGATCCGCTTGTGAGGCTCTGGTCAGACCAGGGCTCTCTCTGTCTGCCTTTGTCAAAGGCCACCCCTGGGGATGTGGCTGCCTGGCTTGACACGACGAGGAGCCCAGCTGGGCTTAATTACTGCTGGTGGAGCTGGGCTGCCGCCTCGTCTTTGCCATATGTCAGTTGTTTGCTTTGGGCAGTGAGGACTGGCCACTCCCGAACCAGGGCACAGCAGCGTCCCCTTTTCTGGGCTTGCTGTGTGGCAAGAGAAGGGAGGGATTGGAATGTTGCCTGGGCGGGGATGTGGGCAGCCAGATGATTCAGGTGAACTAGAAAATATGGTGAAAATACAGGGAAAGGTCTGGGGAGGACACTGCAGAATCCTGCTGCCACCAGTTCCTAGTGTCACTGCATCCTGCAGTCAGCATGGGACAGTCTTCTCCCTGCTCTACTACTTAGGCAGAGAAAGGGTGAGAGAGCTCTGTCATCTGGTCATTTTGGTGCCAGTTTCCTTTTCCCTGAGCCTCCCAGATTTGTCCTGTTTGGTTTGGAGGCTGGAAATTGGATGGTCAGGTCCCTTTATCTCTGGCTGAGACTACAGTTTTGTAGACAGGCTAGTGGTTTAAGAAGAAGCTATATGTAAACAAATATGGGAAAGATGAGCTTGTGGGGTCAGTGAGGGAGATGGGTGTCCTTGGAGTTGGGTTCTGCAGAGGGGGAGGGACTGGATGTGGGGAGCAGGGGGAGGAGGGATGAAGCTCCTCTGCCCTCAGCAGCTGCTTTGAGGACCCAGGAGGGAAGGGCATCCTTCAGAGGCTGTTGGTCTTTTCCAAAGATGCAGCCCCATCCTGTGTTAGTATTCCTGTGTGTGGGAGTAGAGGGAGCACAGGTTTCAAATCCAACCTCTGGGTTCGAATCTTAGCTGTGCACTTCCTGGGCAGGTGACTTTGGACAAGTAACTTGACTGGTCTGAGCTCAGTTTCCTCATCTGTCATATTAGGAAGAGTCATACATCTCTTTTTTTCCTACCAGTTTTATTGAGATATAATTGACATACAGCATTGTATAAGTTTGAGGTATACAGCATAATGATTTGATTTACATACATCATGAAATGATTGTCGTGATAAGTTTAGTGAACATCCATCATCATATATAGATACAAAATTAAAGAAATAGAAAAAAAATTTCATGATGAGGACCCTTAGGATTTACTCTCAACAACTTGCGTGTATAACATACAGCAGTGTTCATTATATTTATCGTATTGTACATTACATCCCTAGTACTTACTTACAACTGGAAGTTTGTACATTTTGACTGCTTTCTTCCAATTCTCCCTCCCCCTACCCCATCCCCACCTCTGGTAACCACAAATCTGGTCTCTTTTTCTATGAGTTTTTCTATGAGTTTGCATGCTTGTTTGTGTTTGAAGTATTATTGACCTACTACACTATGTTAGTTCCTATACACAACATAGTGATTTGATGTTTCTATACATTTCAAAATGATCCCCAAGATAAATCTAATTTGGATCTGTCACCATACAAAGAGATTACATAGTTATTGACTGTATTCCCCACACCATACATTTCATTCCTTTGACTCATTTATTTTCTAACTGAAAGTTTGTACCTCTTAATCTCTCTCACCTGTTTCTTTCCTCTCCCCCATTCCTTCCCCTCTGACAACCATCTGTTTGTTCTCTGTATCTGTGACTCTGTTTCTGTTTTGTTTGTTCATTTGTTTTGCTGTTTAGATTCCACATATAAATGATATTATATAGTATTTGTCTTTCTCTGTCTAAATTATTTCACTTAGCATAATATCATCTAGGTCCATACATGTCGTTGCAAATGGCAAGATTTCATTCTTTTTTATGGCTGAAATATATGTATATGTACCACATCTTCTTTATCCATTTGTCTGTTGATGGGCACTTAGGTTGCTTCCATATCTTGGCTATTGTACATAATGCTACAGTGAATATAGGGGTAGTACATATATCTTTTTGAATTAGTGTTTTCATTTTCTTGGGATAAATGCTCAGGAGTGAAATTGCTGGATCATCTGGGTGTTCTATTTTAAAATTTTTCTGAGGAATCGCCGTCCTGTTTTCCATAGTGGCTGCACCAATTTATATTCCCACCAGCAGTTCACGAGGGTTCCCTTTTTCATGTACTTGTTGGCCATCTGTATGTCTTCTTTGGGAAAATGTCCATTCAGATCCTCTGCCCCCTTTTTAATTGGGTTGTTTGTTTTTTGATGTTGAGTTGTATTAGTTCTTTGTATATCTTGGATATTAACCCCTTATCAGATATGTCTTCTCCCATTCAATAGCTGGCCTTTTAATTTTGTTGATAGTTTCCTTTGCTGTGCAAAAGCTTTTTAGTTTGAAGTAGTCCCATTTGTTTGTTTTTTGCTTCTCTTTCCCTTGCCTGAGGAGATATATCAAAAAAAAATTACTAAGACTGATGTCAAACACTATACTGCCTATATTTTCTTCTAGAATTTTTGTGGTTTCAGGTCTTAAATTTAAGTCTAATCCATTTTGACTTTATTTTTCTGCATGGTGTGAGAGAGTAGTTGAGTTTGATTCTTTTGTGTATAGCCGTCCAGTTTTCCCAACACCATTTATTGAAGAGTCTGTCTTTTCCTCATTGTATGTTCTTGCCTCCTTTGTCATAGGTTAATTGCTCACATAAATGTGCGTTCATTTTTGAAACGCTATTCAGTTCCATTGATCTGTGTGTCTGTTTTTTGCCAGTACCATACTATTTTGATTACTATAGCTTTGTAGTATAGTTTGAAATCTGGGCAAACTGATACTTCTAGTTTTGTTCTACTTCCTTAAGATTGTTTTGGCTATTTGGGGTCTTTTGTATTTACATACAAATTTTAGAATTATTTGTTCTAATTCTGTGAAAAATTTCATTAGTGTTTTGATAGGAATTGCATTGAATCTGCTGATTGCCTTGGATTAGGTTGTTTATTTGAGATTTTTTTTTTTTGTTTCCTGAGACAGGCTTGTGTCACTATAAACTTGCTTCTTAGAACTGCTTTTCCTGTGTCCCATATATTTTATTATTTAATTAATTAATTAATTAATTATTTTGACTTGAAATATTCTTTATTTTGTAAACATCTGTGTTTAAAATAGATGAACCCTGCTCACAATTCATATCCTGGACCCAAGACACAGCACACAAAGTTCACAGGGAGGTGGTGGGGCTCAGGAGCAGGTGGAGTGCCTGGGGCTGTGCCGAGTCTCAAGACAACAGGTGCAAAGGTGGTGAGGAGTCAACAGGCAGGCACACCTGCTCAACAGTCTGGCACACCTGCTCAACAGTCTAAGGCCAGGTCCCAGGCTACCTCCGGGACCGGAGAAGTTTAGGGGTGAGAGGCTGACTCTGGTACCTCATGAGCATAGCTGCACCCTAAAATCCCAACCCCTCTCCTGCCCCATACCTCTCCCCAGCTGTGGCCGTTATGGATGGGGCTTCTCAGGCCATAGAATCCTAACCCCAAGTTTTCCCTTCCAGAACCCCTAGGGTACAGTAAAAATATAGTCCCTCTTCCCTGAGGGGGCTAGGAGAGAAAGGCAATGGTGCTCGGCCAGATCTTCAGGGAAAGCAGCGACACTGACCACAGGTTGGAGCCAATGGCCAGTATAACTTCCCCTCCCTCGAGTCCCTGGCTGAGGGCACACTGAGAGTTGGCACTGCTGACCTCCCCACCCCAGAGTGATGCTGCAATTTCTAACACCTGAGGAGTTAGTCCTCAAGGAAACATCCTCAGCTGTGGTCATGACTTCGTCCTAAAGAGTCAGCTCTTTACATTTCTCATTAGCCGACAATTTATAACTATTCCTGCCTTCCTTTTCCTTCCACTACGATAACTCATCCCCCATTCCTTCATCCTGAGCTACCCTCTCCTGCTCTCTCCTGATTTGATAAGAGTCAGAAGGAAAGGTTTGGTGATTTCATCCCCCAACCTTTTTTTCAGAAGAGTAAGGAAGTGGGGCTCTTAATTCTTCACATGTGTGTGTCCTGGATTTTAGTATTTAATTAGTGAATGTTCGATGCCTAGTTTTGTTTTCACTCCAGTGCCAGCCATGCAATGCAGCTTAAGACTGATCCTCCTCCCTAGGCTTCTCCCATCTTGGGAAGGTGGGGAGGAACGCTACTAGGGCTGGTAACTGACTTGTTCCCTCCTTAAAGGGTCTCCTGCAAACTACTCTTGGACCATATGGGGTTAAAGAAACTGCTTCCTGAAACAAAGGGCCCTGGAGGAGGGAGTCCGCTTCCCTCCACCTGTAGCCACAGTGCAGTTGGCAAACCCTCAAGCCTCTGAGTCAGGAGCTAGAGGAACAAGATGAGCACTTGGTCTTGAAGGCTGAAGGGAATAGCACCAAGCATTCCTACCCAGGGCTTGCCTGCTTTTTGCCCATGAGCTCCCTGCCCTTCTCCCACAAACTTTGGGTCTCGGGAAAGCCTTGAGAGCTGAAGGCTGGGCTCGGTGAAAGACCACCAGCATGGTTCTGTCACCTCTCACCTGCCAGGGTGGTGGGGAGATGCCCATCTTACATAAGAAATGGAAGATTGCTTTGGCTATTTGGGGTCTTTTGTGTTTCCATACAAATTGTGAAATTTTTTGTTCTAGTTCTGTGAAAAATGCCAGTGGTAATTTGGTAGGGATTGCATTGAATCTGTAGATTGCTTTGGGTAGTATAGTCATTTTCACAGTGTTGATTCTTCCAATCCAAGAACGTGGTATATCTCTCCATCTGTTTGTATCATCTTTAATTTCTTTCATCAGTGTCTTACAGTTTTCTGCATACAGGTCTTTTGTCTCCTTAGGTAGGTTTATTCCTAGGTATTTTATTCTTTTTGTTGCAATGGTAAGTGGGAGTGTTTCCTTAATTTCTCTTTCAGATTTTTCATCATTAGTGTATAGGAATGCAAGAGACTTCTGTGCATTAATTTTGTATCCTGCTACTTTACCAAATTCATTGATTAGCTCTAGTAGAACTACCGTATGACACAGCAATCCCACTACTGGGCATATACCCTGAGAAAACCATAATTCAAAAAGAGTCATGTACCACTATGTTCATTGCAGCTCTATTTACAATAGCCAGGACATGGAAGCAACCTAAGTGTCCATTGACAGATGAATGGATAAAGAAGATGTGGCACATATATACAACGGAATATTACTCAGCCATAAAAAGAAACAAAACTGAGTTGTTTGTAGTGAGGTGGATGGACCTAGAGTCTGTCATACAGAGTGAAGTAAGTCAGAAAGAAAAAAACAAATACCGTATGCTAACACATATATATGGAATCTAAAAAAAAAAAAAAAAAAAAAAAGATGGTCATGAGGAACCTAGAGGCAGGATGGGAATAAAGACACAGACCTACTAGAGAATGGACTTGAGGACACGGGGAAGGGGAAGGTCAAGCTGGGACAAAGTGAGAGAATGGCATGGACATATATACACTACCAAATGTAAAACCGATAGCTAGTGGGAAGCAGCTGCATAGCACAGGGAGATCAGCTCAGTGCTTTGTGAGAACCTAGAGGGGTAGGAAGGAGGGAGACACAAGAGGGAAGAGATATGAGGATATATGTATATGTATAGCTAATTCACTTTGTTATAAAGCAGAAACTAACACACCATTGTAAAGCAATTATACTCCAATAAAGATGTTAAAAAAAAAAAAAAGAAAATGAAATGGAAGATGGGGCCCAGGAATTCCTGCTGCTGCTGAATTCCCCTCTGCTTTGCAAACTGCTGTCCCGGCTCTTAACCTGATATATAGGAGCTGGCTCTTCATTTCCAAACACTCCCCTTCCTGGAGTGTGTGGTTGGCCCCAGGGCTCTCCTTGCCCTGCAGTGCCCTCAGGCCTTGGTCCACATCTTTAAATTCGGGGGCAGGGAGAAATAGTGTACACGCTGCAGGGCAGGTAGAGAATGAAGGTTACTTCTTATCCCTGCCACCCCTCATCATTTTTTTTTCTTCTCTGAAGCTCAGTTCCCTCAAGAGGCAGGAGGGCAGGCAGCCAAGTGCAGTGGAAGCTGGGGATGGGGGTGGGGGGAGGTGTAGGACAGCCCCAGGCGTGGGGACCACCAGTTTGGGCTTTCCTTCCTCTCTTGCCGTTCCTCTTTCCTCGGTCACTGGGGAGGCAGGCCCATGGCACAAGAGGGGGCGGTGGGGAGGAGAGGACGGGAAGAATTTCCCACAAAGCAGGGTGGGGCTTCTCCCGGAGCAGAGCAGGGAACGTGCCCCTGAGCCTGAGTCCATTCCCTCGTCCCGGCAAAGAGGGAGGCATTGAAAGGTGCTGTACCAGCAGCCACACGGGACACGTGGAGGGGGGGAGGGCTTTGATAGGAACACAGCTGAGGGGAAGGGACAGAAAGAGAGGTGTGAAGAAGCGAGGAGAAGCGGAGAGGAGACCAGATGCACTGAGAGAGAAGGAACCTACAGTGGCTTTGACTCCGGACTGGGCCATCTTCTGGGACCTCGGGGTAGTGAGGCGGTGCTCGTAGCACATCAGGGGCTCGAGGCAGGCCTGTGGCTGGGGAAACAGGCTGGAGGGGGCCATCCCGGGGGGGGGGGGAGGGCGGGGGAAGGGGGGCGAGGCTGCTCCTCGGAGCCAGGCAGGGGGAGGAGCAGCGGCCGAGATTCCACAGGGTCACCGGAAGGAGAAGAGAAGCAGGGCAAAGCCCAGGCTCCCTGTGTGCCCGCAGCCCTCCTGCGGGGAGAGGGGACTGTGCGGGGCGGGGGTGCTCCACGCAAGATGCTCAGCACCAGCAGGTTTTCGAAGAGTTCTCCGGGCCCTCGGGTTTGCCCTCATCCTCCTCCAGCTCCGCCAAGGCCAACTCATCGTTGGCGCGTGTCCGCAGACCTTCCAGCTCCTTCCTGTGGGCCTGCAGCACCAGCTCCGTCAGGCGCGTGAAGGACTCTTTAATGTTGAGGCTGGTGCAGGCACTTGCTTCATAGAAGTCCATGCCATACTCTTCAGCCAGCTGCTGCCCTTGCTCTCTTCCCACCTGCCGTTTCTGCTCTTCATCAGCCTTATTCCCTGTAAGGATCTTCTGGACACCTTCTGGTGCATTCTCATCCACATCACTGACCCACTTCATGATGTGCTGGTAAGAGCGCTCACTGCTAATGTCGCAGACTAAAAACATTCCCTGGGCCCGTCGATAGTACTGCTTTGTGATGGTCTGCTATCTCTCCTGCCCCGCTGTGTCCCAAATCTGTATCCGCACTTTGATGCCATCTACCTCTATGGTCTTCATCTTAAAGTCAACACCGATGGTGGAGATGTGCGAGAAGTGGAACTCGTTGTCGGTGAAGCCGCGCGGCAGGCAGGTCTTGCCTACCCCAGAGTCCCCAAGTCCCTGATCAGCAGCAGCTGGAACAGCGCATCGTACTGCTTCGCCGTGGCTGGGCCGGAGGGGCCGGGGGCTGTGGGCCGGCGGGCGGGAGGGCGGGCGGCGGGCTCGTCCTGGCTCGGCCGGGCCATCGCGACGCGCGCCCCACCCTCCTCCTCGAGAATGGCGCCGGCGGCGAGAAGGAAGCGGGGCCGGCTCGCACCGCCTCGCCGCCGCTCGCTCGGTGCCAGGAATATATTTTATATTGTGTTTTTTGTTAGTTTATCGCCAGGTGTTTTTAAAATTTCTTCTTTGATTTCTTCGGTGACCTGATGGTTGTTTAGTAGATAAATGTTTAGCCTCCGCGTGTTTGTGTTTTTGGCACTTTTTGTAGTTGACTTCTGATCTCATAGTTTTGTGATTAGAAGAGATGCTTGATATGATTTCAGTTTTCTTAAATTAGTCGTACTTTTCTTGCATGGCTTTTGCAAGGGTTGAATGAAATAATAAATGCATGTAAAGCACTTAGCAGAATCCCTGGCATCCAGTAAATGCAGTGTTAGTTTCACATAACCACAGTACACACCTGCTGGCAACCCCTCTGTGTTTCTGGCTTCAGCAGAGATGAGTGAAGGCTTTGAGCTTTCATAGTCTGAGTTCCCACGTTCGTGGCCAGAGCGCAGAAAGATGTGCAGAGTCCCTGCCCTCAGTCAGTAGGACAGAGAGGGATGCAGGTCCCAGTGCAGGAGTCAGGGCCACAGCAGAGTCCTGAGTGGGCAACATGGGGGGAGAGGTGTGGGGAAGGGCACAAGCAGGGTGAGCCAGAAACAGAAACCAGTAGGTTGCTGAGGGTCCTTCTGAGGGACCAACAAGGGGAAATGCAACTGGGAGTGGGCGGAGCTTTCTCCCCTCGGCTTTGGAGTCAAGGACTTAGTTCAGGGCTGGAGAATGTTCTCTCTTAGTTGCCACTGTCAGGAGCAGAGTAGTTCAGATTCAGCAGGAAAAACGGTGCTGGACGTGTGCAGGTGGCAACAGGAAGAACTCAAGGATGACAGAGACTCTCACAGCCAGGGCTCTGCCCAGCATTGTCCTGGGGTCTGGGGGCAAAGCAGACAAGCAGAACGGGCTTCTGGGGTCGTCTGCATGCCACTGCCGCCTGACCACAGCTGTTGTGTGTCCCATTTGTTTTTTCAGTGGGGGAGGAGGAGAGGAAAGGGTTATGCCTTCTTGCTTGTGGGTAGGACGTGACAAGTCCAGGTACAGCGTGATCTTGTTGAGAGGGTTTTGCAGGAGAACACACGTGCCGCAAGATGACTTCATACTGTCCTGGTCTTACCCTTTGTAGCTCTGAACACAGTGTGATCATTGGTCCAATGTCCATCAACCTCATGGGCAGAAAATTCTATGAGAGCAAATAGCTCAAAGAAGTGGGCTTGGCATGCAGTAGGTGCCCAGTAGATAGAAGGTGGGACGGAGGGAGAGAGAGAGGAAGGAAGGAGGGAGGGAAGGAAGGAAGGAATGGAAGGAAGGGAGGGAGAGAGGGAGGGAAAGATCCTGTTAAAGTCCGCAGTATATGACTCAACTTCGTTGCCTCTGCTTGTAGGGAGACAACTTTGGTGGTCTACATCATGGCTCTGGTGGGCATGGTGGTTTACACGTTGACCTTGAACCTGGGACACCTGTGGGTAGTGTTCATCACGGCTGGTGCAATGGGGTAAGTTTCACCTCTAACCTGCTTAACTGGAAAGCTCCACCCATGGTTCCTGAGCTGCCAACATCCTAGGAAGCAATAGGTATCCCTCTGCTGCCTTCTCACTGACCTCCTGAAATGCGGAAATGGTGGCCAGAGGTCAGGTTCACTTGTAACACTTCGAAAGGCCACCTGGGGCTTCCAGGCCCATCCATGCTGTTGGGATGGACTGTGTCCTTCACAGATCTCTGGGAGGCTAGGAAATGTATGGAGTCTTTATTAGCTCTGCCTGGGACAACATGGCCTCAGAGAAAGTACACAGGGCTGGGAATCAGAAAGTGTGGGTCCTGATTTCAGTTTTGCTGTTGACTATCTATTAGACCACAGGCACCTCCCTTAATCACTCTGAGACTCAGTTTCTTCATCTATAATTTAAGATGAGTGGCCTGCCTTGTGGAGTTGTTGGAAAGAATGACAGAGATAGCGGATGTGAAAGCAGCAGGAAGTGTGGTGCAGGTGTAAGAGATCAGAGCTGGAATTTTCTAGACTTGTATGAGAAAGTGTAGGAAATGGTACCTCTTCCACAGGGGTCTCTACTCAGCTTCACCTCCCACTTATTTTCCTGTGGGCGGTACGTGTGTGTGTGTGTGTGTGTGTGTGTGTGTGTGTGTGTGTGTGTAATGGCTGCGTAGGGGATGGCCTGATTTTCAAGGGCCTGGCATGTCTTGATGGAAAGAAAGAGAATAGGAAAAGGAGTTGTAGGGCAGGAGATAGGCTCCCTTTTCTCCTTGTTCCGGAAGTTCTCCATCACCTTGTTTCTGTGATCTGGGCTTCAGCTTCTTTATGACTGGCTACCTCCCGCTGGGATTTGAGTTTGCTGTGGAGCTGACATACCCAGAATCAGAAGGCATATCGTCTGGCCTCCTCAACATGTCTGCCCAGGTAGGCCTCTCATTTCGTGGTGGCCCTAGAGCCGTGGCTCTTTGTTCCCTGCTGGGCTTGTCCGGTGCAGACACTACATTATGGCAGCTCAGCTCCCCTGTGGGCTGGTTGGCTGGGCCCTTGTTTCCAGTCTTCTCTGTGCCTTTGCAGGTATTCGGGATCATCTTCACCATCTCCCAGGGCCAGATTATCGACAACTATGGAACCAGGCCTGGGAACATCTTCCTGTGTGTGTTCCTCACCCTTGGAGCCGTCCTCACTGGTGAGTCAGGGCCTCAGGACAACATGATGCTCTGACTGCTCATGGGTTTAGGCTGTTGGCAGTTTGGCACCCAGTGCCTTGATTGATCATACAATTGGGGGTTCATGTGCAGTGGGGCAGACGAGAGGGCTTGTTAGGAAGTCTTTGGGGAGGCATTAGCATATTTCGGTGGAATGAGCTTGGGTTTTGGCCCCAAAAGACCCTTGTTTGAATCCTATACTGTGACACCGACCTCCATAGCTGTTTGACCTTGGGCAAGTGGACCCACTTCTGGGAGCCCCACTTTCCTAATCCGTAGACTGGGGATTGTTGTGAGGATTGGAGCAATGTGTGCAAACTCCCTGCAAATATCAGGGATCTATAAATGAAGGGCAGTGTCATCACTGGCTTCTGCCTGTCAGGGACAGCAGTGGTCCCCAGGCTTATCAAGTTGGCTGACTGAACCTCCAGATCCCTGGAATATCTGAAGGAGGTGGGATACCTGTGGCCCTTAGGAGAGTGAGGGCTCCCTCTCGTGGATGAACGTGACCATTGCTCTGCTTGATAACTGTCTCTTTTGCCCTTCCTTCTGCAATCCTGGACCTCAGCGTTCATTCGGGCAGATCTCCGGAGGCAGAAAGCAAACAAAGAAACTCTTGAGAATGTGAGTACGTTGGGAGCTGCTGGGCTGAGATCTGGGTCCCGGCTTTGCTGAGACTGCGGCAGCAGGGATGGGGAGGCTCCCAGAGTGACGGGTGGCTATGACAGCAACTCAGCATCACGCACGTGGAGACAGAGAGTTTCCTTGGGAGCTGCCTCAGCCCTGCTTTTCTGCTGCCCTGTCTGGGCTCTGCTCCCGCTTCCTTCCCTTCTCCTGGCCTCCCTGCTCTGGTCCCCGGAGCTCCTCACTGTGTCACAGGCTGTTGAGCAGCACCCACCCCTGGATCCTGAGACACGTCCTCAGGCCCTGGGTCCTCTCCTTTCAGCCTGGGGTTGGTGACTGGAGAGGAAAGGTGGCCACCTGGGGCCCCCATTCTGTCATGGCGGTGGTGGCCTCGAGACAGTGGCCCTCTTGGCACGTGACAGCCCCCCAGGCAGTGCCGTGGGATAGAGGGATCGGGGCCAATGGGTTGCCATCAGGGCTCTAAAAGGACAAGTCAGGAAGCAGGAGTTGATGGTGATGGAAGGGGAGAGGACCAGGAGTTTGATCTAGAACAGAAAAGTGTTTCCCATAGGTCTTAATTGGCTGGGAAGTATTTTAACCAAAGTGTTAGGTGTCAAATCTGAGCCAGGATGAAAGGAATTTCAGCTCTAAGAGCGTAGTAGGATTTTCTTCAAAAACAGAACAAAACACCCAAAACTTATTACAGAGGTAATACATATTCTGTAAAAAAATACAGAAAGGTGTACAAAATTTAAGTCATCCTGTAATAGCATCAGCTAGAGATGAGATGCTGTTTTTTTACATTTTCTTATGCATATCTGTGTCCACATATGATATATACATATAGATATATGTATGTATTTTTTCAACAAAAGTGGAATCTTGTTCTATGTGCCTTTTTACTTGTTGCGAGTGCTTTATCAGGTCATTAGTCTCTTACAACATACTTTTAATGACTGCACAGTGTTCTAATGACCGCACATGGATAAACATGATTTGTTTAACAGTTTTCCTGTCCGGGAACATTAAGGTTGTTTCTGATTGTTGTTATAAATGATACTGGGATTAATGTCCTGGAGCTGAATCTTTGGACATGTTCTTAAGCACAGTATTTCCCCGAGAAATGGATCAGTGGTCATGCCCATTTTTAAGCTTTGATGTGTATTGCCAGACTGTCCTCTAGAAAGGTACTGTCAACGCTACCAATGCTCACTGCTCTCGCAGTGTATGAGGCCAACACTGAGTGTTTATCATTTTTTAAATTCTCTGCCAATTTTCTAAGGCAAAAATGTTATCTGAAAGAGGTACATGTAGCGCTTTAAGAATATGTGTTGGCAGATGGATGCTAATCTTTAGTTCCTTACTGTTTGTCCTCTGATCTCACACTCTGGGGTTGGCAGGTAGCAGCAGGGAACAGGTGGAGGGAGGTGGCTGGGACTGGACATTCAGCGGGGACACAGGGAAAGCCTGAGACAGGAGTGTTATTCTCAGCAGCCTGTGAGAACTGTGGCATCACCACTGTGGAGATGGGTTTGCCCCTGTGCCATGGATGAGGAAACATGTGATTCGGGACACTTTGGCGAATATATCCTGAGCCTGGGGAAATGGTGACCGTGATAACAGGATAGGTTTCTCGTGAAAAGGTTTCAATTTGAAATGTGACGCCTTGTGTCAAGTGATATGTGATTTTGCTATGTTTACTTTATAATCTGTATTTCCCTGGGCAGATAAAGGCAAACAGAAGAAAGTAAAGGTCACCTATAGTCCTAGCGCCCAGAGATAACCTAGTAACATTTCGTCATTTCCCAGTGTATTTTCTATGAATATGCTTGTGCACATTGGGTTTTCTACCCTGATTGTTTCTTTACTAGGGCTTGACAACCTTTCTACACCATTGCACCCCCAAAACCCCACATCTACCTATACACATTTCCATTTCCTCTTGTTTGCTATTTAGGTTGTTCCCGTATTTCACAGCCAGATCCTTGTCCACGAGGACCAGGTTTGTTAATCCAGGATGGAGGTGTTGGCTCGTCTGAATGGACTATGGGAAATAGCACCGAGTAGGACCAGGAGGCCAGTCCGGTGCCAGTCCGGTGCTGTCAGTGTCCTGGATACTCACTGTGTGTCTCTGCACCTCCCTTGCATCTGGGGGAGCCTGGTGTGATGGGGGGTCAGAGTCATGCTGGGCTAATGCCCAGGGAAGCCAGCGCTGTCAGAGGGCATCCCTGCAAGGGCTGTCATTTGACACTCCGAGGTGGTGGGTGTAAGTGGGACCTGCGAACTGTCACAGGGATTCAATCTCAGCTCCAGGTGAACGCAGGGCAGGCAGCACATCTGGCCAGAGCTGCTCTTTCTTTTTCTGTTTTAACATCTTTATTGGAGTATAATTGCTTTACAATGGTGTGCTAGTTTCTGCTTTATAACAAAGTGAATCAGCTATACATATACATAATCCCCATATCTCCTCCCTCTTGCGTCTCCCTCCCACCCTCCCTATCCCACCCCTCCAGGTGGTCACAAAGCACCGAGCTGATCTCCCTGTGCTATGGGGCTGCTTCCCACTAGCTATCTGTTTTACATTTGGTAGTGTATATATGTCCATGCCACTCTCTCACTTTGTCCCAGCTTACCCTTTCCCTCCCCGTGTTCTCAAGTCCATTCTCTACATCTGCGTCTTTATTCCTGTCCTGCCCCTAGGTTCTTTTTTTTTTTTTTTTAGGTTCCACATATATGTGTTAGCATATGGTATTTGCTTTTCTCTTTCAGAGCTGCTCTTTCTAATCAGTGAAGTGTGTCATTTTGGTAGAAGGAGCCAGAACTTCTGGCTGGGGGGTCATGACTGACCTTCACGGCAACAGTCTGCATTTGGGTTTCCATTCTTCTTCCAGTTAGTAGTTCTTGGCCACAGAGGCACTAAGCCCTGTTTGATTGTGATTTCAAGGTGATGGCTCTGGAAGAGGCAGGAGCGTGTGCATGAGTGTGTCAGAGAGAGGAGACAGCCTGAGTGGCTGAAGTCGGCTGCTGGCTGCCTGAGTGAGGGCTTCTCAGGGCTGAGGCCGAGCTGGTGCCAAAAAGTTAGCAAGATGGAGAACAGGAAGCTGGATCTGCCGCTGTTATCTCTGCTACAGGCTGCCCTGAGAGTGTCCTTGGAGAGGGAGTGCCATATGTCCAGCTGACGTGCCCTGGAGGTGCTCCTCCAGCCTCGATGGTGGGGGCTGTGTGGGGCGGGGCCTGTGCACGAGGCCTTGTTGGGAACTGGATGAGCCCCTGATGGAAGAAGCCAAGTGTTCCTAAAACGGTAGACAAATGCCCAAGTTGGCCGCTGGCACCTAGGGGCCTCACAGAATAATTTCCATGTATAAATCCCACCCAGCTAACAAGTGTGACCCAGAAGTTCTTCTAATCCTGTGCCATTCGCCCCCAAGAAAACTGAAGACAAACTGACCCAAAGTCTCTTTTTCTATGCGGAAATTATATATACATTATTTTCAGCCCCAGAGTTGACATATGCCATTAAGCATCCTGCCTTTATAACAGTTCTCTGCTGCATCTGTTCCACGCACACGGTAACAGTATTCCTCATCCTGGGGCTGCCCCTGACCGAGGGTGGTCAGCAGTCCTGAGGGAGGTGCAGACCTGGCCCGTTGCACAGCCGCCTGGGGGTCCGTCCAGCTGGGCTGAGGCTGTCAGAAGGGGGAGGAGGGTGAGCGGAACTCAGTGGCACTCGCAGTGAGGTGGCCCGTGGTGGCTGTGGTGTCACAGAAAGCTGCCTTTTTGTTCTTCCTTTGATCCTGTCGTGATGGTGTGTGTGTCTGGGGAGCACACTTGTGGCCGGGCCGGAGCTTCTGTTCCTGTTCCCTTTGTCGCTGTCAGGGGTGCCGAGTGCCTGGGACTCTGGTTTTCCCCGCGGATTACAGACCCACTGGCAGGCAGATGCTCCGGTCGAGATGGAGTCCCTGCCTCTTCACCCCAAGGGCTGCCCACTTGTTTGCCTTGTAGAAACCTGCGGAGGAGGAGGAGGAGGAGGAGGAGGAGGAGAGCAAAACCAGCAAAGCCCCCACTAGTGTACTGGAGGAGCAACTCTGAGAGAGAAAGGTGGTGGGACTCAGGGAACACGGACCACGCCCACCTCTTCAGCCAGCACAGCTCTCCCTGCCAGCACCACGGGCAGGCTTCCCCGGAGCAGCTTTTGGAGGGAACCAGGGGGCATAGCTGGGGCTTGGACAGCAGTGCCTCCGCCTGGAACCCACCGCAGAGCTGGTGTCGTCTGCCTGGGGGAGACTGCGGTTTTCACCACGTGCCGATCGGCTCCCCGCCCCTCCCCGCGTAGGTCTGGCAGCTGGTGGGCGGGGGCAGAGGGAATCCTGGAGTCAGTCCTGGCCGGCTGCCTTGCCTTCCCTCCACCCCATCCCGCGGGAGAGAGCCTGCCAATTATCACGGAAAGCAAGCTTACTCCGGAGGTTAACTTTTTCTAGTGTCTTCAGACCCTTAGGAGCCCAATTCTAAGGGGCGGCAGCTGCTCTGGACGAGGGTCATTCTTGGGCCACCAGACTGACCGCTAACGTTCGGAGGGAGAGAAAACACCATCAGGACAAACCCCTCAGGACTCTGGGACCAGGTTCTCCCGGCTCATGTTGGCGTCTGTCTCCAAACCCTCTTTCCCAAGAGCTGATAAAACCAAACATCAGTAAACTTGACAAAAACTTTGCTGTGGCTGTGAAGGAGAAGCCGATTTCAGAGAGTTGACCTTCTCAGGATGTGAGGGTGCTTACGAACTTGGGGACTCTGGTCCCCAAATGATTTAGGAATGGAAAGGTTCTTTTCTAAAATAGATGTCCTGGCCTAGGGCCTTGTGTGTGTGTCACTGTCACCTCTGCTGCTGTCATCTGGACGCTGCCCACGTGTTCTCCAGAGGGAGGGCAAGCCCAGCCAACTGCCTGCCTGTACCCTTTAGTGAAAACCAACCTGGATACCTTCCCCCCTGCGAACTCCAGAACGCTTCTGAGAGATGAAAGGGGCAGCAGGTGGCCACTGAACGGGACTCGGGTCTGCTGGGTTAGATAAGAGCATTCCATCTCTGATGGGGACAGTATTTGCATCCCCACCTCTCCCCTCACCCCCTTCTTTAATAGCAATAATTTTTTCTCAGATGTTCTGAATTTAAAGAGATTCCCTTTCAATCAGCCCTAGCTGACCTCTCCTGCTTTGCCTGCTGTCTGGCTCTACCCATGGGCTTGGGTAGTATTTCCAAAAATAAGATGTTTTGGTCATTTCTCCTGTGCGTTGAGTTCCGTGATCATGACCCCTATGCTGCCCCGGCCTCAGCATATTGGAGCAGCCTGTGTGGCAGCGGTGCTGGGGTACTTGAGCCACTGCCCAAGGGGAGCCAAGTGTGTGTGTGTGTGTGTGTGTGTGTGTGTCTGTGTCTCTGTGTGTGTCTGTGTGTACAGATATTCTGTACATAATAAAAGAAGTTCACACTTCTGGTGGGAGGACTGAGGTAGGGGTGGAGGGGAGGTGGAGAGTGATGGCGCCTTTTTGATAAAGAGTGTTTACTCTTCAGTCCCTTAAAATGTATCAACAAAATGTTTACTGAAACCATTGATTTATTTAAAAAACATAATTAATATTTTCTACTTGTTAATGTCAGATATTTTAAGGCAATAAAAGATTCTCCATGTGGTCTGCCTTGTCATTTATTGGGGCAGAGATGGCTTTGGTGGCGGGAGCGGGCTGGAGGGGCAGGGGCTCGGGGTAGAGGAGGAGCTCCTGTGGGTTCCGTACCCTGGAAGGTGGTCTTCTGCTGACACAGATACTGCCATCCTAGTGGGTGAGTTTTAAAAGATAAGGCTGCAGAGGTGACAGCTGGCCTTTGTGGGGGACTGCAGCTCGACGTCTGACATGTGACTGGGACTGCTTTCCCTACAGCATCCACGCGCAGGCGGTTCACCTGAGTGTGCCTGCTGCCCAGAGAGCCCACTATGGTTTCTGGCTCTGCCTCAAAGGGTGGCTGGAATGTTTGTTCTATAATCAGAGCAGTCACTCACCAGGTCGTACTGGCCGGAATCCAGTTTTGTCATTTGCAGTTCTTCTGAATCGTCCCCCTTCCTGCCACTCTTCCCTTTGAGACTGCATTTACCTTATGTGTGTTACGTGAGTGGGCTGCAACGATCAGTTTCCTGGACATTTCTTCTTTAGAGAGTTGCACTGTGTCTGTGGCATTCTGGCTCCGTATCTGTTAGCAGTTCTTAGGTGGAGAGACAACATTATGATTCCACTTTAAACCACCTGGGAAGGGAGCCAAGCCTGGGCTGTCGTCAGAGAAATCTTATACTCATAGTGTCTGCCAAATACTCTGTATCATTTCTTTAGATCCTTCGGGATCTTGTCTTTATTTATCTGGAATCATGTTTCTGTGGTGCATGCCTAGAGGATCCACATCATCTTATGCTTTCATTCATTCCTTTCTTAGGTGGGCTCCCTGTGGACCTCCACTCAAATGTTAACTCTCTGTAAGATCATTCCTTTTCTTACTGCCTCCTACAATAGCTGGTAAGGGAAAGATGGTTCGTACCACTGAGCTATTTTTCCAGGTGGGGACATGAGGCCTGGAATCGTAACAACCACTTTTGGCACCATAATCATCATAAAGGAAGCCAGCCTGTGGATGAAGCCAATGTAGGAGGGCAGAGCCAAAAGAGTCTCAGAGAAATAGAGCTCAGTCCTGATCAAGCCATTCCTGAAGCCTATAATCCTCTTTTCAGTTTTGTGAGCCAATGTTATCTTTATTAGTTCAGCTAGTTTAGGGAAGATTTTCACCTGAAGAGCCTTAACTGACTGAGAATTCCCAACTGAAGTGTCAACTTCAAGCTTCCTGTCGGGCCCTCACAAGCCCCCTGCCTCCCTTCCATCTCCTCCCTTCCACTCCCTAACCTCACCATCCTGTAGTCACAGTGATTGTAGGCCTTCAACAAGACTAGATGCTGCTCCCTCTGCCCTAAGTGCCCGCCTCACATCTTAAGACATATGATCCCTGCGATTCAAGTCTCAACTCAGATCCCAACTCCTCAGGGAGGCTTTTCCCGATGATCTAAGTTATGCACCTCCCTCCCCTTCCTGATCACAGTACCTTGTTTTCTAGAGTTCTTATCACTGTCTGGAGTTGTTCTTTCAGGTATGGGCTTGTTGATAGTCTGTCTCCTTGACTACAGGGACATTGCCCGGGTCATTCATCTGTCTTTCCCAAGTGTCCGGCAGGCAGTAAGTGTTCAATAAACACTTGTTGAAATAGCGAATGGGCTCTTGCGTCTATATGCTGTGCATGAGGGTCCAGCCAGTGTGGAGGTGCTCGGGGTTGTGTTTGGATGGCAGCAGTCTGCTCCAGTGCCTTGTCCTGGGGCCCCAGTGTTCTTCTTTTCATGGTCGTAACAGCTGTTTCTTCTATGCTGCTTGGTTCTGCTTTCTCAAGAATCTGTTTCTTCCTTGGGAAGAAAACAAGAGAGGGTCCTGGCTGTTCAGTTGTGAACTCAGAATCTTGAAGGTGGGGATGGAGAGGAGGAAGATTTGACTTCACAAGAAATGAGCAAGAGACAAAAGGCAGCCAGGTTTGCCTGGGTCTTGAGTTGTCCTACTCATGGTATATCTGATCAGCAGAAAGCTGTGATTCTCCTCTGCTAGGCCTCAGAGGAGGGGCAGGGGTGCTCTGGGCTTAGGGGAGGCCAAAGTACGAGGACTGATCAGAGCAGAAGGTTTTTCTATTTATTACAAATCTCATTACACAAATACAGCTGACCGGAAGGTCTAAAAACAGCCCAGACTCTTCCAACCCTGATCCACCTGTAGGCACAAGGATAAGGAGCCATGCCCACTTGCAGGGGAGCCCTTCTTAGAAGAACTGCCTGTCCCTTGGATGGTTCAGAGTCTTGGGTCCAGCAGCAGAGAGGAGCCCAACTTGGGCTGACACCCCCTCGAAGCAGCCCTTGGTGGCAGCTGGTGTGGGTGAGGCAGCAGCTTTAAGTTTCACAGTTCACGTGTTCCCACCATACAAGTCAAATCGTCGGGTGAAAATAAAAGGAAAAAAGCAGAAGGCTGGAAAAGGGGTCCTGGAAGAGGCTGCGGGTGGGGGAAGGGCACACAGTGGGCTTCGGATGTGCTGGCGATTTCTTGATTTGGATGGAGGTACAGAGTATTCATTTTAAAATGATTCTTTAAATGGTACATACATTTAAATGGCACCGACTTGCCGTATGCATATTTAAATATCTTAAAAAATTTTAAATTAAAGAAAAAAAAAAGTAAAGGACTAGAAGTGGAGGATGGAGCAGAGAAGAAATTTAAGAGCAAAGAGGGTGAAGGAAGAGGCCAGCAAAGGTGGAAGACGAAGTCTCGGACGTGGTGATGTTGGCCTCAGTTTCTCTTCTTCTGTCTGGATCCTGGTTCTGCTTCTAGGTACCGGAGCCCCACCAGCATTCCCAGGATTGAGAAACCTTAATACAGAGACAAGATTAGTGGCTGACATAAGCACGGCATTGTCTTATACTGCTTGTATAAGGCTCGTCCCTAGGGCTGGGACAGCTCCTGCAGGAGTTCTAGGGTCATTGGATGCTTACTTGCCACCATGAGGGGTGCCAGGACGCCAATGGTGGGAGCTGCGGTCCCATATACAAACAACTCGGAGAGGAAGTGCCCCAGGGCAAGGAGGAAGGTCCAGAGCGTGATGTGGTAGAGCCTACAGGGGAGCAGACAGAAATGGGACTGAAGGTACAGCTTGTGCAGTGCAGAGGAAAAGCACTGATCAGACGTGAAACACACAAATCAAAACCCAGGAAATGACTATGGCTAAAGAAAAAGGAGACTTGGTCCTGGGAAAGACCTGGCTGCTTGATCACATCAATTTATTCACATCTAGGGCAAAATTGAAGATTTCAACTGCTAAACTGAGAGGGGAATGGTCCAGGCAACCAGAGGGCCTCTGCAAGTCTTAGCAAGGTGGTGAAGCCAGCAATAGCAAAGCAGAGTCTGGAGTATGGCAATCCTAGGCAGTGTAGACAATTTTGGATCAATCATGCTTACGTATTCTACTTACTCAAATTGGCTTGACTCTAGTCCAAGCCCGCCTGGCAGATGTTTGGCCAGGGGCTGGTCAGTGCTCATATGATGGATGCCATAGAATGAAGGGCATGTATGGGGAAAGGGTAGCAAGGACCTTTCTGGGGCCTTTAGATGCTCTTGCAACGTGGGCTGGATATTTTGCATCTTAACCTAGCAAGATGGTCAGATGGAGGACACAGTGACAACCTCATGGGAAGAGAACTTGTTCCTCAGCTTTGACAAGAAAGTGGAGAAGAGAGAGGTTACAGGATGACGGACCACTTAGATTGCTGGTACCTTTTTTTTTAACTATGAAATTTAAAAAATTACAAGATACTTCAAATATACAAAAAAATATACATAATAGAATTTACCCCCATGCAACCAATACCTTGCTCCATCAAATCTGAATATTTTGACATTTTTGCTTCAGATGCCTTTTTTCTAAGAAATAAAATATTACGGATTTCAGTTAAAGCCTCCTGTGTATCCTTTTCCCACCCTGATCCCGTCCTTCTGCCTCCTTTTCCCCAGAAGGAATATCTTAAGTCTGATTTTCATCGTTCCTGTGCATGTTTTTATACACTTAGTAAATACGTATGTATGGGAGTTGTCTTTTTTTTTTTTTTTTTTTTTAAGTGAAAGCAGGTTTATTTAGAGATATACACATTAAATAGGCAGAACTTCTGAGAATAGACTGTCTCAGAAAGTGAGAGCAGCTGGGAGTTGATTTTGAGTTTCCAGTTAGGGAGGGAATAGAATCAGAGTGCATATCAGAAGGCCTTGGACCAAAGTCCCAGGCTTTCAAAAAACGTTAGAAACAGAAGTCAGCATTTGCAGCTGTCCTGTGTTGAGTGAAGGGGAAATGAAAGGGTAAAGAGGTAAAGGTAAGTCTCAGCTGTCTCTGCTCATCCCCAAAGCACAGCGAGCAAAAGACATACCCCTTATACTTGACAGCAATTCTTCATCATGGTAAAGGTCTTTAAAATGATTATTCAGCCCTTACTTCCCCTAGTCACCCTGAGAGGCAGACAAGATACACCAGTCTCATTTTATACATGAAGGGACCGAGATGCAGAGAAGGTCTATAATGAACTTGCTGCTACAAAGCTTGCTACCAATAGAACTGAAACCAGAGCCTATTTTCTTGTTTTCATTCTCGGGCCCCAGGCTGTTTCCACTAAACTGCACTGCTTCCAAAAATACGTGTCAATCTAGAACAAGTAAACCACAGTTTCAGGTTCAAAAATATGAAAAAATAAAGCTGGAGAGATATCGCAGTGCTAATAGCCCTGCTTCAAATCCCACTTGAGTCAGTCTTCCTCAGTTTAAATTAATTGGGTCTCTTATATGTAGATCTACAGAATCAGCAATGAAAATCACTGCTTCCCAGGGCTAGTAAGAGGAGACTTAATCAAAGCCATGTGGATGGAAGCATCTGGCATAATAAGAGGGGCTCAATAAATATCATTATCTCCTCTCTTGCCCAGATGCTGAGAGTCTCGATAAGACAAAAATATTTTAGTATGAAGCTGGTGTTTTGGTGGCCTCACCTGGGGACCTGAGCAAACTTTCCACCTTGACTGTGGTGATGACTGCTGTTGGGAAGAAAGCTCGAGCCCCCTCCAGTGGCCGGCACGGGTTACAACATTATCTAGACCAGAGGCTGTGACTGCTTGCAACTGTTCCACATTAGTCCACGTGAGTCCCCTGAAGAGGCAGAATACAGAGGAGTCCTGGGTTCTCTGTCACCCTCACCTCCTGACTCTGCATAAGCATACAACCATTTAACTTGTGGGCTCATTTTTTCATGGATCGTGATTTCTGTTCATTCCTGCTTCTCAAGGAGGAATGTAAGAATAAGGTATGTCATGGCCTCTCTAAAAAGAGCACACTACCTCTTTAGTAGAAGAAAGGCTGACTCTTTAGTAAAGAAGTAGAGGGGTATGATGCAGGCTACTGGATCATGACATAACCAGTTTGCTATGTCAGTTTCAGAGAAGTTTCAAACTTTAAAGACCTTCAGGCCTATTATGTTTTTTAGGCCTGGAAGGAATGGAACCTATTCACCTTTTATTATCCACATCCGAGGCTAATGTATCAAAATTAACAGGTCTCCAAGAGAGGACCACAATGTGTATGCTTAGCACCTGATTTCCAACAGAAGGCAGCTAATGTTCTTCCCTTCCTTACGTACATCTTGTTGTGAATGTCGATGGCGCAGAGGCAGCGAATCACTGATGAGAGTAGCGTCCAGATTCCAAAGGTCCGAGCTTGGAGGCCATTCACTGTGCAGCAGAAAAAAGCAAGAGTGTTGAGAAGGGAGGGTCAGGGTTCCTTCCAAACCCTTCCTACTTCACTGAAGGGGGCAGGGAGCTAGGCCTGAACTCCGCTTGGCTGGGCAAAGAGGAGGCTCTGGTGCTGCACATGGGAACTAGAAGGAATGGAAAGAATTCCAGAATGAGAACTGGCTCAGCTCCTCTTCAAAAGCCTACAGCTGGGTGGGCGAGTTCCAAGAGTAGGAGCCCAACAGGCAGCCCACTTAGGCAGTAACTCCTGGTTGCAGTAGTTTACGGCTCTGCCCTGGAAGCCGCTCTGGTGTTGGCGAAGCCCAGTGAGTCTGGATCCGGACAGGTTTGGGGGAACGTGGTGGAGAGTGGTCTGTCAATACAAGATGCCTAGGAGTTCAGCAGACTTTCAAGGCTGATACAGGAGATAACTCAGAAATACTGGGCCCCATCTAGATGCCCACACTTGGTCTTTAAGAGACCCAAGTCCCTGGGTCTTCTGAATCTTATGTGAACGAAGCCCTAACCAGGCTGGTTTCCTGTGCATGTGGGAAGGGAACAAAGCACTGTCTCTTCGGTGTTTGCTGGGGCCACTCTGCTTTTGCTAGCTTCATTCTGGCGCTGCTGTATTAAATATCTTGTCCTGAGTATGGACCATAACAGTGCTTCTTGATCCTGGACATTTATTAGAATCAACTGAAGAAATTTTATAAAACTACCAAGACCTGGGTACTAGAACAGTTAAATCATACACTCTGGAGGTGGGCCCAGGGCCCACCTGGTATTTTCTAAAACCTCCCTGGCCTTGGTGATATTAGTGTACCGGCATTGATCTAAGGCATCCAGTAGTGGGGAGGGGGAATACCAAAACGGTGAAAGCAAAGATACTTTCTTTGCTGGTCTACTGAGCAAGAGAAATTTTAAGGGACAACGTTGACAACTGAAAGGTCTTTCAGGATTTTGCTTTAAGGATTTTTCGGCCTTTGGAAAACCAGACGGCAATACCAAATTCACAGCCCTGAAGACCTTTAGGTGGTAGTAAGGTGAGAAAAAATTCCATATACCAAACAGATATCTAACGGTTAGCCCTGGAGGGCAACATTCTTTATAAAGCATTTTGATAGCTCTTCTGATGAAAAGGCAGGAAATTTCTCTAGTGAGTGAGATATAAAAGTGGAATATCTCACCAACCCTAACTAGATTAGGCATCAGGTGAAATTCTACGGGATGCTCCAGGGTCCTGCTATGATCAGAAAAGTACCAGGACAGACCCCAGGTCATGAGGGAGGAGGCATTTTCTACCCCTGGGCTTCTCTGTGTCAACTTTAAATTCAAAGGGCTAGAACAGACAACCTTTAAACCCTGTGAATCTATACAGGGTTCCTGGACTATCTGAGGACTGCACTGGAGGGTGAAAAGTGGAACTGTCCTGCCCACTTTTCCAGGTTCTTTACACCCATTGTATTTGAGCTTTGTTCAAAGTGAGCCTTAGCCTACTTAGTTTCATTTTATACTCAGATGTTACAGAAAAATGAGTTAGGTCAGAGCCTGCATCTGGGTTAGCTATAAATGTGACACAGAATTGTCAGCTACTGTGAAATGGTGCTGCAGCTCAAGGCTCCCCACACATCAGTGCAACAAAGCGCAAGCTGCAATGTGCAGACACTCTCGGCAGAGAGGCTCAGGACACTGGGAGAGGCCGCCATGTGCCCGCGGAAGTTCAATTTGGGAGACCAACTTGGAGGGCTTTGGGATATCTTCTCACGTCTATGTCATGGTTTGAGAAGACCTTGGATTAGTAATTCTCCATCTGCAACGTAGGGTATAAACCATGTGCGCCACGATCTGATTTCTGAAAGGGGGCTGAGCTAATATGAAAAGCTTCTTTATGGTTTTCTAGTCGGGCACCACAGAATCACCAAGGAACTGTTTCCTCACTTGCCCTTGTAATGCTTTCTGTACAGACTAGCTGCCTAGGGCAGTGTAAAATGAATGAAAAGGTATTCAGAGAAGCTTGGGGGTAAAAAGGACCAAGTGCTATCCACCACGTCTCTTACTCTAGCGGCTGCCTAAGGCTACATTAGGCAGCATCAGATTCACCTGGGAAGTTTTTAAAAGATAGATTCCTGGGCCCCACCCAGGGGGTGAAAGGTTCAGTAAGTAGGTCTGGAGAGGGAAATGGCCACCTGTGCTTTGTTTGATTTTAGTTTTTCTAGGTTATTCTAATGTATAGCCGGGTCTGGGAACCACAATTTAGGCCACTCCCACAAAGGATGCAGGTCTTTGCTTTCTTACCCAGGTCTGGCTTGCCAGTGTAGAGCTTTTCATAGAGAAAGGTGTGGTCTCGGAAGCTCTGTAGCGTGTTCCCCATGGCGATGATGGACACCATAACCAGCCAGCTTCGTAACACATTCAGGAACCGGCTCATGGCTCCCCTCAAATCTGAGAGGGCTTTTTGCCTTGGAAACAAAGGCAAAGGGCACGAGACAACAGATGGTTAGTGTACTTCAACCATAAGCTCACTCTCCTCTGTAGTTAACCTGTGTCCCACCCATGAGGGCTGTACTAAGCTTACTTGATCAATCATTTCATAAACTCCTCTCCAAGTACCTGAGGCTCATCCACTCCCAGTTACCCTTCACAGGGTTGGCACACTGCCTTTGAATATCTACCTTAAATCGAAGTGTGCTGACCTCTACCCAGAGTGAAAAAGGCTAAATAATGCAGTGGGTGAAAATGACAAAACCAGTGGAAAAAATGGAGAGAAGGGAACAGGAGAAAGGGAGGTGTACAAATATCACTATAAAGAAATAAAATGGACTTCGGTGTAAGACGTACAGAAATTGGTCTCAATATTTAGTCATACTAATAGTGGTGAGTCAACAGTATACTTTGCAATAAGTAGCACAGTGCTTATTTTTGTCTAAGGAATTTCTCCAAAAATATTAGCCTAAATCAGAACTCTCTTCTCTTGGCTGGAATCAGTCCCCTGGGATCTTTACTTCTAGCCTGGCGTTTCATGTCATTCCTTTGTAATGCAAGTGGCTCAAAGGTGATTATAAATCTACTAACAGATACCTGCCTGGCTACTGGTGACAGATCCTTCCAAGCACAGAAAAGCCTTGTACATTTGAGTGGAATCTATGGTGTGAGGGCAATATTTACATCCTTAAGTTTTCTCTACTCTGGTTCTCAGGTACACCATCCTCCATGAACAAGGAGAACAATCTAAAAGTTAAAAATAAATAAATTGCGGTGACTTGAGAACTAGTAAGAAAATTATATGGAGAAGGAAACAGCAATGTTGGTGTTGGGTTAGCTATTACAATAGCTAACAGTTATTGAGCACCTGTATATGCCATGCACTATGCCAAGAACCTATCATATATTATCTCATTTAATCCTAAAACAAGGTGGGTAGACACTTAATATTTCCATTTTACAGATGAGGGTTGGCACAGAGAGGTTAAGTGACTTGCTTGAGGTTACACAGCTAATAGATGGCAGAGCTGAGATACGAAGCATGGTCTGTTGGTCTATATGTTGCAAGACTGTCTCACTGTTTGAGAATATTTTGATGAAGTTTCCATTTTTGAGGAAGACAAGCATACCAGAGCCACTTCTGTCTTCAAGTTGCATAGAAAATACCATCAGGTCATGTACTTTTTGTTTAAAAAACAAAACCTTAGATCAACCCTTGCTGAGCACTCAGCTTGGTTTAAGTAAAAACCACATAGATAAAAAAAATCTTATCATGGAATTGCTTCTTGCCATCTTCGTTATGTTTTCTTGGCCCATGGTTTATCTGTTGTCAGGTTAATTTCTTGGGCCTGAAGTGGCGATAAATTATCAGGCTTCCTTTGTCACTCCGGCAGTAGATGTTTCGTTATGTTCCTACACTACCCAGCTGAAACAGATATTAAAGTCAGCAGTGGCTCAAGACAGTGTGAAGCACCAAAAAACAAAGAGTCCTAGAGGAGGAAGGGTCAATGGGTGAATCGCTCAGTGAAAATGGGTCACAAAAGTGGACTCTGTCAAAGTCCAGAGAGAATGGGGTTCTACTGGAATCACAAGCAGTTACAGCATGGGCCAAGATGTGCACACTCCCCTCCCCCGCCATCCTCCTTGTTTTCTCACCCTCCTTCAGCAGGAGACTCAGGCTCTCTCAGGGTCAGAAAAGCCGCACGGATGGCCTCCCTCTTTGACAGAAGAGATGCCCGTTTCACAGAAGCTCTCAGAAACCCCAGCAGATAGCTGATGAAGGCAGAGCCTGAGCACTCTTCCGAACTGCTCTGCCAATCCCTCAGCACAATTTCCCTAAAGCTTTGGAGGGCCCCCTAGAGCATCCAACACCTATACTCAAATTTTGCCCTGGCCCAGGGAAGCAAAGGTGTGGTGTTAGTAGAGTTGGGAGTGAGAGGTTCCTTTCTTGGACCCACCATGTAGTAGCTGTGTGACCGTGGGCAAGTAATTTACACTTTACAGCCTAGGTTTCCTTACCTGCAAAATGGAGATTAAAAATACCTACCTCAAGGGTTATTATAAGAATTACGCGAGAAAGTAAAGGTTCCTCGCACCGTGCTAGGCTCAGAGTGGCCGCTCATTCGTTCATCCATTCACTAGTTCCGAACCTATCAAGCCTTCTTCATCTTCCCAGCTCCTTCTTCTCTTGGTCTCTGGAACCTCTTTTCCCCCACAAGGTGGCCTCCCTGGTATCCTCCTTCTATCCCACCTCCATTTTTCCAGACTGTCCGGATCCTCTCAGTCAGATGCCACACAGACACCTACCTCTTCTCCCCCACACTCACCTTACCTAGCGATTGGACTCCCAAGAACAGCAGCAGCAACAGCAGGAGGAAGAAGCTTCCCCAGCACAGCTCCAGCCCTGAATCCACCTGAACCACTTGTCCCCGCCCCCACTCTCAGCCAGTCTCCAGGATTGGGTCGTTTCCATCAGTCCTCGCTCTGATTGGCTGTTCTGGTTCTGCTCGAGCAGGAGATGGGGCGTGAACCCCTTCACTGCCAATCAGCGGTTGCCGCTGCCCAAGCCTCACCCCCGGTATGCCGCTCTTGCAGTGACCCATCGTGTTCAGCGTGGCGGAAGAACTCCAGGTTCGGAGCCAATCTTTTTGCGGCGGAGGTAAAAAGAGCGGAAAAAAGAAGTCAAGACTTCTGCGGAAAGCAAGGCCCTGCGCCTGCGCTGCGCGGCGGTGACGACAATTGTCCGCGCCCGAAGCCGAGCGCTGTCCGCGCCGGGTGGCGGGCGCCTGCGCAGTGGCTCCGAGCGGGCGGTTACTTGTTGGTTGTTGTAGTAACGGGGGAAGCAGTGGTCGGCTGCCGCCTTGAGCCCGGCTGGGGAAGGAAGAGGGAGGTAGGCGCAGAGCGCTGTCCCTGCCTGCCCGCCCCGAGCCATGGGAAGATGAAACAGGTAAACGCCTGCGCCGGCGCACTCCTCTACCGGAGGGAGGTGCGCTCCCAAGTCTGGGCGGGCGCCGTCCGCTGCACTTCCCTCTCAGAGTCCGGGAGCAGCTGCTGGCTTCCGGGCGCGCTGGGCTGAATCTCTGCGGCGGAGTCTCCCGCGTCCTTACTGTAGGGAGCATCTGAGGACCTACCTGGATTGGAGTGAGCCGGGGGTGGGACTGAGGGCCCGATCCTTTTAGGGCGAGGACGCTCCTTGGGCGAGTGCCCTTAATCTTCTTCCGATCGCCCTGTCTCTCCCTGCTCTGCTGGCAGCCTAGGACAGGTTGGCATCCCTTCCTCGCTTGGAGGTTTTGTTTGTTTTGTATTAATTTAAGGGACTTCCCAACATTTTGGGAAATACTGAGAGGTCCCGTTGGGGATACTCGGAAGAACGCCTTTTAGATTGTTAGATATTGCCCATTTCGCTGAATATGTGTAAGGATCGTTATCGGAATTGGCATTTTTTGCCCTATTTACGTTCTTATCACATATATTAATGCATAGAAAAATGAGGTTTGGAAAGATTGACATTAAATGGTTATCTTTGAGTAATGGGATTATGGTCATTAAAACATTTTCATTTTCTTTACCTGTAATTTCTATTCCATCCAAAAAGACACGCAATGAACATGTAGCTTTTCTCTATTAAAAATATTTTAAGTTAGAAATATGCTAATTTTAATGTCTATTTGATATTTGGATCATAGTTTGTGATTTTTAGTAAGGGCGAATAATTTTTGAGAGTGTGGAAGGACAGTTGTTTTTTCTTTTTCCAGCTATTTATGACCTTGATTCAGCAGAATATATTCATTTTTTGGTTTAGTGGTTGAATTTGTTTTAGCGGAAACATGAGGGTATTTTACCTGTGCTTGGCATAGAATCTAAAGAAATGTTTGCAAGGATCTTAATACTTGCGTTTTTATTTTTAACTCGCGTCAGGATTTTCTAGCAAGGAATCTATGTTTTAGGCAATCAGCCACCTACCTCAGACTTTCTTAAGTAAGTGTATCCTTTTGTTGCACGTTAGATTTAGTGTGTAAAAGAAAAACGAGAAACTGAAACTTCACAGCAGCTCTTCAAATACATAGAGGACAGACAGTATGTTTGAAAAAAAAAATCTTGATTTTTGTGGCATATGTGAAGCACTGTGAAAGAAGGTAAGCCTCTAGAGGTTTGACACTATTTAGATAAATATTCATTTTCATTACTTGGAAGATCATCAGCAGTAATGAACAAAAAGACAACTGCATTGTGTTTCAGGTCATTTGGCTTTCTTGCAGGAATCTGTGCCACCCAAATTGTTTGATCCAGTGAATCTGCAAGGAAAGGTCTCTGAGGCCCCCGTCTGCTGACTGCATGACAAACTCTAAAGGAAATGCCAGTCGAGATGGCCCGGGACCTGGAGGAAACAGCATCATCCTCAGAGGATGAGGAGGCGGTAAGCCAAGAGTAAGTAATAGCAAGCCTGCTTTTGACCCTTTGCGTTCAGGATGGAAAATAGTTCTCTTTTACTCAAATCATCTTTTACCCAATATCCTTCCTTTGGTGTTGTCTGACTCTGGTTTTAGTTTTCATACATGGTCTAATTCAAGATCTTATTATTGGGCGACCATCAGCTATCTGAAATGAGATAAGGCTCTGTTTCTGGGTTCATGAGTGAACATCGGCTCTAGACGTTGCAGGTAGTAGCTCTTAGTCAACTCTTGATCAGAGCTCCTAACATACGAGATTTTGAAATTTTTAGATATTGAAGAAAAGTAGGTCTCTCAATTCTGTGACACTGGGTATTTTCTCAAAAGCCTTTAGGATGATAGAATGATGATAATAAGAAGTTATTTGAGGGCTTCCCTGGTAGCTCAGTGGTTGAGAATCTGCCTGCCAGTGCAGGGGACACGGGTTCGAGCCCTGGTCTGGGAGGATCCCACATGCCACGGAGCAACTGGGCCCGTGAGCCACAACTACTGAGCCTGCGCGTCTGGAGCCTGTGCTCCACAACAGGAGGGGCCGCGATAGTGAGAAGCTCGTGCACCACGATGAAGAGTGGCCCCCGCTTGCCGCAACTAGAGAAAGCCCTCGCACAGAAACGAAGACCCAACACAGCCAAAAATAAATATAAAAATAAATTAATTAATTAAAAAAAAAAAAAAAAAGAAGAATCCGCCTGCCAAGGCAGGGGACACAGGATCGAGCCCTGGTCCGGGAAGATCCCACATGCTGTGGAGTGGCTAAGCCCATGCACCACAACTACTGAGCCTGCGCTCTAGAGCCCGCGAGCCACCGCTACTGAGCCCACGTGCTGCAACCACTGAAGCCCACGCGCCTAGAGCCCATGCTCCACAACAAGAGAAGCCACCGCAATAAGAAGCCCACGCACCGCAACAAAGAGTAGCCTCCGCTCGCTGCGAAAGCCTGCACGCAGCAACGAAGACCCAACACAGGCAAAAATAAATAAATTAATTAATTAAAAAAAAAAAAAAAAAGAAGTTATTTGAGTAAGTGTGGAGCAGGACATTAGAATTCTATAGCCTGTGCTGAGTCTATTGAGACACATAGCTTTCCTGAGTTCTTTTAGATAAGAGTCAAGTTTCTTCATTGCTGGATTCTCATAATAATATAAATGAATGATAGTGATAAGTGTAGCTGCTATAGGTGATGGTAAGAGCTTTAACTGCTGTATCTCATTTAATCTAAAGATGTTATTATTCCCACTTTTGTAAGTTCAGCCCCACAAATATCAAAGAACTTCCTCAGGGATGCGTAGAGAGTGATAAATTGAGATTCAGACCTAGCTTTCCTGGATTTTGAAGCACTTAGATGTTTTGCCTCCTTTAACATTATTACTTGACACAGAGAAGAAAGAGAGAATCTGGCTTAAAGGTAACATTAGTTTTAAAGATTCTCTGTAAGTCCACTAGGATTCATGTGCTATATAACCTGAAAAGTGGGGATGATATCTCCCAGGCTGTTTTTTTTCTTTTCTTTTCTTTTCTTTAATTAATTAATTTAATTTATTTATTTTTGGCTCTGTTGGGTCTTCATTGCTGCACGTGGGCTTTCTCTAGTTGCGGCGAGCGGGGGGCTACCCTTCGTTGCAGTGTGCGGCTTCTTACTGTAGTGGCTTCTCTTGTTGTGGAGCATGGGCTCTAGGCGCACAGGCTTCAGTATTTGCAGCACACAGGCTCAGTAGTTGTGGCTCGCGGGCTCTAGAGCACAACCTCAGTAGTTGTGGCGCACAGGCTTAGTTGCTCCGCGGCATGTGGGATCTTCCTGGACCAGGGATTGAGCCCATGTCCCCCGCATTGGCAGGCGGATTCTTAACCACTGCGCCACCAGGGAAGCCCCTCCCACGCTGTTTTTTGGGATATAGTTAGGATCAAATAGGATAATGTGTATGAAATTACTTTTAAATGATAAAGTGCCATACAAATGTTAAGGCATTATTTTTATTGGATTTTATATTGAATTTAAAGTGTATTTCTTATTATAAAGTAGAAGATTACATTATTTAATGTAATTTGAAAAAAAAATTATTGAAGCATTAGTAAAGCTTTGGGGAAAGGCTTCTCATCACTATTAGGTCATAGAAAATAATAGAGATTTGATATTATATTTGGGTCATTCTCATTCAGGATAATTAAATGGATAATTCTCTCTGGTCACTTTGCCTTCTTGTGACTTTTTGTTTTCTGTGTGCTGCCTCTTACCCACTTCACAAAAATTTTAACTTCTGCTTCAAACATCAATCTTTCTGATTCAAGATCTTTTACTTCATGACTGTCTCTTTTATTAGTGGGCTTATAGGTTGGGCCCAACAAGTATTAGGTTGAACTGTATGAAATTGCTATTTTGGTAGGTCAAAAACAGTCAAATATTGAGAATTTTAGGTGGTTCAACCTAATATTTTAGTAAGCACCCAATAAATGCTTGCTGACTGAGTGACTAACTTAATGAGTAAATAAATGGAGGCTTCATGCTTTAGATCACCTTAGGTCTTTTAAGTGCTTAAAATACATTTCATTACAAAGAATACCAATTGCATTGAAGTGCAGTTATCAGAATTTTTTAAAAAACCAAACTTGTGGTATAGTAATATGTACGTCTTTATTAATACATTAAATAACAAGATCATTCATTTAAAACATGAGAAAGTTAGATTTTATTTTCTAAAGACAGCAACATGAAGACTGTTTTTGCTTAGTTTGCATGAGACCATCATACTTGGGTGGTCTTTGATTAACACTTAAAAGTGGGGAATACCAAGAAACATCATAGATGTCTGGATCACCACTGTGAAATGTCACCATTTGGTAGCTGAATGATTGCTTGAGAGTGGAGAGTTGCCAAATTGTTGTCCATCCTCATCACACCAGATGAGAAGACTGTAATCACAGGTGATCTAGTGGCAATTTTAATAACTACCATAACTTATAAGCAGTGATAAATGTCAGTGATATTTTGAGATGTCTGCAACAACTGTAATTTGGTATAAAAAAATCTGTAATTTCAGATAGAGTAAAAAACACAGGTAATACTATTACTACTGTGTTTGGTGCCTGTATTCGTAATTGAGAAACATTAAATTTCTAGTAGAAGTTAGTGAAAATACAGGTGTCATTCCACCTTCCCCCCGCCCTCCCCATCCAAATTCACAGACCTTATGCTCCTCTTCCTTTTAAACTCCTATTGTTGAGTTTTGATTGTTAATGTTCCATTAGCTCATGTCTATCAGATACTTGTTTATACATTAGGAATCTTAAGTCAATCTTGTTCACACCTGGAACAACATGCTTACATTTTTAAAGTTTTGGAAGTTAGAAGGTCTTAAATCATCTAAGGATGTTGACTTGATCCAAAGATATATATCCATGGACATCTGCTAGATCTGCTCAGAACTCTAGGCTGTATTAAAGTATTGATGCCTTGCAGTCCTGGACATTAGAGCTAGAAACTGTCCAGGCATCCTTGTTTTGCATGGCATTATTTCAAATAGTAAATGTAAAGGGGCTCTTTTTCTGTATTTTGTTTGGGGTTCCCAAATATAAATTTATATAGAGATGTGGAAACGTTAATTTGATGTAAGGTTTCTTTAGTCACTAAAAAAAATATTTAATTCTGATTGTAAAAGCTGGCTTTAGATCAGTTACAAAGATCATCAACAAATGATTATGTAGCGAGTGCTACAGTTCAGAGAAAGAATACATCACTGTGGGCTGGAGGAGCTAAGGAAGGCTCCAAGGAGGTGGTGAGTTGAGCTGGGCTTTAGAGAGTGGGATTAAATGAACAGAGAGAAGTGGGGAAGGCATTTCCAGCAGGGACATTGGTATGAATGAGGCACCGAGGCTTTGAGTTATGTAGGCTGGATCCCAGGAGTGAATAATATCTATTACTCAGGAAATTGCTTCTTAAAAACCAAAACGGGGGCTTCCCTGGTGGCGCAGTGGTTGAGAATCTGCCTGCTAATGTAGGGGACACGGGTTCGCGCCCTGGTCTGGGAAGATCCCACTTGCGCGGAGCAACTGGGCCCGTGAGCCACAACTACTGAGCCTGCGCGTCTGGAGCCTGTGCTCCGCAACAAGAGAGGCCACGATAGTGAGAGGCCCGCACACCGCAATGAAGAGTGGCCCCCGCTTGCCGCAACTACAGAAAGCCCTAGCACAGAAACGAAGACCCAACATAGCAATCAATCAATCAATAAATCTTTAAAAAAAAAAAAAAAAAAAGAAGGGTAGGGCTCTATACCCTCACACATACACACAAGTATATGATTATATTTTAAAAAAAAAAAAAAAAACCAAAATGTTCTTAGGCTTTCAGTAAAGTAAACCATAAAACTGGTCTGCTTTGGTTATTAGTCATCCAAGTTTTTTGTTCTTTCATGTCTGTAAAAGCATAATTTCTTAATATGTACCAGTTTCTGGTGTAAATGAAAATTTAAAGTCCCAATTTTCAGCTTCCTAATCATTTTGAATCTTTTCCCTTTAGCACCACCTGGTGGGAGCATGCTTTTAATGACAATGCAACGTCTGCCTTAAGCGTGTTTGGGTCGACCTTACTGAACTAATGATTTGTCTACTACCTCTTTTCTCTTTTCAGAGGTTGTAAGTGAAAAGATTCTGTGTCAGGGATTTGGCTTTCTATAGATAGTATGGTTAAGGCCGTGTCTCTTGTCAGCTGTGTATGTTTATTGTGTTTCTGACTCTCATCAGGCATTTTTACCTTTTATCCGTAATCCATTGTTTGTAAGTGCTAAGGCACAGTGGTGCCAGTTTGCAGCTAGAGATGGATTGACAAGGAACTTTCGATAGTTTCCAGAGTTTCTGTCTAAGACTTGATAGTTTAGGCTGCCTAATTTTTCCTCTGTCCTCTGACTTAGAAATATAGTGAAAAAAATTAAAGTTGGAAGAGAGCATAGGAATCATCTGGCCCTATACCCACCTTCTACAGGTGTTTAAGATTAAAAAGCAAGCAAACCACACACAAAAAATCCTTCTTGCACCCTATAAACACCAATTTCTCACAAATGGGCACTGTCACCCAAGTCAAATCGCAAGAAAAATAAGCATCCACATTCCATTTCTAGAAACCAGGAAATGAACTAGGTATGGTGTTCTCTGCTTTCCTCAGTAAAGCTCTTGGCAGCTCATCCCAAGTCTAAAGGCTGCCTCACCTCTAAGATTGGTAGCCTGGCAGCCTGTGCATTTAAAGCGTGGATCTGTTTAAACCTGTATTGGGAGAGTCTAACTTGGCCCTGAGGTTTGTGGTATGGCCTTTGTTAAGGGGTGTGGTCATGTGAGTTTTTGAGAGCAGCCTGAATCTTGGCTAAATGGATCTTATTCCATATAAGGAATTGATTAATTTCAGTTCCCAAAGGGTTGAGTTTAAGGTGTTTATACAAAAAATCACTGAAATGTGTGATTAGGGAGATGGAAGGGTGGAAAGAGCACAGACACTTGGGTTCAAATACCTGTTCCCTTACTTAACCAGCTGTATGACCTTAAGCAAATTGCTCAACCTCTCTGAACACCTTTTCTTCAGTTCATAGTGCAGGCAAGAGGATTAAGTGAGATAACATGTGAAAGCTCTTAGCGTAATTCCTGACACATAGTAGGGACTCAGGTCATTTCTTTCCTTTCCTACCTTCATGCACTAAGACAGTTGGAGAGTTTTCTAATCTGTGAATAAATACACATCTGTCTGAGATTGATTAAACAGAGATTTCTGGAAGATAGGAAGAGAATAAAATCAGAGGTCCTTTTCTGGAGGAAAACATTGTTCCGTTTGGTATAGGCTTCCTTTAAAATATGTGGTTTTAACTGGGGTACTTGTATTAATTTAGGGTTCCTAGCTCAGAATCTTAGGATGGATCATCAAATTGGCTTAAAAAGGGACTATAGGGTGTAAAAGTGGTCTGTCAATTATTGTGACTATTTTAATTAGGATTCTTATTTGTGCCAGGGACTAAGACATAAATTGTCCTAAATAATAAAGGGAATTTATGAACTCATATTTAGGAAAGGCTTGATTCTGCAACTGCACATTTGCCACTCAGGATCTCATTTCTCTTGTTCTTTCAGTCAGGCTCCCGCAGACTTTCTCCTTTACCAACAGCTCCACGCTCTCCTTCCAAGGTCACAAAATGACATTTGCACTTCCAGCCCTCATTCTCTTACACCATCAAGGGGAGGAGGCCACCTCTCCTGCAGCTGCTACAGAAGAGAAAGCGTCGCTTTCTTAGAGGGTCACACGACATATCTCCTGACACACTGGCTCCAGCTGGTTTATGTCCTCATCCCTGAACCAGTAACTATAACTGGGGGATGGAAAACCCTGATTGGCCGAAGCCAGTCAAGGCCCATCCCTGCAACAGGAACGGAGTTAATCTTAAACAGACCATCTGACTAAGAATGGGCGATGAATGGTTTCCCATAGGACATTTGGGATGCTTGTTCCAGAAGAAGGGGAAAGTTGCTCAGCAGCAAACCACAGTGATGTGCTTCAGTTGTTAATTCAGATTTTGAGCTGTAGATTCATAAAGCCTTTTGTTACGGTTGTAGAGATCATCCATGCATCGTGTGGACCGGAGGCTGCAGGAGAATTCCAGTTCTGGTGTTCCATGCTGAGGCTGTTCTGACAAAGGACAACGGTATTCGAGTGATTGGAGGTAGGTGTGACCTTCCCCACTGAGGGCAGGGCTGGGCATGGCCCTGACAACCTCGTCTTACAGAAAAGTGATAACCATATTTAGTTAGGGAAAGGGCCTTGCTCATGAGAATATTCTATTGATTTTTTTATACTTGAAAGGATTATTTGTGATTTCTTAAATTGTTTTCTGCATATTAAATTGTTTTTCCTCTTTTTTTTTTAGAATTACATGTACATGTGTTTATTTTTTTGTTTTTTTCTTACAGTTTTATAGAGAGATCATTGACATACACCACTGTACAAGTTTAAGGTGTACAGCATAGTGATTTAACTTACATACATCATGAAATGCTTATCACAGTAAGTTTAACGATAACTGTTTTTTATAATTATGGTAAAATACACGTAACAAAATTTACCGTTCTTACCATTTTAAAGTATACAACTCAGTGGCATTTAGTACATTCACAGTACTGTGCACCCATCACCACTATCTAGTTCCAGAACATTTTCATCTAAAAGTAAACCCTGTACCCATTAAGCAGTCACTCCCCAACCCCCTTATCCCAGCTCCTGGCAACCACTAATCTTTCTGTCTCTATGGCTTTACCTAATCTGGATATTTCATATAAATGGACTCATACAATACTTAGCCTTTTGTGTCTGGCTTCTTACACTTAGCATAATGTTTTCAAGGTTCATCCATGTTTTAGCATACGTCAATACTTCATTCCTTTTTGCGGCTGAATAACATCCCATTGTATGGATATACCACATTTTGTTTATCCATCAGTTGATGGATAAGTGTTTCCAGCTTTTGGCTCTTGTAAGTAGTGCTACTATGAACATTCATGCACAAGTTTTTGTCTGAACACCTGTTTTTAGTTCTTTTGGGTATATACCGAGGAATGGAATTGCTAAGTTGTATGGTAATTCTATGTTTAACTTATTAAGGAACTGCCAAAGGATTTTCCACAGTGACTGCACAATTTTACGTTCCCACCAACAATATATGAGAGTTGCAATTTCTCCATATCCTCAGTAACATTCGTTGTTTTCTGTTTTTTAGAATATAGCTATACTAATAGGTGTGAAGTGGTATCTTATTGTGGTTATGATTTGCATTTCCCTAATGATTAATGACATTGAGCAGCTTTTCATGTTCCTTTTGGCCATTTATATAATCTCCTTTGGAGAAATGTCTGTCAAGGTTTTTGCCTATTTTTTAATCGGGTTGCTTATCTTTTTGTTGTTGAGTTGTGAGGGTTCTTTATACATTCTGGATACTAGACCCTTATCAGAAAAATGATTTCCAAATATTTTTTCCTTTGTGGTTTGTCTTTTCATGCTCTTGATAGTGTTCTTTCATGGGGAAAAGTTTTTCATTTTGATGATGTTCCATTTATCTACTTTTTCTCTTATTGCTTATGCTTTTGGTGTCATATCTAAGAAACCATTGCCTAACCCAAAGTCATGATCCCTGTGCTTTCTTCTAAGACTTTTATAGTTTAAGCTCTTAAATTTAGAGCTAAATGGTCTTTGTTCCATTTTGAGTTAACTTTTTTATATAGTGTGAGATAAGGGTCAACCTTCATTCTTTTACATGTGGATATCCAGTTGCCCCAGCATGATTAGTTGAAGAGACTATTCTTTCCTTACTGAATGATCATGGCACTATTGTTGAAAATCAGTAGACCGTTAGATGTATGGGTTTATTTCTGGACTCTTAATATTCTGTCAGTCTGTTTGTTTATCCTTATACCAGTGCCATATTATTTTTATTACTGTATCTTTGTACTAAGTTTTGAAATTGGGAAGTGTGAGTCCTCTAACTTTGTTCTTCATTTTCAAAATTTTTTTGCTATTCAGGGTCCTTTGCAATTCCATATGAATTTTGGGATCAGCTTTTTCATTTCTGCAAAAATGGCTGTTGTGATTTTGGTAGGGAGTACATTGAATCTGTAAATTGCTTTTGGAAGTATTGCCATCTTAGTGTTAAGTCTTCCAGTCCGTGAACATGGGATGTCTTTCCATTTATTTAGGTCTTCTTTAGTTCCTGTAGCAATGTTTTATAGTTTGCTGTGTGCAAGTCTTGTAGCTCCTTGGTTAACTTTATTCTTCAATATTTTATTCTTTTTGATGCTATTATAAATGGAATTGCTTTCTCAATTTCATTTTTGGATTGTTCATTGTCAGTGTATAGAAATACTATTGATTTTTTTTAATAAATTTATTTTATTATTTTATTTTATTTATTTGTTGTTTCTGGCTGCGTTGGGTCTTCATTGCTGCGCGAGGGCTTTTCTCTGGTTGCAGCGAGTGGGGGCTACTCTTTGTTGTGGTTCGCAGGCTTCTCATTGTGGTGGCTTCTCTTGTTGTGGAGCACGGGCTCTAGGCGCACGGGCTTCAGTAGTTGTGGCACGTGGGCTCAGTAGTTGTGGCTCGTGGGCTCTAGAGCGCAGGATCAGTAGTTGTGGCTCACGGGCTTAGCTGCTCTGCGACATGCGGGATCTTCCCGGACCAGAGCTCAAACCCATGTCCCCTGCACTGGCAGGCAGATGCTCAACCACTGCGCCACCAGGGAAGCCTTACTATTGATTTTTTGTATACTGATCCTGTATCCTGAAACCTTGCTGAACTCATTTATTAGCTCTAATAGTGAGAGTGTGTGTGTGTGTTCTTTAGGATTATCTCTATACCAGATCATGTCATCAGTAAATAGAGATTTTACTTCTTCCTCTCTAACCTGAATACCTCCTCCCTCCCTCCCTCTCTTTCTTTTTATTCTTCTTTTTCCTAATTGCTCTGGCTAGAACTTCCAGTACAGTGTTGAATAGAAGTGAAAATGGGCATCTTTGTCTTCTTCCTGATCTTAGGGGGAAAGCTTTCTGTCTTTCACCATTCGGTATGATGTTAGCTATGGGTTTTCATAAATGCCCTTTATCATGTTGAGGAAGTTCCCTTCTATTCCTTTGTTGAGTGTTTTTATCTTACAGTGGTGTTGCATTTTGTCAAATGCTTTTTCTGCATCAATCGAGATGATTCTATGTTTTTTTTCCTTCATTTTATTAATGTGGTGTATTACATCGATTGACTTTTGTATATTGAACCACCCTTGCATTCCTGAGATAAATCTCACTTGAGCATGGTATATAGTCCTTTTAATATGCTGCTGAATTTGGTTTGCTAGTATTTTGTTTAGGATGTTTACATCTATATTCATAAGGAATATTGTTCTGTAATTTTCTTTTCTTTTGATGTCTTTGTCTGGCTTTGGTATCAGGGTAATGCTGCCCTCATAGAATGAGTTCCTTCCTCCTCTTTGGAAGAGTTTGAGAAGGATTGGTGTCAATTCTTTAAATGTTTGATAGAATTCACCAGTGAAGCATCTAGTCCTTAGCTTTTCTTTGTTGGAAGGTTTTTGATTACTGGTTCAACCTCTACTTGTCTATTCTATTTTCTATTTCTTATTGAGTCTGTTTTGGTAGTTTGTGTGTTTCTCTAGGTTTTTTTCCATTTTATTTAGTTTATCTAATTTTGTTGGCATACAGTTGTTCATAGTATTCTTTTATAATCCTTTTTATTTCTGTAATACAGTAGTAATGTCCCCACCTTCATTTCTGATTTTAGTAATTTGAATCTTTTCTCTTTGTTTTTAGTCAGTCTAGCTAAAAGTTTGTCGATTTTGAGAATCATTTTAAAGAGCAAACTTTTTATTTTGCTTACTTTCTCTATTGTTTTTCTATTCTTAATTTCATTTATCTCCACTCCTCTTTGACTTTAAGCAGTGCTCTGAATCCTGGTGTTAGCCTGTAGCTGTCTTCAAAGGTTACATACTATGGATCCAAACTTTTGTGTGATATGGTGGAAAGAGTCTATACGTGGGTTCTCAGTCAATATTTCAGATCCCAGCTTTGGCATTTACTAGCTGTGAGTCTTGTGCAATCACTTAAACTCTCTTAATCCATTTCATTATTAGTAAAATGGAGATAATAGCTACCTTGCAGGCATTGTAAGAATGAGATCACTAATGTTCAGCACACAGTAGGCATTCAAAACTTGTGCTGCTTACTCTATTTGTTGAACAGGATCTGCTCTACCTTGAGATGACTTTAAGGTCTGTCCTTGCCCCATAATAAGCCAGAGTTCAAAGGACGGTGAGCACCTGCTTCTGGGATTTGAATTCTCCTCTCTCCCCAAGGGTCGTGGTGTTCTAATCCCCTCAGCAAGTTGCTAGGTTACCACTTAAAGGGACATGGTTCATTCATGTTCTCTGAAGCTGGAGTCTCTGAAGATTTACTAACATTTGCTGAGAATCTCCCGCTAAATATGATTAGAGTCAAAACATCAAAGGTGCGTAAAAACAACAGAAGTAAATAATCCTCCCCCCCAGCATACTTCTTTTGGTTTGTTTGTCACATAAATGAATCCATGTATTTTGTGGCAATAGACCCTTCCTTTTTAGAATACCTAACATTTATTGGAAATTAGCATCCATCAATGTAATCATGCCATTATTCAAGCAATCACTATTTTCTAGAACCTATAAGTCTTTGGATTATTTTCCTATACATCTTCCTGTGTTTAAGGAAGAAGCCACTAAACTTTTTTCTCAAACTCTGTTTTTGAATTTTCTGTATATCCCCAATTCCTTGAGGTTTAATAATTTTCTTCACCTTCCTTTATGAAAAGAACAATTTGAATGAGTTTTGTTAGTTGCTACCTCAGATTTCGGAATTGTTAAACACTCTTGGTCTATTTTTTTTTTTCTCTCTCTCTCTTAAATAGCTGACATAGATCTGCTCAGATCATAATACTGAGTTAAATCCCCTTGAGAAGTGTATCTGGGGCATTAGTTATCTTCTGTTGCTCTTAGAGTGTTAGATTCCAACCTTGTTTTTTCTGTTATCTATTAAACGTTTCATTGAATTCACTGTTAATATTTTGGATACAATAAGATTTCATATGCTTTAGTTGTGAAATATTCCAGGAGTATGGTTTTTTTCTCACCATATCCATGTTTTTTTCAAAATTGTATATAGTTTGAACGTGTAAATGGGATTGCATTTTATTTTATTTTATTTATTTATTTTAAAGTATTTATTTATTTATTTATTTGGTTGTGCTGGGTCTTAGTTGCAGCAGGCAGGCTCCTTAGTTGCGGCTTGCCGGCTCCTTAGTTGTGGCACGTGGGCTCCTTAGTTGTGGCATGCGAACTCTTAGTTGCAGCATGTGGGATCTGGTTTCCTGACCAGGGATTGAACCCGGGCCCCCTGCATTGGGAGCACAGAGTCTTAACCAGTGCGCCACCAGGGAAGTCCTGGGATTGCATTTTAGGGGAAACAGATATTTTCAATTTAATCTTTTCCTAGAATGAAGTATTTTGTATTTTGCCTCTGAATGTGTCAGTTTCATAAATTTGGATTTGTATAGACTAGCACTGTCCAACCGAAATATGATGCAAGCTGTATATGTAATTTTTCAGTAGCGTTATCAAAAAAGGTAAGCAGAAATAGGTGAAATTAATTTTAATAATATATTTTATTTAATCCAAATTATCATTTCCACTTTTACTCAGCATAAAAAAATCGTTATGATATTTTACATCCAGTGTGTATTGTACACTTTTAGTACATCTCCATATGGTGCAAAATTTTCATTGGAAGCATTTGGTCTGTATTTAGATTTCATAAATGTTATAGTTGGAATTGTAGTCAATTCCTATGTTCAAGTTGTTCCAGACAAGTTTTCCAATAACTGAATTGAGTATCAGTTTTAAAATTGAAACTAGAATTTATTAAAGTTAAATAAAATGAAAAATTCAATTCCTTTGTCACAGTAGTTACATTTCAAGTGCTCAAGTTACATGTGGCTAGTGACAGCCATATTCAACTGTGCACGTAAGGACCCAGTTTTCTGACAGTAAGGCAAAGATACACTGTGTTGCCATCGAAGGGGTTATTCTTGTATTCTAAAGTCAAAAGAATGTTAGTTTTATCTTCATTCTAGTTTCCCATGCTAGTTTGGACCAAACCCCTTAGGGCACTTCACCACTTCCTAGGTGCTTCTGTGCTGACAGATTATTGGTTCCTTGATTGTCTTTACTCTGCTACAGTCAGTCCTGGAACTTGCCAGGGGTCCTAGTTCTTCAGATTGTCCCCTGCGATGCATGTGAGTTGTTGAAGAGGAAATTCTACAGTCTCATAGTGGAATTGATGAGATGCGTGTGTGTTCAGAGGTTTAGATGTTGGGTGTTTTGCAGTTTGCTAGCAGGACCGTGCCCTGCCTCTTGTTTTTTTATGGAAGAAAACATGGCGAAGGTGGTTCTGTCATGAACAGTTGAACAGGTTCAGTTTGTAGTTGCAGTTCTCCATTTGACCCTCGCTAGGGAGAGGGAGCCCAGGCTTACCAGCTATTTCAGGAGAAACCTAGAAATCTAGATTTTTATGTGACTTCTTCCAATCTTAAAAGTTTAGCAAGTAATTCAACTTTATACTGAAAACACCACGAGGGATGGACAAACTGTGTCTGTAGGCTGGATTTGGCTCCTGGGTTACCATTTTATAATCTCTGGTCTAATATGTGCTGGTAAGCGGCATTACTGGTTGTAGGGCCATTGGACACAGAGCATGAATGTGGGGTGAAATCCCTATAGCAGTCACAGTTGCTTTCCATCATTCCACCCTGCCTCTCTCGCACTTCCCTTTTAGAACATGTTCAGTGTATCTGAGTTGGGTTATAGTTAGTTGGTTTGGATTAGAAGTAAGTGGCCAGGGACTTCCCTGGGGGCGCAGTGGTTAAGAAGCCGCTGCCAATGCAGGGGACACAGGTTCGAGCCCTGGTTCGGGAAGATCCCATGTGCCGCGGAGCAACTAAGCCCGTGCACCACAGCTACTGAGCCTGCGCTCTAGAGCCCCCAACCCACAATTACTGAGTCTGCGAGCCACAACTTCTGAGCCTGCATGCCACAGCTACTGAAGCCCGCGCGCCTAGAGCCCGTGCTCCTCAACAAGAGAAGCCACCGCAATGAGAAGCCCGTGCACCGCAACAAAGAGTAGCCCCCGCTCGCCTCAACTAGAGAAAGCCTCCGTGCAGCAAGGAAGACCCATCACAGCCAAAAATAAATAAATCAATAAATTTATTAAAAAAAAAAAAGAAGTAGGTGGTCACTGCTTACATACCATGAGAATCAGGTCTGCCACTGAGCACAGTGATGACTGCATTTTACTTCTATATTAGGAGAAGTAGGAGAAAGAGTATTAATAGCATTCTTATTTTTTAACTTGCTATATAAAATGTATAATTTACTGTGTATTATACTATGTATTTATATATGTATTAGTAGCTATTTTACTATGTGTTTACTTTTTTACTGTATGAAAATTTTTTTCTATGTATCAGCAAGCTTTCTTTTTTCGGGGGGCTGTACCATGCAGCTTGCGGATCTTAGTTTCCCAACCAGGGATTGAACACAGGCCACAGCAGTGAAAGCGCTGAGTCCTAACCACCGGACAGCCAGGGAATTCCCATATCAGCAAGCTTTCCTATTCTAAAAGCTCTACGTGTATTAACTGATTTAGTGCTTTTAACTACCCTGTGAGATAAGTACCTTTGTTATCAACCCCATTTTATAAGTGAGGAAATTGAGCATGGTGAAATTAAATAACTTATTTAAGACAGCAGGCAGGAAGTAGTAGAGCCAGGATTTGAACCCCGGCAGTTTGACTCCAGAGACATACTCTTTCTTTTATTATTCCCCTTCTCCCCCAGTCCCCACGTAATCATTCTTTATTTTTCCACACACCTGACCAATCATCTTCTCTGTGGCCTGGGGCAAGCACTGCAGAACAGTCAGAGAATCGGGTGCAGTCCTGGTCCCCAGCAGTTGATGAGGCTTTGGCTTTTTATGTGCAAAAATGGAGCTGTCAGTGATCAGTTATCATAATGAAAAAGACCTGGTTTTCTGAACATTTTATTTAAAGAAATAAAAAAACCGTCTGGCAAGTTATAAGTATAGTACAATGAATTCATGTATACTATTTCCTTGCTTTCACCAGTTATTAACATTTTGCCATGTTTGCTTCACCCTTCTTTCTCTCTCTGAACCATTTGAAAATTAGTTCACATACTTCAGACCTAAATACCTTATTCAACATGTTTATCCTAAGAACAAGGGCATCCTCTCTATAATCACAGTACACTGATGACACTCAGGAAATCTGTCATTGCTAAAACACTCTTATCTAATATACAATCCCTGCCCAGATTTCCTCAATTGTTCCAATTTTGTCCTTTATCTTTTTTTTTTTCTTTCAAATCCAGGATCCAATCAGAGATTGCATTTAGTTGTCATATTTCTTTAGTCTCCTTTATATCTACAACCATTTACTGGATTTTTTTTTTTTTTTTTTGGTCTTTCATAACATTGGCATTTTTAAAGATTCCAGACTAGTTGCTTTGCAGATGTCCTTAAGTTTGGGCTTGTCAGATTGATTCCACATGTTTAGATTAAAAGGGTTAAAAAAGGTTGAAAAAGGTTAAAAAGGATAAAAAAGTTGAAAAAAATTTGTAGGAATATCATTTAATGAAGTCATGTCCTCAGTGTATCACATTAAAAAGCATATGATGTCATTATATTGCATTACTGGTGATGACAAGTTTGATCATTTGGTTAAGATAGTGTTTACCAGATTGCTTCATTGTAAAGGTACCCTTCTCCTTTGTTATAAGCATTCTCTGGGGTGATATTTTGAGATGTATGAATATCCTATTCTCCAGTAGTCTCTCACTGTTGGTATTCACTGATTCTTGTCTGAATCACTTACTATTGCAGTTTTTGTAAAATGGTGATTTTCTATTTCAGTTTTTCCTTCTACATTTATTAGCTGGCTTTTCTGTAAAGAAGAGCTTTCCCTTCTATGCGAAAGTAATAGTCTCCCGAAGATGTCTACCTCCTAGTCCCCAGAACCTGTGAAAATGTTACCTGACTTAGCAAAGCGGAATTGAGGTCATAGATGGAATTAAGGTTGCTAATCAGCTAACCCTTAAGATAAGGAGATTCTTCAAGTGGGCCCAATGTAATTATAGGAGTCCTTTAAGATAGAAGGAGACAGAAGAAGAGTCAGACTGATGCAGTGTGAGAAGGACTAGACCTGTCATTGCTGGCTTTGAAGATAGAAGAAGAATAGGGGCAGCCTCTAGAAGCTGGAAAAGGAAAGGAAGTGGACCCTACCCAGAGCCTATAGAAAGGAACGCAGTCCTGCCAATGCCTTGATGACACTTGTATTGGACTTCTGACCTAGAAAACCAGTAGTATACCTTCTCACTTTCTTATCAGTGTGGATTCATGGGTTGTTTTCTTTCTTATAAGTGAGTTAAAATTAAAATCTTTTTCTGTCAGTATTCATTTTTATATTCAGATTGCCTCAAATTTGGCCTTGGGGAGCCCCTTCAAGATCCTTGTGACATGTTCTCAATCCTTGTGACTGTCCTCTTTTTTGGCATAGCAAGATATTCCACACCTATTTTGTACTTTCCTTCCTCAACTTGGAATCAGAACACAAACTCCTTTTTTTATATCTTTTTAAATGTATTATGTTCATATATCTCCAAAGATTGAATGTGTCCTGGATTGAGCTATCTTACAATCTTAATGAATATACAGTTGAGCAAAAGAATAAGAATAAATTAAAATTTTCATAAGTAATAAACATAAAAGTAAAAAAAAATCAATTTCTTCATAATATGAATTGAGCGTTTACAAAATTAATTGGTTCATTTATCCATGGTTGAATATTGCTTATTGCTAGAATGAAACAGAGTTCAGCTAATTTCTCTTTCTATTGATTGTTTTTATAGAGGTAAGCTTTAGGAAACCTTAGAACACGAACTCTTGAGCAGTGCACTGTGCTGCTTCTTACATTAAACTCTGCACTGTTTTTCTTATAAAAATATTGCAAAGACAACATAATAGTGATTGACCATTGGGAAAACCTTGTAACTGGGCTTCAAAGTTTGCCGCAAGAATGAGAAGTATGGAGTGTCTGGCCTTATCATTCCAGTCCTCCTGTGTCTGCTTGGCATGGTGTTCCTGCCAGGGCTGGGCAAGTAGCAGCAGGGATTTACGAATATTTTCACATAAAGTTATAAAACGAAATGCTTATCTTTGACTGTAGAGGCTGAATTTTGTTCCGGAGCCTGTCCATAAGTTTCTGTATTATACTCACTCAGAAATGGTTCAGTATGCAGTCCTTTAAAAAAATCGTTCTGTAGAATTCTTAGCTAACAGTTTATAGTGATGCATAGAAAGAGATTGAATGTAATGCTCCAGAGAAAACTTTAGTCTTTGGGGATATGTAGAAACCTCACATGATTACAGACATTCCTCTTAGACAGGGGTCACAAGCACAGAATGCTCTCAGGGGCCTGGCAGGAGATAAGAATGAGTGAAGCAGGTCAGGTGGGGACGGTGCTGAACTGGACAGCGCAGGCCTGTCCTGCAGGGAGCACTTGCACTTCTCTGGTTGACTCTTGCCTTGCCAGAGAGAGAGCCCAGGATTGCCAGGGTTTTCAAGAGAAGTCCAGAAATCTAGATTTTTATATGAATTCCTCCAATTTCAAAAGGTTAACAATTAACTCAATTTTATTTTTAAAGCACAAGGAGGAACGAACAAACCATGTCTGCAGATTGGTTTTGGCCCTCGTGTCAGCAGTTTATAACCTCTGGTCTAGGATATGCTGGTAACCAACATTGTTGCACATGAGGACTATTTAGAACGGCGTTCTTAGCCTTTTTGGTGCAGTGGGTGGCGTTGGCAGTATGGGGAAGCTTATGGGTCTCTTCTCAGAATAATGTTTTTTAAGTGTATTTTAAAAATACATAAGACTACAAAGAAAATAAATTGTATTGAAGTGTAGTTCTCAAAATATTTTTAAAAACCAAATTTGTGATATGTATGCCTTTTATTAGTACATTAAATAACATGATCTAGTGGTAGGTCTGTTCACTGCCATAATTTTTAAATACTGTGGGAGTAAGTGATTTTTTTTGGCCGCGCTGCGCAGCTTTCAGTATCTCAGTTCCCGACCAAGAATTGAACCTGCGCCACGGCAGTGAAAGCCTGGAGTCCTAACCACTGGGCCACCAGAGAACTCCTGAGAATAAGTGATTTTTTGAGATAACTGTAACAACTGTAAAAGAGTGTTACAATACCTGACATCTGTTGCTGGCAGGGTCACAGGCATTGCTAATACTATCCTCCTTTGTTGCCTACATTCCTAATAGAAGGTAATGTTAAATTGGAACTAGAATTTGGTGAAAACAAGGATGTCATTCCTCCCCTGCCTGCCCCCATCCATGTTTAGTGACAGCCAATGAATCTCAGGTTTAGGACCCTTGGTCCAAAATAATCCTCAACCTACTTATAGTAGCCTAAGGATAGCAGTATAGTGTTATTGAGTGTAATTAAGCCAGCCACCATCTTACAGTTTATTTCTTTTATTTCTTTCTCTATAGTTAACTTTCTGGTTACTGAACTTGATTCTGTGTTTTTCTTTAGAACGTTATCACTTGTCTTACAAGATTGTACGAACAGACAGTCGCCTGGTTCGCAGCATCCTGACAGCCCATGGATTTCATGAAGTAAGCTCATTTTTACTACCTTACCTTATCTGCTCAAAAGCTGAAAATCCTATCCACCTAACTGACTGTCAGCTAATAGGGCCAGCTCTAGAAAGTACACGGGACCACTCCTTAGTGATGATGCAGAACTTGCATTGACTTTCTGAGTCACTTTACCAGTTTTTCCTTGAAGTAGATGGAAAACATTTCCACAAGATTTTGTGGGGGTTTTTTTAGGGAAAGAAATTTTTTTTTCCTTGCTGTGTTTTTAGGCATGGGCTAGAGACAGAGTTTCCCATAAGGAATTGTCTAATACCCAATTAAACCTCTTTGATTACAAGCAACAGAAACAGACTCTGCCCAACATAAACCAAAAGGGATTTATAGTAAAGATGTGATGTACATAGAACAGCTAGCAGAACCAGAGGAAAAGCTGAAAAAGCAGACCTTTGGAAGAAGAGAGAATGCAATAGCTCCAGGGATCTGGCAACAAAAGTCTTCAAGACCACCTTTACTGCTGTGGAAAGAATCGACTGCATTCACTGTCCTTGTGCACTTCTCTGCTCAAGAAGCATATTCTGGAGATAGAACGATTGGCCTAGCTTGGGTCAAGGGTCCACTCCTTGGGGGAAGGGAGGGGCAGGTGATTGCCAGGTCCTTTAAAACCAAGGAGTATGTTATTCCCAAAGAAAATTGGGAAAATGGGGATTTGACATCAAAAGGCAAAGGCAAATATGCTGGATGGACTTCCACTGTGGATATTTTGATACAGTTGATAAAAGTCTGGTTGCTCGCTTCTTATCCTAGGTTGAGGTATGAAGTAGACATTTTGAGGAAGTTCTGATACCAGTTTATATACTGTCTTTGTTGCTGTTTTATTTCCAGGGCTTAACATGGTACCTGTCACATCAGAGGCAGAGAGTACATAATTGTTGAATGAATGGACAAATGAATTCTAATGAATGAATGAATGAATTCTAAGTTGGTTTGCTACTATAAGGTTTTAGATCTGATTATCACTTTATACCCAGCATCTGCAAGGATATAAGGACAGTCTGAGAAGGGAGTTTTGGGGTTGGGTCCTCATCTCTCACTTTGATATGCAAGAATATTTAGAGATACCATGGACTTCTATAAAAGGATTAATTCTACTTTTTGCATGTGATACTCGTCCAACTCTCTCATTCTTTAAACTTGCTTATCCCTCTGTTCTGTACACTCAGCTTTTGTCTTACTAGGCTCACATCCTAACTGGCCCGCCCCTGTGAGTGCTCTGTGGATGAAAAATCTCTATGACTTTTTACTTCCATCATTCTTCCAGGGACTGTCTCTGGTGTTTCTTTCATTTTTTTTTTTTTTTTAATAAATTTATTTATTTATTTTTGGCTGCGTTGGGTCTTCGTTGCTGCGCGCGGGCTTTGTCTAGTTGCGGCAAGTGGTGGTTACTCTTCGTTGTGGTGCGCAGTCTTCTCATTGCAGTGGCTTCTCTTGTTGTGGAGCACAGGCTCTAGGTGCACGGGCTTCAGTAGTTGTGGCACGGGGGCTCAGTAGTTGTGGCTCACGAGCTCTAGAGCGCAGGCTCAGTAGTTGTGGCGCATGGGCTTAGTTGCACCGCGGCATGTGGGATCTTCCCGGACCAGGGCTCGGACCTGTGTCCCCTGCATTGGCAGGCAGATTCTTAACCACGGCGCCACCAGGGAAGTCCCTCTGGTGTTTCTTATCTTGTCTTTTTATCTGCCCTTAGGTTCACCCAAGCAGCACTGACTATAACCTAATGTGGACAGGATCCCACCTGAAGCCCTTTTTACTTCGCACCCTCTCTGAAGCACAAAAGGTTAATCACTTTCCCAGGTAATGCTCTTGTAGCTACTTTGCTCCATTTAAAGGTACCTGACATTGAGGCATGTAGCCAGCAGAGATAATTAACATCCTTTAAAAAAAAAAAGAAGTCTGTGATATAGGGCAGCAGTCTGCAAATGAAACTGAGGTGTTCACATCCCTGGACATACCTGAAGACTTTGCAAGGAGTCTGTAGGATGGATGGTTTTAAAATACACTACTTCTGGATTGCAAATCCCATAGATTCTCTTTCCTAAAATTGAGCTGCTTGTGAGCCCCTCATGTGGATAGGTTCTCCCTTCTCACCTTCTTTTTCATAGTTACTGTTTTTTCCCTTTATAAAAGAACGGCCCACCTAGAATCTTAATATGGTGCATTGTCCTGGGGTGTAAAAATTTCAAGGGTTGCAAAGAAAGGAACAAAAATATTGGTGTTTAATTCAGGTAATAGCATAACAAATCTTTTTGCATGATAATGATTTCCATTTCTTTGCTTTTAACAGAATTGAAGAAGGACATAATCAAGTTGTCAGCTGATAGATCATTAAATATAAAATTTAAAGATAGGTCATCTTGTGACTTTTGACATATAATTAGAAAAGAGTTCAAAGAATTGAATGATATTGCGATATTAAACTTCTGCCAGTCTCATTGGTTAACGTCAGCCTAGAGAGGCAATATTGCCTAGTGGCTAGAAGCACGGGCTCTGCAGCCAGCTAACCTGGGCCCAGATCGCAGTTCCGCTGACTGATCTTGGGCAAGTGAGCTTTCTGAGCGTCAGCTTCCTCATTGGTAAAAAGAAGGTACTAATGACACACACTTTGTAGGACTATCGTGAGGATTTAATAAGTGCTTAGAACATCACATGCCTTCCACATAGTAAACACTATATAAGTGTTAGCTATTATATTTGTGAACAAGGTTTCTCAGTGTTTACATCTATGAAAGAGAAAATAGGAATAGAATTGATGCTGAAACCCTGCATTATTCTAGCAGTGAGTAATTTTCAACTATGGAGAGATACATGACCTATTGGAGAAGAGGGCAGCTAATCTCATCTGTCTAATGAAGAGATGCAAATCTAATAGGAATTTTCTTATTTGCTCAGTGGTTGAGTTATATTTTATTTCCAGGACTTATGCCCCAGGTACTCACTCATGCTAACAAGTTTTGTTTTCAGTCACTTCATATACTTGTCTCCTCATTTTTTAGAAACGAAGGCTCTTTCTTGATTATTCAATTCTACTGTCTTATACTCAGTCAATGGGTATAAATACCCAGCCTATGCTGTCTCTAATGTCAAATAGTTTCTTCATAATCTTAGATAAATGTATATTTTGAATCTTTATAACAAGTTCCAGTGTTATTTTATGTGTGAGCTTCATGGGCAGAAAATAATTTAAACTTTATTTTCTTCCTTACTGCCTGGAAGATGTGGATTTGGTTTTCTAAATGTGTGACTGGGTGCTTGAAGTGAATCAGATGCAACTATTTTAAATAGGTATTTAAACAGTCTTAAAATAGCTCACAGTAGAGGCTGCATTCCTAATTCCTGTTAGTAGTATATTATTTATTTCAATAGTTTTTGAACTATTCCTGTAGGTGTATAGGAATTCCACCTCAATTTGGACTCAGTCAGTATTAATAAATTTTAACCTATATTTTCTTCACTTCTCTTTGAATGTGTTATACATGTATGTTTGGGAATATTAATAATCCATTACCTAAATGCAGTATACTTTGTGGCTTCTGGTGCTATGTATTTTCTAAGAAAATACATAGCACCAGAAGTTAGAAGTCTTTTTCAATCCAAAGACTTCTAACTCACATGCAAGAGGAATGCAAACACTTGAAATGTTTCCAATATTATTGTGTACTCTTTTTATGTAATTTTTTATTTTAAATAATTTTAGACTTTTAGAAAAGTTGCAAAAATAATATAGAGTTCCTATGTGCCCTTTACCCAGTTTTCCTAATGTTAAATCAGTTATAACCATAGTATAGTTATCAAAATGGAGAAATTGATGTTAGTATAATGTACATTTTAATAAAAATTTATAATATTTACGGTGTTTTGATGAATTGTGTACTATGTTCTTACAATGATAGGTCAATATATGTATAACAAGTACAGCCTTATGATCACAGGAAATTAAAAAATGTTAAACATAATTTGTATACATATTTTCATTGTAGAGAAGGTATAATATAATATAAAAGACTTACAAGCATTAAATATGTTCTGTTAGGCTAAGCTGTTCTTTGGGGGAAATGGAATGGAAGAAGTAAAAGCAAAAGTGAATTGGGGGATGTCTGGGTGGGAGTAGGCGAGGCTTCTGGGGTGCTGGGAATGTTCTGTGCTCAGTGGTGTTCACACAGGTGACCAAAATTCATCATGCTTTGCAGTTGTGATTTGTGTACTTTCCTGTTTATACGTTACTTTCAGTAAAAAGTATAGTATTGTAAAAAGTGAAAAATTTACCGACAAAAAGAGCCTTTTCTTTTGTAGTACTTTTAAAATGTACAGTGGCTAGTGAATCCTGATGTTATTTAGGTTCCCTTGAATATACTTAAAAGGATACTGTTATAGTTTTATTTTAAAATTATATTTGCCATTCATTGGATCCTTTGGAACATTTTAAATTTATGATGAAAAATCTTAGATGCCAACTAAGAGGATACATAGTTTCCCAAAATTTGTATCGGGAGTACCAAGCAAAAATGTTTGGAGACCACTAATATTGGGTAACTGTAGGAGAATTTGTTGTTTCTCTTATCCTCTGGTTCAGTGTTTCCTTTTTTTTTTTTTTTTTTGATTTTGACATACCATTGCATTCAAGAGTTTATTTATTTATTTAAAAAAATTTTTTAAATCTCTCTTTTCTTTTTTTTTGAAATTTTGAATTTTATTTTATTTATCTTTTTATACAGCAGGTTCTTATTAGTCATCCATTTTATACACATCAGTGTATACATGTCAATCCTAATCTCCCAATTCATCACACCACCACCCCCGCCCCAGCCGCTTTCCACCCTTGGTGACCATACGTTTGTTCTCTACATCTGTGTCTCAGTTTCTGTCCTGCAAACCAGTTCATCTGTACCATTTTTCTAGATTCCACATATATGTGTTAATATACGATATTTGTTTTTCTCTTTCTCACTTACTTCACTCTGTATGACAGTCTCATTAGGTCCATCCACGTCTCTACAAATGACCCAATTTCATTCCTTTTTTATGGCTGAGTAGTATTCCATTGTATATATGTACCACATCATCTTTATCCATTCGTCTGTCGATGGGCATTTAGGTTGTTTCCATGACCTGGCTATTGTAAATAGTGCTGCATTGAACATTGGGGTGCATGTGTCCTTTTGAATTATAGTTTTCTCTGGGTGTATGCCCAGTAGTGGGATTGCTGGGTCATATGGTAGTTCTATTTTTAGTTTTGTAAGGAACCTCCATACTGTTCTCCATAGTGGCTGTATCAATTTACATTCCCACCAACAGTGCAGGGGGGTTCCCTTTTCTCCACACCCTCTCCAGCATTTACTGCTTGTAGATTTTTCTGATGATGCCCATTCTAACTGGTGTGAGGTAGTCATTGTAGTTTTGATTTGCATTTCTCTAATAATTAGTGATGTTGAGCAGCTTTTCATGTGCTTCTTGGCCATCTGTATGTCTTCTTTGGTGAAATGTTTATTTAGGTCTTCTGCCCATTTTTTGATTGGTTTGTTTGTTTTTTTAATATTGAGCTGCATGAGCTGTTTATATATTTTGGAGATTAATCCTTTGTCTGTTGATTTGTTTGCAAATATTTTCTCCCATTCTGAGGGTTGTCTTTTTGTTTTGTTTATGGTTTCCTTTGCTGTGCAAAAGCTTTTAAGTTTCATTAGGTCCCATTTGTTTATTTTTGTTTTTATTTCCATTACTCTAGGAGGTGGATCAAAAAAATATCTTGTTGTGATTTATGTCAAAGAGTGTTCTCCCTATGTTTTCCTCTAAGAGTTTTATAATGTCCGGTCTTACATTTACGTCTCTAATCCATTTTGAGTTTATTTTTGTGAATGGTGTTAGGGCGTGTTCTAATTTCATTCTTTTACATGTAGCTGTCCAGTTTTCCAAGCACCACTTATTGAAGAGACTGTCTTTTCTCCATTGTATATCCTTGCCTCCTTTGTCATAGATTAGTTGACCATATGTGCATGGGTTTATCTCTGGGCTTTCTATCTTGTTCCATTGATCTATATGTCTGTTTTTGTGCCGGTAGCATATTGTCTTGATTACTGTAGCTTTGTAGTATAGTCTGAAGTCAGGGAGTCTGATTCCTCCAGCTCCGCTTTTTTCCCTCAAGAGTGCTTTGACTATTCGGGGTCTTTTGTGTCTGCAGACACATTTTAAGATTTTTTGTTCTAGTTCTGTAAAAAATGCCATTGGTAATTTGATAGGGATTGCATTGAATCTGTAGATTGCTTCGGGTAGTATAGTCATTTTCACAATATTGATTCTTCCAATCCAAGAACAGAGTATATCTCTCCATCTGTTTGTATCATCTTTAGTTTCTTTCATCAGTGTCTTACAGTTTTCTGCATACAGGTCTTTTGTCTCCTTACTAGGTTTATTCCTAGGTATTTTATTCTTCTTGTTGCAGTGGTAAATGAGAGTGTTTCCTTAATTTCTCTTTTAGATTTTTCATCATTAGGGTATAGGAATGCAAGAGATATTTGTGCATTAATTTTGTATCCTGCTACTTTACCAAATTCATTGATTAGCTCTAGTAGTTTTCTGGTAGCATCTTTAGGATTCTCTATGTATAGTATCATGTCATCTGCAAACAGTGACCGTTTTACTTCTTCTTTTCTGATTTGGATTCCTTTTATTTCTTTTTCTTCTCTGATTGCTGTGGCTTAAACTTCATAAACTGTGTTGATCAATAGTGGTGAGAGTGGGCAACCTTGTCTTGTTCCTGATCTTAGTGAAAATGGTTTCAGTTTTTCACCATTGAGAACGATGTTGGCTGTGGGTTTGTCATATATGGCCTTTATTATGTTGATGTAAGTTCCCTCTATGCCTACTTTCTGGAGGATTTTTATCATAAATGGGTGTTGAATTTCACCAAAAGCTTTTTCTGCATCTGTTGAGATGATCATATAGATTTTCTCCTTCAGTTTGTTAATATGGTTTATCACATTGATTGATTTGCCTATATTGAAGAATCCTTGCATTCCTGGGATAAACCCCACTTGATCGTGGTGTATAATCCTTTTAATGTGCTGTTGGATTCTGTTTGCTAGTATTTTGTTGAGAATTTTGAGATGTTCATCAGGGATATTGGCCTGTAGTTTTCTTTTTTTGTGACATCGTTGTCTGCTTTTGGTATCAAGGTGATGGTGGCCTCGTAGAATGAGTTTGGGAGTGTTCCTCCCTCTGCTATATTTTGGAAGAGTTTGAGAAGGATAGGTGTTAGCTCTTCTCTAAATGTTTGATAGAATTTGCCTGTGAAGCCATCTGGTCCTGAGCTTTTGTATGTTGGAAGATTTTTAATCACAGTTTCAATCTCAGTGCTTGTGATTGATCTGTTTATATTTTCTATTTCTTCCGGTTCAGTCGTGGAAGGTTGTGCTTTTCTAAGAATTTGTCCATTTCTTCCCGGTTGTCTATTTTATTGGCATAAAGTTGCTTGTAGTAATCTCTTATGATCCTTTGTATTTCTGCAGTGTCAGTTGTTACTTCTCCTTTTTCATTTCTAATTCTGTTGATCTGAGTCTTCTCCCTTTTTTTCTCGATGAGTCTGGGTAACGGTTTGTCAATTTTGTTTATCTTCTCAAAGAACCAGCTTTTAGTTTTATTGATATTTGCTATTGTTTCCTTCATTTCTTTTTCATTTATTTCTGATCTGATCTTTATGATTTCTTCTGCTAACTTTGGGTTTTTTTTGTTTCTTTCTCTAATTGCTTTAGGTGTAAGGTTAGATTGTTTATTTGAGATTTTTCTTGGTTCTTGAGGTAGGATTGTGTTGCTATAAACTTCCGTCTTAGAACTGCTGTTTGCTGCATCCCATAGGTTTTGGGTGGTCATGTTTTCATTGTCATTTGTTTCTAGGTATTTTTTGATTTCCTCTTTGATTTCTTCAGTGATCTCTTGGTTATTTAGTAGGTATTGTTTAGCCTCCATGTGTTTGTATTTTTTACAGATTTTTTCCTGTAATTGATATCTAGTCTGATAGCATTGTGGTCGGAAAAGGTACTTGATACGATTTCAATTTTCTTAAATTTACCAAGGCTTGATTTGTTACCCAGATATGATCTATCCTGGAGAATGTTCCATGAGCACTTGAGAAGGTAGTGTATTCTGTTGTTTTGGGATGGAATGTCCTATAAATATCAATTAAGTCCATCTTGTTTAATGTATCATTTAAAGCTTGTTTCCCCTCACTTATTTTCGTTTTGGATGATCTGTCCATTGGTGAAAGTGGTGTGTTTAAGTGTCCTACTATTATTGTGTTACTGTCGATTTCCCCTTTTATGGCTGTTAGCATTTGCCTTATGTATTGAAGTATGTTGGGTGCATAAATATTTATAATTGTTATATCTTCTTCTTGGATTGATTCCTTGATCGTTATGTAGTGTCCTTTGTCTCTTGTAATAGTCTTTATTTTAAAGTCTATTTTGTCTGATATGAGAATTGCTACTCCAGCTTTCTTTTGATTTCCATCTGCATGGAATATCTTTTTCCATCCCCTCACTTTCAGTCTGTATGTGTCGCTAGGTCTGAAGTGGGTCTCTTGTAGACAGCATATATACGGGTTGTGTTTTTGTATCCGTTCAGCGAGCCTGTGTCTTTTGATTGGAGCATTTAATCCATTTACATTTAAGGTAATTGTCGATATCTATGTTCCTATTACCATTTTCTTAATTGTTTTGGGTTTGTTTTTGTAGGTCTTTTCCTTCTCTTGTGTTTCCCACTTAGAGAAGTTCCTTTAGCATTTGTCGTAAAGCTGGTTTGGTGGTGCCAAATTTTCTTAGCTTTTGCTTGTCTGTAAAGGTTTTAATTTCTCTGTCGAATCTGAATGAGATCCTTGCAGGGTAGAATAATCTTGGTTGTAGGTTTTTCCATTTCATCACTTTAAATATGTCCTGCCACACCTTTCTGGCTTGCAGAGCTTCTGCTGAAAGATCAGCTGTTAACATTATGGGGATTCCCTTGTATGTTATTTGTTGCTTTTCCCTTGCTGCTTTTAATATTACTTCTTTTCTATTTGATTTTTGATAGTTTGATTAATATGTGTCTTTGTGTGTTTCTCCTTGGATTTATCTTATATGGGACTCTGCACTTCCTGGACTTGATTGACTATTTCCTTTCCCATATTAGGGAAGTTTTCAACTATAATTTCTTCAAATATTTTCTCAGTCCCTTTCTTTTTCTCTTCTTCTTCTGGGACCCCTATAACTTGAATGTTGGTGCATTTAATGTTGTCCCAGAGGTCTATGAGACTGTCCTCAGTTCTTTTCTTTCTCTTTTCTTTATTCTGCTCTGCGGTAGTTATTTCCACTATTTATCTTCCAGGTCACTTATTCGATCTTCTGCCTCAGTTATTCTGCTATTGATTCTTTCCAGAGCATTCTTTTTTTTTTTTTGGGCCGCGTTGGGTTTTTGTTGCTGCATGTGGGCTTTCTCTAGTTGTGGTGAGCAGGGGCTACTCTTCATTGTGGTGTGTGGGCTTCTCATTGCGGTGGCTTTTCTTGTTGTGGAGCACAGGCTCTAGGTGTGCGGGCTTCAGTAGTTGTGGCACACAGGCTCAGTAGTTGTGGCTCGCAGGCTCTAGAGCGCAGGCTCAGTAGTTGTGGCATAAGGGCTTAGTTACTCCATGGCATGTGGGATCTTCGTGGACCAGAGCTTGAACCTTTGTCCCCTGCATTGGCAGGCGGATTCTTAACCACTGCGCCACCAGGGAAGCCCCTTCTAGAGAGTTTTTAATTTCATTTATTGTGTTGTTCATCACTGTTTGTTTGCTCTTTAGTTCTTCTAGGTCCTTGTTAAATGTTTCTTGTATTTTCTCCATTCTATTTCCAAGATTTTGGATCATCTTTACTGTCATTACTCTGAATTCTTTTGCAGGTAGACTGCCTATTTCCTCTTCATTTATTTGGTCTGGTGGGTTTTTACCTTGTTCCTTCATCTGCTGTGTATTTCTCTGTCTTCTCGTTTTGCTAAACTTACTGTGTTTGTGGTCTCCTTTTCGCAGGCTGCAGGTTCGTAGTTCCCATTGTTTTTGGTGTCTGCCCCCAGTGGGTAAGGTTGGTTCAGTGGGTTGTGTAGGCTTCCTGGTGGAGGGGACTGCTGCCTGTGTTCTGGTGGATAAGGCTGGATCTTGTCTTTCTGGTAGGCAGGACTGCAGCCAGTGGTGTGTTTTGGGGTGTCTGTGAACTTATTATAATTTTAGGCAGCCTCTCTGCTAATGGGTGGGGTTGTGTTCCCGTCTTGCTAGTTGTTTGGCACGGGGTGTCCAGCACTGGAGCTTGCTGGTCGTTGAGTGGAGCTGGGTCTTAGCGTTGAGACGGAGATCTCTGGGAGAGTTCTTGCTGATTGATATTACGTGGGGCCGGGAGGTCTCTGGTGGACCAATGTCCTGAACTCGGCTCTCCCACCTCAGAGGCTCAGGCCTGACACTCGGCTGGAGCACCGAGACCCTGTCAGCCACATGGCTTTTGGGAAGTCTGAGGTCTTCTGCCAGTGTTCAGTAGGTGTTCTGTAGGAGTTGTTCCACATGTAGATGTGTTTTTGATGTATTTGTGGGGAGGAAGGTGACCTCCATGTATTACTCCTCCGCCATCTTGAAGGTCCCCTAAGCCTGATTCAGTGTTTCTAATTCCTTAATGATAAGCAACACTAGGGGTACTTTACATTCATAGGTCTTACTGCAGATTCAAGGAATCACCATCTCCAGAGAAGGTGTATATTTAAAAAGCACCTTCTAGGTGCTTAATCTTTCTAGGTAAATGTATACCTAGAAAGTTATATATTTTAAAATCAATGAGGTGATCTGTATCTCAGTCAAGTTTGGAAATTACTGATCTAGACTAAATCACTGTTACATTGTGGTCTCTGGACCATCTGTACCAAAATCACCTGGGGCCCATGTTTAAAATGTAGAACCCTAGACTTCATCCCAGAATTTTGAGAGATGTGACCCTGGAACATTTGTTTTTAAAGAAACTCTATAGGTGATTCTTATGTACACTAAAATTTGAGGACCTCTGCTCTAGATCTGAAGAGGACAGTGGGTAAGAAAGAAGTATTGGTGATACCTAGATTTGGCAAAGCAACCTTTGATTTTAAGAAATCAAAGTGAAAATCTTGTACTGAGGAACAGATAGAATGCATTTTCAATGGTTACAGCAAAGATTCTTAGATGGTTTTTAAATAGTGCAACAAACCATAGACTCATGAATCCAGTCGAGGCCAACTGAAGTGCCTTTTTGTAGTTTGCCAGATTACACTCCCTGATAGGTAGCGTTTATTGCCCTAGTTTTAAGGTGATCATTTCCTTGACAAAGTGATAGATTTGGGATATAATACTATCGTCAGTAACTGCTCATGAACTGTGAACTCTTTAGTATGTGATGACACAGGATAACCTCTGAGTCATAGCGTGCTGAAATGGAAATGCTTTTCTGAAATTTAGGTCGTATGAGCTAACCCGGAAGGACCGACTGTACAAAAACATCATTCGAATGCAGCATACGCACGGATTCAAGGCTTTTCACATCCTCCCTCAGACCTTCCTGCTGCCAGCTGAGTATGCGGAATTCTGTAGTAAGTGCTTGACTGCTGATGCTCCATTCTCACCCCCCATCCCCCATCCCCTATCCCCCATCCCCCATCCCCTATGCCCCATCCCCTATCCCCCATCCCCTATCCCCCATCCCCCATCCCCCATCCCCCATGCCCTATCCCCCATCCCCCATCCCCCATCCCCAGCAGCTGAACTTGGGGCAGATTTACTCCAAGGGCTGCCTCAAGTCAGGAACCAATCCGGGCTTTTCAGATCCTTAAAAAATTGTTTCTTTAGTAAAACAATTGCAGAGATAACTTTAAAACTGTTTTATTCTGAGCGTGTATGTGTGTGTTTATTCTTAGTAAGGACATTTATGTAAGGACACATTGGTATTGTATAAATGTGCTCCTGTTTATTACAAAAAGTCTCTTTTTCATTGACAAGAGTTAGTGCCCATGTAAGGATGGATATACTTCTGCATATGAACTACATATGCATCCTTTTTGGTATCTCTCTTCCTCTTGTCGTTTAAGGAATAGCCCTGTCCTCTCGATTTTTGGACTTGTGTGACTTATGTTCTTTGGGGTACATGTATCACGCTTCTTTTGGTGTTAGGGTTTAGAGGTACCAGTTAGTGACACTCTCTCTCCTTGGAGTACAGACTAATTGAAAAATATTCATGGGAGCGAAATAGGCACGTGAACGTCTGCTGTATTGGTGGTCAAGCTAGCTGGGAATGCATGGCCTGCATCCAAGTCTCATTGCTTCTTTTGTCTTGAAGTGAACTTACCTCCCCAGGTCCAAGCAGAGGAGATAGGCTATTTTAGACTCTCCCCCCATGGCGGGCAATGCCTGCCTCAGTAGGCTTAGAGCACAGAAGAGGCACGAATACAGAGAAGGTGTGAGGCAGGTCTTTTGTGAGAGTCTAAATAGGAAAAATAATAATAGCCAACACTTACTTAATGAACATTTCCCTTCTGTTAGGCCCTCTTCTAAGTGCTGCCTCTATTCTGAGGTAGGTACTGTTATTGTTCCCAGTTTTACAGGTGAGGAGACTAAGGTACAGAGAGGTTAAGTAACTTTCTGTAAGTTATGTGGCTGCAAATGGTGGGATTAGGATCCAGACCCTGCAGTTTGGCTTCAGAAGCCAGGCTCCTCACCACTGTGCTTTGTGGCCAAAGACAGTGGGCGTATACACACAATGACCATTTCCCAGTACCACCCATGAGAGAAGTCACTTCTGTGAGGAGGATCAGTTATGACACACAGAGAGGACAGCAAGACAGTTTTCTTCTCAATAAGTCCAAGAAAAAGACTATTCCTGTCTTATAGGTAGAGGAAGCATGGAGAGAGGAAGAGAAATTTTTCTCTAGACTTCCTGACTTTTGATTCTTTTAACCTGTTGGACCTAGCGGTCTGGTCTGGTCATGCAGTGCGGTGTTCATCCTCTGGGACTTGCATCAGGAGTGGTCACAGGGTCTCTCGCTCCCACCTTGGGGAGGCCATTCTTCTGAGAGCACTTGTTGACCCCGCTGGGACCAGTGGTTGGCAGTTCAGTGTTTGCCCGCAGAAGGCTCTGAAATGGGTCAGAGTAGAGTATCCACTAGATGAATTAAGTTAACTTCAAAGCTACAGTGCACTCAAAGCTGAACATTTATAGTTAGGAATTTTTGTTATGGGATTTTTAGCCATGTTATTGAAACCTCCTGTGCCTTAGCTTCCTCCTCTGTAAAATGGGACTGTTACTAGTACTGACATTATAGTGTTGTTGGGATGTTTAAATAGGTTAACACATGGAAAGCACTTGGAATGGTGCCTGATGGGTACTTAATAAATGTTCAATAATATTTCCTATTTCAAGTTATGTAGAGATGTATTGTTATATAATAAAAGTAAAAAATTGTGTAATAAGCCAACATGGTAGCATAAAAATGCTTCAACTAACATGTTAGCAACGTAAAAGCATTCCTGATATGAACTCCCTGCTGTTGAATTCCTATTGAGAAGTCAGAGTCCAGAATAATTTCCTAGTAAACACTAGAGGGATATTAAGTTGAAAATTCCCTTTTTCCTCTCTGCTATCTCTTATTCTGTGGTTCTTCCCCACCCTTTGGAGGCAGGTTGAGGGCTGGATGCTCATTCAGAAGACTGGATAGAGTTAGAGTTCCTCCATGCGTTCAGGCCTGATCTGTGTTTCAGTAGAATTGTTTCTTCAGCATATTTTTTTTAATAAATTTATTTATTTTATTTTATTTATTTTTGGCTGCTTTGGGTCTTTGTTGCTGCATGCAGGCTTTCTCTAGTTGCAGCCAGCGGGGGCTACTCTTCGTTGTGGTGCGCGGGCTTCTCTTGTTTCGGAGCAGGGGCTCTAGGCACACGGGCTCAATAGTTGTGGCGCACGGGCTTAGTTGCTTCGCAACATGTGGGGTCTTCCCAGACCAGGGATCGAACCCCTGTCCCCTGCATTGGCAGGTGGATTCTTAACCTCTGCGCCACCAGGGAAGCCCCATTTCTTCAGCATATTATTCAAACTCTTACAGGTTCTACATTCTAACAAAAATGAATTCAAAAGGTCAGTAGCACACCTAGAATGAATATAGCTGCAACCCAAAGCCACCACATTGAGCCCCAGGGCAGTTATTACAGGCAAATGATGTTCTTCAATCTCAAAACAAATCCCTCATTGCTGTTGCCTCCCAAAGACCACAGCGGGGACTTACTGTGCGGTAGAAGAGGGGCCAGGGAAGATGTGATGGTAAAGAGGAAGCTTCTTGGTTGCGGTCCTGCCACGATGCCAGTCATTCTTTGCCAGTAGTCCAGAGTCCGTGACCTCTACGCTTAAATCCACTGGGGAGAAATCCAGCATTAGTAGGTCAGTTGTGTTGCTAAGTTTACCTATTAGGGGAGAAACTTGCCTCTTCCTACCACTTCCTCTTTCAAAGAGACATTCCTCTTCCTCATAAAGTCTGTTTTCAGTTCTCTTCATTTCCTCTGCTGTCCACCTAGCATATTATAACTCACAAATTCCCTTTTCTCCATGACACTTGTGTTCCTGACCTTCCAGTGCTTGGTTGAGGGCAGGCAATAGGACATTTTTGAGAAGGCAAGTGACATGAACAGGTTGGCCTTTAGGAAAATAACTACATGAAATGAATTGGAGGGAGCAGGGGGAAGAAACACAGTGGTCGCTTTGGAAGTCATAATCCAGGTAAGAAGTATAGATAGACTGAGCTAGGTAGCTGGAATGGAACAGAGGCAGTGGAAAGAATGGTAGAATAAACACAGTTTACTAAGTGGCTGTGAGTAGTGAGGCAGAGGTCAAAGGTGTGCGTCTGAGAAGCTGGGAGGAGCATTAAGTCTTTAACCAGGGAGTGTAACGAGGAATGTAGAGCAGGGGTCCCCAACCCCCGGGGTTCCTGTTAGGAACCGGGCCGCACAGCAGGAGGTGAGCGGCAGGCGAGCAAGTGAAGCTTTATCTGCTGCTCCCCATCGCTCCCCATCGCTCGCATTACTGCCTGAACCATCCCCCCCCCGCCCCCCACTCCCCAACCCCTTGGCCGTGGAACCACGAAACCAGTCCCTGGTGCCAAAACGGTTGGGGACCGCTGACGTAGAGGAAAAGTGTTGAAGGACAAGAGGAGTGTCACATTTTGGACCTGGTGTGGATTTGAGGTGCCTACAGGCCTCCATGTGGTGATGTTTTGCAGGCAGTTGTAAAGGCAGTTTTGAGTTCTGGCCAAAGTTACAGGTTCTGGAAGTTGCAGATATGGAGGTGGATGTTACTACCAAGGAAGGGAAAAAGAAAGAGAAGAACTACAGAGAAGTCAGAGGGGAGAGAGACCTTGAAGATATGAGCAAGGGAATGAGGTCCCAGTGGAGGCAGGAGAGGGTTCAGTCAAGAGCCCAAGTAGAAGGGTGGGCTTCAGGAAGGAGGGCGTGTCTCTCCCCTAAAAGGAGGGAAAGAAGAAGGCTAAGTGGTCATCCAGGTAACATTTTAGATGGAGAGGAAAGCAGGTGAGTGGGTTTATGTTACAGATTCCTAGCCTTCTTGGTGAGAGGGTGATGAGGGCACGTACCAGGAATGAGGGACCTAGGGATGGGTTTGGGTGTTTGAGAGGAGCAGAAAGGCATGTGACTAGCCTGTGAAAGAACCTTTGAAAGGGAACTGATACGGAACAGACATGAGGATTGCCTGAAGACTCTAGAGAGACCAGCCAAGGCGGATCTCATGAATTTGTAGCTTTTTGTTCTAATGAGAGAAAACCTGAAATCCATCTCTGTAGAGACCTAGCCCAGAGACCAAACACTGCCTCAAGAGATGTGAAAGCCTGGATACTGCCAATCCGTTCCCAGTAATTAGAATGTGGGGCTTGGAATATACAGACCAGATCTTGCTAGATTCCTGGTGCCGCTGTTGCTAGTGTAACAGTATATAGTACAGTCGGAGGTCTGTGACCCCGAAGAACCTAACTGAGAATCTTGCCAACGGCAGCCACTCTCCAGCCGTGGACAGCTTTCTACACAGGGAGAAGGACACACAACAAGGAAGGCAGCGTGGCGCCAATATCAGAAAAGGAGAACTTTCCCCCCACGCCCTGGCAGATTTATGTTTACTTCTCACTGTCCAGAATTGCGTCCTCTGGTCATCTGTAGTTGCAAGAGAGACAGAAATAATTCCAAGGAATGAGCAAAACTTTAGTGTCAGCCAGTTAATTTCAGATGACTGGATTTCAAAGTAATCAGTAAATTTATAGAATCGTAATAGTAGGATTATGAGAGATCTCATAATTCAAATGACTAAACCCCTCATTTTAAAGATGAGACTGGATAATTTAAGCAAATTGCCCAGAATTAGAAAAGTCAGAATTAGAACTCAGATCTTCCTACTCCTGGTTCAGTGCTCTTTCCATTAGATTGAGCATGCTGCCGCCATAGGACCTGGAAGGCACCAGAAAGAGTTGCAGGCCCTGTCTAGTATATCTTCATCCTGACAGGCTGCCAAGCTCTTTGCCTTGCCTTTGCTTCTGACCCACATTTTTGGAACCTGTGAAAGAAATCAATCCTTGTTCTGAAATACAACAAATCAAGGAGAAAGGCCTAGCATGAAGACACTTTTTTTGATATTTAGAATTTCAAGAACATGATAAAAGTGAAGCACCAGAAACTTCTGATAAGCCTAGTCCACAAAGTAAGATTTATTAAACGCGTTAGATGGCAGAAGTTGCATTTAGCTAGATTTTCCCTGTTCTGAAAATGAGCATTTTCTGCGTCCGCTTGTCACCACAGGGGGTACTGTCTTCAGACGGGTCTGGTCATTTTCTTCGGCATTGCTGTATGTAGCTCCCTCACTTCCTCTTCGTGAGCTCAGTGTGTCTAATTACTTGCTTAGGGCCTGCCTTTCTGCTGTCTTTTCACTTCTGCACGCCCCATACTAGCAAACTGCCTAACACCGGTTGGGTACTTAGAAGTTTTGAATGAATGAATGAAGTTTAAAAATTTTTGTGATTTTTTTTGTTTTATTTTACTATTAATTGTTCCTTTTGTTTTCAAACTATTGTATCCTCAGAATTTGGGGAAAATGGAAAAATGGAAAAAATATATAAAGTATATATATATATACATCTATTCAGTGACTTCAGTTTATAGAGATTTAATTTGTCTTATATAAATATGCCATCTATTGCAGGAATTTAAAATTATGTAAATTATATAGGTAATATAGTCACGGTACCCAAAAAAATACAAAACAATAATCAGTGAAAAGCCTTTTTTCTCCTCTTTTCCTCAGTCATCCAGTTCTCCCCAGAGGTGATCAATGTTATTAGTATTTTTACATATCCTTCTAGAGGTATTCTCTGCACTTGCTGGCACATGGCTTGAGTGTGTATGTGAACAGATGGGAGCATACAATACCCAGTGCCCTGTACTTTACTTCTTAACACTCACCAGTCTCTTTGAGCTCATTCCCTCTCTGTTCCTTAATAACATTCTCATTTTGTGTGTCTGCTTAATATTTCATTATGTAGAGCAGGTGTCTGCAAACTACAGCCCTTGTGTCAAATCTGGTCCTATGCCTTTTTATATGTATCCCATGAGCTAAAAATGATTTTTACATTTTTAAATGGTTGAAGAAAATCAAAAGAAGAATAAGATTTTGTGGCATGTGGAAATCATAGGAAATTCAGTGTCCATAAATAAAGTTTTTTTGGGGCCCAGCCATGCTCCTTTGTTTACGTATTGTTTATGGTAGCTTTTGAGCTACAGTGACAGAGTTGCATGGCCTGCAAAGCCTAAGCTATTTATTATCTGGCTTTTTACCAAAAAATAGTTTGCCGGCCCCTCATATAGATGCAATATAGTGTATTTAATTAGTTGATGGGCGTCTTTTGCTATTAAAATGCAGCACTGAATAATCTTGTACAAAGAACCTTTCAATATGTGTGAGCAGGACTAGAGAATACATTCCCAGAAGTGGAATTGCTCACGGAGTTTTACATTCTGTGTGGCACATGACATTTTTTCTAATTCTGTGAGGTCACATCAAGGGAAAAAGCAGGGGAGGGTGGCGGAGAGAAGACAAGGAGGTCTTCTTTCTCTCCTGGTGAAATGGTTTGTGGCACCGACAAAGTCAAGTTCCTGTTGCGAGGCCTTGAAAAGACAGTTTGGCTCCTATCAGAGGGAGAGTCCTTTGTCTCTGCTTCTCTCTCGTGTCCACTGACCTTCCCTAAGTGGAGGCCGGAGCCATCTGCAGGCCTCTGGGACTCCTCATATTGGTTGTGTATTTTCTTTTCCTATGATCCAAAGGTATTTAAAGTGTAAACCTGAACCTGGGAAAGGAAAAAAAGTAAAGGGCACCTTTTAACCACTCGTCAATTATTGTCCTTCCTTTCCACTCACATTGTTTTATTTAAGGCGATTTTTTCTTATAAGCTCAGAGAAACTGCTTAAGGAAAGTAACCATATTAGGGGATCTAGCCTTTGACTCACATTGTCACCGTCTGCAGTGTGAGCCTCTGGAGGTCCTTTAGTTAAAGGAGGCGAGGATCTCAAAGATCCGTGAAGGTTGTTTGTGACAGTAATAGACTAACATCCAGATATTTGCCTTATTTTGTCTTCATCCTCTCATTCAAGAGGGGAAATGGTGGAAGAAATATATTATGTAATATTGCTGTCTCTTCCTCTCTTTCCTTTCTCTCTCTTTCTCTGTTTTCATTTTTAAGGCTAGTCCAAACATACAGGTTATTTATTTTACTTGCTGTCCTCCACTTAGAAATTTGGAAAATTCTTTGGGTACCTGAGTAGATAACTAGTGTTAAAATTTGAGATAATAAACTCATGTCCCTTCTTTCTCTTTGTTTCTTTGTCCCCTATTTTGTCTCCCAATATTTTGAACAGATTCATATTCAAAGGACCGGGGACCTTGGATAGTAAAACCAGTGGCCTCTTCCAGGGGGCGGGGTGTCTACCTGATCAACAATGTAAGTATGCAGCGGGTGGCATACTTCGCTCCGTGTTTGTTCTTCCCTGCTTCACCCTTTGCCTTAGCTACTAAGTCTGCATTTGGACGTGTGATTTGAGGATGGCTATGCGCCTACTGTTCACCTTACTGGCAGTAACCTCCTCCCATGCCAACAGTTCCTCTATGGCTAATAAGTCACTTGATTGAATTTGGGGGGAGGGCAGCCTTTGGTGTCAGCAGAAAAGAGGTACTTTTTCTGCTTTCAGCATTCTGCCTTGCTAATTTCTTGGCACTAAGCATTAATTGGTAGCACATACATTTAGTTCCTATTGTGAGGAGAACTGTGGGTTCCTTCCCTCAAGGTCATCAAGCAAATTAACCTTAATTTGGCATGGCATCCTTGCTGCTCCTGTCCCCCTCCATCCCCCCTCTTCTTCTTCCTCCTCATCCTCTTCTTTTTTCAAAAGTCATTAGTCTTGATTCTTTGCAAAATCCTCATTAAAAGTTGTTTTTCAGTTGAATACATATACAGAGTAAATGAAATAAAATCCCAACCCCAGTCTCACTGGCTAGACTAACAACAGTAGTAACCTAATACAGTTGATTTATGTTTCTTCTTTTCTCAACTTTACATTTTGTTTCTAATTCTCAGTTTGATATTCACTGCACTCATATCACCTCCTACCCTTCCTTCCACATTCCACCTCTAGCTTTGATTATTTTTTATTGTTTTTATATTTTAAAGGTTTATGATATTTACATTCTCTTCAATAACTATGATTCAGTTTCTCTGCTTTATCTATAAGTTGAGTAAAAAAATTAAACTCAATAGAAACTTTACAGATGGGAATTCTGAAATTTAACCAGTATTTCAGTCTGGGTCTTTGTTCATTCTTCCTCCTGGACATTCGGTCAGCCCTTTCAATATGGAAACTAGTGTTTTTCTTTAGTTGAGGGAAAATCATTCATTTTTTGTCTATGTTTCTGCTTCTGGAACTCCTTTTTGAGGCATTCTGGGTGTTTTCTTCATGTCAACTTTTCTCTCATTTTAAATTCTCTGTCTTTTCCCATCTTCATCTTCTGGATCCCCAGTTTGAGCTCTATCCATTTTATCATTCATTCCATCTACTGTATTTCTATATTGGCTATCATAAGGTACAAAAACTCTTATTTTCTGATTTGCCTTTTTTTGTGTGTGTGTGATAACAGCCTGTTGTTGCTTAATAGATGCAGTTTGCTGGCTGGTCTTTCTGAGGGTACGAATTGAAAGTTTTTTAAAGTTCTCTTTTGTTTCACGAATTTTTGTGGGATCGTGGTTTTTTCCCTGCTGTTGGGTTTTCTCAATTTCAGTGACCTTAGATGTTGAGTCACACTGATGAACAAGACTAGACTGATTGAAATTGACAGCGGGCCTGGGTTTCCCCTACTGTTGTGTAGGACTGATTCCCTAATAACGTCTCACTGGACAGGAGGCTGACTGTGCTTTGTGCGAGGGCAAAGCGTGTTGAATGTCAGGCCGCACCTTCGGTGGATGTGGGTGAGGAAGCGTGCTTCTTCCTTCCCCCTTGCCAAAACAGGGCCTGCCTGATTGTGGATATAAAGGAAGAGTTTGGTGATTTCCTTGTGGGGTGATGCTACCTTTCCTCGCCCTTCACCTTTGTGTCTGCTGTAGGGATGCAGTGGCCTCAAGTTCCACTCCTCTGTAGGATCCCTGTGCCCACCCGCAGAAGATGTGCTCCCGAGACAGTTGTTAGGTTTCATCCTGAGGGCAAAGCTTTGGTTGTTGGAGAAGGCCTGTTGGCTGCACTGTTTTAAATGCTGTTTGTTAATTAATTGTCTGATTCTTGTCCGTTGGCTCACTCTTGCTCTTCGTGTTTGTTCACTGCCAGCTTGGAACTTCTCAGAAGTCTCCTTGGGAAGATCACTCTCACCTCTGATGTTTGGGGCTGGGGCTTCCTCTGCTCTGTTTCCTCAACCTGTTCCCATCTGCTTTCTGTCTTTCAGGATTTCCTTAAACCTTTGGTCTTTTGTTGTCTCCTTTAAATGTTTTCTAGCCTTATCATTTCAGACGTTTAAAAATGTCTACTCTGTCCTTACAGTGGGACCCTGGAAGGGAAGAGGGGGAGGCGGATATGTCATGTGTGTGGTCGGTGCACCATCCCAAATTCCCCAATTCTCTTTCTTTCCACATGGTCTGAGCTATTTCCTATATGTGCAGAAATTAACTTTCTGAGGGGTCTTTCATATGGGAAAATCCTTAAATTCAGTCTGGACTAAAAACTGTACAGTAAACACTGATGGCCAGACCTTTCATGCTGAAGAAATATAGGCTCTGGTTCTGATGCAGTAGCTATACAGCCCCAAGCCCAGGCTACAAGTTCTGCTACCTGACCCTGGGTCACTCTGGAGGCCTTTTGCCCTGGGTCTCTTGTGACAGAAGGCACTGCTCATAAGCCTTGGATCTCTCTTTTCTTGTCTCTGTTCTGACCTTGGTGTGAAGGCTCCTGTCCAACAGCTTTTCCTTCAGCTTCGTGCCAGGAGCTCCAGTGTTGTTTGAATCTCATAGACGGCACTAGTTTGGGTTTGGGTTTTAGCTGCCAAATGGAATTGCTATTGAAAGTCAACTGTGGTACAAGTTTGCTTTTTATTTTCTTAGACATGAGTCAAAAAGAATAGGATCTATTCCCAGCTCATCTGGGACTTTTTTCTCTTGGAATGCTCTTTTGCCCTGGTGATTTGTTATTTTAAAACCAACATCATAAAGAATAGAAAAGTTAAACTTTCTTTGGTGGGGCTGAGAACCCCATGCCCTGACTCTTCCCTGGATGCCGCGCGCGTCTCATAAAGGGGGTGACAAGTCTTTAGAGAATGCATTTGGCAGGCTCTCCTTCTCCCTCCCACATCTCCCTGGGCTGACTCCCTAGAGACCCCCTGCAGAGATCAAAGTACTTGGCAGGACCCTTTGCCTGCCACCTCCCGCTCAGTGAAGCTTTGGAATGAGTCTGATTCTTTGAGGTCTTTGGTGGAAGTGCCAGACAGAAGCCTGGGAAGATGCCAGCAAGCACCAGGGGAGCTGGCAACATGTGGACATAATGGCAAAAGAGTCCCATTTTTCTCCAAATCTGGAATTTTATCACCTTTTACCCAGACCTACAAACCATGCAGTTAATACTCTTCTCTCCCTCCTTACACACAAGGCCTAACCATCTCCTCCTTTCCATACCTGGATCCTTTCCCATGGAATATGTGACCCGTTAGCCAACTGCATGAAGTAACTCTTTCCAAGGCTGCTGCCTGCTTTCCTTTTAGATTCAAGGGGGAGGGAGAGGGAGTGCTCCAGTGGAGGGTCTGCGAGCAGAGCTAATGTGAGTGGGTGAGGGATGGCGGAGGGAGGGCAGAGTTAGGTGTGAGGGCCAAATAAAAACATCTTTCCCAGTCTTCCCACTGGAGTGAGGAATGAGAGGGCCTCTTATTAAAAATTCCCCGTAATAGTCATAACCTTTTGGAAAATATCTGCAAATAGCAACTTTTACCATTATGAGAATAGGATAAAGGATAGAAGAAGCATTACTTTTATGTAATACTGAAGAGAGAGGAGTGTGAGCTCCTACAGATGGAAGCACCTTGGCTGATTGACGAACGTGGTCTCTTAATGATGTGGTTTTTAACTCTGAAAATACAGCATAAAGGAACAGAGTTGTGTTTGCTCCAGCTCCTGCAGTAACCGTGACTAAATGCCATATTTTCCCAATTTAATATATTCAAATCGAGGAGGGAAAAGATCTGGTGTTTTCTGATTAAGGTATGAATTTGATTTATGGAAGTCAAATTTAGTCATCCTTGTCTCACACATTATTCATGGTAAATAAAATACTAGTGTTTTCTCTGGGATTTTGAAGTATCAGGAGAGTATTTTGGTCACTCTGTTCACTCCTATATTTGTGAATATAATTCCTTACAGCTCTCTTGCTTCTATTTGTTTATGTTTTCTTCGGTGCTCTCCATTTTTTCTCATTGTTCAGCAAATATTTAGGGAGTCCCTGTTGTGTGCCAGGTGCTGCCACTCCTTAAAGGCTTTTCAGGAATAGGGATCATCTCCTAATTCTTATGTATCTTCATTATAATTCAGTGCACTGCTCTGAGCAGAATGGTGTGTGGCACGTCGTGAGGAATGCTGTTGAGTTGTGGAACTCAGTAAATGGAACCACATAGATACTATTGAGTTTGCAATAATAATACTAACTGATATTTCTTGAGCATCTACTATGTGCCTACCACTGTACCTTCCAAATATAATCTCACTTAGACTTTATGAGAACCCTAAGAGGTAGTTACTATTCCTTCCATAGTAAGTGAAGATTTTAACTCGTCTAGCTGATTCCAGAGCGTACCCTCTTAACTGCTGTACCAGTCTACCTTACAATAACTTAACAGATACCATGAGCTTTAATCTTAAAGTTGAATTAGAAAAATGGATGTGTTTCCGACTTTCCCAACAATTCAGATTCTTGCTTTAGCATACTTGGGAGGGCAGTTTGAGCTTAGAATTGACATCATTTAAAATGAGTTAATTGGGGATGGATGAAAAGGAGACAGGCTTGAAGATGTCAAAAATTTCGTTAGTTGCTTATCAGTATATTACACTATACAAAAAAACTGTACTCAAACAATTCTTTTCTTCCGTGAGCTTACAATTTAATTACTAGTGCAGATAGAAATGAGAGGTATAGACCGTTGAACAAATACTAAAGTTACCGAAATAATGTAAGAGATTATGTTCTGCATAATTCAAAGGACAAATGTATATGATGAGGAAGAGAAGAGAGGAAATGGGCATGGATGTTAGATGTGTCATAGAGTGAAGACCATTACCATTGTAGTCTGTGGTTCCAAGTAAAGTTGGGTGGTTATATATCTGTCGTAGCCTGTAGGTGTTACTTAGTAGAAAAAGAGCTGCAATTGTTTAATTTTAGGTTTGGAACACAGCCTGCAGCTTGCTTCTTTGTACTGTGATTGCATCAGTTCTTACATACTAAGCTGACTCAAAATAGAGATAGTACGTGTGAGAAACTGATCAGGAAATGGTGTGGGTCACCAAGTCCAGAATATGAATCAGTAGTGATGTTGTAGTGTCTGTATGATGCATAGAGATGGCTTGTGAAGTTGTGTTCTGAGTTTGAGATGGCAGCAGTGGGAAATGAGAGAGGAATCTCATTATCTTGACCCCGGAGTTGCTTCTTGTGGTTGTGTATGATGTTATGGGTCACACAATTATCCTTATTTTATAACTGTAGTACTTGGGATAGCAAATGCATTATTATAAAGGCAAACTTTTAAATTTGGACAGTTATTTTAGGTCAGAACTTGTGAGAAAAGGTGCAAATAGTGCTTAAGAATTAAGCTTCTGAGGCAGACTGCCTGGGTTCAAATGGTGCTCTGTCACTTATTAGCTGTGTGACTTTGAGCAGGTTCCTAACCCTCTCTGACTCTTCCCTCATCTGTAATATTTGGATGGTGTTACACTTACCATGGGTTGGATGAAGATTAAGTGAAATAATACTTGTGAAGGATTAGAACAGTGTTGGCACATAGCAAATCTTCAGTACATTTATTAAAAATTTTTTCCTGCAAATGTTAATAGTGTTTCTGTTGTTGCTACTATAGCTATTATCATCACAATTATCATTATAGCCACTTCCCTTTTGGAGTTCTTTTGTCCTGTATGGATTGTGGTGACTGACAACTGATTTTTCTGTTTTAGTCTCACTTGGAATTGTTCTTCCAGATCTCTTCCCACTCTGCAGCCTCACATCTTGCACTTGTAGGTGTGCTGCTTTGTGTTCTTTTAAATTCTGTATATTTGCTGTCCCTCTACTCAAACATCAGACTCCTTGGGAGTAGAGATTGGGCTCTGTGAGGGCAGGGATTGCATCTGTTTTATTCATCACTGTATCCCCAGTGCCTTATACGGTACCCATCATACATTTCATTATTTATTGTATAGACAGCTCTTCTTCATTGAAAAAAGTATTTAAAAGATCTAGTTCACTCTTTACCTACAGTGGCATAGCAAGCACTATTGAGTGAATCAGTGAAATATCCATCCCATTTCACAGGGAAAATGCCAGGATCCATTGTGGAAAGATCTGTAAGTTCTCTGAGCAACTTGATGAAAGCCTTCCTGTAAGAATAATGGTAGTATTTTAAAATATCCAACATGCTTTACATTTGGGAGAAAGCAAGTTTTAATTTATTTTTTAAGTAGCTTTTTTTTTCTTGGCATGTAAATATTTAATATCATGTATATAAATCTTTAAAGCTGTTTAGGCTCTATTTATTATGAGAGGTGCTGTGTAAATTTTGTTTTCCCCCATTATAACTGGATTCTCACAGTGTTTATGGAAGTGGTGTGTTATATGGCCAATTAATATATGGGTAGCTTAGAGGAAACCTTTTCTTAGAGTTTTAGTTTTCCACATTATCATTTCTAAATGGTTAAGAACTTTGCTTCTTTATTGTAAGCCAGGATTCCTTTGCATTTCTACCTTTCATTTTTCTCTTTACTCAATAGCCAAACCAGATTTCCCTGGAAGAGAACATCCTGGTCTCCCGTTACATTAACAACCCCCTGCTCATAGATGGTGAGTTGTGATTAGATCTTTGACTGGATTGGGCTAGATCGTACTAATTTTTTTTTTTTTTAACGTTTTTATAGTCTTCTCTAGTAAGTCTTTATTAAGCTAGTGTGAAATTCTTGGCAACTGTGGCTCCAGAGATGAAGCTGGTTCCTTACCTACCTCATGGGATTATTTTGAAGTTGATTTTGAGATAATAAAAAAGAAAGTGCTTTGTATGTTATAACAGAAACAAATATATATGAAAACTGTACAATGCATATATATATATATTTACAATGTATGGTATAATTATTATTTATCCTCAAAAGGGAAGGTGTGTGGGCAGTGTATGTTTCATGGGGAGAGGAGGACTGTCTTTCATATTTCTTTGTTACATTGTCCTATTCATTCTGTAACAGAAGACAAATGAGCTTAGGTTTTCCTGTGTGCCCCAATTTTTTTTCCAGATTTCAAGTTTGATGTGCGCCTCTATGTGCTTGTGACTTCCTATGATCCTCTTGTCATCTATCTCTATGAAGAAGGACTGGCTAGGTAAGAGACCTTGGGCGGAGGGTGTTTATTCGAGTTGACCCATTAAAGAGTGTATTAAGATCAGGTTGTTTTTTCTGTTGTATTCAACTCAGGAAAATAAGAGTGTCCCCAGATGGGCTTCAGATTACAGAAATCAGTCTTATCACTTCACAGTCTCTCTTGCATATCCACACATATGAACAAGCATTTGTATGTAAACACACACCTTTCCCAGCAGGGATCCAGGATCACATTGTATTTTCATGCAATGGCAATTGGTATGAAGATCCTAGGGCCACTGTTGTTCACAAATGGTCTAAAAAGGAAAAAAAAAAAAATCTCACATGTGTATACCTGTTATATACCAAACATTTATTTTAATGCTCACAACAACCTTAAAGTTGATGCATTTTTGCAGTTGCAGAAACTGAGGCTTTGCGTAAGGGAACTTGAAGTCACTCCCCTGAGGTCTCCAGCAGGTGGATAGTGGAGTGGGAATTTGAACCCCTGGATCTGACTCCAGAGCTGAAGGCTTGAGCTGTTTCATGCCCTCTTGTATTTAGGGTGGGCATTAGCTGCTTTTTTTTCACCTACAAGTCTGTAATATACTTTACAGTGACTTTATATATATATATAATATATATATATATATATATATATATATGTTTGTTTTTCTTGAGGTACTTCTTAAGTTTTAAGGTAGTGTGACTTACAAAATAAAGTTCAACTTATAATAATTTGAAGTTTCATTTCCCATATCCATAGGATTTTACAGGTGACTGTTTTTTTTAGACCCTTTAAATTGTTTAAAATAAGTATATAACTTTGGTGTGCTTGTGTTCTTTTCTCTCACAAAGCTAATATATACATATATATATATATATATATATATATATATATATATATATATATATACACACACACACATATATTTATGTATTTCCCCCACAAAACTTATATATATATATTTTACTTATATATTTTACCAAAGAACTCTGAAGTTCTTTTTATGCATAGTTTTCTTATAGAGCATAGCAGGTTAGGAGGTGGTTTGCATCTGTAAAAAGCATGGCCTATATATGTTTCTGTATTTTAGGAAATGTACATCAAAGATGGGAAATACCGTGGATAAAAGAAGGCTACATATTTAGGTGTAGATGCTTTGAGACATATCATTGTACTCTGACAACTGTTCTTTTAGAATCGGATTTCAATTTTTTAAATTATTTTTTAGACTAAAATTTTTTGATCCATCGTGTGAGGGTGAGAGCAGTTAACCAGATTCTACCTGGTTGAGCCATGTCTTCCCTTCACCTCTAGGTGGCAGTGACAGCATTTATAAGCGTAGTCACCTTCTTAACTAAGATTTGAGTTTGAACCCTGGGAACACTGAAGGCCACGGAAGCTCCCTAGTTCTGGCCTCTGGTTCCTTGAAAAATGAGGAGGGAGAAAACTAAAATATTTCTTAGTTTTTAAGTAAAGGGCTGAACCAGGTATCTGGGCACAAACTACTAATCTAATCAGATTTTCATCGGAAAGAAGTTTTCTGTAGTGTTTTTAGACACATGTCCTCTCATATTTTGAAGTATAGGGATAAAAGCTGAGTCTCCATATTATCTAGAACAAAAAGAAGGTGAAATAAGGCCCCTTACTTCTGCTCAGGTGTATAAGATGCTGAGGATTTTCCATTTTGTAATATGAGATTTCTGAGCTTTCCCTCCAGAGTATCATGAACTTCTTCACCCTTCTCTCTCCACTCATCCTCACCCAGCTTGTCTCCTGTACCCTTCTCGGGAACTGATTATGTCCTGCCATGAACTGGACTTCTTGAATAGGGAAAAGACCTCAAGTTTATGCTTACTGTGTCTCAAGGATATCATAGCAATATGTTTTGCAAATTATTCCAAAGGTATTTCACCCACAATATTAATAGCCCTTGCTATTGGTAAAATTCGGCATTGTTTTAAAGCCTCAATGGCTCAGATGCAAAATGAGAACAATACTAATATTTATTATAGAACTTACTACAGATGTGCTAGTGCTTTGGCTATTGGGTGTGTGTTGGAAGTCAGAACCCACTGAATTGAGTAACTCTTCTCTTGCCTCCAGCAGGAATTGAGTATATATATTTATATATTTTTAAAATGGATGCTCTTTCTTAGAATAATTTGGAAAACAAATTTGTAAAAATTTGGATTAAACTGAACCAAAAAAAAAAGAATTTTCAGGGCTTTGGCTATTTTACCTAAAAGTATAGGTGAATATAAAAGCTTTACAGTAGTACGTTATGACAGGCTATTAGCCAGTCCTGCAAGGGTGCATTGCTCTGCACAATAATTTCCATGTGCCTAAGTCCCTGTGTCTTAACCACTGTGTATCTTGGCACTCATCTCCTGCTTTTTAATCCTCAGAAGCCATTTGACTGTGTCATTACTTTCAACAATAGTCTACAGCATCTCCAGATCTGCAGCCTCTAGTAATCTTGGGTCACGTTTGTTTTAAATAGACATTACTGAAGATAATCAGTTTGGGATGAGATCACTAGACCATTTTACTTTGAGGCTCAAAAAGGAAAACCATAATCTTTCCTAAAGAGACAGAACTGGTGGCAGTGTAATTGGTTTCCTTCTTCAGAAAAGAAGGGTCTTATCCCATATCACTTCTGTTTGGGGCCTCAAAATTCATGTTTAATGACAGGAAGATTAAGTTCATTTCATAAGACGGTTCTGTGAAGTAAGAATTTTGTGTAAATTCTTTGCCTTCTTAAATTTACGAAAGAAAAAGACCCTAAATAGTTTCTTTCTAGGTTATTCATTTCAGTTGTCCTTGCTTTATTAACATAGGAAGTAGAAAGACTCTCATTATTTTCTTATACGTGGGCACAATATTGAGACGTTTTAAAAAATTGTCTTAGTGGTGTTTGAGTCCAGGGTTTTGCCCCTTCCTACTTTTTGAGTTTCACGTGTATGTTACTGTTTTCCACCAGCAGGGGGCACTCAAGTTTCCAGAGAGGGGTGCTTTTCTCTACCAAAATGGTGTAGGGTTTTTTTCCTGTAAGAGGTGGAATCCAAAAAGACTTTGTTCTGGATTTTACAGTTTTAGGTGGATCCAGTATGTGGTCTAAATGATTTGACGAGGCCCTTTTTGAGACAAAGCTAATAGCCAAATTTTCACTGAAACAGGAAAAATAAAAAGTTGAAAAAAATTAAAACAAAATTGAGTTGAAAACCAAATGTGCTATCATATCAGAGACCCAAAGATAGGTAGGTAGCACTGTCAGCTGCGGGGAAATGAAAGTACCCGTCCAGGGAGCTGGGAGAGCTCCATCCACATGGTGGACTGGGAAAATGGGACACTGAGAAGGCCCGGGTCAGGGACCGCCTCGCTTCTGCTCAGCCATATTATTCACTGGAAATTCAGAAAAGATCCCAAAGCATTTGTAATGCCTCTGCCTTCCTCCCCACCCCCAGTTACTTCTTCAGTAGCCTTCCTTGCTAATTAACACTGGCTCCGCAGGGATATTTACCTTTTCTCTGCTGGATTCCTGTGGTTTTGAAAGAATTCAGGTACTTGCCGGTTGCCAAGGAATTCAGATTACCTCACAGGCTGCACACTGTCCAGAATCTGCCATAGCAGCAAGAGGGGGAAGAGACACCGACAAGGGGAAGAAAACCCTCTCCAGTGCTCATTGTCACCCTCCCTGGCAGGCCCTTGCTGTTTGTGAAGTTTGAGTCATTTCTGGCTCTGAAGACCAGGGGATCAGGCTGGTAATCCCCTCCCAGACGGCTCCGCAGGGCGCTGCCTAGTCACTGCAGCACTTTGGCAGTCTCCCGGCCGCAGCTGGTTGACAGCAGATCAGAGAGCTCTTGGGCCTCTTGTTCTCTTCCATAAGATTTTTCTGGGTCAGGCCAGGATGAAACCCAGTGGCTCCTGGCAAGGCTGCCTGAGGTGCTGTCTCTTCATCCTCCAGGCGTTTCTGGCGCTGAATGGTTACACCTGCTGAAAGATAACACATGTGCCACAGCCAGGGTCTCCTGAGAGCTGGCCTCCCCTTACTTTGTACATTTGTAGTGAATGTTTGTTAGAATATGTAGCTATCAAAGCGGGGTTGGGGGGTTCGGTTTAACTGTCTTACATCTGGACTCTCTATAACTCTGACTATGGTGTCGTATTCATAGAAGAACAAAGTAGTTTTTGAACGGGGGAAGAGAGTTCCAAAGACCCCACTAACACTGTGCTTTCCTTCTTGTTTGAGTTCCATGTTGGTAAAGTTCCTGAACAAGCAACTCAGCTGTAGTTTCAGTTAGTGCTTATCAGGTACCTACTATATGTCTAACATTGAAAACCTTCCTTCACATACACACTCAAGAGTCTGAGACAAATTATTATCATTGTATTGATTCTCACTGAGAAACATTAGAAAGCAAAAAGGAAATGTAGTTTTTGATTTAAGAATTTGTCAGAATAAAGGTAATCTATATATATTTTAATGTGGCAAAAAAAGAGAGAAAAGGGCATATAGTTCTCTGTTCATCATAGGTGGTGAAATAGAGCTCAGGGTTTCAGATTTATAAAGAAAGTAGGACCCGCCCCCCATTCCTTTTTTCTTTTTTTTTTTGTTTAAAGGTCAAGGCTATGAAATTCTGTCATGAGAGCTTTTCCTAAGTCTTGATTTCATTAAGAGGGAGGTTCAAGACTTAATTCATCGTGTAAATTTCAGTATGTGTTAGGAGCAGTGTTTGCAAAGTTGGTTGTGGGCTACCTAGTAGAGAATTACCTCTTTTAGGTGTTTCTAATAAAGAAATTGTGTTGAAGCTTTCAGACCTAAATAGGGTGAAATTTGATATGTGAAGATCTAAATCACAAGTCACAAACTTAAATGCTTACAAGGACATTCACTGAAAAGTTTGGCCCGGTGGAGACTGGAGAACCAGAGATCACATGTCCCACCTAAAGGGTATTTACTATTCATTGGCAGAAAGTCGTTGATATGTGGCAGTGCTGTGGTCTGAATGCTACCTCCCAAGTTCATATGTGGAAATCCTAACCCCCAAGGTGATGGTATTAGGAGATGGGGACTTTGGGAGGTGATTAGGTCATGAGGGTGGAGCCCTCATGAATATGATTAGTGCCCTTTAATATAAGAGGCCCTGGAGGGATTCTTCACCCCTTCCACCCTGTGGGGACACAGCAGGAAGGTGCTGTCTGTCTGCCTGCATCTTGACCTTGGACTTCCAGCCAACAGAAATAAATTTCTGTTATTTGTAAGCTACGCAGTTTATGCAGTTTATAGTATTTTGTTATGGCAGCCTGAATGGACCAAGACAGGTGGTATTGCCAGATCTTCTGGTTTTTTAAGGGAGGCTGAAAAATCTAGATTTTTTATTGAGAACCTTTTGTTTTTAGACTTTTAATTTTGAAACCATTTCAAAGTTATGGGAAAGCTGTAAAAATAGTATGAAGAACTGCCTTTTAACTTTCCTCTAGAGACCACAGTCAAATTTGGCCAATTGTCCTGATAATGTTCTTTATAACAGAAAGCTCCAAATCCAGGATCACATGTTATATTTAGTTGTCAAGTCTCTTCAGTCTCCTTTGATCTGGAACATTTACTCTCTCTTTTCTTGACTTTCATGACTTTAGCATTTTTTAAGATTTAGGCCAGTCATTTTGTAGAATGGCCCTCAATTTGTGTTTGTCTGATAGTTTTTCATAATTAGACTGAGGTTATGTATTTTTGGCCAGAATGTCACAGAAGTGATGCCATGTTCTCATTGCATTAAATCCGATGGTACATGATAACTATTTAGTGGTGTTTGAGCACTTAAGACAATGTCTGGCAGATTTCTCCACTGTAAATTTACTTTGTTTTCCCCTCTGTAATTAATAAATATCTTATGAAGAGATACTTTGAGACCATGTAAAATCTCATTCTTCATCTCATTTTCACCCAACAATTTTAATATTCATTGATGTTTCTTGCCTGAATGAATTACTACTATGATGGTTGTGGAATAATGATTTTCTAATCCCATCATTCCTTTTACTTTTATTATTTGTCATTTGACTCCCAGGAAGAGTTTTCTCTCCATCCTGTTCATTTATTCATTTGTTTATATACACCAACGTGGACTTAAGGATTCCTGTGTTATTTAATGGGTTGTAATCCTTTACTATCATGATTTATTTTGATGCTCAAATTGTCCCAGATTTGGCCAATGGGAGCCTGTTTAAGCTGACTTTTGTGTCCTTCTGACATGTCCCCTCATTCTTTGAGCACAAGATATTTCAGGCTCATCTTCTTTCTCTGTCCCAGCGTGGAATCAACTATTTTCTCCAAGGAGCAGTGGTTGCTTTTAATGGAGGATAGTATTTAGACATACAGATCCAGGTGCTAGATATGCTCATTGTTCTGGGGTGTCTCTGCTATCAGGTCCTTGCAATGGACATACCTAGGAAATATGTGTATAGATATACGTACATGTACACATACATACACATTTACATCTATATTTATTTCTGTATCTCTATATTGAAAATCAGGAGTTCATACGAATACCTCCAATTCTAGCTCAAAACTACAGCATTCATTCTAGCTTTTTCCCTTTCCATATTTTTTATCTTTTTCCCAACAGTGAGAAATCAGACTTCTATTATCTTCAACGTATTTATTTACTCAGTTCCCTCGTATGTAGCCAGTCTCCCAACCTCCCTGTCACTACCCCATTCAGATGCCCTCCTTGTGTGGACTTTGACCCTTGTGGGGGCACCACCCTGCTTGGATAACCTCCTTGTACTGCCTCTGGGCTGCCTTCCCATCCTGTCCACCATCTTCCTCACATGGGCCCTGGAGGCCACTGGGCTTCAGGAAGGAAGGTCTGAATTTTAAATGCTGGCCAACTTATTCAAGTTTAAAAACAAAAAACAACCTTGGTAGGTTAATCAGAACTTGATTAGTAGGCCAGATCTAAGACTAATGGGACCTCTGATCTAGAAAATAAGAAGAAAATGTTGGAAAATGGTGATCAGAGATGAATGTGGTTTGTTTAATCCAGATTTTAGTGAGAACCATAAGCTCTTCCTGGGTTAGGAGGAAAGATGAGCATATACACCTGCCTTTCCTCTACATGGTCTTCTACACTCCTTGTTCAGCTGACTGAAATAAAGAGTGTAGCACTTTTGCCCTTTTGGGTAACTTTTCCACTGAGCTTAGTTTTTTGTTTCTGTTTTCTCTAATTCTTACTTCTTCTTATACTTAGAAGAACTGTAACATTAATAATCTTGTCCTTCCTGAGTTTCAGAATATAAATGTCCCAGCTAAAAGGAAGACTAGGAAGAAGAAAACTTATTTTTTTAGAAATGCAGTCCTATTGAAAAAAGGAGGATAGGAAAGACAGATGTGTTGGGTACCAGTTTACAGTTAACTGCCCGGCCTTTGCCAGTCTTTTCATGTTGTTGACCAAAGTAGATCAGGTACTTGTATTTAGAAGAGAAGAAAAACCTCTTTCTCTGAAGCAGAACCTTTTCCCTCCCTCTAAATCATTATTTTGGGGGAGAGATGGCAGGTGGTATGTCACTGTGAGGTAATGTCTGGTTGAGGCAGGCAGCCTCTGTGAGGCCTGCATGGGCCCCCTTCGCATTTCACAAGAATTCAGAGAATGACTATTTCCCGCTTGATTGGAGGATCTCTGACGAAGGAAGACTGAGATGTATAGGTAAGGTTTACTCACCACGGAGTGACATGGGTGAAGTTAAGTGATAACTGCCGGAAGTTTCTGGAAAATCTGAGGTCCTTCTCATGCATAGACGTAATGCTCGTCAGACTCTTGCCCCTTAGCCGTACGTGCCTGGTCAACATTTTCTCTTTGTCCACATCCTTCCTGGCCTCATGTTTGTTTATTTTAGTTTTGGGGTTTTTTTTTTTCCTTTTTCCACTCTTCTTTCTTTGGCTCTTGTAGATCTCTAGTACAGGGAATTAGGGAGCAGAGATAATGGGTGAGTGAGAAGAAAAATTTTAAATGCTGCCCTTCAATGTGGTAAAAATTCACGTTGACTTCATAGTCTGAGTAAGCACATGTAAATAATTTGTAAATCATGTGAAAGTAAACTTGTGGCCTTCCAGGATTTTTTTTCACACACTTGGTTGTGCCTCTGGGGAAAACCACTTTAGTGAGGGGTGATACGGTTAGAGTGGTATGTAAACAGGGGGTGATATTTACCATAACCATTCGACTCAAGTGTACTTTTGTTGATGCTGAGCGTCACTGGAAAGTCTTCTCTTTCCTTGGCTACTTCCTTCAGAGGCACATATATTTTATACTTTGGTCTTCTTTTGACAACAGTCCACGATATCAAATTGCTGCTCTGTTTTCAGTGGGCTCCGTGTTCAATCCCTCTTTTTGCCGTCATTCCAAATTCAGGAATTAATCCACTCTAGGCTCATATTTATGCTGTTCTGCAGACTTAGGCTTTGTATACTGTTAATGCTGCCATTATGGTTTTCTTAATTTTATAGATCAGTTCTGTTTTTTCCTGTGGATGTGAGTTCTAAGTCTTTATATTATTATGCTGTCCTTTTTTTCTTTTTGCATAATATTTTCCATAGAATGCTTTAGTACCAGGCACTGTGTAGGCACTCAGGTGTTTCTTGACAGGCTGATGTCCCATCATCCACAGCATCCTGTACACAGTTTCCTTGATTGTGAATAACTTTGCTTTCATTTTTCATCTTTCCTATCCGTCTAAGGTTCTGTATCAAAAAAGCAGCATCTCGTGGTTAAGAACATGGGTTTTGGAGTCAGTGTGATTTGGGGCAAGTTACTTAATCTTCCAGATCATATTTTAATGTTCATATCTGTTTTAAAAATTAGACATAATGGTACCTCCTTCAGAGAATTGCTTCAGTGATTGAATTAAATGTGATATTGTACATGAAACACTTAGCGTGGGGGTTGGCAATTAATAAGCACTCAGTATTTGAGGAGGATGCCACCTCCCTGTATTAATACCTCTTTGATCCTGTATTTTATCGAAGCCCTGTTCCTGACATTTAACCTGTGTCTTTTCTATCAGGTTTGCCACTGTACGATATGACCAAGGAGCCAAGAATATTCGGAACCAGTTCATGCACCTGACCAATTACAGTGTGAATAAGAAGAGTGGAGACTATGTCAGGTACTGGCTACGCCTGAGCCAGGAGCCAGGGAAGTCGGTCTCCGAGGCAGGCATTGGAGAAGTGCAAAGTCAACTTGTTGCACTGGAGGAAAACTTTACGCTCATATCCGTGTAACTTAGAGCTATTGGAATCATTTCATGTAGTTCTGAGGCTTACCTGCTACAGCTTCTCTGTTGCTTGCCCACCTACAATGTCCCCTTTCTCCACCAAAATATGCCTTCCTTCCCAAGTTTCGTCTGCCTCTTTGTCAAGTTCCCTCACTTGACTTAGAGGTAGGAATTTTATAGACATATGGAACTTTTTCGAAGTCAAGAAATTAGGTCATTTCAGCACTTGGCAAAATGTATCAAAAGCTTCAAAAATGCTTGTGCCTTTTGACCCAGCAATTCTATTTCTAGGAGCTTAACCTTAAGAAATAAAGGATTTATACACAAGATTAGAAACAAGAATGTTCATCACTGTACATTGTCAGGTGGAAAAAGCAAGTTACCACACAGTACATGCAATTTCATTTCTTTTTTGAATATGTAAGATAACTAAAGCTGTTTCCCCCCCCCCTCGAGGGGGTGTGGGAGAGAGAAGAAAACTAGAAGGATATATCTTAAAATGTTAACAGTCCTTAACTATAATGGATGGGATTTTGGGTGGGGGATGTCTGTCTTCTTCTCTGTACTTTTATGTTATTTCCTAAGTTTTTCTAAAAGAAACACTTTTATGATCGGGGGAAAAAACGTTAGGAATAAATTAAATAAAAAAAGAAATGAGGCCATCTCAGAAAAAGATTCAGTGGAACGGAGTACCAGCCCAGCTGTGTGGAAATATTCTTTCTGCTCTGTTTTCTTTCATCCTGATAATTTTGCCAGAAACTGGAAAAATAGAAAAGAAACCCAAACAGTTACTTTCTACTCAAACTAAAAATAGGTGCCTAGAAGGTCCAAGGAAAAAAAGAAAGGAATCTGGAAGTGATGGCATAGTTGCCAAAGCTATATAGATTTCATTGAGTGTCCTGTGACCGGTGTTAGGAATTGGTTGAAGATGCAATATCCTGCACTTTGGAAGATGAGCAAAGATGCAACTGGTGGGTTGCGGGGTGGTGATAGGGAATAAGGGGGCAGCTGTAAAATACAGATTTCAGATTGCAAGACCCTTCCAACAATCTGGGAGTGTGCCACTTTGTTGCTGTAGCAGTGGTGTACTTCGTTACTTCTCTTGTTGCTCTAGAGCATTCTCCCTTGGGTGATACCTCAGAAGGTATCCAAAAAAGCCGTGTCTATCACTAGACAGAAGGGAGCTTGCTTCTGATGCCAGCGCAGTTCTGTCCAGGGTTAACTCATTAAAATGCTGCGCTAGATTAGCTCACTAGCCCATCTAGACTCAGTTCTGGTCTGAAAATGGCATTAGAGGCCGGTTTGTGGGCTCATGTGACATTCACCTCAAAGGCAAGGTTAGTATCCCCAAGCATTTCAATCTGTTAATATTTTTTAACCATTCTTAAATTTGTTTACATTCTTTCACAAATTTCTTCTACTGGTTCATGATGCATAATTGTTTGGTTAAGGAGGAATTTGCCTTCCTTTCCCCTACCCCCCCTCATTAAGGCAAGTTATATGCATTTTCATTTCAATGGAAGAAACCTGTACAAAGGCATATATGACAGAAAGGACCAAGAAAAAGTGGGTGAGTGGAAGTCAGCAAAGGGAATACTTTTCTAAAGACCGATAAGGAAAGAAGGCTATTTGTAAAAAATCTTGTTTCTAGAGCCAGGCCTAGTTGCATATGTGACATTGATCCATGAATTTGTTTTAGTTGTGATGATCCGGAAGTGGAGGATTATGGGAACAAATGGAGCATGAGTGCTATGCTTAGGTATCTGAAACAAGAAGGCAGAGATACAACTGGTGAGTACCAGGGCTTTGTCCTTTTTGACTTCTCTTCTTCATATAACTGTACTATTATCTCTAACCAGGAGTCATTCTCTCAAATTCTAATAGTGTTGCTGAGATGTCTGATGGGATCATTGTTCTTGGTGTTAATTTTTCCTGCCCTTTACAAGATGGAGAGCAACAGGCTTACTTACCATGGCTCCCCAAATCCCTGCTTTTGTTTCTAGTTTGGAAGACAACTTTTTCCTTTAGTTTTTAGTGAATTTATCCTTCTTGAATGTTGAACTGCTCACTAAAATACGGTCAGCTTTTTACATAACAAATTGTCTATCTCCATATTGGCCCTGAGTTCACATTTTCCTAAGGCAATCTCTTTCATTCCTGTTGATGAATTGGAGAATGGACAGTGTCAAGTTTGAGCACAAAGGCTTGGAATCAAAATGGACAGTGTCGCTGAGCCTTGAGCAGAATGGGAAGCAGTGTGCCAAAAGGCCTATCTCAGTCCACAAAGGGAAGGGTGAGAGGAGGAAAGTGAGAAGCGGGGAAGGCTCCTTTTCCAGTCTGTGTCTGTCTCTTGTCATAGGAGACCACTTGAGTACATCCCCCAGCACCTCCATTCTTGCCTGTGTCCCTCTGTTCACAGACATGCCTTCTCCTGGAGCACCCATTTGCAAGACTGCCACACGGAGACTTCTTTGAATGAGCACATGTGCTGTTATAATTATATTGTGTTCTGGAATCCAGTCCTAGTTCATGCATTATAGTGGTTTTTTTTCTTTTGTAGCGTTGATGGCCCATGTAGAAGACCTGATCATTAAGACTATAATCTCTGCTGAACTAGCTATTGCCACAGCCTGTAAAACTTTTGTTCCTCATCGCAGCAGTTGTTTTGGTAAGGAGACTCAAGAAGTTTAACATATTTTGTGAAAAGGGGCTTGGGAAGTTGGGATGGGATACTGGGGTAGAGAGGCTTAGTGATTCTACAAGAGTAAAAGGTATGTGGTGGACTTTTATTTCTTTCTGAACTCACGTAGCGTATGAAGAGGCCGGTGGTGAACTTAGCTGGAGGTCCCCTGAGGACTAACTAGCTTTCGGTGTGGGAAGCAGGGATTGTAACTAAAGCGTGGGTCTCTTTGTCAGAGCGCAATCAGAAAACGTCTGCAACAGGCTGCACAGGAATCCAGCTCTAACAAATATATTCCAGAGCTCTTTGGCAGCCAGACTGGGAACTGTTCCAAGAAGCTCTGGCTGGTACCAGTATGTGCTTTCTCCCATTTTCCAATGGCTCCTCCTTTTTGTTTTAGTCTTCTTTCTAGTGGGTTCCCCACCCCCACCCCTTCTTTCTTCCCTTCCTCTTCCTCCTCCCCTTCTCTTCTCTCCCACCCCTAATTCCCTGTTTGCACAGAGAAGGAGTAAGAAGCAGATCACAACTACTGGACCAGGAAGCCTGTTGCTCACTGACCTGCTAGTTGTGACTGTAGCACCGAGGGTGCTGCCCCCGCTTGCTCTCTGTGTGGATGTGAGTCCTTAGTGATTGCTGGTATGCATGTCTCTGCAGTCACACAGGCTTTCAGCAGGTGGCAGGCTGTGTTAGTAAAACACAGTAGGGTCACTGATGGGGGGATAATTAAAGGACTACAGTAGGAGGCAGCGTAACAGAGAAGTAAAGAACATGGCTGTAGAGCCTGACAGACTTAGTTTGAGACCCATTTGTACCCCTTATTAGTTTTCTGATTTTCAGCAAGTTACTCTAATCCTGTTTCCTCAACTATAAAATGGCAGTAATGATGGTACCTACCTTCTAAGAGTACCTTGAAGGGCAAATGAGATGACGTACGCAAAGCACTATTTGTACTCCATAAAAAATTTTTTTTAATTATTTTTATAATTAGACATTATAATTCTTGATCTCTTTAATAGATTATCATAACAGCCTGTACTTGAGGGGCACTAAACAAAGGGAAGTGTTGAGACTCTGAATAGAAGATGGCAGATAAACCAGGGCCTAAAATTATACAGGCAAAGAAGAGGTTATGATATGTGTATATCTTCTTAAAATGCAAATATGTTCATGTCTTCTAAAACCCTTAAATGGCTCCCTAGACTTAACTTGTAAATAGAAACTTGATAGGACTTCAGAGCTTCTAAGGATCTGACCCCAGCTGACTTTTCTAGAATTCCATTTCCCCTCCTACACCTTAGAATCCAGTGGTGCCACTGAGGACTCCACGCCTCTGCCTCTCTGTAGGTCCTGCAGTCCAGCGAGACTCTGCCCCTGTCTGCCCCACACACTCCTCTTTATATTCTGAGACTCAGCTTGACGTCTCCTCCAAGAACACTTGCCTAACAAAGTGCCCTGTTGTGTCTCCTCCCTCCTGCTGTTCTGTACTTGTTCCATTATGTTCTCTTCCTACCGCTAGTCACTGAGCTTATCGTCTTGAATTCTTAGTAGTCATTGTGTCTCCCCTTCCACTCTCACCCTGTTTCTGCCGAACCAAACCTTTTATCATCTCCGTGGACCTCCCAGCTCTTTTCCTAACCCTTTGCCTTTGCACCTGCTTTATCCTGTTCCTGAAATATCTTTCTCATGTTACTTTACCTAAAAGATAACTGACATCTTTTCAAGATAAAGTCAAGTATCACTTCTTTGGTGACGTTTTCCCTAAGTCTTCCCATCAGAGTTAGCCACCTCGACCCCAGCACTCTGTTCAGTCTCCAGCGACCCCTGCATGTCCTTTAGTTCCTGTGTACATGTCTGTCTCCCCCACTGGACTGGAAGCTCCTTGAAGACAGCAACAGCGTCTCCCTTGTTTTTGCACCTTCTGTGCATAGCAGCATTTTTTGCTATTGAAGGATGTCCGGGAAATGTTTGTTGAACGAATGATTGGTCTTGCTTTAATTGCCTTTTGGTGGCCTGACAGTAGGCTTCCCAATGGATCTGGTGTGGTAAGGGCTGGGGCCTCTTAGAATTATTGCAGACTTTTTGAGGAGGGGGCGTGGGAAATATGACTCCAACTGCAAAAACCTTATTAGATTAAAAAAAAATTAAACATTTCTTTTCTACATCTACTTGGCTCTTCTGTGAGAGTAAATTTCTAGTAGCTCTTAATGTAAAAATCTCTGTTCTGGAAATCATCACAAGCTCTTCTGAATGTTTCCTTTTCTATTTTATTTCATTACCAGATTGCCTTTTGGAAGCTTAAGAATTTCTTGACCTTAATGGCATTAGAAGTTCTGATGTGAGAGAAGCAGTGACTTTCTCTGACTCAGTGAAATGCCCCCTAAGACTATTTCATCAGCCATGGGTCTCCAGCCCCCTCCCTGCTTGTGTTCAGTTTTAATAAACTGAGTGCATCTGGAGTTTTTTAAACTGTTGACTATCTTCTTGGCTTTTGTGGTTCTAATTCCACTTCCTGTCAGCCCTGGGATTTTGTGTGCTTCATTAACTTCCCCCCATCAGAAATGATTTTGTATACGTGTATCTATTTGTGTGAATCTCTTTGCCTCCCACTGGTTCCCAACCTCCCCTGGGGTTTAAGTTACAAGGAATAATCTGGGTTTTTTCTTTTGTTTTTCATTTGTTGTAGAGTAAACAGGAATTGAGAGCTTCCCAGAAGAATTTGGCTTGAACAGAGCATTGGTGTTTTAGAGGAAGCTAATAGTCTGGTGGTGGGATTCACTATATTCTTTTGGTTGTTGTTTCTGCCTTTCCACATTATGTGGATCTTTGCCAGAAGCATTCCATTAGTATCTAAGTGTTTCTGGCCTATGATTTCTTTCCCACCCTCCCACCTGTAGTGTCCAGCTATGTTTCCAGGTACAGTCAATATTCCCATTCCTTGGTTTATTTATGCAGTTAACTTTTCTCAGTTCCTGCTGTGTTCAAGGTGTAGATTATGAGTTTGTTCCTCTCAAATCAAATTTTACATGGGATGATAACATACAAATACCTGCATTGTATTAATAGCATTTAAATGTAGGCTTAGGAACCCTCACAAACTACCAGAAACTTAGCCATTTGATGCTTTTTAATAGATTTGTACATCCAGAAAGGACCTCAGAGAATAATTAATCCATATAAAGAAATTGAGGCCCTGAGAAATCAAGACCCTTGCCTCAGGTTCTAGAGCTAGTGAGTGGGAGAACTCAGATGAAAGAGACTCAGCTTGGAGAAGGCGGGTCAGAAGATGGGTTTTGGCAATCAAGTCATCTTGGTCAAAAGACTCTTGATCAGTAGAATTTTTGATGCCTCTCCCAATAAAAAAGACTTCTGACTGTCTAATTTTTACTGCCTTCAGAATTCTGAAAATGTGGTACCATGTGAAATATATGCTTAAACAGCAACCCTTTAAATAGGGTTGCTTAGGAAATTGGCGCTGTGAGATAACTGGCTATGAGAGCAGCTTTTTTTTTTTTTTTTTTTTTAACAGTTGGAGAAAAACAGCCAAAAACAGGATGTTAGCTATCCTTTAAAGATGCTGCTGCTGACAGTAGTTTCATCTATGTGTGTGAGGATGGCTGAAGTGACAGGCTATGACCATGGTCCTCTCTAGCCTGAGAGCATATGAACCAGCTGTCCTGCCACTTGTAGACTTGATCAGACTGGCCTTGTTTAGGTAAGACCAGTGACATCTTTGTTCAGGACAAACGTGCTCAGTATACCGTGTTATGTTGGATGGATGCTGGTTTGGCCTTTTATTGGTATTGTTTAAGACCATTTCACAGGGTAAGCTGACATCCTTCAAGTGGGGGTGTCCATAAATATTTGTTGGAGGAATGGAAGTAGGCAGCATACATTTTATAATGGAAACTACTTGACCAACAAGAAAAATAATGAAAGTCATCAAACAGTTCACTTTTTGAGATAATTTTCTTTTCTGGCTTATCTCATGCTCCTGTTTAGATGGGAAGTTTACTGTAGAAGGGACTTAGAAGAAAGTACCTACTGTTTGTCAGGCACACTTCATTGGTTATTTCCTTTAGTCCTCTTAAGAGTTTTGTTGGTGTTTATTACTCATGTTTTATAGACAAGGAAAAAGGATTCAGAGAGGTTAAATCATTTGTCCCAGGTCATGCTGTTAATAAATGGCAAAGCCAAGTGTGAGAGCCAGGTCTCTCTGGCTCATTTTCCACCCGCATAAAGACAAGTTCTGATGTGTCCAGCAATTTTTGGCGCGCCCCGTATCCTGGATTCTCCTTCTGCTCTCCTGTAACTAGATCTCAGGAAAAGTGATGTCATCCTTTCTAGCAGATCAGGCCTAAAAAAGGGTAGTCTCTCTGCTCTAATCAGCGGTACCTAGTTCTAGATATTCCTCTCAAATCTACCTTTGCATATGGTAGCCAGGTACCATATTGATTTATTGGACTAGTTAACAAATTGGCTCTGGGCTTTTTCTTTTATTTAGTTCATTTTCCTGTGGGATTTTGATCTGTTTTTCCCCCAAATTTTCCTTCTGGACCCCAGATAAAGACTTCCTCCTTAGGTTTTCAACTCCAATCCACAGCCAAGGTGAAAAGAATTTCCTTTATACAATAGCATTTGACTGACAGCAAGAACTGGCTAATGTCAGCGCTTTCCAATTTCAGGGATTACAGCTTCACCTGGGACTTTATTTCTGGGGAGGGTTAGTGGGTTGATTCCAAAACTAGTGGTGTGACATGTTTAGTAATCTCTTAGGACTTGGATGCATTGTTATTTCCCTATCAGATCTTTTTTTCCTCCCTTTCTAGACCATCTTTTATTAAGTTTTTCCTTAATATGTCTTAATATGTAAAAATCTTAATGAGAATTTCTCTTATTTTCTTTATGATTGGTGGCTTTATTATGAGTATTAAGTCTTGCAGTTAGGGTCACTTTTGGGAAGTAGCTGCAAATTATTTTGTCTTTCTCAAAAATTGTAGTGTTTTACATTAAAATTTTTTTTAATTAAAAAAATTTTTTTCTTCTCTTTTTTTTTTTTCTATCAGTGTTTTCTTGATTGCTTCCTATGTGCTTTGTATAGTGCAGACTGTTTGCTATAGAGCAGTGCATGAGACGTGGCCCCTGCCCTCAGGTAGTGGGGAGAACCAGACATGAAATGACACAGGACAGCACAAGTAGCAGCGTGACTCAGGTGCTCTTGGAATACACCAGGAGTTACCAGCTATGCCTAGAGGAGCCAGGGAAGGCCATTCCTAGCAGAGGGAATATGACATGCAAAATACAATGTCATGACAGGATGTGGCATGTTTTGAAATGGAAAGTTCAGTGTGACTAGATGTAGCCTGAGTTGGATGAGGTGGCGAGTGATAAGGTTATGGAAGTAGTTTGGGGACCGATTGTAAAGGACTGGCATGTTTAAATTTATCCTGTAGACAATAGACAGCCACCAGAGTTTTTTGAGCAGTGGAACAACAGGATTATTATTTTTCCTTTAACTTTTATCATGACTTGACCCAAAGCTTGGTGTGACAGAATTATAACACAAGGAATACTGTACAGCATTATTAGAAGTGACTAATTTAAAATCCACCAGGAACCAACCTGACATCAGCATCTGTTGCTGGGCCAATTCACTGCCTGTCTCTCTATCTGACTGTTAGGTTTGTGTCTTAGAAAGGTAATTCTGATGGCCACGTGGAGAATGGACTACAGTGGGGAGAGACTAGTGCTAGGGAAATGATTTGGTGGTAGGAGGTACCCAGTGATAATATACACTTAGTCATGTGACCCAGCGCTCCCACTCATAGGTATTTACCCAAGAAAAATGAAACCATATGTTCACACAAGTACCTTTACACGAATGTTTATAGCAGTTTTATTCATAATCGCCTAACATTGGAAGCAGCCCAAATGTCTATCAGCTGTTGAACAGATAAGCAAATTGTGGTCCATAAAATGGAATACTACTGAGCAGTAAAAGGAATGAATTACACTACTGATATGTGTGACGACATAGATAAATCTCAAACGCACAATGCTAAGTGAAAGAAGCCACTCTCAGAAGGCTACATACCGTGTGATTCCATTGATTTGACTTTCTGGAAAAGGCAAAAATCAGATCAGTGATTGCTGGTGGATGGGGAGAGAGGATTGACTGCAGAGTGACAAAGGGAATATTTGTGATAGAATTGTTCTGCATATTGACTGTGATGGCAGTTAAATAACTATACATTTGTCAAAACTCATCAAACTTTATAATTTAGAAGGATAAACTTTATGTAAATTATACCTCAGTAAACCTATCTTAAAACAATAAATAATGATAGATGGATGAACCTCAAAAACATGCTAAATGAGAGAAGCCAGACTCAAAAGAGTGTATGCTTCCATTTATATGAAACTCTAGAATAGGCAAAAATGATCTATGGGATAAGAAATAAGAATAATAGTTGTCTGGGGGTGTGGCGGCAGGGAGCAGAGTATTTGCCAGGAAGGGGCACGAGGAATCTTTCTGGGGTGATGGAAATGTTCTGTGCGTGTTGATATGAGTGTGGGTTACATGGATGTATCCAGACTCATCAAATAGTACACTTAAGGCCCGTCCATTTCATTAAATATATAAATTTTACCTCAAAAGGGAATATAGAAGAAAGGCTGGATTAAAGAGAAACAAAGAGAGAAAGAGATCTGGTAACGTGATGGATTTGGGAGGTGGTAAAGAGAGTGTTTCTAGCTTTGGAGACTAACGCTTGGGGTTTTCGAAGATGAAGAATAATGGGAAGCCAAACAGGTTTTGGGAGAAGATAACGAGCTGTGTTTTGTTGAGTGTTAAGTACCTGTGGGATATCCTAGTGAAGATGTCTGCAAGGCATTTGGAATTATGGATTTGGTGTCCAGGAGACACTTGACTAAAGATATAGATTTGAATGTCATCATCATAATCTTAATTGCAGCCATGAGAATACATGAGATCACCCAAGAAGAGAAGTAGAACAGAGAAGGAAAGAGACCTGAGGATGCTGCCCTGAGCAAGCCTACCAGTGACTAGCTGGGCAGAAGAGAAGGAATGAAAGAAGGAGAGAAAGGAGGAGGACAATCAGCAGAGAGCAGTGTCCTGGAACCAAGGGAGAGGAAAGTTCCAATAAGTAAGGGTTGTCAACAGTTTCAGATACTTGGGCTTAAAGCAGCAAGGTGGTCTTTGGGGATCACAGTGAGAATAGTCAATTATTGAAGAGTGGCAGCAGAAGCAAATTGTTATGGGCCAGGGAGTCAGTAGGCATTAAGAAAGTTAGATTGCTTTTTCAAGACGCTGCTTGAGGGCTTCCCTGGTGGTGCAGTGGTTAAGAATCCGCCTACCAGTGCAGGGGACATAGGTTCGAGCCCTGGTCCGGGAGGATCCCATGTGCCGCGGAGCAACTAAGTCCGTGTGCCACAGCAACTGAGCCTGCGCTCTAGAACCCACGAGCCACAACTACTGAAGTCTGTGCACCTAGAGCCCGTGCTCCACAACGGGAGAGGCCGCCGCAATGAGAAGCCCGCGCACCGCAGCGAAGAGTAGCCCCTGCTCAACGCAGCTAGAGAAAGCCGGCGCGCAGCAACGAAGACCCAACTCAGCCAAAAATAAAATAAATTAAAAAAAAAAAAAGACGCTGCTTGAAAGAAATAGGGGGGTAAGGGCGCTAATGTAAAATACGAGGTGGAGTCAGGCTTCTTACCATTCACTAGTCACATTTTCAAGTTTGTTTTGATTTGGCTGGGGGCTGAAGGAAATATATCTCACCAAGGAAAATTTTCTTGAGGAAACATGGTTGAATAAAGTGGTAGCAACAGTCCTTTAAAAATACTTGCTTTTCTGTCATGATGAAGACAAGGCAGAGGAACGAAGAAAGTAGCTCTCAGAACTGGAAAAGCCTAGCTTGCCTACACCTTTTAATGACAGGAGCACTGGTGTATCTCATCCTGGATACTGAATTTTTGAAATTGTAGACACTGCTGCTAAAACACACAACATTAAAAGGTGAGGAAATTTAATATTCTCAGTACAACCTATTGATACTTTTTACAGTTTAAAATTTTTGATGTCCTCAGAAAAGACCAATCATAAGTTAAAAGGGTCATTATAAGGACTCTAGTAGCCTGCCAAGGACCCAAATGCTTTTGATTAAGCTGAGTTGATTGTTGTAAGAGATAAACCTGATACAAATGCTCTCTTTTTCACCCCAATCCTCCCCCCCAGTTCCCGCCTCTCAGGTGAGCTGGGCTTTGCGCTGTGTTGCAGTGCTGTCACATACCCCACCCTCAAGTGATGGTAGATCCAAGCCTGGTGCATGTACAGACGTTAGTTAGATTCAAAGCTGATTTTGAGATCGTTTAGCCCTGGTGGGATTTATTCACCTGAGTGAAAATTAAGTTGCACTGTAAAGGGTGTTTTCTCTCTTTGGGTTGTTTTTTTGTTTTTGTTTTTTCCTTTCCCCTTACTTTCCACATTATTGGTTCTCAGCCTTTCAGCTTAGATTCTTGGAATCTGCCTCTTAACTGGGGAGACAGTAAAGTAAATGTGTCGGTTGCTTATTGTGAGGTGTTTAAATAATGGGTCTTATGGATTGTTTTTCTGATTTCAATTTGTGTTCATTTGTGGCTGATTCTGCAAATCTGATCAATATGTGCACCAGTCGTTATTCTCACCCCATTCCTTACGCTATTATTATTATTAATATTACCACTTTATGAAATAATTGAATCCTGTGCTTCAGCTTTTAAAAACTGAAGAGAATGTTATTTTTCTTGAATCAGACTCATTATACTTTCTCTGCTTGTGTAATTTTAACATGGATTTGTAGTTTTTGTAATTAGGTTTTTCCTTTTAAATGCCTTTACTAGTGCTGTATCATAGAAAGATTTTTCTCAGATTAAAACGGAGGAATATACCATGGGATGACTGAAGATCAGGTAAAGAGAATGTACCAGCTATAAAAGCTATGAATGTGCTACCAAAAATAAGATAGGTAAAGGAGCTTTCTTTTCTTTACACCTTTAAAGTATAGGTAATATATGATTTTTGTGTTGTTACATGAAGGTGAATCCTATCTCAGACTCTCTTATAGTTTGTGATTATTTTTGCAAATTAAATGGAATCCTAAATAAGTACTATGGAAACCAACTCCTTCATGCAAACTTCACCTGAGAGAGAATTTGAATTTGAATGTCTACCTGAATCTATATTGCCTAAATAGGAATTCTGGATATAGGTTAGCTGAGCATATGGAGATTGACAAATGGTGATTAAAAAAGAGAATAGGGAAAGCCAGAGGGAGCTAATAAAGTATCAGAGAGAGAGATGATTCCCCCATGCTCCACAGTGAATAAAAGGTGGTGTGGTGAGGAGGATCCAGGTCTCTAGATTCCCATTACACCAGACTTCATGTTCTAGAAGAGAATCTTTGGCAACATCTTTTTAGAAGCCTACATTTGTTCTATGTTTTTGAGAGGATTGAGAAATGGGAAAATCCTTCTTGAAGTAAAGAAATGTGTTTCAAAGTGAATTTCTGGAAAATACCTGGTTGTGTTCCGTGGCTGTGAGCTGTGTGGCTTGTGACCTCTGGTCGAACTGTAAGGAAGCTAGTCTTTTCTCTTGGGAAGAAGGTGTGTGTAAACAGTTTATCTGAGGGACACAGAGTGGGATGTTTGGGAACGAGTGGGGCTTCTGAAAGTCTGATGTATTTGATGTATGTATACTAAGGAGGACTGTGGAGAGGGCCTCATTTTTTTTTTTCTTCTTTAATATTTATTTATTTGGCTGTTTCGGGATCTTTGTTGCGGCCTGCAGGATCTTTCGTGGCGGTACGCGGGCTTCTCTCTGGTTGTGGCACGCGGGCTCCAGGGCACGCAGGCTCAGCAGTTGCAACACGCGGGCTTAGTTGCCCTGCAGCATGTGGGATCTTAGTTCCCCAACCAGGGATCGAACCTGTGTCCTCTGCTTTGGAAGGCAGACTCTTAACCACTGGACCGTCAGGGAAGTCCCCAAGAGGGCCTCATTAATAATAACAATGAGGGACTTCACTGGTGGCTTAGTGGTTAAGAATCCGTCTGCCAATGCAGGGGACACGGGTTTGATCCCTGGTCCGGGAAGATCACACATGCCATGGAGCAACTAAGCCCGTGCACCACAACTACCGAGCCTACGCTTTAGAGCCTGCGAGCCACAGCTACTGAGCCCGCACGCCACAACTACTGGAGCCCGCGCTCTCTAGAGCCCGTGCGCTGCAGCTAATGAGCCCACGTGCTGCACCTACTGAAGCCCACGTGCTCTAGGGCCCGCGTGCTGCAACTACAGAGCCCACCTACTGCAATTACTGAAGCCCACGTGCCTAGAGCCTGTGCTGCGCAACAAGAGAAGGCACCGCAATGAGAAGCCCATGCACCGCAAGGAAGAGCAGCCCCTGCTCACTGCAACTAGAGAAAGCCCGCACGCAGCAATGAAGACCCAATGCAGCCAGAAAAAATATAATAATAATAATAATGAGAGTAAAGTTTGCCAGCTGAGGTTCCAAAGTTAGCCTCTCATCCCTGCATTCTGGGAGAAGAGCCTGCTAATGGTTCTGGCTTTGGTCTTTGTAACAGTTGGGGACTTAGGGGACAAGAATCAGTAAAGAATCCAGAAGCCATGGAAATTTGATCTCTGGCTCCCTCCTTTATGGCTCGTCACAGTCTTGCTCGGCTGCCACTGGCTCCCTCCTTTCTCTTCTGTCTTTCTGTGTTGGGCCAGTGTATTTTATTTTCTATCTTCAAAGAGGAATTGAAACCATGGAGGGGAAAGAATAAATATGTTTTATGCTTGGATGTCTTCTTGACCTAGGTTGCAAAAGTAAGGTCTTGGTTTAAGAAAGTGTGATGGGAAGATCCTAGAGAGGTGCCTTCTGTAGATTTTCCTGTTTTCAGAGTGTGGTGGGGGAAGTAGTGGGGGAGAACAATCTAGAACAAGCCCAAAGCAGCATTGATATTGGATGCACTTGTTGCATTCCTTTTCCTAACATTTTTTTTTTACCCTTCTAGACAGCAGCAGAATCATGCTGATTAACTTCTAGAGTCAGGTCACTTTCTGTGTAGAGTTCACTTTCTGTGTAGGAATGTCAATAGAGTGGATGATAAAAACTGGAGTTTTATAGCATTATTTTCTTATTATCTCTAGAACTTGATTTCTCCTGGACTTGAAAGTTCTCTACTTCTATTGCCTCTTGATACTTAGCAAATTTCTAGGCCTTTGATGGGAGTTGATTGGATTGAACCTTCCAGATCTTTGTTCAGTTGTGACATGGAAAATGATCTTGTGTATTGTGTTATGTTGTACTTCTAGAACTCTATGGCTTTGACGTGCTCATAGATTCTACTCTGAAGCCATGGTTGTTGGAAGTGAATCTCTCTCCCTCTTTGGCCTGGTAAGTAGTCTATTCCATCAACTAGAAAAGGACAAACCTTCAATAAGCAGCACTAAAACACTTTTGTTTTGGTCATTTCTCTTGGCGCTAGGAGATTTTTTTTCCCGTGGTTATTAGATTGAGATGACTAGAATTTCTAAATTTGGGGGATTTGTGGTATATTGTCAGAGTCCATATTGCAACCATGGACCCCTATCTTACTAGTCAATTTGCAATCTTTGTTTACTGTCTTATTGGGCTTCTAAGGGAAGCTTCTTTCATTTTTATCCCCAGTGCGCTCCCTCTCGCGCTCTCTTTTTTTAAGCTTTGTAGGTGTTCTGCTAAGGGTAAAGAAATACATGAGATATTGCATTTCCTTTGCCACCAAAAGTTTATACATACTCTAATCCACATATACCATAAAGGTATAGAGCTGGGCCTAAGGTAGTGTATATAATATCTGGTCCTTTTATCCTGTCCACGTCCTGGTGTTATCCATCCAAGATTAAAGTCTAAAGACTTCAAACAATCTTTAAAAAAAATTTTTTTTAACCTATCTATTGTTTAGAAAAAGGAAAGAAACTTACTTTTCAATACCAGAGAAGATTCTGCTTCTATCTGTGGCTACAGCCAGAGTTTCTGTTAGCTCTGTGCTTCTCTAAACAGCTAAAAACCCAAGAGATTTATGACAGAGACCACCCAGCTGCTGCATTTTTAACGATGAGAAATTTTGGGAAAATGCCAAGTAATCAAATAAAGACAGACTGACTACTTTGTAGGGTGGGAGTTTGGCTTAACCCCAGTAGTAAGGTGTAGAGCTGGGTAATACAGATGCTTCAGATGTTGTGCTACACTTTGGTTAAGTCAACGTTTTGCAGATTTCCCGGCAATGTACCTCATACAATGTTAGAGAGCCCCGGGATAAGGCATTGGGTCCAGCAGCCAGAGGAATCTGGTTTCTGGAGGAACACCTCAACTCCAAAGCCAGCATGGCATCACTGCCATAGGGATGCCCCCTGCTTTCGGACCATGTTGTTTCTGTTTCCATGTGGGTTCCTGCTGCATCATCTGGTGATATTTTGGTATAACTTGTATTTTTTTTTTTTTGCCTTCATTTGCAAGCCTGCAAGCTTAAGAAGATCGATTTAGAATGGAAAATGAAGCCTTAAAAAAAGTACAGAGATAGCCCAAGTTTCTTCTCTTGCATGTGGATGTGATTTGACTATCACAGCAGTAAAAAAAAAAAAAATTGAACGATGGGCACACTCATAAAAGAACATATTAAAATTCTGAACCTCTCAAATCCACAGTGATAGTGAAGCAGTGTTATGACCTGTGCAAAATTTGAATTGCACAATACCTTCTGGAATAAAAAGATTGCATGTCAGGGGATAAGCGCCTTAGAGCTGGGCCTGCCTTGCAGAGGATGAGTTTGATGCCAGGCTTTTATTTCTAGAATTTTTGCCCAGATGTTTTTTTTTCCCACATGGATTTGATGTGCTTTATGTGTATCTCCTCACTGACATTTGGTAGCTTTGCTGTATTTGTTAGGGGCAGCTATTCTGTTAACCTATAAAATTATTGATTGCTCTTTTCTTTCTTTGTTCTGTTAGTGATGCACCTCTGGACCTAAAGATTAAAGCCAGTATGATTTCAGATATGTTCACTGTTGTAGGTGAGTAGTAGTGTTTTCTGAAAACTCATGTAAAAGTTAAGCAGTGCATCCATTTTGTCAGGTTCTGTAGGTGTTGCCAACTGGCGGTTTCTCAGCCATGCTAAATGTTTTGTACTAAATTATATTTTCAGGGAAGTGTTTATATGTTTCTACTCCCCTTGTCTCCATCCTGCCCTGAGGCTGAACCACAACTAGGGCTGAGACCTAATTCCTGGGGCACAGGAATGAGGAGCTGAGGAAGAGAATTAAGCAAAGATCTGGAGAAAATATATTTTTCCCTGAGCTGAGATAGTGAAACCCACTGAAGAGGCTTTGTTACGAAGGAGCCTGGCTGTGTTTCTGCTAGGCACTCTCTACTGGTGTCAGCACTCTTCTGTAGTGGTTATAACTGAAGCAGCCAAGGAAGAAATCCCATTCTGAGTAGATAAGCCAAAACTCTGAGATGGAGATGGGCAGCCAGGTGGGTATGTTGTGGGTTTGGGGTTGTTGTTGTTTTAAGTACTCTAAAAAGACATGATAAAATACACTTGAAATGAACTAGCACTTGGTATACCAGCAAATGCTGTAAAACTTTGCTACCGTATTCTCCTTAGATGAGAATTTGCTTCCTTTTAGGAAATAAGTGAAATTGGCCCAAGCCTAATTTCTTAAGCAATGGGTAATCTACAAAGCCCATTTTGGAAGTTGCCAATAGACCACCTTAAGCAGTTCCAGAAGTGGATCCTATAACAGGACAAGACCCCTCACTTGCTTCTGGATTCTCCTGGTAAAAACAACGTTATTTTCCAGTCACCATCCAGGAAGCCGCTTTGAAATAACTTGTCTTTATTAACAACTGTGTGTTTTTAAACGGTGGTTTGCACTTTTACTCTGAAGTTCATCAAAAGTCTACATCTCTTTTTCCATCAGTATCCCATTTCAGCTCCCCAGCTCCCCAAGGAAGGCTGATTTATCTGCATATTTTCCTTTCTTGTTTGCTCCAGTTGTGGTGGTTCAAAGTTCAAGTGGAGTATGTGTATGGGACAGTCATGCCTAAACCTCCTGAGGATGGATCTCTGTAATATTTATGACAGTGAAACTGAGTTTGTCCATCTAAAGGAAAGGCGCAGCTAAATCTGCTAATTTCTTAGAAAATGGCAGGTTTTAATATTTCCCATTCCCCATTCAGGGTTTGTATGTCAAGATCCTGCCCAGCGGGCATCAACCCAGCCAATTTATCCCACCTTTGAGTCTTCCAGGCGAAACCCTTTCCAGAAACCTCAGGTAAGCAAATTCAGCAACAGGAAGCCCCAAGGAAGCTTATTGCAAAGTGGCAGCTGTTGTCAATGAGTGAGTAGAAGCGCTATGATTATAAGGTCACTTACAGCCAGAGAATTGGGGGACCATTCTAGACAGGAGGCAGTTGTATTCAGCCACAGCTAATAGCTTATGCTTTTAATGCTTTCAAACCAACTTACTCTCTGCTTTTTTCTTTCTTTTCTTTTGGCTTCTTTTTTCATTGTCTTTTCCTTTTTTCTTTTTCTCTCTTTTTAAAAATCACTTTCTGTTTTCTCAAATTGATATGCTCATAAACGAGGCACAGAGAGGGAATCTACAAATTCCTCATCATTACTCTGCTGTATTCTTTTTGATCTTCACACTAGCTTCGCAGAGAAGATGCTCAATTGAAATAATATCTTCTCTACGTGTGAGTCTCTTCACAGGGACCCTCAATGATCATGAGGTGTTGATTGAAGTTAAATGAGATAAATGCCTGTAGAAAGCTGTGCATGCGTGTCTGAAACATCATCTGACCCAGTGTGGCTCCAGTCTGTGTACTCTGCATTTTTGTTCCAGTTAAACTAATCAGCTCATCATTCTGCCTACCTATTCCATCATCTGATCAGTCCCCGCCCATCTAGACCTGGCTAGTTTCCACTTGTGTTTCTTTGCCTCTAACGTTTCTTCTTATCCAGAAGGTCCACTTTCCTCCTGTCTTCCCATCTGGATTGATTACCTCATCTGCTCAGAAGTTTGGAGATCGTTTCTTATTAAATCCATTCCACTCTGTCATGACCTTTTCTTTTCATTGCAGCATTATTTACTGGTTCTTTATTGCATTGTTTTGCATTCATTGACTTGTTGCCTTTAAATCGTCCAGTACTCCTCTGCTAGATTGTAAGCTCTTTGAGGGCAGGAACAGCTGCTGCTTCTCCCTGTCCCTCCCCTTTCCCTTACTTCGCCCCTCCTATGTTCCCCCTACCTCCACTTTAGCCCTCCACCTCTCCCTTTTTTCCTCCCACTTCTCTTCCTTTTGCTTGCTGGTCTCATGTAGATTACTGCTACTTCTGTTTGCTAAGCTTATGTACCATTATTTATTCACATAACTTTTCATTAGGACAGGGTTTGCAAACTCAAATGCCTCTAGGGGCTTCAGAAAGACAATGTAAAAGGGTAACTAGGGCCAGGTATGATACAGCTAAGAGTGCTGTGACTGCAGTAAACTGGGCAGTGCATGCTTCCTATCAAAAGGGCAGCTCTTTTACTTAAGTGCTCTGGCTGATCATTGCCATGCATGAGTGTGGGCCAAGTGTTGTTAGATCTTCCTACTGTCAAGAGAAATCAGAAATCTTATTTTAAAATACTGGCAACAAGAGTTCAGTTGAAAAAATAATACTTTGCAGATGAAATATACCATGTCCTTGAGCTGGATTCAGTTTATTGGTTGCCTGTGACCTCTTGCCTTAGAATTATTCCCTATTAGCGTTAGTGCTGTGGTGTGGAACAGGGTGAACTGTATTTTAAGGGATATTATCTTAGATTAGAAGTGAAACCAGGCAACAGGGTTGTACTTGATCAGTACATCACAGATCAAAGGGTTTTCTTTAATTTTTTTTTAATTGCTTTACAATGGTGTGTTAGTATAATTGCTTTACAATGATGTGTTAGTTTCTGCTTTACAACAAAGTGAGTCAGCTATACATATACATGTATCCCCACATCTCCTCCCTCTTGCGTCTCTCTCCCACCCTCCCTATCCCACCCCTCTAGGTCACAAAGCACCAAGCTGGTAGAGGGTTAACCTAGGCGTACTAGGAAAACTGAATTTAGGCAATCGCGTTCCTTTGCAAATTGTTTTCTGCAGTATCTGTGGCAAGAGCCACAGGACTGTGTATAAAGGATTACGAATGTTTCTGTTCATCTTTAACAGTTTCTGCAAGTTCCACTCTAGGAGTAGCTGTATGTCAATCTTGGATGAATTGATCCCTTTTCTTAGCTTGCCTGTCAGCTTTTACTGATGACTCTTTGCACGTAGTGGAGACTCTATTCACTGTTCGTTCTGCTTACTGGTAGGTAATGGCATGACTTCATCCATGAGCAGTCCACAGGACACTTACTTAAAGGCTAAAGAAGCTATAGATTTCATGTACTGTGTGAGACCATTTTATCAGGTAGAATAGTTAACTTCAGGATCTTCAGTACGTGACAGTAGGATCGAGTTCTCAGTGGTGAGAAGGTGAAACTGGAATGGTTATACCGCAGGAGAATGCAGTGTGAACAATAATAAATACTCTAATCTTTTGAGCACAAAATATAGGGCTTTGGCTTTTGCTGTCTGCTTGAAGATTATTTTTGTCACCATAGATGTAGGAGTTGGAAAATACAGGCATGTTAGGAAAAGATAAGGCTTTATTCCATTTTTCTGTCTTTTATAGCGTCCAGTATCTGCACAGTTTCAGTCATCGAGCACCAGACAGGTAAGTTCTGGATCGTTTGGAGATTTCATTCAAATTTTTATCTCCATTCCCCAAATGAAAAGCCATTTAGCTTCACTGTTTCACAGTACCTATTTCATGCACCTGCTTTTTGAACAGTTTAATAATGTAAAATAGAATAAGTGAAAGTGAATGCACAGAGATCTTTTTGGATGTAGTATATAAGAGTAGAGGTTGCAGGAATTTATGAATCCTCTTTTTCTGATGGTGATTATGCTGTGATAGAGGCAGTTGAATTTAAATGATGAACAGAGTTTAGAGGCATATCTATTGTTCTGACCAAAATATTCCAGAAAAGAAATATCATAGTGCACAAGTAACCTTTCATTTGTTCAGACGTCTTATGAAACATACCCTTGTCAGTAGCTTAATATTGGAAATGTTTTCACATTGGGTATTGGGCTGTATTTGAGTTTTTTAACAGATGACTTTTCTTATATGTAGTGATTTGCAGTTTTATGAATCTTAGAAACTCTGCCATATTTGGTGTCTCAGATGCTACGTTTAAAGTAAAGACAAAATATGTTATCTCAGTCTCTTAATGATCAGCATTTGTCCTCTTTCTATTCTTGTTAGCAGTATGTGAGATAAACTGTCGCTTTCTTCTATGCAGATTTTTTTTAACATCTTTTGAAGTGATAGGATTTGATGCTTTGATATGAGTGATGTAGATGTTCTCATTTATAAGTGTGTCACTTGCAATTATTAGTTCTTTAGTAAAAAGCTCCAATATATTTATTTTGGCATTTGTAGATACAGTTTCTGGTAAGCTTGGAAGCTTGAATTATAACTTTCTTAGCTACTGTTTTTAATACTTTTTAAAAAATTAATTAATTTATTTATTTATTTTTGGCTGTGTTGGGTCTTAGTTTCTGTGCAAGGGCTTTCTCTAGTTGCGGCAAGCGGGGGCCACTCTTCATCGCGGTGCGCGGGCCTCCCACTGCCACGGCCTCTCCTGTTGCGGAGCACAGACCCCAGACACGCAGGCTCAGCAGTTGTGGCTCACGGGCCCAGTCGCTCCGCGGCATGTGGGATCTTCCCAGACCAGGGCTCGAACCCGTGTCCCCTGCCTTGGCAGGCAGACTCTCAACCACTGCGCCACCAGGGAAGCCCTGCTACTGTTTTTGATAAAGTGATTTACATGGTTTATATGAATCCAAGAAATGAAAAAAAAGTCTCACTGGCTGTGTTGTCTAGTATTTGGTAACTGATTAGTATGGTTTTGTAACACAAGTTTTGTTGTTTAGTTGGTAGAATGCAAAGCTCTGTAATAGTGTTTTGTATTTAGCAGGTACCTAAGTGTGCAAGCTGCTCTCCGTGGCAAACAAAAACCAAGGCTGTTGACTTCAAAGAGCTTACACTCTAAATATCTCTTGACCTAACCTATTTAAGGAGAACATTAAAGTACTGTTTCATAGCCTTCTGAATTTGACTCCAAAGAAGTGTCTTTGACACGGAAATCTAATCTTAATGTCCCATTACTCATTTTAATTCTATTCCACCTAGCTCCATTGCTTGAATTGCCATAAGTTGCAAATAACCTGTGGACGAGCAAGGCCTCTCTTTAGTGGTTATTTATTTCAACACTGCTCACGTGACACAAAGGCTTTCTGGCTTTATTCAGCCAACCGTAAACATACTGAATTCTTCGACTCTTACTGTCTTTTGTTCTACCTTGTCCCTGTCTTTCTGTTAATGAAGCACTCTCAAATCCACAGTAGTTTCATCAGAGCTAAGTAAGAAAAGAGAAGAAACTTTCTGCTCTGGCCATTTAGACTGTGTAAACTTTTCTTTTTCTGGTGGTGCCAGATTGTGAAGTCACAGTTTTTTGCTTGTTGTCTTATGATTCCTTTTTAATCCATTATCTCTTTCTACATTTCTCCTTTCCTTTGAATACCTATGGTTCAACATTTTTCACGCACCAGAAATTACATTTCAATGTTCAAGCAGGTGATATGGTTTTGTGGAAAGAATGAGGACTTTGAAGTCAGATAGACCTGGGTTCAAATTTGAGCTCTGCCAGTAACTGTTAGACCTTGGGCATGTTCCCTTATGTCTCAGGCTCACTTCCCACATCTGTCAGATGAGGATAGTAATACGTACATGGACTTATGCTGAGAAAGGAATGATCAAACGTAGGTAAAATATTTGGGATACTTTTGGACACATAGTTTACCCTCAGAAGATTTAGTCTCCTTCATACTTTTGAGTACTGTTTTGATTTCCCTTTTTGCATTGTCAGTATCTGGTGTTATTTTGATATTCATTTATTTATAGTCATGTCTTTTCACATTTACTGTCATCAACAAATGCAAATCAACCCAATTAATTAATTAATTAATTAATTATCCTCCCAGACATCAATACAGATTGTAAATAATGCTTAATCAGTACCTGATCACTTCCTAACTTGATTCACTGCTTCTTATCTTATCCTACAGTTGCATCTTTTAACTGTGTTCAGCTTTTGTTGGTGTATTTTATTTATTATATCATGATACTAAGTCCTGATTGGAAATATAATTTAAAATAAAAATTATATGAAGTTTTCACAAATGCTTCTCTAAAATCCAAAGACATTAAATATATTTGCTCTATTCCCCCTTTTTGTTATTTTGTCCTAAATAACAAAATTATAAAGCATGTTTTAAAATAAATAAAGCAGTCTCTGTACTACTATTCTTTATGAGCCCATTAAACTCTAAATGTTTATGGATTTTTTTCTTTTAATATTTGTTCCATTATTTTACTAGGGATTCAAGTTAGACTTACCAGGCGGTAATCACCAGGAGCATACTTCTTAAATTTTTGAAGATTGGTACCTCATTTGTTTTTTTTCTAATCCTCTGGTACCTCTCCTCAGTTCTTCATGATTTTTCAAACATAATTGTAAGTGGTTTTGGTAAGTTTTTTTGTTTTTAAAGCCAGTTCTGTTAATAGCAAGATGCATGTCTCTCAGACCTGCTGACTTACATTTATTACAGATTTTCAGATGCTGCATATCTTTTTTTTAATGATTCAGCACCTCTTTTTTTTTTAAATTTATTTTATTTTATTTTTATTTTTGGCTGCGTTGGGTCTTCGTTGCTGCACACGGGCTTTCTCTAGTTGCAGTGAGCGGGGGCTGCTCTTTGTTGTGGTGCGCGGGCTTCTCATTGCAGTGGCTTCTCTTGTTGTGGAGCACGGGCTCTAGGTGCGCGGGCTTCAGTAGTTGTGGCTCGTGGACTCTAGAGCGTAGGCTCAGTAGTTGTGGAACACGGGCTTAGATGCTCCGCGGCATGTGGGATCTTCCCAGATCAGGGCTTGAACCCATGTCCCCTGCATTGGCAGGCGATTCCTAACCACTGTGCCACCAGGGAAGCCCCTGCATATCTTTTTTTACTGTAACACAAACCTACTTACTTGCTTTCTTTTTTTTTTTTCCCCTGATTTCAAAGTAGTACACTTTTGGTTATCATTATATGTAAGCCTTCTCTATTAGCCATTTTTGGTCTGTTTCCACCCAGATTTATTCATATGTGGTTTTTTTTTGTTCATTTTCTTTTGTTTGATAGCACTGATTCATTTTGCTTTTTAAACTTGACTTGACTTTTTATTTTCTGAGTGGCAAGATGCATCACATATAAATTGAGCTATTTCTAGTCCATGTATTTTTAACACAGAATTCTAAACTTTGTAAAGTTGAATTGGGAGGCTTTTTATTCTTTGTATGTGTTCTCTGTCAAGCAGATTTTTTTTTTTGCCCCTCAATTTTGATATCTTTGAGGATACCTCACCTTTTTTTTTCATATTCTACCTTTTGTCCAGTTCTCCTTACTGGTACTTGTCAGCTTTCTTTAGGGTGAGAACCATTTTTCTGATTCAACACCTGTTTCTTACTGCTGTGAGTGGGGGCAGGTGATTCCCTGTCTCAATAGTTTCACATTCTCAGCCAGTTCTTCCCTAGCAATGAAGGTTAGATGCGTATCGGTTTCTTCTCTGGGTATATTTCTGAGTCCTACGTTGTACTAATGATAATTTAACCACTTTGATGCATGTTGCATGGTAGAATTCTTACTGAGACAGTTTAAAGTCTATCTGAGAACCAGTAGTTTAAATCTTGTGTCATCTAGCCAGGGGCAATGGTTCCCTTTAAGTTTAGAGGAGCTTTATTCCCTTAGTGTATTTAGTCAATCCATTGCAATATGTGGATTTATTCTATCTACTACCCAGAGAACATAGCTGAGCTGATGTGCCCAAAGTCAAAACCACAGAATGGCTTGTATTTGAACTGCTTTGCTCTTGTTTTTGACAGTCCTGATGGCCTTTCAAATCATTCTGATTCCTTTTTTTTCTTTTGCTTTGCTTTTAATTTCCAAGTATCTCCTTGGCACTCATAAGCATTTCTGTTTTTTTTCTTTTTTTTTCATTATTATCCTTTCTTCTCCCCTTTTCCCTCTGCTTTTTCTCACCTGTGTCTATAATTCATTTGTTAAGAGCTCATTTCATTAATAAATATTGGTAGGATTCAACCAGTGGTCTAGGATAGTAATGCTTTGTTGTTCCTGTATAAACACACTCCTGTATAAACCAGTACAGCAGATATTGTGTAGATTAAAAAAATTCTCTCATCTCAAATTTATTGAAAAGCTGAGATTGACAAAATATTTTTGACTTTCTAGTCTGATTATTTTCCACTGGCTTCCCCAAAGACACAGGAAACCTGGGTGGATTTTAGAGAGGCATATGAGATACCTAGACTTCGAGAGCTACAGCTTTTCATATTTTTCTCCCTCTCAGCCTTCTTAATAGTTGACATTGAAGTAGATAGGTGAAGAGATTAAAGGAGTTTCTAGCCACATTTTTTTCTCTCTCTTGGAGTAGCATTGACCTTTTCTTTGCGCTCTGGTGGTATTTGTGGCAATAAAAGAATAAAGCAGTCGGTTCATGGGAGTTAACAGCTGGAGCATTCACCTAACAAGCACCATTACCCCTCCTTTTTCTAACCTCCCAAATGCCCCAGCCAGGAGCACCTGCTTGAACTCCTACACGCCCCACCCAAATAGCCCTCATGTAGGCACACAGTGGCTAGAGTTAGGACTGTGGACTGTGGGTAACACAAGAGTGGTTGTGAATGTACATAGGAGACAACTCTTCGAAAATGACTGGGAGAGTTTTGGAGTGCTAATTCATTGTTTGGGGGAGCAGGTTTAGATGAATAGAGGAAGATTACAACATCATTTTAATAGTCTCAATCTCTGGAAGCCAGGAATATCATTCCATCGTGAAGCAGTTCCATAAAGATGAAAATTAGGTCCTAGAAAAGCAAAAAAAAAAAAAAAAAGTTAAAAAGATAAGAAAGAAAAGTAAACAATAAATAAGCAAACAGAAAAAACCCCTAACGATGAAAAAACAGATAAGAGACTGAACCAACAAAAACAAAACAAAAAGACAAAAAAAAGGAAAATAATTTTTAAAAAATTGGATGTGCTCATTAGATGTTATACAGTAGTGACTTGATCCATGTTCTTATAAATATGACCATTCCTTAAAACTATTCTGATAGGTAATAACTATTTCTTAAAATATTTTTTCTTATTAACCTGGTAATACAGTTAGTTTATCAGCATTTTAAAATAACATTCTTTCTATTTTAAAATGCTTAATCTTTATTTTTATTACATCATTAAAATGAATGCTTACTTCATATTGTCTTCTTTCACAATTCCAGAGGACTTCAAGATATTCTTAAATAGTGTGAAGTGATAAGGCAGCTTGACTTTGGAGGATTTACTGCCAGGGGCTTTCTGATCAAAGCCATGCTGTCACATGTGAGGTAGATAAGTCTTTTTAGCAAACAATAAGTAGTGTGTGAAGATGACAAAAGTCCTCAAAACATCCATTTAATATTTTGGCTTTTCCAAGTTATATGCTGAATAAGAAGTCACACTTTAAAAATTTTTTAAAATAATTCTATTACTTATATTGATTCCCTTCTTAAATCTTTAAGCGTTCTTCTTGATTTCCAACATGTGCTGTATAATATATTTCCAGAGATCAGAAGGGAGTTAAATTTTTTCCCAAAATCCTCTTCAAAGTTTAATTCTAACCATGGTTGATCTATGTGTCAGCACATTATTCATTTATTTATTTGTTCAAAAAACATTTATTGATCTCCTACTCCATGCCAAGTACTGTTCTAGATGCTGAAGATACCACAGGAAAAGCTAAAAAGATAAAAGTTCCTACCTTCACTTGGTGCTTATATCTGCTGATTTAGTGGTTTTTCTTCCATGGAGTTGCCTATCAGAAAATCTGTGTTTTATAACTCCATGCTAGCTTTGAAGATTAGTATATATTGGTCTCCCTTGTGTCCAAAGGTAAAGCCATTCATGGTTGTTTATGTACAGGTGTGCATTAGTCTGCGTGGGCAGCCATAACAAAATACCATAGACTGGGTGGCTTAAACCACAGAAACTTATTTCTCACAGTTCTGGAGGCTGGGAAATCCAAGATCAAGGTGCTGGCAAGGTAGGTTTTGTTCTGAGGCCTCTTCTTTTGGCTTGTAGATGGTCACCATCTTGCTGTGTGCTCACATGACCTCCTTGTGCTTGCTCAGGCAGAGAGAGAAGAGAGAGAGAACAAGCTCTCTGGTGGCTCTTCTTTTTTTTTTTTTTTTTTTTTAATTAATTTATTTATTTTTGGCTGCGTTTGGTCTTCGTTGCTGCACGCGGGCTTTCTCTAGTTGTGGCGAGCAGGGACTACTCTGTTGCAGTGTGCGGGCTTCTCAGTGCGGTGGCTTCTCTTGTTGCGGAGCACGGGCTCTAGGCCAGTGGGCTTCAGTAGTTGCAGCATGTGGGCTCAGTAGTTGTGGCTCGCGGGTTCCAGGGCACAGGCTCAGTAGTTGTGGCGCATGGGCTTAGTTACTCCGTGGCATGTGGGATCTTCCCAGACCAGGGCTCGAACCCACGTCTCCTGCCTTGGCAGGCGGATTCTTAACCACTGCATCACCAAGGAAGCCTGGTGGCTCTTCTTTAAAGGGTATTAATCCCATCAGACCAGGGCCTCACCCTGATGTCCTCATCTGACCCTAATTACTTCCCAAAAGCCCCATCTCCACATACCATCACATTGTGGGGGTTAAGGCTTCAACATAGGAATTTTGGGGCAACACAAACATTTAGTCCATAACAATGAGTATTGCTGAAAATGGCAAAAGTTAGTTGTCAAAAAGCCTTTCCATAGATTGTGTATACAAAGAGAAAAATAAACAATGGTTCCGGACAGTAGGACTTCTTCTGTCTGATCAGAGTTACTTCCAGGACTCTGGAGAGACAAATTATACCCCCATTTCTTGGATTATTCCTTATTCTTTGTACTTGGCAGATTTATTTGTCTTATTTTATCAGTCATCTTTTTCAATAATAGTGTGTTCTCATGCTTCATACTATCTGATTTCCTTTGTTACCTTTGTATTTCTCTGCTCTCATAACATCAAAATCTCTTAAAACTTTTGTTCTCCAACAGCCTTCCTGATCATCATTCAGAAGCTGAAGTAGCCAGATCATCTTTGGGAATCCATAAAGAACATGACCCACTTGGCTGCCTCCTTGGAGTACCTAAGGCAGTCATCCTAGATCCAGTCTCTTGTAGTCTAGCAACTACAGTGTTTCTCAAGTTGTAGCCTTTTGCTCACAGCTCTCTTCTGTGTCACTGATAACTTTCATCTCAATATTTCCCCCCTCAAGTTCTAAAACATCCCACTGTCCAACTTTTTCATCTGTGACATAATAGATCGCTCCTGTTTCTCGGTCTTTTTTTTTAAAAATTTTATTTATTTATTTATTTTTATTTTTTGGCTGTGTCGGGTCTTCATTGTGTGTTTTTCTGTCTTATGTCTTACTTTTCCTAACTTTACTTCCCCAGTGCTGAAAAGAATATAGTTACTTACTGAAATAAATACATATTTAATCTTACATTGAGGTTATTTTCAGATTTTTTTCCCATATCTTTCAAACTATTAAATGTACTCTAAAACCAAGATTAGGAATAAGTACTAGCTTACAAAGCCATGTGGACATCTTTCTTTCTTTTTTTTATTTGTATCTCTCTCAACCCATAGTGTTTTCCTACTATTCTATTTTCTCTTCCTTTCTTTGAGTTTACTGGCTTTCATCTATTTCCCGGGGTTTCAGACTAAGAGATCAATTACAGAAAATGGGCTTTGGATTTGAGCTTATACATATTATGAAACATAATGGTGTTGAGGGACTGACTAGAGGGAAATGAAGAAAGATGATGAAAAGATATTTTTGTTTTTCTTTTTTCTTCTCCTTAGCGTTGCCGTCCACTCTCTGCCAGTGACACGGAAATGAAAAACCTTGTGGGCTCAGCACGGGAGAAGGTGCCGGGGAAGTTAGGTGGTTCTGTGCTTGGTCTGTCAATGGAGGAGGTAAAGATAACTCCATTTCAGGCCTTTATGGGTTAACATAGGCTTCAGTGAAAATTAGTGAGTGATTCGTAATATTCATGACCAACTCATATCTTCTACTGAACATGGGAGAAATAGCTTCTCAAAAAAACAGCATCTTAAATGGAATTAATTTCTGCCTTCATGCTTCTTTTGTATTCTCGGTTCATAACTCTCTTCCTCTGTCCTGTTACCACATAGATTACAGTTTTTAAAATAGGTACTCACTTTATTTTATTTTCTCTTCCTCCATGTAGATCAAAGTTTTACGGAGGGTGAAGGAAGAGAATGATCGGAGAGGTGGATTTATTCGCATATTCCCTACATCAGAGACATGGGAAATATATGGGTGAGGTGACTACCTTTTTTTAAAATCTGTACTTCAGGTCAAGAGAATTGGATTAATTGTGACACAGTATCATCACTGCTCTCCACATGGTGCCTTTCTTAACATTTTTTGTTTATTTATTTATGACAGTATGAATATTACTCAACCCTGCATTATTCCTCCCTTTTTTCTAGTTCCCTTCCTCCTTCCTAACTGCCCCCTAACCCAGGGTTAGACACTGTCCTAAATTTTGTGGTTATCATTACCTTGATTTGAAAATAAAAATTGGTTTATCATCTATATGTGTGCTTAAACAGTAAATTGCTTATTTTTAATCATCTTTGAGATCAAGTTTACATGCAGCAGCATTCATTTTAAGTTTGATGATGAATTTTGACAAATACAGGCATCAATTTAATCACCACAATTAAGATATATAACATTCCATTACCTCCAGATGTCCTCTCATGCCCCTTCACAGTGAGTCCCCCCATTACCGTGAGCATCAAACATCTACTGACTTGCTTTATATCACTATAGATTTTCTAGAATTTTATATAAATAGAATCATACAGTATATATTTTTTGATGTCTGGATTCTTTTGTTTGGCATAATGTTTTTTTTCTCTTTTTCTTTTTTATTAGTCATCAGTTTTATACACATCAGTGCATACGTGTCAATCCCAATCGCCCAATTCAGCACACCACCATCCCCACCCCACTGCAGTTTTCCCCCCTTGGTGTCCATATGTCTGTTCTCTACATCTGTGTCTCAACTTCTGCCCTGCAAACCAGCTCATCTGTACCATTTTTCCAGGTTCCACATACATGCGTTAATATACGATATTTGTTTTTCTCTTTCTGACTTACTTCACTCTGTATGACAGTCTCTAGATCCATCCACGTCTCAACAAATGACTCAATTTCGTTCCTTTTTATGGCTGAGTAATATTCCATTGTATATATGTACCACCACTTCTTTATCCATTCATCTGTTGATGGGCACTTAGGTTGCTTCCATGTCCTGGATATTGTAAATAGTGCTGCAATGAACATTGGGGTGCATGTGTCTTTTTGAATTATGGTTTTCTCTGGGTATACGCCCAGTAGTGGGATTGCTGGATCATATGGTAAATCTATTTTTATTTTTTTAAGGAACCTCCATATTGTTCTCCATAGTGGCTGTATCAATTTACATTCCCACCAATAGTGCAAGAGGGTTCCCTTTTCTCCACACCCTCTCCAGCATTTGTTGTTTGTAGATTTTTCTGATGATGTCCATTCTAACTGGTGTGAGGTGATACCTCATTGTAGTTTTGATTTGCATTTCTCTAATAATTAGTGATGTTGAGCATCTTTTCATGTGCCCCTTGGCCATCTGTATGTCTTCTTTGGAGAAATGTCTATTTAGGTCTTCTGCCATTTTTGGATTGGGTTGTTTGTTTCTTTAATATTGACCTGAATGAGCTGTTTATATATTTTGGAGATTAATCCTTTGTTGATTCGTTTGCAAATATTTTCTCCCATTCTGAGGGTTGTCTTTTCGTCTTGTTTATGGTTTCCTTTGCTGTGCAAAAGCTTTGAAGTTTCATTAGATCCCATTTGTTTATTTTTGTTTTTGTTTCCATTACTCTAGGAGGTGGATCAAAAAAGATCTTGCTGTGATTTATGTCAAAGAGTGTTCTTCCTATGTTTTCCTCTAAGAGTTTTGTCGTGTCCGGTCTTACATTTAGGTCTCGAATCCATTTTGAGTTTATTTTTGTGTATGGTGTTAGGGAGTGTTCTAATTTCATTCTTTTACATGTAGCTGTCCAGTTTTCCCAGCACCACTTATTGAAGAGACTGTCTTTTCTCCATTGTATATCTTTGCCTCCTTTGTCATAGATTAGTTGACCATAGGTGCGTGGGTTTATCTCTGGGCTTTCTATCTTGTTGCATTGATCTATGTTTCCGTTTTTGTGCCAGTAGCATATTGTCTTGATTACTGTAGCTTTGTAGTATAGTCTGAAGTCAGGGAGTCTGATTCCTCCAGCTCCGTTTTTTTCCCTCAGGACTGCTTTGGCTATTCGGGGTCTTTTGTGTCTCCATACAAATTTTAAGATGATTTGTTCTAGTTCCGTAAAAAATGCCATTGGTAATTTGATAGGGATTGCATTGAATCTGTAGATTGCTTTGGGTAGTATAGTCATTTTCACAATATTGATTCTTCCAATCCAAGAACATGGTATATCTCTCCACCTGTTGGTATCATCTTTAATTTCTTTCACCAGTGTCTTAGTTTTCTGCATACAGGTCTTTTGTCTCCCTAGGTAGGTTTATTCCTAGGTATTTTACTCTTTTTGTTGCAATGGTAAAGGGGAGTGTTTCCATAATTTCTCTTTCAGATTTTTCATCATTAGTGTATAGGAATGCAAGAGATTTTTGTGCATTAATTTTGTATCCTGCAACTTTACCAAATTCATTGATTAGCTCTAGTAGTTTTCTGGTGGTATCTTTAGGATTCCCTATGTATAATATGTCATCTGCAAACAGTGACAGTTTTACTTCTTCTTTTCCAATTTGTATTCCTTTTATTTCTTTTTCTTCTCTGATTGCCGTGGCTAGGACTTCCAAAACTATGTTGAATAATAGTGGTGAGAATGGACATCCTTGTCTCGTTCCTGATCTTAGAGGAAACGCTTCCAGTTTTTCACCATTGAGAATGATGTTTGCTGTGGGTTTGTCGTATATGGCCTTTATTATGTTGAGGTAGGTTCCCTCTATGCCCACTTTCTGGAGAGTTGTTATCATAAATGGGTGTTGAATTTTGTCAAAAGCTTTTTCTGCATCTATTGAGATGATCATATGGTTTTTATTCTTCAATTTGTTAATATGGTGTGTCACATTGATTGATTTGCATATGTTGAAGAATCCTTGCATCCCTGGGATAAATCCCACTTGATCGTGGTGTATGATCCTTTTAATGTGTTGTTGGATTCTGTTTGCTAGTATTTTGTTGAGGATTTTTGCATCTATATTCATCAGTGATATTGGTCTGTAATTTTCTTTTTTTGTAGTATCTTTGTCTGGTTTTGGTATCAGGGTGATGGTGGCCTCGTAGAATGATTTTGGGAGTGTTCCTTCCTCTGCAATTTTTTGGAAGAGTTTGAGAAGGATAGGTGTTACCTCTTCTCTAAATGTTTGATAGAATTCACCGGTGAAGCCATCTGGTCCTGGACTTTTGTTTGTTGGAAGATTTTTAATCACAGTTTCAATTTCATTCCTTGTGATTGGTCTGTTCATATTTTCTGTTTCTTCCTGGTTCAGTCTTGGAAGGTTATACCTTTCCAAGAATTTGTCCATTTCTTCCAGGTTGTCTATTTTATTGGCATAGAGTTGCTTGTAGTAGTCTCTTAGGATGCTTTGTATTTCTGTGGTGTCTGTTGTAACTTCTCCTTTTTCATTTCTAATTTTATTGATTTGAGTCCTCTCCCTCTTTTTCTTGATGAGTCTGGCTAATGGCTTATCAATTTTGTTTATCTTCTCAAAGAACCAGCTTTTAGTTTTATTGATCTTTGCTATTGTTTTCTTTGTTTCTATTTCATTTATTTCCGCTCTGATCTTTATATTTCTTTCCTTCTGCTAACTTTGGGTTTTGTTTGTTCTTCGTTCTCTAGTTCCTTTAGGTGTAAGGTTAGATTGTTTACTTGAGATTTTTCTTATTTCTTGAGGTAGGCTTGTATAGCTATAAACTTCCCTCTTAGAACTGCTTTTGCTGCATCCCATAGGTTTTGGATCGTCGTGTTTTCATTGTCATTTGTCTCTAGGTATTTTTTGATTTCCTGTTTGATTTCTTCAGTGATCCCTTGGTTATTTAGTAGCGTATTGTTTAGCCTCCATGTGTTTGTGTTTTTTACGTTTTTTCCCCTGTAATTCATTTCTAATCTCATAGCATTGTGGTCAGAAAAGATGCTTGATATGATTTCAATTTTCTTAAATTTACTGAGGCTTGATTTGTGACCCAAGATGTGATCTATCCTGGAGAATGTTCCATGCGCACTTGAGAAGAAAGTGTAATCTGCTGTTTTTGGATGGAATGTCCTATAAATATCAATTAAATCTATCTGGTCTATTGTGTCATTTAAAGCTTCTGTTTCCTTATTTATTTTCATTTTGGATGATCTGTCCATTGGTGTAAGTGAGGTGTTAAAGTCCCCCACTATTAATTGTGTTACTGTCGATTTCCTCTTTTATAGCTGTTAGCAGTTGCCTTATGTATTGAGGTGCTCCTATGTTGGGTGCATAAATATTTGTAATTGTTATATCTTCTTCTTGGATTGATCCCTTGATCATTATGTAGTGTCCTTCCTTGTCTCTTGTAACATTCTTTATTTTAAAGTCTATTTTATCTGATATGAGTATAGCTACTCCAGCTTTCTTTTGATTTCCATTTGCATGGAATATCTTTTTCCATCCCCTCACTTTCAGTCTGTATGTGTCCCTCGGTCTGAAGTGGGTCTCTTGTAGACAGCATATATATGGGTCTTGTTTTTGTATCCATTCAGCAAGCCTGTGTCTTTTGGTTGGAGCATTTAATCCATTCACGTTTAAGGTAATTATCGATATGTATGTTTCTGTGGCCATTTTCTTAATTGTTTTGGGTTTGTTTTTGTAGGTCCTTTTCTTCTCTTGTGTTTCCCACTTAGAGAAGTTCCTTTAGCATTTGTTGTAGAGCTGGTTTGGTGGTGCTGAATTCTCTTAGCTTTTGCTTGTCTGTAAAGCTTTTGATTTCTCCATCAAATCTGAATGAGATCCTTGCCGGGTAGAGTAATCTTGGTTGTAGGTTCTTCCCTTTCATCACTTTAAGTATATCATGCCATTCCCTTCTGGCTTGTAGAGTTTCTGCTGAGAAATCAGCTGTTGACCTATGGGAGTTCCCTTGTATGTTATTTGTCGTTTTTCCCTTGCTGCTTTCAATAATTTTTCTTTGTCTTTAATTTTTGCCACTTTGATTACTATGTGTCTCGGCGTGTTTCTCCTTGGGTTTATCCTGTATGGGACTTGCTGCACTTCCTGGACTTGGGTGGCTATTTCCTTTCCCATGTTAGGGAAGTTTTCGACTATAATCTCTTCAAATAATTTCTCTGGTCTTTTCTCTCTCTCTTCTCCTTCTGGGACCCCTATAATGCGAATGTTGTTGCGTTTAATGTTGTCCCAGAGGTCTCTTAGGCTGTCTTCATTTCTTTTCATTCTTTTTTCTTTATTCTGTTCCGCAGCAGTGAATTCCACCATTCTGTCTTCCAGGTCACTTATCCGTTCTTCTGCCTCAGTTATTCTGCTGTTGATTCCTTCTAGTGTAGTTTTCATTTCAGTTATTGTATTGTTCATCTCTGTTTGTTTGTTCTTGAATTCTTCTAGGTCTTTGTTAAACATTTCTTGCATCTTCTCTATCTTTGTCTCCATTCTTATTCCGAGGTCCTGGATCATCTTCACTATCATTATTCTGAATTCTTTTTCTGGAAGGTTGCCTATCTCCACTTCATTTAGTTGTTTTTCTGGGGTTTTATCTTGTTGCTTCATCTGGTATATAGCCCTCTGCCTTTTCATCTTGTCTGTCTTTTTGTGAATGTGGTTTTTGTTCCACAGGTTGCAGGATTATAGTTTTTCTTGCTTCTCCTGTCTGCCCTCTGGTAGTTGAGGCTATCTAAGAGGCTTGATGGGAGGCTCTGGTGGTGGGTAGAGCTGACTGTTGCTGTGGTGGTCAGAGCTCAGTAAAACTTTAATCCACTTGACTGTTGATGGGTTGGGCTGGGTTCCCTCCCTGTTGGTTGTTTTGCCTGAGGCAACCCAACACTGGAGCCTACCTGGGCTCTTTGGTGGGGCTAATGACAGACTCTGGGAGGGCTCATGCCAAGGAGTACTTCCCAGAACTTCTGCTGCCAGTGTCCTTGTCCCCACGGTGAAACAGAGCCACCCCCTGCCTCTGCAGGAGACCTTCCAACACTAGCAGGTAGGTCTGGTTCAGTCTCCCCCGGGGTCACTGCTCCTTCCCCTGGGTCCCGATGCGCACACTATTTTGTGTGCACCCTCCAAGAGTGGGGTCTCTGTTTCCCCGAGTCCTGTCGAAGTCCTGCAATCAATTCCCACTAGGCTTCAAAGTCTGATTCTCTATGAATTCCTCCTCCCGTTGCCAGACCCCCAGGTTGGGAAACCTGACGTGGGGCTCAGAACCTTCACTGCAATGGGTGGACTTCTGTGGTAAAAGTGTTCGCCAGTCTGTGAGTCACCCACCCACCAGTTATGGGATTTGAGTTTACTCTGATTGCGCCCCTCCTACCGTCTCATTGTGGCTTCTCCTTTGTCTTTGGATGTGGGGTATCTTTTTTGGTGAGTTCCAGTGTCTTCCTGTCGATGATTGTCCAGCAGCTAGTTGTGATTCTGGTGTTCTCACAAGAGGGAGTGAGAGCACGTCCTTCTACTCCGCCATCTTGGTTCCTCTGGCATAATGTTTTTGAGAATTATCCGTGTTGTTGTGTGAAACAGTAGTAGTTCATTCCTTACTATTGTTATGTACTATTTCATTGTATGAATATAGCACAATTTTTTTATCCATTCACCTGTGTGGAATATTTGGATTTTGTCCAGTTTTGGGCTGTTCTGAAGAAAGCTGCTATTATGGACATTTATGTACAAGTCTCTGGGTGGATATATGATTTTATTTTTCTTGGATAAATACCTAGGGGTGGAATAGGTGGGTCCTATGAAAAGGGATAAGAGATAGAACCATTTTACATTTTGCCAACAATGAATGAGAGTTCCATTTGCTTCCCATCCTTGTCAACACTTGGTATTGTCAGGCTTTTTAATTTTTAGGCATTCTAGTGTGTGTGTAGTGTTTCTCTGTAGTTTTAATTTGCTGTTCTCTGATTAATAATGATATTGAGCATTCATGTGCTATGGGCCATTTGTGTATCTTCTTTTTTCCATTTAAAATTTTAAGATTTTTATCTTTTTATTATTGTGTTATAAAAGGCTCTTGATACAAGTCCTTTCCCAGATATTTACATTATAAATATTTTCTCAAAGTCTGTGGCTAGCTTTTTCTTTTTTATAACAGTGGCTTTCAAAGAACAGAAGTTTTAAATTTCAATGAAGTCCAATTGACCAATTGTTTTTTAAGGTTTATGCATTTCGTGTTTTCTAAGAAATCTTTACCAATGCCAACTTCACAAAGCTTTTTCTCTTTTGTTTTCTTCTAGAAATTTTGTAATTTTGGCTTTTATATTTAGGTCTATGGTATGTATTGATTTAATTTTTATGTGTGGTGTGAGGTAAGGGTTGACATCCATTTCCTTCCATATGGATGTCCATTTGCTCCAGCACCACTTTTTGAAATTACGTTATTGAATTTAACTTGGCATCTTTGTTGAAAGTTAACTGAAATATATATGTATGTATATTTCAGACTTTATTCATTTTCACTGATCTACATGTTTGTCTCAATATCTGTAGCTTTATACTAAGTCTTGAAATTAGGTAATGTAAGTCTTCCAACTTTGTTCTTTTTCAGAAGTATTTTGACTATTTTGTGTCCTTTGTATTTCCAAAGAAATTTTAAAATTTCTTTGTCAATTTCTACACAAAAGTCTGCTGACTTTTGATGGACATTGCATTGAACGTATAGATTAATTTTGGGTGAGTGGATATTTCAGTAATGTTGAATTTTCCAATCCATGAACATGATATATCTCTCCATTTATTTAGGTCTTCTTTGATTTCTGTTAGCAATGTTTTATAGTGGTTTCCAGTGTAAAGATCTTGAACATGTTATTAAACTTATCACTTAGTATTTCATGCTTTTGGATGATATTGTAAATGTTATTTTTTACAGCTTTATTGAGTTATAATTGACATACAATAAGTTGCATGTATTCAAAGTGTACAATTTGATGAATTTTCACATATGTATATATCCATGAAACTACCACCACAATCAACACAATGAACATATGCATCACTACCAAAAATTTCTTTGTTCCCCTCTGTAATTCTTCTCTCCTGCCCCTCCTCTTCCCTTCCCTGCCTATTTCTGTCCCCAGGCAGCTACTGATCTGCTTTCTGTCAGTAAGGAGGAATTTGCATTTCCTAGAATTTCATAAATAGAATTCTATTGGTTGTTCTCTTATTTGCTTTTCTTTTTTACCTGGCAAGATTATTTTTTGATTCATACATGTTACAGTATGTATCAATGGTTTAATTTCTTTTTATTGTCAAGTAGTATTCTATTATAGGCATATATCAGAATTTGTCTATCCTTTCATCTGTCGATTAATATTTAGGTTGTTCCCAGTTTTTTGTTATTGTAAAGGAAGACTCTATGAACATCTATATAGAAATTTTTGTATGGAACATGTGCTTTCATTTCTCTTGGGAAAATACTTACTTGTGGAATGAGTGGATCATATCATTGTATATGTGTAACTTTTTAAGAAACTGCCATATGGTTTACCATTTTACATTCCTATCATAAATGTATGAGAGTTCCAGTTCCTCCACATCCTCACCAACAGTTGGTATGGTCAGTTTAATTTTAGCTCCTCTAGGAGATGTGTAGTGATATCTCATTATGGTTTAATTTGCATTTTCCTAATGATTAATGATGTTGAGCATGTCTTCCTGTGCTTGTTTGCTGTTCGGTGATCAAATATTTTGCCCATTTTTTAAATGAGGTTATTTGTTTTCTTATAATTGAGTTATGAGAGTTCTTTATATTTTCTGGATATAGTTCTTTTGTCAGTTGTGGGCTTTGCAAAGATTTTGTCCCCCGGTATGTTACTTGTGTTTTCATCCTTTAAACAGTGTCTTTTGAAGAGCAGAAATTTTTAATTTTGATTAAGTCCAATTTGTCCTTTTTTTCTTTTAATTACTGTGCTTTAGTATCTAAGAAATCTTTGCCTATCCCAAGTTTTCTTCTATTTTTTTAATAGAAATGTTGTAGTTTTAAGTTTTACATTTAAGTCTGATCCATTTTGAATTAATTTTTGTATATGGTATAAGATATGGATCACAGTTCTTTTTTTTTCCAGATGGATATCCAGTAGTTTTAGCACCATTTTTTGAAGAGACTACCCTCTCTCCATTGAGTTGTCTTTCACTTTTGTGGAAAACTGTGTGGGTCTATTTCTTTATTTTTTATTCTTTCCCATTGATCTTTTTGTTTTTGTGCCAATACAGTGCCACACTGTCTTGATTACTGTAGCTTTATAAAAAATCTTGTTCTCACTTTGTTCTTTTTCCAGGTTGTTTTGGCTATTCTAGGTCATTTGCCTTTCCTTTTGGATTTTAGAATTAGTTTGTCAGTTTCTACAAAAAAGCCTGCTTGGGATTTTCATTGGGATTGTATTGACTCTCTAGATCAGTTTGAAGAGAATTGACATCTTAACAATATTGAGTCTTCCAACTCATGAACAAGGTATATCTGTCCATTTATTCAGGCCATCTTTAATTTCTCTCAGCAGTGTTTTGTAGTGTTCAATGTACAGGTCTTTTACATTTTTTTGTCAGATTTCTTCCTCAGTATTTAATATGTTTTGATGCTATTGTAAATGATTTTGTTTTGTTAATTTCAGTTTCTGATTGTTTGTTGCTAGTACATAGAAGTACAAATGATTTTTCCATATTGATCATGTTCCTGTGATCTTGCTAAACTCACTTATCAGTTATTGAAAGTTTTTGGAGATTCCATTGGATCTTCTGCCTAGCTGAAAATGTTGTCTGTGAATAAAGACAGTTTTCCTTCTTTGTTTCCAATCTGGATGTGTTTTATTTCTTTACTCTTGCGTGATTACACTGGCAAGAACCTCCAGCACAGTGTTGGATAGGACCAGTGAGAGCAGACATCCCAGTCTGGTTCCTGTCTAGGGTAAGCAATTAGTCTTTTGTCATTAAGTATGATGTTAGTTTTAGGTTTTTCATAGATGCCCTTTATCAGATTGAGGGAGTTCCCTTTTATTTCTCTTTTGCTAAGAGTTTTTATCAGAAATGGATGTTGGATTTTGTCAGTTGCTTTTCTGCATCTCTCGACATACTCATATGGTTTTTCTTTTTTGGTTTGTTAATATAATGAATTACATTGATTTTTGAACGTTAAACCCAACATTTCATTCCTGAAATAAACTCTGCTTGGTCATGATACAGTATCCTTTTTATATATTGTTTAATTTGATATGCTGAAATTGTATTTGGATTTTTACGTGTATGTTCATAAGAGATGCTGATCTGTAGTTTTCTTATAATGTCTTTGGTTTTAGTACGAGGATAAGATATATAAGATATTTCAGTCTTTGGTTTCTGGCTTCATAGAATGAGTTGGAAAGTGTTCTCACATCTTCAATTTTCTGGAAGAATTTATGGAGAATTGGTATTATTTATTTCTTGAATGTTTGATAAAATTCACTAGTGGAGCCATCTGGACCAGTCAGTTTCAATTTCTTTAAGAGATATAGGACTATTCAGGTTATCTATTTCTACTTTAATGAACTTTGGTAGTTGGTGTCTTTTAAGGCATCTGTCTGTTTCATATATGTTGTATTTATAAGCATAAAATTGTTCATAATATTCACTTATCCTTTTAATATCTATAGAATCTGCAGTGATGTTACTTTTCTCATTTCTGATATTGGTAATTTGTTTCTTCTCTCTTTTTATCCTATTCAGTCTGACTAGAGGTTTATCAATTTTATTGATCTTCTAAGACACCCAGTTTTTAGTTTCATTGTTTTTTTTCTATTTCTTGTACATTGACTTCCCCTCTAATATTTATTATTTCCTTTTTTTAACTTACTGTGGGCTTCATTTGCTCTATTTTTTTCCCCTAGTTTCTTTAGGTAGAAGCTGATGTCATTGATTTGAGACCTTTCTTCTTTTCTATATGTGTTTTAAGAGCTATAAATTTCCTATTAAGTACTGTTTTTGCAGCTTCCCATACATTTTGATTGTTGTATTTTTGTTTTTATTCTGTCTTTGGCCTGTGGGTTATTTATAAGTGTGTTATTTAGTTTTCAAATATTTGGGAGTTTTTCTAGAGGTTTTTCTTTCAGTGATTTCCAATTTACTTCTGTTGTACTGAGAACATATTTCGTGTAAGTTGAATATTATAAAATTTACTGAGACTTGTTTTATGGTTCAGAATTTGATTTATCCTGGTACAATGTAACATGTACATTGAAATATATATATTCTGCTGTTGTTGGCTGGTGTGTTCTATAAATGTCCATTAGGTCAAGGGATTCAACAGTTTTGTTCAGATCTTCTCTATTTTTAGTAATTTTATAATTATCAAGAGTCTGGTGTTGAAATCTCCCATTGTAGTTGTGACCTTGTCAGTTTCTCCTTTTGGTTCTGTCAGTTTTGCTTTTTATGGATTTTGGAACTCTGTTATTAGGTACATCTGCATTAGATTTGTTATGTCTTCTTCATAAATTGACTTCTTTATTGCTATGAAATGCCCCTGTTTATCCTGGATAATGTTCTTTGTCCAAAAGTCTATTTATCTGCTATAATATACCCACTCTAGCTTCCTTTTTTTTTTTTTTTTTAAGTTTAAGGTGTATATATAATGATTTGACTTACATCATGAAATGATTATCACAATAAGTTTAGTGAACATCCATCAGCTCATAGAGATACAAAGTTAAATAAATAGAAAAAAACTAAAAGAAAAACTAAAGAACTCTTAACAACTTTCATATATAACATATAGAAATATTACTTCTATTTATCATGTTGTACATTACATCCCTGGTACTTATTTATAACTGGAAGCTTGTACCTTTTGACTGCCTTCATCCAGTTCCTTCTCCCCTCACCCCTATCCACTCCAGCTTTCTTATGGCTAGTGTTTGCATGCTGTATCTGTTTTCATTGTTTTACTTTTAATCTATCTTGTGTCTTTATAGTTAAAGTAGATTTCTGTCAGAAAAGGAGGTCCTGCCATCTGTGGCAACATGGATGAACCTGCAGGGATAATGCTAAGTGCAATAAACCAGACAGAGAAAAACAAATATTGTATGATTTCACTCATATGTGGAATCTTTTTTTAAAAAAAGAAAGTAGAACTCATAGAAACAAAGTAGAATGGTGGTTGCCATGGGCTGGGTCAGGGGAAATGGGAGCTATGGGTCACAGGGTACAAACTTTCAGTTTTAAGATGAATAAATTATGGGGATTTAATGTACAGCATGGTGCTATGGTTGGGTTTAGATATGCCAAATGACTGTTTGTTTTCCATTTGTCTGATGTGTTCTTTGTTCCCTTTTTATTTTCCCCTGCCGTCTTTGGATTAACTCATTTCTCTTGCCTCTTTAGTTTGCTTTTTTTAAAGTGTGGTTGCTCTAGGGTGACAACATGCATCTTTTACTTACCACAGTGCACCTTAAAATAATGTTATACTATTTCAGGTATAATTTAGAAATTTTACAACCAGTATAATTCGATTTCCCCCTCCTGTCCTTTGGGCTATTATTCTCCTACATTTTATTTCTATATAAGTTATAAATCCCATAGTACATTGGTTATTTTTGCTTTGAACAGCTTAAGGAAATTTAAATATGAGGAAAAGTCTCATAATTACACATTTACTACTATTTCCTCTGCTCTTCCTTCTTTTGTGTTGATCAGTTTTTTATCTGGCATCATTTTCTTCCATCTGGAAAACTTCTTTTAGGATTTATTGTAGTACAATCAATTCTTTCAACTGTTGCTTGTCTAAAAAAGTCTCTCTTATATCGATACTTTCAATTTTTGAAAGATTTTTTTCAGTGGTTGTAGAGTTCTGGGTTGGCACTTTGCTCCCAACACTTTAAAAGTGTTTTGTTATCTTTTGACTTGCATTTTTCTGATGAGAAGTGTGCAGTAATTCTTACCTTTGTTCTTCTGTGCATAATGTGTCTCTTTTTCTCTGCCTGCTTTTTTTTTTTTTTTTTTAACATCTTTATTGGAGTATAATTGCTTTACATTGTTGTGTTAGTTTCTGCTGTATAACAAAGTGAATCAGCTATATGTATACATATATCCCCATATCCCCTCCCTCTTGCGTCTCCCTCCCAACCTCCCTATCCCACCCCTCTAGGTGGTCACAAAGCACCGATCTGATCTCCTTGTGCTATGCAGCTGCTTCCCACTAGATAGCTATTTTACATTTGGTAGTATATATATGTCAGTGCCACTCTCTCACTTCTTCCCAGCTTATCCTTCCTTCTCCCTGTGTCCTCAGGTCCATTCTCTACGTCTGCATCTTTATTCCTGTCCTGCCCCTAGGTTCTTCAGAACCACTTTTTTTTTTTTTTTTTTTAGATTCCATATATATGTGTTAGTATACAGTATTTGTTTTTCTCTTTCTGACTTACTTCACTCTGTTTGGCAGACTCTAGGTGCATCCAGCTCACTACAAATAACTCAATTTCGTTTCTTTTTATGTCTCAGCCTGCTTTTAAGATTATTTCTTTATGACTGATTTTCAATAGTGTGACTATGATGTATGCCTTGGTATCACTTTCTTCTTGTTTCTTCTACTTGGGATTTGTTGAGCTTCTTGGTCTGTGGGCTTATAGTTTTCATCAAATTTGGAAAACTTTTGGCCATTATTTCTTCAAATGTTTTTTTCCATTTCCCTCCTCTCCTTTTGGTACTCTGGTTACATGTTAAATTGGTTGATGTTGTACTATAAGTCTGGCTCTGTTCATTTTTTTATACTCTTTTTCTTTCTTCATTTTGGATGGTTTTCTGTTTCTCTGGGTTTGTCAGTTTAGTCATCTTTTTGTCTGCAGTGTTAAATCTTCTATTAATTCTATCCAATTAAATGTTCATTTCAGATATTTTACTTCTCATCTTTACAACTCCCATCTATTTCTCTTTATATCCTCTTTTTCTCTTTTTTTACAGTTATTTTCATGATTTCCTTTAGATTCTTGTGCATATATTATGTTTATAGTAGCTGTTTTAAAATCTTGTTCTCTCTGTCATTTCTGAGTCTGTTTCTATTGACTGATTTTCCTCTTGTTAATGAGTTATATTTTTCCTGTTTCTTCACATGTACAGTGATTTTTTAAAATTAGATGTTTTAATTGGACATTGTAAATGTTGTATTGTTGTGTTTGGATTTTATTGCTTCTTTAAAGCCCGTTGAAAGTTTTTTTTGTGGCCATACACTTAAGTTACTTGTAGATCAGCCTTATCTTTTTCAGCCTCATTTAAAAGCATTTTTATGGTTTGTTTAGAATAGCTTTTTGTTTAGGTGTAGGATAGTTCCACTACTGAAGACTCTTTTGGGGTGTCTGTTAAATGACCCCCATATTCAATGAGATCTCTCCATTCTGGCTGGTGGGAACTCAATCAATTGGCAGCCCTGTGTGAACTCTGGAAAGTATTCAGCTTACACTTTCTCAATGTTCTTTATCCTGACAGTTGCTCCTTGCGCAGCCTTGTGGACTTTCACCCTATGCCTGAGTAGATCTGTATTCATCCAAAGACTCAAAGGGTCCCTTGTGATGACTTTTTTGATTTCTTCTTATACGTAGCTTCTTCCTCTCCAGGGCATAGCTTTGAAAATTTTAGTGCTTCCTAGAACTTTGATCTCTGTCTTCTCAACACAGAGACTCTTGGGTTCTACTTGAATTCCTTCTCTTTCTGCACTGTCTGGAATTGCATCTGGGTGGGAAGGTGGAGCAATCAGAGGGCTCCCTTTATTTATTTCCCCCTTTCAGTTATCACAGTCCTGCACTGCCAGTTGTTTCATGTCTGGAAACAGTTGTTTCATATATTTTGTGTACTTTTCTAGCTGTTTATGGTATAAGGGCAGGTCCTATAGCAGTTATCATCTCATATGTAGAAACAGAATTCTGTTGATAAGTTTGTATTGCTTTTGAACTTTTTCTAAAAAACAATGGCACACTCTATGTATTCTTCCTTTTTCATTCAATATTATATTATTAAGGTTCATTTTGTTACATGTAGCTAGAATTCATTCTTTTTCAGTGCTTTATTTTATTCTTCTGTGTGTTTATACTGCTGTTAAATTTCCCATTCTCTTGTTGATGGTATTCGACTTCTTTCTGGTCTTTTGCTGTTAAAGACTGCTGTGCTCTAAATATGCTTATATGTGTCTCCTAGGTATATATCTAGGGATGGAGTATATCTAGGGCCATAAGATATGTGAATGTTCAACTTTAAAAGAGAATGCTAAAAAAAAAAAAAAGGTAATGCTAAATTGTTTTCCAAAGTGACTATATAAATTTATACTCCTGTTAGCAGTGCCTAGGAGATCCCATTGATCAGTATCTTCTCTAACATGTGGTACTGTCAACTTCTTAATTTTTGTCAAAATACTGAGTGTAAAATGGTATCTTATTTTGGTCTTGATTTGCATTTCTCTGATTACTAGTAAGACTGTACTTCATTATGGGGAACACATTTTTCTTCCTCTGGTGACTGGCTTCTGGTTGGGACATTAGTGGTTCTAGGCAGAGCCAAAACTTAGAGGAATAAAAGAAAGAACTAGTTCTTGTCTGTTTTGTTTTGAAAACGCAGCTGTTCATAGAGAAATCTTTTTATCTTGCAAAATATTCTATCCATGTAGTTTAGTTACACCTTATAAAGACCCAGGAATTCAGCAAAAAGATATTGCTTGCCTTTTCAAAATTAGACATTTATCTTTTGATACATTTTTGAAGAGGTTGAATATTTGCAGTTACTAGACAATATATCTTTTAATTAATGAAAGTGGAATCCTCTACTCTTAAGTTTTCAAGAGGCAGGACCCTAATTTGAGTACCTTTTTCTAAGGAACCAATCACAGATAATGTTGGGGTCTCTTAGGGAGTCCAGTAATGATACCTTCCTTTACTGGTTTGGTTTTGAACCAGTTGAGAAGACAAAGACTAAGATAGATGCAGGCCAAAATAATCACTTTCCATACTCCACATTGATAAAGTCTAGGTTGGGAGACTTGATTATATCTATCTGCAAGTTAATGCACTTTCTGTTGACCCTCAGAATTGGACAGATTTACATACCCATTTTTAGGCAAGGTTAGACTGAGCTGTGCATCAGGAACACCTGACCCTGTAGGAGCACCAGAGGATATGTGCTTCCTAAGGAGAGATTATCTCCCCAGAGAAAGAAGGTAGAAGCTTGTTGAATTTTTTCTAAATTACCAACCTGGTAAATCACTCCATCTCTCCTGGGACCTTTGAGAAAAGTGGAAGAGAGCACCAAGACTTTTAAACTAATTGAGTTATTTTCATGTAGTGTGGGAAAGATGTATTTATCTGCTAACAAATATGCCTTTTTAATTAATATGTATTTATTGAATATCAACAAGTAACTAGCACTATGCTTGGTGCTTTGGAGTAACAAATATTAGATGGAATCCTGGTCCTTTGAGAGTTAACAGTATTGATTATGGAGAAATTACTTATACATGTAATAAAAATAGCTCATATTTGTATAGCTCTTTGTAATTATGATGTACTTTATACACATCATTGTTATTCCCATTTTAATGATAAGGAAAATAAGGCTCAGTAAAGTAATGTGACTTATCCATGATCACACAGTGGGACTTGATTCAGGTATTTGAACTCCAGATCCTGCTTTTCCCTGCTGCATCATGCTGCTTTCCGAGAAGAGAAATTTTACTCTATGAGACAGCGTTTGACAGGTCCCTTAGGCATATGGTGAAGGCGGAGGTAGAAGGCCAGGACAAGGGCACCTCTGTAGACTTGGAGCAGTCATATCAGGGAAGGCTTCACGCAGCACAGTGGACTTGAGCTGCTTCTTGAAGGGTGGATTATGGATAAGTAGAGAGGGTGTGAGGAGAAGGTGTCCAGACAGAGGCAAAAGGACCAGTGGGAGGTGTGGTGTGAGACGGTTATAAGGAGACTTGTCTGACTGTACTTTAGGACCCATGTTGGGGAACTGTGTGGAGAAAGGGTGAATGAACTGATGGTATAGGTGACCCAACTTTTGAAATCTTGTAAGAGAAAGTATATGCCTCCTGCCGTTGGCATCAAGGAGCGATTGAAAGCTTTTGAGAAATAAGATGATTGAAACAATCTGTCAACATTTTCATGCCCTTTATGCATCTCCCATTACCAGCTTCATTTGACCTCTTTTCTAGCTATAAGTGATTTTTGGTGGTGGTTTTATTTTTGTCTTTCAGTTTTATTTTTTGAATTTAGTATATCAGCTTTTATTAGTCCAAGAAATCCTGACTTTTCTTTCTTTTTATTTTCTAATTTAAGTCCTCTTTATTCTTTTCATTTTATTGTATTTTCTGCTATTCTAGTATTTAATAATATTATTTGAGCAACTATCTCCTCCTTTGTCACTTTAGGGACTATGTATTTTTAGAAACAGTATATAAATAACCTGTCACTTTTGTGCTTGATTCATGTTTTTATTTCTGTATTTTCCCCTTCAACTAAGCTTTAAGAAATAACCAGTTCCCTCTTTGTCTTTCAGGTCCTACCTTGAACACAAGACCTCCATGAACTATATGCTGGCAACACGTCTCTTCCAGGACAGGTGGAGATTTGCTAATCTTATAAATTTAGTAGGACTAGGTCACAAAATTAAGAGAAAGTACATGCAAAAGAAGAAAAGAGGCCTTATAAAAGTCTTCAGTAATATCTGATAGAAAGAGCCTTACAGAAAATACAATATAAAACCTCATTTTTTCAGAATTCGTTAACTCTGAGCACTTTGTAATATTTCCAGATGCTACAAAATTAAACCGTAAAGATCTTTAAGCAATCTTAACACATACCCTAAAACTTGTCCTTCTTAAAGGAAGGACTTTACTCAGTGCCTTTTTACTTTCATACACAATTTTAACAGACATGATTATCTGTTTTTCTAGACTAGACGAGATTAAAAGGATCAGATTAGAAAAGGTGGAGGGGTGGTAATTCACAAAATAAATACAGTGAGAGTTGTAAGAAATGACAACTGATAACCTCAATACAAGGGAAAATAGGGGAGAAATGATGGAAAGCAGACACTGGAATTCAAATAGCACAGCAGTCAGAGACTGCTTAGTCCCACATACTTTTGTTGCCCCTGAGACATAACTGCATTACAGTACAGTTCAGTAATTGACTAACAAGGAACCTTAGTTATTTAAAGAAATCTGCATTATTTTCAAGGTATGTGTACTTTTTTTGTGGAATTCTTAAAAATAGATACCCAGATTCCAGCCATTTCTTGTAATTTCATTATCCACTATCAGGAACTATATGGGATTTCCAGTTTCTCTCTGTAAATTTGTGGTTATTACCATTGAGTAATTACACTGTGTAGCTTCTAACGAAAGAGATCTTGAGATTTACTTGGAAGACGTAGAAGCTCAATTCTTTATATATAAGCTGGTCCCAGTGCCCCACCCCCTACGTCCTCCCTGGAAAATTTTACAAGGCTTCTTTATCCTTACTTTTCAGACATTATACCGAGGTGTGTTCTGGCGTGTTACTTTTCATTATTTTGCTTTTGTGGTGGATGAATCCTTTCAGTCTGAAGATTTAAGTCTATTAACTGTGGGAGATATTCCCCTTATCCTGTCTTTCCTCTCCTTGTGGAACTTCTGTTAGATGAAATTTGGATCTTTTGCTCTATCCTCTGTATTTCTTTACTTTTTTCTCATGCTTTTGATCTCATTGTCTCTTAGCTTTAAATTCTTGGAGATTTCTTGAACTTTGTCTTCTAAAATTCTAAATTGATCTTCAGCCGTACCTATTTTGTTACTCAGTACCAGCATAGGAGAGGGTTGTTTGATCTACTTTTTTTATTTTGGCAAGTATGATTTTAACATCCAAGAAATATTTTTGCTTTCTGACTAGTTTTCATAGTTTATGGATGTAATATTAAATTTGTTCTGGTACCAATTCCAATGTGGAGGAGGTAGGGTGTTTCCCCTACAGCACCAAGCAGTTGTACCCTTCTGTTGTCCGAGAATTCAGTTCAATTCTGATACTGTCTACCTGGAGATTAGCATCAGATTCCACAGTTTAAGGGTTCAGTCCTACAAGATTCCACCCCCATAACTTCAGATGCTCGTCACAGGCCCAGGTTGTTACCTTTACTTCTACCTACTGGCTGTCTATCAGAGCTTCACATGACCCCTTCCTTGGGTGCTATTAATTTGCTAGAGCAGCTCACAGAACTCAGAAAAACATTTAACTCATTAGATCACCAGTTTATTATAAAAAGATATAACTCATGAACAACCAGATGGAAAAGACACACAGGGCAAGGTATGGGGAAAGGGTACGGAGCTTCATGCCCTCTCCAGGTATGCCATTCTCCCCACATCACCAACCCGGAAGCTCTCTGAACCCCATACTCCTGGGTTTTTATGGAGGCCTCCTTACATAAGCACGATTGATTAAATCATCAACCATTGGTAGTTGAACTCTATCTCTAGCCCCTCTCCCCTCCCAGGAGCTCAGGGGGATGGGACTGAAAGTTTCAACCCTCTCTTCACAGGGTTGGTTCCTCTGGTGACCAGCCCGCATCCTTAGCTGATCCAAGAGCTTTCTAAAAGTCACCTCATTAGCATGACAAAAGACTCCTCTACCACTCATCACTTAAACATTTCAAGGGTTTTAAGAGCTCTGTGCCAGAAACAGGGATGAAGACCAAATATATGTTTCTCACTATAAATCACAGTATTAAAAATATCTTTTTACATCTCTCTGACTATCATAATTACTTTATTTAAAGTTCCTTTCTATTTTTTGCACTATGTTTAATTCTTCTGGATTACTTCTATTTGTTCATCTCATTCTTTCTAGTTTATGCTATTATATTTCCTGAAATATCTGGTGATTTCTGATTGTCCAGTCATATTTATAAGTAATGGACTGTTTGCTTAGGATTGGTAGTTTGCATGAGTTTCCTCAAAGGTTGTGTCAGTCTGTTTCTGAACTGACATGGACTCTATGCTTGAGGCTAGATCTTTCCACAGTTGAGCTTCCCATGAGGTAGAAGGAAGGTGGAACAGGCAATCTGGGAACCACCACCAAAATTAGGAAGCATTCTTTTAGGGGGGAGCATAGCAATTAAAAAATTTGAGATGTAATGATATATGTGCTTCTTTATTAACACATTCAATGATGTGTTAATAGCAGTGGGTCTAATGACCACCATAATTTAAAAAGTGTGATAAGTGTTGGCACAATTTGGGCCCTTGGAACAACTCTAAAGTAATATGAAAAAAATGTGTTATTTCTTTTGGTAGCAAAACCGCACTTATATAAAGACACAGACGTAGAGAATGGACTTGAGGACCTGGGGAGGGGGAAGGGTAAGCTGGGACAAAGTGAGAGAGTGGCATGGACTTATATATACACTACCAAACATAACGTAGATAGCTAGTAGGAAGCAGCCACATAGCACAGGGAGATCAGCTCAGTGCTTTGTGACCACCTAGAGGGGTGGGATAAGGAGGGTGGGAGGGAGACGCAAGAGGGAGGAGATGTGGGGATATATGTATATGTATAGCTGATTCACTTTGTTATAAAGCAGAAACTAACACACCATTGTAAAGCAATTATACGCCAATAAAGATGTTTAAAAAAAAATCACACTTAAACTACTGTGGATGGTCCCCTACATGTATATGATGCTAAATTTCAGATAGAGGATTAATTTTTTTTCCCATCCAAATTGGTGCCCTCCCTGACTTCTCTCTTAAGGCTGCAGTAACAACTCCTGCTTATAAAGCATTCTAAAAACTTTGATTCAAAAAACATGAATTTCCCTGTTTAGCAAAGAAAGGCCCTCCTGATTTACTCTTGCCTATCTTTTTAGCCTTATCTCCACTTTTCAATACCAACCCATGGCCAATCAGACCATATCTACTGCTCTTTCATGCCTCCTTATCCTCACATTCCCTTGGAATTCCCATACATTCCCTTGGAGTGGCCTTCAGTTTATCCTGAATTCTTATTCTAGCTATGTCCTTCATCTTCTTACCTAGACTAGAAAGAAGTTCTCCCTGCCCTTCTTATCCCTCCATCTGATTTAGATTCCCATATTGTACATATTGTATTATAATTGTCTGTTTACTAACTACTCTGTCTACTTTCAAGTTGGCTTTTAAGAGTAGGTACTTTGTTATGTTCATCTTTGTCAGTATGAAGAACCTACCACGTGGTAGGCACACACACCAAAACATGCCTTAAAAAAATGAAATTGTGTTTGTTGCAAGCCCTAACATCTTCTATTAAATCTGTTCTCTTCAACCTGAATTGATGTGTTCTCTCTTGCAAATCCCTGTTGCGTTACTGTCAGAACTACTTTCAAGCTAATTCTCTAATCATTTCATTTCATAATTGGTTCATTTTGTCTGCCTTCCCTGCCCTCCCCCACTCATCCCCCACTTACCCACCCTGCCCTGGCAACCAGTGTCATACATACTGTCTCACAGCATGACAGTAATTTTAACCCTGGCTGCATGTTAGTAACACCATATTTGTGCCCTAGCCCTTCCCAGACTGAAGTCTTGTACTTACTAAAAGCTGCTCAGGTAATTGTAATGTGAAGCCATGATTGCGAATTACTGGTGCAAACCATTATCTGATAAAAAGTTAAAATAATAAAATTTAAAATAATTTCTGATAATAAGTTGACAGTATTAGGACGCTGGCACAGATAGAAGACATGGGAAGGAAAAGATAAAACGTTTCGGTGGAGACAAATTTTTCACTTGATTTTTCTATAGATAGAAGATCTTGGTATTGATTGCATCTGTCTCCTTTTTAAAAAACCAATATCATAGCTTACATGTTGTATGATTCCATTTATATAACAATTTTGAAAGGATGAAATTTTAGAAAGGAGAACAGATTAAAGGAAGCCAGAGGTTAGGTTATAAAAGGGCAACACAGGGGGTCCTTATGGTGATAGGATTGTTCAGTATCTTGTCTGTGGATACATGAACCTACACAGTGATAAAATTGTACAGAACTAAATATACACATTCACAAATGAGTACAAGTAAAACGGGATATTTTTTTAAAAAAAGAGAGGGTCAAGTGAAAGGAAGTTGAATGAAAAACAAAAAACAGTTTAAACCTGAATGGTACTTACTTCCTGTGGTTAGACCCCAACTCTAGTTTAGAGACAATGAAGAACATCTCTTTTTTAAAGAGATTTTTTTAATTATGGAAAATCTATTTCTCATGAGCATATTTTTTGAACCCCATGAGAATTGAGATTGACTTCTTTCCCTAATACAGTTCAGTGCAAGTAGAAAGAACACTGGGGTCTGAGAGCAAAGTTATAGATAGGTTCAACGTTAAACCCTTTAAAGCTCTGACATTGGGCATGTCACAAAATGGTCTTATCCTGCTCCTTTTTATAAACGGGGCTCAACTGTTGTTGTGAAGAATAAATGTGATTAGATTTGTGGCGAGATACACAAATGCAAGTAATTGTTAGAATTTTCCTCTAGAATTCATTTGTCCTCTTCCTTTTGTTTTTTATTGATCCTCCCTAAAGGTTATGGTACTCTGTTCTTTTCTGAGCATGTTCTCAGTTCATCTGTCTGCTTCTACCTCAAGATGCCTTCCCTGGCATAATTCGATGTTGAATTTGTATAGTATGAATCTCAGGAGTGTGTGTGTGTGTGTGTGTGAACTCAGGAGAGAATATCTGTGTAGTGCTCTAACCCACTTGTCCTTTCTAATTCTGTAGGGGAAACCCAAGAAGAAGCTTATTGACAGGAAGAACACGGTAACTGATTTTTGAAAGTTGAGAAGTTCTTTCCATGTGCATAATATGTGACCATGCACAGGCTAAGCATGATACTTTATATAACCATTTCAGTTTGACTCACCTTAAATAGTAACATAAAAATGTTTTCTATTGAAGCACTATTCTGTGGCAACTTCTTACAAACTAAGTTTGGGATTTATAATTTTATAACTACAATATGTCATTTCAGTGATAATAATAGTATTCTTGTTTGGCTATGTGAGAGAGCCCAAAGTATTAATGAGATTTCAAGACCTGTCTCATACTAAATTCAAAGAAAAGGTTATGTTTTGACCTTGACATACCTGGGGCATACAGCTTTGCACCTTATGGGACTGAGCAGAGTTGCTTCCAGTTTGCCTTGGAACTAAAAGTGTGCAAAATACCTGTGGCTCTTAATTTTGGCAGAGGAGAGAAAGGTCTTAGAAGAATGGCTGGGATGGCCTTGCCCAACCAAAGACTGCAACCAGAACAAAAACTCTTAACCCTAATTACACATCTTCTGGTTTGAGAGATTATGTACATCCCCTTTGTGCTATTTCTCTTTACAAAGCAAAATGGCAATAAGAAAGAAACCTCCTATAGCTAGCTTTTTGTTTTACATTTAAAAATTAAGATAAATTTGGTTTTCTCTTCCAAATCTTTTGAAGCATAAATCTAATTCTTCTTTAAAGAAGGAAAATATGATTGCCATTTAATGTAGGGAAAACTGAGAGAAATCAAGTTTTGTAGCTTGTTTGCAAATGAAAGTCATGCTTAGTTTAGAGATTTTCTCCCGTTGCTAGTCAAGCAATATATTTCCTAGAGTATACTACGATCAATTTGGAAATTAGAAAAAAATACTTAAACAACAAGAATATTTAAAGATCAGTGGATTTTGTCCTTTCTTCAGGACAATTTATATTGCCATCAGTACGGGTTTTCTGGTGGTATAGAGGTATAAGCAAATAAAAGGTGACATATAACAAACCTTATGCTGAAGCATGAAACAAGTCTTAATACGTTTGAAAGGATTAAAATCATACAGAGTATGTTCTTTGACTACAATGATATTAGAAATCAATAACAAATATTTGGGAATTAAACAACACACTTCTAAATAATACATGAGTCAAGGAAGAAATCATAAGGAAAATTCAAAACATTTTGAACTGAACGATAATAAAAATATAACATTAAAATGTGTGGGATGCAACTAAAGTACTGTTTGGTGGTGTGTGTAATGGGTGTGACATAGCTTTAAATGCTTGTATTAGAAAACAGAGGACTAAATCATTGATCTAATGTTCCATTTTATGAAACTAGAAAAAGAAGAGTAACCGAAAGTAAGTTGAAGAAAGGAAATAATAAAGGGCAGATGAATTAAATAAAAGACAAGCAATAAAGAAAATTAATAAAATCCAAAATTGTTCATTGATAAGATAGCAGAATTGATAAACTCTTAGGTAGACTGATCTAGAAAAAAGAGAAAACACTAATTACCAATATTGAGTAGGAAAGAGGGGATGGATATCACTATAGATCCTACAGACATAAAAAGGATATTAAGGGAATATTATTAACAACCTTATTTCACTACCTTGGCAACCTAAATGAAATGTCTGAATTCCCTGTGGGGAGGGAACTCTTAGTAAAACTGACACAAGCTGAAATAGAAATTTTGAATAGCCCTATACTAAATCAGAATATTGAATTTGTAATCAAAAACTTTCCTACAAAGCAAACTCCAGGTAGTTTCACTGGTGAATTTATCAACATTTGAGGAAGAATATACACCAGTCTTACACAAACTCTTTCAAAAACATAGGCAAGGATACTTCCCAATTCATTTTATGATGCCAGAAAAGTATGACATGAAAACCTGACAAAGACATTTAAAAAAATTATAGGCTAATATCTACATGAACATAGATACAGAATTTCTTAAAAGAATACTAGCAAATAGAATCCATCAGTATATGAAAAGGATAATACAGATGACTAAAGTGAGATTTTCCCCAGTAATGCAAGGTTGATTTAACATTTGAAAATTAGTCAATATAATTCACCATATTAAATAAAGGGGAAAAAACCAGATCATCATTTTATTGCTAAAAAAAAAAAAAAAAGAAAAACCCATGTGTGTTAAATTGATGAAATTCACCACATATTTATGAGAAAAACTCTTACACATCAGGCATAGAAGAGAAATTCTTCAGTCTGATAAAGGCCTTCTATGAAAAACCTGCTTCTAACGTCTTACTGACATAATGAAGGTTACCCTATGATTAGTAATAAGGCAAGATGTCTGCTTTCACCACTTGTATTCCCTTTATACTAGAGGTCCTAAGCAGTACAGTAAAGCAAGGGGAAGAAAAAGAAATAAAAGGCATAGAGATTAGAAAGGAAGAGGTTAAATATCTTTACTCTTAGATGACATGATCAGGTTAGTAGAAAGTTCTAAGGCATACACAGAATAACTACAAGAACATTCAAGTGCACTTAGCAAGGTCTTGGGATACAAGGTCAATATACTCAAATCTGTTGTTTTTTTAGTATACTAGCAGTAAATGGAAAATGAAATTTAAAATTCCATTTATAATAGCTTTTGAAAATATGAAATTCTTAGGGGTAAATTTAACAAAATATGCTCAATACCTATATATTAAAAGCTCCTAAATATTACTTAAAGAGATTAAAGAGGGCTTCCCTGGTGGCACAGTGGTTAAGAATCCGCCTGCCAATACAGGGGACACAGGTTCGAGCCCTGGTCTGGGAAGATCCCACATGCCGCGGAGCAACTAAGCCCATGCGCCACAGCTACTGAGCCCGCGCTCTAGAGCCCGCACGCCACAACTACTGAAGCCCGTGCACCTAGAGCCCGTGCTCTGCAACAAGAGAAGCCACCGCAATGAGAAGCCTGTGCACCGCAACAAAGAGTAGCCCCCGCTCGCTGCAACTAGAGAAAGCCCGCGCATAGCAATGAAGACCCAACGCAGCTAAAAGTAAATAAATAAATTTAGAGATTAAAGAAGATCTAAATAAGTGCAGAGATATGTCATGTTCATGGATTAGAAGACTTAATATTGTAAGTATTCATTCTCCCCAAATTGATCTAAAGAATATTCTAGTAGTTTTTTTTTTGTAGAAATTGACCGTTTTTTTTTCAATGTATGTGAAAATGCAAAGAGCTTAGAATATCCAAAGTAATCTTGAAAAAGACCTAGAGTACCAGACTTAAAGAAATATTATAATGCTATAGTAATCAAAACTGTTGCAAATTGATCAATGGAACAGAATAAAGAGCGCAGAAAGAGGCCTGTATGACTTTAAACAAAAGGCCTAAAGTAATCCAATGGGGAAAGGAAACTTTTTAATAAATGGGGCTGGAACTGAATATTGTATTTTAAAAAGTGAACTTCAACCTCTGTCTCCCACAAAAATTAGAGGTGATTCATAGACATAAACATAAAAGCTATTACTCTAAAACTTTGTAAGGAAAATATCTTTGTGACTTTGGACTTGGCAAAAGTTTTTAGACATGACACAGAAAGTAATCAGCAAAAAAGAAAAAATGATAAGTTAGATTTCCTCAAAATTAAAAATTTTTGTTATAAAGACACTATTAAGAAAATTACTAGACAAGCCATAGGCTGAGTGAAGATATTCATCAAACATATCTGTCAAAGGACTTGTATATAGAAAATATAACAAACTCCTACAACTAAATAATTATAAGACAATCAACCCAGCTACAAATGGGCAAAATGCTTGGACATTTTAAAAGGAAGATATGTGAATAACCAATATACTAATGAAAATGTGCTTTACAGCCTTTGTTATAAGAGAATTGCAAATTAAAATCATGAGATACCACTAAACATCCAGCAGAATGGCTGAAATTGTATCAAATCATTACATTGTACACTTTAAATATCTTATAATTTTATTTGTCAATTATACCTCAATAAAACTGGAAAAAAATCAAATAGTGAGGATATGGAGCTCATGGAACTCTGATAAATTGTCACTGGCAGCATAAACTGGTACAGGCACTTTAGAAAGAGTCTGGCAGTTTGTTAGCCTAGAAAATTCCACTCTGAGATCTTTACTCAGAAGAAATGAAAAGCATAACCACAAAATGACTTGTACAAAAATGTTCCTAGCAGTTTCATTCATAATATTCCAAAACTAGAAGCAACTTCGGTGTCCAACAATAGGGGAATAGGTGAACTGTGGATTATTCATACACTGGACTCATCCTCAGCAAAAAAAAGATCCATACTGATATACACAACATGGATCAATCTCAAAAACATGCTGAATGAAAGGAGACAACACGAAAGAGTTCATACTGTACTATTCCATCTTTATGAAGTTCTAGGACAGGCAAACCTAACATGGGATGCAAAAATTCAGAATGGTTTCCTTTGGGAGTATGAGGGAGGGATTTACTGGGAAGGGGCATGAGAACTTTCTGAGGGGATAGTAATGTTAGAGTTTGGGTTACATAGCTCTAGGTCTCATCAAATGGACATATGGACATTTAATATTTGGATGTTTCACTGTGTGTCATTTTTAGCTCCCCCCCGCCAAAAAAAAAAGAAAAGAGAAAAAACTTTCAAAGCCCTATAAAATATTGAACTCTAGATCCTAATGATTTGAGTGTTAAAGTGTTTAGGAGTGAAGTGCACTGATGTCTTCGTGCAACTTTGAAATGCTTTAAAAATTAGGTGGATTGATTGATGGATAGAAGAAGAGAAGATTGCATATATATGTGATGAAACAAATATAGTAAGATATTCATTGTAGAAACTGGCCAGTGGGTATATGGATGTTCACTGTATAATTCTTTAAACCTTTCTATTTGTTTAAATATTTCATAGTAAAAGTGTAGAAAAATAAAATAAAGTAGGCATAGATAAAAGGTATTACAACTTATGGGGAATTCAATTGTTTATTCATTCAAAAGTATTTATGGTATGTCAGGTGCGTGCTGAGCAGTCTCATAAGCATCACTGATCCAGGGAGAAACAAGACAAGCGTGGGCCTTGCCCTTATAGAACTATAATTCTGTTTCTTTTCCCAGCATTCCCTACCTCCATTCCTTGTAATAGTTGTGATTTATATGTCTGTTCAGGGTTTCTTAGAAGCTTATAGTTGTTATTTTAAAATATCAGATTTGTTTTATTTTCTTTATTATTTAATTGGCCAAAAATCTATTTTCATAACTGTGTGTGTGTGTGTGAGGGGGTAATGTTCAGTTGTTGAGACTATGATAAACTGGGGTTGAACTATTTTTAAAGTTTATTAATTTGCATCCCTTTTCTGCATCAGGTTCTGTATCAGGACCCTCCCAGTTCTTGGTTCAATTTCCCACTCTAGAGGGGAGGCCTTCAAAATACTTACTATCCAGTCCATCCACCCAGAAATCTCTAAAAGTCCTAAATAGACCAAAAGACACAGCCTTTCCATCCTACTCAGGGACTGAAAACTCCCAGAGGAATGAGGGTGAATTTCCACCGCAAAGGGAATACGCTTTGAGTTGTGAAGGGTTCACAAGAGAGAGAGTTCAGAGCCAGCCAGTTAGATCTTGAGTTCTGGGTATACAGAGTTGGCTGCCTGCTTTCCGACACTAACATGGATACGTCTTTTCTGACTTAGTGACCAAGAACCCTGTCTCTCTTTGGTGACCTGGTTATCTCTGCCTGTGCTGTACTTTGCCCAGTCCTTGTGTGGATTGGGGCTGATTCCTGTCACTTAACCTAATTTATGATTTATTTTATCTAATGCCTAATGTACCTGTAGCCATTCCCTCTCCTCATCCCATTTCCCATCCATGATCTGATTGAATTTGGTGTTGTCCTGCATCTGCTGCCTTCCCTTGTCTGTTCCTCTGACCCTAACTCCTGACCTGTACTCAATACCTGGAGAGTCCCTGCCACCTCTCCCCAACTCCTCCTGTAACTAAGTATGCTCTAAGAGAGAAGTTCCTCCTGTTGGAGCGCTTGAGACTTGGTGCGTCCCAAGGTCTTGGTGACTTTTCACGAAGATGCTTTCTCTGTGAGTCTCATTCAGCTCTGTGCTGCCATATTCACAGATTATCAGCCATTCCTCTCCTCGTCTCAACCTGTGCTAAATCTGTATTTATTAAATATTATATACGTCAAAGGAATATTTGTGTAATTCTGAGTAAGTTATAATGAATAAATAAAATAATAAGTACACCTCTAGCCATCACCAGCTTAAGAATTAAAGTGTTACCAGTATCTCTAGTCATTCTTAAGGCATAGTTGGGTAGCACTTTATGATCTCTGTACTGAATAGTCAGCCAGTATTATTGAATACTTAAAAATACTTAAACATTGTCTTCAGATATATTTTTGTTCAGAACATTTAACAAATTCAGATAGCCCATTAGTGAAATTCTAATGTAGATTCCAGTGTTCCCATTTATCTGTCAAACATTTTAGAATTCACTAGAGTAACCATGCCTGGCCTGACATCATTACAGAGTTCTGTCAAACTTAGCCTTGGAATAAAGGAGAGAACTTTCTGAAGGCTCTAGCTACCATGTTTTTTCCCATAGAATGGCGGTTGATGGAGCACCGGAATTGAAGGTAGAGAATATGAATTCAAGGGCCAAGCTGCACGCTGCTCTTTATGAGAGGAAGCTCCTGTCTCTGGAGGTGCGAAAACGTCGACGACGGAGTGGCAGATTGAGGGCAATGCGGCCAAAATACCCAGGTACCGGCTGGTGAGCTTTCACCAAGCTTTATGATCTGTGTCCTGTCAGACCGATTTAATCAGCTTCTTAATTAACACTTAATGAATCAGAACTTTCTGATCACATATGCTTACTTTTTTTGATATAGTCTTTTTCCTCGGAAACTTGTTTCAAAAGGATAAGTTTTTAAACCTTCCATTCTATGATATTTGTATTGAAGAATATCCGAAGTCCACACATTTTGGCCTTTGCTCTTACTCTTACAGCATCATTTAACTACCTGATACTTAGCTTAAGTTTAATGGAACCCTGAGCGTCATTGTTTGGGTTTTTCATGATTAGGTATGAAGTCCAGTTCGTCCTTTGACATTGCTGAATTGTGTAAGTATTTTAAACATGAACAGAAAAAGGGGACTTTCTTTCTCTCCTAGAATCTCCCTTGTTACAGATCTGTTTGTCACTGACGAATTGACTTCCTTTTTCTCCCTCCTTCTCTCGTTTGTTGAGTGCCTGTATCAAGCACATTAGTCACTGGGGTTTCATTGGTGAATAAAAAAGCTATGGTCCTTGTCCTCATAGACCTTCCAAGGCAGTGAAGGAGAAGGATAATGGATGAACATATGATAGAAAGATATTCCCCTGCTTACTGTACCCCCGTGAAAGATGCCCTTCTGAAAACCTCTAACACGCCGTAGAGATTACTCTACTAAAAGGGTTTTTGCCTTACGTTGTGAGAGAACCATTGGTATTATGATGAGAAACATCAACTCTAATGAAGATGATTAATAGGTTTTTAGAATATGTAAGAGGGACGTGTGTATGTTGTTAATTTTGTGCATTATTTGTGGTCTGATTTAGAAATGGGTTTTTACTGAAAAGATAAAAGGAAGGTATTGGGAGAGAGGAAAATTTAATCCTTTTTTCAGCAACATTAGTGATTCTTCGCATTTAGTGATTACCCAACCAGCTGAAATGAATGTTAAAACTGAGACAGAGAGCGAAGAGGAGGAAGAAGTTGCCTTAGACAGTGAAGATGAAGAACAGGAAGCTTCCCAGGAGGAGTCTGCAGGGTCCCTCGGAGAAAATCAAGCCAAACACACACCCGCACTGACCGTTATGGTAGAAAATTCACCCAAAGAAAATGCCGTGAAAGTTCCTGAATGGAATAACAAAGGTGAACAGTGCTGCAAAACTGAGACTCAGGAACCAGAGCCTAAATTTAACCTGATGCAGATTCTGCAAGATAATGGCAATCTTAGGTATGTACCTTTCCTAATTATAATAGCAAAACTGAAAACAGCTAATTTGTACTGTGTACCAGGGTATTGTGCTTGTGGCTTTATAGCCATTTTTCATTTCTTATGCACAGGAATCCTGTGAATTAATGACTGTGATTTGATATTATTACTATCAAGGAAATTGAGCCCTAGAGAAATTGCTTGTCCAAGTCTAAAACTATGATACAAACCCAGGTCTCATTGGCTCAACAAATATTTGTTGGGTTTCAACGTTAGTGACTAAAGAGCACAAGATGACTGAGACAGGGTGCTCAAGCAGTTCATGGCTTAGAGTGGGGACACTTAAAGAGCAGGGGCTGTGACCCCAGTATGGACAAAGGGCTCTTAGGACACAGGAAAAGGAGTGATTGGTCTTGCTTGGGAGGGCTAGAGAGACATTAGGGAGGAGGCAATATTTCAACCAGGCCTTCCCCGATAGGTAGGCTCTCCGGATTTGGGAGGTGACAGCTAAGTATGGGAGTGCTAGTAGAGGGAATAAAGGCACAGAGGGGTGATAGTACAGTCATTCATTCAGTTCCTCGACAAATATTTATTGAGCACTTGATCTATACCAGGAATTGTGCTGGGCTGTATAGTGTTACGGTGGAGACCAAAACAGTTGTGGAGCCCACAGTCTAGTGGGGAAGACTGACAGTAAACAAAGAAACAAGGTAATTTCAGGCAGTAAGAAGTGCTGTGTAGACAATAAAATAGGGTGTAGTATTAGAGTGTAATTGGACAGAAAGTTTCTGTAGCTTCTGGTGCTTTGGGCATGGAGAGGTAAGTTTTAAGGTGAGTCCTAAATGATGAGAAGGAGTAAGTCATGTGAATATCAGGGAGCAGAATATTCCAGGCAGAACGGCAAGTATAAAGAACCTGAAATTGGAATGAGCTTGGCAAGTTTGAAAAATACAGATTAGTGGTGTGACGTTACATGGAGAAAAGGGTGCAATAAGAAGTGAGACTAAAAAATTGGATGTCATTTGATCATAAAGTGCCATAGAGGAGCCTGGACTTTATTTCCTAGATGGATAATTTCTAAGCAGATGTGTGATATGGTCAGATCTTGATTTAGAAAGTAAATTCCGGTTGCATTGTGGGATAGTGATTGATAAGAGGGGAACTAAGGGTAGAGAGCTGAGTTAGGGGCTGTTAAAGTAGTCCAGAGCCAGGAAGATGAAGGTCCTGATCAGAGCAAAGGCTATAGGAATGAAGAGAATAGGATGGAGTTAATGAAATTTGCAAGTTAAAATTGGTAGGGCTTGGTCCCTGTAGATGTAAGAATTCCAGAGAGGCTGAATTTTCCAAGTTTGGTAACTTGGTGCTGCCATCAGTCAATATAAGGAGCACAGGAGTTGGTTTCATGATAGAAATAATGTGTTTTATTTGGGACACCGTGAGGTGGAAGTGCTCTGGGATGAAGATGATCAGTAGATAGGTGAAAATACAGCTTTGAAAGTCAGAGTTGAACAGGACTGTACAACTTCAGAGTAGATAAGCTTGTCATTTCAGTTTAGTTCAGCAAGCATAGACAGAAGAAAAGGAGGAGAACTGAGGCCTGGAGTAAACCAGTGTTTAATAGTAAAGAGACCAAGAAGTAGCAGTTAGAGAGGTAGCTATAAAACTGGGAGGAGACAGTATAGAAAAGCTACAAGATGAGAGTTTCAAGCTATAGAGTGCCTCCAGCAGCCCAAGTTAGGATGAGGCCTGAAAAGAGTCTCCTGCATTTATGACCTGGGGGTGGACTTAGTGGGTAGAAGAGAAATTGTGAGTTGAGCAAATAGGAAAGCAAGTGTGAACTAACTTTTTCAGAGAGTTTGACAACGAGTGAAAGACAGGTGAGAACTCATCAGAGAGAGAGAGCAAGCTAAGAGAAACAAGATTTCTTAAGATAGGGATTCTGGAGCTTATTTAGAGACTAGGGGAAGGATTTGATGGTAAAAGAATTAGAGATACAGAAATGGATATATTGTCCTAAAGGAAGGTAGGAAGAGGACAGTGGAGGGGTGTCTCTTCCTGTAATGAATGCAGTAGTTAGAGGTTAAAGAGGCAGGAAGTGTAGGTATATAAGCATGACGGCCTTTAGTTTCTAAGCTAGAGGTCAGTTCTTATACCGCAAGGATGGAGGGTGATATTGGCGCTTAGGGGGTTGGAGGGTAGAGTTAAGGTTTGGAACGGTGCGTGGAGAATGAGAGTAGTTGCTTTAGTGGAGAGCAGAGAGGGCTCTGTCAGAAGACTTGGCTCTGGCTTTTCAGTGCTTGCCAACTGACGGTGTGACCACAGGCAAGTCAGAGAGCTTCTCTAGGCCTCAGTTTTCTTTTCTGTTAGGCCAGGGTATGGGGTTAGACATAGGTTTTTCAAACTGTGGTCTCTAGAGAGGAAGGAGGAGTCCACTGAATTGAAATGGAACATTTGAAAACCACTGGACTATATTCTAATGTCCTTTCCAGCAATAACATTCTACTTAGATGTTGTAGAAATAAATTAATTATTCATAAATCTTACGGATCTTACTTTTAATGAGTAAACTCTTGTAATTGCAGGGTGTGTTAATGTAATAAATCAGTGGTTTTCAAACTGTGTTCCCTGGAGCTGCCCATAATTCTGTGGGGCATCTCAGTGGCTACTGAGGGATCTGGGGGTGGTCCATGGCAAGGATTCAAGACTCCAGGCCCCAGCCCACTAGTTGTGTATTTTTGTATACTGAGGATCTCCATAGGCTTTTATTTTTTAAAAATAGATTTCTTGGACGAGCAGCTGGCTGATAGGAATTCCTAGGCTATGCATGCCTTCTTGTCTTTCCAGCCAATCAGGAATGGGAGCGGAGGCACAGCTTTGTTTTTTTTTTTTCTTTCAGGACTTTGAAAATGTCATTCTAATGTCTCCTGGTTTCAATTATTTCTGATTAGAAGATAATCCTTAGTTGATAACGCTATATTGTATAACTGAAATTTGGTAAGAGGGTCAAATATAAATGTCCTCTCACACACACACACGAAGGTAAATAAATATGTGAGGTGATGGATGGGGGAATCCTTTCACAATGTATATGTATATCAAATCATCACGTTGTACACTTTATAAATACCTTACACTTTTATTTGTCAATTATACCTCAATAAAACCAGAAAAATAAAAAAAAAAAATAAAAAAAATAAAAAAATAAAAAAAAAAAAGAGAAGGGTGCAGGGCAATCATTTTGTTACCTTCTTAAGTTTGATTTTTATTTTTCAAATGTTTTTCATCTATTAGAAAGGAGGCATGTAAGAAAGGAGGTATTACCTGATGTTCGGCACATTACATGTTCAAAACAAAACAAAAACACCAGCTGCATACCCAGGTTGTACCTTGTTGGAATGTACAGTGTATTAATTTCTATGATATCATTAAAGGCTCAGGCTTTTTCTGTTTAAAAAAAAAAAAAAATAGATTTCTTTGGTGTAAATTATTCTATTATTTTGGTTTGTCAGTTACAGATTACTAGCTGACCAATGTGTCCAATACCATAGGGACAAGCTTAGGATTAACATCCCACAGATCCCTTTAGTAAGGTTTTTAGAGATGGAAAACTCAGTTCTTGTTCGTTTGATTTACAACAGTGATTTGCAACAAAAGGTTGATTGAAATCTCAACTTCCAAGCAGTAATTCCCTTATCCAAAAGACCTTCATAGTTTAATATTAGGGAAATAGTCAATAAAATTGGGTATTTTGCTACATTTGGAGGTGTCTGAAACATGCCATTTTTAGCTCACTTTATTGCAAGTGAATTTGTTGACCAAAATGGAGAGTCTTTTTTCATTTATTTTGACTTGAAAATAATTAGCTTATGGGAATGGTTGAGGGGAAAGTGTATATGGTCTCCAGAACAAGGATTTTAAATGTTCTTCTTGATGAAAAACATTTGAAAATATAAATTTCAAAATCATATTGTGCTCCCATAAACTATTCCTATTAATAACAAAGATGTAGCCTTATATTTCATGCTCTGAAGAGCTTGAAAAGCAAATCTACTCCCCAACCTGACTCCTCTCCCTTCCAGCACACACATAGAAGCTAGATGTAGACCCTCCTAGGATTTCCAGTTTACTCTGGACAAGTCCTTCGTCCTAACCTTGGGGGAACAGTGAGTAGAAAGCATTCAGTGATTGCATGTGTGAGGATTGTAAACAAAGTTTGTGTTGGGCCCTAATCTTCGCTGATGTAATTTTGGCTAGCATGTCAGAAGGCCAAGCAGCTGAAGTAACTACAGTCTCTCCTGAAAGAAAACAGATCTGCTGCAGTTAGCAGCTGAAGTGAAAGTCATCAGTGTTTCTCTGGTACTTCTGTCTTCTAAATGATAGCTTGATCAGATTTCCTTGTTTCCAGCCTAGACCACCAAGCAGAAATCAGCTGGGTTCTTCAGTGATGTTGCTGAGGTGCTTTTTACTATATGTGTGGAGTTCTTTTTCCCCCTGAACATCTGGGCTCGTTCTAGCCGGTCATTGCCTCTATGCCAAACTCTGTTGGACCTCACTCATTTGTTCTGGGCTCCAGCCACTCCCGTCTTGTAGTTGAGAAAAGCCTGACCTTAAATTTGGTCTCAAAGTTCCTTTGTAGGATTTATCTGTTTCCTGCTTTGGAGGCTTTTGCACACCAGAAATTAGTTGCTATAGCAAAAGCCATACTTTTGTACTAACTGATAAGTATGTTTTTAAGGGCCTCCAAGGCAGAAAAACCTTTCTGTATCAATACAAAGGTTCTTGTGAAAATTCAGTACTTTTCCTGTCCATTTCCCCAAGAAAGTTGTTTAAAAGTTCAGAAGATAAGGTATAGGAGTAGAAAACATGATTCTCTATTCTTGCTTGATTTCCCCCCCACCCCACCCCATGCCATGGTAATAATGAGAAAATAAGTAGGATTCTCCATCTCTGATTCTTTAAATAGAAAAAAAGAAATCTCATGTACTGGGTAGAAGGAATCTTTACTCAGTGACTGTATGATGGGCTTCATTTTTCTTAGCCATCCTAATAGAAGGATCCTCAAAGGCCACTTTGAGAGAGGCAAGCACACATTTGGTAGGTGCACCATTCTGTCTCATAACAGTATGTTGTTTTGGATTTCTGTAGCAAAGTGCAGGCCCGAATAGCATTCTCTGCCTATCTCCAGCATGTTCAAATCCGACTGATGAAAGACAGTGGAGGTCAAACGTTCAGTGCCAGTTGGGCTGCCAAAGAGGATGAACAGATGGTGAGGCTCTCTTGTTGGAACCTTTTTACTTTCCCTTGCTCTCCCTCCCTCCCTCCCTCCCTCCCTTCCTTCCTTCCTTTCTTCCTTCCTTCCTTCTTTTCTTTTTTTTCCTATACTAAGTTAAAGAACAGTATATTTGTGGTGAAAGAATTATTCCACAGTATAGCTTGCAGATTTCTCTTACTTTTCTGTGAAGTGAATCTTGGATCTGGAGCCACGTTCATCACAGTATGTGTTGAGGGCATTAATTTACTTCATTCTGAAAATGGAAATTGATTGCTCATTAGATGTCAGGCCCGTGCAAAGCCCTAGAAAAGAATAACAATTTGCAGAGTCCTTTCTCAAGCAGCTTCACATTTTATTAATTCTTTGATATAGGCACTGTCATCTCCATTTGCAGATGAGGAAACAAAGACCTAGAGGAAGGGGGTAACTTGCCTGTTGTCCTGTAGCTCATATGTGCTGAAACTGGAACTTAAACTCAGATGTTGCAATTGTACATTATTTGCTCTTGCACTGTTTCCATGGGTCATAAGGCATTTATTTTCTGTCCTGGGGGGGTCAAGTTAGCTCTTTGAAAGTCAACACTTTATCATGGGCCCTCTGAGAATGTACCATCCTCCATTTTAACATTTTTTTCTTTACTAGTTGTCACTTTATAAAATTCTTAGATTACTGGAAACAAACTTGTGTAATAATTTTTACTGTATATTGGTCATTCGAACCTGCCTAAAATTTAATATACTAGCAATGTTTTTCTTTTTGGATGAGAATGACAGGGAGCTTCAAGCTCTTTGGTAAGGTCAACGCATATAGAAGAAGCCACAGCCCTTCCTTAGGCTTTTTAACCACAGGGCTCTGTCACTGGAAAGAGAAGGACCATTAAGTCTGAGAAAGCTGCATCCTTTGTCCAGCTCAGTGGTGATCCTACTGTAATTTTCAGTTCTCCACATATAAGAGGCGTACACTATGCTGGGCTTATTATAAAAGCATGATGGATATCCCAGAAAACAACTTGTGAATTTAAAGTAACCAATACAACCCAGAGATAAAACCTTGTGTGTTGTAATTTTTCAACCATCAATGGAAAATGTTAGCTCTGCTCTTGCCAAGTGGAAAATTGAAACTGCCTTTTTGAGAGTCAGTTTGTCTGCTCCACTGTGAAAAAATAATGTTTTAATATAACAGCTTAAACCAGCCTATAGTAAAGACAGCAGAGTAGACCTATGAAATCCAACCCTCTGGTTATGAGACTGTTTCTTTATGTTGGAGTAAATTGTCACCAAAGGACAGTGAACCAAAATCAAATTCAAGAAGAAAAACATAGCTCAGAAGAGAATAACTGTTGCAACTGCTGACTTGGAATTCACACAGGATTTCTATGGAGCTTTTTATAAGAATATTCAGGATCATCACTGCAGAACTTAGTATCAGTTGTGTGCATTCCTATTTGAAAATCTATCTAAACAACAAACCCTAAGGCATTACCTGATGATTGTGGCAGTGGTCTTGTTTATGAGGAAGGTAGGTGTAGAATTGCCTTCTCTGATCCAAGTTCGGTTTAGAGCTTCTTTATCACGTAATTCACAGAAGGCACATCGACAGAAGTTCCCCAAATCCATCATCTTCAGGCAATTTTACTGTGTTTGGGGGTTGGGTGCAGGGAACTACTATCTTTAAGGCCCTTGGCCTTGCAAAATCTCTCTTTGAAGCATTTGTGATGTTATGAATGATCTGATTGGTATCTGTTCAGATTTCAAAATCCTTTGCCCCATCTCAAGTGAGATGTATCCCTTCTACCCCTTAATGACCTTTCACTATGCCCTCCTTGCCAACCTCCAACTCTAAAAGCACCCTTTTTCTTGCGGAAGAAAACATAAATAAAAAGCTATCGCCTTGCAAGCCTGGTAACAGTTCTTTCTTTCCATTAGTCACTAAACTTTTTAAATCAGTAGTTTCTGCTCTTCACCTGTATTCTTCAGTATCCATTTGTTTCTTAACCTCTACTTTCTGTCCCCTTTACTCTGCTGAAAGTGGTGTGGTCCTTTCCTGCTCCAGCCTCTCGGAAGCTGTGACATGGGAGCCTTCCTCCCTTGGCTTTCATGACACTGTTTTCTTCCTTGTTTCTTTCTACATTTCTGATGTTTCTCTCATGGTTTGTTGTGGTTGTTGTTTGTTTTTTTCTGATTCTTCCTCCTCTTTCCGATCTCTGAGTGTCAGTATTTCTGTATTCTTTCTCTCCCTTCTCACCTTTGATGACCTGATCCATGGTTTTAGTTTCCTCTACCTATTACTTTCCCTAAGTATCTTTCTCTGATCACCCTACTGGAAGTGATAGCTGCACTTTGAATTATTATAGTACTATGTATATATGAATTGTGGTACTTTTACAGCTACTACTTTATTACATAGTTATTTGCACACATACTTGATTTTGATTTTCCCACTGCCAGCTTGTTAAAGGAAGAGGATTTGTTTGTTTCGTTTTGTTCTTGTCTTACTGTATCCTTGTTATACCTAGTATGTTTGCTCTGGGTCTTATTTGTTGAAGTGTATAGTATACCTCTTCTTATCTCTCTATTGTGTAATCCCCTTGTAGCTTGTCTTCTGTTGCTTAAGCACAATCCCTTCTTTTTTTCCCCCAATGACTCTTTAATTTACAGGAGCTAGTGGTTCGTTTCCTCAAGCGAGCATCAAGTAACCTCCAGCACTCACTGAGGATGGTATTACCCAGTCGGAGACTGGCACTTCTGGAGCGCAGAAGAATCCTGGCCCACCAACTGGGTGACTTTATCATTGTGTACAACAAGGTAGGTGGTTTATCTGTTAGTCTTGTGCTTTGGATTGACACGCGCTGTCAGAAACAGGCTAGAAGCCTCTGTCCAGCTGGGCGGAGAGGTTCTTCTTCCCTTTTAGCATTATCACATGCTGTGTGGGACGTTATGGGGAGCAGGACGTCACTCCCTAACCCAGCTGGTCTGAAAAGCTACTTATTACTTGTGAAGGCCCAGGGGCCGTAGTTCACTCTCATCCAAAGGCACATTCCTTTTGAGTGTTGTTGCACCCGAGATGAATCCTGGGCTATGTGAATTTGCATTGTCATTATTGTACCTGGAGACAGTGGTGAATTGACTATTTGAGAGCAAATGTGAACTGTGGATTTAACACGGTGACACAGTCTTCCTTCCTGAGAGAGTTATACTTTGTTCTCTAGAACATTTTAGATAGTGACTTCATTTTACAACCAAGCCCAGAAAATAGACTATTTAGTGAGAGTAGTCTGCAAAGCATCTTTTATCCAAGTGTCTTAGAATGCTTTAGAAATGTCATTTTGGGGTGGGGGGAGCGGGGAGCATGGTCATTTTTCAGAAAGGAAAGCTGAGGCCTGGAAATTTAAATAGCTTTTGTGAAATGTGTGGAATGGTCAGTACAGTATCAACACACCAAATCCATAGCTACATAGCTACTCCAGCTCTGTTGAGAATTTTGGAACAACTTACATAAGTGAAGAATTTACTCAATTTGGATGCTGCTATAGGAGTATCTTCCAAGACCTATCTTTCCTCTCCCTAACTGTAACAAAATACAGTATCTCTGTTGTCATTCTGTTAAAGCTTCAAGTGTGACCACAGACATTACCAAGCTCTTTTTTCACTGGGCTACCTGAGTAAAAAGTAGAAACATGATAAAAATTTATATTTATTATGCAACTCTTACTTGGAAACTCTAAAATGTTTCATGAAATAATGACAGAAAATAATATATCAGATTTATAGGTGGCAAAAGTACATGGAGGAATTAAATGTCTTTACTATAAAGACAAATTAACCCAAGGGTATTGAAACCAGACGATGAAGTATGCATTTATCAGGAGTCAGTTTTATCTTGTTTTTCTGTGGGGTTGGGGACTGGATAGGAAACAGAACAAATGGCTGGAAAGAAATCGAAGAAGAAACTTGAGGAAGAAGAGGAAGATGGGGTGAATACGGAAAACTTTCAAGAGTTCATCAGACAAGCAAGGTAGAAGACATTCTTAATAAAAAGTATCTTATTCTGTCTTCCACACTGCCCCATTCATTCCCAGTAGCCCCTTGTTTCTAACATATGGATGTGAGTAAAATCACTCTTAGGAGGAGAAGAAGGGTTTCATAGGCTTGATCTCTCCATATCTCAGCCAATTTTCGGCTGTTGTCATGGTTTTAGTTATCAAAACACTGCTGCTGGGCATCTGGGCTGTATTTCTAGACAGCTTCAAAGTACACACCACTCTAAGGGCTGAGGGAGCACTTCGGAAAGCTGAAGTTAGAGGTTCTAGTGTTTACTGGATCTGAATTTATCCCTGACCTACTGATGCAGTGGAGGTGACCACATTTTGCCTACGTTGAGTGGGTTGAGGAATTGGCAGTTTCTCAGCACTGTGAGGGTTACACCTAATGTATATAAAATAAAACAAGTCCTTCATGCTTAAGGTTAGCTCTTAGGGGTTGAAAAATCTCAGCATTCAGCTCTCTATCTTGATACAAATTAGCCAGGCCATTCTTTGCTACTTTGGAGACCTTGGGGTTTACTCTGAGATTCATAGGAGCAGTTTCCAAGGTTGTCATTACAGTGTATTCTGAAGATAGGATATAGGTTCTTTGTAATATTGCAGGAATATTTTGCTTATTTGAAGGCCACTTATCTGGAACATAGCCAGGCTCCAGGAAAAAAATGCAAAAGGCCGTTGAGGAGCTGCTGCAGATTTTACAAAATCCATGCCTAATATGTTTACTGGAAGAATTCTATGGGCCCTCATCTGTTTCCTTACACTTTTCATTTTGTGGATGTTCATAAAAAGTGCATATAATTTCAATATTTGAAGTGACCTAGAGACCATCTGGTTCAGTTTCCATTGTATAGATGGTTAGGGAAATCTTCCTTGGTTACGCTGGTGAGTTTCCGTATTTATGACAAAGTGGCTTCTTTAGTGAATATATTCCAATTATCTAGAAGTGGGGTGGACAAACTGCCAAGGACCAGATAATAAATATTCCAGACTTTGTGAGCTACATGTGGTCTTTATAGCATACTCTTCTTTAAAAATATGAAAACCATTCTTAGCTGGGAGCCATACAAAAACAGCCTGCTGGTCAAGGTTGGCCCACTGGCTATAGTTGGTTGACCCCTGATTTAGAACATGGCTGTCCAATAGAACTTCCTGTGTTGTAGCTACTGAGTACTTGAAATGTGGCTTGTGTAACCAAGGAAATGAATCTTTAATTTTAATTCATTTAAATCTGAATAGTCACATGTGACTAGTGGCTACTATATTGGACAGTGCCGATCTAGAATATTCACTGTGGAATGAATAAAACCTTGTCATGCTTTAAATTTTTCAGACTGCTTCATTTATATTTCTTTTTTACCATCTATTAATAGGGAGTTTCCAGCTTGTGCTTTTCGTTTTCCCCTTCTTCAGCTTACTCCATTTTCATAATAAAATCTGGTAGAAAGATTTTCCAGAACACCTTCCTGTTCTGACCATACTTTCTCTCCCCATTTCAGTGAGGCTGAACTGGAGGAGGTGTTGACTTTTTATACCCAAAAAAACAAGTCTGCAAGTGTCTTCCTGGGGACTCACTCAAAAAGTTCTAAAAACAGCAACAGTTTTTCTGATAGCAGGGCAAAGGGTGGTAAGTATATTGGTTAATTAATGAAAATTAAGAAGAACAAGTGAAAAAATGAGATGTGCAAAGGGGAACCAAAAATATTATGTTGCCTAAGCACTAATAGACTCCAAGGTGGTAAAATTTTGCAGTGTGTGGGTAGGGGATGAGGAGGCCTTATATTTTTGTCCTAAAAGCGCAAGAGGGACATGGTCTAATTTTTTTTTTTTCATGATAATTAACATCAGAGGGCTGTTTTCAAGACAAGCTAATAATACCTAACATTTAGTGAGCGCTCATATTACTGTCTACTGGACATGATCTTATTTTTTTACTTCTAAAAACCATATGGAGTAGGTGCTATTATAAAACTTCTCTACAGATGAGGGAACAGAGCTGAAAGAGACAGAGTAACTTGCTCAAGGGTGCCCTGCACCATACAGTGGAACAGGAATCTGAACTTTAGTCTGCCTGACTCAAAGCTTGTGCTCTTAATCTCTGTTCTTCTGCCTCTCCTAATGATAATTTCTCACTCCTGTTAAATTTTTTGGTTCCTCCAGCTATCACCATTTGCATTTGGGGTAGGAGAATTCTTTGTTGTGTGGGACCATTCCATACCTGGTGGGATGTCTAATATCCATAGTCCCAAGCCCTAAATGCCACCATCTTCCTTCAGTCATTGTGATAACCCAATGTTCCCACGCATTTCAAAAATTTCTCACTGCTGGGGAACTCCATGATTGGGGATTTGGAATTGCTGTGGACCAAACTATCTAGTTCATGTCATATGATCAAAAAATAGCAGCAATACTCAGTTATAAACAAAGCTTGTGCTTCAAGTGTAAGATTCATTTAAAATCTAGATGGAAGCATAAGAGATAGATAATCAATATACTAATTTTGTTGTATGCTAACCACTGGATTCAAAGATGTAGATTTCTTTGCTACTCTTAAGGCTATCATAGTCTAATGTGGAAAGAGCTGGGAAAATTGGTCATTTAAAATGTAGAGTGAGTTTTCCCAAGGAAACGGTGTTACTGTTTTAAAAACTGATTAGCTTCAGAGGTTAGTCTACAAAAGCCTATTTAGCTCACTGTATACTTAAAGTATTGTATTGGTAGAAATACTTCTGAGTCCAACCCTCTTCTCTGAGCTTTCCTAACTTGCCTAAGTTCTAAAGCTAGTTTGTTTATCCGTTCATTCATTCCTTCTACATATTTTTAATGAACACTTATCATGTATCAGACATTGTGATAGTTGCTAGAGATACAGGGACCAGGACTGTCACAGTTCTTGACTTTATAATATTTATTGCCTGCTGGATGAAGTTGGGTGAGTAAATACAGGAAGAAGGTTGGTAGGATCTCTGAAAAGATCCTCTAACAGTGTTGGGAAAGGGAGGCTGAGGAGTTTTTGTAATGAGGTTGGGGTAGGGAAAAATGTGCTAGGCAGGTGAAGTCCTAGCTTGGCATTCAGGTAGTAACTTCTCCCCTGGTAGTAATGGGGAAGCCCTAACAGCATGTACTAGCAGCACCTGTTTGTACAGATGCGTCCTCAGAAATTCTGGGGTTCATGTGTTAAGGACTACCTTTACATAATAATGTCTATACCTAGCAATACCAATCAAGAATAACTAGAGGGGCAGTAGGAAGGCCTCAATCAAGGGAACAACAGTATGACATTTGATAGTATCTGGACTCGTTTCAAACATGAGCAAACAAATGTGTGACAGTATTACCAGTGCTGGTGGTGATGGACAGAAGAGAATTCATATGTCCTTATTCTTTCATTCTGAAAGATGATCTGTAAAATGGCCTGTCTTAAGTTTTTGTATGAACCTGGCCCTTGAGAAAGATTTTTGGAATATTTCTCTAAGTATATGATTAGCTCTGGCTGTTCTGTTTCAAAATTCTGTAGTAGAAAAAGAACCTAATTTATTTTATTAGAGCGATTTTGTTATTGAATATACTGATCAATCTATCTAATAAGCAAACTCACTCAGCTTATTCAAGTAAAACTGAGAAGATTAAGATTCAGAGCTGTTGTAGTATCCAGGTATTATGCCAACAAATATTGGGGCTGTTCTTTCTATCTCTTGGCAGTTGCTTGCTCCATATATATTATGACTTCTTCGCTCCACTGTGTACCACCGACCAGTTTGGTCTCTTAGCTCCCCAAGTCTGAATTCTTGACAGAGGCATCTTACTGCCCTTACTCATTTTCTTTCCCAGGCATGTCCTAGCTTGTTGGCAGTCCATGGATGGCTGCCCTGGGTTTTGGTATCTTTTCCTCATTCAGTTAGCTGGAGCTGGGGTTGGGGCTAGTTGGGAATCATTTGGTTGGTGTCCCACTCAACAGGGCTGTGGGCGTGGCCATCTTTGGAAAAGTGTGGTGAGAAATACAATGGTTCCTAGCATTGATTACTAGTTGTGTTATATTTTGGAAACAAAATTATGTGTAGAGCAATGCTCTAGCATTTGATTAGTAACAGAGCCTAAGCTCAGTATTTATTTCTTATTTCAGATCACCCTGAAACGATGGAAGAAGTGAAAATAAAGCAGCCCAAGCAGCAACAAGCAACAGAAATTCACTCTGATAAATTATCTCGTGAGTGACTTCAAACCTACATAGATTTGCTGCTCTCTGATAAATCTCTAAATGAAAAAAAGTCATCAGATATTAAATGATTTTCGGGCATGTGACATTACTCCAAAAAGCTCCTTTTCTTTGTTTTTCCTTTTCCCTTAGAATTTCCTTTTATCTACTGATAGCCTGTTATCCTTCCAAGGAATTTCTCACTTTCTTAATGTTTAAAATTCTGAGCACTTTTTTTCTAGAAGGGTGAAAATCAGAGGGAGAGGAGTTAGCTGTCATTATCAGAAACTTTGTCCTGATGCCCTAACGTTTGTAAAGCACCTGCTCTGGTTGATGGAGGTAGTCCCAACACCAGCTTTCAGAAGGGACTAAGAATAAACTGTTTCCATTGCCACATTGTCTGAGTGGGCAGTATTCATTAAGTTCATGATGAATCTCATTAAAGTTTGTATTTTTCATTATGTCTATTTCATGCTAAGATTATTTTGAGGTTTAAAAATGTTTGCTTCCTGTTTACATACAGAATTTACATTAATTTTCCCTAAAATCTGTTTTTGTTTGTTTGTTTTTATTTTAATAGGATTTACCACTTCAGCAGAAAAAGAGGCTAAATTAGTCTATACCAGTTCTTCCTCTGCTTCTTTCTCTGGTCCTGCTGCTACTCTTCTGCAGAAAATTCCCAACACCCATTCGTCATCTGTTATTACCACCTCTGACCTCTCACCAGGGCCAGGCCACCATTCTTCCGTATCTCAGATTCCTCCAGCTATCCCCAGCATGCCTCACCAGCCAGCAATTTTACTGAGCACGGTCCCTGACAGTGCTTCTCCCTCCATCCATCCTGGGACACAGAACGTACTGAGCCCCTCTGGCCTGCCGCGCTGTCGATCAGGCAGTTACACCATTGGCCCCTTTTCCTCTTTCCAAAGTGCTGCGCACATCTATAGCCAGAAACTGTCTCGTCCCTCTTCAGCAAAGGCAGGTGAGTGAGAGAATGAAAGGCACTCCACAATGTCAGCTTCTCCCCAGCCCCAGTTAAAAAAGAATGCCATCTCTTCCCTTTGCCTTTTCTTTTGAAAGGTAAAGGGACACAGGGTGCATAGTTCTGATGTGACTAAGGAAGAGTCTTGCATTTGGTCCAGTGGCACTCATTCACTGATAAGAAATGAAATAACTTCTTTTAGGTGCTGGGGATTAAGAAATGAGTAAGACAAGGCTTCTATTTACTGGGAGCTTACAGCGTAGTCAAGAGATAATTGTGATATTTGTCTTTTTACTGTTGAGTTGTAAGTGTTCTTTATATATTCTGGGTACAAGTCCCTTGCCAGATACATGATTTAGAAGTATTTTCTCTCATTCTGTTGAGTATGTTTTTTCTAAGAATTTTATAGTTTAGGTCTTTTATCCATTTTGATGTAATTTTTGTATATGGTGTGGCATAAAGGTCTTAACATCTCTTTTTTTGCATGCGGTTGTTCAGTTGTCCTAGCACCTTTTGTTGAAAGGCTATTATTTTCCTGTTGAATTGTCTTGGCACTCTTGTCAAAAATCATTTAATCTTAAATGTAAGGGTTTACTCCTGGAGTCTCAGTTCTGTTCCACTGATCTGTATATCTGCTCTTATGCGAGTACCACATTGTCTTCATTACTATAGCATTGTAGTAAGTTTTGAAATCACCAAGGGTGATTCTTCTATCTTTGTTCTTCTTTTTCATATTGTTTAGGCTATTCTGGATCCCTTGCATTTTCGTATGAACTTTAGGATCAGCTTGTCAATTTTTGCAAAAATAGGGAGATGGGATTTTGATAGGGATTGTGTTGAATTTGTAGATTAGTGAGTATCTTAACATTGGTCAGATTTTTAAACACCTGAGTAATATCCACGTTAAGGTGAGTTACAGTTAAGCTATGTTTTATAAATAGCCAATCTATATGTCATAATCATTGTCTGATTTCAAATGAAATGGATATTGTAATGTGGAGCTTGAATCAGAGATATGAAAGGGTCTACTTTAATAAGTCATCATATGAATATGTACGTATATGTGTATTAGTGCTAACTCTGAGTGATTATTCTTATGATTTAATCTTCTAAAATCAATAATAATTATGTTCTGGTTTAAATTTTTTCTCCCATGTGAGAGAAATTCAGTAAGGTCAGTGTCTCCAGTACCTTGTTGTTGTCATCAAAACTTCTTTTTTAAACCTTCCTTTTTTTCATACCTTCTGCAGAGGAGGATAAGGAATGGAAGAAGCTAATCAGTTCAAAAATATTTCCTAATTTCCATTGTGATTTCTTTCTTGACCCATGGATTGTTTATAAGTATATTGTTTAATCTTCACATAGTTGGCATTCTCTATTTTTTGTGATTGCTTTTTAGCTTATTTCCACTGTGGTCAAAGAACATACTCTGAATGGCTTAAACAGTAGTAGATAACAATATATAGTTGACAACAATATGCTTGACAACAATAATATCCTATAAGTGATTGGAGTCAAATTTTTCTATGGTGATTGAATAGTTTGGGGATGAGATTAAGATGTTATTTTGAATTTAGACTTTTTCAAGATAAATATACAGTATCAAATCTCAAAGGTCACCACTGAAAAAATTAAAATATGGAAATTTAGACATGTGGGAAGAAGAAAAATGGATTGGATCGGGGGAAACACCCACAAACATAGAAGCACACAAGCGCGACGCTTAGAAAATGCAAGAAATGGAAACTTAAAAGATGGTAAACCAAGTCCTAATATCTCAAGAATCAAATAAATATAAATGGGCTGAACTTGTTAGAAGAGTGTCAGATTGAATTTTTTAAAAATCTAACTGTATGTTGTATACCAACAAAAGGCACATGTAAAGATAAGGACGTGGAATGGTTGAAAGTAAAAGGATGAAGAAAGAAATACCATGTAAATACCAACCAGAATAAAGGTGGTGCTAATATATGCTAACTTAATTTAGTATATATTAGCTTATATTAGGCTTTAAGAGAGAAAATTTTCTTAACAGATACAGAGAGAAATTACATAAAACAAAGTTTAGTTCAGCAGAAAGATAAAACAGTTCTAAGTGCAGCTAACAAAATAACCTCCAAATAAATAAAACAAAAATTGATACAACTAATGAGGAATCTACAAATCCACTGTCTTAGTGGGAGATTTCCACATATTTCTGTCCATTATTAGTAGATACACAGATTTTGTAAATCAGCAAAGATAAAGAGAATTTGAACAAGATGATAACTTTATCTATTGCTCATTCATAATACTCTGTACCCAATAATTAGAGAAAACACCTCCTCAAGCACACATGATACATTTATAATAAACAGTCATGTCCTACATCGTAAGACAACAGATTTCAAAGAATTGGTATCATACAGCCACATTCTCTGTCCACACTGCAATTAAATTGAATGTCGACAGCAATGATACATAACAAATCCTTATGTATTTCAAAATTTAAAAGAATTCAGAGAAGAGATCATATGGAAATAAATGTAAAACTATTAGAATTGAAAGACAGTGATAAAACTTCATGTTCAGATGTGTGGAGAGCAATGAAAAACAGTATTTGGAGGGAAATTTACTGCCTTAAATACTTATATTTGAAAAGAAGAAAGGCTAAAAATTAATGTGCTAAATATCTGATTTCAGATGTTATAAAAACAGCAATATTATATATCTAAATAAAGGAGAAAGAGAGATAAGAGTAAAGATAAAAATCTAAGACAAGAGTAAAAATTACAGAATTCAAAAATACAGTAGAGAAAATATCAGAGCCAAAAGTTCTTTGAAAAGCCTAAGAAGGTGGACAAACCTCTGGTGAGACCGATCAGGAAAAGAGAGAAGATATGGATAAATAATATAAGGAATGAAAAGCAGACAGAAAATACAAATGTAGCATAGGTGACAAAAATATTAGAATACTGTTAACCACTTTATTCCAATATAATTGAAAACCTATGCAAAGTGGATAACGCCTACAAAAGTAAGTAAAATTGGTTCAAGAAGATGAAGAGGGACTTCCCTGGTGGTCCAGTGGTTAAAGCTCCGTGTTCCCAGTGCAGGGGGTCCGGGTTCGATCCCTGGTCAGGGAACTAGATCCCGCATGCATGCCACAACTAAGATCCCGCATGCCGCACCTAAAAAGATCCCGCACACGGCAACGATGATCCCGCGTGCCCCAACTAAGACCTGGCTCAGCCAAATAAATAAATAAATAAATATTTTTTTTAAAAAAAGAAAAAAAATTATTAAAAAGAAAAAAAGAAGATGAAGAAAGTCTGAATGGTCCTGTAACTATTAAAATAAGTTATACAGTAGTTTAAAAATCTCACAAAGAAAACTTGAGGCCCAGATGGTTTTATAGATAAGTTTTGACAATCTTTCAAGGGAAAAATAATTCCAATCTTAAACTCTTCTAGAGCATGGAAAAAGAGACAACAGTAATAACTCTGTGCGGCTAGTTTAATCTTGATAACAAAACCAATTAAGGACAGTATTAGGGAAATTGTAGATCAGCTTCATTTATGAACACCAATGCAAAAATTCTAATCAAAATGTGAGCCAGCCACATCTAGCAACATATGAGAGAGATTAGATCCCATGAATAAGTTTATCCAAGGAATACAGAAGGGGTTTAACAGTAGAAAATCTATAAATGTCATTTGTCACATCAGCAGATTAAAGGAGAAAAACTGTATTTATCCTCTTAGTAGATGCAGAAAAAGAATTTGGTAAAATTCTGTACTCGTTCATGATAATAGCATACTAGGAAGAGAAGGAAACCCTCTTTATCAAAAAAGGGTGTCTGCCAAAATCTCACAAGAGATATCAGTGTAAATGGGGAAATTTCGAAAGCATTCCTTCTAAGGTTAAGAGCAAGAAGAGGATGCCCACTGACATTTCTTCTATTCAGTGTTTTACTGGAGGTCAAGAGCCAGTATAATAAAACAAGAAAAAGAAATTAAAAGCATAAGGATCAAAAGGGAGGAAATAAAATTTATTTATTTGCAGATAATATGTTATCTACATAGAAAACTGAAAATAAGCTACAGATACACTTGTGGCATTAAGTACATTCACATTGTTGTACAACCACATCACCAAGAGAACAACATGCATAAAAATGATAAGCTATCTAGGGATAAATTTAGGAAAGACTTTTATAAGGAAATTTGATAAGACTTTGTTTAGAGACAGAGAAAACCTAAATAAATGAATAAATAGAATGTGCATGGATAGGAAGACTTAATATCATAAATGTTTCAGTTCTCATCAAATTGATCTCTGGATTCAATACAGGTTCCAACCAAAATCTCAAGTTTTGTTGTTGTACTTGACAAGCCAATTCTAAAATGATAATGGATAGGCAAAAGACCAAGGATAGTGAGAACTCACTGAAGAAGAAAAAAGGGTGGAGGAGTATCTTATTAAGAATATAAAGATATGATCATTAAGAAAATATAGTATCTGAAAAGGTACAAAGTGACCAGTGGAGCAGAATAGAAAGTTGGAAGCAATCATACAGATAGATGAAAGTTTTTTTAAATTTTTTTTTTTTTTTTTTTTATAGCTACTTTTATTTTTATTTATTTATTTATTTTTGGCTGTGCTGGGTCTTCGGTTCGTGCGAGGGCTTTCTCCAGTTGCGGCAAGCGGGGGCCACTCTTCATCGCGGTGCGCGGGCCTTTCACTATCGCGGCCCCTCTCGTTGCGGGACACAGGCTCCAGATGCGCAGGCTCAGTAGTTGTGGCTCACGGGCCCAGCTGCTCCGTGGCATGTGGGATCTTCCCAGACCAGGGCTCGAACCCGTGTCCCCTGCATTAGCAGGCAGATTCCCAACCACTGCGCCACCAGGGAAGCCCTGAAAGTTTGATATATGACAGATGGCATTGCAGATAGTGGAAAACGATGCATTTCTCAATAAATGATGCTGGGATAATTGGTTATCCATACAGGAAGAAAAGTGAAATTAGATCTCTGCCTCATACTATCCGTATAATCACTTTCAGGTGCAAAACTTTAAACTTCTAGAATAGAATAAGGGAGACCATCTTTAACACCTTATTGTAGGAAACAAAAGTAAAAATATAAGCAAGATTCCTTCAGTAAGAAAAAGACAACCCAATAGTGGTGTCAGAAAAGAGGTAACATGTGCTCAATATCATTATTAATCAGATGAATATAAATGAAGACTGCAGTGAGATTTTACACCCTCTTAAAAGAGGGAAGAATTAAGATACTTGACAGTACTAAGTGTTGGAGAGGATGTGGATCAGCAGGAGTGCTTATATTTTGTGGTAGTGTATCACATACATTTGAAAATTCACATAAATTTGAAAATTCACATAAATTTGAAAATTCACATGAATTTGAAAATTGTTACCACATACATTTGAAAATTCACATAAATTTGAAAATTCACATAAATTTGAAAATTGTTGTTATCACATACATTTGAAAATTCACACACTCTGTGACTCAACTCCTAGCCGTATACACAACAGAAGTTCTTCCACATGTGCACCAGGACATGTATGCAAGAGTGTTCACAACTGCACTGTTTATAATAGCGATAAGCTTGAAATAGCCAAAACAGCCATTAATGAGGGAATAGAAAAATAAGTTGTAATGTATTTCCAAAATGGAATACCAAGCAGTGGATAAAGTTAATCAATTTCAGCTATACTTAGAAAGGATAAATCTCGGAAGTATGGTATTGAGTAACAAAAGCAAGTCCCAGGAAATTACTACAATAGATACCATTTTTATAGAGCTCAAAAACAAACAAAATTAACTGTATTTTGTTTAAGTATGCATACACAAACACACGCAGAAACAAAGAATAAAACTATATTTTAAAAAAAAGAAGGGGGTGAATGATAAGGGAAGATTAAGGATGAGGAGGAACACATGGGTTGATAATGTGACTCTTGAGTAGTCAGTTCATTATAATATGTTTTATAACTTCTACATCAATTGTAAATAGTATTTGGTATGTGTCAAATAACATAATAAACATGAAAAAATATAGATTTTTTAAAAGTAGTGTCACCAAATTGTATATACAGAATGATCGTGGTTATATAAGCATTAATAAGACAGAAAGGAAACACATTAAAGTATTTCCACTTTTCTGCATTTTTAATATTTTTTCAATGGGTTGTGTGACTTTTATCATAGAAAAAATATTAACCTTGATTTTATATTAAATAATTTCATTGTGCCAGTATTTCAGTGCTCGGAAATAATAGAATTCTGTGATATTATAGTTGAAAGAAGAAAATTGAAATCTGAAAGGAAAATCAATTGAAATTTTATAATATAGCATTATTGCTGTTTTTCCAAATATACTCAGTTTTGCTTTAATCCTTCTTTCCTTTTTGAGCTCTGTAAGAAGGATTGTGGATGATTTGACAGTGTGTGCTGTAAACTACTGACAAGTACAGTCACATAACAAGGAAATCAAGAATTATAATGAGTTTCAAGGCTACACATTTTTTATTCATTAATTCTAGGATCAATTATTCCCCACTACATATGATGAAAATTATTTTTTTGTGAAGGATTCATAGTATGCAAAAACACAGTAATAAATGCATGTAACAATTTGGTGGTAGGAAGAGTTTCTAGAGTATGGTAAGGATTGATTTTTACTTTTGTGAGCATCTGAGGATAGTTTACTGCTCCTTATGTTGTCAGAGATCCCTAGGAGTCAGTAAAGTATCTGTTGGCTGAGATTTTGCTGTCATCATCCTAAGTTTTTCAGGGCTTTTTTCCTAAGGGGATGAAAACTTTTCTTTTTTAGCAGGTTCATGCCGTCCAAACAAGCAGCATTCAGGAGTAGCCAAAACACAGAAGGAGGGAGAAGATGGCTCCTCATACAGCAGACAGTACGACCCAAGTACAGTTACGGCTGAACTTCAGCGGCTAGCTGAGAAGCAGGCAGCAAGGCAGTATTCTCCATCCCCTCACGTCAGTCTCCTCACCCAGCAGGTATGGATAGGTTGGGGTGTCAGAGAGTTCTTTGGATCAGAGGATAGGATTAACTACAGGGTACTCTGTCCTTCCCTGTCTTTACTAATGCCCATATGCTGATGCTTGTTGAATGAATATTAGTTGGTTTCAAGCTAAAGAATAAAAGCATTCCTTCAGCGTTAAAGAAAGGGTTTCTGTCACAGGTATTGCAAACTTAAGTGTGCTGCTAGCTATGATGTACTTACTTCATGGATAAATAGACTTGAGTGTTCAGCTGTAAATGCACTTTTAAAGGATCTTTAAAAATAACTTATTTCTCTGGTAAAATTTTCCAGTGAGTTCTAGTCTTATAAATCTTTTTACCAGAATGCCATAACATTACCTTTTACTTTTTTTTTTTTTTTTTTTAACTTTACTGCCTTTCATCTCATGATGTCAGGACCTTTTCTGGGCACTGATTAATGAATTATTTCAATACACCCTCATCCAACACATATCATTCTCACCATTTTACAGATGGGGGAAACTGAGGCTGAAATGAGTGATGTAGTCAAGGTCATCCGGCAAGCTTGATGGATACCAGGATTTTGACTTTGTTGTATATATACTGACAAGCTTACAACACAGTGAAGTTAGATGAAACTTTTAAGAACTTTGGGATTCTTTTTGCCCTTCTTGATGATTATCCCCATGGTATTTAACTGGAAGTAGAAGCCATGTTTTTTTCCCTTTCCTTAATGCAAACGGCATCAAAGTCCTCCAAAGGAATTATTCTGATTGAACTCCACAGTTATATTTCGCTATATCTTCGTGGTGTCATGTCCCTTAATTGGTGGCAACTCTCTAGTGATAATCGAGTCTAGGAAAAAGTGAAGCTGTGGATGACTTCAAGTGCATGTTAAAAGTAGGCAACATACTGCTCCCTGGTGGTGCCCTACTTTTCTGTGTAAAATTCTGGACCACAATTCAAAGTAAGCCTTAGCTTTACTTCAACCTCATCCCAGAGTGTGAAGTTGTAATTAATTTTCTTTTTCAAATCCCTGATAGTTTGAAGGGAGTAGATAAGGAAGCCTAATGTGAATTAGGAAGTGAAGAATCTTATACGGGCAGTGTTGAGACTTGAAGGGAGTTAATAGTTAGATTTTAGTGACAGAATGATGGGAAAAGGAAATGGAATATCATGGCCATGGTAGAATGGGAAGGAATTGTGAAATGTGAAGTGGCTATGAGGAAGGGAGAGGGCCAGTGATCTGCTACACTTTTTTCAGTGGGTCACTGACTAGAGTATATGTTCCAATTTTTAACGAGCAGCTAGAAGCACCAAGGCATTAAGAAATTTTCTTTGCAATTATAGTAAAAAACATAGCCAATGTTAAGTGTTTACGTATTTTCACCTCCTATCATTTGGTAGACAGCAAAGCTTGCCAAAATGAAAGGATCCTGATCCTTTGGGAATCCAAGGTGATTGTATCCTTATTGGAAAGTCACTCCCCTTCAGTCTATCTCATCTAAGAAGAATTTCAGTGCCAGTGAATTAAAATTCCATCAGACTTCTCTTCATAGGGATCTGAACTCGCCATTAGATGTCAGTCTTAACTTTTAGAGCCTTGGTAATAAATAGGGTGGTTAATCCTTGGTGCAATACTGAAGGAGGGACTGTAGTATGTAATAAGCAGGGTGCAGTAGTGGGAAAAGGGCTGGATTAGCCATGTAAAGAAAGACCTGCTTTCTTCTACCACTTACTAGCTGTGTGATCTTGGGCAATTCACTCAACTTCTGTTAACCTCAGGGTCTCTATTTGTTGATGAGGAAAATACAACAGGGTCATGAGGATAGTATGCAAAAAGCTTTCTGTAAAGTCTGAATGCCATATATTGATACTTGGAAAAGATTGCTATTTCAACCGTAAAAGGCTTTTAATAATAAATGGTTTCTAATTTGATTTGAAATCAGTTTTTGGATAAAATATTGTGTTACCAAAATGAATGTTGCTATTGAAAAGCTCAAGTATGTGTTATTTGTGTTATTTCCCCTTGGAGAAAGTAGTTCCTTAATTTGGAATTTGGGAAATTCTTCTATTGTTCTTTTTCTGGTAAATAATAACGTGTTATAATGGCTTAATAAGGGCCCTGGGACATCTGTTTACTGGCCATTTCCTTTTACTCCTAGCCGTGTTTGAAAGAAAGTGCCTTGGTTCCTTACTCACTGAGGCAAGTGATAAGGTGTCTGTAGTCCTGGTGAGAGGCAGGCACCCAGACAGAACGTGCTGAAAGCTCTGCTCTCCTCTCTGGACTCGGAGTGTGAAACCTTCGCCTCAGCTCCACCACAAATAGCTCTGTGTCCAGTAGTCACTTGAGACTTAAGAGGTTAAGTCCTCTTACCTGTGATTATTTCCTTATTTTCAATTCCTATTTTGCGTTTGTGTTTTCTTTTTTTTCATATATCCAATAGGGTTAATGAAGATTTTCTTTCCCCCTTCCCTTTTTTTGGTAGGATATATTTATTCATTCTGTTGTTTTATTGTTTGTTAATTGGTTATCTTCTTGTTTTATCTTTGCTAACTTCCTTCCTTCTGTTTTCCCTAGCTTTATTTTGTTATTTCCTCCCAATTTCTTGAGTTGGGTACTTCATTTATTTTCACTCATGTCTTGTTTTTTATTATATTTAAAGCTATGGATTTTCCTCTGAGTATTGCTTTCATTATATGCCATAAACCCTGATATATCTTTACATTGCTTTTCTGGGCAAGGTGTTAAGAGACCTTCCACTAAATAAGATATGCTGATTTTAAATTATTTGTGCTATTTTGGAAGATGAGTATAAAAAAACTGAAATTTGGGACTTCCATGGAGATCCAGCAGTTGGGACTCTGCGCTTCCACCACAGGGGGTGTGGGTTTGATCCCTGGTCGCAGGGAACTAAGATCCCGCATGCCACACAGCGTGGCCAAAAAAAAAAAGAAATTTGAGGGAATTTCTGAAAAATCACTTTATTTTGTCTATGATTTCAACTACTTGCTCATTAAAGCTTTTAGTGGCATTCTCCGTAGAACTTTTTATTCAAATGTATTCTTTTAATTCGTTCATTCAAAAACATTTTATTACACTCTTGAGAGTGTTCCAGGCCTTGGTACTAAGCCACGGGATGATATAAGACATAGATCTCCGCGTGAAATAACTCACAATCTGGTAAGGGTGACAGCCACATAAACACATGATAGTACTAGCATGGCATCTGCAGAGATGTTTCTAGGGAATAACAAAACCGCCAAAGGGTATCTAACCCAGCCTGTGGGTGGGAGTGGGAAGGCCGAAGCAGCCTTCTTGAAGAGATTACACCTACACTGAATCTTAAGGGTAGGCTGGTGGGTGGCAGAAGAAGGGTAGGGCAGGCTCCAAAATAAGCTAGCATGTGTGTATGTGGGGAAACAGAAAGCTGGTGGTTAGTGGTGTTGAAGGATAGGGAGCAGCTGGGATGGAAGCTGGAGGAGAAGACAAGGGCTGATTCAAGGAGAGCTTTGAAGGCCCTGTGAAGGAACTCACTCTTTATCTCATAGATGACCAGGAGGCACAGAGACAAATGGGCCTTGCCTTTTAGCTGCATCACTTAGGTAGCTGGGAGGAGGATGGATTGCAGGATGAAGCAATGCCATCCCCTTTTCCTCCCTGCTCACTGTTGAAGATGCTGAGGAACAAGGAATTAGCCAAAAGAAAAGAAGCAAAGTACTCTGACAACCCCAAAATTTGATAATAAAGCTTTGAGTTACCCTGAATTTCCATTAGAGGCTAGATTCTTATGAATTTGTATGGCTAAAAACAGAACCTCATTTATCTTGCAATTACTTTTACTCTTTCAGCTATGATTTAACTTTATTTATAGACTAGAACATATGAGAATATTGAAATTCCCTGCCACACGAAGTGGCCACCGTGGCCACTTTGGAAGTGTTTGCATATGCTGGAAATACAGAGACACGTGTTCTTAACATATGATTATTCAACAAATACCTAACAAATCTGAGCAGAGAGCAGGTCAAATTTAGTTCTTTCCCTTGGCACGTGAGAAGCTGGTTATCTCTAGGGGCTGGAATCCTTTGGAAATCATACATCCCTGAAAGCAGGGTTTTCTAGAAGCGTCTTTCTCTTGTGGGGGAGAGTGCTGTGGTAGCTGAGGTGGGCTGACGTAGAGGTTGAGTGTGAGGTCTCACTATCTTTGCCTCATCCAGTGCCGGGAGAGGTGTGCTTTACAACTGTAGCCCTCTGCACGCACAGAAGTAGCCCTTTGTGGTCACTGCTGTCAGCGAACAGGAGAATGTGGCGAAGTAACCCAGCTCTGCGGTGAGGAGAGGGAGAGGAGAGGGAGCGCTGGCCTGTCTGTGCGGGCCAGTGTGAGATTGCAGGACCCAGCTATCGTTAGGAGCAGCGCCAGCTCTTCCAGCCTGGGAGTTTAATCAAAGGAATAACAGCAGACCACCCAGGCGAGGGCTCCGATGCTTGCGAATGTGCTGTGTCAGGCTCTGTTCCCTGGCCAGCCGGTGCCCGGGATGTGGCCAGGCCTCCTGGAAATGTGCTGACAGATACATAGGAGGGAGGAGATGCTTTTTGCTTCTCACATTTTTCATGTAGAGGGCGAGTGGGAAAGAAAACCATTCAATTTCTTTCCACTTTTGCCCCTTACCCTGATACTTTTCTACCTAGTCCTAGAGGAGGGCATATGCTGAGGTAGAGAATGTTTGCTTACACTGCTTACTCATTCACTCTCACTCATTCCTATACAAAGGAATTCTTTTATCATTTCTTCTGCTTCAGCGGTTACCACTGTGATCATGCTCATTTCGTCAGGGTCCACAGTGGACCTGAGTCAATCTCAGTTTCAGAAATATCAATTTGAAGTTGAAACTGGCAGAGAGGAAGCTAAATTTTTTGAAATGGTTACAGTTCTCTAGGATTGGAACCAGTGGCCCCCAGTTTATCACAAGCTTGGGCATTTGGCACTGGAAACTCTCTTCCTGCCTCCTCAGTGTATCTGGACACATTTGAACTACTGTACATTTGTGTTCTGATTTTGTAGTTTTTTCCCCAAGTCTAGCTTCTTTGGTTCTGTATTTTTCTGGGTAGAAAAATTGTACTTCTTTGTATTATATACATTACTTTTTCCCCTGTCTAGAAACAGAAAAGGGTAAATAGAAAAAGCAGAAGCTCTTGAGTCATCGAGACCTTGGACAAGTTATTTAACTTCCCTGTGCCTTGATTTTCTTCTCTGTCAAGTGGGGTAATTTTAGCATCAAGATGAATTCTCCTGCATCTCTGTGCCTCCCTGCTCCAGGTTCTAGCTCTGATTGATCCTATCTAATTCCCTAGCTCTTCTATGTCTTTTGAGGCTTTAAACCCCCAGTTTTCCTTAGGTCCTTGGCCTATTGATGGTCTGTTATTCTAAAATACCCTTTCTTTTCTCTTACTGTATCGACCAACTCTCTCTCCAAGTCACTGATGACCTTGGAATTGCCAACTTCAGTCACCTATTTTTAATCCTTACTCTCTTTTTTAGCACATGACACTATTATTGACTGCCTCCTACCTGAAAACTTCCCTTAGCTTCTCCAGCCTTCAGTAAGTCCTCTGAGAGCTCATCCTCTACTTCCCCCCTGAAAAACTAGATACCATTTTCAACATTTTTAAAAAACCACTGGTATATAGACCTGAAATATAGAAACTGACAACAGCAGAGTCTCTCTGATTGAAGAAGGGGGTTGATGCCTGGGCATCTGCTTCTCGCTGCTCTTCACAGGTATCTTCCAACATGCCTCTGGATTCCAGAGCTCAACCGAACTTCTTTCCTCTCTATAGTCTCCCCTGGGGTAAATTTTCTCTTCCCATAGCTTCATCTAGTGTTGTTCTGCAGATTTCCCCCAAATATGCATCTTTAGTTTGAACCTGTTTGCTGAATGTCATGTCCAAATTTCCAACTGCCTGCTAGACATTTCCATCTGACTGTATTACAAGGATCCAAAATATTCAACATATTTTAAATATGCTTTGAAAATATTCAAAAAATATTCAACATATCTAAAACCTATTTGTTCTTCTTCCCTTTTCCCCTCTATATTAGTGACACTGCAGTTCTCCTAGGGAGTTAGGTATGGAGCCTTTGATTTCTCATCATTTCTCTTTGCTTCCTCATTCTCTCTACGTCCAGGCAGTTGCCAGTTCTTATTGATTCTGACTCTATAATGCCTCTGATATATATCTTCTCTGTTTCACTTTCACATCTACTGTCCTGCTTAAGGACTTAATTATCTCTTGACTGGACAGCTACAGTTACCTCCTAAGTGGTCTCCTGGCCATTCTCCTCTGTTCACCCTAGTCTTTGCTCTAAAGGAAGCTTTCTAAATCACAAGTCTGATAATGATACTCCTCTGCTCAGGAATCTCGAAGGGGCTTCCTGTTATCTTCAAGGTGAAGCCCCAGCTATTGAATATTATTCAAAGCCTTTGTGTGGAATCTGGCTCCAGGCTATTTCTCCAGCCTCTCTCCTTCCCATCACATGTGTTTTTGTGCAGCTCACCCAGAATTTCTCTTAGTCTCCATGCTTAGTTTGAGCTATCTTCTCATGGGAAATGTTCCCCAGTCACCATATCTAACTGTTTGCATTTGTCCAGGCTCAACAAAGGTGCCACTTCACTTGTACACATGCCATTTTACTCGCCATACAGCTGTCTGTGTCTGTCCAGATAGCTGTCTCCTTTAATGGACAGTGAGCTCTTTGGAGGCAGTGTCCTTTGCTGCCTCAGAACCTGACTCACGGGTAGTACTCAGTAAATGTGCTGATTCTACGGGACTGTAAGGTACTTGATTAAAGGTGGGGAGGTGACCATGTCCATTTTTTCACCAGTTTTTTCCAGCCTGGTATATAGTGTGTGTTCAACACACATTTTTTAAAATAAATAAGTGAAAGAAGAACCCCCTGCTGCCCTAGCCAGAAGTCATCTTTCAATTGTCTATGTCCCTTTGGCCCTTCATTAGTCACTCTCTATAATAAATCTGTTATTGTTATTTTGTGTCTCTTCTTTCCTGTTGAGTTATAAACTATGTGATGGCTGTTCTCTCTAACCCATCACCCAGCACAGCAACCTTGCACTTGGTAGGCACTTATCACATGCTTGCTGAATTGAAAAGAATTTCTCTTCTGTGTTATGTTGGTTTTTATATTCTTTTTAAAAACTATTCCTCTTCCATTTTTTTTTGCTGACAATACTGCACCTGCCCTTCATGATAAAGCAGCTGACATTAGTTGAATGTCTGCTTTGTACTGGGCACTGTGCTAAATACTTTGTATGCATTATCTCTTTAACCTTATGATGTAGATACTTAATTTTTTTTTACAGGTGAAGAAAATAGCTGAAAGGATAAGTGACTCTGCTAAGGTCACATAAATGGCAAGTAACCGCACCAGGACTCAAACCCAAGTCTCTTTGACTTCACACTCTTTCCATCAGTGTTTTTCTGTCTCTTCCTGTTTGAAACAGGACTCTCACCTCTCATCAGACTACAATGATGGAGCTTAACACTGCTGTAGAGTTGTAGCCTAGCCAGCAGATTTTTTTTTTTTAATTTTTATTTATTTATTTATTTATGGCTGCGTTGGGTCTTCGTTTCTGTGCGAGGGCTTTCTCTCTAGTTGCGGCAAGCGGGGGCCACTCTTCATCGCGGTGCGCGGGCCTCTCACTATCATGGCCACTCTTGTTGCGGAGCACAGGCTCCAGACGCGCAGGCCCAGTAGTTGTGGCTCACGGGCCCAGTTGCTCCGCGGCATGTGGAATCTTCCCAGACCAGGGCTCGAACCCGTGTCCCCTGCATTGGCAGGCAGAGTCTCAACCACTGCGCCACCAGGGAAGCCCACCAGCAGATTATTTTGTAGTGAAGTCAACTTCAACACTGTGCAGCCTTCTTAATCCCCAGGGATGCAGTGGGAATGGATCTATTTATCGTAGTGGTGGCAGCCCCTATCGACTCAAAAACTGAATGTATAAATTGGAAGCGCTAGAAAGGGATGTGGTCATCTTGTAAGGTTTGCCAAGAATATCTTTGGCAATTCTTGATCTGGCACTCTTTGTAGATTTTGGAACACCAGGTGTCTATATGTGTATGTATATTATGTAAATGACAACGTTCAAGAGAGCGGGAAGGTACGACAAGAGAACTTACTGCTAATGTAGCAGAACTACAGACATTCCTTGCTTTTCCTAACCCCTTTAAAAATGTGATTAATGTTATAACTCCTATCTCCCGGTGATTGGAGTGTAAATTTCTTGAGGTTCATTTTATCGGTATCCAAGAATTTATAAAGGAGTTGAAGCTGCCTTAAAACATGTTGGTTGTTGTGACTATTGATTTAATACCTGCTCAGGAAGTGCCCTTGGAAGAATGGTTAAAAAGTAGCTGTTTAAGGATGATTCTTTTCATGTTCTTGATTGAATATATTCTCTAATATTTATCCAGTGATGAAAATCATGTAATAAGTACAGATCTGGCACTTTGGGTTTTCATTTTCTTTTTTCTTGAGTGAAACAGGTCGTGGTCCACTGGTGTTTTTTATTCAAGGATTGCCTTTTGTTCCAGCAACACATGGTAAAAACAAGTCAGGCAGGACTAGCCACTGCATTTCCCTATTCCAAATCATTCAGGGCCCCATGGTCAGGGGAATGAAAGTTCCACGACAGTCTCAGTTGATCCCATCATATTCTGATGAGCCTTCATATATGAATGACACAGGGAACGTTGTTCTCAAGATGATATTGGTGTAGTTCTGAGTACAGTATGAATACAGATTTAGAAAAATTTATCTTCACATCAGTGATATGAAGTTATTTTTAACCTTTTTTGGAGTCAGAGATCCCTTTGAGAATTGAATGAAGGCTATAATTTTTCTCCTGAAAAAAATATGCACCCACACTTAGAGATGTGCATTAATTTCAGAGGGTTCATAGACACTCCCTCCCCCTCCAGCTTGACTCCCTCTTGATGCCCTATGGGCCCATGGTCTCCAAGTTAAGAACTTCTGAAAACTTTTAGGTAGCATATGGTCGTTAATATCAGTAATTTGGCCAAAAATGATCGCTCCAAATTTGTGATTATCTTTGCTTGACACCTTCTTTGTATATTTCAGTGATACCCCCTTCTAGGCCATAATCTCCATGAAGGCAAGGATTTTTGGAATTTAAAAAAATTGTTCTCAATTCTCAAAAGAATGCCACAGAGTGTCTGATAAATATTTGTTGGATTAATGAAATAATCTTGTGAAACCCCATCTCTCGACCTCGTCAGACAAGATTTATTTAAGATTTTTATGGACCATGCTATAATGAGGAGAGTGAGCTATGCCAAGATTGTTAGCTGCACTGGAAATGCTATGCCACTGATTTGCTCACGTGTTAAGCTGTTACTGAGTCTTTAATGTTGAATTTCCATCTCCATTTTGATAAATAAGATACATGAAATTTGCAAACTGCCTTAGTGAACCTGAGGTTCCCTAAGCGAATCTCAAAAAGGGTGTTAGCCCTTTGCAGTTTCAGTGCCAAGAAGAAACAGATATAGTATATTCATTGTGTAGACAAGGAACAAAATCTGTATGTCTAAGCTATTATTTCACTCATTTGAGAACTTTGCCCAAAACTTCAAGACCAGGCAGAAGTCATCTCTAAAATTATGCAGGGCCATATAGCAAGAACAACACTTATCACTCAGTCTAGTCACTGATTATTTCATTTCCCCTTATTCCAAAGCAGTCCTTCCCTTGTGGTATTTGTAAAAAGAGGTAATTTGGGACCTTTAAGTTCCTTGCTAACCTTCCAGTGACATGAATCACTTCTCTACTCACTGGTGAAACTAGCTACTAGCTGGAGATTGAGGGGTGTGTGTGTGTGTGTGTGTGTGTGTGTGTGTGTGTGTGTGTGTGTGTGTCTTTGGGACTAGATGAGACCCACTTCATTTATATAAATGCTTTTGTGCCTACTGGGTAAACTCTAGGGGTACAACGGAATAAGATACAGTTCCTATCCTAAAGGAGCATGTAATTTGTGGGGTAAGGTAGGTAAATAAACCTGTAATTATAATACAGTGCAAAACATGGCATGAAGCTTTTCAACTCTACCATTATGTTCTTGAAGCAGTGTAATGGCAAGGATCCTTTACAGCTGTGGGAGCTCTTTTGTGAAAAATAAATCTAACATTGGGAAGTAAAGCACAAGGTGGTAGCAACAAGATTTTAGGATACCGCTGTGCTAAAGTGGTGTTAAAGACCTTCCTAGGGCTAATGATGAAACACCAGTTAAGCCTCTGATTTTTCAGTTTCCAGGTTGGGAATAATTCCTGGCCCTCCTGGCATAGCTGTAACTATATTTGCTGCTTGTGTTTTCCCAAGCAGCAATGATAACACCTTGGTACTGTGTTAAGAAAGGTAAAAGTCATGTGAAAATCCGTAAGCCCCAGTCAGAGAAGGGTTTTTGCCACTACATTTGTAGACATGCCGTATCTGTAGAAATGCAGAATCCTGTGTTCTGCTGTGAGTGGAGAGTATCTTGTCCTTGAGGGACTGATAGCACACGCATACACAGAGGTAGATGCTGGTTAATGTTGCTCTGGCGGAGGACTCGGTATCGCAGTGGATACCGGCATCTTATTTTTTTCATTAACCCGTGTTGTCTTTTCAGATATCCACTAAAACCTCACCATCCTTAAATGTCAGTTTGTTTGGTTTTGTTGTTCCATGGTGGATCTAGAAGTTACTGCACATGTGGTCGTTAAACACTGATTGAGAGAGAACGGTGGCCGGAATCCAGATTCTGTAGCCACTAACTTGAGGGTCAGGAGAAGATGCCCAAAGAGGATTCTCCAGGACAAAGCTTCTCTTAATTACTATAAGATTTTTGGCCCCAAACTCCCGAGTGGAATTCCTGGCTTTGAGGACGTGGGCTAGATGATCCAATGTCTTCTCTTGCTGCCAGGCCTCAAGCCTAGACCGAAGACATCTAGTCAGCCTCCTGGGCACTTCCCCCCCCCCCAGGCCCACCCACCAGTCTTGATCCTCAAACCGTTTTACTGTTGAAGGGAGGCATGGAAAGATAAATCTAAGGAAAGGTGCATTTTCCCATGAGGCCCTAGAATAAAGCTGGCCTCAGATGCCCACTCTTTGGCCTTCCCTTCTTAAATGGCAGGCAGTGCCATCTTGCCTTGCCAGCCGCTTGGGAAGATGTAATACAAAAGAGGGCTGATCCAAAAAGAAAACATGAAGAATGAACACATGAACTTGAGAGCTTTTATCATCATACTACAAACGCAGTTCTCCAGTTCGAAGGCCCAGCACTCTTCTTCAGCCTCGGGGGAAATGAGGAGAGACCATCAAGAGTGTGTCCTGCGTCCCAGCCTTATTATCTCTCACCTGACTGTGGTGACTCTCAGCTAGATTTCTCTGCTTCCACCACAGTGCTGACATAGCACTACATAGCTTACTGCCGTCTCCTAGATGAAGAGCAGAATGAGTGGCATTCAAGGACCTCACCAAGGTCTGTTCCTGTTTTGCATTACTCTGAGTGTTAGCCAAATTAGAGTGCTTTCTGTTTCTCCGACATTCTTCCTGCTTATCCGGCTCTGCATTTTTACTCTGTCTTTTCTTTTCCCCTAGGAGCCACTACCATTCCACCAGCCCCATACCAGTCCTACTACCTATCCTTTTAGGCCCGGTTCAATTGCCTTCTTTGAATTTCCTTAACACTTTTATTATGGCAATTATCATATTCTGGAGGCCTTTAATATTGCTATTTGTCTAGGTGTCTGTCTCACTAGATAACCAATTCCTTCATGGCTTAGGGTCAAAGGCCGCATTTTAGTACCCATTCTCTTAGGACTTTACCCAAGGCTTTGCCCATGATCAGCGATACAGTAAATATTTATTGAATTATCTTTGAGTTCTGGACTTCATTCGAGCATTCAGGACCGTAGCATTTCTAGAGTGTGCTCCAGTAGAGCAAAAGTGATTTAGTTAGGCCTGGCCCTGGATCCTCTTTGGATACCAAAAGGTTATGTATCTGGGTGGGTGGTGGGTATATTCTGGGAAGCCATCAGGGCAATACTATCATATTTTAATTATAACACTGGCAGCAGCGCTACTTTTAGCAAACAGCAGTAACAAGCAGTAACACTTGGGCGGGCCAGCCACCGGAAATTGGCCTCCCCCTCTGTGTTTCTTCTACCCCCTTTTTCAATCCATCACCTGTATTTATTCCCGCTGTAATTTAAACACCTGTCTAGATGGAATGCGTGCAATGTGTCCCTACCCCACACATTCAGATGTTTGCTCACCTGCCTTATTCGGAAGGTTGGCTCTAAAATAAACAGAGTTTGGGTACTAAAAGAAAAAATGCACTGAGGTCACCGTGGCAGTGGACATGAGGAAGGGAATGGGAGTGGAACCTCTGGAGAAGCCGCTCCAGGAGAGTGGGAGCAGAAGAGAAAGAGGAGGAGGAGGAGAGCAAGGGGTGAAACATCTCCCAGCAGGCCCTAAGGCTTAGGCCGTGATACAAGCCGGTGACTAGGTTTTCCCACAGACCCTCATTCATTTAGCTAACCAGCTAGAGAAAGGCAGGGGTGGAAGAATATTTAACAAGCTGGTTGTTATGAGGCTTAAATGTCTTGGTTTATTATTTTTTTAATAGATCTTTATTGGACTATACTTCACAATACTGTTAGTTTCTGTTGCACAACAAAGCGAATCAGCCATATGCATACACATGTCCCCACATCCCCTTCCTCTTGAGCCTCCCTCCCATCCTCCCTATCCCACCCATCTAGGTCATCGCAAAGCACCGAGCCAATCTCCCTGTGCTATGCTGCTGCTTCCCACCAGCCAACTATTTTACATTAGGTAGTGTATGTAGGTCCATGCTACTCTCCCTTCACCCCAGCTTCGCCCTCCCACCCCGTGTCCTCAAGTCCATTTTTTATGTCTGTCTCTTTATTCCTGCCTTGCAACTAGGTTCATCAGTACCATTTTTTTTTTCTTTTAGATTCCATATATACATGTTAGCAATGGCCATTATCAAAAAATCTAGAAACAGTAAATGCTGGAAAGGGTGTGGTGAAAAGGGAACCCTCCTGCACTGTTGGTGGGAATGTAAATTGATACAACCACTATGGAGAACAGTATGGAGGTTCCTTAAAAAACTAAAAATAGAACTACCATATGACCCATCAATTCCACTACTGGGCACATACCCTGAGAAAACCATAATTCAAAAAGAGACGTGTACCACAATGTTCATTGCAGCACTATTTACAATAGCCAGGACATGGAAGCAACCTAAATGCCCACTGACGAATGGATAAAGATGTGGCACATATATACAATGGAATATTACTCAGCCATAAAAGGAAACGAAATTGAGTTATTTGTAGTGAGGTGGATGGACCTAGAGTCTGTCATACAGAGAGTGAAGTAAGTCAGAAAGAGAATGTCTTGGTTTATTTTTAATGACCACTATTTCTCATGGCAGCATAATGAGTAGACTTGAAATTTTAGAAGCTTGTTCTAAACTGTTTTATCCACTTTTGCATCCTTGGCATATTTAACAATTATTCATATTAATGTTTGAACATCCAAATCACAATGAGAAATAGTAAAACCTCAAAGTTCTTGATAGAATTATTATCTCTACTCCTTCCTGTTGGTTGTTTTAATATCTTGTTCCTCACTCTGTTCGGGCATTTCTTTTTTTTTTTTTTTTTTTTTTTTTTAAATTTTATAACTACTTTATTTATTTATTTATTTATTTTTTGGCTGTGTTGGGTCTTCGGTTCGTGCGAGGGCTTTCTCCAGTTGCGGCAAGCGGGGGCCACTCTTCATCGCGGTGCGGGGACCGCTCTTCATCGCGGTGCGCGGGCCTTTCACTATCGCGGCCCCTCCCGTTGCGGGGCACAGGCTCCAGACGCGCAGGCTCAGTAGTTGTGGCTCACGGGCCCAGCTACTCCGTGGCATGTGGGATCTTCCCAGACCAGGGCTCGAACCCGTGTCCCCTGCATTAGCAGGCAGATTCTCAACCACTGCGCCACCAGGGAAGCCCTGTTCGGGCATTTCTGCTGGTTTTTGGAAGATCCCCTGAGCTTTATGGAGGAGAAGCATTGAAAGGGTTTTCTTTCCTGTTCTTTCCTTTCCTTTCCTACCATCCCCTGTAGCAAGTGCTTCTCATACTTTAAGATGCATATGAATTACCTGTGGCTCTTGTCAGATGCAGACTTCTGTTCACTGGGTCTGAGGCTGGATTGAGTCTGCATTTTTAACAAGCTCCCAGGTAAGTGCAGATGCTGCTGGTCCAGGCAGAATAGTAAGTTCAGGTTCAAAGGTATGAGGAGGCCATGGGAGTGACACAGTGGTTAAAACTACAAGATCGGGAGGTTTTGTATCAGGCAGGACAGGAATTGAAACTAGGGGCTGACACAATTATTTGTTCTTGAGCAAGATTTTTAGCTCTTAAACTCAGTTTCCCCATCTATAAATGAGGGCAGTAATTGTACCTAACAGATCTGTCTTGAAGATTGAGTTAATTGCTTAGAACAGTGCCTGGCAAAAACAAAGTATTCATTAAATTTAGCCATCATTAGTGCTAATATGACTTTGTTGTTATTATTACTGTTATTGTAGTGGAACCTGAAAGATTTCATATTTGCTAAAAAATTAATTATGGCAGAACATTTTAGAGGTCCAAACATAGACTTATAAAATTCTTTTTTTTTTTAATTAATTAATTAAGTTATTTGTGGCTGTGTTGGGTCTTCGTTTCTGTGCGAGGGCTTTCTCTAGTTGTGGCAAGAGGGGGGCCGCTCTTCATCGTGGTGCGCGGGCTTCTCACTATCGGCGGCCTCTCTTGCTGCGGAGCACAGGCTCCAGACGCGCAGGCTCAGTAATTGTGGCTCACGGGCCTAGTTGCTCCGCGGCATGTGGGATCTTCCCAGACCAGGGCTCGAACCCGTGTCCCCTGCATTGGCAGACAGATTCTCAACCACTGCGCCACCAGGGAAGCCCTATAAAATTCTTATAGGCAACATAAAGATGTTGATATCCGTTATCAGTAAGGCATGTTCTTCAACTCAATAATTAAAATGAGTTTTAGTTAAGTATCCCATCTTCCAGACCCCTTTGTGACCAATGGCATAAATTCATGAGTCGGCCAGCCTAGATTTAGTAGCATAGTCTCTGATTGTTATCCCAGAGAAGCCAACTGGCCCAGTGGCGACACCCTCTACCTTAATAGCCTAATACTCCTAACTAAAACGATGAGCCTCTGTTTTGGGACTGGCGTTGTGTCTTTATGTGCTGTGAGCCTGTCTTTTTAAAAAAATTCTTCAGCGGTGAAATGTTAACCATTGTTGCAAATCAGGTATAAATAAATGCCATTTTCCATTTTCTCTTCATCTGTTCAAAGCTGGTTTTATTATGTTATCTGGAGAAATGTAGGTGGACAGAGAAGCAGAGGCAGCCTGTTGACAGGAATAGGCATCATCCTTCTGTCCTGTTAAGGAAGAAACCTCCAGGTGTGAACTCTAACTGGCTTGTAGAGTGTCTTAAGATCTGTCCAGTGCTGGGAGATTAGCCCTGCCCTTTGGTCTTTCCTAGTCAAGACAAGGTGCTGCTGGGGCCAGAATTGATGCTCTGGTCCATTTTAGTTCAGTGACTTCTTCTGCCTATTCTAGAAAAAACTGAGAAGCTGAAAGGAAGGACCAGAGGCATTCTTAATTCATTTAATCTAGAGGTGATTTGCTTAGACTGAACTTTAGCCAGGCATAAATCTGTACCCATAAGATTCAACCAGATCTGGTCGAGGCTCTAGAGCTCTGCTGTCCTATAAGGTGGCCACTACCTTCATGTGGCTTTTAAAAGTTAAGTTAAATAAAGTCTAAAACCCAGTTCCTCAGTCACAGTCACATTGCAAGTGCATAATAGTCACCTGTGGCTAGTGGCTACTGTATTGGACAGTGCAGATTATAGAACATTTCCATCACAATTGTTAATGGATGATGGATTCCATCCATTTCTATTGGGTAGTGCTGCTCTAGAACAAGGATTGAAAATAGTTGTCTCCCCTGTCAGTTCTGATTGTTTGGTGACGGCTGTCTGGAGGACTGTGTAAAGAAGACTCTGAGGCCACATCTAAGTGAGCCCCAAATTGTTTGATTATTCATTAGCAATGTATGTCCTAGGAAGACAGAGCTGGGTGGAATGGAGGTAGTTCTGGGCTAGGCACTGAGTGTCTTCTAGACAAAACCACAGAAGTAAGAGTAGAATATTTTAGAGGGTCTGGTTGTTATTATTTAATAGAGATAGGTTACTTTTTTTTTTAATTTAATTTTTATTTTTGGCCGCGCTGGGTCTTTGTTGCTGCGTTCAGGCTTTTCTCTCTTTGCAAGGCACGGGCTCTAGGTGCACTGGCTTAAGTAGTTGCGGCACACGGGCCCTAGAGGGCAGGCTCAGTAGTTGTGGTTCACAGGTTTAGTTGCTCCACAGCATGTGGGAGCTTCCTGGACCAGGGATAGAACCCATGTCCCCTGCATTGGCAGGCGAATTTTTAACCACTGTGCCACCAGGCAAGTCCCGGTTACTTTTTTTTTTTTTTTAAGTTAAAACATTTTATTTTGCTCCTACTCTATGGGAGGCACTATGGTTTTTATATAATAAATGTTCCTATTGTGGCATCCCAGTTAGAAAATTTTGTACATAAGAGTACTGTTGATTTCAGCACGTGAGTGCATATGTGAATCTCTGGATTAGTTATCTGCTGCTCAAAAAGTGCACTATGGGGCTTCCCTGGTGGCGCAGTGGTTGAGAATCTGCCTGCCAACGCAGGGGACACGGGTTTGAGCCCTGGTCTGGGAGGATCCCACGTGCCACGGAGCGGCTGGGCCCGTGAGCCACAATTGCTGAGCCTGCGCGTCTGGAGCCTGTGCTCCGCAGCAAGAGAGGCCGCGATGGTGAGGGGCCCGCGCACCGCGATGAAGAGTGGCCCCCGCTTGCCGCAACTAGAGAAAGCCCTCGTGCAGAACGGGGACCCAACACAGCCATAAATAAATAAATAAATACTTTAAAATAATAATAATAATAATACTTCTTTAAAAAAATAAAAAATTAAAATAAATTAAAAAAAAAAAAAGTGCACTATGAAAGGTAGAAGATCTGTGTAAACATGCCTGGCATCTGGCAACTGAACTTGGTAACATAAAGTCTAGCAAAACTTTATTATTCAAATGTATAATGTATTACTTAAAAGAACTACTTTTCATAATCCCCTGAGATGCATTATCTAAAAGGATGATAAAGGTGATAGTAAGCTGCCATTTCCCAGGCATATGTCATGTGAGGGGCACTTAGTGCTGTGGCCGATAATACATATGATCACTGTATTTCCAGAGAGACTTAATTTATCCCCCCACCCCCCCATACCCGCTTTCCCCCTTCGTGTCCATACATTTCTTCTCTACATCTGTGTCTCTATTTCTGCCTTGCAAACTGGTTCAGCTGTACCATTTTTCTAGATTCCACATATGTGCGTTAATATTCGATATTTGTTTTTCTCTTTCTGACTTCCTTCGCTCTGTATGACAGTCTCTGGGTCCATCCACGTATCCACAAATGACCCAACTTCGTTCCTTCTTATGGCTGAGTAATATTCCATTGTATATATGTACCACATCTTCTTTATCCATTCGTCTGTTGATGGACATTTAGGTTGCCTCCATGACCTGGCTTTTGTAATTAGTGCTGCAATGAACATTGGGATGCATGTGTCATTCTGAAGTATGGTTTTCTCTGGGTATATGCCCAGTAGTGGGATTGCTGGGTCATACGGTAATTCTATTTTTAGTTTTTTAAGGAACCTCTATACTGTTCTCCATAGTGGCTGTATCAATTTACATTTCCACCAACAGTGTGGGAGGATTCGCTTTTCTCCACACCCTCTCTAGCATTTCTTGTTTGTAGATTTTCTGATGATGCACATTCTAACTGGTGTGAGGTGATACCTCATTGTAGTTTTGATTTGCATTTCTCTAATAATTAGTGACATTGAGCAGCTTTTCATGTGCCTCTTGGCCATCTGTATGTCTTCCTTGGAGAAATATCTATTAAGGTCTTCTGCCCATTTTTGATTGGGGTGTTTGTTTTTTTAATATTGAGCTGCATGAGCTGTTTATACTTTTTGGAGATTAATCCTTTGTCCATTGATTCATTTGCAAATATTTTCTCCCATTCTGAGGGTTGTCTTTTTGTCTTGTTTATGGTTTCCTTTGCTGTGCAAAAGCTTTTAAGTTTCATTAGGTCCCATTTCTTTATTTTTGTTTTTATTTTCATTACTCTAGGAGGTGGGTCAAAAAAGATCTTGCTGAGATTTATGTCAAAGAGTGTTCTTCCTGTGTTTTCTCCTAAGAGTTTCATAGTGTCCAGTCTTACATTTAGATCTTTAATCCATTTTGAGTTTATTTTTGTGTTTGGTGTTAGGGAGTGTCCTAATTTCATACTTTTACATGTAGCTGTCCAGTTTTCCCAGCACCACTTATTGAAGAGACTGTCTTTTCTCCATTGTATATCCTTGCCTCCTTTGTCATAGATTAGTTGACCATAGGTGCGTAGGTTTATCTCTGGGCTTTCTATCTTGTTCCATTGATCTATATTTCTGTTTTTGTGCCAGTAGCATATTGTCTTGATTACTGTAGCTTTGTTGTATAGTCTGAAGTCAGGGAGTCTGATTCCTCCATCTCCATTTTTTTCCCTCAAGATTGCTTTGGCTATTCGGGGTCTTTTGTGTCTCTGTACAAAATTTCAGATTTTTTGTTCTAGTTCTGTAAAAAATGCCATTGGTAATTTGATAGGGATTTCATTGAATCTGTTGATTGCTTTGTGTAGTATAGTCATTTTCACAATATTGCTTCTTCCAATCCAAGAACATGGTAGATCTCTCCATCTTTTTGTGTCATCTTTGATTTCTTTCATCAGTGTCTTATAGTTTTCTGAGTACAGGTCTTTTACTTTCTTTGGTAGGTTTATTCCTAGGTATTTTATTCTTTTTGTTGCAATGGTGAATGGGATTGTTTCCATAATTTCTCTTTCTGATCTTTGTGTTGTTGTTAGTGTATAGGAATGCAAGAGATTTCTATGCATTAATTTTGTATCATGCAACTTTACCAAATTCATTGATTATCTCTAGTAGTTTTCTCGTGGCATCTTAGGATTCTCTATGTATATTATCATGTCATCTACAAACAGTGACAGTTTTACTTCTTCTTTTCCAATTTCTATTCCTTTTATTTCTTTTTCTTCTCTGATTGCCGTGGCTAGGACTTCCAAAACTATGTCGAATAAGAGTGGCGAGAGTGGCCATCCTTGTCTTGTTGCTGATCTTAGAGGAAATGCTTTCAGTTTTCCACCATTGAGAAAGATGTTTGCTGTGGGTTTGTCATATATGGCCTTTATTATGTTGAGGTAGGTTCCCTCTATGCCCGCTTTCTGGAGAGTTGTTATCATAAATGGATGTTGAATTTTGTCAAAAGCTTTTTCTGCATCTATTGAGATGATCATATGGTTTTTATTCTTCAGTTTGTTAATGTGGTGTATCACACTGATTGATTTGCGGATATTGAAGAATCCTTGCATCCCTGGAATAAATCCCACTTGATCATGGTCCTTTTAATGATCCTTTTAATGTATTGTTGGATTCTGTTTGCTGATATTTTGTTGAGGATTTTTGCATCTATATTCATCATTGATATTGGTCTGCAGTTTTCTTTTTTTGTAGTGTCTTTGTCTGGTGTTGGTATCAGGGTGATGGTAGCCTCGTAGAATGAGTTTGGGAGTGTTCCTTCCTCTGCAATTTTTTGGAAGAGTTTGAGAAAGATGAGTGTTATCTCTTCTCTAAATGTTTGATAGAATTCACCTGTGAAGCCATCTGGTTCTGGACTTTTGTTTGTTGGAAGATTTTTAATCACAGTTTCAATTTCATTACTTGTGATTGGTCTGTTCATATTTTCTATTTCTTCCTGGTTCAGTCTTGGAAGGTTATACCTTTCTAAGAATTTGTCCATTTCTTCCAGGTTGTCCATTTTATTAGCATAGAGTTGCTTGTAGTAGTCTCTTATGATGCTTTGTGTTTCTGCGGTGTCTGTTGTAACTTCTCCTTTTTCATTTCTAATTTTATTGATTTGAGTCCTCTCCCTCTTTTTCTTTTTTTTTTTTTAACATCTTTATTGGAGTATAATTTCCCTCTTTTCCTTGATGAGTCTGGCTAAAGGTTTATCCTTCTTGTTTATCATCTCAAAGAACCAGCTTTTAGTTTTATTGGTCTTTGCTATTGTTTTCTTTGTTTCTATTTCATTTATTTCTGCTCTGATCTTTATGATTTCTTTCCTTCTACTACCTTTGGTTTTTGTTTGTTCTTTCTCTAGTTCCTTTAGGTGTAAGGTTGGATTGTTTATTTGAGATTTTTCTTGTTCCGTAAGGTAGAATTGTATTGCTATAAACTTCCCTCTTAGAACTGCTTTTGCTGCATCTCATAGGTTTTGGATGGTTGTGTTTTCATTGTCATTTGTCTCTAGGTATTTTTTGATTTCCTCTTTGATTTCTTCAGTGATCTCTTGGTTATTTAGTAACGTATTGTTTAGCCTCCCTGTGTTTGTGTTTTTTACGTTTTTTTCCCTGTAATTGATTTCTAATCTCATAGTGTTGTGGTTGGACAAGTTGATGGATATGATTTCAATTTTCTTAAATTTACTGAGGCTTGATTTGTGACCCAAGATGTGATCTCTCCTGGAGAATGTTCATGTGCACTTGAGGAGAAAGTGTAATCTGCTGTTTTTGGATGGAATGTCCTGTAAATATCAGTTAAATCTATCTTGTCTATTGTGTCATTTAAAGCTTGTGTTTCCTTATTAATCTTCTGTCTGGATGATCTGTCCATTGGTGTAAGTGAGGTGTTAAAGTCCCCCACTATTATTGTGTTACTGTTGGTTTCCTCTTTTATAGCTGTTAGCATTTGCCTTATATATTGAGGTGCTCCTATGTTGGGTGCATATATATTTATAATTGTTATATCTTCTTCTTGGATTGATCCCTTGATCATTACGTAGTGTCCGTCCTTGCCTCTTATAACATTCTTTATTTTCAAGTCTGTTTTATCTGATATGAGTATTGCTTCTCTAGCTTTCTTTTGATTTCCATTTGCATGGAATATCTTTTTCCATCCCCTCATTTGCAGTCTGTATGTGTCCCTAGGTCTGAAGTGGGTCTCTTGTAGACAGCATATATATTGGTCTTGTTTTTGTATCCATTCAGCAAGCCTGTGTCTTTTGGCTGGAGCATTTAATCCATTCACATTTAAGGTAATTATCAATATATGTGTTCCTATGACCATTTTCTTAATTGTTTTGGGTTTGTTTTTGTAGGTCCTTTTCTTCTCTTGTGTTTCCCACTTAGAGAAGTTCCTTTAGCATTTGTTGTAGAGCTGGTTTGGTGGTGCTGAATACTCTTAGGTTTTGCTTGTCTGTGAAGCTTTTGATTTCTCCATCGGATCTGAATGAGATCCTTGCCGGGTAGAGTAATCTTGGTTGTAGGTTCTTCTCTTTCGTCACTTTAAATATATCGTGCCACTCCCTTCTGGCTTGTAGAGTTTCTGCGAGAAATCAGCTGTTAACCTGATGGGAGTTCCCTTGTATGTTATTTGTCATTTTTCCCTTGTTGCTTTTAATAATTTTTCTGTGTCTTTAACTTTTGTCAGTTTGATTACTGTGTGTCTCCCGTATTTCTCCTTGGGTTTATCCTGCCTGGGACTCTCTCTGCTTGCTTCCTGGACTTGGATGGCTATTTCCTTTCCCATGTTAGGGAACTTTTCTTTTTTTTAAAAAAATTTTTTATTTACTTATTTTTTTTTTGGCTGCTTTGGGTCTTCACTGCTGCGTGCAGGCTTTCTCTAGTTGTGGCAAATGGGGGCTACTCTTCGTTGTGGTGCACGGGCTTCTTATTGCAGGGCTTCTCTTATTGCGGAGTACGGGCTCTAGGCACACGGACTTCGGTAGTTGTGGCACTTAGGCTCAGTAGTTGTGGCTCGTGGGCTCTAGAGCGCAGGCTCAGTAGTTGTGGTGCATGGGCTTAGTTGCTCCCCAGCATGTGGGATCTTCCTGGACCAGGGCCGAACCCGTGTCCCCTTCATTGGCAGGCAGATTCTTAACCACTGCACCACCAGGGAAGCCTTAGGGGAGTTTTCGACTATAATCTTCTCAGATATTTTCTCGGGTCCTTTCTCTCTCTCTCTTCTCCTTCTGGAACCCCTATAATGCGAATGTTGGTGCGTTTAATGTTGTCCCAGAGGTCCTTAGGCTGTCTTCATTTCTTTTCACTCTTTCTTTTTTAATTCTGTTCCACGGCAGTGTATTCCATCATTCTGTCTTCCAGGTCACTTATCCATTCCTCTGCCTCAGTTATTCTGCTATTGATTTCTTCTTGTGTATTTTTCATTTCAGTTATTGTATTGTTCATCTCTGTTTGTTTGTTCTTTAATTCTTCTAGGTCTTTGTGTAGCATTTCTTGAAGCTTCTCGATCTTTACCTCCATTCTTTTTCCGAGATTCTGGATCATCTTCACTATCATTATTCTAAATCCTTTTTCTGGAAGATTGCCTATCTCCACTTCATTTAGTTGTTTTACTGAGGTTTTATCTTGTTCCTTCATCTGGTACATAGTCCTCTGCTTTTGCATTTTGTCAATCTTTCTATGAATGTGGTTTTCATTCCACAGGCTGCAGGATTGTAGTTCTTGCTTCTGTTGTCTGCCCTCTGGTGGATAAGGCTATCTACCAGTTTTTTGTTTTTTTTTTTTAAAGCAGGAATCCTTTGGAAGGAAAAATGAAAAGCTTTAAAAGTTTTCTTATTCCTTACATAGTCTCATATTTAAGCAGTGGTCATTTTTGCTATTTTTCTCGAAATAAATTAAGGATGCTTTGCTTTTGTGTAGAAGGAAATCATAATGACTACCAATTCTTGGTTTATCCATGAAATGCATAATGGATGTTACATGAAAAAACAAAATTCACCAAGAGTCCAAAATTAGTTTTATGTTCATGCCATCTTTTACTATATCTGCTAAGAAACAAAACTGATTGAGGATATCATTTTTTTTAATAAATTTATTTATTTTATTTATTTATATTTGGCTGTGTTGAGTCTTTGTTGCTGTGTGCGGGCTTTCTCTAGTTGCAGCGAGCGGGGGTTACTCTTTGTTGCAGTGTGCGCTCTTCTCATTGCAGTGGCTTCTCTTGTTGCGGAGCACAGGCTCTAGGCACACAGGCTTCAGTAGTTGTGGTGTGTGAGCTTAGTAGTTGTGGCTCTTGGGCTCTAGAGCGCAGGCTCAGTAGTTGTGGCACATGGGCTTAGTTGCTCCGTGGCATGTGTTATCTTCCCAGACCAGGGCTCGAACCCATGTCCGCTGCATTGGCAGATGGATTCTTAACCACTGAGCCACCAGGGAAGCCCCTAAGGATGGTTTTGTTTTGGTTTTTTTGTTGCTCTACTTTTTTAATATCCTCTGGTGAAGGGTAACAAGTGGGAAATAAAATTTAAGGAAAAGTAGAAAATGCTGGAATAGTTAGGTATAATCAATCGCTGTATAGTCGCTGTTTTCCAAATTTGAGGTCTGTATCTGATTATATTTTCAGAAATCTCTAATAATCAAGGGTAACTAGGACAGTTTCCCTACTAGTTTCAAAACTAGAAAATGGATTTTAAAACAAGAGTACCAGTTCTGCAACTGTTATGTGACCGTGAACAAATTACTTACCATAACTTCTCTGACCCTTTGTTTCTCCATATCTGGAAAGGGAGCACTGGGGGAATTCCCTGGCAGTCCAGTGGTTAGGACTCTGACCTCTCACTGCTGACGGCCCAGGGTTGATCCCTGGTCGGGGAACTAAAATCCCACAAGGGAGTATCACAGTATCTACCTCCGTGAGTAATGGATAAGGAGGGAGATACATTGATAAAACCTCACTTCACTTATAAGTGCCTGACACTTCCACCGTAAGAACTCAAACGTTAAGCCATATTATTTGGAAAAAGTATTCCACATGCATTTGGAGGAGAACATTCTCTGTTCTAATCTTGGCCCTGCCACCTAGTAGGTGTGTTACTTTTGTCTAATTGTTTACCCTCTCTAGACTTTAGTTGCCTCTTCTGTAAAATGGGGGTAATAATAGAATCTCCTTCAAAGGCTTGCTCAGGGTTAAGTGAGATAATACACGTCAAGATAATGCAAAGACATCTAAGCCCATGGCACATGGTGAGCATTCAGTAAGTGTTCGTGATTATGATGAAAATTATGATGTTTCAGTTAAGGGCAGCCTGGACAAAAGAGAGAAGATGTACCAAATCTGATATCTCTTCTCCTTCCCATTCACTAATCTCCAGCTATACTGTTTATACTAAACATGGTAAAGTATGTACCTTTTGTTTATTTTACTGCTGTTCCACTATAAATTATTAATAAGCCTCTTTTATGAGGTTTTTGTCGCAACTGACTGAGGCAGTAATTGGAGAATCTGTTAGTTATCATAAAGACCTTTCCACTTCGTAGCATCTTTATAAGCTCCAAGCTCATGTCTAATTTGAAAAGCCTAATATTTAGCGCCAGGGGTCAGGGCAGGAAGGAGAAGGGCTCAGTATGGGATGAGGGTGAGTTCAGTCCTACAGGGGATCCGTTTGATCGTCTGAGAACCTGGCCTTTGTTGCCACTAGGTAGGGTGCAAGAAGGACAAGGCTCTTCAGAGGCACTGGGGGCCAGAGAACACTGCCCTAATCTGCCACACTGTCTTCCCCACCCTTTCATCAGCGTGGTCTTTCTCCTCCCCTGGTAGTGGCAGAAGGGGGTCAGAATTGACAAGCCAAGGTTGGCTCCTGAGGCTTCTGCTGAATCTGGGGCCACACTGGAGGGTGCAGCCTGAGTGTTCTGGCCCCCGGCCTCCACAGACACCAGAGATCACTCCCGACTTAGAGAAAGTGGCTTTCGTCACAAGAAAAATATTTGGGTCCTTTGGTGTGAAGACACAGTCCTGGGCTGTTGTCACTGAATTCTGTAACTAGGAATGAAGCACTATACTGTTACTAAAAATGACTTATTTTCTTTCAGAATTATCAGATTTTTTAAAAATCCAGAATTCTTCTATTTGTAAATGTCAAAATTGTTAGCTTCCTGGGACGCTTCATAGGAGGACACTTTTCTTGGAATTCAGATCTCCTCACTTCACTATTCCTTAGTGTCTCCTACTCAGCACCCTGCATTCAGCTTTGAGTACACCCCCTCTTTTCAGCATCCCCTGTACATCTCATTTGAAATGCTTCTTGAACCATCCTTTCTTTTCTGATTCCACTCTTTCCAGCCAGGTTTTAAATTTATCACCTCGCACCTGTATTTTTCATAAAAACTTACATTTTTTTCTTTTGGATTATAAAAGTAATACATGCGCTTTAGAGTGTGTGTCTGTGTATGTGTGCATTTAAGGAAATTGCTTCTGCTCTCTGTACAGTTTCATATTGCGATTTTGTTTTTTAACTTGAGATATCAGCATGTTACTATATCGCTAAGTATTCTCCAAAAAAATTCTAATGGATACATAATATTCCCTTATATGTTTAGAGCAAAATTTATTTATCATATTTATTTAACATAATTTATTTAAATACTCTCAGCCATTTAGATCTTTCCTTTTTCAGTATTAAAATCAATGCTTGTTTTCAATTTCTGTTCACAGCATAGTGTAGTGAGTAAGAACATGGGATTTGGAGTTTCAAAGACTATGGTTCAGATCCTGGTTCTGCCATTTATTCCTAGGCCTCAGTTTCCTTTTTTGTAAAGTGGGGATTATAATAGTACTTGCCAATAGCATTATGACAGTTTGAATGAGATGCATGTAATATACTCGTTTTATACTCGTTTATACAGAGCTTGGCACATTGTAAGTGCTGCTAAATAGTAACTGCTATTATAATACTCACCTCATTAATGATCTACAGTTGTTTTTTTAACGTAGTTCCTATAAGTTAGAGTGTAGCATCAAAGTGTACAAATACTTTGATACTTTTAATAATATATTGCCAAATTTATTTGTAGAAAGATTGTACCAATTAATAGTCTCATAAATAGTGTAATACATATCTAATGTCACCCTTTGCCATGGTTAGGTACTATATTTTTGGTTATTATTTATGTCAGTGTAACACACGAAAGTGTTATCTTGTAATTTACATTTCTTTGATTGACAGTGGAAATGACTAGTTTTAATTGTTTAATTGGCTAATTATATTCCATTTTTGTAAATTGTTTATTGAAGTTGGTGCCCATTTTTCCATTGCCTGTGCATCTTTTTTCTAAATCAGTGAGTTCTTTATATAGTAATTATTATTATTTAGTATTATTACTAAATAAATAATAATAAATATTATTATTAAATATTATAAATTATTGTTTATTATTTATTAATAATTATTATTATTTAAACTAAAATTTATCGAGCATTTAGAACTTTCATATGACACAAGGGTCAGAAAGGCTAAGTAGTTTGCCTAATTCTTAGAACCTTGTGTGACACAGAGTAAATACTCAGTAAGTACTTGCTGTTTTTGTTACTAATCTTTGTATTTCACAGCACCTCACATAGTATGGTGTTTTGCACATAGTAGGAGCAGAATAAATACTCGTTAACTTATATTGACACTAGCCACCCTCACCTGTGCTCTTGGATGTGCACAGAAGCCAGGCTTTACTGAGTGCCTTTATGGCAACCACTGTTTAAGCTCAGGTGGGTCAGCATCTCCTGGACTCTACATGATTTTCCCCGTTATGATTTTAATGATACTTTTCTAAAACTCTGTAAAATCATGTTATTTCCCTCACTTCATTTCTAGGTAACAAACCTGAATTTGGCAAGTGGCGTCATAAACAGAAGCAGTGCTTCAACTCCCCACACACTTCGGCCTGTCATCAGTCCTAGTGGCCCAACATGGTCAATTCAGTCAGACCCCCAAGCTCCTGAGAGCCACTCCGCCCCTCCTGGAAGCAGGTATGTGAAGGGCCATGGAGCCGGCATTTGGGCCACACAGGGGCAGCCTGAATCCTAAGCAAGTCATTCTCACTTTGAGTTCCCTGCACAGGCACCAGCAAGACAAGTGCCTCTCCCCACGTGTCCTAATCCTCTGGTGCTTGAATATAGGGCCTCATTTCACTTGTAAGACAGTTTGTGGGCAAATCAAATGAAAAGGAAATTTCTGATACAGTTCAGCAAGTTCACTTCCGGGTGAAAGAGCAAGAATTTATACTATGCTTAATCCTTGCTCACAGTCAACATTTTTGTGTATTGACTTTTGACATTTTCTCCTTGTCTCCTAATTCTTTTTTTATATCTTGTATTACATTGTGTTTCACTAACTTTAGACTCTTTTCTTTTGAAGCACGTATTTTATATGTTTTTATGTAGGTTATCTAATTGAACTCATAAAGCCTCCCTGGACAATGTTCATTTGGAAAGTGGGAAGGAAATTCCCTTTATGTAGTTGAGCAAAGTGGCAGAGGATAGATCCAAATAGATTCTGGCCATAAAGTCAGCAACTTCTGATTTAAAAAGAAACCACTGTATTGAATTCTAGTCTCAATCTGTATTTCAAGTCCCCCTGTGTAAAAAACGTAAGGAGAAACAGATTCCCAGTACATCTTGCTTTAGTGGCTATTAAATATGGGTTTAATTGCATCTGTCCCTGAGTCAGATGAGCTAGAATGGAATGTGACTGTTACAATGAAGTATTCCAACCAGCTGAGATATTGTTCCCTCCAAATAAAGACACTCTGCCACAGGTGTCCCACCAACTCCCTACCCCAGGCCAGCACATCAGCCTCTGCCAACCAGCCACCTCTTTGGATGCTGCCCTGCCCTGAGGTTGGAGGAGCGACTGAAGGCTTGGGCATGGAGGAAATACCTAATTGTTGTTCAAGTATCTGTTGGTGTTAGAATGATTACTTAAGGAACTAATTTGGGAAGCAGAGACTCTGCCCAGGAAGCAAGATAAACATAAGCACATTACATCATGCTCTGGTACGGTGTCTTTCATACCAGTGATCATTGTGGTCAAGGGTGAAAAGCATCATCTCAATTCAGAATTATGAAGAGTTGAAGACCAAGAGGCAGGACTTTTGAAGACAGGACATCCTTCCACACTATTCTTTTCATAGGAGAAGTCTGTCCTTTGGTGATTTATGATTCCGGAGTAACCGCATTCCTAAAACATAAGTCGTAAAAAAGAAATTCTGTTTATACCACAGAGCTTTATTTTCCATATAAAATATTTCCAAATATTCCATTTTCATTTTACAGTCAGAGCCTTGTTTCTATGGAAAACACTTTCTCTGCAATCTTGGATATATTGTCTATATGACAAGGCTGCAACCGTTTTCCATACGTTAAGCAAAATGTCAAGACTATACATTTTGGAAAAACAGTTTTAGCTTTTTTTTTTTTTTGGCTGCACCACAGGGCATGCGGGATGAGATCCCCAACCAGGGATCAAACCCATGCCCCCTGCAGTGGAAGCTTGGATTCTTAACCACTGGACCACCAGGGAAGTCCTGAGTTTTAGCATTTTTCATACCTGTATTTGGAATAAAAATTATGGCTGGGTTTCGAACCTTCTCTTGGTGATACCTGTTAATGCCGAGACACAGAAAGATGAAGGGATCCATCAAGGTCAGAGGCAGCACCTAGGGTGCAGTGCTGTGAGTGACCTTCTCCCAGCCAGACTGTGTCATGGGCTGTGGTAGAATGGCACATGATACGATCGACTTCAGAACCACTGGCACCAGGAAGTAGCCCCTGCAGAGCCCCCTGGTCTTTCCCTTTGGGGGTTAGTTGTACCCATAACAGCCATCTCTTCACCTACTCTTCAAGCTCGAGGGTCAGTTCTCAGGCCCCATTCTAGTCCAGGGTAGCCCTGGAAAATCTTCCTCTGCCCCGCCGACCGCGCAACCTCTGGTTGCCATGACAACCTGCAAGCTCAGCTCGGGAGTTCCAGTTCCATGTGGAATTCCCAGAGATACCCACCCTAAAGAGCCTTAAATGAATTCTCAGAGGTCCTTTCAGAACTGGCTATGACATGGGCCCCAGCCAGACCTCCCTCAGGCATTCGCTCTGTCCCATGCCCCAGTTTCTTTATTTACCTGGTAAGTCACTGTTTTGTGGATATTTATTTAGTCTCTTGTTGTTCCTTCCTTAGTAGTAAGGGTGACTAAGTTTAATGAATAAGGGATTAGTAGCTTAGAGATGTGAGTTTTATTACTGATTTTTACACTAAGTGACCCTAAACTATTCATTTAATCTTTTTATTGGATAAGCATACTTATGTATAAACTGGCCTGTTTTGGGAGCTTTTAGGTTGTCCTTAAAGCACTTTGATCTCCCTGGAAGTGGGTGCTAAGTAAATAAAAGGTCCTCTTACTTGTACATCTACAAAAGCATCAGTGGATTCCAGTGCTGATAAACTCTCATAATTCACTCAACCAGGGGCTGCCCTGTAAACAGTAAAAAGATGTAAAGAGAATCCAATGCTGGCTGTACTTTTCATCTGCATCTTGGAGGATTCAGTGACTTGGTAGCCACAGGAATGAAAACTGGTGACTCACAAGAACTCAGCAAATAGTGTTATTTTTCATTTCCCTGTGGCGTTGCTATTGTTCTCAATTTTATGGATCACACAAGTTTTCACCAGACAACCTTGTTCTTCCCCCGCTGTTTTGAAACCACCCCAAATGTAGCCCAGGGCTGTCGTCTCCCATTGGGTCAGTGTGAGCTCAGCCCAGCTCCTCAAATCCCTCGGTTCCTTTGGTCTGTCTGGAGTCCCTGTTGGAGCTTTGTTGTGGGAGAGGAAGGCAGAGAGCCCACGCCTTGCCCAGACAGTCTGAGGCCTGGCCGTGGAGCTTGCAGTTCCCTAGACACTCGGAGTTGGACTTGGCCAGCCATTCCTCTGTTGTTACTTTTCAGAGGTAATAAGTGAGATTAATTGCAGGCCATTCTCCAGAAGAGAATGTAGTCAGGGCCAAATACAGTCACATGTTTAGAAGCCTGAGGTGTGCCTCCGAGCAAGGCCGATTGAGAATTATACAATCTGGCCTCCAGGATGCAGGTACCGAATGTCCGCAACCTGTTTTTTCTTAAAGGGATTGTATTTGATTTCTAGATGCTGATACCTGGGTACTAAGCTTTTCTTTAGCCAATGAAATGGGTCGGGTTTTTCAAGCTGCCTTTTAATTATCTACTTTTCTGGGTACCCGGGCAATTGTTAGGAGCTGAGATTGAAGTGCAGAGGCATCTCCTCATTACCGCCAGCCTTGCACGGAACTGGACCATGTCAGGGAGGAGCACTTTCTAGGTGAGGAGCGCATCTTTCTTTGGGAGACCTGGAAGGGTTACTGTAAAGTTCTGGCTGCTGCTTGGAATGATTTGGGAAGGACAGGGCCTCAGACGGCTTGGCAGGAACCTGAGGCTCTGTTTTTTTCCAGTCCAGCCCTTCCTCGTGGATCGAGCTGTCAGGGAATCCCACGAATGTCTGGCTTCTGCCCCTTTGTATGTTTTTCCAGCATTTGTCATTGAATTATTTTTATCCATCTCGGGTTTTTTCACACATGCAACCTGGGGATTTGTCTGTTCCTCGATGTTAAAGGTGAGGAAGGTTGAAGGCACAGTCATGAGTTTGTTCCTTCTTTTTGTGACAGGGCAAGACATCGTGGGCCTAGGCTCTGTGGCCTGGTGGCCTCTACTCTGGAAAACAGCTGTATGTCAGAACTTTAAATTCTGTACTGGGGAATGGGGTACAATGAAGCCCCAAATCTTGGAAATTTGGGTGATATTTCATGTCACCTTGTTCCTCTGCCCTCTTACTCTTTAGTAATAAATTATAGTCTGGTACCTTTCTTTACATAATTTTTTGAAACAGACTTTCAGAGATTCTGATACCAGTTTAACTAATACTTTTCTCCCTTGTTTTAGATTATTTCTTTTTTTAAAAAAATATTTATTTATTTATTTATATTTATTTATTTTTGGCTGCGTTGGGTCTTCGTTGCTGAGTGCGGGCTTTCTCTAGTTGCGGCGAGTGGGGGCTACTCTTCATTGCGGTGCACGGGCTTCTCATTGCGGTGGCTTCTCTTGTTGCGGAGCACGGGCTCTAGGCGCGCGGGCTTCAGTAGTTGTGGCTCGCGGGCTCTAGAGCGCAGGCTCAATAGTTGTGACACACGGGCTTAGTCGCTCCACGGCATGTGGGATCTTCCCAGACTAGGGCTCGAACCTGTGTCCCCTGCATTGGCAGGCGGATTCTTAACCACTGCGCCACCGGGGAAGTCCTAGATTACTTCTCACGAATGTTGCTGGAGATTCAGGACTCTGACTTCCCATCTTTTCATTTTCAGTTCTCAGAAATATTGAGTTTATTTTCTTTAATAAAACATGTTCTGTTCATTTTCTATGTGTCAGACATTGTGTTAGCTGCTGGGAGTAGCGACAAATAAGACAGAATCGTCCCCAGTCTCCCAGAGTTTACTGTCCAGGATGTATCTTCTATGCTCTCGGCGTAGTGCTCAGCGCTGGGTAGGGTCTAAAAGACTTTGAAGACCTGGTGTTGGATCACTAAGAGGTTACTATCTAGCAGCGAGAAGGAGACACATATACATGGAACAGTTAGGAAGCAGTGTTGGGCAGCATATAACAAAAAGATTTAAATTGTGTGACCCAGGCAAGTAGAAGAAGGAGAATCAAGAAGAGGGTGTAAGAATTTAACCCTGTCACCGGCTACAACATGACTGAACCTTGAGGACATAATGCTAAGTGAAATGAGCCAGTCACAAAAGGACCAATACTGTATGATTCCACTCCTATGAAGTATCTAAAGTCGTCTAAATCGTAGAAACAGAAAGCAGAAAGGTGGTTGCCAAGGGCTGGGGGAACAGAGGAGGGGGAATTAGTGTTTAATGGCTATAGAGTTTCAAATTTGCAAGATGAAAAAGTTCTAGAGATCTGTTGCACAACAGTGTGACTGTACTTAGCACTAAGGAACTGTAGTCATAAAAATGGTTAAGATGGTAAATTTAAAGTTATACTTTTTTTTTTAACCACAATAAAAAGAGAATTGGAGGAGGAGTGTGTGAGGTTTTAAAAGAGAGCCCATAGTTCTGCAAAAATTACTCAGTGACCAAAATGGTAAGGCTTTGTTTCCATTTTCTTCCTCTGTTTAGGGGAATTATTCTGAAACTAGTCCTTTAAATGCTTCTATTTCTTTAAAAGCATGTTAACTTTATAGGAAAGGAGGCCATCAGCCCCTGTTAGGAAGATGGCAGGGTATAGTGAAAAGAGAAGGGACTTTAGGGTTTGCCTTACTGAGTGTATGACCTTGTGCAAGTTACCTAGCTTCTCTGAGCCACAATTTCCCCATCTGCTTAAAAGTGCAGATAATAATACCTACCTCATTAAGTTGTTATAAGATTTAGTTGAGTTGTGCATGTGAAAGTAGCCAGTATAGTGCCTGGTTTTGGTGTCGGTTCTTGATACCACTTAGTTCCCTTTCCAGGAAAAAAAAAAAAAGGAGAAACTTAAAATTGGACTTGCTTGGGATGTGGGATTGCTACGCTCCGTGTTTTAGTATCTAGTTTAGAGGAAACTGGCCATCAGCCATATGCAGTGCACTCCTGGAGCTGGATCGCAGAGATGTAGCCTTTCCAGCTGAGGAAGGGCCATCAGAGTGGGGCCCACAGGAGACTCTTCCTTTTCTTTGACCCCTTTGTTGAAGGGTGACTTCTTTCTACTCAACAGGCCCTTCCTCTCTGCTATCTTCTTCTGAATGTTGAAATTTCCATTGCGGCTCAATGTTCCAGCCAGTAAACACTCATATTTTCCATCCATCCTGGGGGTCGAGCTTTGGGAGAGCTTTCCTCTGGAGGAGTTTGGAGCTTATAATTTTGTACTTTATCCTGTTATATAAACAACACTCTCTAGCCAAAGAGCACAATCACAAAAAGAAACCACTTTTGGGGGGGCCTAAAAACAAAAAGAAACTCTTTCTTGTTCAGAGTTCTGTAGAAGTGCTATTTCTCTCCTTATCCTCCTTCCTTCCCATAAAACAAAGTTTACCTGACCTTCTTCCTCCTGAGTCTTAGCTCTTAACCACTGCTTCCCCTTGAGAAAAACGCTTCTCTGGCACACGAGTGATAAAGGCCTGAACTTCTATCTGAAATTCCTCTGCTTCTTTTCTCACTCAGCCAGACACATAACCTCTCAAGGGTTATGCTCTGTGTCAGTTCAAGCTCTGTGACAGATTCTACAGTTCCTCCTTCACCAAGAGAGCTGAGTGCTGTAGGTGTTTGTACCAAGGCCAGAATCACTGGACTTCTGCCTATTGAAGGAATGTTGGTAAACTTTGGAAATGTGTCAGAGATCGCTGGCTGGACATCATACCAAGGCCTAGGCAAAGTAAGTTTGGGAATGTTTGGGCCTAGTATCAGGAGTGGAAGACAGGGATCTTTTCTTATCTGCAAGCCAGAATAAAATGCAGCTTGCTTTGTGGTTTGCCAGTGTAGCATTTTTCCAGTTTCGTTTGCCTTCTCCCCTCCCTCTCAAAGCATTAAAGATAAACTACCTTATATACATTTCCTCAGGATTAACACACACACGTGCACACTCGGACACATACACACAGAGTCATTGTTAGAGGCAAGACCCTGTCTTATTTAGCTGTTCACTTTGTAATTTGATATCCATCCACAATTGATGATTATTTTGGTTTTAAGAGGACTGAATGACAAAAATCCATGTACAAGCTGAGTGAGACTCCTTTTCTAGAATTAGGAAATTTTATCAGAGTTACTTAATTCATAATTCAGTTTAATTCTCACATGGTTTTTCTGTCATCTTCTATCTTTCCAACATAGCTGTTTACCAGCCCTGAAAGAGTTTGGAAAGAACCACAGTGGTGAAGAAACACTATATCTTTCCTTCTGACTCTTGTAGAGAAACACTGATGATCCATTTTTAAAGCTTACTTAATGTTGACTCAACAAATTTAGGACGACCAGCTGGCTTCACTGAACCTTTAGCTAAAGACCTCATCCTACCCTCCTGCCCATCTTTCTGCTGAAAGACTCTCAGCATATTACTGACCGAGTACAGCTAAAATATCAATGCTTTTTTTTTTAAAAGTCCTAGGATTTAAGAGGCTAAAAGGAAAAAAAATCTTCCTGTATCTATATTTTAATAAAAGAAAACAATAGACTCATACTGTCTGAAAAGGAGTACAGGTTCTCTCGTCCCTGCAGCCCTTTTGAGGTGCAAAATTTTGGTGTAAGTTCTGGTTTTGGTGTAGTTTCCTGATAACTCTTAGTTCCCTTTTCAGAAAAGAGAAAAACATAAAATTAGACTTGCTTAGGATACGGTATTGCTACACCACTGAGTTCAGATACAACTGGCCATCACTCACGTGCACTGTCATATCATATCACAGTGGCGAAAGCAGTTATACCTAATCACAATGCTCAGGTTTACATTATTTGTTTTTATAGTGAAGTAAGGATCTATATATTAAAATTTTTGATTATAAACTATTAAAATCTAAGGAAAAATAAGAGAAGCTAAACTTAAAAGGTAACATTTTAATATGGAGCCAAGTGTTCTCTGGGAAATGCAAGTAGGGCTAGAGTGAGAGAGGCAATATATGAGAGCTTAGGAATTCAAAATGTCACATCATGTGGCAGGCCCATGTGTTCGTAACAAGTAACAGTAGAACTCTTGTCCTAATTGGACCATTCTTATGCTTCAGAGGCAATAAAGGGGTGTTTTTTGGCTTTCATGAATTATCAGGCTAAGACTTGTATTAATTTGGCTTCAAAGTCAATAATCAATGCCATGTTTTGCCTGGTTTTTTAAAAGAAGTTTTACTATCTTTCTGTGACGAAAATGAAATATGGGTGCATCTCAGTAATGTGACTATAATCTAGAAGGCTTTAGATGAGAAAATTAGGCTCTCTGGCACCACAGGTAAGGAAACCATAAGGGGGGGTAATAAATAGGTTGTACTTAAAGGCTACAGGAAATCAAATTATGTTCTTGTGAAACTGGGTTGCACCAAGGAAAACTGAGCAGATGAAAATATCTGCCTGTATTATTTGTGTTCTCAAATATCTTGCTAGCTGCTTGAACCCAACACTGACATTTGAAATACAAGACCCTAAGAGAAGAGTTTTTTTACCTTCTTCACCAAATATTTAGTATATTGAAATACTTGAAAAAGAAGAAAGGTGAAACTGGTAATAAGTAATGTTCCAGCTGGAAAATGGCTTCATCTGGTAGTTGTTAAAACAATGTTATCCTAAAAAAGTTAGCATGTTACTGAATATCTCCTAAATGCAAGGCATGGGGCTGACTCTGAAGGAGGTAATAGACAGGTTCTCTCTCTGTCTGGAGGAAAGTTGATAGTCATTTAAGTTACTAATGCAAGTATTGTAAGGCAATATGTACTTAATTGTTGACGAAGAGGATTATGCTGTTAAGTGGTACAAGTTCAGAGGAGAAACTGATCACTCCGACTGGAGAAAGTGGCAAAAACTTCACGGAAAAGAAAAGGTGTGTGAGCTGACTCTGGAAGGGCAGCTGGGGCTTGGGTAGGCAGAGAGGCTAAAATTAATCAATCAAGAGGTAATTGCACATTTACTTTGTGCTCCGTGCTATGTGAGGATCTATGAGAGGATCAAGAAATGTGCTCCACGCTCCTGTAAGTTAGAGCTGACACTCAGCAGGGCGGTCTAGAGAATACTGCCCTGGAAGTTTGCTTATTTTTGGCATGTGAAATATAGAGCGAGTGATTAAAGGGGGGGCATATGGGCTCAGCGGAGCTCACAATTCAGAAAAGGTACTAAAGAAGGGTGGAAATCTAAGGCTCTGCAGAGGAAGGGTTTACGGTAGGGTTTAAATACAGTCCTAGATTGTATATAGGCTACAGACTCCTGCAGAAAAGGAGAGGAAGAAAAAGAGAGATAATGTACAAGGTGTTTAAGGCATTTTCAAGGGAGAGTGAATGGGAACCAGTCCAGCTGATAAAATGTATTAGTCAAAACACTTTGAGTTTTGTGGGGGTTTTTGTAAATTTATTTATTTATTTATATTTTATTTTTGGCTGCATTGGGTCTTTGTTGCTGTGTGCGGGCTTTTCTCTAGCTGCGGCGGGCGGGGGCTACTCTTCGTTGCGGTGCGCGGGCTTCTTATTGCGGTGGCTTCTCTTGTTGCAGAGCACGGGCTCTAGGCGTGCGGGCTTCAGTAGTTGTGGCGCACGAGCTTAGTTGCTCCGCGGCATGTGGGGTCTTCCCAGACCAGGGCTTGAACCTGTGTCCCCTGTATTGACAGGCTTATTCTTAACCACTGTGCCACCAGGGATGTCCCAAAACACTTTGAGTTTTAAGTGATAGAAGCTGAAATCAAGCTGCATCCTAACTGTAAAGGTGATTTTTCAGTTCATACAACTAAAAGGTCTAGAAATTGATGTTGGGGGCTTATGAAGCATCATTAATCATACTTTCTACTTGTCTCCAGGTCTTGCCTCCACAACTAAATGAGAAATTATAGAAAAAAATCAAAGATAGCAAAATACCGACTTTATTGCTGATAAAGATAAATTGGAGAATACATCTTGGGAATATGGTACAATTCTACCTTTCATGGCTAAGTCTTTCTCATCTGTCTTATTTATTCTAAAGATTTTCTTTGTTGATATTTTGTTAATTTTGATAATTAAAACAAAATTTTTAAGGAAGAAATAAAAAGACCTTCTAATGTACCACAAAAACAAAAACAAAAAATAACTTGGCCTGCTTTTCAAGGTGAATACCTGTATTTGGCCCCAATCTACCTTTCCAGTTTTATTCTTCACCCATTTAGTTCCAGCCAAACTCTATGGATCAAAAATAGTACATTTTCCCATCACTACATCCTTATACCATTCTGTAGCACTTATCCTGTTAGTTTACTATCATTACTTCACGAAAGTATAAGTTGTCTTATTCACTGTTGTATCCCAGTGCCTTGGTAAACAGTAGACACTTAAACATAAAGAACAAATATTGTAAAAGAATGAAAGAATGAACAGACCCCCTGCTCCTCACCTGTATGTTTACATGTTCAAACCCTTTTCTCCTACAGGGCTCAGCTCAACTCAGCCTTTCTGCAACCTTCCCTGATGACATCCCAAGCAGATGTCATTAGGCTTTCTCTTCCTTCTATTCTTCATCCCCTGGACTCATGTTCCTAAAAGATGTAATTCAGAGGAAGCTCTGGCTAAATGCACAGTTTTAATTCCTAGAGAATGAATTTTTGTGGCTCTTCCTATCCTAGTGATCTGAACACTAGAGAAAAAAGCCCTGTTTCTTCTCCACTGAGGTTTTTTTTTTCCTTTTTTATTTTTATTTTTTTATTTTTTAACATCGTTGTTGGAGTATAATTGCCTTACAATGGTGTGTTAGTTTCTGCTTTATAACAAAGTGAATCAGCTATACGCATACATATATCCCCATATCTCCTCCCTCTTGCGTCTCCCTCCCACCCTCTCTATCCCACCCCTCTAGGTGGAGCTCACACAGCCGCCTTCCCAAGTCATCAGGTCCTTATTGCTTCTCCTTTGAACCCTATTCAGTTCTTTCTAGTTATCCAAGATTGAAAGTGCCCTACAAGCAAAAGACCCTTTGCATTTTGGGGGGCGGGGGGGGCGCTGTTGGAAGAGGCAGGGTGTGGAAGAAGAGGAAAAGGCAGAGACCCTTCTTTTCACCCTCCTTCTCCCCACCCCACCTAACCCGCAGGAGTCTTGAGAGCCACTCCTAGAAGGTACTTAAACAGCCCAGTATAGGATGGCTATCTCTTTACTCCAGCCTTTTAACATTGGTTGACCAATAAGTCATGGTGTTTACTGAATATGTGTGATGTTTCAGATTTTTGGTGTTCTCTACAGTAGTTCCACTCTCCTCACTGTCCTTTATTTGATAGACTTATAGTCGGCCCTCGGTATCCACCGGTCTGCATCCACGGATCAAAATATTTAGAAAAAAAAAAATTCAGAAAGTTCCAAAAAGCAAAACTTGAATTTGCTATAGTCCAGCAACTGTTTACATAGCATTTACATTATATTAGGTATTAGAAGTAATCTAGAGATGATTTAAAGTATATGGGAGGATGTGTGTAGGTTATATGCAGATACCGTGCCATTTTATATAAGGGACTTCAGCATCCTTGGATTTTGGTATCCACGGAGGTCCTGGAACCAATCCCTTGTAGATACCAAGGGACGACTGTACTGGCATCCCCTACCTGGGTGGCTAGTATGGGGAATGCATAATGTCAGGCCAACATCTCCCTGCTCCAAGTTCTAACATCTGTTTAGCTCTGCTATGACACATTACCACGCCTCTTTATATTATGGTTGTTTGTATACTTGTCTTACCTCCTGTATTAGATTGTAAGCTTTTGAGGGTCAGAGACTGAGCCTTACACATCTTTATATCCTTACACTTTCTTGTACAAAGTGCTCAGTAAATGTTTGGTGAATAAGTGGCTAGATCAGTGCTGTCCAACATGGTAGCCACAAGCCACGTGTGGATTTTAAATTTTTAAATTATTTAAAATTAAATAAAATGAAAAATTCAGTACCTCAGTCATACTAGCCACATTTCAGATACTCAAAAGCCACATGTGGCTCGTGGCTCCCATATTGGACAGCACAGGACAAAATGGTTGTCCCAGAAGATTCAAAGATGTGATAGAGACCCAAACTTGGTCAGTGGGAAAAAAAAAAAAAAAAAAGAAGTACAAAGAAAGGCATATTCTTGATTATCCTCTTAGGCTCTTTTGTAGCTGTCAAGCCTCTTTTGTTTAGATCTAGAGATTTACCACAGATGCTGTTCTTAAACTAATTTGTGGTACTGGGAGGGGCATATTTTAATGCCTTGGGAATCTCAAAAGCTCAGAGCTTCTGAATTACTAGTGTCTAACCAATCAGAGCTGGGCTGGCTGAGAGGAAGGGACTTTTAAAGCAGATCCTAGCGTTACCATTTTATTTTCTGAGATATGCTCATGACTAGATACTGGAGAGAGGTCTTGCTTCCCTACACTTACCTAGCCCCCAGCCCTCCACCTGCTTGGCTGGCAGTTCTGACTTGGCTTATAGAGCTGCTATAGCCCTGGGGAACAGAGCCAAACATGCGGAAGTGGTTACATGTACCAGCTCCCAGGGAAGCTGTGGGCTAGCAGGGGGAGTGGGTGGGGTCCTGCCTGATGGCTTTTCAAAGAAGCCAAATCTTTGAAGTTTTGTTTTAGCAGCTGCCAGGTATGCTGTTTCAGCACTTCACAGACTCTCTCACTGTGTTCCCATATCACATTTTTTCTTTACTATATGTGCATAGTATACACAATGGAGCTTGGTTGTTGGGAGGGTAAATATAAAATTGTGGAGTAAGGTGCTAAACACAACCCTCTTTTTCTTTTTTTCTGTGACTCTGCTGTGAAATAGCCACTTTTAATGCTCCCTTTTCCCTTCTCAGCTCTGATCTTTTCTGATCACCTGCCAAAGGAGAGGCAAACACAGTCCTCTTCTATTTGGGAAAATAGTAAGTTTTGAAAACCTGGAGCTCCTACATTTGTCTGATGAATTAGAGCATCATTCTGAGAATAGAACATCTCCCTTTTCCAAAAGAACAGTTGACACCCCCCAACAAGCAACCCTGATACTTTCAGACTTGGAGTAAATTTCTTGAATGTAGATCTTGTGCACCACTGGATCCTCAGCATTTAGGGCAATGTCAACCATAAATATTTGTTAGATGATTGCACTTGCAGCTGCTAAGCTGGTGGGGGGAAGGACTGGGTAGGTAAAGCACCCCTCTAAAGCCCACACTCTGAGCTTTCTCTGCTTCCTTTCTTCTTTGCTTAAGTAGTCCCTTTCTCCCATCCAGTCTACAGTTAGCTCAGACCTTTTCCAGCTGCCCCCAAATATGCTCCTTCCTCTGAACTCCACTCTTTTTTGAGTATAGTATATACTCCCCTGAGTAATCATCTTCTATGCCTTTGTTCTTGATCTCCTGAACTGTAAGTCTGTTAAAGGCACAGGCTGTGTTTTATTCCTACCCAAAGAACCCTGGACCGGGAACAGGAAGACCTAGGTGCCAATCCCAGGTCCACCTGGAACTTCCTGACTGGAGGTAAATCATTTGACTGAACTTAAGCCTAATTTTGCCAGGTGGGAAGCAAGGGTGCTCGGATTGTCATGGGAGTTCAATGAGATCATCTACATGAACATGCTTTGTAAACTACAAAGTACTACACACGACTAGGTCTTTTCGGTATTAATAATACTTATTATCACTATAAAATACTAATGTTTGTTTACACTGCTGATGATACAGAGACTAATCTCTCCCAGAGTTGAGGTAAATCACAAGTTCAATCCCACATTACTCAGCTTGGCACAGGTTTAAAGCATTAAATGGTCCATTCCAGGCACTCTCTGTCATCACCTCTCTTTCAGTCTGCAGGTTCTTCCTTTCAGACCTGTGGGGTCATTGTTTTTCTTAGTAGTCTCCCCCTTTTTCTCCTCTCAGGCTCAGGCTGAGCTCTGTCTTTTAACCCCCTCAGTTCTTAAAGAAACAAAGCCATCCCATCCCGTTTCCCAGTTTTGGCTGGAATTGCCTTGCTGGTGGATCCTTCTCTCCTCAGCATGGCCATCCGCTTCCCATCGCTCTGCCCGTCAACAGCACTTGGCCCCGTCATCATCCTCCCCCTGTCCAGCCCCCCATCTTCATGCTCAGCTTGGCTCAGCACCCCTTCCTGTTTTCCTCTCCCTTCCCTTGCTTTTCTGCCAGGCTATGTCCCTTTAACCCTCCCTTTCCATTTATCTCATCCTGCATTTTCTTTCTTTCTCTAGGCTCAGACCTTTCATCCAGAAAGGATGGTCCCCCTTTTAAGACTCTGTTTGGTGCATTTCCACGTACCTCTCACCCTGTCCCTATCACCTTACGGCATCTCCTTCTCAGAGGAAAGTAGATAAAAAAAGCACTGCCATTTTTTTTGTTCTATCATATGGCTTCAGGAGGTCCAAATTCTTTTACTTCAAAATATCTACGCTCTCACATTTAAATGTTGTGACCTAGTGTTTGAGAACAGGTATTCTATAGAGGCAGACCAATTTGGATTCCTCTCCTTTTTAGCCACTTACTAGCTATGTTGCTTAGGGCAAGTTCTTTGAACCTACTGTACTTATGCCTAAATGAGGGTAAAATGCCTAATTCCTAGGGATGTCCTAAGGAACAAATGAAAATTAAATGACATAGGAAAGCATTTTTACAGGGCCTGCCTCTGTAAATGAGAATTACTGTAAACCTGTCCACATCATCTATCCATACCCAGTTTTACAGGTATGAAAAATTGAGACCTAGAGAAGTTAAGTGGATTGTGCAAATTCTCATGCCTACCTGGTGGTAAAGCAAGGATGAGAACCCACTTTTAATTCTCAGCCTGATGAATTTTCCATTTGATTCCTCTAACTTCTCAAAGGGTTATTTGTTCTAGTTTCCCTTCTTCAGGTGGAACATAAGACTACTCCAGAGAGAGGAGTGTTCATTTCTTCATGCATTTGTTCATTCAGCAAACACTGCATGACTGTGACATTGCCAGGCTTTGAGCGGACAGAGACCAGAATTTTGACCAGCCTTAAATGGTTGGTCCAGTGAGTAAGAAATAGTCGTTGTGAAGAATAGTCACAGTACCAAAAACATGCCAGTGAAAGGCATCTTGGGACCTCGAGGAATAAGCTCTATCAGAGGAAGACCAGAGTAGACTTTGCAGAGGATGGATTATTGTTTTTTAACTAAGTGAGCATCGCAGAGCCTTGTGTGAAGGCAGGGAGGTATGGAAGAGCATGCCTGAGTGCACCATTGTGGGAGCATGGCGTGCACGTAGGGGAGGGTTGAGGATGAGATGGAAAAGTTCAAGTGCCTGATATGCCATGTTAAGGGGATTTTATCCCATTATCTGCCCTTTTAATGAATGTCAACCAAAGAATTCAGCAGAGTTTTTTGAGTTTTGGGGTTTTTTTTTTTAACATTTCTGGGTTTTCATATGTACTACTTCCATTGTCTTTCCCTTCCCCGTTCATATCTGGCAAATTCTTTGTGTCATTCTGGATCAACCCCAATTCCAACCCTTACTCTGTGCACCTTCTACTGCCATCCCACACGGAGGCTGCCTACTTGCCTGCAGCTCTGTCATTTCCATTGTATTACAGATTTTCATGTCTTTCCTTTACCACCTCCTTAGAAGTCCGAACTTATACATCTTTATATTCCTATCTCTTAATGTGGCATCTGACACATAGTATCCACTAATTTAATATATGCCAAATGAATTTAAATATCTAGATTCATAATCACAGAGCAGACTTCCACCTAGGCAGCTCTTTTACTAATACCTGTCTTGGGTACCACAAAAATTTAGGTGGATTAGGTTGACTTTCTTCTTTAACCAGCCACAACTCAACGTGCTTGCCATCTTTAGGATTTGAGCTTTGGCTGCCTCTAGACAAGAACCCTAACACTGAGCTGGTTAAAAACCTACTGTGGGAGCAGTTGTCACCTGTTTTACACTTGCAACACACTTCCACATACTAGGATTTTCCTCAACACACTTTAAGGAGTTAAAAGACTCAAAACAGTACTCAACCAGGTGAATTCCACATGGTGGAATCAGTTTTAAAGTAGAGTAATGTCTCACAGTGTCCATTAAGCTGCTGCAATTTTACTCCTCACCTGGTCATCCTTCAGGGCTGTGTGGCTGTGTGAGTGGTATTATTTATTTACTGCCCTGATTAGACTCTAATATACTCATGAGGAAAAGTTTCTCCATAGTCTAACAAACACACAGTATCTGTATTTGGCACCAGCTCGATGTCACATTTCTCCTCTTACACGTTGCAGATATACCTTGCTGTACACCATGCTGCCAGCTGCAACCAGCTCAGCGTTCATCTGCCAAACAGAGCCGTTAACACTGTATTAAAATACGTAGTTAAATATACTTTATATACTACTCATCACACTTTACATTCTTGTGAAGTTTTTTCGGTACAGAATAGTTGAGAATCTCTCTCTTAAGGCTTTAATGAAGAGATGCATTGTAATCTAGCAGCACGCCATCATCATAACGTACCCTGACGCATGCTTTGGTAGAATAGCAGGCCACTCTGATAGGATAATGCGTTAAAGCTGATTTCTCTTTTCCTTTTCAAATTTTTCTAAATAGTTGCATAAGTGATCTATTGCTGCCTAATAAATTATCTCAAACTTTAGCAGCCAAACAATAAACATTTATTATCTCATTTTCTGTGGGTCTGGAATTGAGGAGCAGCTTAACTGTGTGGTTCTGCCTCAGGCTTTTTCATGAGGTGACAGTTAAGATATCAGCCAGAAGGGCTGCAGTCATCTGAAGGCTTGCCTGAGGCCAAAGGATCCACTTCCATGGTGCTCACCCTCACGTGGATGATGAGTTCATGCTGGCTATTGGCAGGAGGCCTCAGTTCTTCAACAGATGGACTTCTCCTCAGGGCTGCCTGTGTGTCCTCATGGCATGGCAGCTGGCTTCCCCCAGAATGAGTGACTTAAGAGAAAGACAAAAGCCACGCGTCTTTTATGACCTAGCTCAGAAGTCATACACAGTCTTTTTTTTTTTAATTTTTTAATTGTGGAAAAATATACATAACATAAAACTTACCATTTTAAGTGTACAGTTCAGTAGCATTAAGTGCATTACATTACTGTGCATCACCACTATCCACTTCAAGAACTCTTTTCATCTTGCAAAACCGAAACTCTGTACCAATTAAAAAATAACTCCCCATTCTCTCTCTGTCAGCCCCTGGCAACCATCCTTCCACTTCCTGTCTCTATAAATTTGACCACTCTAGGTACCTCCTGTGAGTGGAATTATACAATGTGTGTCCTTTTCTGCCTGGCTTATTTCATTTAGCACAGTGTCCTCAAGGTTCATCCATGTTGTAACGTGTCAGAATTTCCTTTCTTTTAAGGCTGAATAATGTTCCATTGTATGTCTATACCACATTTTGTTTATCCACTCATCTGTCGATGGACACTTGGCTGGCTTCTGCCTTTTGGCTGTTGTGAGTAATGCTGCTGTTAACAGGTGTACAAATAGTTGTTCATGGCCCTACTTTCAGTTCTTCTGGATATATACCCAGAGTGGAATTGCTGAATCATATGATAATTCTGTTTTTTTCCAAGCTTAATTAATTCACTTTATGTTTCTGGTATAAATACTCTACGTGGTGACCATAGCTGGAGCTTGGGTCTTCTTCGCAGAGACTCTGGTATGGCTCTTTACTAAATGGTCAGTGAATTCCTGATGGGGAGACTTGGTGAACATGGTCTCTTTCTAGAGGTCAAGGTGAGTAGCTGTAAGTCTTGGAGATGGCATCAAAGGTGGCTGTGGTGAAGTTGCACAGGCTGGCAGTGCAGCCTGCAGACAAGGTGTACTAGTGCTTGATACTGGCCACCAGCTTCTTGGGCACAAGAGCCCAGAGAATGCCAGTGCCTTTGGGGTGGGGATGAGCTATACCAGCACAGAGCCACAGTGGCTGGTCACCTTGCAAAGGACAGTGTGGGGCTTGCTGATCTTGCTTCCTCAGTAGCCTCACTGCATGGCAACAGGGGAGAGTTTGGCCAGCGTAATGGCCCCGTGGACGGCCGTGGCTGCCTCCTTGGATCGCTTACCAAAATTGACATGGCCCTTGTAGTCCCTAGTGGCAACAGATGCCTTGAACCTGGTCTGCTGGCCAGCGTGGGTCTGCTTTTGCACAGGTGTAGTCTTCAAGCTCGCCCTTTAGGGTCAGCCTCAGGAAAAAGTCCGTGATTTCAGACTACGTGACGGACGAGGAGAAGAGATGTATTTCCTCCAGGGACTTGGTCTCCATGTCCATGACCAAGCAGCCTGGCTCGGGGACAGGGAGCCACTTCTTGTCCTCAGCCTCCCCTCAACGAGCTCTGTGGCCTTGGCTCCAGCCTGAGCGTAGCTGCAGCGCTGGCACCGGAAGCTGCCCCCCATACCTCTGTGGAGCTGCTGTGGCCACCTTCTGGTCTCCTGGAACACCAGCATCATCCACCATTTGGTGTTTTCTTGGAGCAGAAAGGCAATTCTATTTTTAATTTTTTGAGGAACCTCCATACTGTTTTCCAGAGTAGCTATACCATTTAACATTTCCACCAGCAGTGCACAAGGGTTTCAGTTTCTCCACATCTTCGCCGACACTTTTTTTTTTTTTATAGTAGCCATCCTGATGGGTGTGAGGTGGTATCTCATTGTGGATTTTCATTTGTGTTTCCCTCATGATTAATGATGTTGAGCATCTTTGCATATGCTTCTTGGCTGTTTGTGTATCTTTTTTAGAAAAATGCCTGTTCAGGTCCTTTGCCCATTTTTAAATCGAGTTTGGCTTTTTGTTGTGGAGTTTTAGGAGTTCTGTATGTATTTTGAATATATTTGGATTATCAGATGTATGATTTGAAAATATCTTCTCCCATTCTGTAGGTTGCATTTTTACTCTGTTGATAGTATCCTTTGATGCACAAAAGTTTTAAATTTTGATGAAGAACAATTTTTTAATTTTTTCTTTTGTTGCCTGTGGCTTTGGCATATATCCAAGAAATCATTGCCAAATCCAATGCTGTGAAGCTTTTTTGCCATTTGTTTTCATTGAAGAGTTTTATAGTTTTAGCTCTTACCTTTAGGTCTTTCAAACATGCTGTCATTTTTGCAATATCCTATTGTTTACACAGGCCAGCTCCATTCAGTGTGGGAGGGGATTACCCAGGATATGAATACCAGGAGGTGGGGATCATTGGGGGCCATCTTGGAAGCTGGTTCCTACAATCATTCAGGTATATAGTTTTAAAAGTTAAGTAATTCTATAAAGTTTATAATGAAAATGGGAATCCCCTGCCCCTTCTTCTCCCACTGCTACCCAACCTTAATTTCCACACTCCAGAGATAACCACTTTCAACTTTTTTTTTTCAGCTGTTTCTCCTGTTACTTGCCTTCATATTTCTAAATCTTATGTTTATCTGCCATTTGGGGGCTTTTTATTTTATATATTATTTATTTATTAAATTCCTATCAGAAGGTGGAAGTTGAGCATTCTTGTGCTGCCTCCTCCTGCCCCCACCCCCAACCACACACGCACACTCTTCTCTTCCTCCCATCCCTGCAGTGAACACATAGTACAATTTGATCAGTGTTTACTGTTTTCATTATCATGACTGGGCCCTTGGAAACTTTTGGGCCTCTCAGAGTCATTTCTTCTTTCCTATTGATCCATTTCTCTGTCATTTTGTCTGACTTGGTACATGTTGTGAAGTTAAGAAATTTTCCAAGTGTCAAATTTCTTGCAGGTTAAGACAATTTACACAGGGCTATATGGGAGGGGAGGATATGTATATGTATATATATATATATTTTTTTTAAGTACATATTTTTTTTTAAATTAATTAGTTTATTTATTTATTTTTGGCTGTGTTGGGTCTTCGCTTCTGTGTGAGGGCTTTCTCCAGTTGTGGCAAGTGGGGGCCACTCTTCATCGCGGTGTGCAGGCCTCTCACCATCGCGGCCTCTCTTGTTGCGGAGCACAGGCTCCAGACGCGCAGGCTCAGTAATTGCGGCTCACGGGCCTAGTTGCTCCGCGGCATGTGGGATCCTCCCGGACCAGGGCTCGAACCAGTGTCCCCTGCATTGGCAGGCAGATTCTCAACCACTGCGCCACCAGGGAAGCCCTATGTATATATATTAATATATATATACACACACATACGTGTGTATATTATATATGCTCCTATTTTCTATGGACTGAAATATTTATGTTCATACTTTATAAAAACTGTGTATAAGTAATACCCACATGTAGCCATGTCATAAAATAATCTAACAGAAACATATACAGATTATGAGGAGATTAAGTCCCCTCCTCAGAGGTAGCCACAGTTAAAAGGTTGATTTGTATATTTTTCTGTGACTTTTTTTCCTCCCTAATGTCACCATGTTTCTCTGGTTTGTTTATATAAGCTTATCTTTTTTTCTTTGGCCGGGCCACGCAGCGGGATCTTAGTTCCCTGCCCAGGGATCAAACCTATGCCCCCTGCAGTGGAAGCACAGCGTCTTAACCACTGGACTGCCAGGGAAGTCCCTATGTAAGCTCATCTGAATATTCTTAACCACTATGTAGTTTTCCAAAGGATGAATGTACCATAATTTATTTTGCCATTCTCCTATTAAAGAGCACTAAGTTGTATCCAATTTAGGCATCTGCAGTGAACGCCTTGTACATATATCTTTGTACACATGTGCAAGTATTTCTATGGGATACATTCCAAGAAGTGGAATTCGTTGGATCAAATGATATATACACTTTGAATTTGTATAGATACTGTCAAATTGGCCTCAAAAGGGCTGTAAAAGGGCTGTACCACTACCCCCTCCAATCTGGAGCGTGCTCTTTCTTCACACACTTGCCAGCATCTATTCTACTAGACTATCACTTATTCCTTTCCTGCAAATTCTCTCCTGTTTTTTACTGATGATGAAATTAGGCATAGACCTATCTTCAGATACATTATTTTAGAGATGCTTTGTTTTAGGCAAGAATATAACTGAGATGGGGCCAAGAAGCAGGAAGGTAAAAGTACTTCTCAGTGGGCTCTTTCTTTTCTTACTATCAATTAAGACCAGGAAGAATCCCTACGTGTTAGCTTCTTTCCCCTACACTGCACTGCTGAAGTGCTTTTCTCTCCTGCTTTTGTTTTTGATTGATTTCATCCAAGAGGCTTACCCTTTCCCCTCCCTCAGTAATGAATAACCAGAAAAGTCACAGAACCTGGCAAATTGAGTGAAGGAAGCTTAAGGAAAATATTAAAAAGGAAGAAAAGTGTTTGATGTACTTTTAATATAAAATGTGGAAAAAGTAGAAGAAGGGCGGGGGTTGGGGAAAGAGGGCGGAGAGAGATTATTCACGGTAATGGGAACCAAATGTTGGCCGGGAAAGCTGCAGCATTCTCACACTCTTCCTGTAACGCCATGGCTTTTCAAAGTGATAATAATGGAGCACCAACAGCACAGGACACGCCTTAACCCTTCCATACCTGAACAGCCCCAACTCAGCTTTTCCGAGGCGGTGTCCGCTTTGAAGTCCTGGCACATGGACAATGTCTGTGTCCCGCTTGCCCTCAGGGCAAAAAGAAGGAAGGTGGAAGCAAGTAGTAGAACAGTAAGGGAGCACTCGCTTGCTGGAACTCCTCACAGTATGCTACATTTCTCTTTCTGTGTGTTAGGCTTTTCTGCTGGACAAGCAGCAGCCTGCTTGACAGTAGCTTGCCAGGTTTGGATGATGATATCTTCTCCCCTTGCTGCCCAGAGCTGATGAGAAAACCCCCATGGGATAGGCAGGCAGTCTCCCTCCATCAGTAATGATCCCACAGCATGAAAAGGCCTCCACGGAGACCGAAGTCCCCCCGGGTGCCCGTGTGCAAGTACAGGCGCTCCTGTGGAGGCCCCAGCCTCTATTTTCTTGGAAGTCCACGCCTGCCGCTGTGGAATTGAGATGTAAAGACTGTTTGCAGCCGAAGGGCACTCCCTGACCATATGACCTCCAGGTGGTCAAGGACAGGCACTTTCCCCTTGGCCTAGTCGTTTATCTATGGAGGGCGAATGAAAAGGGGTGAAGGAATGAATGCAGTTCCTGCTCCAGCTGGCTTTTACTTCCATCTTGATTCAAATTTTGTTCAGGTGCCTTTAAAAGTCCATTGTGCCTGAGAAATAAACCTTATTTTTTAGGTCAAATATTCACCATTTCAGAGGTGAGGCAGTGGTAGCAGTAGGGCGGGCGGCACCGCAGGGCAGACAGGTGCTTGGCTCTGCAGGTAGCTGGGCGGCTCCGGACCTCTTCAGCAGCAGTTGTCTCAGCTGTAACACGAGACAACTGTTAGTCTCTGCCTCCTTGGCATGTTAAAGTTTTCAGGGAGTTAAGGCATGGAGAATATTTAGCACCCCACCTGCCACCTACTCTTCTCTTCTCTGTCCATTGGTACCCTCATATTACCTACAGCTAAAACTGAAACATCTTTTTCTCAAATGTTTTCCAGAATCATCCTTGGGACGATTTTATAGTTTTACGTTTTACATTTAAGTAAACATTTTGAATTAATTTTTATGTGAAGTCTGAGGCTTAGGTTGAGGTTCATTTTTTTTGCCTGTGGATGTACAATTGCTCCAGCACCATTTGTTAACAAACAAATGGCTTTAAGCAGGTTATCCTTCCTCCACTGTATTGACTTCTCCAGCTTTGTCAAGTCAGTCGAGCATTTTAGTGTGGCTCTTGGATGATTTTGGTATTCCTAAAACAAAGGTCTATAGCAATAATAATTTGTTAGAGAATCTTTAGCGAGGAGTGTTTTAGGTTCTAGTTTTCTTCCTTGTACCTTTGGAATCATACAGATTTAGGTTCAAAAGTGGCTCTTTCACTTACTGTGAGTGAAGTTAAACCTAAGTCATTTAACCTAAGCCTCAGTTTTCTCATCTCTAAAATGGAATGGTTATAATACCTTTCTCAATGGGTTTCTCTGAGGACTAACCAAGGTAGGGCATATAAAGGGCTTAGCTTGATAGGCATTTGGAAAGCCCTCAAGCTAATGTTGGTGATGGTAGTGAGACTTAGCTATCTCTGTGCTTGGCCATCCTAAGCCACACTCACTCATGCCCCTTGCCTTCCCCAAACCTTAACTTTACTCTTCATTATAGTTCATCATGAGCACATGAGTGATTCCAGTTAAAGCTGCTGTGCTGGGCCTTACTTAGATGGCGGTTTTGATCAGTAACATTGGTGTTTCTGAATCTACGAGAGATCAGTCTTACAGCTGTAATTGCAGACCACCCCCATTGGGTTTCCTGTTGCTTCCTGCTCTTTCATATGCTCTTCCTTCTACCTGCAGAGTCCTTCCAGTTGTCAAAGTGCTGGTCATCTTTTGCGACCATTTCTACTTTGACGTCTTCCTTGATTTCCCCCGTAGGAAGCTGCTCCCCTCTCTTGTCTTCTAAAGCCAGTATCCTGTTCCCAGCACAGTGGCATACAGAGTATGGGGAGTAGCAGGAGTTCTTTTCTTCATTAAAAAAAAAAATACACCTTTTAAAAGTGCATAAATAAATAAAATATATCCAAATATGTTGACATGAACATTAAATGATAAAAGCAGGACAGTATAATCACAATTTACTATATATTTTCATAGTCAGCATGCATTAATTTTTATATTGCTTAAAGTGCCCTACAATTTGCTATTAATTCGGAAATATTTCTCCCTTATTTTGAAATGATATGATCCTGTTCTGCCATTTGTTAAAGAGAGGAACAAAAGGAAAGGAAGGAGAAAGGGACTAACATTCACTGAGTGCCCAGCTCATGCCAGATCCTGTGCTTTGTATGATTTACCCTGTTTACTCCTGAAAACATGGCTGTAACATGGGTATTGTTACCCTCAAGTTCAGATAATGAAATAGCCTTAGAAATGTTAACATTTGAGTTCAGCTTTTTCTGATGTGAAAGTTCATGCTCTTTTCACGGCTTGAACTTCCCTACTTGTGGGAAGAGGAAAATCAGTACCAGTCTTTTCACAGTGGCATCCCAGGCTAGTCTAGACCCATTTATTAGTGATGATAACATGCAAAGGAGAGGTGGAAATATTTCTGAAAATAAACTCTCACTGTTGGAAAGTAAGAACCAGTATTTCTGTGAACAAAAGTGAAGAAAAATGTCCCATCATTATGAACATGTACATTTTTTTACTTTTACGAGACACTAATGTCATGCTTTGTGTGTGGGCAGAAAACATCAATAAGACTGAAGCAGCTAACTCTAAATAATATGGCTTACATTTACAATTTGGATTAAATTTCTTCTTGCTTTGTATGCTGCCTCTTCTGGATATAACTTAATTTCTGTCACAGATTAGAACCAGCAGGTCAGGCGGATTAGGATGGCTGTTTTGATGGTGGGTAATTCCATACAAGGGAAATATCGTGACTCTAGGGGATAGAAGTTGTAGATTTTTTTGGTCCTCTTGGTTTCTTACAATGGCCTGATCATACAGGTGCTGGTCAACATGTCTTATAAATGTGATTTGTCATTTTAGCTGTGGCTTAACATATGTTCAACAGCTTTGGTATTTTAGAAGAGAACCATCGCTTCTTGGACTTTTGGCTACGATCAAATGTAGAAGGGAAGGAACCAGAGTATCATGAAAAGGATGTAAAGAAGAAGTGATAATGAAAGATGTCCCTCTTAGCCTCCAGGCTGTTTATGGACTCAGTGTGTGGGGAATCTGGCCATAGACAGACACAGAAATGAATCATACATTTCTTCATCAGTGTAATCATATATTACACTTCATCAGCAAGTGTAATGTTTGGAATTTGAGCTCTAGAGGTAAAGAGTTTTGTTTGATTCATCCCTAAAATACAAATTCTGTATTCCTATTTTTATTATATTCATACTACAAGTGATTAGCTTCTCCATACCAAGAGGACAAAGTTTACCATGTAGGAATATGGCCTGCCTGTTGATTTGTGAGAAATCCAGGTTACATCCCACTGAATCTCAAAAATAAGATGATATATAAGAAATAATAGGGGGCTTCCCTGGTCGCGCAGTGGTTAAGAATCCGCCTGCCAATGCAGGGGACACAGGTTCGAACCCCGGTCCGGGAAGATCCCACATGCTGCGGAGCAACTAAGCCTGTGTGCCACAACTACTAAGCCTTGTGTCACAACTGCTGAAGCCCATGTGCCTAGAGCCCATGCTCCGCAACAAGAGAAGCCACCACAGTGAGACGCCTGAGCACCACAACGAAGAGTAGCCCCCGCTCACCTCAACTAGAGAAAGCCCACGTGCAGCAACGAAGACCCAAAGCAGCCAAAAATAAATTAATTACATAAATAAAATCTTTTTAAAATGCTAAAAAAAAAAAAGAGAGAGAAAGAATAGTAACATGCTAATAGTAACATGCAGTGCTTACGATATGCCAGGCCCTAAATGCTTTATGTACCTTAACTCATTTAATAGCTAACTTTTACCTTGTGCCAGCAACTGTTCTCAAAGCTTCACGTGTATTAACTGATTTAGTGCTCCCAGCTCCTCTGTGAGATAAGTACTGTTATCATCCCCATTTTACAGATGAAGAGACTAAGCTCAGAGCAATGAAGTGACTTGCCCAAAATGACGCATTGGTGAATGGCAGTCAGGATTCAAACTCAAACAAGTGGTAGCAGAATCCATGCTCTTAACCACTCTGCCAGTGATTCAGTGAGATGCATCAGAATCCCCTTGAATGGCTTGTTAAAATAAAGATTGCTGGGCCCAACCTCAGAGCTTCTGATTTCAATAGGTCTGGGGTGAGGTTCAGTTATTTTCACTTTTAACAAGTTCCCAGGTGATGCTGTGCTGCTGGTCCAGGTACCACACTTTGAGAACCACTGTCCTATGCTATGCTGCCTCTGCTGGGGCTGGAAAGGAATTAGTATTCAGTGCAAGCAGCTGAGGACCAGGATAATGAGTTTCAATGGTTTGATCTTATCAGAGGTGGGTGCCTGCATTTGGTGGCAGCTGTGACCTAGAACTGAACCCCTCTAGTAAAGCTTTTTTTTTTTTTTTTTTAATTACAGGTAAAGCAGATAACTTTTGATGAAATGGGTGAAATCCAAAATGGAAATTATAAGACTTCAAAAGATTTTTTTTTTTTTTTTTTTTTTTTGCCATCACCCGCTTTCCCCCCTTGGTGACCATACGTTTCTGTTTTTTAGTTTTGAATTTTATTTTATTTATTTTTTTATACAGCAGGTTCTTATTAGTCATCACTTTTATACACATCAGTGTATACATGTCAATCCCAATCTCCCAAATCATCACACCACCACCCCCACCCCCCCGCCACTTTCGCCCCTTGGTGTCCATACGTTTGTTCTCTACATCTGTGTCTCACTTTCTGCCCTGCAAACCGGTTCATCTGTACCATTTTTCTAGATTCCACATATATGCCTTAATATATGATATTTGTTTTTCTCTCTCTGATATAACTTCATTCGGTATGACAGTCTCTAGATCCATCCACGTCTCTACAAATGACCCAATTTCGTTCCTTTTTATGGCTGAGTAATATTCCATTGTATATATGTACCACATCTTCTTTATCCATTCATCTGTCGATGGGCAGTTAGGTTGCTTCCATGACCTGGCTATTGTAAATAGTCCTGCAATGAACATTGGGGTGCATGTGTCTTTTTGAATTATGGTTTTCTCTGGGTATATGCCCAGTAGTGGGATTGCTGGGTCATATGGCAATTCTATTTTTAGTTTTTTAAGGAACCTCCATACTGTTCTCCATAGTGGCTGTATCAATTTACCTTCCCACCAACAGTGCAGGAGGGTTCCCTTTTCTCCACACCGTCTCCAGCATTTCTCGTTTGTAGATTTTCTGATGATGCACATTCTAACCAGTGTGAGGTGATACCTCATTGTAGTTTTGATTTGCATTTCTCTAATAATTAGTGACATTGAGCAGCTTTTCATGTGCCTCTTGGCCATCTGTATGTCTTCCTTGGAGAAATGTCTATTAAGGTCTTCTGCCCATTTTTGATTGGGGTGTTTGTTTTTTTAATATTGAGCTGCATGAGCTGTTTATACTTTTTGGAGATTAATCCTTTGTCCATTGATTCGTTTGCAAATATTTTCTCCCATTCTGAGGGTTGTCTTTTTGTCTTGTTTATAGTTTCCTTTGCTGTGCAAAAGCTTTTAAGTTTCATTAGGTCCCATTTCTTTATTTTTGTTTTTATTTTCATTACTCTAGGAGGTGGGTCAAAAAAGATCTTGCTGAGATTTATGTCAAAGAGTGTTCTTCCTGGGTTTTCCCCTAAGAGTTTCATAGTGTCCGGTCTTACATTTAGGTCTTTAATACATTTTGAGTTTATTTTTGTGTATGATGTTAGGGAGCGTTCTAATTTCATTCTTTTACATGTAGCTGTCCAGTTTTCCCAGCACCACTTATTGAAGAGACTGTCTTTTCTCCATTGTATATCCTTGCCTCCTTTGTCATAGATTAGTTGACCATAGGTGCGTAGGTTTATCTCTGGGCTTTCTATCTTGTTCCATTGATCTATATTTCTGTTTTTGTGCCAGTAGCATATTGTCTTGATTACTGTAGCTTTGTCGTATAGTCTGAAGTCAGGGAGTCTGATTCCTCCATCTCCGTTTTTTTCCCTCAAGATTGCTTTGGCTATTCGGGGTCTTTTATGTCTCTGTACAAAATTTAAGATTTTTTGTTCAAGTTCTGTAAAAAGTGCCATTGGTAATTTGATAGGGATTGCATTGAATCTGTAGCTTGCTGTGGGTAGTAGAGTCATTTTCACAATATTGATTTTTCCAATCCAAGAACATGGTATATCTCTCCATCTTTTTGTGTCATCTTTGATTTCTTTCATCAGTGTCTTATAGTTTTCTGAGTACAGGTCTTTTACCTCCTTAGGTAGGTTTATTCCTAGGTATTTTATTCTTTTTGTTGCAGTGGTGAATGGGATCATTTCCATAATTTCTCTTTCTGATCTTTTTGTTGTTAGTGTATAGGAATGCAAGAGATTTCTGTGCATTAATTTTGTATCATGCAACTTTACCAAATTCATTGATTAGCTGTAGTAGTTTTCTGGCTGCATCTTTAGGATTCTCTATGTATAGTATCATGTCATCTGCAAATAGTGACAGACACTTTTACTTCTTCTTTCCGATTTGTGTTCCTTTTATTTCTTTTTCTTCTCTGATTCCCGTGGCTAGGACTTCCAAAACTATGTTGAATAAGAGTGGCAAGAGTGGCCATCCTTGTCTTCTTCCTGACCTTAGAGGAAATGCTTTCAGTTTTTCACCATTGAAAAAGATGTTTGCTGTGGGTTTGTCGTATATGGCCTTTATTATGTTGAGGTAGGTTCCCTCTATTCCCACTTTCTGCAGAGTTTTGATCATAAATGGGTGTTGAATTTTGTCAAAAGCTTTTTCTGCATCTATTGAGATGATCATATGGTTTTTATTATTCAATTTGTTAATATGGTGTATCACACTGATTGATTTGCATATATTGAAGAATCCTTGCATCCCTGGGATAAATCCCACTTGATCATGGTGTATGATCCTTTTAATGTGTTGTTGGATTCTGTTTGCTGGTATTTTGTTGAGGATTTTTGCATCTATATTCATCAGTGATATTGGTCTGCAGTTTTCTTTTTTTGTAGCATCTTTGTATGGTTTTGGTATCAGGGTGATGGTGGCCTCTTAGAATGAGTTTGGGAGTGTTCCTTCCTCTGCAATTTTTTGGAAGAGTTTGAGAAGGATGGGTGTTTTCTCTAAATGTTTGATAGAATTCACCTGTGAAGCCATCTGGTCCTGGACTTTTGTTTCTTGGAAGATTTTTAATCACAGTTTCAATTTCATTACTTGTGATTGTTCTGTTCATATTTTTTATTTCTTCCTGGTTCAGTCTTGGAAAGTTACACCTTTCTAAGAATTTGTCCATTTCTTCCAGGTTGTCCATTTTATTGGCATAGAGTTGCTTGTAGTAGTCTTTTATGATGCTTTTTATTTCTGTGGTGTCCGTTGTAACTTCTCCTTTTCGTTTCTGATTTTATTGATTTGAGTCCTCTCCCTTTTTTTCTTTTTTTTTTTTAACGTCTTTATTGGAGTATACTTTCCCTCTTTTTCTTGATGAGTCTGGCTAAAGGTTTATCCATCTTGCTTATCGTCTCAGAAAACCAGCTTTTAGTTTTATTGGTCTTTGCTATTGTTTTCTTTTTTTCTATTTCATTTATTTCTGCTCTGATCTTTATGATTTCTTTCCTTCTACTGCCTTTGGGTTTTGTTTGTTCTTCTTTCTCTAGTTCCTTTAGGTGTAAAGTTAGATTGTTTATTTGAGATTTTTCTTGTTCCGTAAGGTAGAATTGTATTGCTATAAACTTCCCTCTTAGAACTGCTTTTGCTGCATCCCATAGGTTTTGGATGGTCGTGTTTTCATTGTCATTTGTCTCTAGGTATTTTTTGATTTCCTCTTTGATTTCTTCAGTGATCTCTTGGTTATTTAGTAACGTATTGTTTAGCCTCCCTGTGTTTGTGTTTTTTACGTTTTTTTCCCTGTAATTGATTTCTAATCTCATAGCGTTGTGGTCGGAAAAGTTGCTTGATATAATTTCAGTTTTCTTAAATTTACCAAGGCTTGATTTGTGACCCAAGATGTGATCTCTCCTGGAGAATGTTCATGTGCACTGGAGAAGAAAGTGTAATCTGCTGTTTTTGGATGGAATGTCCTGTAAATATCAATTAAATCTATCTGGTCTATTGTGTCATTTAAAGCTTGTGTTTCCTTATTAATTTTCTGTCTGGATGAATCTGCCCATTGGTGTCAATGAGGTGTTAAAGTCCCCCAATATTATTTTGTTACTGTCAATTTCCTCTTTTATAGCTGTTAGCAGTTGCCTTATGTATTGAGGTGCTCCTGTGTTGGGTGCATATATATTTATAATTGTTATATCTTCTTCTTGGATTGATCCCTTGATCATTATGTAGTATCCTTCCTTGTCTCTTGTAACATTCTTTACTTTAAAGTCTGTTTTATCTGATATGAGTATTGCTACTCCAGCTTTCTTTTGATTTCCATTTGCATGGAATATCTTTTTCCATCTCCTCACTTTCACTCTGTATGTCACCCTAGGTCTGAAGTGGGTCTCTTGTAGACAGCATGTATATGGGTCTTGTTTTGTATCCATTCAGTGAATCTGTGTATTTTGGTTGGAACATTTAATCCATTCACATTTAAGGTAATTATTGATATGTTTGTTCCTGTTACCTTTTTCTTAATTGTTTTGGGTTTGTTTTTGTAGGTTCTTTTCTTCTCTTGTGTTTCCCACTTAGAGAAGTTCCTTTAGCATTTGTTGTAGAGCTGGTTTGGTGGTGCTGAATACTCTTAGGTTTTGCTTGTCTGTGAAGCTTTTGATTTCTCCATCGGATCTGAATGAGATCCTTTCCGGGTAGAGTAATCTTGGTTGTAGTTTCTTCTCTTTTGTCACTTTAAATATATCGTGCCACTCCCTTCTGGCTTGTAGAATTTCTGCTGAGAAATCAGCTGTTAACCTGATGGGAGTTCCCTTGTATGTTATTTGTCATTTTTCTCTTGTTGCTTTTAATAATTTTTCTGTGTCTTTGAGAAAACAATTTGCTTACTGTGTGTCTCGCGTGTTGCTCCTTGGGTTTATCCTGCCTGGGACTCTCTGCACTTCCTGGACTTGGGTGGCTATTTCCTTTCCCATGTTAGGGAAGCTTTTGACTATAATCTCTTCAAATATTTTCTCAGGTCCTTTCTCTCTCTCTTCCTCTTCTGGGACCCCTATAATGCTAATGTTGGTGCGTTTAATGTTGTCCCAGAGGTCTCTTAGACTGTCTTCATTTCTTTTCATTCTTTTTACTTTATTCTGTTCCACGGCAGTGAATTCCACCATTCTGTCTTCCAGGTCACTTATCCGTTCTTCTGCCTCAGTTATTCTGCTATTGATTCCTTCTAATGTAGTTTTCATTTCAGTTATTGTGTTGTTCATCTCTGTTTGTTTGTTCTTTAATTCTTCTAGGTCTTTGTTGAACATTTCTTACATCTTCTCGATTTTTGCCTCCATTCTTTTTCCGAGGTTCTGGATCATCTTCACTATCATTATTCTAAATTCTTTTTCTGGAAGATTGCCTATCTCCACTTCATTTAGTTGTTTTACTGAGGTTTTATCTTGTTCCTTCATCTGGTACATAGTCCTCTGCCTTTGCATTTTGTCTATCTATCTGTGAATGTGGTTTCATTCCACAGGCTGCAGAATTGTAGTTCTTCTTGCTTCTGCTCTCTGCCCTCTCCAAAAGATTATTCTGATGGCCCTTTAATTAGGATGAAAGTTCTATGAGAAACTCTTTTTGATGGGCCGTGTCATGCTGGCCAGAAGAACTTTGAAATATTTTTATGAGGCTTCTGTTCTATTCATGAAGTGAGAAAGTTTTCCCAAGCCAGTGAAACATGGAGTACCCTTCTAGTGTTGGAGGGTTCTCCTGCAGAGGCAGGAGGTGGCTGTGGCTCACCACAGGGACAAGGACACTGACAGCAGAAGTTCTGGGAAGTACTCCTTGGCGTGAGCCCTCCCAGAGTCCGCCATTAACCCCACCAAAGAGCACCCTCTAGTAAATCTTGAGGACAGCAAATTTCAGTAGACTTGTCTTGACACAACAGAAGCAGGTGCCAGTGTAGCCTTGTTGTGGACTTGATGAATAAGAGACCAATTCCTAGTACAGTGAAGGGTTGTTTCCATAGATTGTAGTTGAAGATAGCTTGAGAATGGGCTCTTAGATGCAGTGCACACACACACGGAGCGGTAAGAAAAAGCCTTGATTATTATACACAGTTTATTTTCCCCTCTTTAGCCCTATAGCTTAAAAAAAAATCTCCTTTCTTGTGATTTCCCCAGTATTTTCCCTATTTTATAAAAACATCATTATTTATAACGAAAAGAAAAAGGACAGGTAGAGAAGGTTAAAAAAAAAAAAAAAAGAGGAAGAAAGGTGGAATTCCGGCATTGTCTCCCATTTCCCTTGGCCAATTGAGAATGGGAGCAGAGACAGGTTACTGAAACCAGAAAAGCTATAGACTTGACTGTTCCATGTCGCCAGCTGTTTTGCTTCCCGGGGAAAATAGGAGAAACGAAAGGAGCCTAACTGATGTGATGAGGCAGGAATTCTAAATTTGTGACGCTTTGCAAGCTGTTTGTGTGTACTAGGTTTGAACCCAGCTACAATTCACTGTAGGAGTTCTTGGAAACTGGCATGTCAGCTGCCCTAGACAATCTGCACATTAACTTTCACTTTGAAAACTTTTCCTGGCTTGTCTCTGCAGGCTGTGAAAGCTAGGTGATGGTGGTCCAGTTTTACAAGGCCCAGCTGTGCTTGTGTGTACCTGTGTTGTTGTCACAAAGGCATCAGACTTTTCCCTTTATTTTATAAAAATCCTGCTGAGCTGGATTTAGTCTTCATTGTTGAATGAACTGGTGTCAGGGAGTTCTCTTTTGGCTTTCTTAAAGGTCACCCTTTGCTCACTTCTTTTTAAGTTCACAGCTCCATTTTTCAGGCTTCATGTGGTATGCTGGTTATGCCAAAGTAAAGAGCTGGATCAAAGACATTTCTTGTTAATAAGGCTAAGGATCCATCTGTCTTTGCAGATCCAGACTGTTAATAGATACAGGACCAAGGAGCCTCCATCTACATAACTGGCTGACTCCCAGAATCCTAAGTTGTCTTCTAGAACAGTGCTGTGAACTTAACCTTTTGAAAGGTTTGGTTTTATATCCAGCCTTGTGTTCCATAAAGCTTGCCCCCAGATTCTCTGCCAGATGTACTGAGAAATCCAACTTTGTCCTAATTTCCTCCTCCTGGGGATCATTCCATCAATCATGGAGTGGTACGAGTATGGAGACAGCAGAAGTCTGGTTCACATTCTGAATCCATTGTCAAGTCCAGCTGGCTGGGATCTCACTGTACTTTTAAAGGGCAGGCATATCAGCTCTTAGCTTTTTGACTGGATACTTCAGTGTGTTCTTCCCAAATGTATGTCCTGGTCACACAGTATTAATAAAACCAAAGTTAAAGTTAGCCAAAATAACCCCCCTAGACATTTTTCAGTCATCACTACTGCTTCCTTTTCCTTTTCTATATATCTGCTTATTGAATGAATGATCAGAAACCTCCCCTCTCAATTGCTTATAATTCTGTATTTCAAAGTATGTATCTTACTTGGACCCTGCTCATGTTCTTAGTCTCTTTTTGAGTCTTGCTTGTTTTTTTCTTCTTTTCTTCTCATTGATTTTGAGCCACCTTATTTTAATGTATTGTCCTGCTTCTACTTTCGGCATGTGTAGTAAACAATAGGTGATAGATTTATTTTTGGGGTGCCATTTGATATTATACTGATACTAAGAACCTTTATCTAGGTTCTTAGTTTTCAGGGCACATCTTTGTTCTATCCACACCCTCCCTTTATTCCTCAAGGAAAATGAAGCTCACAAGGCTCAGGCTATTGAATCAATCTTATTTTCTCTACTTAATAATTGAATTACTCTGTCCAAAGAGAAGCAGTTCTTATGATTACTAATTCATGATTTATGGTTCTAGTCTTGTGATTGTGATTCAGTGTATGATTTCATGTGCAACAAAGGAGCTCATACACTGGGAACAGAAAAGAAGAGATAGAGATAAATTAGATGCTGAATATATAAACTGGTAACTGAGATGTCAATTTCAAGCCAAAATCTAACAGATTAGCAAACCAATGATTTGGCAGCCCTTAGAGAAGGAAAAGGGAATCACTTAAGCCCAGCATTGATTCACGAAAAAAAAAAAGTCATGCTAGAGTAACCTCATTTCCCTTCATGGTGGAATCACCTTAGTAAGAGAAGATCAGGGGGACAAAAAAAGAATTACCATAACTGCGTTTCAACAAGTCATAATGATATCTTGTGAGCACGAAAGAGAAATGTGAACAAGATAACACTGTCATTAAGAATCTTTGGTAACTAGACAACTGTACCCAGCAATGAATCAGTGTAAGTTTGAGAATTAAGTCATTGAGGCTCTGTGATTTGCTCACTAGGTCACCATTGTTTAATCAATGAATTAATTTATCCATTCATATTTATTTAGGTGCCTACTATATACTAGGCACCTACATATCTAGAAGGCATACTAAACCTATTTTCAGATGACATGAAGTAGGGTGGGATACTGAATACCTTGGATGAAAATCAGAATTCACAGTGATTTAAACAGGGTAGAATGATGAGTCTAATTCATGGAATTTAATAAGAAAAAAGCATAAAAGCTCTTCACATGGTTTCAGAAATTCAAGTGAAGAAGGCTTAAGGGTTTAAATTGACTTTAAGCGTAATAGAAGTTCACAGTTGAATAAGACTGTCAAAACCAGTACTATCATGTGGGAAATTTTTTACAACATATTGCCAGATTGAAAAAGCAGATTATAAAGCAGATAGAGCAGAATCAACTCTGTTTGTGTGAGGGAAATACACACAGAGGAAGTATGTACCTCAAAATGTTGACAAAATGTTCATAGTAGCCATCTTTGGTTGTTGGAGTGCAGATAGATGACTTTTGTTTTTTACCTTTCTATCTTTTTGTGTTTTTCAGGTTATGACATTTTGCTCCTAAAAAAAAAATTGCTTTTGTTTCATTTTGAAGAGGCGAAAGGCAGTGTAGCCAGTGCTGATAATTTAGGCTTTTACTAGCAGGAGTGGGGGTGGGGAAGAAGGATGGTGATAATCTCCATCATTCATCAGTGCCTGAACACCTGCCCCTCCCTGGTAATCAGCATTATTAGTAAACACCCACTTCCCCACAGGAGCAGCACCCTGCCTATGGTTAGAGCATTCTCCGGCTGGCTTGGTTTGGGGCAGCAGGTCTCCATCATGAGGACGCGACCTCAGGTGAGGACTGCCATGCAGTGGCTGTCTCTAGCTGGGGAGACCTGGCTCCCTGGCTCCCACACACTGAGTGACTCCTGAGTCCTTTTTTCAGATCCACTAGATTGGCTCCCCCGTTTATCACCCAGGTTACCCCACGTGGACACAGCACTTGGTAAGGGGATTATAAATACTTCTTTGCTTCTCTTCTTTCTGAGAAGTAATAGAGTTGCTCACACCTGTTCCTTAGCATCCTTATTGTTTGTTTTCACAAAGGTTTGGATTCACTTTCCACAGGAACAATGTTAATAATAGCAGCTCACATTTATTGAGCATTTATTACGTGTGCCAGACATTGTGCTATGCTTTAGATAGATTATTACATTTAATTCTTGAACCAGCCCTGTGAGAGGTGGGATTGAGTTTTATTCCCATTGCACAGCTGAGGAAACCAAGGCACAGAGTGGTTAAGTATGTTGCTTTAAGTGGTAGAGTCAGGATTTGAACCTAGAAGTCTTGTTCAAGAGCCCAGCTCTTCATCATTAAGCTGTGCTGCTCCTGTTCTGAGCGTTGTCCAGTTCAGAACCTGCGGTGCAGATCCAGGGGCACAGGGTCTCTGCTCTCCCTCCAGAATTCTCTCACTTACCCAGCTCTTGCACTGGTTTTGATTCCTTTCCAGCATCTAAAACCTTTTATTTCTTCATGCCTTCTTTCTTGGATTATTTCTTTAATCCTTTCCCAAGAGCCTGTCATCCGCTCAAATAAACAGAATATTTAAAGGTTTTTAAGCTTTTCATCCTGTTCTGAAGCAGGAAGATCAGACCGCATTTATAATTTCATATAGTTCTGTGCTTTTGACCTAGCATACAGGTTGTCAAAAGTTCACATAGTTTTTCCAGATAATTTCTGAACTTTTCTGTACCTCTGATACTACCTCTATTGTACTTCAACTCTTCCTGCAAAAGAACCATCTCAGTATAACTCCATAGAGTCAAAATAGAAAAGATAAAAGTATAGTCTTATCTCAAGGAACAAACTCAAAGGTAAAAAAAATAAATTTTAGCCTTTAACACTTGCATTTTTTTTTTTTTTGCAGCACTTGCATTTTTAGAGATTGTTTTAAAATAATTTTCCAGCACAAAAATTCTCTAAGCAAGGCACCTGTCACCATGAGCATAAAACCTCTTGGTCTGTCTAATTCATTCCACTTAAATAATTTTAGGCACACATTTCATTTGGCCAGCTATCACTGTTCCCAGTCAGCAGTTACTAACAGCAGGCCTTAAGACTTACTAGTAGACATTTTCAGTATTATTTATTAAATTGATATCTAAAGGCACATGCAATTCGACTTTTATTCTTTCACTAATGAAAGTAGTTCTCATTCAATGGAAGCCTTTCATAAACATACTTTTTTTTCTTGGAGACTACAGTATGCAATTTTAATGCTAAACTTAATTATCACTGACCTTTTGAATCTCTTCTAACTACATATAACTTTTATTTATTTTTTTTAAAATAAATTTATTTATTTTTTGCTGTGTTGGGTCTTCGTTGCTGCGTGCAGGCTTTCTCTCGTTGCGGTGAGCGGGGACTTCACTTTGTTGTGGTACGTGGGATTCTCACTGCGGTGGCCTCTCTTGTCGCGGAGCACGGGCTCTAGGCGCGCAGGCTTCAGTAATTATGGCACGCGGGCTCAGTAATTGTGGCTTGCGGGCTCTAGAGTGCAGGCTCAGTAGTTGTGGTGCATGGGCTTAGTTGCTCTGCAGCATGTGGGATCTTCCTGGACCAGGGATTGAACCCGTGTCCCCTGCATTGGCAGGTGGATTCTTAACCACTGTGCCACCAGGGAAACCCATAACTACATATAACTTTTAATTTCATAATAAATCTTCAGGCTCAGGTTCCCAGAGCCAACAATTCTTTCTGCCTTTCAACCAGAGTGCTCATTTACCATCATTACTGTCACTCTGCTTACATATCTCTCACTTCTTCAGACCTTCTGGCCAGCTTATTTGATCCTTCAGGGGCTAATGTACTTTTCCTCACTGTTAGTATCATGTCTGCTAGCTCCCCTTGAGTCTCTGTCCAATCCTGTTCCTCCGAGGCTTTGAATCTCTCTGGAAGTGTCACCTATTCCAGAATCCTACCATTCCTGACTTTCCTCCACCTCCTCATCTTCCCTGGGGATTCACCTAAATGAGTACACTTACTCCAGATTATGTGCAATTTGAGAGCAGGAACTTGTGTTTTTCTTCTTGGTAATCCCTGCGCCTCTAGGAACAGTGTCCAATAAATGCGGGTTGGATTTCGCTGAAATGAAATAACTACATAAGCATATATTTTTACATACGATTCCAGTATTGCAAAATTCATGAAGAGAACAAATAATTTTATAACTAAAATCAAGTAAGTTGAGAAAAGAGATATAACATATACACGAACAGGAAATACTAATAATTAGGTTTTTAATGAAAGATAAGGGAAAATGCATAACTTTTTATTTGCATGTTTGTCTTTTTTAAAAAAATACTACCTCCATTTCTTGAACCCCAGGACTGTCTGTAGTTTCTCTAATGTTCATTGTCACTTTAAAAATGTAGACTTCCAATTCAGTACTCATAAGTGCAAACTCTAGGCACACTCTCTCTTTGTATGCTTATAAGCAATAGAGAACTGAGGTTCATGAACTCACCGTTGTCTCTTATCCTTCAGGTCTCCCCCCACCACCACCCGAATTCATGATCCCATGATCATATAATTAATATATACTAAAAAAATTATATGAAGCTTACCTTCCACATTATTTTTTTCATGAAGCATAATTGACATATAACATTAGTTTCAGGTGTACAACATAAAGATTCAATAATTGTACATATTGTGAAATGATCTTTTTAAATTGAGGTAAAATTTACGTAAGATAAAATGCACATACCTTAAACGTTCAAATTGATGTTCTGACAGGTTTATACATCCACCTTACCCCCACTCAACATATGATATGGAACATTCCCATCACGCTCCAAAATTCCTTTGTGTGTCTTCCCAGTCAATTCTACCTCTTCCCCCTATAATCATTCTTTTGACTTCTCTCATCATAGATTAATTTTCCTTATTCTTTTTTTTTTATTGTGGTAAAATACACACAATATGAAATTTACCACCTTAATCATTTTTTAAGTGTACAGTTCAGTGGTATTAAATACATTCATAGTCGTGCAGGCATCACCACCATCGATCCCCGTAGTTCGCACCACATTGAGCAGTTAGAACTTACATAAAAATCCAGATTCTGTCTTGACAACCTGAAGGATGGAGTTCAGGACAAGCACACCTGCTAGAGAGTAAGAGGACAACCCTGGAAATGAGGCAACCAGAAAAGGGGAACCTAACTTCTATGTATAAATTTCACCCAAATCTTGGGCTGACCTCTGGACAATGTATATGCAAGTTATACTCCAAACTCTACAGCTGAAGCTAGAAGAACTGAACATAAATCTGAGCCACAGCCCACCGAGGGGAAGAAAGAACTGCAGTTTGAGTTCAACCAGGTTAACTGCCTATACACACACACATACATACTCAGTCTTTGGAGCAACATAATACAGTCCAGTATCCACAACATTTCACAATATCCAGGATACAATATGAAATTATTCAACATATGAAAAAAATGGGAAAATACGACCCATTTTTAGAATAAAAGATAATCAATGGAGACCAATCCTAAGAAGGCTCAGATGATAGAATTAACAGACAAGGATTTTAAAGTGGCCATTATAACTATGAACAAGGGTGTAAAGGGAAATAGGCTTCAATGAATAAAAGATAGGAAATTTCAAGACAAATTTCCAGATGGAAATTGTAGAACTGAGGAAACCAATATCTGTAATCCAGAATAAACATATTAACAATATCAAATCTTCCAATCAGTCAAGATATGGTATACCTCTGTACTTATTTAGGTTTTGTTTAATATTTATCATTAATGTTCTATAAATTCAATGTAGAGACCTTACACATTTTCCAATATATTTATTCTTAGATATTTGGTGTATTTTTATGATATTTTAAATTGCATTGCTTTTTAAAATTTCACTTTCAATTAATTAATTACATTGAAATTTCAATTGTATATTACTGGCATATAAAAATATGATTTTATTCTGTTTATGGACTTTGATTCCTGCAACTTTGCTCCATTTATTTATTAGTTGTAAAAATGTTTTTATAAAATTCACAGGGTTTTCTATGTAAACAATCATGTCTGTGAATAACAGCATTTTTTTTTTCTTATGACACTGGCTAGGTCTTATACTACTAATTCTGTATAGAAGTGGTGAGAGCATACATCTGTCCTTTATTCCTGATCTTAGAGGAAAAGAGTTGAGTGTTTCACCAATAAGTATCATGTTAGCTATAGATTTTTCATAGATGTCCTTTATTAGGTTCAGTAACTTTCTTTCTGTTCCTAGTTTACTGAGAGTTTCTGTCATGAATGGAGATGAATAAATTTTGTCCAGTGCATTTTGATATCTAATAATATTCTCATATGATTTTTCTCCTTTATTCTCTTAATGTGGTGAATTACATGATTGACTTTTTTTAACCTTAAATCACCGTAAATACCACTTGGTCATGATATATATCCCATACATGAGACAGATAGATTGATTATATTTGCTGATATTTTATTAAAACTTTTTGTGTGTATGTTCATTAGGCGTATTGGTCTGTAATTTTCTTGTAATGTTTTTGTCAAGTTTTTTAATATCAGAGATGTGTTAACATCATAAAATGAGTTGGGAAGTTTTACCTTCTCTTCTCTGAAAGGTTTCGTGAAAGATTGAAATTATTTCTTCTTTAAATGTTTGATAGAATTCATTGAAACCATCTGGGCTTAAAGTTTTCTTTGTTAAGAAGGTTTTTGATTACAAGTTAAATTTATATATTTAGATTTTCTCTCACCGTGTCACTTTCAAAACGTTGTATTTCTACGGATTTTTTTCAATTCATCTAAGTTGTTAAATATTTGACATAGAGTTGTTCATGATATCTCCTTATACTTTTTTTTTAAATTTATTTATTTATTTTTGGCTGTGTTGGGTCTTCGTTTCTGTGCGCGGGCTTTAATTGCGGCGAGCGGGGGCCACTCTTCATCGCCGCGCGCGGGCCTCTCATTGTCGCGGCCTCTCTTGTTGCGGAGCACAAGCTCCAGACGCGCAGGCTCAGTAGTTGTGGCTCACGGGCCTAGTTGCTCCGCGGCATGTGGGATCTTCCCAGACCAGGGCTCGAACCCGTGTCCCCTGCGTTGGCAGGCAGATTCTCAACCACTGTGCCACCAGGGAAGCCTTCTCCTTGTACTTTTAATATCTATATTCTCTGTATGATGTTCCCCCTTCTTCATTCCTGATATTAATAATTCATGTATTTTTTTCCTTGTGATCAGCTTGCTTGGAATTTATCAACTTTTAAATTCTTTTCTTATAGCCAACTTTTGATTTTGTTGATATTTCCTATTTGCCCAGTTTCTATTTCATTGTGTTAAAATGTAAACTGAAGTACATTAAATTTTCAAAGAGTTCATTTGAGCACACATTGATTTTAATTGGGCAGTGCCAAATTGAAAATGGGTAAGAGCACTCCACTGGCAGAGACTAAGGGAAAGGCTTTTTTTTTTTTAATAGAGCAGACTCTTAAGCAAAGTAAGCAAATTATTTGGCTATAGCTTAAGTAGTTGCCTTACTTGGGAAAGCCTAGTTGGCTGTTTGTAATTGGTTGTTCTTAAATTTCACTTTTCAGATGTAAGTGCAATGACTCTGCGTAGGTTTTGGTTTGCTTACCAGACTGCCAAGACATTAGAGCGACCTCAGTCTGATGGCTTCCTTGTTTAATTACTTTATTGGTTTCTGCTCTTATTATTTTATTTTTTATTCTTCAACTTTGTTTAACTTGCTTTTATTTTTCTAGTTTCTTAAAGTGGAAGCTTAGAACATTGATTTTACATATTTCTTCTTTTCTAATATAGACATTTAATACTATACATTTCTAAGGACTCTTTTCACTGCATCTTAAATTTTGTTTGGTTGTGATTTCATTACCATTCAGTTTGATACATTTTCTAATTTCTCTTCTGATTTCTTCTTTGATCCATAGGTTATTTAAAGTGTGTTGTTTAATTTCCAAATATTTGGGAATTCTCTAGATATCTTATTGTTTTAAAGATAGAAAATTAATTGATTTTTTTTTTTTATAAATTTATTTATTTATTTATTTTTAATTTTTGGCTGTGTTGGGTCTTCGTTTCTGTGCGAGGGCTTTCTCCAGTTGCGGCGAGCGGGGGCCACTCTTCATCACGGTGCGCAGGCCTCTCATTGCGGAGCACGGCTCCAGACGCGCAGGCTCAGTAGTTGTGGCTCACGGGCCCAGTGGCTCCGCGGCATGTGGGATCCTCCCAGACCAGGGCTCGAACCCGTGTCCCCTGCATCGGCAGGCAGACTCTCAACCACTGCGCCACCAGGGAAGCCCAATTGATTTTTAATTTAATACCATTCTGGTTAGAGTGTACTCTGTGTGATTTTGATCTTTCCATTTTTATCGAGATTGGTTTTATGACCCAGCATTTAGACTGTCTTGGTGTATGTTCCACATGCACTTGAAAAGAATATGTATTCTGAAGTTGTTGGGTATAGTTTTCCATAATTATCAAATAGATTGAGTTGGTTGACAGTATTGTATAAATGTTTAAGTCTAGGTTGGCAGTTCTTTTTTGTTTTCCTTTCAGCACTTTAAAGATAGCTCACCAGTGTTTTCTGGCCATCATTTTTTAATGATAAGTCAGCTAATCATTTGCATTGTTGTTCCTTTTTATGTAATATTACCACTACCACCAAGCACCCCGCCACCCTGGCTGCTTTTAAGATTTTTTTTTTCTTTATTTTTAGTTTCAGCAGTTTGACTGTGATCTGCCTGCATGTGGATTTCTTTGTACGTATTCTGCTTGGGATTTGCAGAGCTGCTTAGGTCTTTAGGTTAATGTCTACCATCAACTTTGGAAATTCCCAGCCCTAATCTCTTTAAATATTTCTTCTGCCCCATTCTCCCTTCTCAACTGCTGGAATTCCAATTTTATACCTGTTAGATACTCTCCTCTACTGTGTCCAGTCTGCTGTTAATCATTTTGAATGCACTCCTCATTTCTGATTTTATATTTTTTCATTTCTAGGATCCTTGTTTGGTTGTTTTTTGAAAGATTTCATCTCTCTCTTGAAATCCTCCATCTGTTTATATGTGTTGCCCACCTTTTACATTAGACTCTTTTACATATTTATCATTGTTATTTTGAAGTTCATGTCTGCTAAGTCCAACATCTGTAACACCTTTCAGTGTCCTTCTATTGACCATTTTCTCACATGGGTCATATTTTCTTGCTTCTGCATGTCTTTTATAATTACTAATCATATGCTGGACATTTTAGGTAAAACCACAGACTTAAGTAAATAATGTTTACACACACACACACACACACCCGCCCCCCCCCAAAAAAAATAAAAGACATACTCATCCTTTTCTCAGGCTGCTAATGTGCGGGAAAGGGGCAGAGGGAGAAGGGGTTGAGCCAATTTGATAATTCAGCTGGGTCTGGACTTTGTTGTAGCTTTAATTAGATTAAATTCACCTCTGGCTGCAAATGTTTTGGGGCCAGGATGGGACCACCAGTAAGATTCTAAAGATCTTTTTGTGCAAAGAATTTTGAAAAACTTATATTCACCACTATGAATTTGACGCCTTTCTTCTGGTGAGATTGGAGTGATACTAACAAATAGGGTTTTTTAATATTGTATAATGAAATATGTCGACATTTGGAAGGTCTGCATAACTCAGTGAACCAGTATTCCTAAAGACTAATGATTGATGTTACAAAAATCTGGTATGGATACAAGATCCATTCAAAATGCAAGATAGACCAACAGAGTATGAAAAGCTCATTGATTTGGTTTCAGATTCTACAATACTAACTTTTAGACTCTACTACGTGTTGAGTTTTGGTGAAGGTCAAAGAATAATATCCACAGTTTCTCTGAAAGGGACTTTAATCAGTCCCTCCCCATCCCCCAGCCTTCAGTGTCCCCGTGCAATTGATGAAAGAGTTGATGGGTGGCTACAGATCCATTCTGTGCTGGGGCTTCTAAAATATCATACCAGCCCACATGCAGGTGTTAAAAGCTTGTCAGAAGTTTAGCTGGTAGTGCCTTAACCGCCGTCTGTGACACATTCCTCCTCCTCCCGGGGGCCATCCTGGCTAAAAGTGCAGAGCTTGTCACTTCCTGGGATTATATTCATTTAGGTTTACTGTATGTCCTCGGCATTTTGTTAGGTTTGAAATAAGTATGATTTAGCAGCTTATTCAGCTTATTTTTTTAAGGTAAAAGTGACAGTCTCTTGAAACTTTCTACTTGCTCAGAAGCAGAAGTCCAACAGAAACTTTTGAATGTTTTCTGTTTTTTGCCTTTGATTTAACTACAAGATGGTGAATGACGGTGCTATAATAAAATAGAGAGGGTTCTATTTCATTATTTCTGAAAGTGGAGGGTAGGACTCCCCTTTGGGATCATGAGTTTTAGGAGTTCCAGAGGCCTGTCCAGTTCACTCTCGCTCTCCCTTGAGCACCATCTAGAACAAAAAAAGGAAGCCACTATATTTATATGGATGGAAACCATGCTGAAAGACTGGGGAGAATGTTAGGACAGAAACAGGCAGTGTAAACAGAAAGTCCTTTCTCTGAGATCGCCAGTGAAGAGTAGAAGAAGGTAGACTGATGGCTGCTTGTAGATCACACCTTCAATCTCTGAGATGATCGGCTCTAATGGAGGATCAGGAAGGAGGATTGAGCAGAAAACTGACTGCTTAAAGGGGTAGATTATATAGGTGCCCCCTTCACTGGTGGATTGAAGAGGAGGCCAATCCATCCCTTGCCAGATAACCTGTTTAGTCCTCAGCATAGAGCATTGCAATACAATTATAATAACCATTTGGATACACTATACATCAGGGCTTTTCTTTTTAGTAACTTGGAGCACTTTTGACCTCACAACAAATACTGTACTCATGACTAGATTGTGTTAACTTTGCAACACAGAATCCTCTGGTGGAAAATGGCCAAATTTATGTTTTCTATATACTAATTCAAAGAACTGTAGGGCAGCAGTGAAATGGAATTGTTTGGGAGGGGAATGAATAGTAATAATAGTAGTAATGGTGGTGGTGGTAGTATATTTTTGGAGCCCTTCCTATGTGCCTGTACCTTCACTTGTGTTAGCTCTTTAATCCCCACAATAACCCTATGAAATAGGTACTATTATCATATTCCCATTTTACAGAAGAAGAAAGTTTAGGAATAATAAAGATAGAGAAGTTGGATATAATAAAGGCCGCAGTAGCAACTGTCTAGTCTCTCCTCATCCATTTGGTCTTTGTAGATATGATCCAACCCCAGCTGCCCTGGGAAGGATTAGGAATGGGACACACAACACTCCATGAAGAATCACTCTGATTTTGTCCTTGGAAATACCCCCCAAAGCTAAGGGAGTTCCCCACCACATTTTGTAATGACTCTCTGATCACATAGCTTCCTTATTCTGGCCAGCACTGCTTTGTACAGCTCGTGGGAGCTCTTCTGTCATTTGTAGGATTTTTGGCATTTACAACACCTTTCCAGCACTTACTGTGTGTCCCAACTACTTTGTTTGAGATTGAAAATTTATAGGCAAAGAAAATGTAGCCTCTGCCATCCTTGAATATCTATACATTCCATAACGTGTAGTGGAATAAGTGCCATGGAAGTGGGTAGATATTCTTTCTTACCAAGAAGTAGTCAGATTGTCCCCAGAAAGCACCTCCTTCATGGCCTTACAGTGTTTCTCATTAGAAGCACCATTGGCATTTTGAGAAGCACATATTTTCCTAGCACAGGGCTGGCTTTTCCTTATAGTTTTTGACATTTGACACGCTTGACCTCTACCTATTAAATGTCAGTAATCCCCCACACCCATTATTAGGACAATTGAAAGCACACCCACACACTTGCCAACACCCTGAAGAGGGCAAAGACGTCCTCGTACGTGGTCGCTCAGGTTTTGCTCAGATTGGGTGGAGGAAGCTGGGGAAATGGACTGCGGAATCATACTCTTTGTACAGCTGTCACATTCCTCCGTCTCATCCCTACCCTACCCTCTTGAGACATCACATCATTCTTGGGAAATCTTTTTTTTTTTTTTTTTTTTGGCTGTGCCGCGCAGCTTGCAGGATCTTAGTTCCCCCACCAGGGATCAAACCCGTGCCCCCTGCAGTGGAAGCACGGAGTCCTAACCACTGGACCACCAGGGAATTCCCCATTCTTGGGAAATCTTGACACTGAAAGCATATCTTTATGAAGAGGGCAACAGCCTGCTCAGGAGGTTTTGCTTTGCTAAAGACCCATGCATTTTACAAATTTCCTTCGAGTTCCTTACAACCAACATCCATTTGATGGAACAGATATTAAACCAGAGGGAAAGATACAGCCCTTTAGTGTGTTTTGGCCAGAAGTTGGAGGGGTAGGGCATGCTGCAGGAAGGGCAGTGATGGTCAGAAACATTTAGCCCTGCAGTGCCACGGTGTAATACAGTCAGTAAGACAACGTTCCAATAAGAGGATGTGTGGTTTAGAAAAATTCGCCGTATTGTTGGCAATTAGCTGCATATGTAGTCAGGACAAAACACAGCATAGTTCACTTTGAATCTTTGAATTTGAATCAGTTGTTAAACATCCAGAGCGTTCCCACAGCTAACTCTTTTGAGTCTGTCTGTCCTACTCTAGAAATAATAAAAAAGTGTAAGAAGTTATTTATAGGGAATGTATGCAATATTATATTTTAGTGTTGAGCAAAGAATAACATAGAAACTAAATTTTATAGAGAATACTTGAATCTCAAAAGTTTGGTGGGAGTAGAAAATGTATTACTAGTAAACTAGAATGAACTGAGGTTCAAGAAAATGGAATGGAATTTTGGATGGAAATGGAAACTCATAGCTGCCATAGAAAGGACTATGTCGATATATAATCTCAGGCAAAACCCAAGTAACAGTGCACCTGGCGTCCTCCGTGTCAGTCATTACAGCACTTGCATATTGCAAACCCCAAAGGCTTGTGCTTTAACTGTGAGATACCATGGCCTGAGTAACACCCACTGGAATTCAAAGCAAGCAAGTTCTCATGGCACTGACCACATTGCCTTAGACAGCTGAGCACTCCTGCACCCATCCAGTGTTGCACTGTAAAAATTCCTTCCTCTTTGCTAATAGCCTCCACTTGCTTAAGCAACTTCTTTTTGTGACTTGGAGACTGCACTTATGTTACTGATGAGATTAAAAACAGCTTTCACTACAAAAGCTTATGTTGTTGCAGTGTGTTCAGTGTGTATGCAGTTGGATGAATAAACCTCCTCTATCCAAAGTCCCTCGTTTGATCTTCTCTTGCCCACTGTCCTGCCCCTTACACATGCACAGACCCCTGCTGAGACTCTGTCCCTGGTCACCTCCAAATAAGGGGGCCTAGTTACAGACTGTGATTTCTGAGTACAGCAAGAAGGCATTAAAGTAAATGCCTGCTAGGAATATTTGTTATTAAAGCAGTTTTTAGAAAATAAAACCAACCTAGTTAGCCCGTGAGGTGAATTCTGATATAAGCTACATAGTTATATAAATCCTTAAATATCGAATCCCTAAGTCTGGATTGCTTCTTGTGGCTACAAACTTCTGTAACCAGCAAGCCAGGAATGGAAGCAGAATCACAATTGATGAATCTTCTAACCTTGGGCCCGGTTATCATAAATAATAGTTTCATTCTAGATTCAAATTCCTGCCTTAATTGGTATGGAAATCTCAAGGTTATTCATCCAGGCAGTTCCTGCTCTATTATCTGTCTCTTCCCTGTGTTCATGTGTTCATTGGATCAGCTCACTCCTGCCTTGAGCCTGCTTTTCATTTACACCTGAATACCTTGCTCCATTGCCTTGCCTTCCACTCAGAGCTCACTCAGTTCCCTTTGCTATTTGCTGTATCTTCAGTAAGCTTTTCTCTTCCCTCACTAATGAGAACAGAGATCATGGTTTCCTCTGGCCCCTCCCTTCTTAACCCCAGAAGTCCTATTTGACTCCCACTCAACACTTCACTTTGTGAATGATATTAACATTTTATTCACATAGTCGGGTATTTATTTACATGCGATTCTTGGTCTCCACATTTCCTCACATCTCTAGAAGCCCCTTGGGAAAAATCATGTCTAATAACACGCACACTGAGACAATTCAAGAGGGATCACGGAAGATCAAATGTCATACTAAAAAAAAATTAATAAGCAAGCTCTGAGCTTTTTGGTACTGTTCTCCAGGAAGATTAGCTGAATGTGTGTAATTGTGCAGCTGAACTGTGGGAGCCAAACTGTGGGAGGAGGTGAGCAAGGGATGTGACATATCAGAGGTGAGATTATGTGAGTAGAAAACCTTTCATCCATGGACTTCAGAATATATTATACAGACTTTTCCGTAACTCTGTGTCTGGAAATCTCTTTGAGAGAGGTAGAGAAACCAAAGCAGAGACCCAAAATGACCAAGCTGTGAGAAAGAGGTCCCCCCAGGCAAGAGAAGAGCGTGGGCTTCTGGCCTCAGAAGACATCCCACTTTGCTCCCTCCCACAGGGCTCTGTTGAGGTCACAAGGACCCAGGCTGTTAATAACCAGGCAGCCGTAGGTCAGGACTCAGGAAGGTTCTGTGTAAACTCACCCCAGTGTTGTTGCATCTCTGCCACCGAAATGACCATTAACACCAAAGGATATTTACAAAGGGAAGAATAACACGATGATTTAAATCACTATGAATATGTCTCTTGAATTAGGCACTGTTTTATTTCTCTAAGCACCATTCACCAAGGTTTTGGGATAAGGTTGTTCACTATGAGACTCTTTGTGTTTCTTCTATGTACAATTTTCTGGTCACTGTAACTCTAAAAGGAAAAAAACAACAATACTAGGTAGTTCAAGAAGGTTCAGAGATGAATAGCCAAAATGTTAAGGAGATGGAAGGATTTCCAAATAAGACTGTTCTAAAAATAAATGGGGACCTTTTCAAAAAAACTGTGGTAAAATAATACATAATATAAAATTTACCATTTTTAAGTGTACAGTTCAATGGCATTTCGTACGTTTACAGTTTTGTGCAACCGTCACCGCCATCCATCTCCAAAACTTCTGTCATCATCCCAAGGTAAAACTCAATACCCATTAAACAATAACTCCCCATTCCCCTGTCTCCCCAGCCCCGGACAACCACCATTCTACTTTCTGTCTCCATGAATTTGACTATTCTAGGACAAATCATACAATATTTGCCCTTGTCTGGCTGACTTATTTCACTTAGCATAATGTCTTCAATGTGTGTAGGCTAAATGTCAGCCTGGCTGGGGACCCTGATGAGATGAATTCAGAATAAGGAAATATGTATCTTCTCACACCAGTTATGTTATCCCATGATATGGGGACATAAGCTTAAATATAAACACTTATTTTTAAAATTTAGGTACTTCACTAATGGGTGGCTAAGAAAAACCAAGACTCTTGCACAATTCACCCCTATAATTTTGAAGTTGATGTTTAGAGAAGATGATTGTTCCTCTGTTCTTACCTTAAAATAACCTACCATCCTTCATTTGAAGCTCTCTGGGCTCCTCTTGGAGGTCCTTTTGGCAATCACAGGGGAGTGAAATTGCTATTTTAATTATTTAACATTCAACAGATATTTTTGTGCGCTGAACACGTGCCAAGCCTTATGGCAAGCGCTAGGAATAGAATGGAGAGCAGAGCAGCCCGCCTTTGTCTTCATGGAGCTGCGATTTAGTAGACGAGTCAGATAATTTATCCCACAAACAGATTTGTAACTCCAAACTGTTTTCAGTTCTATAAAGGAAAAATAACTGAAATATTTCTCTCCTTACCTTCTTTGTTCACACAACCATTCTAAGAAATCTGCTTTCTTTTCTCTTCAGGAGCCTCCAAACAGGTGGCTTTGCCTGGGAGGGAGAGGTAAAGAACAACGCGTATAGCAAGGCTACAGGGGTGGTCCCGCAGCACAAGTGCCACCCCACAGCAGGCAGCTACCAACTCCATTTTGCCCTGCAACAACTTGAACAGCAAAAACTTCAGTCCCGGCAGCTTCTGGACCAGAGTCGAGCCCGGCACCAGGTAATTCAAGATAAGGCTTTTCCATGTGCTAATATCTTCCTTCTGTTGGTTTAAAAAAAAAAATTTTTTTTTTTTTTTTTCATGAGAAATGTGGGGATAGTTTCTCAAAAGTTTACCACTGCCACCATGGCTTGAACGGTTCATGGGGAATCTATCCACGAGGAAGAAATGTTCTGAATCCATACATTGGCTTTGTGGGAAAGTGATCTTGAACCAATTTTGACATTCTTTCTTTCATTTGAATGAATGTTCCTCCACAAAAATCTCTTTTGTAGTATTTTCTGTTGCCTGATCTTAGTTCAGTAATTTCCCAAAGGGTCTAATTCCCAGATACCTAAAAGCTAGCATTTTAAAGATTTTTTTCTAAATGTACTACTTCCTTGCCTTCATTGATTTGGTCTATTTAAGCATACATTAATCCTTTATGGCCTATCAAGATTTTCAAGGAATAAATAACTTTCAAGTTCTTATAGGAAATGGTCTTAATCTAGGTCATTGGTCTTCTGGTTTAACAGTTTGTACATAGAACAATGTATACAAAAATGTAACAGTAGACACAAAAATTCTTGTTGTAGTGGAACTTACACTCTAGTGAAATATTAATTCCCTACTCACTGTCTATAAAATGACAAACTCCTGAGTATATGTGTAAGGGAATTATATAAGTATATTGCACTAGCGAATCAGTATGGGCCCAGTTACAGAGAAAGGATGACTTCACAAAAAAGTCAGGCTGTGAAGACTTAAATTTTTCCTGATGACTCAGGATTACCATTAGAATCAGTTACCGTGTTCTACATGTTCTGCTGGGCTGAATCCGTACTGATTCTGTGAGCTTCCCTGATATTTGGTTGTGTGAAGAAATAGCTTATATCAGCTTGATCTCTTGTCGTTTGCTTTTATAAAAATGTAGTGTGCATTAGTGTGTGCAAAATTAATATTCACTCAAAGACTAAGGTAATATTCCCAAGTTTTTTTTTCTTCTAAATAAAACAGTTATCATTATGCTCTCTCTCTTTGTTTTTTCAACTGCCGTCCAGGTGCAGAGAAATTTTTATTTTTTTCAGCGTCATTCATCACTTGATCATCTTATCTGTGATAGTATAGTCTGTATATTCTATTAATTCATTGTAATTGAGAAATCGTAAGTGCAGACATCTGTTTAAGGGTTTGTTGTTGTTGTTGTTGTTTTTTAATATTTATTTGTTTATTTATTTGGCTGGGCCAGGTCTTAGCTGTGGCATGCTGGATCTTCATTGCAGCATGTGGGATCTTGTTCCAGGGATTGAACCCGGGCCCCCTGTATTGGGAGCGCGGAGTCTTAATCACTGCACCACCAGAGAAGTCCCCAGGCATTTGTGAAGTAGCTTTTTAGGTCATTTTTACTGGAGAAAAATCCAGACTTCTTATCTGTAAAGCATGGAATATAGCATCATCACACTGCCCTCTGCCATGTAGAAATTTCCTTATTTAAATAGTCTTTGGGATAGCGGAGGCATTTAGGCCAGTTTTCAAACAAAAAAAATAATTTTTTTTTTTTTTTGGTCGTGCTGCACAGCTTGTAGGGATCTTAGTTCCCTGACCGGGGATCGGCAGTGAAAGCATGGAGCCTCAACCACTGGACCGCCAGGGAATTCCCAAGAGCTTTCTTTGGGGGTCTTAAGGATTCCAGTTCAGGAGACAGATTTGGGTAATACCAAAAGATTATTCCAAGGAAGAGAAAAAAGTCAGGGGCTTACAAAGGCAAAAGCCACAAGGTTGTTCAAGAATTATGATTGATCCTGATGCACGAAAGGAAATATTTATCCTTAAAGGATAGGCAATTATGAGTTATTTTAGGGTAAGGGTCCAATAAATAAATAGGCCATCACAAGTTATTTTAGAGTGTAAGGGTCCACTAAGTATCTTGAGTTTCTGGAACATTGGGCAGATGTTCTGGATTCCTATGTTAAGACAAGAAGTGGTCGAAGTTCAAATTCTATCCCTACTGAGATGTGCAAGAGTCACACTTCCTCAATGGCCTCCTGGCTCCATTTTAGAGAGCCCTCTTAGCAATAACAACTCAATTTTAATTTTTCTTCCACAGTATATCTTAGTTTTTTTTCAATCTGTGTAAATTTCTTAAAACTTTTTAAACTCCTGAACCCCCTGCCATTCAGATTACTTAAGAATGCCAACTTAATCAGATGCTGGATAGTGGAAATACATATAGCCTGATTTCCCTTGTTTGAGTATAATCTGTGGCTCTAATGCATCTAGACAGTTGATCCCTTTTAATGCTTCCATACCTTGAAATGGTGGATGATTAAAGAAAAAAATTAAAAAGGAGGTGATTTGCAGAGCACTGAGGTTTTGAGGAAAGAGAGACAGTTTTGCTGATTTTCACTTTTAGAAACTGCTTCATTTATAAGTCCTTCTCATTCTTTTGATTAGCTTCCAGCAAGTCACATTCCTTTGAAAATTCAGAGTACTGCTATTCTTGTGTGGATTTTTTTTTTACTGAAGATTATACTGATTGAGTTTCACTGAACTATGAAGTATATGGAAAATATGTTTTTTAGAATCTGTCAGAATGCCTGTTTTAAGGAAGAGTCAGCACTCCCAAGAAGGGAGTTATCTCGTGTCTTCTGGAGAGGGAACAGAAAATCTTTTATCATAATTTTATATATGTTTATAACATCATTTTATTTTTTCCCCCATTCTTCTAATCCACAGTTGATTTAGGTCAAAATGAGTAAGCGTGAAGTTTGGGACTGTAGGGGAGAGTGAAAGAAACTAAATTCTATTAGCTTGAAGAGTTTATAACTAATAAAATAGCAAATAAGATAGTAAGTGTTCTAACATGAAGAATAGTAACTTAGAGCGCTTTATTTCAGAGGACATTAAGAAACACTCCACAGAAGGAGCAAAGCCCTATTAGATTTTTAGGCCTGTGTATTTCGCTCACCTTGTAACTGTGGTAGACCTGACCCTTATAATTACAACCAAATGATTGCTTGAAACATGGTTTGCCTTCTCAGGATGTCCTATATGTCTGTCCTTGGGTTAACCCCTTTAGATAGAGATGGTTTCTCTGATGAACTTCTTATGCTTTGGATTCAATTTTCTAAAGTGTAGATAGCCATTGATATAACTAACAATTTGGTTAATTGCCTGTTTGAGAGCAGTGAGTAGAATTGAAATCTGACTTACCTAGTATTCATTCACAAGAGAGATGTGTTTATGGACCAGGACATTAAAAGGGGCCTTGTATTGTATTGTATTATATTATATTATATCATATCACATCATACATGGACAGACAGTGCCTTTCATAGTGATCTCCTAAAAATATTGTTGGAAAAATAATCATGCAGCCTTTCTTGCATTACATGCAGAGGAAGTTCTCCATCCTTTCTGCACTTAGATAGCCAGCTTTTTAAAAAATAATTAATTAATTAATTAATTTTTTAGATAGCTTTTTGAAGGTATTAATTTCAAGGAAGAAAACTCTGATTCAGGATGTGAGTTTGGAAATGGGCATCTCTAACCATTCATGCAGTGTAAGCTTTGATCCTCATTTCTGTCTAGCATTTCACTCATAAATCTAGGAATTTTCATGTACTGAATCACCCCTACAAAAGACTGGTCCTGTAGCATGGACCTGGGAGAGGAAAGTCACCTGGAGCCATTGGCGGAGGCTTCCAGGGCCAGAGGTACAAGGAAATAGGTGTGATCCAGTCCATTTGATAGAGAGCATGATAAACAAAATAAGACAAAATTGAAACTATGAGCTTTTACACACTGATGGGTAAAACTAGTAATTAAAAAAAAAAAATCATTCTAAATCAGAGCAAGGGTCAGCAAGCTTTTTCTGTAAATGGCCGTATAGTAAATATTTTAGGCCTTGCAGGCTGTACGTAGGGTCTGTGGTAACTACTCAGTTTTACCATGGTAGAATGAAAACAACCATAGACAATATGTAAATGAATGAGTGTGGCTGTTTTCCAATAAAACTTTATTTACAAAAACAGATGGCAGGCTGGATTTGGCCTGCAAGCCGTAGTTTGCAGATCCTTGGCTTTGAGCAACAGAACCCCTTGGAGGGTCTCTTAAAACACCGATTGCTTCCCTGACCCCATTTCTGATGCAGTAGGTTTAGGATGGGCCTCAGTTATTTCCAAGTTCCCAGATGATGCTAAGCCTTTTCTTCTGGGGCCCACACTTGGAGAACCATTAAGCTAGAGAGAAAGAGATTAGAAATGTCTCCTTTTTATTTGTCTTCTGTCTTTTGAAAGGGAGGCTGGATTTGTTAAAATTTAGTGTTGCCCTTATAAAATTTCAGGCAATCTTGTTTTTTTAATAGGAACTTTGTTTCCATCTTTTTCACTTCATCTACTACAGTTTCCTTATAAATAAGTTTTCCAAACTTGAAAACTTCCTGTTCATTCTTCTTATCAGGGTACATTCTGCTCAGCAACCACTGCTCCCAGGATTTAGGTTTTATGATGGATGAGAGATAAGTAATGGGACAGATTCCTCCCTCTTTGTTTCAGTAAGAATAGCCAACTCTTACTAAGCACTTACTGTGGTCCAAGCACTATTCCAGGTGCCTTACATATATTAATTCATTTAAAATGAGTTCCAGGATAGTTGAGGAAATTGCAGGATCTTGGTATTCTAGGGATGGTACAGTGACTCTGTGTGTTGATACATCTGAATGTGTCTTCTCTCCGGTTTCCCTCATTGCTTCCCACTTCCTTCTCAGACTGGCTTCCTGCCCCTGAAGGAGAAGGATAAAAACATTTTCTGTCAGCTGAGTGGGGGGACTTTCTTGGGCAGCAGTGACTGCTGGTGACATCAGCATGAGTAGCTCTCCCTGCTGGGGTCTGTGAGGAGGGCTACACCGGCTATGAGGCCCGACTGACCTGATTCTAATTGCCAACACTGAGCTGATGTTATTCTTGGCCCAGGGCAGAGCGATTACTCAGTAGTTTCTGTTAAAGTGATCCTTTGTTAAACCTCTGCTCTCAACCCCCATCTCCTGCCCTCCCACTCTCTTCTCTACCTACTCCAGACTGAAAAAAGCCCCAAAAGCAGAAAAATTAAGGATATTTTGATGGCCAAGGAAGAACTGCTGAAATTTCTTTTAACAACAAAGGGGGAGAGAGGGTATTTTAAGTGCATCTTAATTTTTCACTGGTTTCCAAAGCCCTTCAATTTTTAGTAGACTTAATTTTCAACATCGTAAGGTAACTCAAGGTAGGAAAAAACCATGCATCGTCAGTTCCTCTAATCCTTCCACTCTGTCTGTGCTTTACTTTCCCCATCCCAAGATGGCCAATTTCACCAGACTAACCTAGATTCGGTGAGGGGCAACAGACTAATGTCCCCAGACAAGCAGGGCGGGGGAGGCAGCTCAGTGTTCACCTGAAGGGGCCTTTCAGTACAATGGCAACATCTTGAGGGCCAAGTGTAATGAGCTTTTTGCTAACGGCCTGTGTGTGTGTGTGTGTGTGTGTTTGTGTGTCAGCGCAGTCTCGCAGGTGTGGAAAGGATTCCCGTATAAACCCAGCCAAGTCTTGTTATTCTGCTCCTAAAAGTTCATTGCATGTGTCTAGAAAAATTCTGCCCCACCTGCAGCAGTGAATACTGTTTCTCCAGGCCTTCAGCTGCTGTGTGTTTGTGTTGTAGGGGAGGGGAAAGAAAGAGAAATTCAGCAGGCGCCGGGCTTTTCCAGGCAGCCAGCAATAACACGCCAGCCCCTCAGCGCGGCACAGGGAGACCAGGCAAGCAGACTGGCTCTGCAGGGGTAGTCTTTTTACGTCTTTCCAACCAGAGTACCTGGGAGGAAGGTTGGCTGCGGTGGGGGGCGGGGGTGGGCACGACCTCAGGCGCAGCTCCTGGAGCAGGTTGACTTGAACGTCCTAACGTACTGCTGCTGTTTTTTTGTTTTCATTTGGTTTTGGGTTCTTTTGTTCAATTTTATATTTCCTTCTGACCTGTATCAGGAATTCATATAACACTTAGTTTATAGCTTGTTTATGATTATGATTTTCTTAGAACCATTTGATTTAGCGGATTTTGCCAAGCCAAACTCTTTTCTTCTTTTTTTTTTAAACAGTATTTTTTTTTTAAATTTATTTATTTATGGCTGTGTTGGGTCTTCGTTTCTGTGCGAGGGCTTTCTCTAGTTGTGGCAAGCGGGGGCCACTCTTCATCGCGGTGCGCGGGCCTCTCACCATCGCGGCCTCTCTTGTTGCGGAGCACAGGCTCCAGACGCGCAGGCTCAATAACTGTGGCTCACGGGCCCAGTTGCTCCGCGGCACGTGGGATCTTCCCAGACCAGGGCTTGAACCCGTGTTCCCTGCATTGGCAGGCAGACTCTCAACCACTGCGCCACCAGGGAAGCCCCTCTTTTCTTCTTACCTAATGAAAAGACATTGAAAATACGTGAAATAATACATGTAAAACTACATTCAGCTGTTCCGAAATAGGCACTGTGGACAGGCTTTGCAGTCAGATAATCCTGTTTAAACCTGAGCCCATAACCTGCGGCAGGTTATCTGAACTTCCTTGAACCTCGGTCTCTTTATCTCTAATGTGGTGATGATAATGTATATCTGTGGGTTTTCATGAGGATTATATTCCTCAGGGTGTTACCATGTGCCAAGCACTGAACCTGGAGTAGTATTCGTGTTATCACAGTGAATCTTCACAGCTGCCCTCTTATTAGCCCCATTTTCCAGATATAAAAACAGAGCATCACTTATGTGACTTTTCCAGGCTCACAAAAGTAATAAATGGAAGAGCTGGTGTTTCTGAATCCAGGGGTGTCAGCCTCCAGCATCCTAGCTCTTGGCTATCATGCTCTATACTACCTCTCTGATAATATTCAGGCATTCAATAACTAATAGTTATATGTACTATTGCATACATTTTATTTTTATTTTTTATTATTATTATTATTTTTTAATTTATGTATTTATTTTGTTTATTTAGTTTTGGCTGCGTTGGGTCTTCCTTGCTGCGTGCGTGCTTTCTCTAGTTGTGGCGAGCGGGGGCTACTCTTCGTTGCGGTGCGCGGGCTTCTCATTGCGGTTGCTTTTCTTGTTGCGGAGCATGGGCTCTAGGCACGCGGAGGGCTTCAGTAGCTGTGGCTCGCGGGCTCTAGAGCGCCGGCTCAGTAGTTGTGGCGCACGGGCTTCGTTGCTCTGCGACATGTGGGAACTTCCCAGACGAGGGCTTGAACCCTTGTCCCCTGCATTGGCAGGCGGATTCTTAACCACTGTGCCACCAGGGAAGCCCTACATACATTCTAGATTGCAATTCATGCGTTTGACAAGTACATATTGACACCTATAAAACTGTATTTGAAAAGTTAATCTCAGGTATCTTAACTAGTCTCCTACTAGTCATATACACTGTTGCAAAAGAAAAGGTTTACTAAACCTTTATCCCAGTTACCTCAAATTCTTAAAGAGATGTCTTAATAAGGTCTTCCAGGGCTTAAAACTCTTAGAAATGCCCATACTCTACACTCCCTTGTGCTTTTATTATTTAGGAGCAGTGTCAGGGACCACTGAGTCTTGCAGAATCCTGAAATATGTTCTAGAGGTTTGGAGATTCAGAGCATGTGTGTGGGTTGTTATTGATAACATAGGAATTATCTCTTCAATGATCACTTCATCCCTTCATCCCTGTTGTTGTCATTGGTCATACTGTTTTAATTTTGTTTCTCTGATGGTGTTTTTGAGAATACTGTCAGGAAACACAACAGGTGTCTACAAATGTGAATACCACAGATTGACAATTTTGCATGATTAATATTATGCTTGCTTTTTCAATACCATAGAAATCAGATTTTTTTTTTAATTTATTTTTGGCTGCATTGGGTCTTAGTTGCAGAGTGCGGGCTTCTCTCTAGTTGTGGTGCGCTTGCCCTAGAGCGCGTGGTCTCAGTAGTTGCGGCACGCAGGCCTAGTTGCACCGTGGCATGTGGGATCTTAGTTCCCCAACCAGGGATCGAACCCTGCATTGGAAGGCGGATTCTTAACCACTGGACCACCAGGGAAGTCCCCAGAAATCTGATTCTTAATGCATTATTTCAACATAGACATCAGTTCATTATGCTGATTCCTTACTACTAGTAATAGAAGTCCCCTGGTTACTACCAGGGTGTTTTCTAAGCTGTTGCTAGAGTAGTGTCTCTCTGGAATCTTGGAGGGAGGAAGGTGAAGGCAGTGAAATGGGTGTACAGTGAGTGCCTCTTGTATGCTAGATATAGTATTATATCCATTCCACTGATGAGGAAACTGATGCTCAGAAAGTTTAAGTAACTTACACAAGGTTGCCCAGCTGGCTCATTGCAGTTGTAATAGCTAAGCCAGGTCAGAGGCTTCCAAAGCCCTATTCCACTCTACTTCCCTCCCCCTTGAGTAAGTGACTCTTCATTTTCTTCTTGTTTTATACATTTACCATCAGTCAGATAAGACATTCCAAATTTTATTGTTGCTGCTGCTATACACCCATACACACAAATATAAAAGAAAAGGTCAACACAATGAATCAAAATTCAGAACTCCACTTGGTTGTAGGTTTGTTAAGAGGCAGCTCTTCACCTACCAGCTGCTTGGGATAGACCTTGTTTGTTGTATATCCTTAAAATGTGGTTTTGCTACAGCTGCCTGGTGGCCAGTTTCATTCCTTCCCCTCACTCTGTGACCTGTGGCTTTTTTTCTGTTTGTCTGTGGGCATATGAGGGACTCACAGCAGTAACTTTGCGTGAGATGATGAAAGACCTCATCTTTAAATATAAAGAACCCCACCCATCTGCAATGGATGCAGCCACAGGAAAAAACAGGTATATATGACAGCAAAGTCTGTGTAAGATGAACAATAAGTCAATATGTGACATTCTGAGCCAAATAAAACAAACTAAACATTTGAAGACAAAGACAAGTTAGATATTTATAAACTCTGAATTTAAAGTTGTAAAGAACTCAGAGATTGCCTTGTCTAATTATTTCATTTTACTCATCAGACGATGTAAGACACAAACATAATTAGGAGAACAAGGGCCTTACTAAAACTACTAGTAAGTAAAAGATAAAAGAGACAATTGAAAATGAGGCTATGAGTTATTTATTTTTTTTAACCAATTGAACTCTCAACCTGGGGTCATTGCTGATCTTTTGAAGTTACCTTTATTTATATATTATACACACACAAACTCACACACGCATACACTTACACATTTTAACTTTCAAAATAAGTAACAAAGATTTGCTTACACACAAATTTTTTTCAACCTTTTCTTCCTGGAGTAAAGTGAGTGAAATCTCTGTCTTTTAGATGCGTCTGGTGAAAATTGGACACATTGCTAAGTTTGCTTTAGATTTGCTTTGGAAGGGAGATTTGATTTCAGTGGATTTGCTTTTAAAAGGGAGTCAGCATAGCATAAATGAGGAAGGCAGTGTAGTACAGTGGGGCTGTGAAATCAGACTCCTCCGACGACTTGGATCTCACTTACTACTTTGCCATCATGGACAAATTACGGAATCTTTTTGTGCTCTGGTTGCTTCTTCTGTGTATGGAGGTGATGATGGGACCCACCTCAAATGATTGGGAACATGCTATAACATGTAAAGCACTTAGAGCAATGCTGACGATGATAAAAGCTCAATAAAAATTCGTTTCTCTTATTATTATGTATTACTTTTTTTCCATTGTGGTAAAAAACACATAACATAAATTTACCCTCTTAACAATTTTTGTGAATTGTACAGTATTGTTAACTATATGCACATTGTTGTACAACAGATTACTAAAACTTTTACATCTTTCATGACTGAATCTCTGTATGCATTGAACAGCTCCGTTTCCCCATCCCCTCAGCCCCTGGCATCCACCACTCTACTTTGTGTTTCTGTGAGTTTGATTGCTTTAGATACCTCATATCAGTGGAATCATGTTGTATTTGTTTTTTAGTGACTGGTTTATTTCACTTAGCATAATGTCCTGAAGTTTCATCCACTGTAACTTATGGCAGGATTTCTTTCTTTTTTAAGGCTGAATAATACTCTATCACATGTATATACATTTTCTTTATCCATTCATCAGTTGATGGGCGTTTAGATTGCTTCCGCATCTTAGCTGTTGCACATAACGCTTCACTGAACATGAGTATGCAGACATCTCTTCTGTTATGTATTACTTTTAACCTTAAATATACATAGCATTATAACTTCAACTTGGGGTTTTAGTTAAACCCCCTGTGCCAGAAGCAGAAATTGGTTTAAATGATATTAAAGAAGGTGGTTTAGGAGAAGGTCAAGGCTCGTAAGATATTAATTAGCTACACTTTTTAAACTAATATTTACTTGTTTGGACAGCTGAAAATTATAGCAAATTAATTTGTTCACAATTGCTAGAGAGAGATGTGAAGAGAAAGAATGATTAATAGTACCATGGTAAAACGATTAAAAGAATATGTTTGTCCAAAGGCATAAATGTCTTATAAACATTAAAAAAAAGAGAAACAGCATTAGCATCAAATTATGAGCCAGCTTTCCATGGGACACGTAGTATTTCCATATAATCATCAAGGAAAGGTAAGGGAATTATTCTCCCAAACATACTGACAGAAATGTATTTGGTACAGCCTTTACAGAGGGCAGTTTGAGAGTATGTATAAAAAAGACAAAGAAGAAGCAGCCTTCTGATCTAGCTATTCTACTTCAAGGAAATTATTTTAAGGAAATGATCCGGCATATGTCAAAAGATATAAAAAATAACATGATGTTTATCACAACAGTATTCTTAAATAGCAAAATAAACTGGTGACAGCCTTAGTGTGTGTGTGGTTTCAAAATGGAAGTATAAGATTTTAGGGGGCCTACTTTTTCCCACTTAAAAATGTTTTAGGAACTTATTTCCTTAACTGCAAATATAGATCTACTGTGTAAGTTTATAGTATTCTACTATTGGTGATTGGTTAAGTAAATTATGATAAACCGTGATAGAAAATACACAGCCATTAAAAGCAATCATCTAAATCTACCCTTATATATATGAAAAAATGCTCAAGATAGATATTTGAATGAAAACAAAGTCTCCAAAACATCAGATAGCATATACCATTTTTGTAAGCCCATGGAAATGCATGTATATACAAAGAAAATAAGTGACTATACACAGAAAAAAGTCTAAATGTTACCAGAGGTTATCTCTGAGAGTAGAATTCGAAATGACTTTTAAAACTGTTTTCCTTTTTCTAATGAACGTGTTTCAAAAAAACAAAAAAAACCCTTGGTCTGCCGAATATTGCTGGGCATTGAGGGAGAAAGAAATAGAAAGCAAAGCAGAGTCTACAGTCATAGGAGTCTAAATTTGCCATCAGACTATGAGCCTCTACCAGTGTATGACTATTAATCGGTTCTGTTGTTAGAATGGGGGGTGGGGCTGTAGTGAGGGAATGTCATCCATGTGATGTCTTAGGGCTAGTTTCACTGGGTTTTCTGATCATGGGATGCAGCCCTGGCCTTAGCCAGCTGCCTCATAGTTGGCCTTCTTTGGTTGTAACACACACCTAGCCCGAGATCTGTTCAAGTGTCTCAATGCTATTGAAAAACCAACTCAGAGACACTGCTGGTATCTTTGGTTTGCTTACATGCAGGAGTCTGAGGCATGTAAGTATATTTGAATATCTGTTTTTAATGGCCTGCATTGTTTCTCAGATGTTAGAAGGTACAGTTGATTTAGGGGCTGCCTGAAGCACAGTGTTTTCAGTTGGTTGGTGAATAATAGTTTCTTCTAAATTGTTCTGTCCAGGTAAGCACCTGTATTCACATCCTTTAGAATAGGTGATTTGCACTAGTAAGAGCCTTCTTTCCTAGTTGCTATAGGAGAAGTAGCTTCTTAATTGGTTTTAGAAGTGGAAGGGAATGCCAGAGGACTTCCAATCTCTTTGGCATCTCAAAGTCCTGTCTCCGGTGCTTGTGTCATCGGTCTCTCTCTGTATGAACGGGAGTCGCTTCAGGGTTTCTGCCCCATCCCTGTCGAGGTCCTAGCATTGCCCAGTGCCTTGTTGCAGTACCGGAAGTTGTATTCTTTCTCTTGCTCGGCTTTCAATCTTGTTCCAGCTGACAAACATTGTGAATGGAAGACAGCCAAGAACTGCATGCAGTGTGGGACAAAGGCCTTTTGGAAGCTTGCTTTTGCCAAAATAGAAACAGCTACCCTCACCCTCACCCTGGCCCCGAGGTTTTTCAGCATCGTATGGTTGCACAAAAGATGAAATGTTTTCTTTTCATTGAACAGCTCTCGGCCTGGTTGTAGTAGGATGAGTGCTTAGCATCTTACCTGCTCAGGAAGATATACCATCCCAGTACTTGAGCTGCCAGAACTAGAAGTGGCTTTGTATGCTATGTAATGGGAACTTTATCCAAGTTACAATAGAAATCTTATGTGGGGAGAATAATGCCCCAAATGTTTGCTCTTCTGATAATCAGAGTAAAAGGGGTACAAAGAGACATTAACCCCGCTCAAATAGAGATTAACATTTACCTGCTTCATCCCCCTTAATTTTCAAAAAAATGAATTAGAGAATTATTGATATTTCACTGCAGGGAGGCATCCAGCTCTACTCCATCACCAAGAAGCCTGAGTAAAGGCTAAAAGGGGTGTTTCTCTGGAAGGAATTAAAACACACACACACACACACACACACACTCCCAGAATTTAATCTCTGAACAGTGTTATCTTTCTAGTAAGAGAGCTCAGATCTTGCTTCCCTGTGACCTTCCAAGTTTCAGTCTGTGTTCTGTCTATCAGAAATTCCTCCTTCCCACCCACGAGTACCCTTCTGTTGTGGGAGAAGGAGGGCCTTTCCAGTCTTTTGTCTGTGGCCAAGCCAACGCTCAAACTGTGGTTTTCTCTGAGTCTCCTTGCTGTTTCCCACACCCAATAAAGAAGCAAAAGCCTTGTATTTGTTGACCAGGTCTTATACAGCTGGTGCTTATACGGCTCTCACATTCCCAGGACATTGACTGATGATGGTGCAGCCCCCATCCCTGGGTTAACCCACAAGTGCAGAGTGCTAATACTGTATGTCCAAACCTCACATTTCTTAGAAATTATACGGAGAGAACTTTATATAATTCTTCTGCTTATTTTTGAATGAATATCAGGACAAAACAGTTCATACAATCTGTCATTGGTAGAGTTGTAGGATTAGGGCCAATACAGGCTACGGGGGGTGCCTGGGGAGGCTGATTTCTGCCAGTAGTCTAAAAACATCTATTTATATGTCTGCCTTTAACATTACCTGAGTACTTTCCTGGTTTGCTTCTTAATCAGATTTGATTACTTTAATCTCATTCCACTTAGTCTTGGCTTTGGTGAAACACCTGGGGACTTGCCTACATTACTGACTTTTGGGAATTTTGGATGGCAAAGAATTGTAATAATTTCATTACCCATTCAGTATATGAGCATATGATCACCAAACAACAAATGAGAACCTGGAAGCTTTTTACTGTATTTGGAAAAAGTATCTGCTTTTTTGAGATGCAGCACATGTTAAATTGAGGCTTAAACAAGCTTGACTCTTTGGTAGATTGAGAATTATATCTCAGCTCAGTTAGGGTTCCACTTGGCTGCATGTAATAGGGCACCCCCCCCCCCACCCATGGCTTAAACAAGTTAGAGGTTTATTTTCTTTCCCCAGTATAATCAGAAATCTAGAGCTAGGTGCTCCTGAAGTCCGTGGTGCTATCAGGAACCCGTGCTCCTCCTGTCTTTCTCCTCTGCGGTCCTTAACAAGTAACTCCCACCCTACGCCTGTCCACCTCTAGGTAGATATCCATGTTCTGGGTGGGGAGAAGAAGAGCAGTAAAGGGCAAAAGGTGTGCACCAACCAACCCAGTCTGCCCCCTTTAAAGAGCTTTCCCAGAACCTGCACCTAGAAGCTTCTGTTTACAACTCAGAACTAGGTCACATGGTTATCTCAAGGCACAGGAGAGATTGGGAAATGTAATTTTTTAGTTGGGCACACATTATGACCCAAACAAAATCAGGGCAGTTTTATTGGGAAGAAAGGAAGAATTATTAGTACCCAAGCAAGTGAGTCTCCTAAGCAATAAATTCTCCTCTAATTTATTTTATTTTGTGTTTTGAGGTACAGACTGATCTTATTACTATGGAACATTGGTGTCTAAGGTCCTGCCCCAAAATTTGCATCTAGGAAGGTGAATTTATTTTTATTTGGGATCTATAGAAGGGCTTACTTACATTTTGTGGCTGAGTATAATTTGAACACATACCACACTAGGCACGATTCAAACTCCAGAGAATGGTCCTATTATAAGATTACATCTCTATGTAAACACAAACTTGCCTGTTTGCTTGTATGGGAATTTAACTGTTGCTTAAAAGAAAATCAGTAGTTGGTATAATGTGAGGTTTTTTTTTTTCCATTCATGTTGTAAATGCTTATTAAGCACCTTTTATGCACAAGGCATTCTACTAGGCACTGTTAGTGAAACAAAAATTGATCAGATATAAATCCAGGCATTTCCAGTATGAATTGTCCAGAAGCAGAAAAAAGTACATATATAAGTGCCTGTAATACAAGGTAGAATGTGCTAAATGTGATAAGACACGTACAAATACATTTTTCTAAGCATTTAGAAGAGGGAAAGATCATCTCTGCCAAAGAGAATTGAGTAAATATGATCTGGGGAACCTACGCATATGTTTTCATTTTAAGAGTTTGTTTTTGCAGCTAGTGAGCATCATTATAAGACTAGAAAACTATGTTGAAAAACATAGAACCAACTACCATTCACAAGTCATTACAGATAAGCAGACTTACATATCAGCCCGTCCTTTGGTTCCTCAGTAAAGGGCAGTAGTTTGGGAAGGAAGGGAGCATTTCAGTTTCCACTGTGTGCCTGGCACTTTGATTTATTTCAAGAAACCTTTACTGAGTGCCTGGGCTACATTTACTTATGTGATCTTCATTTAATCCCCAACAATCCAACCAAGTGATTATAATTGTTTTATGAGGAAGCTAAAACTCAGAGAGGTTAAGTAACTTGAAAAGGTCACCCAGTTTATAAGTGACAGAGCCTACATTTGAGCCCAAGCACATTTGATTGCAGAGCCATGCTCCTTTCCACTTACCTGAGCGTCTACTTTTCGCTGATGACCTAATCTGGTTTTGTAGCCATAGTAAGTGTTGAAGAGTCAGTTCCTTCTTCACCCAATCTAATGGCAAGTCCTAGAACCAGCTGCTTGAAACTTGGGCTTCATTTGGATACTTTGATTTGTACTCAGAAAGTTAATCTGTTACCTGCTCAAATCTTATTAGAACTTGACTTCCTTTTGACTTTTCAATAATTTATTTTTGTAAAAAATAGCTACATATAGATGGTACAAAATTCAAAAAGGTACAAATGATATATAGTAAAAAATTAGTTTCCCTCTCCCCCTGATCCCTAGCTAACAGTTCTTTTCCATGGAGGCTGCCAGTTTTTTTTAAAAGCCTTTCCAAATTGTTCTGTGCAGATATGAACATTGTATATGTGTTTGTGTGTGTGTATTGGTATATAAATGTATGTTTGTATGTATTCTTTTTCCTGTTTTACTCAAGTAGAAGCTTACTATACTCACTGTTCTGATCTTGCTCTTTTTATTCATCTTTTTATTTGTATTTAGATGTCCCAGGAAGATTTTTTAACAAAAGAAAAACTCAATGAATTTGAAATACGGTTAAGTTGTCACCAAGGCAACATGTATTGAATAGACGTTATTACTGATGGCAGTTCCATCACAGCGTGAAAAATCTAACTCCATAAAGAATGTTTTTATTTCCAAGAGCATTTCACTAACAGTGGTTTTACTACTCATCCAGTGAACGTGTTTATGGATGGTCGACATAGGACTCTTCAGCCCCCATTCTGAGTTCTGGTCTCCTCCCCACCCTGAATGAGGCATCTTTCAAGCACTCTTCAGTCTAAGCTCACTTATTGGGAGGTAGTGGTGAAAATAGAAGCCTAGGTTAGCCCTTTCCTGCCTCCCTCCTTCCTGCCAGTTGAATCTCTCCCACAGATTTTGAGGCCCTCAGGTATGGAGACAGTGCTTGAAAGGAGTGGGTTTGTTTTTGAGCCAGTCCCCACAGCTGGCCTCTGCTGCACCCCTTGGTTACTGCAGATCGCCCAACCCCTCGCCTCCCCGCTCCCATGTACACCCCCGTGTACACACTCTGCAGCCCCGGACTCCTTGCTGTGCCCCTGGGCTCAGGTCTTCCTCAGCTCCCCTTCTGTGGTCAGAGATAGAGGCAAGCGAACAGCTTTTCAGTTCCCTCTCCGCTGGTTTCCAGAGACGGGGAACATCTCAGTCCAGTCGGTCTGTGTGAAAAAGCCCCGATCCTCCACCTCTGAAATCACTTTGCTCTTTGTCAAGCCTCTCAGCCAAACACATTCCCTCCACACAAGACACCCTGATCCCCCCTCATATCTGCCCAACCCGGAACCCTTGGACACATTTTCCTGAAATGGGACATTCCAAGGCATGGGTGTAGAAGGGTTGGTTAACATTTATTTACTAAAGCTACCCAGTTCATCTTTTATATCTTAAAAAATAAGTTTACCTGGTGAAGTTTACCTAAAAGGTGAATGTAAGAGCATCTGAACTTATTCCTTTAGGCCTTGCCATGAGGAAATGACATTTCTCCCATGCCTCTTAAAATGTCGTGCCTACAGATAGATATCAATTGCCAGAAATCCTTTTAATAAAAAGTCCTATGTATTTTGTCAATCATATTATTTTCCTCCTAATATTATTTTACATTTAAAGCTTTTATGAAGCATGCATATTGAAAGCAGTGTTAACACAATTGAAGAATCAGTAACAAAATTTGTGACACAAAAAAACTATTTCTAATGAGGTGAATAAGTTGTAAGAGTTTTTTTTAAGCCTCTCCCTGAGGAAGTGTACAATTAAATACATCCTTACTGCAGGTACATGTTGGTGTTTGTGACATCTAGATGGTTTTTAGGTCATTATTTAATAGTTGTAGGCTTACCCTCTGAGCGAAAATACCCTTGTTTTGCTCTTGTATTTGTATATAGTAACTACTATTCATGTAGTAATTTTACTTTGAAAGTGTTTTCAAGTGTAGTTTTATGTTAGTCTTCAGGTCATCAAGGTATTACTACGCCACACTGGCTCCTTCCCTTTCCTCCAAGGTGCGAACCTTCTAGAGGAGTTCAGAGTTCTGTGAGTGGGTTGGAATTGAGTCAGGCTTCAAGTCACTTTTGTTCTGTGCTGTATTTCTAGTACTCGATAGCCAATAAGAGGCATTCATTAAATACTTGTTTACTTTAACAATGAAGGGATACTAAGACTGAGAGAGACCAAATGCTTCTCTAATTCACACATATGGACAATACAAAGTACCCAGCCGCCCTGAGTCCTACTCCAGTGTACTTTCAGCAAGATAATCTCAGCTCTCTGCTAAAAGAGATTTTCCTTCCCTGAACCTAAACCTGCATTGGCTTTATTGGAGGAGAAGTTTTTCCTTAAAAATTACTTAATTTTAACGGTTTCCCATTTCCTTTTGTCCCACCTCGGGATTGCAAACCAGTTACTGACTTACAGCAAACTAATTTGTGAAGGGCATCTCCATCTTTCATTTTTTTTCTTTTTCTCGTAGGCGATCTTTGGCAGCCAGACACTACCTAACTCCAATTTATGGACAATAAATAATGGTGCAGCTTGCAGAATTTCAAGCGCCACACCTAGTGGCCAGAAGCCAACCACTCTGCCACAAAAAGTGGTGCCAGCTCCAAGTTCTTCCTCCTCCCTGGTCCCCAAACCCCCGTCCAATCACAAACAAGTCCTCAGAAAGGCAGCATCCCAGAGGGCTTCCAAGTAAGTTTTCAGTAATCTTCTGTTCAATTTCTTCTGAGTTGTATCAATTATATGCTAACAGTACTCTCTATTTCTGGAGCCTCAAGACAGTTTGTGCTGAAATGTTGAAAAGAACACCTGATGGGGAATAAAGGCTAACTGGTTCTCAGCCCTGGCTACAAATTAGAATCACCTGGGGAGCTATTGCAACATGGCCAATGTCAAGGCTGTACCCTGTGGGAGGGGCAGGCACTGCTCTTTTACGTTCCCCAGTGGTTGTGATGAGTGCTGCCACTGGCAGGGTTCAGGGTCATTGCTAACTAACTCTTCTGGCCTCTAGCAGGAACCTCAATCAGACAGTGCACTGGGTAACAGTGCTGAACTGTGGGCTTGGAGGGAGGAAATGAAAACTTCCTCCTGGATGTGTTCTTCTTTTGGTCATTCTACAGAGTTAGATCTTTTCATATATATTTCAGATAAAATGCAATACTCTTCCCTCTCCCCCACCCTTGTTTGTTCATTTTTAGGCATTTGAAAGGGAAGACATAGGATTGGGATTTCATTAGAGGGATTAACTTCATTGACATTAGTCATCAGGCTCTGTGTAGCAACAATGTTTCTAATACCTTTTGTCATCTACCTATTTTACCTCAAAAAAGACATTTCCGTACCTGAATCACGTTTTTTAGGTCACGTCCTTCACTGTACCTCCAGCCATCTTCCCTAGTAAACCAGAAATGGACTGGTAAAAGGAGTGTTGGTTCTAACAGCCCCTCTCCATTTAAAATTGGGGAACTTATCAAAGATGTCTGGAAGAGGCAGGCATTCCCTGATGGATAAACGCCTAGAGGAGATTTGTGTATTTCTCTTGTTCTCATTGAGGCTCCCCATTCATTTGTCTTTCACAAAATCAATTTTAGTTGTAAGAAGGAATCCTAGGGCATAGAAAAAGCAGTTAGTGTTTTTCCCCCCTTGGATAATGAATCAAATTCTGGATTTGGATCGAAAACAATCCCTCGTGGTTGTTTTAATTGTATTGCTGCCATTATTCATTTATCCAACAAACGTTTATTCAGTGCCTACCAAGTGCCAAGCACTGTTCTAAGAATAACAGGCATCGTAATGACTTTATAGAACTATCTGGAGCAGTAGGAGAGGGCAGTGGGAAGGTTGCAGTTCGTGGTTGAGAGCCAATAGCACGATAAGAAGGATGTATGGTCCCTCACCCTAGAAAGAATAGCCTTGAATCCTAAAGGGTGCAGCCTCTGGAGCCAGCCTGCCTGTGTCCCATCCCACCCCACCCCCCCCCCCCACACACACACACTCTTTATTAACGTGAGATCTTCGACGAGTTACAAATTACTTAAACTCTTGACTTCAGTTTCCTTATTTGTGAAGTGGGGATAACAAAGTGTATTTGCTTCATAGGACAGTTGATAAATATTAGCAGACTTAATATCTGTAAAGTACATAGCACAAGACCTAGCACACTTAAGAACTCAGTAAGCCTTAGTAACCATTATAAGCATTCCAAAACCACACTTTCATTCCCAGGTTTGAGAAGCCCACAGTTAGGTGGGAATATCAGTGAGTTGGATATGAATGTTGAATTTGCCAGTGTGCTCCTCGTTTGTGGCTTTTCCGATTATTGCTGAGATGGCCCGTGGTGGCCCTGTGGCTAGTCTGCTGGTGGAGAGGGGGGCTCCGTCAGCAGGCAGCAGGACTGGACATTCGAGGACCCCACTCACTGCCGTGAACTCACTGCTGGCAGGAGAGCACTTGAGGCTTCTGAGATGGAATTGCAGCTCTATGGACAAACTTTGCTTTGCTGCATTTTTGTGGTTTCTTCTCTCTGACGGGCAGGAGTGTGGGAAAACCGGAAGCAGCTCAGCACCAAAAAAGCACAGAAGAGGGGGGGAAAGCAAGATTTCTTCAGAATTTAAGAAATATAATCCAAGTATCAAAAGGCATGCTATGAGGCGTTGTTCCAGGAAATAGTTTCCAATTTGCCTTTAAAACTCTAGCACAAGTCTCTGAAGCTAAATAAGTTAGCACTAATGGAGACCTGAACATCCTTTCCCTTATATGTAAGCTGTAGTGCCGTGAGGACCCTGCTGTTTTCAATATGCTTCCGACTCTTAGAAAAAAGAGAATAGCATTGTTTTTCTCTGAACTGCCTCAATGAAAAGTTCCCCCTAGGAAGTATCCAGATAAAGTTTTTTAAAATAATCTTTTTATTTAAGAATTATTTTAGATTTACAGAAAAGCTGTCAAGATAGTACACATAAAGATAAATAAACCCAGTTTTCCCCACGGTTAACATCCTATACAGCCATGGTACATTTGAAGACTGTGCCATACTAAGGAACTGTCATCAGTACATTACTATGAACTAAACTCCATACTTTATTTGGATTGATGAAGTTATTTTTAATCTAGAGAAACCTTTCATGGCTCCCGAAATCAGCATCCTGAGTATCAGTCAATACACTATTCTTATTGTTCTGAAGTAATTCTTGTTCCTAGCAAGCATAGTAAGTTACTTAACATCTGTGTGACTCAGTTTCTTATTTAAAATAGGGATAGTAATAGTACCTGCCTCATGGGGTTATTAAGAGAAATAAATGAATTAATGAATGTCAAGCACAAATACAGTGCCTGGTACATAATAAATGCTAAATAAGCGTTAGGTATTATGGTTAATACTAAGTTGGCACTTCAAGAAATTTTCACGTAATTTTTTACTTTCTTCCTACAAGGTGTGTTGCTTCATTTGCTTGGAGCTTATTGCGGCCTTTATTTGGGCTCAGTTCAGATTAATCAGGAACCCTCAGTTATGACTGGAGGGAGATACAGAGTTGCACTCAGGAATGCCATAGTTGTCCCAAGAGACACAGCTAATGAGAAGTTGTAATGAGCTTTTGACCGTGCCAAGCCCTGGGTTTTTGGGTTGAACTTCAGACTTCTCCTAGCACAGCAGTTGGCACTGGACAAATATAGAAGCAATTTCCAAGAGCATCAAAGTTTCCACATCCTAGAGGGTTGAATCTAGAGAACAATGGAACATAAAAGATGGAATGTCGTTTGGATTTTGGTGCAAAGGGAATTGAGAATCAGAACAGTGGGGTCCTGTTTCTTTAGGATAGTAGTCAAGTCACTTTTCCTCTAAAGGTTTCAGCTTCCCATCTGTAAAACAAAACCCACTGTCCCCACTGAATAATTAACCAAAATAACCTGTTTTCAGTCTATTATGTTGAAAGCTTTTTTATGAACATGTTTGTTTTTTAATATTGATGCTTTACAGCCATTTTCCTCATCCTTTCTTGGCCCAGCAGTTCTTTGTTATAGTTCTCAAATTCATATATTTATATTTCTTTTAGCTAAATCTCACTTGTCAATTCTGTGAAGAGAGTGATTTAGAAATTTTTTTACCTTTTCCATGGCGCCAATACCCTTTTTTTATTTTCCTCTTTAATGTTTGTAACACTTCATAATTTAGTACCAACTTCAGATCCTCCTTTCAGAACTATTTGTGGTATTTCTTCCAAGCAGTCAGCTGAACTAGGAAGGATGACAGCCTGTGAACAACTGCATGCATATGAACTGTTCCTTCCTTGTAAAAGACCTTTTTTTTTCAGAGCCAGAATCACACTCTCCCGGAAATATGGAGAAAGAAACCTGAGATGATTAAAGTTTGCCAGGGAGGTGGGCAAAACTCATAGACTAGAGATGAATTTGGAAGGTCAGGGTCAAAGCTGTTTACCTTGGGACTTCTCTGAAGAAAGAAAACTGTATGAGAAACACCAGACTTAACACATTTTTGACCGGAGACGTATTACGGCCACAGGCATTAGTTTCTGCAAAAATCCCCCAGTCAGTAATGTGTTAACTAAAGGACTTTTCTTTAAATAGCTGGGGTTACCTTTCCTTGCCAGGTTTTAGGATATCCTGCCTCAGGGTGACCTCAGTAGAAATTGAAGTCAACTGCTGTTCTGTGTCAGCACCCAGGACAGTGGTGTTTGCTAAAGGCTGCTAGGGATTAGGAAGGAGGAAAGCAATCGAGAGCCCGGGAGCATGTTAAACCAAATACCAATTAATGTGACTGGAACATTTGGTGATGTCAGCAATATGATGGAGGTGCTCAGAGGTTAATGTCAGAAAAATATAAAAATAAGGATCAGGAAGAAAATATGCTATATCTTTTTAACATATGAGTCATTAACCGGAAGCAAAGTGATCAGGAGTTATAATGGTCCAAAAGTAGGGTCTTGATGTGAGCACTGAAGATGTCATATTATAGGTTAACCATCTTCTCTCAGCCTTTCAGCCTTTCATTATGTGTAGTTTCAAGAAATATAATTGAATCTGTAGCATATCCATCCTTAAATATAAGATTTCTAAATTATGCATTTCCCAAATATATAATCATAGACTTTCAGTGATGGAAGATAAAGGCCTGGATGAAGGCACAATGTCGAGCTTTGGGTATAGCAAGGTATACAGATGGTCAGTGGCAGAACCAAAGCCAGAATTCATATCACCCACAGTGCTAACCCCATACTCTTCCCAGTAGACCACTGATTTCAGACCCCCCTACCAATCCATTCAAATCCATTCTGTACAGCAAGTGGCAGATTAATCATCTTAAAATATTGCCTTTGGGAAAAGACAGTGTCAGCACTTAGGAACTCACTTCCCTTCCTTTCCACGCCAGTTTTACCACTTAAGTGGCCAATGAAATACTCAAGAGGAGGAAGAATTAGTGTCACCCTCATACTGCGGTGTTGGGGAAATGTCTGTTAGATGTAGCACAAGAAGGACTGGATAGAACAACAACATCAAGGTCTTTATATACTGCCTGTCTATGGGAGTGCAGTGTAGGAAAATAGTGGGAGCCCTGGAATACACCAGACGATGCCCTCTCACTCTAAGGGGTAGGCCTGGGGCTAGAAGGAGCTAAGGGCCAGTTGAGGAGTCACCACTTAGGCTCCCTTTCCTGTACCAGCCTCAGCGTTTGGACCTCAGTGGCGGCATTAGGGGATCTTAGGAATTGGTTTGGGCATGATGACGATGACATCAGTCAGAGAACTAGGTACTAGTAATCACTTCTAACCAAAAGTTGCCATTGGGATATGTATGGTCCAGTGGGGAGAGAAATACGTGAGAGTCATAGAATGATGGATCTTCCTTTGGTGATTCATACTTAGGTAATTTAAATTAAAATCTTACTTCTCATTCCTGCTTGCTGGGATGTTAAAATGGTAATATAAATGTTGGGTATTTCCCATCTCTCACTTCCCTTCTTTCATATCTGATTATAAAAATGCCTTTTTTAAAGGTTTGGACAGAAACTTAAAATAGCCTTTGATAGAATTCCTATCAGTTTCTCTGTAATCCTGTGTCCTTATTAGCAAACTTAGACTTTCTTCTCCGAGGATGAGCAAATATTTTAAAATCTTGGGGCCTGGGAGTAGATAGTATAGCTTAAAAGAAAGCTCCATGGAGAAGATTCAGAGGAGCTGCCAACCTCCAAAATAAGTTTAATCAAGAAAGGAAACAACATTTTAGAAAATCCCTAATGTGCATTGGTGTGTAGAGCTAGAAAAATCTATCTAAGAGAGAGCAAGCAGCCTGGGGTCCAGGAAGGATTAAATGGAAATGAGAACACCTGAGTGAAAAATTGGGTTGAACACAGTGAATCGAGATTGGGCACTGCAGAAAATTGAATTAATGAAATTCAGGACAGACTTTTAAAATTCTGCCAAAATTCTGAGGAAAAAGTATATACAAAGGTAAAAACGCTGAGAGAAAAGATAGGTTCAACCTAAAATAGTGAATTCCAGAATAAGAATAGAATAGTCATTGTTATAGGCAAAATAGACCTAACATAAGGACATAAAGGGTTTTGAACAATATAATTAATGAGATTAAATTAACAGACATGCAGTTTTATGCCCTGCAGAGCTCCCATGGAGTATTTTTCAAAACGAAACGATTTCAGTGTAAATCCTAAAAAAATGGAAATTATACAGTCTTCATTCTCTGACCACTTTACAATAAAATATTAAAAATCTAGACAAATGTCCAAATAATTTTAGAATGTTAAAACATTCTTTTAAGTAACTTGGATCAAAATTATTTTGGAAACTACCTTGAAAATAAGAATTCTACATATCAGAACAAGACAAGAAAGCCCACTCTAGCCACTTTTATTCAGCAGTTAGGCAAGAAAAGGAAATAAAAGGCATCAGTTTGGAAAGTAAGAAGTAAAACTGTCTATTTGCAGATGCCACTATTTGCAGACAACATGATATTGCATACAGGTTGCATACAACCCTAAAGACCCCACCAAAAGACTGTTAGAACTCATAAATGAATTCAGTAAAATTTCAGGATACAAAATTAGTATACAGAAATCTGTTGAATTTCTCTATACTAACAATAAACTATAAGAAAGAGAAATTAAGAAAAGAGTGCCTTTTACAATTACATCAGAAAGAATAAAATACCTAGGAATAAATCTAACCAAGGGGGTGAGAAGGTCTGTTCACTGAATGCTATAAGGCACTGATGAAAGAAATTGAAGACAAAAATAAATGGAAAGATATTCCATGCTTATGGATTGGAAGAATTAATATTGTTAAAATGCCCATACTACCCAAAGCAATCTACAGATTCAGTGCAATCCCTATCACAATTCCAATGGCATTTTTCACAGAAATAGAACAAAAATCCTAAAATTTGTATGGAACCACAGAAGACGCAAATAGCCCAGGCAATCTTTTTTTTTTTTTTTTTTTTTTTTTTTTTTTTTTTATAAATTTATTTATTTATTTATCTTTGGCTGTGTTGGGTCTTCGTTGCTGCGCGAGGGCTTCCTCCAGTTGCGGCAAGCGGGGGCCACTCTTCATCGCAGTGCGCGGGCCTCTCACTATCGCGGCCTCTCTTGTTGCGGAGCACAGGCTCCAGACGCGCAGGCTCAGTAGTTGTGGCTCACGGGCCCAGCTGCTCCGCGGCATGTGGGATCCTCCCAGACCAGGGCTCGAACCCGCGTCCCCTGCATTGGCAGGCGGACTCCCAACCACTGCGCCACCAGGGAAGCCCTAGCCCAGGCAATCTTGAGAAAGGAAAACAAAGCTGGAGGCATCATGCTCCCTGATTTGAAACGATATTACAAAGCTACAGTGATCAAAACAGTATTGGCATAAAAACGGACACATAGATCAATGGAACAGAATAGAGATCCCAGAAATAAATCCAGACATGTATGGTCAATTAATTTACGACAAAGGAGCCAGGACAGTCTCTTCAATAAATGGTTTTGGAAAAATTGAATAGCCACATGGAAAAGAATGAAACTGGACTACTATCTTAAAACATACACAAAAATTAACTCAAAATGAATTAAAGACTTGAATGTAAGAATGGAAACCATAAAGCTCCTAAAAGAAAACATAGGCAGTAATCTGCTTGACTTGGTCTTGGCGATGAGTTTTTGGATTTGACAACAAAAGCAAAAATAAACAAGTGGAACTACATCAAATCTAAAAGTTTCTGCACAGCAAAGGAAATCAACAAAATGAAAAGACAACCTACCGAATGGGAGAAAATACTTGTAAATCATGCATCTGATAAGGGGTTAATATCCAGTTATATAAAGAACTCATAAACTCAATAGCAAAAAACAATCCAATTAAAAAACGGGCAGAGGAACTGAATAGACATTTTTCCAAAGAAGACATACAGATGGCCAACAGGCACAGGAAAAGGTGTTCAACATCACTAATCATCAGGGAAAGGCAAATCAAAACCACGGGAGATACTACCTCATACCTGTTAGAATGATTGTCATCAAAAAGATAAGAGATAGCAAGTGTCGGCAAGAATGTGAAGAAAAGGAACCCTTATGCACCGTTGGTGGGAATGTAAGTTGGTACAGTCACTATGGGAAACAGTATGGAGGTTCCTCAAAAAATTAAAAATAGAACTACCATATGATCCAACAACCCTGCTCCTGGGTATATAGCCAAAGGAAATGAAAACCGGATGTTGAAAAGATATCTGCACTTCCCGTGTTCATTGCAGCATTATTCACAATAGCTAAGATATGAAAACAACCAAAATGTCCATCAATGGATGAATAAAGAAGATATGTTTTATATTTATATATATATATATATATATATATATATATATATATATAATGGAATATTATTCAGCCATGAGAAAGAAGTAAATCCTGCCATTTGTAACAACATAGGTGGATCTTGAGGGCATTATGCTAAGTGAAACTGGACAGAGAAAGGCAAATACTGCATGGTATCTCTTATGTGTGGAATAAAAAAAAAAAAGTCAAACTCATAGAAACAGAAAGGTTGTTGCCAGGGGCTGGGGTAGGGAGAAATAGGGAGAGGTTGGTAAAAGGGTACAAACTTTCAGCTATAAGTGAATAAAAATAAAGTCTGAGGATCTAAGGTAAAATATGGTGACTATAGTTGATAACACTGTATTGTATAATTGAAATTTGCTAAGAGAGTAGAACTTAAATGTTCTCACCAAGGAGAAGGAGAAGAAGAAAGAAAAAGGTAAGTATGTGAGGTAATAGATGTGAGGTAAATAACTAGATAGGGGAATCCTTCCACAATGCATATGTATGTCAAATCACCATGATGTACTTTGAATATCTTGTAATTTTATATGTCAAGTCAATAAAGCTGAAATAATTTTTAAAAACAAAAAAAAGAATTATATGTATCAACACTTATATTTGAAATTTAGGCAAAGATGCACTCAAAGGTAAATTCATAATTATTTTCAGTGTTAAATATGGAAAGATTGTAAAGAAATTAACCAAGATACAAATGGCAAATGAGCTTCAACCAATGTAGTGGTTTCAGCTGATTACAGCAGAGTGTCAGGTTAAAAAGAATTATGAGGACTTCTGTGAGCTCAGCAAGACAGAGTGCTGTGATAGATTAGTAATGTCTGATGTTGAGCGTAGTGAATATGCACGCCACATATTTGTCATACCTGAACTAAGCTTCCATCTCTAGAAGTTAGAAAAGGGTCAATAAAACAAAGCTAAGAAAAACAGATCAAAGAAAATCAAGAAGAAAGCAATATAAGCTGAAAAGCAAGCAGCAAAATTAGTTAAATCCAAAACCTTGTTTAGTTCGGGGTAGGGGGACAGGGAAGGAGAAAATAAACAGTTCTGCCAGAAAAATAAGAGAATTAAAATTAGAAGTTTTAAAAAGTAGATATAGGGGAGATTGAAAAATTATGAGGACACTGCACACAATCATATGCTACTAAATTTTTTAAACTGGATGAAAGATAATATTTTGAAAAATATGAACTATCAAAATTGGTTCTTGAATAAAAAGAAAACCCAAGTAGAACAAGGTAGAAGTTTTTGAACTATCCAAATGGGTTCTTAAAGAAATAGGGTACACACATAGGCCTAGGAAGCAATTTTAAAGTATTGTCTCTAAAGTAGTTCTTTGAACCTTTTTCCTGAAATCTTTGGAGGCTTCCAGTTGCCTGCGAGGTAAAGTTGAGAGTCCTTACTCTGGACATTGAAGCCCTCTGCAGTATGTCCTCCATCCTGTCTCCAGTCTGCTTCACACATGGCTCCGTTCATTGTTCCTACCTGCTCATGTCATGCCCCCTGCACAGAATGCCCTTAACTATCTTGAATCTAAGTCCTGCCTTTTATTCAAGATCAGGTTCTAATTTATCACCTTGACGCAGCTTGACCAGATGCCCATTCTCAACTCCTCAGCTGACTCTTCCATCTGCCTCCTTGTCTTATTTTTCCTTTTCATATGTGTTCTGCTTTTCGTTAAGTCTATTAGGGACAGATATCTTGTCTTCATCCTTTTATCATATATATATTGAATGTGCACTGCTGTGCATTGCTCTAAATATTGGTGATAACACCAGTGGACGAGACAGACATGAGCCCTCTTTTCATGAGGGTTGTTTTCGAGAGACGAGAGAAGTTCAGCCCCTGATATAGCTTATATTCATGATAAGTTCTCAGGAAATGGTAGTGGAGGAGGTGGTGGTGAAGATAGAGATGGTGGCTACATAGTATTTTGCATCAAGGTGAATGCATCAAGGGTCACTAAGTAACAATTATCTCTTCGTTAGTTATTTAGACCATGTAGAGTAGTGTATGGGAGGCAGTAGAGTACAACTGCTAATATCCCAAGATTTCAAATTAGACTTGAATCCTGCCTCTTTTACTTAATTGACTGTTATTTAGGGATACCTCTAAGCTTCTGTTTTGTTATCTGCAAAATATTACTACGTCGTGGAGCTGTTCTTAGGATTAAAGGAGATCATGTGTTTCCCTGACATATATTAAGTGTCCATTGCATGCTGGTTGATGTAGTTTATAATTCCTGCTGCTGTTATTGTTCCCTGTTAAAAGAAATCTCACTTTTGTTGTTAGTAAACTGATATTCGTAAGTGTGATTTGGCTCTAGCTAGCAAGGCTATGGAAATTCACACACATTCTGATTTCCTGAACACTAATAACTCTAATGACTACTGAAGGCAAAGGCTTAGTTTCAAACAAAACTAAAGATTAGATTTGGACTTACTGACTTGCAGTCAAGTTGGCTCCATAAGTTCTCACTTAGTATTCCGCCTATGCTTCAAATAGCAGTGATAGATAAAAAGCTTAAAGAAGAAAAAAGAAACAAGGGAAGCATCTCCTTGGCCCCAAAGTGTACAGAAATGAATGGCAATCAGTGAATGAGGCTGAAGCAACAAGTTTTCTGAGCCCTGCTGTGGAAGCAGGCAGTGGCAGCCTGGAGCTCAGCTCTTGTGGCATGTTGGGGCCTGAGAGCACCCTACCCAAGAGGAGAGACTCATTAGTAGAAAATAAAACAGTGATTTTTTTCAACTGGAGATGATGTTGCCCCCCAGAGGACATTTGACAATGTCTGGAGTCATTGGTTGTCATAATTGAGCAGGGGGGAGGGGTGTTGCTTCTGGCATCTAATGAGTAGAGTCTAGGGATGCTACTAAACATCCTGCAAAGCACAGGACAGTTACCCACAGTGAAGAATTATCCAGTCCAAAATGTCAGTAGTACCAAGGTTGAAAACTCCTGAGCTAAAGAATGCACTGGGCTCTTCTACAGGGAGACTGACAAAGCTGACATGGACCCACTGGCTGAGGCTCCATCTTTATATAAGGCTATGGGCCTACAGAGTTAGAAAGATAATGAAATACCCTTGCAACTGTTCATGTCTCAGAACTCACCTGGATTTCTATTTATCTCTGAGGCAGGGGCACCAGAATACCACTGTCAAGTCTGGTTCTGGACTGGGGTCAGGGGGACTGGGTAGAGGCAACTGTAAAATCTTCAGACAGGGAGGGGTGAGTAAGTAGGGAGACAAAGGGGGGAAATGATTTCTATTCAAAATGAGCCTGCAAACCAAAATTCTAAAACACATGAATAAATCTAATATTAAGAAGGATTGCCAGCAGAATCAGCAACTGGACCATGAATTCCTTGCAGATGAAATGAATATTTTTGAATGGTCAGACATATTAGATATTAGATCGTGTATCTAACAGTATCTTGTGGAGCATGACATGTGACTCTGATAGGAATATCAGAAGAGAGAGCTGAAAGATAGATGAACAAGCAATACTTTAAAAAATAATAACTGAGGGGCTTCCCTGGTGGCGCAGTGATTGAGAATCCGCCTGCCAATGCAGGGGACATGGGTTCGAGCCCTGGTCTGGGAAGATCCCACATGCCGCGGAGCAACTGGGCCCGTGAGCCACAACTACTGAGCCTGCGCGTCTGGAGCCTGTGCTCCGCAACAAGAGAGGCCGCGATAGTGAGAGGTCCGTGCACCGCGATGAAGAGTGGCCCCCCCTTGCCGCAACTAGAGAAACCCCTCGCACAGAAACGAAGACCCAACACAGCCAAAAATAAATAAAATAATAATAATAATAACTGAGAATTTTCTGGAACTGGAGAAAGATATGAGTCCTCAGCTAAAAAAAAAAAATCATTTCTTGTACCAAAATAAATGCACCTCTAGACACATCATAGTGACAGTGCAGACCATCAAGCATACATGGGGAGTCTCACGTATCATCTGAAAGAAAATTCACTTTAACTACAAAGGAAAACAGAATACCAGCATTCTTCTCTTCAGAAGTAATAAGTGGCAGAAGACAAGAGCTAATAGCTTTACAGTGTTGAGGTAAAGTAACTTTCAGTCTAGAATTTTATATATAGCTAAATTGTCATTCAAGAAAGAAGGCAAAAAAATAATAATTTGAGATATTCAAAGTCTAAAGAGTATACCACCTATGGCCTTCACTGAAAGAACTAACAAAGATAAGTGTGAACACAGAATAACATGAAACAGTGAAGTGCAAAAATTTTATAAAATGTCTATAAATGTTAGTGACTATAAAAATAATTGTTGGTCTTCTTTAAAAAGATAAAACACGTTTAAGACAACGACAGGATTCAGGGACAAGAGTAGTCAGTGGATAGTAAATGTATAACGGATCTGTGTCAAGTTTAAGGACAGGACAGAATACTGAATGGCTTTATACTTTCTTAGAAAATAATAGCTAAATAATTAATATACAGTCTATTGCTTTCAAACCAACAGAGGGGGAGAGAAGGGAATGTAGAAACTATGAATCCAGTGGGAGGCAGGAAATGAAGGAAAGAAAAAAAGCAAAGGAAAAAGATGGGAAATGGAAAATTTAAACTAAGATAAAGTAAAACACATGTGTAATCACAATAAATGTTAACAGATTATACTCTTCTATTAAAAGATAGATTATCAAATTCCATTTTTTAAAATGTTCAGTTATAGGCTGCTTAAAAGAGACATGCCTAAAGTAAAATCTTGCAGAAAGGTCAAAGATTGGAAAAAGGTAAACCATGCAATACTAATTAGAAGGAAAACTAGTATAGGCATAGATAAAATGAAATTAAGCAAAAATCATTGATAGGGATAAAGAAAAGCACTTGTATGCACTTAACATAACTTCAAGATATATAAATCAAAAGCTAACAAAATTATTTAAGAGAAATTCACAAGTTATCATGGTGAGTGATTTATTTAAATATACTTCTATCGGTAACTGACAGGTAACTCAAACAAAAATTTCTGAAGATTTTGAATATTTGAAATGGAGAATTAACAGTTTGCTTTAATAAGTGGCTTTTAATCTTTTTTGACCACCACTCATAATTTAAAGATACATTTTATATGCAACCCAGTAAAAATATCTCTATGTATGTATATGAAATAAAAGTTTCATGAAATACTACTTCCTATCCTTTTTAAAATGCTGATTGTGTCCCCTAAATTGATTTTACAACCCCCTTATGAGTCACAACTCACAGGAAAACATTAATAGCCATGCACAGACTCCTGGGCCCAAAAGGGATAACATACATTCTTTTAAAGTATACATGGAATATTTATAAAAATTCAGCACATACTGTGTCACAAATGAAGGCTCCACCCGTTTCAAAACATCAATATCACACTCTATAACTATAATAATTATACTTAATTTAGAAATAATAAGAGCTTTTTTTAAGGCCTATGTGTTTGAAATTTTTTTAAATAGAGTATATAATAGTTGTTAAAGAGGTAGTCATAATGAAAATCATAAAACATTTAGAACTGAATGTCTATGAAAGTACGACATATCAAATTTGTGGGATAGCCAAAACTGTACTCAAAAGTAAACTTGTAATCTTAGATACATTTATTACAAAGACAGGAAGGATTGAAAATCAGTGAGTTAATCATTTAACTTGAAACGCTATAAAAGAAACAACAGGGTAAATTAATAAAAATAAAATAATAAAAATATAGAAATCACTTAGAACAGCCTGGCACATGGGAGAACATGAGAGAACAGTGCCTCAATCAGTGTCTGGCACATGTTAGGTGTGCATTAAACACTTGGTGAAGGAATGAATGAAATTGACAGCAAACAATAGCGAGGCTTACCTCTGCAATGACTAATAAATAAGAAAAAGAGAAAGTCCCACATAAATAATATTAGGGATGAAAAGGAATGGAACAAGAAATATGATGGATTAGATACTGTGTAGTATGCTTATAAAATGAGTCCTGTGCACCACTACTGCACACAAGTTGACTTCACTAAGTGTTTCTTGAATTGGTTTTGGAACCAGATCCACATTAACAATGTTCTAATTGTTATTTGCTAAGGAGTAGCATGTTAGCTTCTGTTTGTGAAATGCATATGTAATCCCTGGACAGGATTACACAAACACTTGTGTGCACGTAGGTATGTTGTAAGGAAAATTATAAGGTATTTAATCTGTGAGTAAATGTTCGCTAAGAAAAGTCAAAGTCTTTTTTTTGGAATTCAGTTCTTTAACCTAACTTGCATCTTAGGATTTCCTCTGTCCTTTGAGAATTGAAAAGTGGTTGATTGTCACCGGTATTTTATAAAAATGATCAAGTTTGAGGGTTTTTCTTTTCAGGACCTTCACAGATGCCACTGTGGCCATTTGCCACACCCTGACAAGATCAGCATTTCTCGCTCTACTCTTTCTGTAGAATCTTGAGCATTTTCCTTTTGTGGGTCCTTCCTTCTACAGAAGGGTCATCCCTGATGTGGTGACATGAATCCAAGACAGACTTTCACTAAACCAGTGAAATAGAAAACTAGTACCTCTGTGTTAGAGATGTGGAAAGCCTTGAAACATAGCACCAAACCACAGTCAACCTTGTGAAGTAATGAACAAAACAGATCTTAAAGAAAGAATATCACTTTCAGGAAAGCTTCCACTGATTAAAATAATGGCCGGGGGTGGGTGGGGTGGGGTGTGGAGAGGAAACCACAAATAAAGGAAATACAGACCCATGAAAAGACACATCACCGCTACCAGCAAAATGGATGATGGGAGTTTTACTCATTATAACCCTCCTTGGTGATGGCATGTTATATAGGCCTGCTGTATGGTGTGGTCTTGATGCCAGTGGAACTGCTAGCCAGCCATTTGATCAGCTTGTACTCCCTAAGTAGAGACTTGCACTACAAGAAGTCTTTCAAAATAATAAATGCAATATTTATTAAAGGCAGTATTTCCACTTATAGAGATATGATTTGTTTGTAACGTATTATTGAACAACTTCTTTGAAAGGCCCAGAAGATCTGTTTCCCCTCAATGCCCATATCAGGATCTTTCTTGGGCTGCAGGAAAATGGAAGAGGCAAGAGGAGTAGAGAGAAATGGAGCAAGTGAATTGAATTCTGGGTTAGGAAATATATATTTAATATTTAAGGAAACTCTTTAGGTACTAGCTATGAACATGTCCCAGGGAAAGTTCCTGCCTTCGTGGAGATGTCACTGTTAATGGATTCTTCTAATTCTTCATTGCCACTATATATGGCCACATATCTTATTTCCGTGTTTTTTTTTTAATTAATTAATTTATTTATTTATTTATTTTTGGCTGTGTTGGGTCTTCGTTTCTGTGTGAGGGCTTCCTCTAGTTGCGGCGAGCGGGGGCCACTCTTCATCGCGGTGCGCGGGCCTCTCACTGTTGCGGCCTCTCTTGTTGCGGAGCACAGGCTCCAGACGCGCAGGCTCAGTAGTTGTGGCTCACGGGCCTAGTTGCTCCGCGGCATGTGGGATCCTCCCAGACCAGGGCTCGAACCCGCGTCCCCTGCACTAGCAGGCATACTCCCAACCACTGCGCCACCAGGGAAGCCTCCCTTATTTCCGTTTTTAAGTGTCGCTGTCAATCAGGAATCCTGCCCTTCAGCAGCTTTTGATAATTAGAGACAGTTCACCTGCAGAGAAGGGTCTGAACTAAGCCCATTACCACAGCTGAGATTGTAGTAAGCCTCTAACACTCAACCTTTGACTACATCTCTTTTCCGTCTCCTAGAACTTGCACCATTTCCGAGAATAACAATTAAGGAAAACTACAGGATCAGATAGTCATACCTAGCACTCTTCTTGGTTTGAACTCTAACTTTTGTGTGATATAAAGTTAATGGCACCTTTCTCGTCCCATCTTTTCAGTATTTCTCACCGCAAAACTCTTGAACTTTTTTTTTTTTTTTTAATTTATTTTGGCTGCTCCAGGTCCTAGTTGTGGCTTGCAGGCTCTTAGTTGTGGCATGTGGACTCTTAGTTGCAGCATGCATGTGGGATCTAGTTCCCTGACCAGGGATCGAACCCAGGCCCCCTGCATTGGGAGTGGGGAGTCTTACCCACTGGACCACCAGGGAAGTCCCTGCATACTTTTTTTTTTTTTTTCCAAATATACACCAGTTGTCTCATTTTTTTTTTTTTAAAGATTTATTGATTGATTGACTGATCGCTATGTTGGGTCTTCGTTTCTGTGCCAGGGCTTTCTCTAGTTGCGGCGAGCGGGGGCCACTCTTCATCGCGGTGCGCGGGCCTCTCACTATCGTGGCCTCTCTTGTTGCAGAGCACAGGCTCAGTAATTGTGGCTTACGGGCCCAGTTGCTCCGCAGCATGTGGGATCTTCCCAGACCAGGGCTCGAACCCGTGTCCCCTGCATTAGCAGGCAGATTCTCAACCACTGCGCCACCAGGGAAGCCCCTGCATACTTTTATAACTCATTTTTCTGAACTCATCTTTAGCCACCTCTCTGTATTCCATTTGTACTGTGATCAGAACACCACAGGTAATGTAGCTGCATCCAACACACATTTAACTTTGCACATTCAGCTATTCAGAGAGAAAGAGAAAGTACAATTTCGATAGTGGCTGATTCTACTTGATATTCCCCTCAGGACAAGATGCGAGATGCATGCTTCTCTTATAGGAAGAGCATCCCACTGTACTATGTGTAATTCTCATGCTTAAAGATGCATATTCTATATGACAAGCCAGCTACTTCATTTGGTGCACAGTTGAAGAAACAGTGATTAATTCTGATGCTGGCAGGAAAAAAAGATGTGTATTAGCTTTATTAAGAGACAGCTTGCCAATCTCAAATGAGACCTCTCTTCCAAAGGGAGTTTAAGAGTAATTTTGACTGATTTTGATTTCTGACTGGTAGCTTGCCAATAATTACCTTTTGACTCTAATAGCAAATCGCTGTTAAGTTGCAAGTTCTGAATATCTATGGTCATTCTTCTACAGTTTAGCACCAATAATCCATACTGAATTAGAATCAGTGAGTCATCCAACTTAATATTTTTATGTAGATAGGCTTATAGTGAATGCAAAGATTGTCAATATTCCTAAGTAAAAATAACAATACTAGTAATAGTTAATGTTTATTTAGCCCTTAATGTAATACCCAACACTGTACTAGGATGTGCTTTACATCCACCATCTTATTTAATCCTCAACAACCCTACAACATAGGTCCTGTTACCTTAATGTTAAAGCCCAGTAACAGACTTAGAAACAACCAAGGGGGGACTTCCCTGGTGGCACAGTGGTTAAGAATCCGCCTGCCAGTGCAGGGGACACGGGATCAGTCCCTGGTCCGGGAAGATCCCACATGCAGCGGAGCAACTAAGCCCGTGCACCACAACTACTGAGCCTGCTCTCTAGAGCCCGTGAGCCACAACTGCTGAGCCCGCGCATCACAACTACTGAAACCCGCATGCCTAGAGCCCGTGCTCCGCAACAAGAGAAGCCACCGCAATGAGAAGCCCACACACCACAAGGAACAGTGGCCCCTGCTCGCCACAACTAGAGAAAGCCAGTGCACAGCAACAGACCCAACACAGCCAAAAATAAATAAATAAATAAATAAATGTATTTATTTTTAAAAAAAAGGAAAAAAGAAACAACCAAGGGGACATATACATACCTTTCTATGTAAATATTTCCTAAAACACAGGTACTCTCAGGAAAGCAGCAAAGAATCATTGCAAAAGCAGATCAGCAAGTGCAAATTAACATACAGGCTCTAGACAAGTGATGTTTTAAAAGTTCTCATTTCAGAGTGGTTTGTCCAGAAGTTGGAACGTATTTTCCCAAGGAAATGATGTTATCACAGCAAAAGCATATTTACCCATAATGTGCCTAAAGTTGTAATAACATAAACCCAAACCATTTTGTATACCAGTGTCTCTATGGAAAAATTTACTCTGAGTTTCCCCTTGGATGTCTGTGGACACATTTCTCCTCCACTGGGGAGAAGGGGACCTTGTGCGAGAAACAGTAGGACCGTTCGAAATGTTCAAAGTCGGAATCAGCAATGGCTCCTGAGGCCTGTGGTGGGAGTTGCTGGAGGGAGGAGGATGGAAGAGTGAGTGGAACTGGGTGCAAAGGGGACACAGGGGCAGGAGATCTTGGGTGAGGAACAGGAGGAATCCTATAAAGGTGAAGGGTAGGAGAGGAATTCCAGAGAGGAGAGGAGAAAGAAGTCACTAGCTCTAAACCCCCAGGGACTCTTCTCATGCCTCCGGAAGCTTTCTGTTCCCTGCTTGTATTTCTTCTACTGCCTCCAAAATTTCGCCTGCCTGCTTCCCTTTTTACTGCTAACACTAGGGCTTCCTCCATGACGCTGAGATCAGCCCCGTAAGTTTTCTTGACTTAGCTGCTCCTAACACAAGTGAATGGGCCTTTGGGTTTTTTAACTTTTGTAAAGGAAAGAGCCCATCCTAGGCCCTCCAGAACTTTTCCTTTTTCACTTGGACCTGGAAGCACAAATATGAGCCTACAGATGCTTTGGATGGTTTTTTTGGGTCCATAAGGGGCTTAAATAAATTGCATAAGCATTCCAGATGTAGCTCTCCGAGGCTGAGGCTTGGGAAAAGGGAAAAAGCCCTCTGCTCCTTTCTCTCCTTTTTGCCTCTGTGGTTCCCCTGTCCTCAAAGCAAAAGTGGAAAGGAGTAGGCAGTGCCCAGATCGAGGCTCGCTAGAGACGAAGGGCTGTAAGACAGTGTGATCCTTGCATCGCTGCTGGGGTGTGTTCTCATGTGGCACATCTCCATCAGGGGTGTAGGGACCACCTGGGCACCTAAGCCTCTACCAGCCTCTCCCAGCGCTTCCCATCCCACCTTCCTCTACTCACCAGTCAGTGTTTCCCTGACTTCTCTGGTGATATGAATCACCTGGGCACCTGGGGAGCTTAAAAAAAAGCCTGAGTTCTCAACGCCTGTCCCAGACCACTGAATCAGAATCTCCAAGCCAAGGGCCTGGAAAGCTGTGTGATTAACAAGCGACCCCAGGTGATTCCCGTCAAGGATGTTAGGCAAACACCGCCTGACTAACACCCGACGGGTGCACACTTTGCTGGTCTTTAAAGGTTCCTACGACATTCTAAGCCCCTTTCTGCCTCAGAATCATTATATAGACATTTCTTCTCTGTGAAAAGCTCTTTCCTGTTCCCTGCTCTTGGCTAATGCCTACTTCTCCTGACTTCATGACGTGCCTGAAGCACAATTTCCTCAGAAAGGCCATCCTTGACCACTCTCCTCACCATGTACACAACTAATGTTTTTTATTAAGTTAGTTAGTTTAAATTTCATTTATTTTAAATTTTTCATTTATTTATTTATTTATTGCTGCACGGGGGCTTTCTCTAGTTGTGGCGAGCGGGGGCTACTCTTCGTTGCGATGCATGGGCTTCTCATTGCGGTGGCTTCTCTTGTTGCGGAGCACGGGCTCTAGGCACACGGGCTTCAGTAGCTGTGGCACACGGGCTCAGAAGTTGTGGCATGGGAGCTCTAGAGTGCAAGCTCAGTAGTTGTGGTGCACAGGCTTAGTTGCTCTGCGGCATGTGGGATCTTCCTGGACCAGGGTTCGAACCCGCCCCTGCGTTGGCAGGTGGATTCTTAACCACTGCACCACCAGGGAAGCCCTATTTATTTATTTTTTGAAGAGGTTTTTTCTTTTGGCCATGCAGCGTGACTTGGGGGATCTCAGTTCCCTGACCAGATCCTGGGCCACGGTGGTAAAAGCCTGAATCCTAACCGCTAGGCCACCAGGGAACTCCCTTTCTCCTCACCATCTAAATCAGGTTCTCTGTTTCATTCTCTCATAACACCTTGTGCTTTTTCTCCGTAGCATTTATCACACAGTTTGTATCTTATGGATTTGCCAAATGCCTACCTCCTCACTAGCACCAAGCACAGGAATGCTTAATAAGTATGTTTTGCTTGAGTGAGTAAATGGAAAAATAGTGTTGGGCGAAGGTACTAAAGATTGGGTTGGATGCTGCTCAACAAATAAAGAACTGAGTATGAGAACTTGAATCTCCCAGGTAAAATTGTTACATGTCAGCTAAAGTCAAGGTAGATGGGCCCAACAAATAAGTGTATTAATGGGGCAGTGGGTGAGATTACTTCAAAAAATATTTATTAAGTACCTAGTATGTGCAAAATGCAATATTAGGAGCTATGGATACAACAGTGAATGAGACTGAAGCAGTCTCTGCCTTCATGGAGCGCACATTCTAGCAAGGATGACAGCTGTTAAGCAACCAGTTACACGGTCCTGTAATTTTGGTAAATGCAATGAAAGAATGACAAAGCTATAAGAGCCTGTAACAGGGAGACCTGGCATGGTCTGTAGGGCATCAGGCCAGTCATAGAGCTTCTAAGACAAGTGGCTGGGGAACCTGTGTCCAAAGAATCTAATATACTCTGTCCTATCTCTTGTCAAACGTGGCACGAGGGGAGGTGCCTCTGTATATGGCTTCTCAACCTCGGCACAGTTGACATCTTGGACCAGAATATTCTTTGTTTTGGGGCACTTTCTAGTGCACCGTAGGAAAGGCTTAGCACCATTCCTGGCCTCTACCCACTGGATGCCATAGGCCCCGCAGTTGTGACAACCACAGCTATCTCAACATCACCAAGTGTCCCTGGTGGGAGGGTGGGGGGAGAGAGCAAAATCTGCCCCCCTCCCCCCCCCAGTTGAGAATCACTGCTCTACATGAAACTTTTTTTTTTTTAATGTCTTTACTTATGATTTATCCAAGTCAATACCAGGAATTTAATTTATTCATTCAATAAGTATTTGTTGAATGCTTAGGCACTGGGGACACAGTAGTGATCAAAGCCCGTGCTTTCTTGAAGCTGTGTTCCAGTGGGGAGAGATGGACAATAAATTTTAAAATATGTAACATTTCAGAAGTAGGGGATAGGTTGGTCGTAGAAGTTCTTTCTGATAAGACGACATTTGACTTGAAAGAAGAAAGGGGATGAGTGGCAACACCAAAAGCAAGAGGCCGAGCCATTGCAGGGCCGTAGTTGACCTCACCTTTCTGTCTGCAGGTCTAACCAAGCTGCTTGTGTTTCAGGGGCTCCTCCACTGAAGGGCAGCTGGACGGACTCCAGAGCAGCCTTAACTCTGCAGCCTTTGTGCCCGTCACCAGCTCCACAGGTCAGTTCCGGGTGGGACAGCGGGCAGGGTCTGGGCCAGCAAGTTCTCTCCTGCCTCTGAAGAGAGCTCCAGCTCAGAGAACGAAGCATGCAGGCCTCTGGAGCACTGGCAAGTGGGCATTTTGTTACTGTCTTCTTCCAAATGACAGCGACATTTTAGGATGAAATGGTTTTCCAGAACTAGTTTGGGGTAGGCGAAATTTCCCCGTCTGGTAGAATGTTATCAGATTTGCAGCATTTAGTAAAAAGCCTGTATTTGACTGGTGTTGTACTGTTTCTATGGTATTTCCACATGTAGTATCTCACACTAAATCCTCACCACAACCCTGTGAGGTATACCTTTGTCACCTCCACGTGAGGAAACGGAAGCTCAGAAAGTCAAGGGGCCTGTGGGAGACGATCCATGCATGCAGAGCTGGAGCTGTGGTCTGATCTGCGTCCTGTCGTGCTAATGTCACAGTCTGTTGCCAGGTAGTTGCTGAGGGCCTCAAGCCTCTCAACATAGAAGTCAGGCAGCATTGGTCCAGGGATAGTTTTCTGTGAGTAATAATTCATAAAAATACACTAATAGGTAATCAGAAGATTGAAAGCAAATCCACTTGGATTCAACTCAACAAGTTGAGTTGAATCTCAACTTGAAGATTTGTTGAAACTCAACAAGTTTATTTTTGAGCACCTCCTGTGGAGAAAGTAACATGCTGGGCACTGGGGTGCGTAAAGGGTGAACTAGACAGTCCCTGCTGTCAGGGAACCTAGAGGCTCGGGGAGAGGGAGGTCAGCGGGAGCCTGCTGTGTGGGGTGGGGAGGGATATCTGGCACTGGGGATGCAGAGAATAGACAGCCTTGGCTGAGCATTGCTGTGTGTCAGGCACACTTCTGAATGCTTTACATTTGTTCACAAAACATGCATATAACATAGGAGCTGTAGTCCTCGTTTTATGGCTGAAGAAATAAAGGCACAGACAGATTATGAAACGTTATCTCAAATCTCACAGCTAGTGAATGGTGAAGCAGTATTTGAACCCAAGGGCCAACCTGGCCCCGGCTCTTTAGGGATTGGGGAGGACTTCCTAGAGGAAGAAGTATCTAAGCTGGGGTTTGACTGTAGACAGGTCAGCCGGGAGAGGGGAGGTGTGGGGTGGAAGGAGTTCCAGGAAGAGGGAACAACGTGGGCAAAGGCCAGTTGAGGGAAGGGGGCGGGTGGTGAAAAGGTACTATGTTCGGGGAGCCCTCGTGCTGAGGACTGGGGCCTGAGCCGGGAGTGGCAAGAGAATAGGCTGTAGAGGTAGCAGGGCCAGCCTGTGAGCCGGGGAGGGAGCTTGTTCTTGAGAGCAGTAGGGAGCCATCGAGGAGCTTAAGGGCAGGGTGCAAGGGTGTGTGTGTGTGTGTGTGTGTGTGTGTGTGTGTGTGTGAGACGTAATACACCTTAAAATGATTACAAGATCGCTAAGGAGCCTGGTTAGTTTGACTGTATTATGGGGATAATTCCATAGACCTCATAGGCTTACTGTGAGGTTTAAAGGAAGCAGTATACAGAGAAAGGCTCTATAACTGCACCCAAGTCAGGTAATAATATGAAAAGAGTATAAAGATTTTGTTTTCCACTTAAACTCTTCGAACCTGAATTCAAGAAATATTTGATGGGTATATAAACCCCCCTTTCCCCCAAAAAAGAATTACTAGAACATGGTAGTTTTTTGTTTTTTTTTTTTTAATTTTATTTATTTATTTATTTATTTATTTACTTATGGCTGTGTTGGGTCTTCATTTCTGTGCGAGGGCTTTCTCTAGTTGTGGCAAGCGGGGGCCACTCTTCATCGCGGTGCACGGGCCTCTCACTATCGCGGCCTCTCTTGTTGCGGAGCACAGGCTCCAGACGCGCAGGCTCAGTAATTGTGGCTCACGTGCCCAATTGCTCCGCGGCATGTGGGATCTTCCCAGACCAGGGCGCAAACCCGTGTCCCCTGCATTGGCAGGCAGATTCTCAACCACTGCGCCACCAGGGAAGCCCCTGGTAGTTATTTTTAAGGAAGTTAAATTTCCACCTTGGAACTCTTATGGCCTGAGAAGTGAGTGGCTAAGAGAACCATGGACTAGTTGGAAGGGTTTCCATGAGATACAGCTTTTAGAGCCTCTGTAGCTCTTCAAATTGGCTGAGGCTGGAGAGGTTTACAAAGCTCAGGAGATCCAGGAAACCTGCGTATTTCATTTGTGTGTCTAATTGATACATTAAGTATGGAATTGAACTCTTTGCGTGCACTCTGGGTGAGGAAGTTGGAAATTTGAGGGACAGGTGGGTCATACTTTCAGCATGTTGATCATGAATTAGTGTTTACCGACTGTTGACAGTACTTAGAAGTTTTTGTAACAGTTGTACTGAATTTGGTATCAGTATAAAACCACAGAGCAAGGAGAAGTTGTACTTCTCCTTGGCTTCTAATATCTATCTTTTCTCCCTGCTTCTACCTTAAGATAAGTGCATTATTCTTCTCACCTTGTTGAGGTAGCCTGCTGTTTACTTCTGTTGTCTCCAAATGACTCTGGGCCTCTAAAGTCCTTTGAATTTGTTCCTCTTCTGTGACTTTCCTGGTGTTCCTGATCCTTAAAGAAATGCTGATGAACATGATGTAGCAAGGTTCAGGCATTTCCCATACTTCCCAATAAATGTTTTACCTTAGCAACATAATAATAACTAACCCTGTTAGAGTTATTTATAGAGCTAGTAAATAACTACCTGGCACTTCAGTGTTTTACCTACAAATTATCTGTTTTTCTTTATTACACATAGATTTAAAGGTGTTATTCTAGGGGTTTAGAAGCATGTCCTTTAACAGGGAGAAGGTTAGGTTGCTATTAAAAACATTTTTCTTTAAACCCAGAAGAAGGAAGAACAACCCCTATAATAAGTCAAAACGTTTACACGTCTCTCTGAGAGCTGGGAAGTTTTGCGTGTATAGGAATCACTAAACTGACTATGAAAGGTATTTAGCCCCTGTCTGGTCCAGTTAACTCAGTTATTGAGTCCGTGAATATAGCAAAAGTCTGCTTCCTGACCCCTTGACCCTTCCTCAAGTCTAGCCCAACCAGGCCTTCAAGCTGTGTGACCTTGTTCGTCAGGCAGTCTGAATGAGATAGTGGTTCATCCCAGGGCGCTGTTGAAAAGCAAGTCAGTCCTTTCCCGCTGCTGGTGACCTAGTGGCATTCTTGTTACTATGAACATTAAATGAGGTAGTGAATGTGAAAGCTCTTAGCAGAGTGCCTGGAATGCTCCATGAGTGTTAACTTTCCTTGACTTCCCTACCTCAGGCTATATATTCTGTGTTTGCTATAGAAGGGGAAGGTGTAGAGTCAGCAAATTTGGAAATTTGAGAAGGAAGCTGGAGTGAGGGCCTTTGGCTCAAAGCCAAAGCCATCGGCCTTCCTTCTTTATAACCATGGTGTTCTTCTTGAGGTCTGAAGTGGTGATGGTGAACTAAAATAGCAGAGAGCAACAGATTAGATAACTGACATTTCTCTCGTGCTGATTTGATGGTGTAAACTACCATTGTTGTAGGGCCTGAAGCCATACCAGCTGCCCTCATCCCAGCCGCTTAGCTTACGCCTAAGCTTTTCCTGTCCTGGAGCCCAGCCTCTATATGCACTGCGCCCAACTTTTTTTTTTTTTTTTTAAGCTCTTGTAGATCTATAATTGGAGGAAGGGACCATACCACCTTTTGAACACCAATGCTGGATTTCATTTACAAGGAGTGAGAAGCAGTGTCCCCCGTTAAGCATTTATCATTTCGGACCCTGGTAAAATTCAGGGTAGCTTTATGCTCTTTGCATGGGGACAAGGCAGCAGCACATTAGTGTGCCTCTGCCTGCCCACTTCGTTGTCTCTAAGTGAGACAACAAGAGAAAGGAACTTATTTTAATATAAAGTAAACCCAGTGGAGCCCAAACCCTAAGGATCTAGAAATCACTTTGACTTTCAAATGAAATTATTTGCCTGGCAGCTCTCAGCAGAATGACCTATTTTCACTATCAGATTCTTGTTCTTTTCACATGCGTTGTATAGTTGTTGGAGATCCCGGGTGGGTTTGGAGTATAATAAATTAATAATAAAAATAAACTCTTGAGATGCTTGCCCTAGTGTCTTATACCCTTTATTGCTCCCAAAACGTTCTTCTCTCCCCAGAGTCAAAGGGACAAGAATTTGGGTCTACTACCCACTCTTATGCTGTTAAAAAGCAAGAGAGAGAGGATGGATTTGATGTTTGGCAGGAAATGGCGTGCCAGCATCGGGGAGAATGATGATCCCCTAAAGTCTAATTTTAGATTTGACCTCTTGTCCTTTCAGCCAAGATTAAATAAAGTGTTAAGTGGGGATTTTTTTTACATTTTTCAGGATCTTTGGACGCTCCCCAAGTTATTTTCGCCAGATCCAAACCCTTGCCCACACAATCTGGAGCCCTTGCTACAGTTATAGGACAGAGAAAATCAAAGTTGGTGAAGTCAGGGCCAATTTAAGGTAACAGTAAGAAATAAGAGCATTTTTAAAATCATAACTTGCTGACTTTACGCCACAGCAAGAGACTTAATAGCTGTCAAGAGAAGTGATAGTTTCTCAAGATGACTAGGAAATTGGCATTTTATAAAACCAAAGCTCAGAAGGACTCTCGAAATCTGTGGGTCAAACTACTGCTAGCTTGCTTCTATGTTGACCTACCAGTAGGTGGCACTGTGGCAGTGAGAAATTTCCTTACTATTATGGAGGCATTTGATGAAAAGTATGGGGACATTCAGGCCAATCAGAGAAAGAAACTAAAGCCAAAATTGAGTTATTCACAGGTAAAATGTAACAGACTATACTGAAAAGCATGATATTTGAAGATCAATTACAATAGCATCTAAAGAGAATGAATATTTTTTATTAAAGATATTTATTATGAAAGAAGGCTTTTAGACTACCGTTGGATAGTTTGTGAACTGGACTTTCAGCTAATGGGAGACAGGCAGGGAACACATTTTTTAAAATTTTTTTGTGAGATTGATTAAGCTTCTTTCTGAGTTACTTAATATAAGCATATACTATAATTGGCAGCAAAATGAACTATAAACCCCATCCTACCACTCATCCAAAAAAAAGTTCCTACATTAAAGAAATGGCCTGACTTGATCATGTGAGGCTGTACCCACACTTCACCAGTGCTACCCCCAGTATTTTGTTCCCAGCTATCGCCTTCAAAACTTTCCAGAAAATTCAATGAAACTGCAAAGTTTTGATGATTTCTTTCCTCTTTGCTCTACCCTACACACTAAAGCATTAATGGCACACCTGCTATGAGCTTAATACTCTTCTTACCTCTAGGGGAATATTTATAAACTTATTTGAGAAGCATTATTCATCAAACTACCCCAGGAGAGCAAAGGAGGGAGGAAAATTATTTACCCACCACAGGATTCATTTACATTGGATCAGAAAGCTTCAAATATCTTTCCCCAGCCCATCTAAACTCTTTCCAAAAAGGAATGAGAAGAGAGAAGGGAACACCAAATCCATGACTTGGTCATCTACCAAAATGTACCAGAGAAACTGAAAACAACCAGAGTTCCATTGGTAATACTTAGCCAATGGTCCTTCAATCCTGATACTAAGCAGCCTATCCAGTGATGTGTTCATCACTAATAACATATATTATAGAAAGCTAAAGCAAGAAGATCAATATTTCCTTCAGGAGACTGGCAGCCAGAAGAATGAATATGACATCAAGCTCCAAACCAAACCAGCAGCCTGCCAAGAAGTACTAATGTCCATCCGTTTCCAGGACTGTGAGACTTGGACTTGCCTCAGTTGTAATATCACTTTCCTTGAACCTATTTCACTAGTATCCCTTACAATCCACCCAGAACATTACATGGCAAAATAGGATCATCAGCAAAGAAGCCTTGGGAAAGAGCCCATCTCTCAACACTTAAATCTGTGTTGCGAACACAGCCCCACTGAGCCTGAGCTGTACATAAAGGTGGGGGATGCTGTATTGAGGTGGTGAGACCACATGCCAAATGTGTGTGAACCCAGAGACAGTGGGTGCAGCATACTGCTGGGACACTCCAGGGGCAGGCCTGGCAGATGGCAGGTGGCAGTGGGCTGCCTCTCCTTGAGCAGGGGAGTTAGGTAGTTTACAAAGTCAAGAGGCAGAACCCGAGTCCACAGCCCATCACCCAGATGCATGCCTTATTTTTGTTGAAATGCAGTGTAGACAGAATCACTGCTTGGGCAGAGATCCCTTCATCCCATCCACAGTCATGAATGAATGTCATCACCAGCCGTGACAGTCCTAGAACCTCTTCATATATGGGTTTAGAGAGGCAGTCGGGTTAAATTCAAGGATTTGACATGTGTTTGCATAGCATGTTATATATAAGACTGACAAAACATCAGTTGTTCTTATCAAAGAATGAGAGAGAGGTGCTGAAGGATATTGGGGACTCAAGACTATTTAAGACCCCCAATATGCTGCCCCAGGCAAGTGTCATATTTAAATATATGCATCATTCTGTGTCTTCTTGGATTCTTTATTGTCAATTTGACATCCATTCATCACAGAGTCAATTATATTAACTATATTTTCTGTATTCTTGATGCTTTGCCATTTGGGGACCTTACAGGCTGCCCCTGCCAGGCGAGCTAATTCCTAAAGATAATAACAACTTGCCCACAAACATGCCTTTCACACACAAACCAGCCAATCCCACATTTATATCCCCGAGCACCTCCTTATCTAACTCTCACATGGCAAGTCAAAATTTCCCTTGCCCTAAATCACTCCAGGGCCAGGAGCCAGGCAACTAGAGACCACCCCTATAGCCCAAAGCCCGCCAGAATTATTTAAACTAGCCAGTCTTAAGCTGTTTACCCTGCCCTGCCTAGCCTTTCCCAAGGAAACCCCAAATAAGGCTCTGGCCTAGACTTTCCCCTCACTCCTGTCTTCTGTCTCCTGAGCACGCTGGTGTTTGCCCCTGTGACCCTGCGTGGCGTGCAGTGACCCCCTCTCTGGGACCTGCAACTAAAATCAACTTCTTCCTGCCAGGCCTCGTTCTTACATCCTCCTTGGCCGTGCGGACCTTAGCACACCATACCCGACATGTACGTTCTTAGAACAGACATCAGCAGGAAGAATAACTTTGATTTGTAGTACAAGGAACCAGGAAAAAATCTGAATCAATTAGGTTTGTATCACCCCAGTTCTAAGCAACCGGTCACCGTACTTACTTCATTATAGGCTGTATTGCACAAGCGATGTTTTAACAGTATGTGTTTTGCTAGTCTCAGTCTGGCTGCAGCCACGCAAGAAGGATGTGGATCCCTCGACAGGGCAGGATCGCCTGGCTGCCAGCCATTGAAATTTCATGCTTTCCTGTCCTGAGGCCTCTTTCATTTCATTTAGTAACTCTTTCTACATTCAGCAACAAAACTCAAACATAGCCGAACAACCTGGTTGGAAATGGGGGAGGAAACAGCCTGGATTTCAGTTTGTGGGGGAAAAAGGTGGGTACTTCTAAGAACCCACCCAAAGGGGGTTCATTTGCCTTAAAGAAAGCCAGGGAACTCTATTTCTGAAACAGATTAAGAAACGGGCTACTGAGATAACATCTGAAAATTGATATTGTCTCTTGCTGAGCTGGCAAAGCCCCAAGAGAGGAGTGATGATTCTTCAATTGTTAACAGTTACTACTTTGTTACAAAGAGACAAGGGAAGTGCATTGGCTCCTTTCTCAACTTACATTTACGTTACAGAAGCACACATGCCTGCTGGAAAAAATGCCTGGCACCGTGCATTGTTAGAGTTGTACCTACCGCTGCATCCTGTAGCAGATTTGTGCTGTCCTGTGTAATGTGCATTCACATTGAGTGGAAAAAGATCCTGTTTATTCTTGTAGTCCTGAGTTGGGCAAGTAACCAGTATAACGTTGCCTTACTCTGGGAGTCTTCATACTTATCACTACAAGTTATCAATCTATACTCTGTGGTTATTCATCCCATGAACCCACACATCGTGCTTCTAGCTTCAATGAGATGCTTGTTATAGGGACATACCTTTGCTTTACCATCCTTTTATCCGTAGGACATAATTGCCCCTAAAAGTTCTAAAGAAAGAAAACAGCATGCTAAGCCATGCCTGTCTTTGGAAAAAGCAAGTTTTGCCCATGGCAATATTTACAGCTCTGCTTGCCCGATCTGTAGAATTTGAACTGGGTCGCAAAGAGTGTAGGAAGGTAATGCAGGGCGTGGAGAAAGGTGACTTGCAGTATAGTGCCCTGTCAGCATGATTGGCATTGGTATTTATTCTGTATTCTTTCGAGTTATGATTGTAAGGCAGAAGACTCAGATTCTCTTAAGTCTCCAGGATGAAGAGCATCACTAGTGAAACAGCAGTCTCCTATAGTTCTCTGTTCTTGCCTTTTGGACACGCAAGTATGTCCATTTAGGGCTTCTGTATCAAGGAGCCCTCTTCTCTTGAAACCTAAACCCAGGATGACTAGTTATGCGATACCAGAGAGGAGCAGCTTGAATGTGTGGAATGTCCCTTTAGCTACATCAATAAAACATAGCACGTATCCCCAGGATAAAATGGGGATATACCTGGGAAAGCCAACCTGGTTGTAAGAGGGTGTGAAGAGAAAAGTCAGCTGGTTAGAAGTTGCTGTTTTAGTGTTACTTGTTTGTTGGTTGGTTTTTGTTATCAGGTAGACGAATCACTCTTTTTTTTATATCAGCTGGACTGAAAAGTGACTTTGAGGTTTTTCCCCCCTGCCATTCACTTCTAATTTGCTTCCCAGGGAAATTAAGACATGTGACAAGTCCAAAATGAAGACATTTTGCAAGTTGACAAGCTATTTTTTAATTTCTTCATGGCTGAGCTGCAAATTTTATTAGATAATGATTTGTTTATAGTTACTCATCAGCCATTGTGATGTGCAATTTTTAGAAATGTGACTTCTCTCAGGCCTTCTATTTTATATTTACTCCTCCCTTCTACTGTTCTCCAGTGTAAGTCACCATCATGCATGGTACATATTCTTACCCTCCTCTTTTTATGCAGAGGATTTGGGTTGTCTACAATAGCCTTTTGATTGTTGAGACGAGAGATACCCTCAGTTTACCTCTGTTACAGAAAGTTACATAAGCACAGGGAAGAAACGGTCTCAAGAGCCAGACCTCATGAAAACCTGCAACATTACCTGGGACAGTTAGCAGCTATAGTGGCTAAACAACGAGTCTGTTAGTCCATCCTATGACCAGTTCCTCGGCAACTGGCTTCCGTTGTTCCCAGGTTAACAGCTCTGCCATACTCATGGCTCGACCTCTCTCTGTGAGATTCTTTCTCTCCCCACTTTCTGCTTTCAGCTTTAAAAGACATAATCAAAATATTTTCCATTCATTCATCCAGCAAAGTGTCACTGGTGTGCAGAACAAAAGGTAGGCGGCTGCTGCCTTCCAGATGCCAGGCTGCTTGTACTGTTAGCACGATTATGTGATGAAAAGCTGCCAACGTATGCATTTCTGGCAGTTTTCTTCAGGTGAGACTTGTATCTAGGCAGGTACAGCATAGACTTTTCATCTCTAGCAGAGTCTTAAAATATAAAACCATGTGCAATAAAATAATAAAATATAAAGGGAAAATCAAGGCCGAAAAAAGATATTTCAAAATTTTCAAATATAAGACCAAAGAAAATTACTATAATTGAGGTTAAATTTGGCTCTGAATCTCATAACAACCAGGACAAAAAGGGAAGTGTGATAAATAAAAGTATATAGTTCTCATTATAAAGAAGGGAGAAGTACTCTGGGGGGAAATTAAGCTTTTTCCTAGCTCTTACTCCAAAAGAAGTATTTTCATACTTTAGGTAGAGGACACTGAATGAAGTAATAGTGCCCTCAGCAACCTAACGTAACAGAAGTAGGTCGTCTTTCTTGGCATGACCAACATGAAGGCAAAATATTTCAATGCAAATCAATGAAGATGGTTTTGTGAAGGACAAAACTAACATAACCTTAGTTTCTTTGTGGTCCAGCATAAGCCAAGGGTAAGGTAATTGGTTATTTAGAGGACTGGATGGATTGCATGCACCTTAGACAACCCGAAAATACAATTTCTCTCAATTGATTGCATAGTAAGAGCTCGTTGTGCTCTTAGGCAAAAGCCCGGACACCTAGTCTTCTACTTTACTGGTTGAAGATGCATCTATATGCTTTGGAAAGCAGGTGACACAGGTAACATCTTGTGAAAACTGTGGAAGCTAAGCGATATTCTCACCCCATCGTACGGCATATTTCTTCTCTGTGCCTTTATTTGTATGTAGAGTTTCCTGTGCCTGCACACCATTGCCTCCTCTTGCCCATTAGCATGCCCAGTCTGATAGAGACACTTTCTGACTGTGCTCCAGTGAAATTCTGATTACCTCTACTGTGACACTTACAACACTCTAGTATCCTTAGGGATTACTTGACTGTTTCCCCCATTAGACTGTAATTCCCTGGAAGGCAAGGGTCAGCTGTGATTTGACTCTGAAACCGCAAGGCTTAGCATAGTGCCCAGCCCATAGTAGGGACTTAAGAAATTCAGGTCGAATAGATGAATGAGTGGATTTTCATATTTCTGTCTTTGTGTATTCTTTGGCAATATCTGGAATACCTATCCACATATGCAAATGCTTCTTATCCTTTAAGGATCCAGTTAAGTTTTGTCCCCTCCAATAATCCTTACTCACATAATCCCATGTATCTTGCCATTTTTTGAATCCCTAGAGCACTTACATTTTATATCACAACGTTCAGCGCTTCGCTGTATTTTGTCATCTTTTATCACTACTTACTTCTAGGGTGAACTAACTGTCTCTTCAGTGTGACCAGAAACTCCTTGAGGTCAGGATTACGTTCTGTAAATTTCTTAATTTCCTAGCAACATCTAAAGTACTTCATTACTTTGTAATACCCGCCCTTAAGAAAAGAATACATAACACACATAAAATTTTTCTGGAAAATACTTTATTCCCTCTATTCTTCTGGCTTCAAGTAAAATGCTTAACCTCAGAAGATGAAATCTTTCAATGAAAATTTCACAAATAATGCATTTTATTATTAAATAATCTTCAAAATTAGAATCACCTACCTTATAAATTACCTAGTATTTCTAACCTATTTCTGGCAATATTTTAAAACTACTTCCTATAAAATAAAGAATGACTGGTCATTACCCTTCAGATAACAACCTCATACACATTCATAACCTTGCTATATTCTGTTACAGTGAAGAATTCAGGATAAAGATGTTCTATTTTAGACCACATCCAAGGATCTCATTATAAGGGAACAAAGTTAAAATGAGGTTTAGTTTTTGAAAAACATTATCCTTCAGCTTTTTTTTCCTCTATACCAACTAATTGGAGCACTTTAACTTTATCACACAGATTAGGTTTTGCTTTTCAAAACTGCACTGTCTTTTTTATTCTCTCCCGAACTCTCCATGAATTCTTCAGGCTCCTCTTAAATTGTACAGTACCTGAAACTGGACACTGTACCCTAATATTAGAGATCTGCATAGTATTGATTATAGTTTAAAATTTATCATTATGGTTCTGGAGTCATACGTTACACTTTTTATTTGTTTGTACTATGTTCTCGAAAACAAAACTAAAGTTCTCTCAACCCTTATTACCTTTCACCTTCCTTCCTTCCTCTTCCTTCAAGTTCAGTGCCATATGGTAGTATCACTGTCATCATCAGTAACAATACCTAACTTTTGTAAGAATTCCAGTGTAAACTAGAAAGAGCATAACTCTGAAGTTAGAGTGACCTGTCTGGGCTCCACCACTTCCCAGTTGGCAACCATGGGCTAATCACATAACCTCTTTGAGTGTCAGTTTTCTCATCTGTACAATAAGCATAAAAACATCAATCTTGCAGGACTGATGTAAAGATTATAGATTGCCTCAACAACAAAAACCAATCAACCTGATTTAAAAATGGGCAAAGGACTGGAATAGACATTTCTCCAAAGATATACAAATAGCCAATAAGCAAGCACATGGAAAGATGCTCAACATCACTAATCATAAAAGAAATACAAATCAAAATCATAATGAGATACCACCTTATACTCATTAGGGTGGCTACTATTTTTTAAAAAAGCAGAAAATAACTAGTTTTGGCAAGGATATGGAGAACTGGAACTCTTGTGTGTACCGTTGGTGAGAGGGTAAAATGGTACAGCCTCTTATGGTGGTTCCTAAAAAAAATTTAAAACGGAATTACCATGCAATTCAGCGATTTTACTTCTGTGTATGTACTCAAAAGAACTGAAAGCAAGGTCTTGAACAGATATTTTTACGCCCATACTCATAGCAGCAGCATTCACAATAGCTAAAAGGTAGAAACAACCCAAATATCCATCAATAGATGAATGGATAAACAAAATGTGGTTATACACATACAATGGAATATTATTCAACCTTAAGAAAGAAAGAATTTCTAACACATGCTGCAACATGGATGAACCTTGAGGACATTATGCTGAGTTAAATAAGCCAGTCGCAAAATGACAAATACTGTATCATTTCCACTTATGTGTGGGACCTAGAGTAGTCAAATACATAGAGACAGAAAGTAGAATGATGGTTGCCAGCAGCTGGAGGGAGGATAGAATGGAAGTTATTTTTTAATGGGTACTGAGTTTCAGGTTTTTTTCATATTATTTATTTATTTATTTATTTAGGCTGCGCTGGGTCTTTGTTGCTGCGCGCGGGCTTTCTCTAGTTGCAGTGAGCGGGGGCTGCTCTTCATTGGGGTGTGCATGCTTCTCATTGTGGTGGCTTCTCTTGTTGCGGAGCACGGGCTCTAGGCGCACAGGCTTCAGTAGTTGTGGTGCACGGGCTCTAGAGTGAAGGCTCAGTAGTTGTGGCGCATGGGCTTAGTTGCTCCGTGACATGTGGGATCTTCCCAGACCAGGGCTCGAACCCATGTCCCCTGCATTGGCAGGCGGATTCTTAACCACTGCGCCACCAGGGAAGTCCAGAGTTTCAGTTTTTTAAGATGAAAAGAGTTCTGGAGGTAGATGGTGGTGATGATTGCACAAACGTGACTGTACTTAATGCCACCAAACTGTTCCCTTAAAAATATTTAAGATGATAAATTTTCCCCCTCCCCTCACCTCTGACAACCACCAATCTGTTCTCTGTATCTGTGAACTTGGTTTTTTGTTTTTGTTGTTTTTTTTTTCAGATTTCATGTATACGTGAGATCATACAAGTATTTGTTTTTCTCTGATTTATTTCACTTAGCTTAATGCCCTCAAGGTCCATCCATGTTGTCACAAATGGCAAGATTTCGTTCTTTTTTATGGCTGAGTAATATTTTGTTGTGTGAATCTACCACATTTTCTTTATCCATTCATCCACCAATAGACATTTTGGTTGTTTTCATATCTTAGCTATTGTAAATAATGTTGCAGTGAACATGGGTTGAATATATCTTGTCCAGTTACTGTTCACATTTTCTTCAGATAAATACCCAGAAGTGGAATTGCTGGATAATATGGTAGTTCTATTTTTGATTTTTTTAAGGAACCTCCGTACTGTTTTCCACAGTAGCTGTGCCAATTTACATTCCCATCAGCAGTGTACAAGAGTTTCCTTTTCTCCACATCCTCGCCAACACTTGTTATTCTTGTCATTTTGGTATTAGCCATTCTCACAGGTATGAGGTGATATCTCATAGTGGTTTTGATTTGCATTTCCCTGGTGATTAGTGATGTTGAGCACCTTTTCATATACCTGTTGTCCATTTGTATGTCTCCTTTGGAAAAGTGTCTATTCAGAGTCTCTGCCCGTTTTTAAATTGGATTGTTTGGTTTTATAGTTATTGAGTAATATGAGTTTTTTTATGTTTTGGATATTAATCCCTCATCAGATATATGATTTGTAAATATTTTCTCCCACTCCATAGGTTGCCTTCATTTTGTTGATAGTTTCCTTTGCTGTGCAGAAGCTTTTTAGTTTGATGTAGTCTCATTTATTTTTCCTTTTGTTGCCTTTGCTTTTGGTGTCTAATCCAAAAAATCATCACCAAGACTGATGTCAAGGAGCTTACTTCCTATGTTTTCTTCTAGGAGTTTTACAGTTTCAAGTCTAATGTTCAAGTCTGTAGTCCATTTTGAATTAATTCCTGTGTATGGCATAAGATAGTTGGTCCAGCATCATTCTTTTGCATGTGGCTGTCCGGTTTTCTTAACACCATTTATTGAAGAGATTATCCCTTCCCCATTGTATATTCTTGGCTCCTTTGTCCTAAATTAATTGGTCGTATATGCATAGGTTCATTTCTGGGCTTTCTGTTCTGTTCCATTGATCTATGTGTCTGTTTTTATGCCAGAACCATACTGTTTTGACTACTGTAGCTGTGTAGTATAGTTTCAAATCAGATGGCATGATGCTTAGTTCTTTCTCAAGATTGCTCTGGCTCTTCAGGGTCTTCTGCAGCTCCATACAAATTTTAGGATTGTTTGTTCTATTTCTGTGAAAAATGCCATTGGAATTGTGATAGGGATTGCATTGAATCTGTAGATTGCTTTGGGTAGTATGGACATTTTAACAATATTAATTCGTCTAATCCATGAGCACAGAATATCTCTCCATTTATTTATGTCTTCTTCAATTTCTTTCATCAACATGTTATAGTTTTCATTGTACAGGTCTTTCACCTTTTTGGTTAAATTTATTCCTAGGTATTTCATTCTTTTTGATGCAGTTGTAAATGGGATTGTTTTCTTAACTTCTCTTTCTGATAGTTCATTGTTAGTGTATAGAAATTCAACTGACTTTTGTATGTTGATTTTGTATCCTTAAACTTTACTGGATTCATTTATTAGTTCTAATAGTTTTTGGTGGAGTCTTTAGGGTTCTCTGTATACAATATGCCATCTGCAAATTGTGATGGTTTTATTCTCGCTTTTTGATTTGGATGTCTTTTGTTTCTTTTTCTTGTCTAACTGCTCTGGCTAGACCAGTACTATGTCAAATAAAAGTGGGCATCCGGGGGCTTCCCTGGTGGCGCAGTGGTTGAGAGTCTGCCTGCTAATTCAGGGGACACGGGTTCGAGCCCTGGTCTGGGAAGATCCCACATGCCGCGGAGCAACTGGGCCCGTGAGCCACAACTACTGAGTCTGCGCGTCTGGAGCCTGTGCTCCGCAACAAGAGAGGCCGCGATAGTGAGAGGCCCGCGCACCGTGATGAAGAGTGGCCCCCGCTTGCCACAGCTAGAGAAAGCCCTCGCACAGAAACGAAGACCCAACACAGCCAAATAAATAAATAAATAAAAAAAGTGGGCATCCTTGTCTTTTTCCTGATCTTAGAGGAAAAGCTATCAGCTTTTCACTGTTGAGCATGGTGTTAACTGTGGACTTGTCATATATAGCCTTTATTATGTTGAGGTATGTTCCCTCTATACCCACTTTGTTGAGGGTTTTTATCATAAATGGATGCTAGTTTTGCCAAATGCTTTTTCTGCATCAATTGCAATGATCATATAATTTTTATCCTTCATTTTTTTAATGTGGTGTATCACGTTGATCTGTGGATGTGAAACCGTCCTTGCACTCCTTCAGTAAATTCCACTTGATCATGGTGTATGATCCTTTTTATATATTGTTGGATTCAGTTTGCTAATATTTTGTTGAGGAGGATTTTTGCATCTCTGTTCATCAGGCCTGTAATTTTTGTTTTCTATGGCATCCTTGTCTGGTTTTGGTATCAGGGTAATGCTGGCCTCATAAAATGAGTTTGGAAGTGTTCCTTCCTCTTCTATTTTTTGGAAGAGTTTGAGAAGGATTGGTATTAATTCTTCTTTAAGTGTTCGGTAGAATTCACCAGTGAAGCCGCCTGGTCCTGGACTTTTGTTTGTCGAGAGGTTTTTGATTATTGATTCAACCTCATTTTATATTACATGTATTTTACCACACACTAAAAAACTATAGATTCTGTATGTAATGCACCTAGTACAGTGTTTGGCACATGATAGGTACTCAATAAACGGTAGTTCTACTGTGGTGTCACCATTCAACACACATGGCTTCATTAGTTCCCATTATAATCCTTGAGGTCATATTGTTGTTAAATATTATTTAAAAAGTTAGGTGCCCTAGAAAGCAAACTCTAAGATGTAGATTAGCGTGCAGGAAGTTTATTAAGGAGTCCTCTTGGGATCAGCACCTTTAGAAGGAAAGGGAATGGAAGGAAACGGGATTGGACAATGGGAGAAGTTGCGCTGTGATGCAGTGACAAAGAACACTGAAGTTGGCCCCACAGGACACTATAAAACTGAAATGGCCTTTCAGGTCTGTGAGTTGTGATGAGGGGGCTGGGATACAGCTTTTATACTTACTCTGTGTTTATCTGTCCTTGGATATGGGCTGCCTGGGAAGAGGGACATGCCCTTGTGTAATGGGGCAGTTTCCACAGAGAGCTGAGGGCAGCAGTGGAGGTGGGGAATGTCTTTCATTCCTGAAGGGAGGAGAGAAGGGAATGTGCATTACTACAACAAAAATTTAGAACTCAGACTCAGGTTTCAGTGCCTCCTACTCCATTCAGGCTCATTTCCAGTCCTCTGTATTCATGAGTAAAATTTCCATGTTATCATTCACATCGTTAAAGAAATGATTAGGGAACTTTCAACTGACTACAGCAATGCTTTTCAAACCATTGGCGGTTAAGAACTAGTTATTTTCCTTTCCAGTCCTTCATGGACTGATACTTTAATAAAATACACAAAAAATAAGTTACTGGATCAATTAAAGAAGAAGACATCTCACAGACAAGCTCAAATTATTATTAGATTCAACAGACATAAAATTGCTGTGACAATTTGCTATAAAGGTTTTAACTGCCTACTTTGAATCTCTAAACTTGTCTCATTTAGTCTAATAACAAAGAGTTCTCAAAACTGGTACCAATCTGGGACTCCACTCTAAATAATCCTGAGTTACAGGATTCTTATAAAACATTGTTGGTGTTCTAAATTGACATTGGCGATATATTGGATTAAATAAATGTTATTCTTCAATCTAGAGATCTGATCTTTGCTGTTCTTGGGGAATCCATAGTTCTCTTAAAGCCTGGCCTGAATCTAGGACTACTTATACCATCAGCATCACAGCTTCCAGGTATAAGTAGTCCTAAGGGCATTACTTACTCAAGGATCTAATGGATGAAAGGAACAAAGACCATTTTCTTGTTTGACAAAATAAGAGTCATCAGTCCTATTCCCAGGACTAGGAAAAGTGACTCATCTCTTGGAATGCTCTTGGGACATATGATGTAGGGGTAGGGAGATAAGAGAACAGGGAAAGGAGAGCTGACAGAGTATATCCTTCAGTAAAGAAGTACTGGTAAAACAAAGGGGTCGTGATACATTCAAAGAGTTTATAAAGCTTTCTTATCTAATTTGGGGAGTGTGACCTAAGAGCTGTGGCCCATGGTTGTAGCTTCGTTGATCTATGAATCCCCTGAAATTGTATACAGAACATCAGGTGTGCTGCATCTGTGTCTTTTTGGAGAGGATTCTCAGAGTGACCCCAAAACTCATAATCATTGACTTACCTTCCTAGTTTGAAACGTGGGTTATACTTCCCTACTTGCAAGGATTCAAGCTCAAGTTACCAGACACTCTCACTTGGATCTACTGTACTGGTTTCTTAATGCATCAACCCTTACCATCTCTCTTCTAGCTCCGTTCCATTCTCACGTCACCGTGGAATGAGCATTTCAAAATGCAAACTGTTTCTGACAAATACATACACACACCACCTGAAGCCCTTCAGAAAAGCTTACCATTGTTTGTAGGATCAAGATAAAACTAGATAAAAGGTCTTACATGGCCTGCCTACCTTCCATTCTTACCCCACACCACCCTTCCTCCATACTTTCTCCACACTAACCATCCTGGCCTTCTCTGAACTCCCTACAGTTCCTCAGTCCACAGAGCCTTTGCAGATGGCTGCTCTACCTGGAATGTTGTTCCCCTACTCTCAAGTGCATTTCCTTTCTCTGGCCTCTCTGATTAGGGCATGTCCCCCTTTTACAGAGACCCGTGTAGCTCTCCTTTGTAGCATTTGTTACAGTTCCTTGTGCTTTTCCATTAGTGTATGTCTCTCTCACTGGACTCTGAGTTCCATGGGGAGAGAGACTGTTTGTGTTATTCACCTTCATGTGCCCAGGGTTGAGCAGAGAACCTGTAGAGTAGGCCTGCCATAGGTGTTTATGACTGAATGAGTTAGCAATTTTGTCCTCACTTAACAGAGAAAATTACGGTGTAGAGACTAGGAAACAGCCCAAGTTCACATAACTGACAGATGGTGAAGCTGAGTTTTAAACCTAGATTTGACTTCCAAGCCCTTGCTCTTAACCACTGTAATCACAACAGCAGTTAAAAAACAGTCATCATTTTATTGAGCACTTGTTATATGCCAGGGACTATGCTAAGCATTGTGTGTTTATCACATTATATCTTCTTCAGCCCTGTAAAAGTATGTGGCTTTGTTATCTCTGTTCTGCATATGAGGAGACTAAGGCTGAGAGAAGTAATGTGTCCAAGTCACACAGTCAGCAGTGGAGCTGAAATTCAAACCAAGGCAGCTTTATTCTAGAACCTGCTGAACTGCCTCATCATATCAAAACTCTAGGCCCCTCTAGGTGATTTCATTTTCCCAACTTCCTTTCCTAATGCAGCTAAGTGGCTGGTGACCAGGCCCTGTGGCCTGGACCTCCCTGAAGTGCCTGGTGGTTATCTGCAGTTGCTCAGCAGGGGATTTCTGGCAGTGTGGGGACATCTGTGGGTGAGGCTGGCTTGCCTTTAATCCAGCCATTTAACTTTCCCTCATTTGGATGAAGCCAGACCTCGGAAGGGGGAGGATAAGGATCAACGTGGACCTTCTGCCTCCACTCCCAAGGATGGGGTAGAGGGAGCAAGGGGTGGTGATAATCTTTCCCATGCCTCCAGAAACGCCTCTGAAGGGACAGCATTACTGATTGGCAAGGAGCCTGGGACCTGCACAGCAGAGGGTGGAGCTGAAGGTGGGAGGTGGAAGGGTTGGGGAGGAAGGAGGGGTGGCTTGGGAATCACCCCTGGATTAGTTAGGAGAGCATTCCCTGCAGGTAACAGAAACTCAGAATATCAGTGGCTTATATAAGTGGCTTTCTTACATGTCAAGAAGTTCATTGGGATTGACATGTATACACTGATGTGTATAAAATTGATGACTGATGAAAAAAAAAAAAAAAGTTCAGAGACAGGAAATCCAGGGGTACTGCAGCTCCTCAGGGACATAATGGAGGAACCAGACTCCTGTCTTTGGCTTGACTAACTCTAAAGCATTGGCTTTTTCTTTTTCTCTTTTTTTTTTTTTTTTTTTTTGTCATAAGGTGGTTCCTATTCCTACTGGCATTGTTTCCATGTTCCAGGGAAGAAAAGGGTGGGAAGTGGGCAAAAGACAGATGCCTATTAAATCTGTCCACTTGAAAAAAATGGCTTTCTTGGAAGCCTAGCAGTTCCAACTAATATGTCATTGACCAGCTCAGGATCCCATGCTCGTTTCTCCCTAGCAACAAAGGAGTCTGGAGAGGTAGTCTCTTAACTGGACACATGACCTCCCCAAGCAATTGAGGTTCTCTTATTGAAGAAGAAGGAAGAATGGTGTTGAGAAACATCTACCAGTTTCTGTCATAACACGTTTTCTTTCCAGAGTCTCCTCCTCTACTGGATAGAAATCACCATCTTTCTACAGCCCCTCTCCACCAGCTTCTTGACTGCTGCAAATAGAAATGCCATTACTTGACCCTAGTTGCCCCAGACCTAGCTCTTACCCCATGGAGTTGGAAGAGGTGACTGTACCTGAAGGTTTCAGGAACACATAAGAGTCCCCATCTTCATGGAAGATGGAAGAAATGAGGCATAGAGAAAAAAAAAAGAATTCTATAAATATGTTTATTAAAATGATAAATTTCCTGTAAGTATAATATAAATTTATGATATACCACACCGTTTACATGAATCGTTTACTATTTGCTCCTGGTTATTCTGCAAAAGAATGACTGTGTATACTCAAATTATGCATATTAAGTTGCTGTAAGTTTAATTTTATTACAGTACTAAATTCTATTCATGTATGTTGTCTTCCTAAGATTTTGCTCACAGTATAGCTGCTTTATCAACTGAGAGAGGTTGTTAATGGCCCCTATTTCATTTAAAGAAAAGCTTATGTGCTTCAAGAGGGTATTACACTCATTAACATATATGCACCCAATCCTGGAGCACCTAAATATGTAAAGCAAATACTAACAGACATAAAGGGAGAAATTGACAATAATACAGTATTAGGGGACTTTAATCACCCCACTTATTATCAATGGATAGATCATCTAGACAGAAAATCAGTAAGACAATAGTGGTCTTAAATGACACAACAGACCAGTTGGACTTAATAAATATCTATTGGACATTTTATCAAAAACAGCAGAATACACATTCTTTTCAAGTGCACATGAAACATGCTTCAGGATAGGTCACATGCTAGGCCACAAAGCAAGTCTCAGCAAATTTAAGAGGATAGAAATTATCTCAATCATTTTTTCTGACCACAGTGGTATGAAACAAGAAATCAGTTGCAGAAAAAAAATGGGAAAAGAACAAACATGTAGAGACTAAACAACATGCTACTAAAAAACAAGTGGATCAATGAAGAAATCAAAGAGGAAATCAGAAAATACCTCAAGACAAATGAAAATGGAAACACTACACTCCAGAATCTATGGTTGCAGCAAAAGCAGTTCTAAGAGGATGTTTATAGTGATACAGGCCTTCCTCAAGAAACAAGAAAAATCTCAAGTAAACAACCTAATCTACCACCTAAAGGAATTAGCAAAAGAAGAACAAACAAGGCCCAAAGTCAGCAGAAGTAAGGAAATAATAAAGATCAGAGAAGAAATAAGTAAAATAGAGACCAAAAAAAAAAAAAAAATAGAAAACATCAGTGAAACCAAGAACTGTTTTTTTTTTTTTAAAGATAAACAAAATTGATAAACCTTTATCCAGGCTCACAAAGAAGAAAAGAGGATCCAAATAAACAAATTAAGAAATGAAAGAGGAGAAATAACTGATACCACAGATACAGAAAATCATAAGATAAATCTATGAACAGTTATATGCCAACAATTTGGACACCCTAGAAGAAATGGACAAGTTTCTAGAAAAAAAGAACCTGTCATGACTGAATCAAGAAGAAATAGACAATTTGAACAGACCAGTTACTAGTAGTGATATTGAATTTGTAATTAAAAAAAAACTCCCAGCAAACAAAAGTCCAGAACTGGACAGCTTTGCAGGAGAATTCTACAAAACACATAAAGAGCTAATACCCATTCTTCTCAAACTATTCCAAAAAATTGAAAAGGATGGAACACTCCCAGATTCATCCTACTAGGCCACCATTACCTTGATACCAAAACCAGGCAAAGACATTACCAAAAAAAGAAAATTATAGGTCAATATCTTTGATGAATATAGATGCAAAAATCCTCAGCAAAATATTAACAAATCAAATCCAACAATATATAAAAATGATCGTACAACATGATCAAGTTGGTTTGTTTCAGGGACATAAGGATGGTTCAACATTTGCAACTCAATCAATGTGATACAACTCTTTCCACTCCTATTCAACATGGTATCAGAAGTCCTGCTGAGAGGGCAGAGAGCAGAAGCAAGAAGGACTACAATCCTGCAGTCTGTGGAACAAAAAGCACATTCACAGAAAGATAGACAAGATGAAAAGGCAGAGGGCTATGTACCAGATGAAGGAAGAAGATAAAACCCCAGAAAAACAACTAAATAAAATGGAGATAGGCAATCTTCCAGAAAAAGAATTCAGAATAATGATAGTGAAGATGATCCAGGACCTCGGAAAAAGAATGGAGGCAAAGATGGAGAAGATGCAAGAAATGTTTAACAAAGATCTAGAAGAATTAAAGAACAAACAGAGATGAACAATACAATAACTGAAATGAAAACTACACTAAAAGGAATCAATAGCAGAATAATTGAGGCAGAAGAACAGATAAGTGACCTGGAAGACAGAATGGTGGAATTCACTGCTGTGGAACAAAATAAAGAAGAAAGAATGAAAAGAAATGAAGACAGCCTAAGAGACCTCTGGGACAACATTAAATGCAACAACATTCGCATTATAGGGGTCCCAGAAGGAGAAGAGAGAGAGAAAGGACCTGAGAAAATATTTAAAGGATTATAGTCGAAAACTTCCCTAACGTGGGAAAGGAAATAGCCACCCAAGTCCAGGAAGCACAGAGAGTCCCATACAGGATAAACCCAAGGAGAAACATGCCGAGAGGCATAGTAATCAAATTGGTAAAAATTAAAGACAAAGAAAAATTACTGAAAGCAGCAAGGGAAAAACGACAAATAACATACAAGGGAACTCCCATAAGGTTAACAGCTGATTTCTCAGCAGAAACTCTACAAGCAGAAGGGAGTGGCATGATACACTTAAAGTGATGAAAAGGAAGAACCTACAACCAAGATTACTCTACCCAGCAAGGATCTCATTCAGATTCGACGGAGGAATCAAAAGCTTTACAGACAAGCAAAAGCTAAGAGAATTCAGCACCACCAAACCAGCTCTACAGCAAATGCTAAAGGAACTTCTCTAAGTGGGAAACACAAGAGAAGAAAAGGACCTACAAAAACAAACCCAAACCAGTTAAGAAAATGGTAATAAGAACATACATATCAATAATTACCTTAAACGTGAATGGATTAAATGCTCCAACCAAAAGACACAGGCTTGCTGAATGGATACAAAAACAAGACCCATATATATGCTGTCTACAAGAGACCCACTTCAGACCTAGGGACACATACAGACTGAAAGTGAGGGGATGGAAAAAGATATTCCATGCAAATGGAAATCAAAAGAAAGCTGGAGTAGCAGTATTCATATCAGATAAAATAGACTTTAAAATAAAGAATGTTACAAGAGACAAGGAAGGACACTACATAATGATCAAGAGATCAATCCAAGAAGAAGATATAACAATTATAAATATACATGCACCCAACATAGGAGCACCTCAATACATAAAGCAACTGCTAACAGCTCTAAAAGTGGAAATCGACAGTAACACAGTAATACTGGGGGACTTTAACACCTCACTGACACCAATGGACAGATCATCCAAACAGAAGATTAATAAGGAAACACAAGCTTTAAATGACACAATGGACCAGATAGATTTAATTGATATTTATAGGACATTCCATCCAAAAACAGCAGATTACGCTTTCTTCTCAAGTGCGCACGGAACATTCTCCAGGATAGATCACATCTTGGGTCACAAATCAAGCCTCAGTAAATTTAAGAAAATTGAAATCATATCAAGCATCTTTTCTGACTACAACGCTGTGAGATTAGAAATGAATTACAGGGAAAAAAATGTAAAAAACACAAACACATGGAGGCTAACCAGTACGTTACTAAATAACCAAGAGATCACTGAAGAACTCAAAGAGGAAATCAAAAAATACCTAGAGACAAATGACAATGAAAACACGACGATCCAAAACCTATGGGATGCAGCAAAAGCAGTTCTAAGAGGAACGTTTATAGCTATACAAGCCTACCTCAAGAAACAAGAAAAATCTCAAATAAACAATCTAACATTACACCTAAAGGAACTAGGGAAAGAAGAACAAACAAAACCCAAAGTTAGCGGAAGGAAAGAAATCATAAAGATCAGAGCAGAAATAAATGAAATAGAAACAATAGCAAAGATCAATAAAAGTAAAAGCTGGTTCTTTGAGAAAATGAACAAAACTGATAAACCATTAGCCAGACTCATCAAGAAAAAGAGGGAGAGGACTCAAATCAATAAAATTACAAATGAAAAAGGAGAAGTTACAACAGACACCGCAGAAATACAAAGCATCCTAAGAGGCTACTACAAGCAACTCTATGACAAAAAAATTGACAACCTGGAAGAAATGGACAAATTCTTAGAAAGGTATAACCTTCCAAGACTGAACCAGGAAGAAATAGAAAATATGAACAGACCAATCACAAGTAATGAAATTGAAACTGTGATTAAAAATCTTCCAACAAACAAAAGTCCAGAACCAGATGGCTTCACAGGTGAATTCTATCAAACATTCAGAGAAGAGCTAACACCCATCCTTCTCAAGCTCTTCCAAAAAATTGCAGAGGGAGGAAAACTCCCAAACTCATTCTATGAGACCACCATCACCCTGATACCAAAAACAGACAGAGATACTACAAAAAAAGAAAATTGCAGACCAATATCACTGATGAATATAGATGCAAAAATCCTCAACAAAATACTAGCAAACAGAATCCAACAACACATTAAAAGGATCATACACCATGATCAAGTGGGATTTATTCCAGGGATGCAAGGATTCTTCAATATATGCAAATCAATCAGTGTGATACACCATATTAACAAATTGAAGAATAAAAACCATATGATCATCTCAGTAGATGCAGAAAAGCTTTTGACAAAATTCAACACCCATTTATGATAAAAACGCTCCAGAAAGTGGGCAGAGAGGGAACCTACTTCAACATAATAAAGGCCGTATATGACAAACCCACAGCAAACATCATTCTCAATGGTGAAAAACTGAAAGCATTTCCTCTACAATCAGGAACAAGACAAGGATGTCCACTCTCACCACTGTTATTCAACATAGTTTTGGAAGTCCTAGCCACAGCAATCAGGGAAGAAAAAGAAATAAAAGGAATAGAAATTGGAAAAGAAGAAGTAAAACTGTCACTGTTTGCATATGACATGATACTATACATAGAGAATCCTAAAGATGCCACCAGAAAACTACCAGAGCTAATCAATGAATTTGGTAAAGTTGCAGGATACAAAATTAATGCACAGAAATCTCTTGCATTCCTATACACACTGAAAGAGAAATTAAGGAAATACTCGCATTTACCATTGCAACAAAAAGAATAAAATACCTAGGAATAAATCTACCTAGGGAGACAACAGACCTGTATGCAGAAAACTATAATACACTGATGAAAGAAACTAAAGATGATACCAACAGATGCAGAGATATACCATGTTCCTGGATTGGAAGAATCAATATTGTGAAAATGACTCTACTACCCAAAGCAATCTACAGATTCAATGCAATCCCTTTCAAATTACCAAAGGAATTTTTTACAGAACTAGAACAAAAAATCTTAAAATTTGTATGGACACACAAAAGATCCTGAATAGCCAAAGCAGTCTTGAGGGAAAAAAACAGAGCTGGAGGAATCAGACTCCCTGACTTCAGACTATACTACAGAGCTACAGTAATCAAGACAATATGCTACTGGCCCAAAAACAGAAATATAGATCAATGGAACAAGATAGAAAGCCCAGAGATAAACCCTCGCACCTATGGTCAACTAATCTATGACAAAAGAGGCAAGGATATGCAATGGAGAAAAGACAGTCTCTTCAATAAGTGGTGCTGGGAAAACTGGACAGCTACATGTAAAAGAATGAAATTAGAACACTCCCTAACACCATACACAAAAATAAACTCAAAATGGATTAGAGACCTAAATGTAAGACTGGGCACTATACAACTCTTAGAGGAAAACATAGGAAGAACACTCTTTGACATAAATCACAGCAAAATCTTTTTTGATCCACCTCCTAGAGTAATGGAAATAAAAACAAAAATAAACAAATGGGACCTAATGAAACTTCAAAGCTTTTGCACAGCAAAGGAAACCATAAACAAGACGAAAAGACAACCCCTAGAATGGGAGAAAATGTTTGCAAATGAATCATCGGACAAAGGATTAATCTCCAAAATATATAACCAGGTCATGTAGCTCAATATTGAAAAAACAAACCCAATCCAAAAATGGGCAGAAGACCTAAATAGACATTTCTCCAAAGAAGACATACAGATGGCCAAGGGGCAGATGAAAAGATGCTCAACATCACTAATTATTAGAGAAATGCAAATCAAAACTACAATGAGGTATCACCTCACACCGGGTAGAATGGGCATCATCAGAAAATCTACAAACAACAAATGCTGGAGAGGGTGTGGAGAAAAGGGAACCCTCTTGCACTATTGGTGGGAATGTAAATTGATACAGCCACTATGGAGAACAGTATGGAGGTTCCTTAAAAAACGAAAAATAGAATTACCAAATGATCCAGCAATCCCACTACTGGGCATATACCCAGAGAAAACCATAATTCAAAAAGACACTTGCACCCCAATGTTCATTGCAGCACTATTTACAATAGCCAGGTCATGGAAGCAACCTAAATGCCCATCGACAGACTAATGGATAAAGAAGATGTGGTACATATATACAATGGAATATTACTCAGCCATAAAAAGGAACAAAATTGGGTCATTTGTAGAGACGTGGATGCATCTAGAGACTATCATACAGAGTGAAGTAAGTCAGAAAGAGAAAAACAAATATCATATATTAACACATATATGTGGAACCTAGAACATGGTACAGGTGAACCGGTTTGCAGAGCAGAAATTGACACATAAATGTAGAGAACAAACGTATGGACACCAAGTGGGGAAAGCGGCAGGGGGTTGGGGTGGTGGTGTGATGAATTGGGCGATTGCGATTGACACGTATACTGATGTGTATAAAATGGATGACTAATAGGAAAAATAAAAAGTCCTGGCCACAGCAGTCAGACAAGAAAAATAAATAAAAGGCATCCAAATTTAGAAGGGAATGGGCCTTCCCTGGTGGCACAGTGGTTAAGAATCCTACTGCCATTGCAGGGGACACAGGTTCAATCCCTGGTCTGGGAAGATCCCACATGCCACGGAGCAACTAAGCCTGTGCGCCACAACTACTGAGCCTGTGCTCTAGAACCCATGAGCCACAACTACTGAAGCCCATGCACCTACAGCCCATGCTCTGCAACAAGAGAAACCAACGTGATGAGAAGCCTGCACACCGCAACAAAGAGTAGCCCCCGCTCAGCACAACTAGAGAAAGCCCACACACAGCAATGAAGACCCAATGTAGCCATGAATAAATAAATTAAATAAATAAATAAATAAATGAGGAAATTGTTAATGTTCAGAGCAATTTAAAAAAATAAATAAATACAATAAAATAAAATTGCATCAAAAAGAATTGGAATAAACTTAACCAAGGAGGTGAAAGACCTATACTCTGAACACTATAAAACACTGTTGAAGGAAATTGAAGATGATACAAAGAGATGGAAAGATATCCAGTGCTCTTGGATTGGAAGAATTAATATTGTTAAAATGGCCATACTACCCAAAGCAATCTACAGATTTAATGCAATCACTATCAAAATACCCATGACATTTTTCACAGAACTAATGAATTAAATATTCCTAAAATTTATATGGAACCATAAAAGACCCTGAATTGCTGAAGCAATCTTGAGAAAAAAGAACAAAGTTAGAGGTATCACGCTCCCAGACTTCAGACTATACTATAAAGCTACAATAATCAAAACAACATCGTAGTGGCACAAAAACAGACACACAGATCGATGGAACAGAATAGAGAGCCCAGAAATAAACCCACACACCATGGTCAATTAATCTACAACAATGGAGGCAAGAATATACAATGAAGAAAACACAGTCTGTTCAATAAGTGGTGCTGGGAAAACTGGACAGCTACATGTAAAACAATGAGATTACAACATTTCCTCACACTATATACAAAAATAAACTCAAAATTAAAGACCTAAATGTAAGACTAGAAACTGTAAAACTCCTAGAAGAGAACATAGGCAGAGTACTCTTTCACGTAAATCATAGTAATATTTTTTGGATCTGTCCCTGAGGCTAAAGAAATAAATGCAAAAATAAACAAGTGGGACCTAATTAAACTTAAAAGCTTTTTGCACAGCAAAGGAAATCATTGACCAAACAGAAAGACAACCTACTGAATAGGAGAAAATATTTGCAAATCTTATGACCAACAAGGGGTTAATATCCAAAATATATAAACAGTTCATACAACTCAACATGAAAAAAACAAACCCCAATGGAATAATGGGCAGAAGACCTGAATAGACATTTTTCCAAAAAAGACATATAGATGGTCAACAGGCACATGAAAAGATGCTAAACATCGCTAATTATTAGAGAAATACAAATCAAAACAACAAAAAGATATCACCTCACACCTGTCAAAATGGCTATCATCAAAATGTCTACAAGTAACGAATGTTGGCAAGGGTGTGGAGAAAAGGGAACCCTCATATACTGTTCTTGGGAGTGTAAATTGGTGCACCCACTGTGGAAAACAGTATGGAAGCTCCTCAGAAATCTAAAACTAGAAATACTATATGATCCAGCAATTCCACTCCTGGGTATATATCCATAAAAAACAAAAACACTAATGTGAAAAGATACATGCACCCCAGTATTCATAGCAGCACTACTTACAACAGCCAAGACATGGAAGCCACCTAAGTGTCCATCGACAGAGGAAAGGATACAGAAGTTGTGGTGTGTGTATGTGTGTGTGTGTGTATTTATTCACATATATAAATATATTTGTGTATATATATTTATTTATTTATCAATATATATATTTCAATATATACATTGTTCAGCACAGGGAATTATAGCCATTATTTTGTAATAACTTTTAATAGAGTATAATATATAAAAATACTGAATCACTGTGCTATACACCTGAAACGAATATAATATTATAAATCAACTATACTTCAATTTAAAAAAAAAGAATTCAATGATGGCCTCTACAAAGTAAAAAAAAAACATATGTGCTTCAAAAGTCACCATCAAGAAAGTGAAAAGAGCCCACAGAATGGCAGAAAATATTTGCAAATCATGTATCTGGCAGGGGACCTATATTCAGAATATGTATGGATCTCTTACAGCTCAACAATAAAAAGACAGATAACCCAGTTTTTAAAATGAACAATGAATTTGAATATATATTTCTCCAAAGAAGACTTACAAATGGCCAATAAGCGCATGAAAAGATGCATCATTAGTCATTAGAGAAGTGCAAATCAAAACCGCAGTAAGATACCACTTCACACCCAATCAAAAGACAGGTAATAACAAGTGTTGGTGAGGATGCAGAGAATTTTGAGAAATTTGGCAATTTCTCAAACAGGTAAACATAGAGTTACCAAATGACCCAGCAGTTCTCCTAAGTATAAATCCAGGAGAAACAAGAATATATGTCTATAGAAAAGCTGTACGTGAATGTTCATAGCAGCATTACTCAGTAGCCAAAATGTAGAAACAACCTAAATGTCTATCAGATCATGAATGGATAAGCAGGGGCTTCCCTGGTGGCGCAGTGGTTAAGAGTCTGCCTGCCAATGCAGGGACACGGGTTCGAGCCCTGGTCCGGGAAGATCCCACATGCCGCAGAGCAACTAAGCCCACGCGGCACAACTACTGAGCCTGTGCTCTAGAGCCCGCGAGCCACAACTATTGAAGCCCTCGTGCCTAGTGCTTGTGCTCCTCAACAAGAGAAGCCACTGCGATGAGAAGCCCGCACACCTCAACAAAGAGTGGCCCCCGCTCGCCACAACTAGAGAAAGCCCGTGTGCAGCAACAAAGACCCAACACAGCCAAAAATAAATAAATAAATAAATAAATTTATTTTTAAAAAAAAAGAATGGATAAGCAGAATGTGATGTGTACATACAATAGAATATTATTCAGCCATAAAAAAGAAGGAAGTACTGGTACATGCTTATGACATGGATGAGCCTTGAAAATGTCATGCTAAGTGAGTAAAGGACTATATATTGTAGATTCTGTTTATGTGCAATGTCCAGAATAGACAAGTCCATAGAGACAGGAAGGAGATCAGTGGGTCCCCCGGACTAGAGCTGGGGGGAGGAGGAAGGAGGAGTGACTGCCAGCAGTCATAGGGTTTCTTTTTGGAGTAAAGAAAATGTTCTAGAAGTAGATTGTGGTGATGGTTACACTAAAGACCACTGACATATACACTTTAAATGGGTGAATTTTATTAGTGTGTGAAATATATCTCAAACCTTAAACAGTTAATAGTTGATATCTGAAAAGTAAAAAAAAAAAAAAAAAAAAAACAGAACAAAAAGCCTTCAGTGTGTAAGCAGTCAAATTGTATTTACTTCTTAGATAGCCAAATTCTTTAATAAATACTTATAAATACAGTAAGTAGTTATTCCTATTCATTAATTCAACAAATAATTGACTGCCTTTTTTGTGCTAGGTGTGCTGTCAGGTGCTAGGTAGAAAGATGCCTGGGCTCAGCTTTGCCTCTACTTCTTTAGGCTTCCAAGTAAGGTGGTACGCCTGGGGGACAGCAGCTGTCTCTGGGCCTGGCCTCACTTGCTTTTTCCCCCGTTTGGAAAGGTGTCGGGTATTTCTGATGCCTTAGTCAGCACAGAGCAAGGAGGACCTTGACTATAGTTTCAGAGCCTTAAGCTTCACCTCATGCTCCAAATCCAAGACAGAGCAGCTGAGAATGGAGCTAGCTGTGCCACCAATTGCTTCTCCCCCATTGTTAATCCCTTTAATTCTGCCGTCCGCAGGCACCCCTCCCTTCACACTGTCCTGTTGCCCACTTGTGATATGACTGAACAAGTGGTTTTGGCTTTGAAAGGTGATTCTTAGAGACACCTCAAGTGACCCAGTCCCTGGCTTGTGGGGATGCGCTCGATGCTCATTAGCATGGGGCACCAGAGATCTTCTGTGGGCTGGTAGCACTTTCAAGGTAGCTGCTGCCGACTCCCCTGAGATCCCGGCCTCGCTGCCAGGGTCACTAGAGGGAGCAGCATTTCAGTGCTCAGGGCAAACAGTGAGAAGCCACCAGTCTCTTTTGGTTCTTACAGAAGAGTTTATGCTCTGGCACTTGAGTTATCAAATCGCTTTAAAGCATGGGACAACTGGCTTTGTGATGAGTTTATACATATGTGTGTGTGTGTTTGTGTGTATTATACGCTGTATTTCTGCTTTGCTGTGTCATTCCCTGATCAAGGCATTATAGTTTATTTAAAAATTTGTCTATCTCTTTCACAAACCTTGAGTTTTATGGCCAAAAGGAAAAAAAAAAAAAAAGTGAGCCACTTTTCAGTCTATGTGTACTTTTTTCACGGAGCCCTGGACTTAAACTAATTCTAATTTCTCTCTCTCCCCAAATTGATGAATTTATCAGTATCCTAAGATGCTCATTACATTTACAAAAGAATGCTTCCTGGTGGCATGTGGATGGAGAAATCCAGCTGGGTTTCGGGGGGTAAAAGCTCGTGTTGGCCCTTAGTCTGCCATAACTGTCCTGCCTGCCTCTCTAACCACCACCCTCATGCTCCTGGTGCCTGCAGAGCATAAGAAAAGCTTCTTCTCCCCTACTGGGCTCTCCCCTCATTGCTATAGGAGGGGAGTAGCAGGAAATGGAATCTGCCCTGGTCATGGGATTTTTTTGAAAGAAACAAAGCATGATCTGATGAAGAGCAGGTTAATCCTGCTATTTCATTTCCCTTTCAGAAAGGGTGGGGGCAGGATTGTGATATGAAGTATTTGGTTTCACATCTGTTCCAGGAATTATCCTCGGCATAAATCCACTTTTCTTTCAAGCATCCTGAAGCATCCCAGGGAGCTCCTCCTCCCGGGGCATGCTCCCTGCCCCCACAGTTTATTTCATGGCCACAGAGCAGCTGACAGACTCCCGGAGAAATCATCCTGTCATTGCTATAGGAGGAGTCTTGGAAGTCAGAATTTCTGTGGGTCAGTGATATCAATTTTGTGCTCTGCTCTCCATGAAGGGTTTAGGATAAAACCTAAACCCAGCAGTGTGGTATAATGGAAAGAGGACCCAATTTAAAAATCAAAGGAACTGGCTCTCATCTCCCCTTGGCTACTATTTGTGTGATCTCAGGCAAGTCACCAAACCTCTTCAGGCTCAAAGCCCTCGTCTGTGAAATTAACATCTTGGCACTTTGAGAAATGAAGTTCAACTCGAAAATGCTACAAATCTGTAATCTGTTACATGTTATGTTTATCAACCTCAGTTTAAAGTAACTTTTCAACTTTCAAATCTTATTCATGGGAAAATGAAAAATAATTTCATATGTGGCGAGGTGACTTCTAGTTTTAAAAACTGAACTTAAGGGCCAACCAAAGCAATTATTCAAACAAGCACAGGCTTGTAACTAGAGTTTTGAAAAAGTTTTCTGGAACTTCTGTTTTCTGTTTCCATCTTTGAGATGTTTAGCATTCTCATGTGGCCTTTGAGTGTATGGTAGGAATTTTCTATGAATAATTATGTTCCACACACTATTAGGTGCACATAAGGAATAACAAACTAAGTGAAACACAAGATCCCCAACCTTAATTCAGAGAATAAACATATATACAAGGAAAAACAGAATTTCAGATTTCAGAGTGAAGCAAAAGACAAATTCATATTTTGACAAATGTTAGTATATGCAGATGGTCCCCAGTTTACGATGATTCAGCTTACAGTTTTTTGCCTTTATGATGGTGTGAAAGCAATATGCATTCAGTAGAAACCATACTCTGAATTTTGAATTGTGCTCCTTTCCTGGCCTAGTGACTTGTGTTACAATCCTCTCTCATGATGCTGGGCAGAGAACACAGCCCCCAGTCAGCCATGTGATCATGGGGGTCAACAAGCAATACACTTCCAACCATTCTATACCCAGACAACCAGTCTGTTTTTCACTGTCAGTACAGTAGTCAACAAATTACATGAGATATTCAACGCTTTATTATAAAACAGGCTTTGTATTTGTTGATTTTGCCCAACTGCAGGCTAGTGTAAGTGTTCTGAGCTCGTTTAAGGTAGGCTTGGCTAAGCTATGATGTTCAGTAGATTAGGTGTATTAAGGCAGCAATGTAAGTAAAACACACAATTCAAGGAACAACTGGATCAAGGGTCAAATGGGAGATATATGGGGGGGAAAAATGAGAAAATAGGATCCAGCAAAGGCAGTACTTTTAGTAACATGAAAAAGTAGTGACTTCACCTGGTATAAAATTATTCACCTGAGGCTAAAATTAAGTTCTGACTAAGATCAACCATAGCTGGACAATACTAACATCATTAAAAAGTATGGCTAATAATAAGCCTTGTAAGGAATGAATAAGGATGGTTTACTTAATCACTCAGTTTGGAGAAAAATCCACGTCTTTAAAGTGTTAACCTTTAGTAATATTGAGTTTTTGGTAAGGTTACTTTCCTCTTTCTCACCTCTCTGAAAAATCCTTCTTAGTCACTTTTTTAAAGCTCTTCATCCTTTGCTTACTTGTGAATTTTCATTCTCTGGAATCCTGCCTTTGAGAAAGGTTTATTGCAGGGCCAAGCAAGGAGAATGGGTGGCTCATGCTCAAAACCCCTAACGGTTTTTGGGGAAAAGTTTTTATAGGCAAAATTTGGGGTGAGAACTGCAGGGTGTGTGACATTCTTCTGATTGGTTGGTGGTGAGGTAAGAGGGTGGTGCTCCAGGAATCTTGTGCTCAGCCTGAAGTTACCATCCCCCACCTGGGTGGGGGCCCTAGTTCTTTCCATTAGTTTCAACTGACCTCCATATTTGACAGTTCCAAACCTGTACCTCCAGCCAGGGCTGTTATGTATGGCTTCACAGATTGGTTGTGCACTGCACAATTCTGGAAATAACATATACATAAAACAGGTACGTAGCAGCCCTTCTCTGCCCAAACTTCTCCGTGGAGCCACCTCTAGACATCTCTCCTGAATGTCTCACAGTCATGTCAAACCCAACACGTCCAAAACTGTGCTCATCATCCTCTCAGACACACTCCTTTTATGGTCCCTCCCTGTTCACCTTCAATAAAGCAAAGCCAGAAACCTAAGAATCATTCTAGCTACTCCCCTCACCCCACATATCCCATTGGTTATCAATTATTATATTTTTCCCTTTAAACACTTCTCAGATCTTATGTCTAATCTCATTCATTTCCTCTTACTTAATTCAGACACATACCACTTTTTGTTTGAATTACTATAATGTTTTCCATACAGATCTTTTTGCCCTCGGCCTCATTCTGATTTTATCCTCCACACTGCTCTTAGTGGTCTTTTAGAAACAGTTATAATTATGATACTTCCCCACTAAAAAGTTTTCAAAAGCTTTCCTTAAAGTGCAAATTCTTCAGTGGGTAACCAGAGCCCTTCATGGTCTACTCCCTTCTCTACCCACATTTCCACTACTCCCCCAACACGTACCTTTAAATTCCAGTCATTCTAAACAACTTGCTACACTACCTCACACTTCCATGCCATTGCACAAGATGTTTCCTCTTTGTAGAAGTCCCACCTCCCCTTGGCTAACTCCAGCCATGCTTCCATTTCCAGATCTTGTCGTCTCTTCCAAAGTCCTTCACCGACCACAGTACCCACTTCCCCCTCTTACCATCAACTCCTGTAATACCCTTTGCCTTCCTCTGTAACAGAATTTTCTAAAATATATTATTATATTTCACTTGTTGACCTCTACCACCGGGTTATAAACTCCCAGAAGGATTAGGAATTATGTCATTCACCTCTATATCACCAGTGCTTTTCATAGTGCTCGGCATTTAATAGGTATTCAGTAAGTGAATGTGGGATAAAAGATCAGTTTCTATTGCTGTTATAAGATTTAACATTCACTAAATAAGTCTCTGGACAATGTTAGATTAACTATGCCGTGTTCACATCCTGTAAATTTTGGGTATTTTAATAACTGTGTCTATGCTTCTTTCTGTTCCTTGGACTTAGGAGAGGAAGAGAAGAAACTTCATGAAACTTCATGCCATTTTTGTAATCAGCTTTTTCCTGGTGTTCAAGGGCTGTGTTCTTTGATTCACCCAGAAACCCATGTGGGGAAAAGAAGAGGCATAGAATAGAGTACCTATCTTTAATAAGCTTAAGGTGTTAAATCCACTACTTGTTGACTTTAAAAAGATAAGGAGATGTAAATACAAATCTTCCAGAATTGACTCAGTAGCAAACTACTAGGGTGTATGTGCCCATACCCTATGAATTGATCATTTTCAGAATGTAGCTATTTGCTTATAATTACTTTTCATTCATCTATCACAGCCCCTAAAGGGGGAAAAAATGTAAAATAAAGTATCAGTTAACTGTAATTTTTATTATTTTTTTAAAAATGTTTTTACCCATAACTTCAAGGAAGAAAGATGCAAATAGCAAACATATCAGGTGACATGGTACAATAGGAAAAAATCCTGGACTTGGATTCTATTACCATACTTGCCACTTAGTAACTGTGCAATCTTGAACAAGTTAGTTAACTTCTACCAGCTCAGTATAGTCATCTGTAAAATGAAAACACATTCATTTAGAAGTATTTTTTTAATGCCTACTATGTGTCAGGTGCTTTGCTTGGCGCCTGAATTAAAATACTGTAGCTGCTATGTCTTCTTCATGGAGTTGCTGTGAAAACTAGATGAGATATTGCATGTGAAAATGTTGTTGTTGTTGTTGTTGTTTTTTCTATCAAGCAACACCTAGAACAGTTTCAGTCTTCAGTCATCAAAGACATAATTTGGGGCAGAAAAGTACACTGATTCATTTGCAGCAAGGTATGAAGCAAAGAAAAATTGGACCTTAACCCCAATTAACAAAGAAGTTCAAGTAGCCTCAATATTCTTTGCCCAAGCATTCCAGCTAAGACAGGTTTTTCTTTGTTGGTACATGAGGTTATTGGTTATATTCGTTATCTATTGCTGCATAACAAATTTTACCCCAAAATTATGGCTTCAAACAAAAAACATTTATTATCTCACAATTTCTATGAGTCAGGCATTCTAGCTTAGCTGGGGACCTCTGGCTTAAGGTCTCTCATGAGGTTGTATCAGGCTGTCAGCTGGGAGCTGTGGTCTCATCTGAAGGCCCAACTGGGGGATCTGCTTCCAAGCTCACTCACATGGTTATTGGCAGGCCTCTTTCCACTCAGTCCTCTCCAAAGGGCCTCTGTATGAACTGAGATATGCCCCCTACCACAGGTTCATATGTGAAATTTTAACCCCCCAGTACTTCAGAATGTGACTATATTTGGAGATAGGGCCTTTAAAGGGGTGATTAAGTTAAAAGGAGGCTGTTAGGATGAGCCCTAATCCAGTCTGACTGGTGTCCTTAGAAGAAGAGGAAATTTGGACACACAGAGAGGCATCAGGTATTCACTCAGAGGAAAGACCCTGTGAGGACACAAGAAGAAGGTGGGCATCTGTAAGCCAAGGAGAGGGGCCTCAGAAGGAACCAAACCTACCTACACTTTGATCTTGGACTTCCAGCCTCCTGAACTGTGAGAAAATAAATTTCTGTTGTTTAAGCCAACCATTCTGTGGTATTTTCTTATGCAGCCTGGGCAAACTAATACAGCTGACTCACAACATGGCAGCTGGCCTCCCCTGAACAAGCAATACATGAGAGAATGAGAGAGCACCCAAGGCAGAAGCCACAGACTTTATACAATTTAACCTTGGAAGTGACATCCCATAACTTTTGCTGTATTCTCTTTGTAAGAAGAGAGTCAGTAAGTCTGGTCTATACTCGGGGTGGGGAGATTACATAAGGGCATGAGTACCAGGAGGCAGGAATCACAGACCATCTTAAAGGCTGCCTACCACACTAGTTTTGTTTTTAATAAAGTAAAAATAAAAAATTAAGAGATGGACAAATTGGCAGTTTTTACATGGTAAAGTAGATTCAACTTCATCAAATACATGAGCACTCTGACTGATATAATCTGTAGGCCATACTACTATTCTGTGAAGCTAAGGTTGTTCTGATCTGGCAGACAGAAATTTTTGACATTTAGGACAAGTTTTTCTGGGAGTGAAAAACGGCATTTTATGGACTAGATTGAAGAGAAATGGTACAATGGATCCTTAAGTCTATGTCAAATACAGTGATTCTCAACCAGCGGTGCATACCAAGAGGGAAAAGAGGAGGGGAATTACCATAAGTTTAAAAAAAGCATAGTCAAACTGTAATATAATTATGTTTGAAGAGTGATAAGAAATTTACAGCTTTCATAAAACAAACTGCAGAAAGTAAAATGGAACAAAATCTCCATCTGGCTGATGAAGCATAAGTCATAAAAGGTTGAGAAACTACTGTCATCATTCTTTTATTGTTAATAGACAAAAAGAGGGATACAAGACAGTAGCTAAGAAATGGGCATGCAATGAACCATAATACCAAGAGAGATGATACACTTTAGAAAATCCAGTGAAAAGTAATAAAAATGATTAGTGGGCCGTATGGATTAGTTTAGAAGATAAATGTAATGTAACAGACATATTCAGGAGCCTTTCGAGAACTAATAGGAAGATCTTTACAAGAGCAGGATAGATGATAGTTAAACTCAAGCTTTAGTTCAAAGGATCCAGAGGACATCTGCTTTGTGGTGATAGTGAGTTGACATCTGATTCCTCAGAAAGTACACTGAGTTTCCAATAGCTTTAGCCTCTAAATTTAGTAGCGTTGTCAGCTTGATTGTCTCATGTTTGTCTAACCATCAGAGTCTATGTGGCAAAGCTGTCATTATTCCCACCTAAGGTCAAACTTCTTTTCACCTACAGCCCTCCTTTTTTGTCTCTAAAATGATGCTAACATGAGGTTAAACTCTCCCTTTACCTTTCAGAGCACTCTAAGAGCTGTCACTTGTAATAACATCTCCAAATATTAAACTCCAATAATTTGGCTCCTGCTTTGCTGGAACTCCCCCTTGGGTGGCCCTTTGTTTTAAGAGAGGAAGAAGCTGTTTCCTGTTATCTCCTGGTTGCACGATAACAAGATGACAGACAGGTTCTAGGGTCCATTTCAGTTTTCCTTACAAAAAGGTGTGGAATTAGAGGGTGAGACGTGGGAGGATCTCACAAGATGACCCACGCTAAAAAGGTGTCTTGGAATTTGAATAATATTTTTATGGATTACCTAAAGAGTTCTCCTGAAGTAAATGTTTATGTTGGTATGGAACAATTTTTGAAATATATTGTCAAGTGAAAGATTTTTTTAAAATTCCACTGTAGATTATGCTCCCATCTGTGTAAAAAGGGGAGAAGGAATATATGTTTATCATATGCTTGTTTGTATGTGCATAGGCTATTCTGAGACAGATACAGATACACACAACAGTGACATAACAAAGAGTCTAGGGTAGAAGAGACACTTTTAACTCTACACCCATCTGTATTGTTTGATTTTTTTTTTTTTAATTTGTGCAGAGATTACTTTTTTTTTTGGTTGCGCCGGGTCTTAGTTGTGGCAGGCGGGCTCCTTAGTTGTGGCATGTGAACTCTTAGCAGGCGGGCTCCTTAGTTGCAGCTCACGGGCTCCTTAGTTGTGGCATGCGAACTCTTAGTCGTGGCATGCATGTGGGATCTAGTTCCCTGGCCAGGGATGGAACCCAGAACCCCTGCATTGGGAGCCTAGTGTCTTAACCACTGTGCCACCAGGGAAGTCCCCCAGATTACTTTTTAAAAATACAAATAGGAACAGTTTTTTAAGTGTGGTGGTCAGATATTTCTTTCTCTCCATCCCTCTCTGCCTCTTCTTTCTCTCCATCTTTTTTCATCTCTCTTCATTTTTCTTCACAGCTTCATTAACCTCCCTCTTTCTTCTTTACATGGTTTCTTCCATGTAGCAAGGTGAGATGGAGGGTAATTTGAGCGGCAGCTCCAGCCTTATTCTTTGCAGTTTAATGACCACAGGGTAAAGAAGACTCTTCTATGTTAGTATATATACATCCTAAGGAAGGGCTGTGATCGGCTTGGCTTGGATGACATGACCACCTCTTAAGGCAATTGCTGCGGGTAAGGGGATGGGGACTTTGGCCAATTCTGGGTCATCTGCCAGCTTTTGTGATGGAAAGGGTATAGGAGGAACATCTGTAGTCTGGCCGTAATCACCTGACTGGAATAGAGGAGGTAGGGTTATAGTTTTCCCAGAGGAAGTGAAAGGAGCTGAAACCATCAGCAGATGGGAAGGGACGCTAGGCAGACAAAAACAATAGATTTCCCCCTACTTTCCACCCTTCCTAGCATCTATACAGAAATAGGGTTACATAAGACAATGTATGCAGTAAATGTCAATACTTGATATAGTGTCTGAAGCAGAATAAGAGATAGATCAATATATATTATTATTCAATATCTCCTTTCTAATTGTGACAAAATACACATAACACAAAATTTACCATTTTAACCATTTTTAAATGTACAGTTCAGTGGATTAAGAACATTCACATCATTGTACAACCATCGCCACCATCCATCTTTAGAACTTTTTTTACCTTACACAGTTGAAACTCTGTACCCATTGAACACTAACTCCCTGTTTCCCCCCCACCCCACTCCCTGGCAACCACCATTCTGCTTTCTGTCTCTATGAATTTGTCTACTCTAGAGACTGCACATAAGTGGAATCATACAGTATTTATCATTTTGTGACTGGCTTGTTTAACTCAGCATAATGTCCTCAAGGATCTTTTGTGTTGTAGCATGTGTCAGAATTCCTTCCTTTTTAAAGGCTGAATAATATTCCATTGTATGTATACACCACATTTTGTTTATCCAGTCATCCATCGATGGATACTTGGGTTGCTTTCACCTTTCAGCTGTGTGAATAATGCTGCTGTGAACATGGATGTACAAATATCTGCTCAAAACCCTGCTTTCAGTTCTTTTGGGTATATACCAAGACGTAGAATTGCTGAATTACTTACATCAGGAAATGGTTATCATAATATGTTTAGGGAATATTTATCATCTCATATAGATACAAAATTAAAGAAATATTTTTTAAAAATTCTTTGTGATGAGAACTCTTAGGATTTACTCTCTTAACATCTTTCATATGTAACACACAGCAGTGTTCATTGTATTATCAAGTTGTGCATTACATCCCTAGTACTTATGTATCTTGTAACTGGAAGTGTGTACCTTTTGACCACCTTCATCTAATTCCCCCTCCCTGCCTCTGGTAACCAAAATCTGATCTCTTTTTCTATGAGTTTGTTTGTTCCTGGTACACAAAATAGTGATTTGGTATTTCTTTACATTTCAAAATGACCACCGTGATAAGTCTAGTTATGTCACCGTACAAAGGTATTACATGGTTATTTACTTTATTCCCCACACTGTACATAGCCATATATATACATGAATGATTAAGTTGCTGTTCTCTTAAGTTCAAACACATTTTAACAACTCTGCATTTTTACTGCCCCTCCCCTCACATTTACTGTTTTTTACATCATATCATACATCTTTTTGTTTTGTATATCCCTTAACTTATTGTGGCTATAGATGATTTTACTATATACTTTTGTCTTTTAACCTTCCTGCTAGCTTTATACATGGCTGATTTACTACCTTTACTGTATATTTGTCTTTACCAATGAGATTTTTCCTTTCATAATTTTCATGTTTCTAGTAGTGGCCTTTTCTTTTTCCCTTAGAGAAGTCCCTTTAACATTTCTTATAAAGCTGGCTTGGTGGTGCTGAACTCTGGTGGTGCTTGCTTGTAAAACTTTTGATCTCTCCATCATATCTAAACGAAAGCCTTGCCAGGTAGAGTATTCTTAGTTCTAGGTATATCATGCCACTCCCTTCTGGCCTGCAAAGTTTCTGCTGAAAAGTCAGCTGATAGTGTTATGGGAGTTCCTTTGTATGTAACTTGTTGCTTTTCCCTTGCTGCTTTTAACATTCTCTATCTTTAATTTCTGCCATTTTAATTACAGTGTGTCTTGGTGTGATCTCCTTTGGCTTGATCCTGTTTAGGAGTCTCTGTGCTTCCTGGACAGTATTTTAGAAGTCAAATTTGAGATGATGGCTGAACATTAAATTCAGAAATGTCTTCTCAAAAGCCAGGGAGAAGTCAGAGCTGGATGTCGAGTTTAGCAATCATCCTTGTAAACTGTCAGTGGATAAATTCTCTGAAGGAAAGGATGTAAGAAAGAGCAACAAAGTGCAAAAGAGAAAAGGAACCAGTGGAGGAGTCCAAGGAACCAGCCTTGAGAGGAGACACCTAGGTATTTCAGAATCTCAGAGGACCACATAGGAGAGATCAAGAGGGTGGGAATGATTGATGAACTCAGATGCTAAGATAGATGATATTTACTTGCCTGTGAATAAGATTTTGTTAAATGTAGTCATTTTCATACGAATACTGCCCTGTAGATTCCTTTACAATTTTCAGAATGTTTTCATGTGAATTATCTTCCAACAATCCAATGGAGTACGCAAGTTATTATTCCTATACGAGAAAGAAAAGGAAGCTCAGAGAGACTGTGATTTTCCTAAGGTTTCTCGTGGTACCTCTCACTTTCCCCGGATGATCAGTCTTGGGGAAGCTGAAGGCACTAGTTCAGAGATGCCTGAGTCTGAGGAGGCGCGAGGGGTTGGTTGTTCCCCTCTGGTGCCCAGGCCGCTTGTCATCCCAGCGCACGTGCTCTCGTTCAGTACCTCCTGGGAACAGTATCTACTGGCCTCTCTCAGCTTCCTGTGAACTGCTAAGGAATTTGATTGTCTAGACTCTAGAGCAGTGGTTTTTAAACTGTGGGTCATGACCTACGAGTGGGTCATCAAATCAATTTAGTGGGTCACAACCAGGCTCACGAGAGCCCGTGGTGCATGCCTCTTCGCAACCCTGCCTTCAATAACTTCGCATTGCTTACTTGAACTCGGCTGTAGTGGAAATCAGCCAACAAGACAAAGTCAGGGCTTTTGTTTGCTTATTTTACCACAGAGAGCCAGTTGTTAAACAATTACTAGCATACCACTGGTCATAACCGTCAATTCTTCCTCCCTCCCCCCACAATGGAACAGAATGGAATAGAAAGGAAAATACCAGGGTCCATCTATAATAAAAGTAAGAATTGTTCTGTGAGACTTTAAGCCATAAAGCTATTTATGTGTGTGTTTATATGAGATGTATTTTTTACTATGCATTGCAGTAAAAAAAAAAAAAAAGTTTGAAAGTCACCGGTTTAGGGTCCCTTCATTTACTTTCCTCAGGTAGTTGAACGTCTGCTATTCTCCTGATCCTTAGGCAAAGAACTGGTATCCAGCGCCCTTTTTGAATTAATGATGCATCTACTGTAGGAGGAATGAGACTGAATTTTTATCAGGCTAAAAATAATTGTTCTAGAATAGGAAAGGTCCCTCCATACATCAGTTCTTTTGAACTCAAAGCTATATAAAAATTTGTTCTTAAACCTCACCAAAGATTTTCTACAGTGAGCATGAATTTATTCTATAGTCAGAAAACAGTAATCATTATTAAATTCCAAAGATTAGAAGGCTGGTGAATAGAAGAAATCAGATTAAAGTTCATAGTATTGTGTTACTCTATCCCTCTTCATTTCTAGAACTCTCTATAAGAAAAGAAATTAAATCTTTTTAAAATTTTTTATTGTTACTGTATTTTTTATTAATTTTATTGAAGTATAGTGATGTACAATGTTCTGTTAATTTCTGCTGTACAACAAAGTGATTCAGTTATATATATTCCTTTTCATATTCTTTTCCATTATGGTTTATCACAGGATATTGAATATAGTTCCCTGTGCTCTACAGTAGAAGCTTGTTGTTTATCCATCCTATATGTACTAGTTGGCATCTACTAATCCCAAAATCCCAATCCTTTCCCCCACAACTCCTCCCTCCCCCTTGGCAACCACAAGTCTGTTCTCTTATGTCTGCGAGTCTATTTCTGTTTCGTAGATGTGTTCATTTGTGTCATATTTTAGATTCCACATATAAGTGATATCATATGATATTTGTCTTTCTCTTTCTGATTTACTTCACTTAGTGTGATAATCTCTAGGTCCATCCATGTTGTTGCAGATGGCATTATTTCATTCTTTTTTATGGCTGAGTAGTATTCCATTATATATATATATAGATAGATAGATAGATAGATATAGATATATATAGATATCACATTTTTTTTTTAAATTTATTTTTGGCTGTGTTGGGTCTTCATTTCTGTGTGAGAGCTTTCTCTAGTTGTGGCAAGTGGGGGCCACTCTTCATCGCGGTGCGTGGGCCTCTCACTATCGTGGCCTCTCTTGTTGTGGAGCACAGACTCCAGACGCGCAGGCTCAGTAGTTGTGGCTCACGGGCCTAGTTGCTCCGCAGCATTGGGATCTTCCCAGACCAGGGCTCGAACCTGTGTCCCCTGCATTGGCAGGCAGATTCTCAACTACTGCGCCACCAGGGAAGCCCTCACATCTTCTTTATAAATAGTGCTGCTATGAACATAGGGGTGCATGTATCTTTTCGAATTATAGTTTTGTCTGGGTATATGCCCAGGAGTGGGATTGCTGGATCATATGGCAATTCTGTTTTTAGTTTTTTGAGGAACCTCCATACTGTTCTCCATAGTGGCTGCACCAATTTACGTTCCTACCAACAGTGCAAGAGGGTTCCCTTTTCTCCATACCCTCTCCAGCATTTATTATTTGTAGGTTTTTTAAATGATGGCCATTCTGAGCAGCGTTAGGTGGTACCTCATTGTAGTTTTGATTTACATAAGAAATTAATTCTTTTTAAGAAAGTAAAGAAACTTTTTGTGAAATAAATCATTTCCCTTTTAATGATTTAGTGATTTATCTTATAAATCCAGATTTATTTACAGGTATATTACATATAAAAATTTTATATATAGACGTTATATATAAACATATAAAAATATGTAAACATATATATAAATATATATCTCAGATATGCTTAAGTGGATTATGCTTCAAAACTAAATAGATGTAGATATATCATAGAATTAGATCCCAAGGACTCTGATTTAGATCAGCCTTGCAATTTTTAAATTTTCAAAAAGGGAAGTTATTAAATACTCTTATGCCAAAAAAAGCTCTATGTGAATGTGTTAAATGGTCTGCCCTTAAGATACTCGTTATCTGAATGTAGTTAAAAAAAAGAAACACTTTTCACTGAGTGATGTCTGAAAGTCATCCAAATAGTTGTGTATCTTTCTATTCCATGCTGTAACTTTATCATGCTCATCTCAGGGTTTGCTGTAATAAGAAAATGAACCAGAATAAGGGTAATATGGTTTTTACAGGTTTGTAAGAATTAAATATACTTTCAGAAATTAGTTGCGTATAATTTTCTTAGAAGAATTAGGCTTATTGTCTACATGACTTTAGTTCTTTACAGTAGAATTCCTTAAAATGGCATTTTATTAAAACTACTCAATACTCATTTGCAAGTAGGAAGTAAATCTCCCCCATGGATGGACACTTGAGCCCATGTTGGTTTTGGCATCAAAGAGTTACACCAAGTGCCTGCATTCTTCGTGAGAATTCAGAAGCATTTCTGGGAGGGCAGGAGCGCTTGACGGTGCTGCTGTGGTCAGCAGCTCCCTCTCCCATGTGACTGCATTTCAGCGTCACTTAGGGGCTGCCTTTGCTCTACACAAACCCCTTGCAGCTGTGCCCAGTGCCTTTGTGTCACCCAGGCAGGGTTTCATGAAATGGATCTGATGCTCTTGTGCCTGTGTTGTTCATTCCTGCATACTAGAGCTGTGCCCAGGAAGGTGAAGGGCCAGCAGGTTGGCCCTCACTCCCCAGCTGTCCCTTTCTCCTAATGTCACTCAGGATATAAATAAAGTGATTCATTCACTCTCTTTCTTACCAAACCAGAATGCTGCCAGAGTGTACTACCAGAGCCACTCAGATCCATTGGAAAGGCCTTAGGGACAAATCTAAGGCACAATTTAAAAAGTCTTTGCATTTAGGTAATTTTAAAAATAAATTTAATTTTATTTCTCTTAATCATTTCAAACCTTGGAAGGAGAAAAATAACTCCAGTTTTATGTTCATGTCATCTGAGGTCTGGGCCTTCTTTATTAGAATGGAAGTCATGATGAATTTCTGTCTTTTCTAAACTAGAAAAGCCATGATCAGATGATCTCATTGGAAATTTGCATCCCTTTCCTTCAGACAGCTGATGGGTGGTAGAGCACTGGTCTGGAGTATGGATTGCTGCTTATCGCACGGGGCCTTTTGCTCTTTGCAGAAGCATAGTTTGTATTGTTAGTTGGAAGTCTTTTATCCCATCAGGAACCCTGCTGTGCTTCTGCTCATTTCCACAGCAGTCAATGGAATATTTACCAAGCAGTCCCCCTGTAAATATTTACATGGCAAAATGCTATGAGCTCGGACCATGTAAAGATTTGTAAGACACGGTCTCTGCCCTGAAAAGAGGGTAGCAGGGGAAATGAGGGACACGTGCAAGACAAAGTCCCCTCCCCCCACCCCACCCCACCCCCAAAAGTTTAAGAAACAATGTTTTAGGTAATTTAGGAAAGTCTGTCCACCATTCTGCTCGGGGAACGTATACCTTAAAGTGAGCATGGAGTGTGAATCTGCTGTGCCTTCTCCACTCCTAGGTGCCTCTCATGGTGCATTTTACCTTGGCAGAATGTCAATCGTGTTTTAAAATATTTTTATTCACTGTGTAACACAAGGCAGTTACTTTAGTCTGGTGCTAGGCTGGGAGAAAAATTGGGTTTGTTGAACTCTGATAGTTGCCAAACCAGTATAATGTATTTTACAGGTGCTTTAAGGTTGTCAAAAGTAATTCTGATTTTATGTTTATGTTGCTTATTGACTTTAGAACTAACCTAATAAGATGTAACTGTTTATTTGATAAATGCCAAGTGATTGTGTAAATAGGCAGTATGATCTATAGACATTTGACGAAAAAACAAGAAAGAAGTTCCACACTAGGACATCAAAGCAAAAAAGAAGATGGGATAACTTCAATGGCTGTTTTTTTAAAGTCCTACAAAAAAGAGCTGGCTTCTGATCATGGCCACAGAGGCAGTGAGGGGGGAAATGCAATAACATTATTATTCTGTATATCCTTCCTGCCCTAATTACCCCAGCACACTGGGTCACCAGGCAGGAGCAGGGATTAAAGCAGCTCTAGACTAGAATTATGGCAGATGTAAGGGACAACTGGCAAATCTCAAGGTGAGAGTCTAACTGGAGACCTTTCACATAAAGATGGGACCCCAAAGGGCTGTATTCTCCATGTGAAGTTTAACCAGAAATAAACCTCCCCTCCCACCTGTGCTCCACCCGCTCAGGCACTGAAAGAAATTGCCTGTCTTGAACCTTGGTGGTGAGTGAGATGGAGTGAGATGGAGTAGAGGACTCTCCCCTGATCATTTATAACCACAAACTGGCTCTCATGTAAGCTTGGGCATGAATTCATATTCCCTAGGTGCTCCAAAAAACTTCAAACTGAGAATTTTGTTTAAGGTGGTCCTAAGCTAGTGGTGGCCCCAGGCATCCAGTAGAATTAAATACATATTTTTTCTGGAGAAATCCTCCTTCAACTCAAATCTCAAATAATTCCCACAGGTAACATTCTGAGAACTGTGGTATCATAGTTTAAAATTACAAAACAAAAAAGGAAACACAGCACCATAAGAAAGAGTCAGCAAAAATAACAGATAACAATATCAGACCTGCAAAGACTAAGATATTGAAATTACCAGACATACAATTAAAAAAAAAAAAATTCTCATATGTTTAGAGAAATTAAATGAGGGAGTAAAAGTATGAGTAAAACCAAGAGGTTAAAATCATGACCAAGCAGATTTGAAAAAGAACTAAGTAGCACTTTCAGAATTGAAAAAAATATAGTAATTAAAGTTTAAAATTCAACGAATGGGCTTAACTGCAGATTAGATCCAGCTGATGAGAGATTTAATGAGCTGAAGATGTATTTAAAGAAATTATCTGGAACGTAGCACAGAAAGAAAAAGTGGTGGAAAACCCAAGTGAGAAGCCCTAATAGACATCTAACTGGAGTTCTGGAAGAAAAATGGGGCAGGGACAATATTTGAAGAGCTCACAGCTAGAAATTTTCCAAAGCTAATGAAAGATACACAAATTGCAGTGAATCACAAGAAATCCACACCTAGACCCACCATACTAAAACTTTAGAATACCAAAGACAAGGAAAAGATGTTACAAGCAGCTAGAGAGAAAAGAAGCCTTACCAAAGGAATGCCAATTTGGTTGACAGCATACTGCTCAACAGCAATAGTGGAACCCAAAACGCAGTTTAATCTTGCCATTGATGACAAGAAACAATTACCAAACCAGAAATGTACTTAAAGCAAAAATATCTTTCAAGGATAAGGATGAAATAAAGACACTTTTCAACGCATAAAGCCCCAAAGAATTTGTCCCTAGCAAACCTCCACAAAAGGAAAGAATCTAAAGAATGTATTTCAAATAGAGAAAGATGATACCAGAAAAAGGTCTGAGATGCAAGGAGGAATTATGAGCAAAGAATGTGTAAAAATATGGGCAAATGTAAACATAATAACCAATGAAGTGATAATTATGTTCTTGTGTGGTTAAAAGGGAGAGAGAGGGAATGAAAATATCCAACATCAATATCATACAAATCAAGAGAGAGGGTATGATCAGAGTTAAAGTAGTCTAACCTGACATTGTACAATAAAAAGGTGAAGATATTGATTAACTTCAGCTTTACATAGTTTATACAAATGCAAAAATGAATAGAGTAACTACTAAAAGATTAGAAATGTGAAACTTCCAAAATAGTAGAGAGGAAATGAAATGAGAAAAATAATAAATCCATAAGGATGAAAAGAAAACACAGAAAAGGTAGAACAAATAGAAAGCACACTTAAGATTGTAGAAATAAATAAAAATATTAGTAATTACAAAAATATGAGTGGACTAAATGTTCCAGTGAAAGTCAAAGACTGATTCATTAGACAAATATTTACTGAGCATCTACTATGTGCTACACACTACTGTCAGCACTAGGCACACAGCACAGAGCAGTGAACAAAACAACCAAAAATCCCTAATGGGAGAGATAGACAACAAACCAAATATAACACAAATAGTACATTAGGTAGTGGTGAGTGTTCTTAGAGAAAAAGAAAAGCCATGAAAGGAGATAGAGAATAAGGAGAGGCACTATTCTAAACAGAGTAGTCAAGAAGAGTGTCATTTGAGTGAAGCCCTGAAGGAGGTGAGGGAATGAGCTGGTGGTCATGAAGGGAAGGGAATTCCAGGCAGAGGGAACAGCATGAGCACATGCCTTGAAGGGGATCATGGCTGCTGTGTGGGGAGCGAAGAAGAGAGTGGGCAGAGATGGGCCTCAAGAGATGATGAGGGGCCAGACTATGAAGGGAAGGGATTTCCAGGCAGAGGGAACAGCATGAGCACATGCCTTGAAGGGGATCATGGCTGCTGTGTGGGGAGCGAAGAAGAGAGTGGGCAGAGATGGGCCTCAAGAGATGATGAGGGGCCAGACTATGAAGGACCCCACGAGCCAAAGCTGGTTAAAAGAGACACATCTCAAACATAAGTATATAAAAAGGATGAAAGGAAAAGGCTGGAAAACGATATACCAGGGGAATGTAGCTATAGTCATCAGACAAATCGATTTTTTTTTAATATGAGTAATATTTTTTTTGAACATCTTTATTGGAGTATAATTGCTTTACAATGCTGTGTTAGTTTCTGCTTTATAACAAAGTGAATCAGCTATACACATACATATATTCACATATCTCCTCCCTCTTGCGTCTCCATCCCACCCTCCCTATCCCACTCCTCTCGGTGGTCACAAAGCACCGAGCTGATTTCCCTGTGCTGTGCGGCTGCTTCCCACTAGCTATCTATTTTACATTTGGTAGTGTATATACGTCCATGCCACTCTCTCACTTCGTCCCAGCTTACCCTTCCCCCTCCCCATGTCCTCAAGTTCATTCTCTATGTCTGCATCTTTATTCCTGTCCTGCCCCTAGGTTTTTCAGAGCCATCAAAAAAACAAACAACCTAATCCAAAAATGGGCAGAAGACCTAAATAGACATTTCTCCAAAGAAGATGTACAGATTGCCAACAAACACATGAAAGGATGCTCAACATCACTAAATCATCAGAGAAATGCAAATCAAAACTACAATGAGGTATCACCTCACACCAGTCAGAATGGCCATCATCAAAAACTAAACAAATAGATTTTAAGGCAAATAGCATGTCAAGAAATAAAGAGGATCACTACATTATGGCTAAAAGTTCTAAAGATTCACCAGGAAAGTATTTAACTTTTTCTTGTTGACTTATTTTAACTAGTATATTTCCTGACTTTTAAAATTAAATACAATGCATACTTATGAAAAATATATTGGGCAAAAATGAACAGAACCACAAAGAGAGATAGACAGATCCATCTTCATAATGGAATGTTTTAATGTAACTCAGTAATTGGTAGATCAAGCAGTCTGAAAATCTTGAAAACATTTTAGGAAATTTGAACCACACAGTTAACAGGCTTGATATAATAGATATGTATAGAACATCACACTAAGTGCGTAATACACATTCTTTGCAAGTGTCTGTGGAGTATTTGTGGAAACTATGTAGTAGGCCTTAAATCACATTTCAAAGACCATATTCCCTGATCACAATGCCATAACAAAAAGGTAACTGGAAAATCCTCGTGTGTTTAGAAATTAAGGAAGAGTTAACTCATCAGAAAAATCATAATTAGAAAATACTATTTATCAAAACCTGAGGAATATTAAAAAGTAATATTAAAGGAAAATTTATACAGTACTAGGGAAAGGGGAGAGGCTGAAAGTTAATGTGCTAAGTATCTGACTTAAGAAGTTAAAAAAAGAACAACAACATAAATTCAAAGATAATAAAGATAAAAGAGGAAATTAATAAAATAGAAAATAAACTTACGGTTGTGAGGAACAAATAGGGACATTATTGTACATCCTTCAGAGATTAAACAGATGGTAGGAAGATACTATGAATAACCTTACTTTGATAGATTTTTTAAACTTTGGTGAGATGGATACAATTTTAGTATTTAGCTTATAAAAATTTACTCAAGAAGAAATATAAAGCCCAAATATTCTTTTAATTATTAGGAAATTGAATCAAGAACAGGTCTTTCCGCAAATTCAACACTAGGCTTTTATGGTTTTACTGGCCATCCAAAGATCAGATATACCAATCTTCCACAAACTGTTCCAGAGTAGCGGAAAAGAGGGAACACTTCCTAACTCTTATTATCATCTTAATATCAAACTCTAACAAAGACAGTCCCCCACCCCCTAAATGTTCTAAAATTATAAGATCTTAATTGTGGGTATAAATGTGAAAAAGTCTGAATAGAACATTAGCAAACTGAGTCCAGCAATGTTAAAAAAAGACATCATGATCAAGTTAGGTCCATCCCAGAGATTCAAGATTGTGTAATATTTAAAAATCAACTAATGTAATTTTCTGCAGTAACAGATTAAAGGGAAAAAAAATCATATGCTCCTCTCAATGGATACAGAATGAGCATTTGATAAATTCAATACCCTCATGACTTTAAAAAAATTCCTACTTAAGTAAGAATAGAAGGGAATCTAATGATAGCGTATCTCTACAAAAAAAGCAACAGTAACTATCATGCCATTGGTTGGGAAACCTTGAAAATATTCTCTTTAAGATGCAGAGCAAGACGAGGGAACCCTTCACTTCTATCGAGTGTTGTACTGAAAGTCCTAGTCAGTAAAGCAGAACAAGGAAAAGAAATGACCTAAGATTCAGAAAGGAAGAAGCAAATCTGCCATTATTCTTACCTAATGTATTTGTCTGATTGGAAACCCAAAACGAATGTTCAAGTAAATTATTAGCTCTATAGCTGATTCACTTTGTTATAAAGCAGAAACTAACACACCATTGTAAAGCAATTATACTCCAATAAAGATGTTAAAAAAAAAATTATTAGCTCTATAGGAGTTTTCCAAAATCAATTACATTTCTGTACATCAGCAACAAACAGGTAGAGTCTGTGATTATACAACAGATACCCTTTGTATCAAAGTTATAATCATCAAAACATATAATGTACCTAGGGAAAACTCTAACAAAAGATATGTAAGACCTAGTATTTAAAAAATTACAAAACCCTATGGAAAGTCACTTAAAGAAAAAAAAAAAACAAATTAATGGAGAGAGAAACATGTATGTAGATTAAAAGTCAGTTTGGTAAGATGTCAGTTCAGTATATGCAAATCAGTCACTGTGATACACCATATTAACAAATTAAGGAATAAAACCATATGATCATCTCAATAGATGCAGAAAAAGCTTTTGACAAAATTCAACACCGATTTATGATAAAAACTCTCCAGAAAATGGGCGTAGAGGGAACCTACCTCAGCATAATAAAGGCCATATATGACAAAACCACAGCAAATATTATTCTCAATGGTGAGAAACCAAAAGCATTTACACTAAGATCAGAAAAAGGACAAGGATGTCCACTCTCACCACTCTTCTTCAACATAGTTTTGGAAGCCCTAGCCACAGCAGTCAGAGAAGAAGAAGAAATGAAAGGAATACAAATTGGAAAAGAAGAAGTCAAACTGTCACTGTTTGCAGATGACATGATACTATACGTAGAATATCCTAAAAATGCCACCAGAAAACTACTAGAACCAATCAATGAATTTGGTAAGGTTGCAGGATACAAAATTGATGCACAGGGATTCCTTGGTGGCACAGTGGTTAAGAATCCACCTGCCAATGCAGGGGACACGGGTTCAAGCCCTGGTCTGGGAAGATCCCACATGCCACGGAGCAGCTAAGCCCATGTGCCACAACTACTAAGCCTGCGCTCTAGAGCCCACGAACCACAACTACTGAGCCCATGTGCCACAACTACTGAAGCCCATGCGCCTAGAGCCCCTGCTCTACAACAGGAGAAGCCACCACAATGAGAAGCCCGCGCACCGCAATGAAGAGTAGCCCCCACTCACTACAACTAGAGAAAGCCTGCATGCAGCAACAAAGACCCAACACAGCCAAAAATAAAATAAATAAATTTTTAAAAAATTGATGCACAGAAATCTTTTGCATTCCTATACACTAACAACAAAATATCAGAAAGAGAAATTAAGGAAACAACCCCACTTACCATCGCAACAAAAAGAATAAAATACCTAGGAATAAACCTCCCTAAGGAGGCGAAAGACCGGTACTCAGAAAACTATAAAACACTGATGAAAGAAATCAAAGATGACATAAACAGATGGAGAAATATACCATGTTCTTGGATTGGAAGAATCAATATTGTGAAAATGACTATACTACCCAAAGCAATCTACAGATTCAGTGCAATCCCTATCAAACTACCAATGGCATTCTTCACAGAATTAGAACAAAAAATTTTACAATTTGTGTGGAAACACAAAAGACCCTGAATAGCCGAAGCAATCTTGAGAAAGAAAGACAGAGCTGGAGGAATCAGGCTCCCCAACTTCAAACTATACTACAAAGGTACAGTAATCAAGACAGTATGGTACTGGCACAAAAACAGAAATATAGATCAGTGGAACAGGATAGAAAGCCCAGAGATAAACGCACGCACATTTGTCATAATTTATGGTCACCTAATTTATGACAAATGAGGCAAGAATATACAATGGAGAAAAGACAGCCTCTTCAATAAGTGCTGCTGGGAAAACTGGGTAGTTACATGTAAAAGAATGAAATTTGAACACTCCCTAACACCATACACAAACATAAACTCAAAGTGGATTAAAGACCTAAATGTAAGACCAGACAGTATAAAACTCTTAAAGGAAAACATAGGAAAAACACTCTCTGACGTAAACCACAGCAAGATCTTTTTTGACCCACCTCTTAGAGTAATGAAAATAAAAACAAAAATAAACAAATGGGACCTAATGAAACTTCAAAGCTTTTGCACAGCAAAGGAAACCATAAAGAAGACGAAAAAACAGCCCTCAGAATGGGAGAAAATATTTGCAAACGAAGCAACTGACAAAGGAGTAATCTCCAAAATATACAAACAGCTCATGCAGCTCAATATCAGAAAAACAAACAACCCAATTAAAAAATGGGCAGAAGACCTAAATAGACATTTCACCAAAGAAGACGTACAGATGGCCAAGAGGCACATGAAAAGATGCTCAACATGACTAATTATTGGAGAAATGCAAATCAAAGCTGCAATGAGGTTATCACCTCATACCAGTCAGAATGGTAGTCATCAAAAAATCTACAAACAGTAAGTGCTGGAGAGGGTGTGGAGAAAAGGGAACCCTCTTGCACTGTTGGTGGGAATGTAAATTGATACAGCCACTATGGAGAACAGTATGGAGGGTCCTTAAAAAACTAAAACTAGAACTACCATATGACCCAGCAATCCCACTACCGGGCATGTACCCTGAGAAAACCATAATTCAAAAGGACACGTGGACCCCAGTGTTCATTGCAGCACTGTTTACAATAGCCAGGACATGGAAACAACCTAAATATCCAACGACAGATGAATGGCTAAGGAAGATGTGGTACATGTATAAAATGGAATATTAGCCATAAAAAGGAATGAAATTGGGTCATTTGTAGAGACGTGGATGGACCTAGAGTCTTTCATACAGAGTGAAGTAAGCTAGAAAGAGAAAAACAAATCGTATATTAACACATACATGTGGAATCTAGAAAAATGGTACAGATAAATCTATTTGCAGGGCAGGAATAGAGACGTAGATGTAGAGAACGGACATGTGGACATGGCGGGGACAGGGAGGGTGGGTCGAACTGGGAGATTAGGATGAACATGTATACACTATCATGCGTAAAATAGGTAGCTGGTGGGAACATGCTATAAAGCACAGGAAGCTCAGCTTGGTTCTCTGTGACGACCTAGATGGGTGGGATGGGGGGGTGGGGTGGGAGGGAGGTCCAAGAGGGAGGAGATACATGTATACATATAGCTGATTCACTTCATTGTACAGCAGAAACTAACACAACATTGTAAAGCAATTATACTCCAATTTTAAAAAGTTATAAAACCCTATGGAGAGTCACTTAAAAAAAACCAAATTAATGGAGAGGGAAACATGTTCATAGATTAAAAGTCAGTTTGGTAAGATGTCAGTTCACCCCAAAATTTATCTATAGTTTGGAGAGGATATTAGTTGTTCATTTTTCTTTTTTTAACTTTAGTTGATTCTGAAATTTACATGAAAGAGAAAAGGGTCAAGCCTAACCCTTATACTCTTAAATAATGGGAATGAGAGATAGGGAACCATGTGTGACTTGTCTTACTAGATACCAAAAATTATTATCAAGATTATTATCAAGGGGGACTTCCCTGGTGGCGCACTGGTTAAGAATCTGCCTGCCAATGCAGGGGACATGGGTTTGAGCCCCGGTCCGGGAAGATCCCACATGCCGTGGAGCAACTAAGCCCGTGTGCCACAACTACTGAGCCTGCACTCTGCAACTACGGAAGCCTGCGTGCCACAACTACTGAAACCCATGCGCCTAGAGCCCATGCTCCACAACAAGAGAAGCCACCACATTGAGAAGCCTGCGCACCACAACAAAGAGTAGCCCCCGCTCCCTGCAACTAGCGAGAGCCCACGCAGAGCAACGAAGACCCAGTGCAGCCAAAAATAAATAAAATTAATTTATTTTTTTAAAAAAAGATTATTATCAAGGTAAAGTAATTAAGAGAGTGTGTTGTTGGCACAGAAAACTGGTCTTCTAGATGGAAACAGTTTATGGCAGAGAGGTATTCCAGTTAAAGGAGGAAAGGGTGGCTTTTTCAATAAATAATGATAGGAAAATAAGTTATTGTGTGGGGAAAAAAATGAAAGTAGATCTGTTCTTCATACCCTACACAATTTTAGTTTGAATTAAAAACTTAAATACAAAAGGCAAAAGTGTCAGTATTTTTGTAAGATGTTATAGCACAATACATTATGACCATAATGTAAGGGAAAGATTTCTTAAATTAGACCCAGGAAGTGCAGACTAGAAAGGTGAAAACTGATCAATTTGACTTTATTCAAATTAGGAACTTCTGTTCTAAGACACCATAAAGATGTTGTGGGATTTTTGTTTTGTTTTCCTTTTATCCTTAAGTTCTTCTCTATTAGAAATACACGCTAAAGTATTTATGAGTGAAATGATGCGTTATCTTGGGTTTTCTTTGAAGTATTCCAGGAGAAAAAACATGGGGAGAGAGATGAAACAAGAATGGTAGGACGTTGATAATTATCGAAGCTAGAGGATGGGAACAGGAAGGTGTCATACTATTCTAGTTTGTATATATGTTTGAAATTTTTTATTTTAAAAAGTTTTTTAAAGAAACCATTTTTATGGTGACTGCCCTGGATTTTCTGGAAGTTTTAACATTTAAAACAAAATCATTTTCTGAAAAGGTCACATGTTAAGTGTATATCTAAATGCAATCTAATTTTTATCTCTGAATAGGACTTTCCTTATAAATTAGTAAATCATGAAACAACCTCTTTTAAAAAAAAAGATACCCTAAAGAGATTGAAGAAACAAGTCACAAACTTGGTGAGGGTGTTTGCCACACACCCTCAAAAAATTAGTATCCATGTATTAAGCAAAGAACTTTAAAAATCAATAAATAGTGTCTTAGATATGACATCAAAAGCATAAGCAACAAAAGAAAAAATAGACAAACTGGACATCATCAAACTTTTTAAATTTTGTGCTTCAGAGGACACCGTCAAAATGACAACCCACAGAATGGGAGAAAATATTTGCAAATTATGTTTGTAATAAGGGACTTGTATCTAGAATATGTAGAGAAGTCTTAAAACTCAATGATTAAAAAGACAACTCAATTTTTTAAATGGGCAATGGAGCTGAACAAGGCATTTCTGCACAGAAGATATACAGTGCCAATTAGCATATGAAAACATTCTCAACGGCATTAGCTACTACGGAAATGCAAATCAAAATCATAGCAGAATACCACTTCATACCCACCAGGATGGCAGTATTCAAAAAAAGACAATAACAAGTGTTGAGGCTGTGGAGAAATTGGAAGCTTCATACTCTGCTTGTGGAAATGAAAAATGGTGCAACTGCTTTGGGAAACAGTTTGGCAGGTCCTCAAACCATTAAACATAGAGTTACCATTATAACCCAGCAATATGTATATAACCCAACAAAAATGAAGACATATGTCCAAACAAAAACTTGCACTTAAATGTTTTTAGCAGCATTATTAATAATATCCAAGAGGTAGAAACAGCCCAAATACCCATCAACTGATGAGTGAATAAATAAATATAGTATATATACACAATAGAGTATTATTCAGCCATTGAAAGGAATAGCGTACTGATGCATGCTACAATGTGGATGACCCTTGAAAACATTATGGTAAGTGAAAGAAGCCAGACACAAAGGACCACATATTATATGATTCCACTTAATATGCAATGTCCAGAATAGGCAAATCTATAGAAACAGAAAGTAGATTAATGGTTGCTTAGGTCTGGGGGGATGAGATGTATGGGGGTGATGGCTGAGATGTGGGTTTTCATTTCCTTTTGATGAATATGTTCTAGACTTGATAGTGGTGATGGATGCACTCTGAATATACTAAAAGTCACTGAATTTTACACATTGAATGGGTAAATTGAATGGTATGGAATTATATCTCAACAGAGCTGTTTAAAAACATCAAGAAGCAACAACTCAATAGGAAAATAAGCAAAAGGCATATCCAGGCATTTTGCAGAAGACAAAACATGTGTGTGTAATACTAGATACTTGAGAAGATGCTCAACCTCATTCCTAATCAGTCAGATGCTAATTAAAACCACAGTAGGATACCATCATATCCTCACTTGATTCGCAAAAATTTTAAATTCAGGCAATACCGCTTCTCCACATGTAGAGGAGGTTGAGGTTGGGGGGAAGCTCATCCACTGGCAGAGGCGGTATGAATTGGTACAACTGCTTTGGAAAATAAGCTGGCATTATTTTTAGAGGGTTGAAGATGCAAGTATTTATGACCCAACAATTCCACTCCTAAGTATCTATCTAAAGAAATTCTTCCAGTTGTGTACTGAGATCACATATAAGAATAGTCACATAATAAAATAGCACTGTAAAATTCAAAACCACATAAAACTAAAATAAAATGTGTAGGGATATAAGTATATGTAGTAAATGGACCTGTTTTTTAAAAGCAAACAAGGGGAAGATAAACCCAAAATTCAAGATAGTGGAAATGAGAAAGAATTGGGAGGGTCTCACAGGGGATTTAGGGTAATAGTAATGTTCCTTTTCTTAAACTGGATGGAGAAATGTAGATGTGTATTTTGGGGGTGGAGGCAGGGGGTACAAGGCAGAGTGTTATCTGATAACCCAGCACGGAGGGAAGATTTAGACAAACTCTGGAGCGTACATAGAGCAATTTTTCCGTGTGGTTCAATATTGAATGCTAATAATGCTGACTCTGAGTTTCTAGAAAAGGCTAACTTATTTAGCATCTTTTATGTAAGAAGCAGAAGGGATAAAATGTTCTTATGCGGGGCCGGGAGAAACTAAGAAAACAACACAAAAAAGAAGCAGCAGCAGAATAGGAGTGTTTTAGAAACGTTTCCAACAAAAGTAGTTAAAATTAATAGTTTTTTACTTCAAAGTGATCTTCATTTATTTGGGCCACAGCTACTTTATTCTTCAGTAATGCTAACTAATCCAAACATTCCTGTAAATTAGTAAAACCCCACGTGCTCATTTCAGATACTCAGTGGTTGGTTGACTTCCTCTTTTTCAGATCCCGCTCACACTAAAAGATGAAGCACAGACACGCGGAGGAGGAACCTCTTCACTACTCCACTACTCCTGGGTGCGCGACTCCAGTGAAGCATCCACCAGTGCTGCAAGGGCTCCAGAGTATTTTTTTTTTTTTTTGCTGTTTCAGTCCCCAGTGCCTACCAGCAGAAGTGGCAGTAGATTGTTGCCTATCAGCCAATCCAGACTTTTCCTGAGACGACAGGAAAACATGTCAGCTGGGTTTCCGTGGAACTTGGCAGTGGGGACATTCAGCGGAAGCAATATATACCCCATCAGAGCACACTTGTATCTTTTACCCCTTTCACCCCCTCTCCCACCTGCTTAGGTCTTCTCTGTCCCTCTCCTGCTACCACACAGAGATGATATAAAAGAGGCTCTTTGGCTATTTGCATTTTGCTTCCTCTTCTTTTCAAGATTGCAGTATTAAGCTTTACCTCCTAAAAGCCTAAAATCCCAACAGCATTATGTACCAAAGTTGTTCTTCCCTTGCAAGAGGGTTTGGAGGAAAGGGGGAGTTTATATCACAAGTTTCCCGGAGAGTGAAAAAAAGTCCGTGTGCTGCTGACCACATGAGCCATGGTGAAGGCACCCTTTGGAATTACTGATTTCTAAAATTAATAAAGTAAGTCTATTTTTATTTTCTTTTTTTTCCATTTACTAATTTCCAAACAATCAGTATTCACAAACGAGACTGAAATAGGCCCAACTTCTCATTTTATGTCATTGCTGGGCAATTTTTTAAACTTCAGGTAAGAAATGTGAGTTATAAAGAGATGTTTTATTCTTATATTTGGTTTCAACAGATGGTGGGTCCAGGCTCTTCCCCAGGGGCAGCTCCAGCACCTGGGAGGCTGGGGCATGCAAATGTCTCCATTATCAGACCACAGCAGACGGGTCCTCCAGTGGCACGTGAATCTGTATCCAGTTGCACAGTATTTACCTAAACAGTTCATCAGAACGATGCAGCTCAGCCCCCTGGTTGCTTTCTGCTTTACCTCTGCTTTCTTGCTTCCTTGTCTGTCCTAGGTCCTCTCTCTGGCCTCCACTGGAGAAAAGGTTGAAAGGTGACTGCAGAGCCCACTGAAGGTTGACTTAGCTGCCACAGGGAGTTATTGGGGAGAATCCAGCATCTGAGGTTTCCACAACAAAGTCCTATAGATTCAGCATTGAAATCCTAAAAGAAAAAGGACCCTCAAAAAGGCAGAGAGAAGAAGGGCTCTATTGCCTTCCTGGTAAATGAAAACAGGTTTGAGCCCATTGAAGCATTCTGTTTGCTTGTGAGGGATGAAGTCTTGTCAGTTGCAGGAGAAAAGAGAGAATGCATTCCAGGTGTTCCTGTGACTTCTGGTTAGTAGTTTGAGGACCATCTTAACTGTTTTGCTAATTTGGTTATGAATTGGTTAGTAGACAAATTAGAATTCCTTCATAGTCCCCTGCTGATGTGTAGAATTGGGAAATAAGGTGTTTGGGGAGACTCACCATACGGTTCTTGTAAAAAAGCATAAGAGGGTATGAGCCCAGTAAAAGAACTTTTAGACCAACTAGAGTGTTTGGAATTGCCCTAGGTAACCATCAGAATTGAATCCTCAGGCTAAATTTCTTACTGCATTCACCATGTGCTGATCAGGTGTAAGACCAGACTCCAGATCTCTTCCTTCATTCACCCAAGTAGTTTAGTGTCATTATTATTGGTATTGGATTTCTCTTGGTAACAAACCAAGCAAATCATATGATCCTCCCTCCAACAGTAGTGTCCCTCCTTACCCTTCCCCAAAACAGGCACGTATTTTTACAGATGGACAGACAAATGGTTTAAGTTTCTATAGTGCCTGTAAGTGACATGTCGAATGGGGAGGCTGGGCTTCAGACCCCTGCGCATATTTGTATCAGCTAAGATAAGAATAGAGCTCTAACATAAAAAGAAGATTTGGGATCACAGTGGGTCTGTTTCCTTTGGGATACTTCAGGAAACACTGCTCATTGCCTTGATTCATTAGGATGAATGACCTCAGGCCAACGTTCTAATGATGTCTGATGAGGTTGGATAAAAAGGAGGGTTTGGGACTTACCTGGCGGTGCAGTGGTTCAGACTCTGAACTTCCACTGCCGGGGGCTCGGGTTTGATCCTTGGTCAGGGAACTAAGATCCCACATGCCGCAGTGCGGCCAAAAAGAAAAAAAAAAAAAGTTTATTCTAGGCCCTGTAAGATTATTTCCCTCTTCCTCATTTAAGCCTCATGGACCAACGATATCAGGTATAAGGCACTGCTTCTCAAAATACAGTTTTTAGGTAGGCTGGACCTACCCCAGTCCTAAAGACATCTCTAAAGCTGCAGCCTGAAATTGTACATTTTAAATAAGCAGCTGGGTGATTCTTATGCCCATTGAAATTTGAGAAGGACGGCCATCAATGAATAGACTGAAATTTGGGCTGGCTATGGCCATGGCTGAAGAGCTAGGCATGCTGCATCCCCTCTTCAGACCCACTGGCTCCCTTGGGTAAGATAGAGCACAATGCCACCAGATGTGATTTTACAGCAGGGACATAGTTCCTGAAATAGAGTGGAAGTAAATGGGTGCCACATAGGATGAAGTCTGAGAGAGGAACCCTTAGAATTGCCTGAGCATAGGTGAAGCAGGAAAAGAGTCTCAGTGACCAAATTCAGGAGTTTAATTTGGGACAACTCCAGACACGAACATATTGTACACATCCTTCCACCTGCAAATTTTAGCTTCAGATAGACTTCTTTTTTTACCAGTGGTAAAGTAATTTCTATAGAGGAACATGTTTTTCAGGAGCTGCTAGATGGTTCCTCACTTATTGCAGATGGTTGCTTCAGGTGGACGTGAAGCCACAATAGAATTCTGCATTGCTCTGGCATCCATGACCTCATAAGAGAACTATGGGATTGTGCTTTTCTTGCCCTCTCCCATTCCCAAATCCCTGACAAGAGGCCCATCCTCTGAAAAGGAGTCCCTGGTGAGCTCTTTTAGGCTCAACCTGGTAACAGAATTAGCCTCATGTTCTTAGGCCATTTGCCACAGACAGTTTCTCTAATTCTCAACTGAATTTATAGTGAATGTACAAACCAACACATTTCCATATGTGAAATCACCCCAAGTGACTTTGCCCACAACTAAATGGAGGTCAAATTCATATGCTTTCTGCACATCTGAGGCACTGCCTCTGTGTGTCTGAGGATAATGTATCCAAGACGGAAGGGAACACAAACGGTAGTGCAGCCCTCTCAGATGGCAGAAGGCAGTGCAGTGTGTCACTGTCAGGGGAGTTCACGGTCAGCAATGTTTCGATGTTTGAGATTTTCAGCCCCAGATTCCAGTTACCTCTGATCATTAGATGTGAACATGGAATTAAGAAGAGGGTAATTAAGGATACTTATTGAGTCAGACTTACACCTTAGAATAAGGCTTTTATTGTTTAGAAACAATCTTCCAGAAAATGAAATGATCCAAGATTCCCCAAAAATATTTATTTATACAAAGATTTTGAGAGTAATATTTGTATTTGTCTTTATACCTCAGTCTATGCGTCTGGGGCCAAGTCATTGTGTGGCACTTGTGCAACTTCCCCGCACGCCTCACACGTTGTAGCACCTGCTTCCAGGAACACCAGATGAGCACAAGGTCTCGGGGGGTCAGGAGGGGAAACCCATAATGCCCAAAGGCTGCAGAGACCCAAAATCCAGATATGTGCGCCCTGACCTGGAAGGTGTCTAGCCAAATGTCCAAGGAGAAATACGATCTAGGAAGAAGGCGAGAGGAGGAACCCAGGGGGCAGACCGGAGAGGGTTAATTCCCACCCTCTGCTTCTGAGTTCAGCATATCCATAGGGCCCAGGAACTGCATTACCTGGATTCCGCCCCCCCCAACCCCGTAATGACCCTTGATGCTGATTGACGTCCAGGGGACAATTTGCAAAACTAACAGATTTGTCCATAATCCCAGGTAAGTATGAGATACAATTCTGGGACTTTGTCTTGGGAACCTGCCTGAAGAAAAACACTTGCCTTGTATGATGTAATCCAGGTCCCCTCGAGCAGACGTGGGGCAGCGATGGATGAGCAATCTGACCTCAGCTCCAAGTGTCTTCCAGTCTGGCCCCCCGGCCATTCTCTGCCCTTCCTCCTCCCTAGGGTATCCCAAATCCCATGGCCCTGCGACGTGTCGACTTGCCATCCCTCTTCCTCTGTCCCCACCACCTCTGTCTATGACACAGAAAATCCATGTGTTCTGAAGAGTTCAACCTTCCCCTAATCAAACCAACACTTTCTTTACTACAGTGATTCTCAGAACCAGCAAGAAAGAGAAATGTTCCAAAAGGGAATCCCCGTCTCAGCCATCTGCCTGGAGCTGAAGGTTGTGGGCCAGGCCTCGAGGTGAGGTCCATCGCGTTTGTGTTTCCCGAGGAGCAGGCAGGCAGGCAGTGGCAATCCCTCCTCTCTCTCTGTAGCAGGCGGGCCTCAGCTGCACTTGCAGGACTTCACCACCATGTTAGAGAGCTGCTCCACCTTGGCGGTCCTCCCGACATAGTACAGGATGGTCAGGGGCTCCAAGTCCTGGGGTACGCAGCAAGGGGAGGCCGAGGCTTCAGGGTTCAGGGTGTTGTACAGTCCCAGCACCTGGGGAGGGAGGCATCATTGAGAGGTTGGAAAGCCGAACCTCAGGCCGGGGGCCCAGGGACTCTGCAAGGTCTAGGGGCTGCTCCAGAGACTGAGCACGTGGTAAATGGGCCACTGATGCTACTTCAGAGGAACTGGCGGAACCCAGTTCGGGGGAGTGGCGGGTTACTGCTCATCCACGCGGGATGCAGCACGTGGCGTTTGTCTGGGCGTTATCGGTTTAAGCATAACCCCCATAACTGGGGGACTTGGAATTGATCATGAAATTCTCTTGGCTGTGAAGAAACACCCCTGTATTGGTTCCTCCTAGCCGTAACTGGTCACTTCGGTGAGACCCATTCTCACTAAACATTGGCTTGAGCCATTTACTCAGTGCCAGAGTATAGGGCCCCAGGCAGGATGCAGTAACAAGGAGCTATGAGGAAATACGCTTCACAAGTTACTGCCCTATCTTGGATTCCTCTTGAGGGAAAGACAAGCTAGCTTCGGTCGTGGACTTCCCTGTCTTTCCCTTTGTTTCGTATAGTCTTCTTCTGTGTGCTTTACATTGTCTTTTAAAATAACTTTTCTACATTCAAGAGGCCAGAATTATTAGAGTTCTTTATCCGACGGTAGAGGCCTTTCGGCCCCAATATTCCTTGCCAGCCATGTGCATCTCTGACATAGGGGGTGGCATGTGACAGTAATTAATTTCCATAGTACAAAAGCAAATAGACAAAGCAACTTAAAAGTCTGGGTGAAACTGGGGAAGGAATTTTAAAGGGTAGAATGTGGCCCACTAGAGTTGGGCCAGGATGCCAAGATCAGAACCGTCACCAAAGGGATTTTACACCCCAGGTCATCATCCGCTCGTTCAACATGCAGCCCTTCATGCATACTTTTGAACAAGCGGCCTACTTGGCTTAGCCCCACCCCCCCACGCGGCATGACCCTGTTCCATACTGAGCTGTGGGTAGTGTCTGCGCTGCGGAGGTATGGGCACGGGCCTGAGCAGAAGTTGGCATAGTAGCCCTTAGGTTCATGGACCCATTTCCAGCCCAGATCCTGTCGGAAGTCAATGTAGAGAGGGCGCACACAGCAGTTCTCCTCCAGATTGCTACAACAACAACAATGAAAATTATTTAAAAATCAACCTAAAAGGAAATCACCAACATAAAAAACTTCACAAATAGCCCTCATATTTGCACTTGGAGTCCTTCCTGGTCATCATAAGAGGTAGAGGTGGCTCTAATCAGTGGAATCCCAGGTTCAAGTGCATTGAGCTGTACTAACTATAAAGGCATTTCCCTCTGTTGAAGACCAGAATCCCAAGGACATAGTAGGCGTAGATATATACATACATAGATAATGTATGAAGAAGAGAAAAAAGGCAAAAGTGGCCATGCCCCTTTTACAGCATGAATCAAAACAAAGACTTGAAGTGTTCCACATAAAACCAAGCACTGAATGTTACTAGCAAACTCAACTTTGTTGAGGTTGTTTTTATTGTTACCTGCCTAATGTGCACCCAACCAGAAATAAACTCTAAGCTTATGCACTTATATACTATAGTAAATGACTGCTTAGTCTAAGTCTAGAGGCTATTGAATCAAAACAAGACATATCCTTCTATTAGATTCATGATTCCTAGATTACCCCAAATGTGATTATCAGGCCACTTCAATTCCATTGCCTGCAGAAATCCATTTGGCAATACCCCTTGCCAAGTGGGCATCTAGCCTGTACTTCAGTACCTGCTGAGACCTAGAACTTGCTATTTCCAAAGGCAGCTATTGGCCAAAATCTAGCTTCTTGTGGGTTCCGAGGGTAAACCGTGGCAGACATTCTCATTTTTCTACTCAAGAGTCATTCTTACCCTGCCTTCTCTCTTGCCACCGCCCATTACAGTCTGGAACACCAGATACTTGTTATCCTGGCCTCCCTTGCAGGTAGGGATTGTCATGGAACCCAGCAATGACCGATCAGACATAAGCAGAAGTATGCAGTGGGCAAGGGCAAATTCTGGCAAAGGTATTTGATTCTTTATAAGTCACAGATGGAAGAGGAAGGCTGCTGGTTTCCTCCTTCCCTCCTCTTGTCTTGAGCATGGACAAGATACCTGCAGCTCTAGCAGTCTTGCTATGTGACCATAAGCAAGGGGATGAAAAGCCAACATACTGAGCATGGCAGACTGGAGAGAGAGAAAGCCTGTGTCCTCAATGGCATAAGTAAGCAGCCAGACCAACCTTGGGCCTGCTGCTACATGCTTCTTATGAACAGGAAATCCCCTGTGGTTTAAGCCACTGTCACTTGCAGCCAAGAACATCCATTCCTAACTGATTGAGAGCCACACAGAGCAAATCTACATGCCAGCCTTCAGTTGGAGGCAACCACACTGCCTTTCCTATACCTTCTGTTCCTCAAGCTCAACGTCCCCGGTTCATTCCATTGTTCCTCAGAAGACATGGCTTTAGATCTAAAGATTTCCCAATTCATCCTCCCCAGCTCCATTCAGGCATCCTCCTCTCCAGCCAAACTGACCCATTCGTGTGCCTTCCTCTACCCAAAGTGCTTCCTCCGCCCAGATCCCTACGTACTCAAGCCTTACTCAGCCTTGAAGACTCAGCGCAAATTCCACACCCTTCAGAAGCCTTTCCTGCATCCATAGATGAGCTCCTTGTTCCAAATTCCTTAAAGCACTTTATCTTTCAGACCGTCTCATGGATGTGGTCATTTTCTACCTTTCAGTCATTGCTGTGTGTGCTTTTTTAATCCCTCTCCCTTATAAATGAGAAACTAAAGTATTCCTAAATAAGATGCTATTTTTTAATCTCTTTACAGTGGCTACCCAACTATGTCCAAATTAGTTCATAATTTCTCTAGCTCACATTCCTCACTGCAAATGGAGACTGTCCTGTTTTCCCTCATCCGGTAGCATCCTTGGACCCTTCATAAGGAACTGAGCCCTTCTTTAATGGAAATCTCTGCATTAATCTCCCTGCCACACAAACATACCCTACAAGTATTTTAAAGCCTGAAAACCATGGAGAGGCCAAGCCTCTAATCCAAACCGTTTTAGCAACTCTCTCCTCCTCCTTTACTTTGTCCAGGCCCTTACAGGGCTGGGCTGTGGGAAAACAGTGGGGCTCCCAGAAAAAGATTTGTAAGAGGTTCTAAATCTCCATTCCTGGGAGATGTTTGTGAAGAGCATCAGGGACCCTCAGTTAGGGGTGGCTTAGGCCTGGGGCCTGACACACAGAAGGCGTGCAATCAGTGTTGTCTCAGGAGTCTGTGGGTCCTGCGTGAGCCCAGGCTTACCGGAAGCAGTAATTGGTGTCCAGGGCCCGCTTCTTCCTCTGACCTCCCTGGCCTGGGTTGTCCAGCCGGTCTGGGGGAATCATCATGAGGATTAAATGAGGGCTGTGCTCCTTTTTCTTCTTCAGTCGCCCCAGATCTCCTCGGCCTGGATCATCCTCACTGTCCACACCTGTGGAAGGGAAGGAAGATGACGGTCTCCAGTCTAGGGAAGGCAGGGTGGCTGCTGCTTTCTCATCCCATCCCCCCACTGGTCAGGAGGAGGGACAGTGGGGTCTACAAGGAAGGGGTGGGTGAGATGCAGCTTCATGCTAACGTCCAGCTGCAGGAAGGGGAAGACTGGGTGGAGGAACCGGTATCTAGGGACGCGCAAGATGCCCCCGGTCGGATCCCCTCGTGACTCCTGTGCATACATCCTTCAGAGGGCAGAGAGCCCTTCCCGAGATGCTTCCTAGGGAATCCTCAGGGATTCATGAAGCATCCTTGTCACTAGGCGGCTCTAACACATTTTTTTTGAGCTGTCAGTTTAGATTCTGAGACTTAGAGCTTGGGATATGAGTTTCCTCTTATAATCTGAATTGGTCAAAAATAGCACAGAAGTCCCACCTATGATTTCAGGGGTCACAATTTAAGACAGTTTGAATGGGAGCCAGAGGAACAAGAATGAATAATTGTTAACATTCGCATTGCACTTATAGTTTCAAAAGTGTTTTCTCTATAAAACTCAAGATAAGATCATGAAGTGTGTGGTAAACAGCTTAGCAGACAAACTGGAAAGGAAACCTGCCATTTCATCTGCAAAGACTGAAAACTGAATTAGAAAGAGTCTCAACTAAAAGAAGATCTATTTGGTGACGGCCAGCTGCTGGCTGTCGCCCATCTCCACCAGGGACAGGAACGTGAGGAGCTGAATTTGCATGGTGACAGGAGGGCCTTGGACCTCATGCAGGTGCACTAGGACTGGAGGATAAATGGGAAGCTGGACCTCAGACTTCTTTTTCTGAAAATCTTTATGAATAAGATAACGATTACTGAAGTGGGAGGATTTCAACCCAACCCGGGCTGTAGGTAGGGACTCCAAGGTCTTTTGAGCTCTGAGGTTCTGTGATTAGGATGTCAAATGACGTGCTTTTAAAAAAATTAGGCTCTGAAATAAGGCCCATGAAGGGCCAAAGGACTGCCCAGGGCTGGGAGTCAAGAGAGGCCTGTACCTTTTTCCAGACACGCCTGTGACCTCAGGCTTTGAATTGGTTGGTTTGACCTCGACAAACCTCCTGGCCTCAGGTGTGCCTCAGTCACCCACAACAGAGCTTCGAAAGGAAAACAGTACTTCCCTGCAATCCAGAGACTGTCTAGGCTGAGTGCCTTGGAAACATACTGGAAAACCAGAAATAACTCTAAACTATTTTGCCCTCAATGCAAATACCCTGAGGCCCAAAGCAGTCATTCAAACCCGGATGTCGGATCGGGTGGGCTCTGCAACATCTGGAAAGCCCGATAGTCAGAGTGCTCATATTCACAGACACCGAAGTTCATTTCTTTTGGGGAAAGCAAAGACGACTATTATTTGCTGAGCATCCATGCGCTCTATTTTACATTCGTTATCTCATTTGATTTCATGACAACCCGGTGAAAGAGGTACTGTCACCCCCAGTTTGCTGACTGAGCTCAGAGAAGTGAACCAGCTTGCCTACATGATTTCACGGCTCTTACTAGCATAACACTGTCTTCCAGATGCTAATGTATTCTCTATAGAATAGAGAGTTCTTGCTTTTGGGACAAAGCAGAATCCCTCAAGTACAAAACAGTTGGCCATCTCTGTGAGGGAGCTCACTTGGTTCCTTTCCTTGGGGTCTGGTAGGGGTTTCCTGTTACGTCTTGCTTCATTAACTCCCCCACCCATTCTACCATACGCATCCATTTTGTTACCTTTGAATTTGATTTCCATCACCTCTTGAATGTTTTCCAGGATATCCCCATTGGGCTGAAAGGTGTGACATGGACAATGAATGCTGATTTCCAGACCTAAGTTGGATTCTGCAAAATAAGACACAGCATTGGTGAGAAAAGCAGTTTGTGTGATGAAGGAGGGTACCCACCAGTCACACACAGAAGAGCCAGGGCCTCTGCCGCCACAGGCAGTCATAGGAACTGAGTTAGACTGAGGCTCACAGGTGACAGAAAGTGCTGCCAAGGCTATAGCAGACCTTCACGCTCATGCTGCCACATTCCACATATTTCTATTGTGTTACAAACAACCAAATGGAGGCATAAACCAGTGGGCACCATGAAGGAGAATTTTAATAGTCATCTATTCTCAAAGAATGGTTCAGGAAAAAAAAAATGTTACCAGCCTACTAGGGGGCAAAAGGATGAGGGTACAGGAAAGAAGGAGAAAACCAGTCACACCCCCTACATGTCAGCTGAGAGAGGAGATATTCTAGCTGTGAAAGGACAGAGGAGAGAGGCACAGTGCCTGGAAGAGACCAGGGAAAGGGGAAAACTGAAGAACTGTGGGGTAGAGAGGCTGTGATTCAAAAGGCCACAAGATGGGAGGAAGGGGCACAGGCTGAGCTCTAGGATTAAAATTCAGAAAGCAAGGCTAGAGCAAGGTCTCTGGCAAGCAAGCAGCAGAATCAGTCAAGGTGGAAGAGGCCACCATTTCTACCAGGGCTACAGTTGTAGACAGAGAGAGAGAGGTAGATTCCAGAGGAGATAAGATGCAAATCTCAGTTATGCTTGGCTATATTTTCCTTAAGGAACAAGGACATGATGAGGCCAAGATTACTTAGAGTTTCTTCTTTGGCAATCCTTGTTCACCTTAATGGGGGAGTTGTAAATGTATCCAGCGGGGCTGTGGATGGCTCACTGAGGGACAACCACCGGCTCAGGAAGACGGTTGTGAAATTAGAGAACAGGCCGGAAGAGATGGCAGAGGGCCATGGCCGAGGGTCCAGATGGCATGAGCTCGGAGAAAACAAGTGTGAGGAAGCCTGGAGGCACCAGGGTTTGGTGGCTGATACTGTGGGGCAAAAAGGCCAGCTCTGGCCCTTTCTCCTATTGGCTGTGGGATCGGGTATTTTGGTAACTAAAATTGGGAAAGCAAGGAAATTAGTAAAAGGGGTTGCATAAAGTGGAAGGAAAAAAAAAGGAAGAATAAGGAATGAAAAGTTTGAACTGAATCCAGTAGTTTTGTGCAGGGAAACCAGGTAGTCTGGTATCATGTCAATCCTGGTGGGTAAGACTCAATCAGGGAAGCTCTCTTGATCCGGGGCAGCAGCCAGCTATGGTCAGGTATGGGAGAGGTCGTGGGGGGATGACCTCTGAGGTCAGGGTCAGCGCCTCAGGGATCTGATTGATGCACTGCTCTCGGAGGTCACCCTAGTTCTGTGTGAGCATCCAGCCTTGGGGCCAACCTGGGGTCTTCCAGAAATCTGATGTCAGCAGGGAAAACCCCAAAGAGTCCAGGCCACGTCAGCATCCTTCTCATGTGCAGAATGGCCCAAGCCCAGAGATTCCAGTCAGCATTAGACAGACCTGGATGTCCCAGTTCTACTGGTTAAAAACCAGCCCAATCCCTTCTTCCATAAACTCTAGATCCCAGCTTCATTTGTTCCACCCCAATCAGGGCAGCCTCTGGGATACACTGACACCTGCTGAGCTTGAAGATTTCTGTTCCAGGTTAGCTTTGGTGGGGTGAGGAGGGGCCAATATAACAAGGAAGCTGAGCCCCAGATGGAGAACAAGAAGTGAATAGAGAGGGATGTATAAGGAGTGTCCTCTTTCTGGTTTAAGGCGGCTAAAAGAAGGAACTAGAGTAGCTGAAACAGGCTACATAAAACATAGTACACTTCCTATTACCCAGAAGGGTTTAAGTAGTCCGGGAGAGACCTAGAGTGGGCAAGTCCTATGAGTCTGTGAGTTAGAAAGTCAAGATGCAGACAGATGTATAGGGGAGAATTAGGGTTAGGGTGCAGGTAGTGAGTGTGTGATGGTGCCCGGCTTGGCTAACAGGCTCTGTCTAGGTAGACGGCTCAGAGAATGAGGACGATAATCACCAACACTTGTTGAGTGTTGCTACATGTCACGCACCGCTCTAAGACTATGCGTGCATTAACTCATTTATGTAATCTCCATACTAATCCTACAAAGCAGGAACTATTATTACCCCCTCCCCGCATTATACAGATGAGGACACTGAGGCTTAGGGAAATTAAATGGCTTGACCGAGGTATCCAACCAGTAAGTGGTAGAACCAAGATTCAAACACAGGCAGCCTGATATCAGAGCCACACTCCTAACTGTTAGAGACAAAGAGCGACCAAAGAGAGCCCAGCCGGGACCATCAAGGTAGATGCCCACACAGTCACTGAGATACAAAACGGCTGTGTATTCCCAGTGTGCCCCCTGTCCTGAGCCGTGGTGCTGGGCGTGTTCCCTGCCCGGCCTGCTTGGGGAGGCCAGGCTCTGCACACAGGGGAGCCACAGATTGTGTGGAACAACAGCACAGGGGCGTGAAGACCTGGGCCCACAGCCCTGGAGAGGGCTCCAGCCGGCTCTGGGCCCAGAAGGCAGCCTGGGAACCAGTGCACAGCAGGCTCTTAGATGTTTGCTGAACTAACACAAGACCGTGTATGTGACTCAGTTTCCTCACGGTCCACACCACCAGCTGCTCCATTTGGAGTCCATTTACGGCCTTGTTTGGGGCCAAGAACCCTCAAGAGGCCCAGGAGCTCTGCACAAGTAAAGGTCTGTGTATGACTCCCCCGTGCGAGGGGTGGGCGGCATCTGCCGGAGCGGGAACTGAAGGTTCCAGTGAAGAACTAACCTCAGAATTGGCAGCGGTGGGGACGGTGGGTGGGGAACCCATAGGTTTTATTACGAAATTATCTTTTTGATGTCTCAAGGAGGATGGAAATCATTCTCAGTGCAAACTTCTCATTGAGTTCTGCAGCTGTGAAAATAAGAACTCCTTCAAGTGCCCAGGGCTTCAAAGAAATCCAGGTGGAGCTGATCAAAATCAGACAGGGAAACTGAGAGATTCATTTCCCCAGCCTCTCCTCTCTGTAGCCATGTCGGGCTCTAGGCGGAGTTGAGTCAGAATTCCCACAGTGCTGCTGTCAGCTGGTGCACATGGGTTCTCCCAGCTTTTTGCCTTCGTGCTCAGTCAGGGAGATAGGATGGAATTCCCAGTACCCTTGGAGCCGAGGCAGGACCTCCAGCCCCCTATCTGCCAACTCAGCCACCAGGTTATGCCCCTCAGATGGGGACCTGCACACTCGGATGCCTACAGAGCCCAGCAGGTTATGTAAGTGAGCAAAGCGAGCCAGTGTATCATGCTGAATTGGGAATGCCAGCCGCACTCCTGGGGAACACTGGGGAATGGCGGGGCCTGTGGTGACATGAAGAATGCATGCCCTGCCTCAAGAGGTGGCCCTACTCATCTCTGATGGATTGTTACCAGGAAATCTTCCCATTTGTCAAGAAAAGCCAGAAGTCTAGGTTTTATGTGAAATCTCCCGACTTTAAAACAAAAACTGTTGACCACTAGTTAAATTAAAACAATACTGGTAGGACAATCAGTTTGTGATCTCTGCCTTAGAGCTTCAACCCCTAATTTCCTAAAACACTGAGGACAAGGAAGGACCCACCTGCCCAAGGAACTCGGGGTATCAGTACATGGATGGATGGACTGTGTCTCCCCAGCAGCTGACGAGAATAGAAAATCCTTCGCAAGAGGGATACAAGGAACAGACAGGACCGCCTTAGGTACCCACTGAGCACCGGACCAGGCAGCACCACCAAGCAAAGAAGGGAAGAAATAGCAGAGCGTGATGCCACGAGGCGCCATGACTGTCCATCAGGAGACCCAAGTTCTAATCCAGGCTGGATGACTCTGGTCAAGCCACTTAACTTCTCTGGGCCTCCATTTCCTCATCTAACCTAATAAAAGCTTACTGTCCCATAACAGGCCGAAAACTTGGAAGTTCTCTTAACTACAATGGATCCTTAAAATAGCTCTGTGAGGCATGAAGGGAAGACACCATTACCTATTTTCCAGGTGAGGAAGCAGAGTGAGTGGGTGAGCGATTTGGGACATGTGAAGTTTGATATGCCTATTGCACAGCTCTACTTGGATGACTGCCAGGCCTTTCAAACTTAATCGGCCAAAATGGAACCTGCCCCCAAACCTGCTCTTCTCCCAGCCTCCCTATTTCAATAAGTGTTCCCACGTGGGTGTTCAGCTCAAAATCTTTAGTCATCTAGACTCCTCTTGTGTCCTCTCACCCCATATCTAATCACCAGTCAGTCCTATTGGCTCTACGTCCAAAATACAGAACAAATCCTTAATCATCTCCATACACACGGCTACCGCCCTGGACGAAGCCCATGTTGCTCTCACGTGGGCTGCTACAGCGGCCCCTAACTTCTTCCCTTGACCACATGACAACCAGAGAGCCTTTGAAAGATGTAAACCAAATCACCTCTCCCCCACATCCCCAGCCCTGCTTGTAACCCACCCAGGACGTCTCATCCCACTTGGAATAAGTCCTGACACCTGACCGTGGCCTTACAGGTTCTACATCCTATGGCTCCAGCTCCTCTGTGACCCCCCAGCTCACTCTGCTCCAGCCACACCAGTCAGGCTCCTGCTGCTTCTCACTGGTTTTGCTGAGCACATCCTTTATCCCACCTTCACAGACTGGCTCTTTCTTGTCCCTCAGATCTCAGTGCACAAATTCCTTCTTCATAGAGACTCCCTGAGCATCTGATGTTGGACCCCACCCAGTCATTATCGCTTTGCCCTCTTTCTGTTTTTCCTGGTACTTATCACTATAATTTATATAAAAGTCTTATTCATCAATATGTTTACTTGCTTACTACGTGTCTCTCCCACCAGAACAAAAGCCCCATGAGATCTGGGACCTCACCTGTCTGGTTCACTGCTGAATCCCCAGGGCCTGGCTCAGAGTGAGCATTTAGTCAGTATCAGTTGAGTGAACGAATAAAGGACACACAACAAGTAAATGGCAAAGCTAGGCTTTGAACCCAGATCTGTGCCTCCCCTAGTTCTGTCCTCTTCCCTCTGTGTCATGAAGGACCAAGAGACCTGAGGTTCCTTCCAAAATGCTCATCCTGAGTCCACCTACCTCTTCGTAAGAGCCATTCACGCACAGTGTCTGTGACGTCGAAAGACAGCCACTCAGCAGTGCCCCGCGTGGGCAGATTCTTGCCATCAAGATAGCGCTGCTTGGCTATGTGCTCATCCGGCTGGAGGATCTACAGGGCAGAGGAAGGAATAAGTCCCGAGGCCAGGACAGGGCACCCGCGTGTCATGGTGTAGGAGGACGGGGAGGGGCAGCAAGAGCAAACTAAGACTTCTTAAATGTTCCTTTGAGTTCCTCGGTTAAGTCTTAATCCTCTTAACGACAGACACAGATACAGAAACTAAGGCTCAGAGAAGGTAGGATTCACACCCAGGTCTGCTGAACTCTGAGCAGCGTGGAGGCCCGATCTGGCCAAGGAACCAGCTTTCCTGCCTGAGTGGTGTCTGTCCTGGGAGGGGGCTCACCTGGAAGAGCTCAATCCTCTGCTCGCTGCGCTTGGAGCTGGGGTTGGGCATCCGCAAGACCCGGAATTCCGCTCGGAACAGGTTGGTTTCATTTTTCTCCACTGAGGACACGTTGAAGCGGAAAATCTTGGAGGTGATTCCTTTGGGACAGACGGCCAGGTCATCTAGGAGGCAGAGCAGTTGGGGAGGCACAGCATGAGCGAGACCCACAGGGACAGTGTGCTGCCAGCGGACACTCAGCAAGGGGCCAGGGTTCCACCTGTGACCTCTCTGGAAGCTTGAGGCCTCAGACCTAAAGGTGGAAACCCAAGGAAGATCCGGGGTGGCCCTGGAATCACACACAGGCCTGATGGAGAAGCAGGACATGGAGCCCCAGGACATGGCACTAACAACTGGCCCCTCCAACCCCTCACCTCGCCGTCCCCACTCTGGCAGGCTCTCCAACCTGCTTTCCTACTCTTTTAGAGAATACAGATTCTCCAGTGATATCAGCAATTTCCTCTAGCAGTTTAATCATTGTTAGCTAGTTGATTCATGCATGCGTTTGTTCATTCAGGCATTCATTCATTCATCAGACATGCATTGAACAAATACTATGTGCCAAGCACAGGCTAACACTGGGAAGCAAAAAGGAATAGACAGGGCCCCTGCCTTCAAGGAGATTAATATCCAGGGGAGGCTGTTAGTACATGGACCAAACAACAGGACCAGAGGGAAAGTGCTAAGGGCCTTTGGAGAAGCCTAGGAGTTGCTGCAAACAGGTCAGAGGAGGGAGAGGGTTGAGAGCACTTCGTGGAAGTGGTGATTATTTGATCTGGGTCCTGCAGGAGGAAAGGGTCTAAGGATGCAGAGGAAAGAATTTTACATGAAAGGACTGCTGGAAGCACAGGCAGGGAGGGGAGCAAACACACGTGAGTAAGAGGGACCTGAAGCAGCCAGGCTGGAGCCTGTGAGACAAGGTCAAGACAGTAGATCGGGGTCCACCTGCGGGGAGGCTGAAATGTCAGACCGAGGGGTTGGATTTTATATCATTAACAGTAGGGAGTCATAGACAGTGACACTCTAGATCTAATGAGACAGCACTGGTGTGACAAGGAGCCCACATCTGGAGCCTGGCAGACCCCCGCCAGATGTTTCTTCAGACTGAGCCGGTCTATCACCATTGGCTCCTCTCTCTCCAAGGGTTAGTTTCCCTGACAGCACATGCTATGCCAGCCTCTGTCACCCTGCTGGCCTCTGAACCTCTGTCCACAAGACAGAAGGCCACACATGCTCTTTCCCACCCCCTCAGAGCCAGATAAAGGAGACAGGAAGATCCTGTCATTTCTTTACAACCTCAAGGTCTGAGCAGCATTAACACCCAGAGAAAAACTTTCTACACAAATGGTAACAATAGCCAGAACTTGAAATCCAAGCCCAGAGACCCAGATTCCACACATAATGAACATGGCTGGAACAAGCCCATAATCACCCCAGGGGTGGTTTAGGAAGTCATGGACAGGGCGGGAGGATCAGAGGCCTGGACACAAGCACATGTGCTACTGAGCTGTAGGAAAGGATGAGTGAGTGTTTCTGGAAATTGCCATCTGGTGGGTCTGACACTGGTTCTTAGGAAATTAATGGAACAGATGTTGGGAAAAAAATGTGTGAATGCTAGCTAATGAAGCCCTGATTAATAACTGGCTTTGAAAGAACGAATACTGCCAACTATTCCCTAAACCATTTCGGATAAAACCAGAAAGAGGGATCATGATGGCAGTTTAATTTTTGAGTTTGCAAGTCTGTAACCCTCTGGACATGGGTAAGCTCCTTGGAAGGGAAACCTTCTCAAGTACTGACATACTTGGGTCTCAGAGGAGCTGTCATCAATATAGCTTCAGTTAGGCCAGTACCTCCAGTAACTGTTTAAAGAGGGAATAAAAGATATGTCAGCGCAGTGTGTGTGTTGCTATAAAAAGGGAAAGGGGAACAGAAAATGGCCCGTGCCAGTCAGGAGAGTCAGACTGGGGGCAAGACAGTGGGGAGCCAGGGGATGGGGGATGATGAGCCAAAAGGGTCTTCAGGACACCCTCGTCACCCTTCCTCCTTGTGTCTTCCAGCCCAATCAATCAGATATCTGTTCCCCAAGCTAGACTCCTCTTGGTGGGAATTTCAAGGAGATTTCAAGGGGATGGGAAAGGTCATATTTTATCCCTGGGATCTACAGATTTCTAACAGACTCAGAAGGGACATTAGGGGTCATCTAGTGCAACCCACTTCAGATAACTTCATGCCCAGAGGGGTCTTGGCCAGGGTCACACATGAATTAATTGACACAAGCAAACTGACACTAGCAAGCAAAGCTCAGACACAATCATTAGTGATTTTAAAAGAACTGTATAGGAGAGAAAATAAAATGTAAACATAATCTTCTTGACAATTAAATCCACTGAATACTAACGATGCTTTAAATAATTTGTGGAATGAGCCAGAGTATAAATAAATAAACAAAATGTAATAACACTATCTTACATTTCATAGAACTTCTGTTAACTCATCTGACCCGCTAACAATCCTTGAGGAGAATGAGAATAAGTAAAATTTATCATTTTACAAATGAGAAAAGTAAGTATCAGGAAAGTTAAATCACTCTTCCGAGATCACTCACAGAGTAGGTGGCAGAGGTGGGATTTGAACCCAGGTCTTCTGACCTCATTTACTGAAGCAGAGACTCTGGAAGTTGGAGGGGACCTCAGAGATCATTTAGTGGAGGGATGATTTCACCAACAAACTAGCAGGATTCCATGAAATGGGGCTAGAGTGCCAACTTATGCCTCAGACAAAAACCACTTCCCAGTTTTGTGATTAAGCCATGCTTCTGCAGAACACTAGTATTATTGAGAGCTGGCCTAGGGGGTCCATCTTTACGAATTAAATTATGACCAACTTTTTCTATTGCACACAAAGTATATATATTAATGGGTGCCATTTTCTCCTTTTTACTATAGGGAGAGAAAAATAAGCAAAGAATATTCATGCAGGGTATTCATGGAAAAATCTGGAAACAGCTGACCATGTTTAGACCAGGCATTTTTTAATGCTTTCAGACACCTGGGCTCCTAGGTGTACTTCTGCTTGTGTTCATCATTTCTGCTAGTAAAATTACTTCTGGTTCCAATGATGGGACTACATATATCAGTGTGGCAGTGCTCCTCTACCCTAGCTGTTCCTTAGAATCACCTGGGGAGCTTTAAAAACAGATGATGCCTGGACCTACTCCCCAGAGATTCTGACTACCTCATTGGAGTATGGATGGGTCCAGAGCTGTTTTTTGTTTTTTTTTAAGATCTCCAGATGATTCTAATGTGTAGCCAGGATTGAGAACCACAGTTTATAGTGCTCTGCAAAGGGTACCATGGCATCCAGATGTTCTGGATGTTTGATAAACCACAGCTTTAAGGATTCAACCTTTAAATAGGTTAACCTTTAAATGTTAGTCCATTAAAATATTGTTTGGCCAATGCATTGTTTTGTAAAATTTTGAATTAGAAGCCCATAAACATTTTAAGCCCAGGTTAAAAGTTGGGAAATTTCACAGAAAGATTTTCTGCTCTTCTGGGAAGCAGTTAAGATCTAGTCATGCTAGACCCACATTCCCCAATGCAAAAATTGGCAGGAGCTGAGCGGTGGGTGCCCTCTTTTAATGGGACTTGGGCAGTTCCAAGTCCCCGCCGCCACCAGTCTCCCCATACACCCTATTCTCTCCATGACCCCGAAGCCAAGTGTCCTGTGCAGTTTGTCATGGTCCCTGTGCTGCAGCCTTTCCTCTAGATCATTTGCATCAGCTGCCTGGGCTCTGTGGGCTCTTGTGTTTGCAGGCCTTCTAAGGAAAGGTTTTGCCCTCGTTCACTGAGTCTTAAGCGTCAGTGAACTTAAAAATCAATACGGAGCTTGTTAAAAATACAGATTCTTAGGGCTTCCCTCGTGGTGCACTGGTTGAGAATCTGCCTGCTAATGCAGGGGACACGGGTTCGAGCCCTGGTCTGGGAAGATCCCACATGCCGTAGAACAGCTAGGCCCGTGAGCCACAATTACTGAGCCTGCGCATCTGGAGCCTGTGCTCCGCAACAAGAGAGGCCGCAATAATGAGAGGCCCGCACACCGCGATGAAGAGTGGCCCCCGCTTGCCACAACTAGAGAAAGCCCTCGCACAGAAACGAAGACCCAACACAGCCATAAATAAATAAATTAAAAAAAAAAAAAATACAGATTCTTCAAGACGACACCCCCAGAGATTCTGATTCTGTAAGGGTGGGCTAGGGCCTGGGAATTCACATTTTTCACATTGACCTAGCCTCTAGTCCACACTTGGAGAAACACTGACCTAGCGTGCAGAGAGCATTGGCACTTAGAACAAATGAGTTCTTTCGATAAGAAACATCTTTTAATTTTCAGAATGAAAAAGATCTAAAAGTGGCATCCAGAAAAGAAACGCTAAAATATCGTTTTCTCTTTGCTCGTGAACTCTGGGTTTGCTGGTTGTCTTAGCGTCAGACCTCGGATGAAAACAAGAGTCTCCTGCCAGACACAGATAATTACAAGCCAGAAGTTAAAACAGCACCTACACTGGTAATATCTTGATAACAAGGATGACAAAAGAACTGAAAAAGCTGTGTGCTTCCCCACCACGTGGGTCAGAGAAAGCCTCTACCCACTTCCCATAGCAAAATCCTGGAGAATTATATAGGAATAAGATATAGATGAGTCTTGCCTTCACTCCCCAGCAGAGACCTGTTGAATCATCCCAGATGTATACATAGAATTGTTTCAGCTGGAAGGGAGCTTAGAGATTACCTCTAACTTTACAGATGAGGAAACTGAGGGTCAGAGATGTGACTTGCTCAATTCCACATGGTGTAGCTGCTTAACCTGCTTGAGATTCTTAAGCAGATAATGAAAACACTTTTGTTGAATTTGGGAGAATGTTTGTGGCAGTATGAATCTCCAGGCCGTAAAAATAGGCAGAGCTAAGAAAGAGCACACCCAGTGATCCCTAAGCAATCTGCCACCAGGGTTACTAACATACAATAATAGCTCCTATGCCCACCTGCTTGGTCCAACATGTGATTCATTCATATCATAAACCAAAGTTCTTTTGGAGCCCAGAGGTTAAAGGTGGGACTTACAATGCGTATTTTATGCTTTGCATTATTGTTTGACAGCATGCATTCTGTAGGGAGAGTGTCTAGGTTACAGCCCTGGTTCTTTTGGGGCAAATCACTTAATTGATGCATGTTGCAGTCTCCTTATCTGGAAAATAGGGCTATCAGGGTACCCATCTGACAGGGCAGAGCCAGAGAACGGGTCTTATCCTCTTTGCTCTCACCTTGATGCCCTTTCTCCTGCGCCACTGGAAGTTAGTCCTCCTTGCACTTTGCACTCCAGGCACCCTTGTCTCCTTGCCCCAGCTCCTGCTGTCACTTCCCTCTGAGAGCCTGTCCACTGGGTACCGGAAGGGGCTGGGAGTGATGAAATGTGGAAGGGAATGCGATCTCATCACCTCGGCAGCAGGAGCTCTGGCACTCAGATCCTACCAGTGCCCCACCCACAGACCCCGGCCCACCCTCAGGAGTTCTAGACACTAGGCTTCCCTCGACCCAACCTTGGAGGGTGGCTCTCTGCTCCCTCTCAGCATCTGTTAAACGTTTGCATCTGCCCAGTGCCTCTTTATAATTAGTGTGCCTTGTGCGTCTGTCTCTCTGGGGCTGGTTCGACACCTGACCAGCTGGAGGGCGGGCCAGGCCTGCGTCTGCTCAGCCTCTGTGTCACCTCCAACAGCTGCAGAGTCTGGGCCTGCTTCCTGTTTGCACCTGCAAGCCTCGCTGGCATCACCCCTGTCCCACGGGGCCCCGGACCCTTCATGATATCTCAAGTCGCATCCTGCCCACTGTGCCAGGTTTCTTCCTGGCCTGATCACGGCTCTGTGGCCCCAGGGCCACCCTCACCTACGGCAGTTTTCACGGAAGGTGCTGGTGCTGCAGCCCGGAGCTGCCCAGCATCTGTGGAGCCCTGCCCAGGCTGTCCCCAGGGCTGTCCACTAATTGTACTCTGAGTCTTTGCACACATGTCCACTGGCACCTGGGTGCCCTTGCATCTCTCTGGCTCATTTGTTCTCAGCTTGGGATTCCAGGCTGGGTGGGCCCCGGTGACTTAGATCCCTCTTCCCCGGGACTCCTCCTCCTGACCCGGATCCTTAAGATCCGAGTCCTTTCCTCTTGCCCTGGACTCTCCTCACACCTCTCCCGCAGGCGTCAGCTTTCCACCCTTCTCCGATGTTTGGCCACTATCTCCTGCCTTTGTGGGTGCCCAGGGGGTTGGGGGTTCAGCCATTCAGCTGCTGGTGCCTCTGGGAACCATAGGCCCCTGAGGACCCTGAGTCAGCCCCACCTAGAGAACCCTGGGCAGGGAGCACTAGCTGTGCTTCACTTTCCGGCCACCACCCCACACGGGAGCCACCTCCTAAGGCAGCCACAGGAAGCCGGAGTGGGAGCCCCTCACCAGCAACCACAGGCTCCTGGGCCTGACACGGGCCAGCTCCCGGTGAGGCCTCTGGCACCTGCTGCCAGAGCTGGTCCATCCATCGGCTGCCCACTCCTCCTTGTCTCTAGCCAGGTTCCTTTCAGCCCCTGCAGTACCCCCGCTGACCACCCTCACCTTGCCTGTTCCATCCCATTCTCCCACACCCACTCCGGGCACTGCCCACCTCTCAGGTGAGCCAAGGCTGAGGTAGCCTGGGCGTCGAGGACACCTGCTGGTAGGAAAAGCAAACAGAGTTATTCCCAGAGTCCCTGGCCTGTGAGTGGCTCACATTCCTCCTTCCTGGGCTGTCAGTTTCTCAGCATCTGCCAAATCTCTCTCTCTTGTATTGAGGTTTTTTAAATCCCCGTTCAGTAAACACACATGACTTCCACACGTGTACAAACACACAGACGTCTCACCCAGAAGCCTCCCAGCTTCTCAGCAGAGACAGGAGCTTCCTGGGAAGACACACTCCCAGACACACGTCCCCTCTGTATCCACAGCCACACCTCCCACCCACTCTTCCCCTGACACGCAGACACAAAAGGGCTGCCAGCCGTCATCCACACATCCAGAGCCACATCCCTGCTTTCCCCGTGTCCGCGGGCCCGGAAGACGCCCATTTTGCACCCATGAATCTGCGCACCGTACGAAACCAGACTACACATCGCTTTAAAGCACACAGCCACGTGAACATAGGCGCATCCCCTTCCCGCACGCACACAGCTCACATGGGTCACATGCACGCTGTGGACTGAAGGGCCTAGACAGCTAGAAGCTGTCCCTTGCCTGGGCCTCAAAAAGCTGGACAGACAATAATTTGGGGCAGGTATACTCTTCTTCCCCAGAACTGGAAAAACAGAACGTGAGACGTGTCACGATGAGGTGTGAAAAGCGGGGAGAAGACCGAGGTCTCCAGCTCATGGAACCGCACGGGCTCTCTTATGAGAGAGCCAGCCCTGCCCCTTTATGGCACCCACATGCACCTATCTGACCACACGTGCCACAGCACGCGTGCTAACGGGACAGCGCAATGTCACTCCAAATTAAAGTCAGTCAACGATGTGACGTGAGTTCAGCAAGCTGCTCAACTCCAGGGCTCCCGGCCTCCCAGCAGCACTCGACTCTTACCAGAATGCCTCTGTCTCCCTCCCCACCCACCTATCCAGCCCCAGCTGCGCATCGCACCTCCCCAGCTGGGTGCGGGTGAACCCGGCGCACCCTGCTGTGTGGCTACCGCTCGGCCCCCCTCTGTGGAGCTCCCCACTCCAGTTCAGACCCTCCAGAGCAGACGCCCCAGCGGGAATTTGGACTTACTGTGCTCCTCCAGCCCCTGGATCATGTCGAATTTATAGATTTCTTTGGCATAGTACTCCGACTCGGTGTTTTCCTGAGTGCAGTCGTCTCCCCTCTCCCCGTGCACCTCTTCCAGCAGCTCTCGGGTGCTGTTGTAAAGGTCCAGGACCTGGGTGGGGATGTTGGCCAACACCGATGGATCGGGGGGACTGGTGAGCCTGAGTTTGCTCAAGATCTGTCCCCTAATGGCTTCCACCCGCTTCCTCTTGATGTGGTCGAAGTCCAAGGTGGTGCAAGTGGACATGGAGAGGCTGACCGTGGCAAAGTTCAGCAGGGCCAGGACCACCAGAGCCCTTTGCAAGTGCATCTTCATGCGTGAGCAGGGGAGAGAGGCCCGGGGGCTGCGAGGCCTGGTGAGGAGGAGACCCCAGCAGACGTGCAGAAGGAGGGAGGAAAACCAGGCGGCCTCCCTAGATCCCGAAGACTGAGGCTTGGCAAGAAGGTGCATGAACTCACTGCACTGCGAGAGCTTCAGGACTTCCAGGAAGCGCTGGCAACCCTGAGCACGAAGAAGCCGACTGTGTGCCTTGAAGCTCTGGGTTTCTTCTCCATGTGTCTAAACAGGTTCTGCTGGGCTCTGACTCCCAGCAGGCCAGGTGGAGGGCAAGCAGAGGGCTGGGAGGGGTGGCAAGGCAGCTGGGAGTGGGAAGGGAGCTGGAGTTTTTCCTTAGGTAAAAATAAATAGAGCAGATATCTGATATTGCCAAACGGCCGCTTGGCGATGGGGAGAAAGTGGGTATTTTAAAGAAGGAGCAGAACGACCATGGCTGGGTCCCAAAATCAAAATCCTTGCCTTGCCCTGAAGGAGAATAAGAAAAGAGGATGGAAAAGAAAAGAAAAAAAAAATTAAAAAAAAAAAAAAAAAAAAAAAAGATCACCAGTGAGTAGGTGGGGAGAGGCAGGGCTAGGCCGCTGCTGGCCCAGCTAAAGATGGGGGCAGCACAGGACACACTTGTCTCTCGGGCACACCATTCATGCTTTCTCTTTTGTTTACACTTCCCCGGGGGCTTTCTAAATGACTCTGTTCACGCTGCCTCTCATCTTCATTGGCTGGGATGTGGGCTTATGTGCAATTAGAAGGCAGGGGGGACAGCCCCTGGAGAGCAGCCCCAATAATCCACTTGGTCGCCCAGGTCACCAGCACCTCGGCTTGTCTTCTGCCTCGGCCATTGCTTCTGTTCCCTGCTTCTCTTTAAAAGATACAAAAGAAAAGAAAAATAAAATAGAAGCCAGTTCACTGCATGCCTCCTCCGGAAAGCTGTTATTCCTTCTTTCTCATGCTTCTTCCCCTATCTCTCGCCTCTCTTGCTCATTCCCTTGGACTTGGCTTTCTGGTTCCCTCCCTTTCTCTGCCTCCAGCTTCCCTCTCTCTCCTTCTCCCTCTCCCTCTCCCTCAAGCTCCTCTCCCTCTCTCTCACACACTCACATGCACACACACTGCTTTCTCTATTTCTCTCCGCTGAAATTTTATACCTCCCTCCCATGACGTTTCTGGCCCGGGGCGGAGGGGGGGGGGCGAGGGGAGGTGGGGGTGAGGTGGGGGGAGGGGTGGGGGGAGGGACCAGCGCACGCAGCCTCTTTTGCGGCACGATTTTAATGTTTTAAACAGGCACAGGAAAAGCCGAGCCCATTTGAAAAATACTTCGCGAGTCCTCTCGATCGACGTGGTAACTGAACTTTTTTTACCCTCTTGGAGTCACTCCTGCTACACGTTGACTGTTTTTCTGGAAAGTTACTCCGATGAATCCCCTCCCTCCTTCTACCCCAACTCCTTCTCCCTCTCGCCAGCTGTCAGTCCGTCCTCTCCTCGGCGCGTCTCTGCTCCCTCCCAGACCCCCCGTCCAGGCCGCCCCCCGGGCCTGGAGGGACACTGGGCAGGGGCCGGCGAGCGCGCGGGGCCTGGGCAGGGGCGGCCGTGCCCACCCTCGGTGGGGCTGACGCCCGGCCTGGGAGCGGGGTTGGAGCTGGGTTCGGCCCCGCGGCGATCCTGGCCCCGATTCTTCATTGACAAGATTGGAGTCGGGTGGCTCGCGGAAGCTTGGAGATGCTCCAGGGGCATTGAAAAATGGTGGCGTTTTCCGGCAGATCGAGGGTGCCCTCTGGCGAGGCGAGGCCGCCAGTGAAGGAGGCTCCGCGGGTCGGAGCCGGGAAGGCCGGGAGGGCCGGGGTGGGGGGTGGTGGGGGTGAGGCTGGGGGCCTGGGGAGAAGGGGCTGCGAAAGAGGACGAGGAAAACAAGACCGAGTGCCCTGGGGAACAGCCTCCCTCTCGGCCCGACGTGCGTACAAGTGCACTTCTCCCTTCCCGGAGTCCCGCTCTGCAGCCGCTCTCGCAGAAATGTCCTCCAGATGTTCGCGGCCTTCCTCCCCGCCGAGGGTTCCGCGGGGAGCTGCGCCAGCCAGCGCAAAGTCAGCAGTTGGCCCGAGCCCATTTCCCAGATGGGTGAGGGGAGGTTTTCTCTCCGCTTTCGTTCCTTTTCTCAGCCTAAGCTTCTAGGTCTTTTCCCATCAAAAGCTTAGGGAGGGTAAGCCACCATGCCCGAGCCCGCCCCCAGGATTGTCTCTGAATTGATCACTTTCCTGGGACTCAGTGCTGCTCCCCGCCACCCCATCCCACCTCGCCCTAGCCTTCCTGACCCTTCCTGCGAGGTCTGTTTCCTGCCCCTGGCTCCTAGGCCACTGACGGAAGGGAGATTTCTCTGCATCCCCAGGGCCGTGGTTGATCAGTTCAAGCTGAGGACAGTGAGGCATAGACCCATTTAAGAGGCTACACTGCCTGTGAGTGGTGGAGGTGATATTTAACAAGGTCTCTCTGGTTTGGAAGACATTATTTTTATTTGCATAAAACACGAGGAATCCTAGGTGTAGAAAGCTTAAGGTAACTTGCTTTTGAATTACTTTTAGGTCATATAGTCAGTGGGTGTCAACACCGAGATTTGGACCCAGGAAATCTATTGCCAGAGTCTATGCATTTAACTACTGTGCTCTACTGCCTCTGGAATTCAGCTATCATTTGAGAAATATTTTTGACGTCTACTATATGCCAGGCACTGTTCTAGGCTCTGTATATGCAACAGTGAACAAAGCAAACAAAACCATTCTCTTATGGACTTTACATCTAGAAGTGGAAGTAGGGCCATGGAAAGGCAATAAATGAACTAAATATGTAAATAATGTAGTATGGTAAAAGGTAAGTGCCATGGTGGAAAATAAAGCAGGGGAAGAGGAGACAGAGTGCCTAGGCTGGGGGGACGTTGCAATTTAAAATCAGAGAAGGCCTTACTGAGACCTTTAAGTAAATACTTGTAAAATGGGAGGGAAAATTATTAAAGTGATGTACTTCTGGACTCCACCTCTACCAAATCAGAGTCTACAGGGACGGGACACTGACACATGTATTTTTAACAAACTTCATGTTACTGGGTGCCAGTAACATGGCACCCAGTAACATGCACCAGAGAAAAATACTTCAGTAAGATCTGGCGATTCAGGTGCCCAGCAAGGTTTGGAAAGCCCTACTCCAGGGCTTCTTTCTGCCCAGAATGTGCACCCTTTGCTTTCAGGAATTTGGGGAAGAAGTGGGAGTGGAGGCTTGGAAATTAGCTCTAAAATGGTGGTGGTGTGGCTATGAGCAGTGGAAGGAAAATAGAAATGGAGTCGGTATTGCTAAGAGCTCTCTAAAATGGAACCAGAAGGCCATTGAGGAAGTGTGAATTATGCGAGTCTCAGACTGGATAAAATCTGACCTTTTGACCACTTATTGTCCTAATGAAGGCATTCAGAAGATCTGCCAGAAACTCAAGATACTTATCAGACCCCTACCTTATAATAACTCGTGACAGCCTATCTACTGATCAGACCCTTACTCTAAAATAACTCGTGATTCCTTAAGGACAAATATTTCCTTTCTCGTGTCAGAGTACAGCCTTGTGGCTTTTGCCTTTGTAAGCCCCTGACCCTTTCTCTTCCCTGGAACACTCTTTTGACTTTACCAGAATCTGTGTCTCCTGAATTGCAATTCTTAAGACCCCCCCCCCAATAAAGCTCTTTATTCTTTGCCGCCTCGATATTGATTATTGTTCAACAGAGATCACAAGAAATGGAATAATCCAAAGATTAATCCCTTCTTCCTCATCTGGTGCCAAGGAAGAAGGGAGCAAGGGCTTCACTGGAGCCTATATTTCATCCATCTTGGGTTTTTGACAGTGAATGTTTTTTCAGGTTAAAATCTATCAGGGTATTATTCTCACTGAGAATCAGAGTTTGTGAGTGAAAGGATTTTAGGGGTAATCTCTAAGAGTCACTACAAGGGAGGAAGCTGAGGTCCAGAGAGGGCTCTGCCTGGCTACACAGGTAGTTAGTAGTAGAGCTAGGATGAGGTTTCAACTCTTCTGACATCCACGCAGTACTGTTGTTGTCACAGGCATGGTAACGCATAGCCCTACCCAGTAAACATATATGGATAAATGGTTGAACTGAATAATTTACTAGGCATTTAAGAAATCCTGCATTCCTGTTTTAGAGTCATTAATCCCACTTCCAAGTCCTCGCTTTTAAGAAGTAGCCATCGAAGCCTTACCCCAGGCATGGTGTTGGGGACATTGTTCACTTTCAGGGTCATGAGCCCATCTTCTGGGGGCCTGGCTGGGGGTCCTCAGTACTAGGGACTGGTCAGTGGCATTGACGTGGGGATCTTACATGGAGAGTCAATGAAGACTCAACTCGCTTGTCCCATTAGACTGGGAATTTGGGGGCCGTCTTCCTCTGCTGGCCCAGGAGACTGGCTGGCACCCAGTAACATGCGCCAGAGAAAAATTCTTCAGTAAGATCTGGTGTTAGAAAGGCACCTGGCTCTGCTGCTTAATACTCAGGTGATTTTCCTCAAGGCATTGCTCTGCACCTGAATGTCTTCAACTGTTGAATAGAGATTCTGCTCCTGCTCACTTCATGGGGTCTTGGAGGGATTATTTGTACTTTTGAAAGTTATTAATACACAGGTTTTTGATGTGTTGCTTCAGCGGCTCTGTATTCTTGAAGGCAGAGATTATGTGTATTGCACTTTTCATTATAAACCATTTATTGGCACCTGACCCGCTGTGTGCCTGTTTTTTCATCTGTCCATTGGAGACAAAACAACTTATCTTGCTTCCCACACAAGGTTGTTATGCCCTTCCCATGAGCTAATAACTGTGAAGGTCCTCTGTACATTGCAAAGAGCTTTACAAATGGAAGGCATCAGAAAAATTACTACTATTACTAGTAGTGCTTTGCACTTGACAACTTATGTATTTGAACAGAGCTACAGATGTAGGCAGTTTCTAAAGACTAAAAATTTTCACTGTCCCACAGGAGCACCCTTATCAGGATTTAATATCTGGAGATTTTTTCCAGATGTTAAAAAAAGGCAGGTTTAGGATAGGTTTAGTTTAAATTGGAGGTTGGCACATAGACTCCAGGAACGATGCGGCGGACCCTTTAAGTATTGGGATGGAAGGGCGGAGCCGTCGTCAGGGACGCGACTGGGCAGCTGGGTTTCCAGGAAGTGACGTCAGGCGGCCGCAGAGATGGAGGACGTGCTGGACCTAGGCGAGGAGCGGCGTCGCGGCTCGGCCATCTCCGTGAGGACCGACTCTTGGGGCTTGGGGCCAGGAATTAGCGGGTGGGGAGGAGCGACCCCGCCGGCCCCGGCTTCCCTGAGCCGCCTCGGCCAGGCCTGTCCCTGGCGGCCGGAGCGGGCCGGCTCTGAGCCTTGCGGGGGTGAGGCCGGGGAGGAGGCGGCCTCCCTCGCCCCGCCCCTGAGGCAGCGGTGAGCTCCTCCGCTGCTGGCCTAGGGTTTGCTTTCTTTAAAATCCTCAAAGAGTGGAAAACAGATCCTGCCCCCGCCGGCCTCTGGGACCGGTGGGAAATTTCCCAGCTTCTCTCCGCTTTCTGGAGCTCCAAGTGCCAACTCCCCTAGAATGGACAGATCTGAGGGTGACTGGAGGGGCCCTGGCCAGAGTCACGCTTTCACTCATCCTAGTGCTTTTCCCTTGGGACATCTCATGGCAGAAGTTGATGTAAAAACCGTACTGTTTTATGCATGGAAGGAAGGAAGGCGTTAGACAGGGAGGTCCTTTCTTGCCACTAATCCCCATGGGGAGGTGGGCGTTACCTCAGTTTTATAGTTAAGGAAATAAAGATTTATAACGCAGGGGAGTGGCTAGGTGCTCGGGGGACCCAGAGGTCAGACGCCGTATAAAGCTGTTGCATGGGTTAAAAAAAGTCAATCTCCAGGAGCCTCGATTTCCTTATGTCTAGAGTGGAGATGTTAATGTCTACTTCAAGGAGTTGCAGTGAAGATGAAATGAGATATGCGTGGAAAGCATTTAACACAGTGGCTGGCATGTGCTAAGTCATTAGAAGAAGTTAGCGACTGTTGCTTCTGAGGCTGTGATTTACCCAAGCTTATGTATAAATAAGCTGAGCTAGATTCAAGACCCAAGTTCAGTGTGTGTGTGTGTGTGTGTTTTAACTCCAACACAGCCTCATCAAGCCTTTTTACCTTTAAAATTATCGAAGATGACAGTCACTAAAAGATTGGCCCACAGGGCAGGTCTTTAGTTTCTGCTGTGGAATCTCTACATGTTTTGAAGTGCCCTAGTAACATCGGAGATCCTCTAAGTAACTAGAGAGGAGATACGAGGATTGGGAGCAAATTGTTCTAGGAAGAAGCAGGTTGCTTGACTGACCAAGAAGAATATTATGTCACCAAGCCTTTCTGATATGTGAGCTTTTATAGTACCGGGGGATGTGAATGTAGTTATTCATTCATTCTTTCAACAAATATTTACTGAGCCCCTTCTGTGTGTCAAGCATTGATTGTCCTAGGTGCTAGGGATATACCAGTGAAAAAAACTAAGTCCCTGCCCTCATGGGGCTTACATTTCAGTGGCAGAAGATGAACAATAAACAGACTATAGATTTAAAACATATAAAACCAGGTAGTAAAGTAGGTTTTCTGCCAGTCATTCCTGTGGATTTACACAGGGTCCTCAAAAAGGTTAAAACCTTAAATACTTGACAATTATTAGAGAAACCGTCTACAAACAGCATTTAAAGGCAAGATCCTTGAATTTTTGTTTGAGCACAATCACTGCATGTAGTATGCCGTATTCAGAAACCCAATGTTATGATAAATGGAAAAGGGCAGCCATAGGTGAAGGAGTGCAATCGTCTGTCTTGGGAAGAAAACGAGCTGCTTATTGTCAGAAAGATTGTTTCTGTCATCCCTGAAACCTAAATGATTGATTAGAATTTGACATGTAAATACTACATAAGGGTTTTTATGCAGGTCTCATGTAACTGCTCTCAGTTTATTGGTGCAGTCAGTTCTTAGAACATCTTAAAAGAAATTCCAGCAGGGCATAGTGGAAGGAACTCAGGATTTGAAGGCAGAAGAAGATTTAGCTCTTAGATTTATCTGACACTTAATTGCTTTCCTGGGTCTCAGTTTCCTCATTTGTAAAATGGCCTGAATCCCAGTCCCTGTTACTGTGAAATCAAATGAAGCTACATCAAATGAGATCTAAAAGTGCTTACATTAATGCTGTGTTTTTTTTTTAAAGAAAAATGTAAACATTTCACCACCCACTAGTCTGCCTAAAGAATGTTTTGTGTATGTGCTGGGAAGCATTTGAGACACAGAGCCTCCACCCCACGAGGGCTTTGGGAAACACGTGCAGATGGTTCATTTGATGACTCAGAATTTGAAGTGATCTGATTTCCAAAGCTAATGTCTCAAGATTCTTGTAAGATCTTTCCTTTAATAACTGTAAGTGCAAATCCAACTAGTGTACACGTCAAAGCAAATGCTATATGTATTTCTCTGGTTTCAGTTACCATGGAATTTCTTTCCCCCCCAAATGCCTTTTGGATAACTATTTTCATGTCAAGCTGCAGCTTTGAAATTAGGCCTTCATAAAATCCCGCATAGGACATGGGAGCCTTGACCACACTCTTCCCGGGCTATGGCATGAGGTCCCTGCCCCCTCTAGAGGAATTTCTAGCTGCATTTCTTTGGGTAGAAAAGGTCTATGGCCATTAAAAGAAAACACTGTGATCAGTACATGAATTTCCTGTTCTCCTGTATAGAACTGACCATGGGCGCTTTGTTTTAAGGGTTTGGAGCCTTTTCTAAGTATATACTCAAGTTGCTCAAATCCCATCCTCCACCATGTCATCATAAATCCAGTCCTTGCTTACCTTGGCAGGATTGTCTTCCTCGTAGTGGCTCAAAGACGTTTGGGTCAGCAGTGCCCCTCATCTCTCCTTACAGGGAGCCAAGATGGGGCGCCGAGCTCATCAGGAGTCAGCTCAAGCCGAGAATCATCTCACTGGCAAGAATTCCTCTTCGACTCTGACTGCAGAGGTGAGTGTTAAAAAATTCTGAAGAAATGCACTCTAAGAGTTAGCGATTACTCAGTGAGCAAGGATTTGGTATTTCATATTTTTTTCTCCTTCTTCTCTTTAATGTCAGCCTTCCTCCTATCTTGATTTGGGAATTCCCTTCCTCGGCATTTGTCCTATTAGCAAGAAGTGAAAGAGGAACTTTTTTCTTTTGATGCCAGAGTAGTTTCTGTGCATTGCTTTATATTCCCAGTGAAGAAGTTTTGTACGTTAACTGAAGCAAGGGACTGGGAGGTTTCAAAATCCAGCCAAAATCCGGGTTTTTATTCCTGCCAGATAAACGCCAGTGAGGCATGCTGGTGACGTAAAGTTGGATTACACAACTGGACATTTGCTCTTGGTGGTGACCTGCGCTTTCTACAGTTTTCAGGCAGGAAGGGGATCCGTACTGGCCTTACTTTCCTGGAGACTTTTCCAAGTGGCCTGGAATCGTGGGAATTTATCCAGCCTCTTTGCAGAGGGTGGGTAATCTTGATGAGCATTGCTTTTAATGCCAGGGCACTATTTTCGGCGGTTTACTCAGAACTTCTTTTCACCCTCCTCTGCCCATTTGAAAAAACTCTGCCCTTTTCAAGAGCTGGCTTCAGGGTAATCCTTGCTGTCAGCTCTTCCTAACTTCTCCAGGCCGACTTAGGGCTCCTACTTCTCAGTTCCCATAGTACCTGTTATAGAACATCTCACATTATGCACTAATTTTTCTTTTTATGTGCCTGGCCCGCTAGACAGTGAGTTTCTGGGCAACAGGCAACCTGGCTTCTCAGTTGCCCAGCTCATTGGCCTACAGTAGGTTTATAACAGATGAGGGCATCTCTGCTGGGAGGCCTTATGGGCCTGAGTACAGCATGCTGGGGACAAGATACAGACACACTTGACTTACATATCACATAGGTAGGAATATGCTTCACTTTCATCAGAAATAAGATATCCACCATGTCTTTAAGTGTTCCACATGGACCTTTCAATTTGTCTTTCATTTTCTCACTGACTGTAGAAATATGGGTACAGAGAATCATTCCTCCTCTCAGATAACAGCCATGCCAACACAGAAAAGCTGGCGACTGACCCTTGGCCTCATTGCCTGAAGACAGTAGGGAGAGACTGTGGGGGGATTGTGGGAAAACCAGAGGCCACATGTACCCTCCAAAGGGTAACCACTATCTAGCCACAGCCAGCTGATGCTGTGGGGAATACAGGTCCAGTACTGCCAGCTCTTCTGATTTTCCAAGAGATGGCAGTCTAAAATTTTATGTGAAAGCAACACGTTTTTAGAGGTTAGCGACTAATTATAAAAATTAAATCACCATATGGGCTAGATTAGGCCTGAGGGTTGTCAGTTTGTGACTTTGACCATAGCATCTCCATTATAGAGCTTATTACATTGTATTCTAATTATTTATGTGCCTGGCTCCCTCAGAAGATGTGAGCTTTTGGAAGGCGGCGGTTGTGTTTCACCTTTGTCCCCCTTTGTTTATCGCAGTGCCTGGCACAGAGCAGGCATGCCATTGACACTGCAAAGGGTGAGGGGGTGAAGTACATAGTGTGTGATGAGGGGCTCTTAGAAGCTGAATAAGAGCGTTACAGGGTCAGGGGTGGCAGACTGTGGCACACTGGGGACACAGTTAAGGGGGTGTAATGGAGGGAGATAGTGAAAGAAGATATACTAGACCCAACCCTGGATCTCAAGGAGCTTGAACTGCAATGGATGGGCAAGCCAATGACTGGATCAGTGGAAGTCTACTCTTGGCCTTTGGAGGATCCTCCCCAACACCAGATCATTAATTCATTTATTTAACAAGTATTTATTGAAGCTTACTGTGTGTCAGGCACCATTTTAGGGGGTTGGCATATTTCAGTGAACAAGAGCCAAATCCCCTGCCATAATGGAACGTATATTCTCGTGATCACTGGCAGTCACAAAGGCTAATTACAAGCCTACCCAATTGTGAAGGAGGTTATAGCCACCTTAGTGGTGAGGTGAGTGAGTCTGAGATGGGCCGGGATGTCCTGATGGCCTTGAAGCCTCTGTGGTGCCCACACCAAATCAGCTACCAAGCTGGGGTCAGTAGGCATGGTTCACCTACCCGTCCCCTTCCCCTCGGCTCAGGGGAGAGTCAGTACTGTGAGCACCTAACTCCAGAGTCGCAGACTGTGATGAACCTGTCAGGGTTTCAGCCTTTCTAGAATACCTACTTATTTCTGCAGAGGCATGTACCTTTTTTTTTTTTTTTTGGCCCCATCTGGGCCTTAGTATTTTTTCTGGGAGTTGACGAAAAGTCATTCTGGGGACTTCGCTGGTGGCACAGTGGTTAAGAATCCACCTGCCAATGCAGGGGACACAGGTTTGAGCCCTTGGGGAAGATCCCACATGCCGCGGAGCAACTAAGCCCGTGTGCCACAACTGCTGAGCCTGCGCTCTAGAGCCCGCGAGCCACAACTGCTGAGTCCGTGTGCCACAACTACTGAAGCCCGCGTGCCTAGAGCCCGTGCTCCGCAACAAGAGAAGCCACCGCACTGAGAAGCCCGCGCACCGCAGCAAAGAGTAGCCCCCGCTCTCGCAACTAGAGAAGCCTGCATGCAGCAACGAAGACCCGGTGCAGCCAAAAATAAATAAATAAATTTATTTTTTAAAAAAAGAAAGAAAAAAGAAAAGTCATTCTGTTCTTCACCCAGCTGGTGCCTCTGACAGCAAAATGCCAGTCAGAATTGCAGGATTCCTTCTCTCCCTGAATTGAGGTTTAAAGCAGCGTGGGCAGCCTCTCCTGGGGCCAGATGCACACTGTGCTGTGTGGGCCTTTTTGGCTGTTTCTTTCTAAGATTAGATTCTAAGACGCATGTGTGTGTGCCCATTTACATTCCAGTTCTGAATGTATTACTTGATATATTTATTTTTGTCCTTTCACTGACTATATTCTAGGATGAAGCTATTCATGAAAACGTAAATATGGTACCTGGGGGCTGTCAGACATACTGGAATTACTTTAGAGTTATATAGGAATTAGTTCAAGCAAATGATGATTTTAAAGCGAGCTGGCGGGATGGGGAGTTCCGTGGAGGAAGCAGAGCAGCTTCCAGGTCTGCTGGAATAGACGGAACATGGGCTTGGCATCTGAAAACCAGGGCTTGAGCGTGGGCTCTGCTAATTGCCTGGATCTTGAACAACCCCACTAATCTCTCTAATCCTCCATTTCATTATCTGTCAAACAGTGGTAACAATACTACCAAGTTGATTTGAGGATTAAGTGAGATACGTATTTAAAAGCACTTTAGTAAACTGAAAGGCACTGTACAAATGTTCATTCTTTCAGTAAGTAGTGAATAAGAGAATATTTGGATGGAGCTTTGCTCTTGTTATTAAAGGACCGCACAGAAGGAGGATGTGAGCCTGGGTCTCTTTTAGAAGCGATTTGGAAGTCTCTCCAAGGGTTGCTACTCATTTCTCCACAGGCTGACTAGTAGTGATCTGAAGCAGGTTTTGTGCTTCCAGACTGCAGCGGGCATTCCTGCTGCAGGGTGGATAAGAGCACAGGCCTTGCGGTTAGACAGCCCTGGGCTGAAATCCTGGCCCTGCCACTTGTTAGCTCTATGGCTCAGCAAGTTACTTAACCTCTTCAAGCCTCAGTTTCCTCATTGATAAAACAGGGTTAGTATTACATACTTGATAGGGTGACCAGAAAGAAAAAACAAGATAACAGGTATAAAGAAAGCCCTTAACCCAGTCTGACCCATAAGTGCTCAGTGTATAATTGCTAACCATTATTGTCTCTCTCCAGAGCTCGGGTGTTCTGTTATTGTGCCTTAACCCTCTCTACAGTTAAAAACTGGTGGCCTTCAGGCTGAATTTCGCCTACAGCCATGTCTTCTTTGATCCGTAGAAAATTAAACATTTTTTAAAACTTGGTTGTTATCATTTCTAAATTAGGAAAATTTACGTGAAAATCCAGATTTGGGGCTCCTCTTTGAAATCAGAAGTCCTGGCACAGCGGGAATGCTGGGCTGACATCCCCACATGGCAGCAGTTGGCTGCAGCTGAGAACGGTGCTTGCTTACGCTTGGCCTGCCCTGTCCAGCTCACCATTTCTTACTTGAATACACCTGGTCAGATTTACTCACATCTGATCTACCTGGCTCCTGTTTCCATTCAAGTTAAAACTCCTGCTCTTTTAGGATGGATTGATTTTCAGGTATCCTTATCAGTATGGAATTTGGCTATATGCATCAGAAACTCAGCCCCAGGGCTTGGAGCAGGCGGGAGTGATTTTTCTCACAGCAAGAAGTCCAGTGGAGGGCAGGGCGGGTGCGGTCACTAGAGGAGGTCCTGCGTTACCCTCACCCCGTCTAGACACCTGCTCTGCCATCTGGAGCTTGTAACTTGTTCTCATGGTTGCTGACATGATGGCTGGTTGTTCCCCAGGGATCCAGTCTGTATTTTAGGTGAGGAGAGGGGGAAGAGTGGAAGAGTTCAGGGTTCATGCCAACGAAGTATGTCCCTTCTTATCAGGAAAATGATAGCCAGAGACCTCACCAAGTAGACTTCTAGTTACATGTCATCGGTCAGAACTGGGTCTTAAAACCACCTTAAATTTCAAGGGCGTTCTCAGCTGGGCACGTTGCCACACCCATCACATTGGGGTTTTGGGGTTAAGGAGAAGAGGAATGACTGTTGAGTAGGCAGTTTGCGACTGACATATCAATTTTAAAAAAAATAGAATTTATACAGAGTTTGTTTTTTGTTGTTTTTTTTTCCTTGTAGGCTTGGGTATAAAAGGAAAGAATTATTTTTAGTAGCAAAAAAAATAAAAATAAAAAATCCACATTCCTCTCCCGTTTTCTAATTTGGGGTTGTGTAGAGTTCAGTGAAAATTTGTATGCCCTCAAGTTCCAAGACATCTGATGCAGTTGCCTGTGTCAAATCTTGCCTCGATCTTTTCCTTCTTCCTCTTTTCTCTGTAACCCCTTGGGGCTTTCTGCCTGTAGGATACCTGTGGCTCAGCCCAGGTAATTATAATTAGACTCTTCCTCCCTCTCTGAAAGAAGACGAAAGGTCTCTTTATTGCTTGGTCAATCTGTAAATTTTCAAATAATTTCAAAGAACTTACCTGCCTAATCATACTGATTAACCAGAAAGATGAACTCTTCCTGTAGTTTCACTAGCTCAGAGTTGATTAGCGTCATGCCTGCTTCTTTCAGGTTGTTGTGAAGGTCAAATTAGGTAATGCACATAAAGGTGCCAGCACACAGGCACCTCTCAAGAAATGGTAACTACTAAGAAAGTTTATGACTGCATCCCTCTGCTTTTTTGTGGGTTTTTTTTTTTTCACCGCCTGTTACAAATCAGGCTTGGATCCCTAGATGCATAGTTCAGTTAGCAGTTCAGGTTGGCATTACAATTATGGAGACTTTAACTGGTGCCATGATGAGCGTCTTCACGTCTGCAGTGAATAACTTTTTCTGGGCAGAGCAGCTCTGAGAATTAAACTGGATTTCTATGCCTGAACTTTCACCTTCTGTCATTCAAATGATGGTTCTCCTACACGACCTCAAGAAAAGACCTGGACGCTTTCTACCATGAAGTTACACTACCATACGCTGAAGTTGGGAAAAAGGAATCTCAGGGCAAAACCTCTCAGGACTGGCCTGTTTTTTGTTTTTATTTTTTGGGGCTGCCCCACGTGGCTTGTGGGATTTTAGTTCCCCGACCAGGGATTGAACCCAGGCCCTCGGCAATGAGAGAGCAGAGTCCTAACCACTGGACCACCAGGGAATTCCCTGGCCTGTCTTTTTGGATGAGCATTTCTCACTTGGGTCTAAAGCAGTTTGTAGCTTAATTTCCATCTTGCAGATTGTCCTTGTAATAATAATAATTATAGCTGACGTTGGAACAGTTCCTACCTCTCTGTCAATTACACACACTATCCTATTTAAGCCCCGTGGTAACTCTTAAAGTAGTTACTGTACTTACTGTCTCATTTTAGCTATGATGACACTGAGACTTCAAGGAGTCGAGTGACTTGTCCACAGTCATTCAGCTAACGTCTGGCTGTACTCTCTCAGCCTCCAGACAGATTCTTAAACACCACCTAACTCTCCTACCTGCTGGATAGTTAGATGCACAGACCTCCCAGTAGAGAAAGGCTTTTGGCGGGAGCTGAGAGACTTTTGGGTTTTCCTCTTGGAATCCTTTTGGTGAGGGAGTAAGTTCTCACTTGATTATCCTTATTCGTCCACTTGTCTGGAAAAGTGTTTGAGACACAGCTGTTCTTTTTCTCTTCCTCCTCCGCCCCCCATCCCTTTGGTGCTCCTCCTAGGACGTAGAACTGACACTCAGCCAGATTCTCTTGCAGGAATCTGAGAAATGCTGCTGGGCTCATGTTCCCAAATTAGGCCAGTTTCCTCATCCCCCAGCAGCTCTACTCAGCTGGAGCTTCCCTGGCACGTTGCATTACGTCTCTTGCCCTCCGCCTGTTCCTGACTGGTCTGCCAGCGGGCAGTTATTTTCAGCCCAGCTAGGGTTATCTGCTGACCCTTTTTGGTGACATTTTTCTTCTTTCTCACAAAAATAACTTTCCTAGATTAGTCACATTTTTCAGCCTTTTTCGTAGTCCCTCTCCAATGGGCTGGATTGAATGATGCTTCTGATAACGTCGTAGGAGAGGGATGCGGGGAATCCGACGTGGAACCCGTTGACGAGGAATGCGTTTTCCACACTTCATCCTGAGGTCACGCTCTGTATGCCTCACTTTTGAACTCTCCCTCGGGGTGGGCAGATGTGCATTCCCGACCCATCCCCGGGGCTGGCCACTGTGTGGGCGGGAACATCATCCCCGGGGTAGATCACGCGATTGGAAATAGCATCTCAAGATTCTCCTCCAGCGCTTACTCGGTCTCTTTCAGCACTCCAGCACAATGCCTCATGCCTCCTTCTACTATGTATTACGTGTCAAGCTGGCTTCCTACCAGAAACGTGGTGCTTGAAGATCACTTAGAATTCTCTCCCTCACCTGTGGGGAGGGTTAAGTCAGAACTACATGTAAGAGTTTATTTAGCTCAATGCTCCTTTAAGTTAGCCACTGTTCTCATCTACACAACCTAAGAAGTAGGAACGATGATCATTTTGTCTTTAATCCCAGCTCTGCCAATTCCTCGGTGTGTATTCTAGGCAAGTTACTTAACCACTCTGAGCCTGTTCCTCCTCTGCTGAATGGGATAATAGTAGCAATCTCCTAGTGTTGCTGGAGGATTAAATAAGAGAATGTACAAAGCTCTTAGGACGGTGCCTGCCGCATGCTAACTATTATTGTCATTATCTGTGTCACATGAGAATTAGAAAGTATTTTCAGTTTATCTTCAATTGCAGTTCTGTTCAAGATACAGAGATATTCTTTTTTTAAAAAAATTATTTATTTATTTATTTATTTATTTTTGGCTGTGTGGGGTCTTCGTTTCTGTGCGAGGGCTTTCTCTAGTTGCGGCGAGCGGGGGCCACTCTTCATCGCGGTGCACGGGCCTCTCACTGTCACGGCCTCTCTTGTTGCGGAGCACAGGCTCCAGACGCTCAGGCTCAGTAGTTGTGGCACACGGGCCTAGTTGCTCCGCGGCATGTGGGATCTTCCCAGACCAGGGCTCGAACCCGTGTCCCCTGCATTGGCAGGCAGATTCTCAACCACTGCGCCACCAGGGATGCCCCAGAGATATTCTTATTTCATCGAACTAACTGGCTCTTAGGGCAAAGAAACATTTGGATGAGAAATCCTTTTGGTGAGAATTCTTTGTGCCACTTAAGACCCGTTTTGTATGTCTCCTTGACCAGTTGTTTGCTAATGCCTTTTCATCTTCTTTTCAAAACCCAACCCGCTGTCTAGAGGTTGGCAGTCTTTCCAAAGAGTGATCCTTAATTGCTGACTTAACATCATTTTGTTGTTCTGGGGCATATGGGTAGAAAAATGAGGAGGGCAGGAGTGACCTTGGTGACCTCAGTGACCTTGGAATAGAAGGTAACATCCATTCATTTCTTCATTCATTTGCTTATGAAACTTGATTGAGAGCTTTCTGCGTGGCAGGCATTGTGCTTGAAGCTGGCAGTACAGTGACAAACCAGACATGCTCCCTGTCCTCTCTGAACCTTGATCTGGGGGCTGCAGAGAATTAAGTGCCAGGTGGGGGTGAACACAAAAAGATACAGGAATGCCTTCATCGAGCCCTTTTCCTTTTGGGGAAATCTGGAAAGGTTTTCTAGGAAAAAATCATGTTTGAGTTGAGACTTGAAGGATGAGTAGAAGGTAGCCAAGTGAAGGGGCCAGGATGGGCCAAGGAGGGGAGAATATTCCAAGTAGAGGGATGAGCATGTGCCAAGTTGTGGAGGCCAAGGAGAGTGTGGCACGTGGGATTTGTTAGCAGAGCAGGTGACCATACAGGTGATGGAATAGTGGTCCTCAGTGACTTTTGCAAGCAGTGTGATGTTTTTCAAATATTCAAAAACCAGCCCCCTTGCCTTTTTTGACACATGAACCATGTGAGACCAACATTTCTTATATGACACTGAAATAATTGGTAATATTATGAAGTTTAGACTGTGACCTTTCAGTATTTTCCTAGCCTTGTCTTTCACTGATGCATCTTCAATGCAACCGTTACACTTCTCTCTCTATGCGTTTATGTTTTCTGGTCAGGAAACCTCTGAGAAGTGCTTGAGTATAGTATTGATGGCTTGGAACTCTTCTGGCTCATCCTTTTTAAGGAGGGGCTTAGTAGATCAGTAGTTTGCAGTGTTCACACTTAATTTATGACCTGAAAATTCCTAGGTTCCTCTAAGGATAGATTGTGTGTATGTGTGTGTGTGTGTATTAGATCCTGGTAACTCTAGGAGAGAAATCATGGAAGTAATTTTGAATTAGTCATGATCTGACAGGATTTAGAAAATGTCTTTTGATTTCACAAAATAAGAGATTGTCACCCAGAGTATAGTAATTACAAGTGTATGCTAGATGCTTAATAAAAGTATGTGTAAATGGATCAATGATACAAGCCTAGTTAGTGCCTGTGATCTGTTACTACTGCATTGCCTCAAGAAAGATGAGAATACCTGTTGTAGTCTTCTCAGGGTTCCTAATTTGCATACACATGATTAACAGCCATAGGTCATATCTGACCCATTTGGTATGGGTCAGATATGGAATCGTAGTATTGGAATTTGGTTTGACTTCTCTTTGGGGTAAGTAGACTACTGGCTTATATTCAGAAATTTTTTTTTTGGTATGTGAAAATTTTCATGGTAATGATACTTTTGTTGCAATGTAAATTGACTTATATTCAGGCAAGGTTCCCAGAGCAAAGACTTCTCAGAATCTTTGGCTGTAAATAGTATTCTGTTAGGAAAAAAATAAATTGAGAATTAGAGAAATGGTTTAAACCACTATAAACTCTCCTGGACTGAGTCAATTGCCTCATAACTGGTCTCTCCTTTTGTATTATTGCCCTCCTGCAGGTCAGCTGTAGTGGTCTTATAAAATATGCATCATTCATTTCACACTCAAAACCCTTTAAAGGACACCCGTTGCCCTTAAAACAAAAAATCCCAAATGCTTACTTTGCCCCTTTGTGATTTGGGCCTTCCTATGTCTCCAGCCTCATTCACACCAGCTACCTTGTGGCAGTCACAGGGAGTCGTTACTTTGCTTGTACAGTTCCCTATTCTAGTTCCTTAGAGTACTGTAATTCCACAGAATAGAATAGAGTAGAACAGAATAGAATACTCCCTGGAATACTTACCCATGCTCTTTGCTGGGCTGACTCTTACTTCTTCTTTGGGTTCAGCTTGAATATCCCTTCTTCTATTTAAATGAGAATATTACCTTCTCATTTAACTTAGCTCCCCGTATTGTACTCTGGTAGCGTTTTTTTGTTGTTGTTGGTGTTTTCTTTTCTTTTTCACTTTTTTTTCTGTCACCCCAACCGCAGTTTGTAACTGTATGTCTGTGTAATTATTTGGGTCCATCTCCCTCACTAATTGCACACTTCAGAAGCTCCTGTTCGCTTCCCTGAGCCTGGCACTTTGTAGGTCCTCAGTGAATGAGAACCAGGCGTGGAGCATGCTGTGTTCAGCTCAGGTGAAGATTAGTTTGAGGGGCCTGTGGGACCACCATCTGGAGATGTGCGGGAGGCTTTGATGTGTGGGACTCATGCTTTGGACTGGGCTCTGAGCTGGAGCTAAGGGTTTGGGAGCCATTCGTATCGAAGTGGTAAATGAGAGCCCAGCTCTGGAAGGGAGAGTTTGTAGAGAGAGAAGAGGAGAGGGTCTTAGCCAGAATCCGAGGAACCCCCACGTTTAAGAAACACACGGCCAAGGAAGGAGGAGGAGGAGACGGAGGAGGAGTGGCCAGAGGGGAGAGGGCATCACCAGGTCCCTGTGCTGTCCAGAGCGCAGGTAAGAGACAGTGTCAGGGACTCAGGGGTCAGGAGGGTCCAGGAAGGCGAGACCTTCCCTCTGGAGCAGGGTCTGTCTGATTGAGCAACTAGGGGTCCCTGTACTCACAGGGGAGCAGTCAGAGAAGGGGCCATGTGCACCTGGCACAGGACCACACAGCAGGCAGGCTGTCAGTAAATATTTGCTGAAAGAATTCAGTGGATAGGTTATGATGCTCGTGTACTCACCACCAAATGTAAAGGGCCTCCCTGTCTCCTTCCCAGATCTCTTTCTTCCTTTTCCTCTGTTATTGAGCCTTCCTCTGTTTCTCCTTTTTTCCCTCCTCTTTCTCTTTTTCCTGTATCTCTTCCTGTTTTTCATTCTTCACCAGCGATAACAGAGGACTCCATCCCCCATACTCCTTTTTGCCCATCCATTCCTATATATATATATATATATTTTTTTTTTTTTTTTAATGTAGGAGTCTTTTTTTTTTTAATTAATTAATTAATTTATTTATTTTTGGCTGTGTTGGGTCTTCGTTTCTGTGCGAGGGCAAGTGGGGGCCACTCTTCATCGCGGTGCGCGGGCCTCTCACTATTGTGGCCTCTCTTGTTGTGGAGCACAGGCTCCAGACGTGCAGGCTCAGTAGTTGTGGCTCACGGGCCTAGTCGCTCCACGGCCTGTGGGATCCTCCCAGACCAGGGCTCGAACCCGTGTCCCCTGCATTAGCAGGCAGACTCTCAACCACTGCACCACCAAGGAAGCCCTATATATTTTTATTGATGTATTTAAAAGTAGAATTTTATTCCTTCATTTATTCACTTATTTATCCTACGTTTAATATAATATACACTTTCCAACGCAAAAATGAATAAGATAACTTCATATTCTAGTTATATCGACCCACACACTTAGACCAAAAAATTATAATATTTAAGTGGCATCAGAGAGTGGGAGCACAGAAGGAGCAGCCAACCCTGCCTGGGACTTAGGGATGGCATCCCAAAGGAGGTGACCCTTGAGGTAGGTTGCAGTGAACGAGGAGGGATTTGCCAACGAGAGGGAAGGGCAGCGCGAAAAGCCTGTTCTAAGGCATGCGTCGTTAAGGGGCCTGGTGTTTCCAGGACACAGTGAACAACTTAGTGTCTTAGGAATGAAGGCCTTGCATTCCAAGTGGAGGAGTTTGGATTTATTTTATATGTTGTAGGAATTCCACAAAGATTTTAAAGCAGGGAAAATGTTATTGACTTTGTTTTCTAGGAAAGTGAATCTGGCAGCTATGTGGAGGATAGTCTAGAGGGGGAGAGCTTGTTGGCAGGGAGACCAGTGGGAGGCGGTTGGAGCATCTCCTCCTGAGATGATGAGCCATGAACCAGGCAGTGTTCCCAAACTTCAGGCATTCCCAGACCGTTTTTACAGTTTCGGGTATCCACATACCACTCGCATTAGTGTTAACAATTTTCTTTAAATCAGCTCCCTTTTTATACTTAAATGCATTTATTTTTGAAAAGAAACTACAGTTTGTGAGAGTTACGTTTTTCCCAGTACACATTAAAATACACACATGGCTATTTTTAAGAGGCACATCCATCTACCACCTCCAGTCACCTTGCTTACGCCAGTGGCGTGCGTACCTTACTTTGGGAAACGATAAATTAAAGCCTGGCAGAGACATGAAGAGGAGAGGGCAGTGCCCAGAGACATTTTTCAGGGAAGATGGATAAGAGATGGTAACAGACTGACTGTTGGAGGTGGGAGGGAAGGAGTGTCTGGAGTTGACTCCATTTGTAGCCGAAAAGGCTGAAAGGATAATGATATTTCTGAGACTGAGAATTTAAAGAGTCTCAGCAGTGCGGGGACCAAGAAGAGATGATTGTTTCAATTTTGGGCGTGTTGAATGTGAGTTGCCTTCAGGATTTTCAAAGAGATCTGTTGAGTAAACAGTTGAAAATTTGGTCTGGAGCTTAAGAGAGAAAGTTGGAAACGAGTGTTAACAGATGTGGGAGTTACCAGCATATATCATATAATCTGGCGTCTCTAAGAGGAACATACAGGAAGAACTTCTGATTCCTTTGTGTGGCACATAGACCCTTCATTATTTCCAGGTGCAAATGTGTGAGGATTTTAAGCAGAGAAGAGAGACAGATTTGCATTTTAGAAAGAGCACGTCGGCAGTAATTGGTCAGGGATGGATCCAGGTTTCGTGGGTCCTGAAACTTACACAATTTAGAGACCTTCTTTAAGAAAAAAAATTCAAAATTATGAATTCAAAATGGATATGAAAGTAAATACTTAGTTGTAATGAGAAAAGAAATCACAGCCAAGTTACTAGGCCTTGGACATTCAGGTTTCTTTCTTGGAGTTCTTGTTAGGCAGTGTACCAGAAATGCTTGCATAGACATGCCTCCTGATTGAGAGCTAGCTTCTCCTCCGTATCTAGAACTCTCTGTAACTCCTGTCTAGAACTCTCTGTAACTCCTAGGGGCCTGTGCAGGCAGGGGTGGAGTATAGACTGGAGGAAGGTGAGACTGGAAGCAGGGAGCCCAGGTAGGACCCAGCTGAGAGAAGGCAAAACATGAGCTTGTGAAGCCTTAATTTGCATGGTTGTGCAGTTTTCTCCAACACCCCTCAGCAGGCTAGGTATTGACACAGTGAAGGCATAGGGTTGGCTTGATTCAGGTTCGGGGGAGCTCTAGGGGAAATGTAGGACATGAATACCATCAGGACCATGGAAGTGAGCTGGGTTGATAGGGAAGGAAGAGAAACCAAGAAGGAAGTTCTTAGATCAGGAGGGGAGGAAGGGACTAGGTATTTCAGATTGGAGCAGCTCCAGAGTATGAGTTTGAAAAAGTAGCAAGGTCATTGGCATTTAAAGGATCAGGGAACTATGAGGCTAAGCATTAGATGAACTGTTCATGTGAACCTTGACTTTACTTAGAACGATGAGACTAGTGTTGGAGAAGGAATGCCCACATTTTTGCTCAATGTGTGCTCAGGCAATTATTTGTGACAGGGATGAAGAAGGTAAGAGATGCAATGTAGCTGAACAATACGAGTTTCAAAAAAATGTTCCATAATAATTTGAAAGAGTAATGGTCTAGAGGAACTTTGGAGAGTGAGACAGGAGGGTTACCTTGGGACCCTTGTTCATGGGGTTTTAAAGAATGAGCAGGCTCTACTTGAAAGAGCTGCAGGAGGAATGAAGTCCATAGGGGAAAGCCAGGATTTAAGAGAGGCAAGGAGATGGAAAGAGTGGGCTGTGAGTAGATAATGTCTAATCTGCTTGGGAACCATAGGATTGAGGGCAGAAAGCCTCACTGACATCATTAGCTAGGCTAGATTTCTTCTCATTATGTGGCATGTCAATAATTACTGAGAAGGAGCAGAATGATAGTAAAATATTCTCTTAATAATGATACTTTACAGGAAAAGGGTTCTGACTAATGTTGAATGTGATTGGTAATAGACTGAAACATTTCTGGCCACATGCCTTTACCCAGCGTGATAGAGAATTATGTCACCGTGTTTGGCCGATTGCTTTTAGATTCCATTTTAATCCCTCCGTTGGCTTTTTAGGTATAGCTTTTTATACTATTTTTTTAGTGGTTGCTCTAAGGATTAGAATATGCATCCTTAACTTATCACTGGCTAGCTAGTGTTAGTATTATACCACTTCACATAAAATGTGAGACCCTTGTGACAGTATAAATCCATTTTTCCCCTTTTATCCTTTGTGCTAGTAATGTCATGTACTTTAAAACTACATACTTTATAAAACCCACAATACAATTGTCATTTCACTTTAAACAGTTGTCACTTGGAGAAATTAAGAAAAAAGATAGTCTTTTTTTTTTGAATGTTATTTATTTTTTATACAGCAGGTTCTTATTAGTTATCTATTTTATACGTATTAGTGTATATATGTCAACCCCAGTCTCCCAGTTCATCCCACCACCACCGCTTTCCCCCCTTGGTGTCCATATGTTTGTTCTCTACATCTGTGTCTCTATTTCTGCCTTGCAGACCGGTTCATCTGTACCATTTTTCTAGATTCCATCCACATATATGCGTTAATATATGGTATTTGCTTTTCTCTTTCTGACTTACTTGACTCTGTATGACAGTCTGTAGGTCCATCCACGTCTCTACAAATGACCCAGTTTCGTTCCTTTTTATGGCTGAGTAATATTCCATTGTATATATATACCACATCTTCTTTATCCATTCGTCTGTTAATGGGCGCTTAGGTTGCGTCCATGACCTGGCTATTGTAAATAGTGCTTCAGTGAACATTGGGGTGCATGTGTCTTTTTGAATTATGGTTTTCTCTGGGTATATGCCCAGTAGTGGGATTGCTGGGTCATATGGCAATTCTATTTTTAGTTTTTTAAGGAACCTCCATACTGTTCTCCATAGTGGCTGTATCAATTTACCTTCCCACCAACAGTGCAAGAGGGTTCCCTTTTCTCCACACCCTCTCCAGCATTTGCTGTTTGTAGATTTTCTGATGATGCCCATTCTAACCAGTGTGAGGTGATACCTCATTGTAGTTTTGATTTGCATTTCTCTGATAATTAGTGATGTTGAGTAGCTTTTCATGTGCCTCTTGGCCATCTGTATGTCTTCTTTGGAGAAATGTCTATTTAGGTCTTCCACCCCTTTTTTAATTGGGTTGTTTGTCTTTTTAATATTGAGCTGCATGAGCTGTTTATATATTTTGGAGATTAATCCTTTGTCCGTTGACTCATTTGCAAATATTTTCTCCCACTCTGAGGGTTGTCTTTTTGTCTTATTTATAGTTTCCATTGCTGAGCAAAACCTTTTAAGTTTCATTAGGTCCCACTTGTTTATTTTTGTTTTTATTTCCATTACTCTAGGAGGTGGGTCCAAAAAGATCTTGCTGTGATTTATGTCAAAGAGTGTTCTTCCTATGTTTTCCTCTAAGAGTTTTATAGTGTCCCGTCTTACATTTAGGTCTTTAATCCATTTTGAGTTTATTTTTGTGTGTGGTGTTAGGGAGTGTTCTAATTTCATTCTTTTACATGTAGATGTCCAGTTTTCCCAGCACCACTTATTGAAGAGACTGTCTTTTCTCCATTGTATATCGTTGCCTCCTTTGTCATAGATTAGTCGACCATAGGTGCGTGGGTTTATCTCTGGGCTTTCTATCCTGTTCCACTGATCTATATTTCTGGTTTTGTGCCAGTACCATACTGTCTTGATTACTGTAGCTTTGTAGTATAGTCTGAAGTCAGGGAGTCTGATTCCTCCAGCTCTGTTTTTTTCCCTCACGATTGCTTTGGCAAAGATAGTCTTTTATATTCACCCATATGCTTACCATTATAATTGTTCTTCATCTCCTCCTGTAGATCCAAATTTCCATCTAGTGTCATTTCTCCTTAGCTTGAAGAACTTCTCTTAGCATTTCTTGCAGTACAGATTTGCCAAGAACAACTTCTCTATTTGCTCTATCTAAAAATATTTTTATCTCACCCTCATTTTTGAAGGATCTTTTCTATCGATATAGAATTCTGAACTGAAAATTTTTTTCTTTCAGCACTTTAAAGATTGTCATTCCTTTGTTTTCTGGCCTGCATTGTTTCTGATGATTGTTCTCCATTATGTAAGTCTTTTCTCCTTCCTCTGATTGCTTTAAAGACTTCCTTTTTATCTTCGGATTTCAGCAGTTTGACTATGATGTGCCTAGGTGATTTGCTTTGTATTTGTTCTGCTTGGGATTTGCTGAGGTTCTTAGGTCAGTAACTCAATATGTCTCACCAAATTGGAGAATTTTGGCCATTATTACTTCTAATATCTTTTCTGCTCCATTTTCTCTCTCCTTGTTCCTGGGACTCCGATTGCCTATATGTTAAACTGTTTGATATTGTCCCATCAGTTTGTCCTGCGTTTTTTGTCCCTGAAGCATTGTTAATTTTCCCCTTTCCTTTATCTTTTTGTTCTTCAAATTGCATATTTTCTGTTGATCTGTCTTCAAGTTCACTGATTATTTCTTCTGCTGTCTTCAAACTGAACTTTTCATTTCAGATACTGAACTTTTAAATTCTAAAGTTCCATTTTTTTTTTTTTACATAGCTTCTATTTCTCTATTAGATTCCCCATTTGTTCATTCATTATGACCATCTTTGAAATCCTTGAACATATATTTATAATAGCTGCTTTAAAACCCTTGTCTGTTAATTCCAATATCTGGGTCATGTTGGGGTCAGTTTTTATTGTTTTACTTTTGACTATAGGTCATGTTTTCATGTTTCTTCACATGTCTAGTAATTTTTGTTGGTATGCAGGACATTTTGGATAATACATTGTAGAAACTCTGGATTATGTTACCTTTTTTTGAAAAGTGTTGATTTTTGTTTTAGCAGGCAGTTGAATTATTTTCAGATCACCTTGAATTTATGAAGACTTGGTTTTAGGCTTTGCTAGGTCAGGTCTATTTTGGTTTTGCCTTTAGTCCCGGAGCAAATCCCATAGACCCAGGACATGGTCTTTACTCCTAAGGTGTGGTTTTTCTGGGATTTCAGTGGAAAACCCAAGGTGTGTACCAAGTACCTTTAACTTGGAACTCATATTCCAATCTGTGTCTTGCCTGCAGTGGGCAGCAGCTGAAATTTTGCCTCCACTCTTTTTTATTTTTAGCCCTTCAGCAATTGCTTTTCACGGAGTTTCTTGGAGTCTCCTCCATGCATGCATAGTTCAGGTATTGACCAAAGGATTTTAGGGGAGTTTATATGCAGATTTGGGGCTCCCTCCTTCCCAGGATTTCTCCCTGTCTATCTTTAGTGACTCTGGCAGCCCCAAATTTGTCCTCAAACCAATAAAACTGCAGCTTCCTGCTTGAATTCTAGCTGCTCAGTTGCTGCCCAGACTGGAGAGTGCACTCAAAGGGAAAATCCATTTAAACATGGATTTTTACCCAGTGCAGTTCTTGTCTTTCAAGGGTCAGATCCCCTCCAGTTTCCCCTACACTGCCTTTGTTTGCCCAGTAGTGCCTTCAGATAGTTGTTTTCTATATTTTGTCCAGAGTTTATACTTGGTATCTGTGTGAAGGTGAGTTGAATACAGACTGCTCCCCCATTACTGGATCCAGAAGCTGTCAGTTGCTTTTGGATTGTTTCAGACTACACTGTGTTTTTTTTTTCAAGTGGTACTGTTGGCAAGAAACGAATGAGAGTGGTTGGTGCAGAAACAACAAACACTTTCTCTTGGAATAACTGACGGGCATTCAGGTGCCTTAGCTATTGAGACAGGAAGTGTTCTAACATCCTGGTGATTTGGGAGTTAATGATCAGAAACATGGGTATGAAAGAGGCCCAGAGACCTGGGATTCAGTCCCCATGATGTAAGAGCTTATCCTTGCAGGTGCTGTGCTGAGCACTCTGAAAAGGTAGTCGAGAAAGGACTCTGAAGTTATAGATACAGAGAACAAACAGGTGTTTGCCTGAGGGGAGGGGGCGGGGGAGGAAATAAATAGGTGAGGGAGATTTAAAATGTACCAACTTCCAGCTGCAAAATAAATGAGTCACGGGGATGAAATGTACAGTGTGGGGGGATATAGTCAGTAACTATGTACTATCTTTGTATGGTGACAAGACTCATCGTGGTGATCATTTGGAAAAGTATAGAAATATCGAATCACTGTGTTGTTTAACGGGAACTAACATAGGTCAATTATACTTCAAAAAGAAGCAAACTCATGGAAAAAGAGATCAGGTTTGTGATTACTAGAGGTGGGAGTGGTGGTGGGAGTGGGGGGAGGGGGAGTTGGACAAAGGCAGCCAGAAGATATAAACTTCCAGTTATATGATAAATAAGTTCTAGGGGTTTAATGTACAACATGATAAATACAATGAACCCTGCTGTATGATATATATGAAAGTTGTTAAGAAAGTAAATCCTAAGAGCTCTCATCACAAGAAAAAAATTTTTTTCTATCTCTTTAATTCTGCATCTATATGAGATGATAGATATTCATTAAACTTATTGTAATAATAACTTCATGATGTGTGTACATCAGATCATTATGCTGTACCCCTTCAACTTATACAGTGCTGTACGTCAATTAGATCTCAGTAAAACTGGAAGAAAATAAAAGGAAGGCCTCTAGATTTGGAGAGGTTGGCAGGGCGCCATGTCAAGGGCAGGAGGTCTTCCTATACAGCCTCGAGCTGAGTAGGAAGATTTACGGGTTACGTGTACCCAGGCCATGCCTTTTGCACGAGGCCATTGTCACCTGGGAGCAGTCGAGCGGATGGCCTTACGCCTTTCTTGTTTGAGAAAGGGTGGGAAGAGAGCCTGAGAAATCAACCTTAGGCTTGGACTGAAAAGCTGAAGAAGAGAGAGAGCATAGCACGCCTTAACACTGGTCTAGGAGGATGTTGTTTTCCAAAATGAGAGAACCAAGAACAATGTAGCACGTTTTTCATAAACTAAATTTATTCACCGTCAAGGACCATTCTTTATTCTGGTTTGTGTCCTTCCTAATTTGGGGAGCTTGAACAGATCCCTTCTTTAATGAAATAGTGGTGAGAGGAAATAGTGGGTTTTTTTTTTAAAGATTCTTAACAAAATTAAAGGCTGTGAACTCACTACGGCCAACCACATCCCACCCTACCCCCCACAAAGTTTGTTTTTCGAAATATTGGCTGTCCATGAAATCTAGAAGTCTAGGAAACACAGTTCTAGAAGGTTAAAACAATTTTTTAGGGTTGCTGGGCTCCCTTGAAATCCTGTGAGGGGAGGTAGTGAGGTGTGTGCTAATTTGCCAGCCATGAGTTGGTCTCACCCAGAGCATCTTCCCTCGCCTCCTGGGCCGCCGCAGGGTAAAGAACTGCAGCGCGAGGCCTGTGATGTCCACGGTCTCACAGCGGTGAACAGAGTAGGGATTTGGACGGGCATTCCTCTCTGCCTCCCACAGGATGGGGAATATTCCCAAATGTTCCCACGTACCCTATCATACAGAGACCCAAATCCCATATTTCAATACACAGTCCTCAAACTGCCCACTTCAAATGACGCACGGGTTAATATTCTTCCACGCTCCCTCCACTTCTTTTCCATCAGTGCCCTTGAGGGGTTGTGGGAGATCAGGTTTCCTAAAGCAGCGAGGTTACAGCTTGCTCCTCTGCTCTCCGTTTGTTCCAGGTTATCCCAGTCTGGATTTGGTTGAGGTAGCAAGTCTAGGCTCTGCTTATCCGAAGTCACAGGTGCCGGGAGGGCTCGCTTCCTGGAGTGCTGGGAGCTCACACCCTCCACGCTGTGCGGCCTTCCGGGTACACACATGCACGTGGGTTTTAACAAACTGAAAGGACTTACGAGAATGACAAAAACTATAGGTTTTGATTTATGATGAAAGTTGAAAGGAATGTTTATTTTGGCTGAACCGAAGAAAGTCTGGGGGAACAGGGCATTTCTTTATAAGTGTATGGAAGGTATAGACCCGAGAAAGCTGATTTCGGATGACCCAAAGGGATGTAACTGAGATTAAGAGGATGCCACCCAAGGTAAGAACATCCAGGATGAATTTTAAGAATGATTTTGGGGGCTGAAATCTGTTCTCTTTGGATCAGCCTCTTTCACAAATGGCTGGCAGCCCTGTCCCATGAGTCATTTGAAGTGGGCAGTTTGATTACTGTATTGAGATATGGGATTTGGGGCTTTTTATGATAGGGTATGTGGGAATACTGGGGGAAGTGTGACACCAAGAGAGTAATCGCCGGATACTGTGGTTGCCTGAACATCACATTTATTTCTCAGCAGAGGAACTGTAACTTCCTCCTCTTGGTTCAGGCAACTTTAAAGGATTTCTCTCTGTTCAGGGAAGCTGGACTAGGTAAGAGCTGGACCCCTGGAATGAAACTTGTGCAAGGCAGTCCCAAATAAAAGGCCCTGCTTTGTTTACCTCCCCCAATCTTCCCGTTATCTCAACCCTGGGCATTAAGGATTTTTTTCCTCCAAAGGCTGCATTTCATTACTTTTATCATTTCTTATAAATAATATAGTAGCCACTGTCACCAGCACTTACTAAGTGTCTGCTCTGTGCCCAAGATTGTCTCCTGTGTTTACAGTAGGTCTGTAAGAGACTCGTGACCACTCTCATTTTGTGCACAAGGAAAAGAGGCTTAGTGAAGGTGTGACTAGCCCAAGGCTACCAAGCTTAGAAAGTGAGGATTCTAGAATCTGAGCCCAGGACCGTCCCTCCTTTCCCTCCAGTCCCTCTCCTCCCTCCCCTCCCCCTTAAACTATAACTTGAAAACTATAGCTTTCCCTCTTTACTTCTTTCTGGCAAACTCCCTCCCCCCCCCACCCCCCAGTCACTCATTCTTCAAAGCTACTGCGCTGTTGGTATGTGGAGAGTATCTGTGACATGCAGTAAAGAGACAGCTACTTTCTCTGTACAGAGATTTATATTAAATTCAGCCTAACACAGTTTGGCATGGTGCTCAAGCTGTTAAGGTTCATTTTTGGCATCACTTTTTAATCCTGACTTTACCCTTAACCCTTCCCTCATCTTGCCTCACTAAAGAGGTAAGGGTTAGACCAAGCCTCTTGCTGCTCCTCCTGTCTTACTGAACATATTTATATTATCAGTACTTACAGATTTGGTTCCAGGACACCTCCTCTGACTGCCCCCCATGGACATCAAAATCTGCGGATGTCAAGTCCCATATTCCACCCTCCGTATCTGTGGTTCCTCATGGATTCCACCAACCACGGATCGTGTTGTACTGTATTTACTGAAAAAAATCTGCATATCAGTGGACCCGCATAGTTCAAACCTGTGTAGTTCAAGGGTCAACTGGACTTTGTGCCCAGAAGATAGATGAAGGAGGTGGTCCTTTTGGTTTGCTCTTCCCAGGTCTTAACCTTGTCATTGATCTAGTCTCTCTTGTTCTTGGGCACTTTGTTCCAGTCCAGACAGATTCTCTTCTGTAGCCGCTGTGTCCTTTCAAGCCTGTTCTAGCTGGCATGAACCTAGCGTCTGGGAAATCATGTATCATCTGGTTCAGTGCCAAGCTTTGGTGTCAGAAACCAAACTGGATTTGAATCCTTGCTTCGTTTCTTACTGCTAGGATGATTTTAAGTTAATCTCTCAGCTTCAGTTTCCTCGTGGGTAAACTTGTTGCACAGTAGTGGACAGTTCACAGGGTCTTGGGGATTCTGCAAAGTAATCCTTCTAAAGCTTTGGCATAGAGTAAACCCTCAGTAGATGTTGGCTGTTATTATAATTATGAGCTATCAATTAGTTAATGTATTCTTTCTCATTGCCTAGGTTGGCTTATTCACCACTGATCAAGTCTGTGTGCCTACATATTCCCATTTCTCTCTGCAAACTTTTCTTCTCTGTTTTTTGTCCCCACCCGCTTCATACAAGTTCAGATTGAATGTAAACATTTCATGTCATCGTTTACATCTTTTTGCCTAGATACCTTCTCCCTGAATTGAAAAATACAATTCATAGACTCCAAGAATCACAGAATCGTAGAATTGGGAGGAATCACTTCTACTATGAGTTAAAATCCAGGATCATGGATCTGGTTAGTGGCAGAGTCAGGACTAGAGCCCAGATTAGAAGCAGTCTGGTCTAGTGTTCTTTCTACCACATTTTTTTCCTTACCCAAATTTCACATATGCATATATGCACAATTAAAATACAATCCACAGCAAATTGGGGGTGGGGTGAGAGGCGCGGGGAGGCACTTTTATTTAGAAACTCATTCTCCCGTCATGTCTAGTCCTGGCAGGGATCTGACCTGACCTTTTGGGTGTAGAGATGTTTTCTGGCCCTCAGGGTACTGGTGTTAGGAGTTCCCAGCCACAGAGTGGAGAAGGTCTCTGTTCCTGTTCAGCACAGGTCTTCATTGAGCAGATATACCTACGAACAACCCTCGTACTGGTGCTCTCCTCTTCCCCACCCCTCCCCTGTCTTTTTTCTCTTTTGTTAATCTAAACTTCATGCATCTAGTTTTTCTTTTTTAGCTTTAGCTTTTCATTAAAATTTGAAACATCCAGAAAAGTAGAAACAATAGTACAATGAACAACATACACCCACCACCTAGGTTCAACTGTTTTCAACATTTTGCTGTATTTGCTTGAATGATAATTTTTAAAATATTTTAAAATATGTATTTGCTTGTTTTATATATAACTTTTTGCTGAGTTATTTCAAAGCAAACATCATGAAATGTCACTTAAATACTTCAGCATATATCTCTGAGAAATAGGAACATTTTCGTAGAAATCCACAACTCCACACCTAACAGTATTAGCAATTCCCTAATACCATCTATTACCCAGGCCATATTCATTTCCCCCAGCTGTCTCCAGAATATCTTTTATAGCTAACTGTTTTCAAACCAGGATCCAATCAAGAACCACTCTACTAAGTTTCTCTCTCTTAAGTCTCTTTTTAAAAATTGGGAATAGTCTCCACCCCAGCCCTCTTTTCAATGGTATTAACTTTTTGAAGAGTTTGGGCCAGTTATTCTCAGAGTTTCCCTTGTGCTGGATTTTTCTGATTCTTTCTTCCTAGTGTCACTGAACTTCCTCCTCTTTCACCTGATCTGCAGTAAGCCGGAAGTCAGATTGGAAGGCTTGCTTACATTCCAGCGGAATGCTTGGGGCAGTAGCTTTTCCTGGGTGGCACTGTATGCCTCAGGTGGTAGCACATCACGTCCCCATTGTTCACGTGCTAAGTGTGATCACTGAGTTAGCATGCTGACAGATATCTCTGTTGTCAAGGAACATTTTCTCCCTCGCACCTGGCACGTAATGTGTGGGGCGATTCTTTGGCATCAAGAGAATGTCCAGTTCCCTGTCAATCAGTCTTTCACCTAATGGCTTTAGCATATATTGATGATCAGGTTTCTGTCTTATACTTAAAATAGAGTTTACATTTTGCTATGTCCATTTCCGCTTGAAAGAGCTACATTTACTCATAAGGGTTCAGTTGTAAGCTTGGATGGTCCATTACCTGCCATGACCTTAAACTCGTGAGGGGTAAACTCAGGTCTGTGATGAATTAGTTGTCAGACCCAGGTTGAGGCTGGAGGAAGAAATTGGCAGAGATGGAACTGTGCCTGGTGGACAGATTTGAGGAATAAATGCAGCCCCTGCAGTGTGCGCACGTATTATTAAGTGTTAGTCTTCTCTCTCCTCAAGCACAGAAGAGCAGCTTTCCTGGATCTTCCATCAGGTTGCTGGAGAAAGGAAAGGAAGTTTGTTTTTAGCCAGAAATCAAGGGTTTGACATGGGAGGTGGGAGGTGTGAGGTGTGCAGTGGATCTTGCCTTTTCTTTTGGGAATTCATGCATGTGTTTGGACTGGCTTTTTGAAACAGGCTGCCGTTTGGATTTTGGACTGATTCACATTGTGGGGTTTCTCCAGGACTTCTAAGAGTGTGTGAGAAGTTTCTGAACTCGAAAGGCTCCTTTTTTGGCACTGCAGTATCTTTTCTATTTCGGCATCTTAAGAATCTGGGGGAACCATATAAAGATCAGAAACAAGTCTAGCCCTAAAGGCTCCCTGTGACTTGGTAATTCCAGTTAGTTGAATCCTGGCCCATTCGGATGAGACCATATAAAGTGGCCGTTTCCTGAATTTCCTGCTCTCTGCCTCTCATCGGCTCCTTTTTGTAGAAAGCTGGTATTTCAGGACCGCAACCACCAGTCACGTGCTTCCACCCCTTTACTCGCAGTCATTTCTGCCCCTGTTTATTTTTGGAGAGAGCACATTTTTGCTTCTCTCCAGGAGCTATGCGGGGTCCTGCCCCCTCCGTCCATCAGGCGGCAGCCCCGGCAGGCTGTGCTGCTTTCCCACACTCGGAGACGTGACTCCAGCTTTTAAGAGAGAACACGAGGGATGCACTGCTTAAGGGCTACCGTCACCCGCTCCTATTTCTGTCCCTCCTGGGGTTGCACATTTTAAGACTCTTTCTTTTTTAAAAACAAGTTTGGGTAATGTTACCTGGTGGTAAGTCTGCCAAAATTGGAAATCGTTTTCCCAGCAGATGTCTTGGGGCTATGCCTTATTTAAAGGATAAACCAGGACTTTTGAATTCTAGGTCTAGGTCCTCTCTTCTTTCTGGCTTTTAAGATGATTTGAGCTCTACTCTCTCTCACCCATCTGGGTTTTTTTGTTTGTTTGTTTGTTTGTTTGTTTTTCCTCCTTCCTAACACAGGGATAGGAAACAGATTTCTTCCAGAGTCATACCTCATACAGATGGGTAATGTCTTCCCAAGTGCTTGGTCAAGGAGGATTGTGGAGTTGGTGGGCTCGGTGAAAAAAAAAGCCACAGCTGTCTTAGACTAAGTTTCTAGTTTCAAAGATGGAGTAAATTCCTTTTTCTTTAAACGCCCAGGCCATTACACAGAGCACCCAGACACACAATATTTGAGAAATAATAAATCACACATTCATGTCTCCCCTTGTCCTACCCAGACCTGGTGGGCAGGAGAGGGAAGGACCCCTGGCCCAAATGGTGGGGTCCGTAATGAAGGGTGACAACTTCTCAGCACTTCCTGTGAGGGCTGGGCTCTGACAGTGAGCTGGGGAGGGCATTCAGGCTCCCAGAGCCGCCCAGCATCTCATCTGTCACCACAGGCAGAGAGAACACAGCAGTTCTGGCAGCTGATTCTAAAAGGAGCAACAGCAGGGTCTTGGTCTAGAGTGTGTCCTGTGTTTCAGGTCGTCGTGGGGAGAGGGCCGCGGGGCTCTTTCTGAAACTGTGCTAACAGGTGTGTCGATGACGTCGTCATAGCTCTTAGGGAGAGCTGCCGGACATTCAGGGGCTGGACTGTCCATGCAAAAGAACCCACCAGACCTTTTAAATTGTATTGTGAAAAACCAGTCACCCGCTTACATTTCAAACAGATCATTTGCACCTAATTTTAAACTACTCCGTCGTGATCAAGTTGCATCAGCTTTCGCTTCCAGCCTGCGTTGTACAGTGATAGGTGCTGAGGACCTCGGACCCTGACCAATACAGTCAGTGATCAGTGAACAGCATTTGCTACAGCCTGAGTGTTATGTGCTATCCTGGTGTCACTGCACCTCGTATCTGGTTGCTTCTGGAATGCTCTTCCTTTACATTTCTGCTTATCTTTCCAATCCAGGGCAAGCCCCACTTATTCCATAAAGCTTCCGTCAGCCTCCTTGTCCTCAGCACTTCCCACGCTGGTACGATTCTGTGTAGCCTTCAGTCAGGCCTTGCAAACGTATGCACGCTTGTCAGAGCGCTGTCTGAATGATGCCCCAAGAGAGTGTGGCCCAATAAAAACCACCAAAGGTGACGAGAAAACTGCAAAATTTAGTGGAACTGCCCCAGGGCTGAGGGCTTCCTCCTCAGCTTCACCTTTGGACCCTGATGCAGCCTCTCGCTGGAAGGACTGTCAGTTCCTCCATCCCTCATACCTACCTCCCCGCTCCAGTGTGGCCTTGGCAGTTTCAGATTAAGCCCAATGTCCATCACATACATTTCATACAGACCTGATACACCCTGAATTCTGCCTCTTTCCAGCCTCATTGGACCCCGGGTATCATTTGAGGACAGGGATGACGTCTTCTGCTTTTTCTAACTCACCTGATGCGTATAGGACAGCGCTCAGCTCCCCACACAGGAACAAAGTTGAATTCTGGGGAGGAGCCTTTGTCACTTGGTAATAGTGGTTAATTACGTCTGTCTCATGGAGACAGGGTATTTGTGTGTGGCCGTAACAAGACTCATAGTAGGGAGTATTTATATATAAAAAAAAGAATTTCTTTTCCTTGGACTCCGAGTACTAAGTCATGACCATACGGATTCCCCATCAGGAGAGACATCTCCCGCTAAACACACAAGCCCTACCTTGCAGAGAGCTGAGTTCTGCCTGCCCCCCATCTCCCAGCCGCCTTAGTGCTCTCTCTGAGGTTGGCCAGGACTCCCAGGGGGAGCAGGGAAGGCCACTATAACCCTACCCCATTTGGTGCAGAGAAGTACTTTGTAACTCTTCCTCTCCCAGGTGATCTCAAGGAAAAGCAGCCTATATGGTTTTTACAACATTATGTCAACTGCTGAAGTTTTCAGTTATTAGTGCAAAAGCCCCTTTGATTTGGGGACTAGTTGTTAAATTCTTCTGGCTGCGGAGGAGTGACTCTCGTGTGGTGGTCTTTCTGTTTTGAAGCTGCTGTCCTAATTTAGCAGCTGGCACTGTTTCGGAGTGGAAAGGAGATGAGAAAAGAAGTGTCTTTGTGTTACGTCTGGACAGAAAGGATTCTCACTCATCCTCCCAATAGCTGTGACTTTCTGGGGTTTGTGGTTAAAGAAGAGAAAGCAGATCATTTGGGGTTTTGGAATCTTAGGGAACTTTATTAACCATATGATGCATCAGTAGTCAAAATGACAGCTCAGGCCAGGCTCAGAGGAGTCTTTTTATTCCCCCTCTTTTCCAAATGGTACAGTATATGTTGTTACACGTGGCCTAACCTTTCAAATATTGACATTAGTGATGCTGCTGCTGCTAACAGTAAAGATATAGTACTTATTATGTGCCAGGCACTGCTCTGAGCATTTACCATATAGTCACTAATTTAATCCCTCAACAGCTCAGTGGTTACTCAAAGGAGTGCGTTTTGACCTAAATTTATGTCACTTATGCTCCTTTTCCATGATGCCTAATCTTTCACAACCCCTCCCCAGTTCAGTCCCTGCTCCTCCTGTCTCCCACCACCTTTTTTTTTTTTTTGCTGCGTTGGGTCTTCGTTGCCGCGCACGGGCTTTCTCTAGTTGTGGCAAGCGGGGGCTACTTTTCGATGTGGTTCGCGGGCTTCTCATTGCGGTGGTTTCTCTTGTTGCGGAGCATGGGCTCTAGGCGCGCAAGCTTCAGTAGTTGTGGCACGTGGGCTCAGTAGTTGTGGCTCGTGGGCTCTAGAGCGTAGGCTCAGTAGTTTTGGTGCACGGGCTTAGTTGCTCCGCGGCATGTGAGATCTTCCCGGACCAGGGCTCGAACCTGTGTCCCCTGCATTGGCAGGCGGATTCTTAGCCACTGCGCCACAGTGAAGTCCCTGCAAGTTAGGTTTTTAGCAACAGATTGAAAGGGCATTGCAGTGATTTTAGCCCAGGAGTCTGCAGAATACTTCCCACCAAATTTGGCCCACTGCTTGTTTTTGTAAAGCTTTATTGGAACACATTACACCCAGGTGTTTACTTCTTGTCTGTGGTTTGATTGCCCTGCAGCATCAGAGTTGAGTAGCTGCAACAGAGACTGTGCGGCCCACAAAATCAAAAATAGTTACAAGAATTCCTGCACTTGGGTTTGTGGGTGTATCTATTGCAGGTGAATGCTTCCTGCCCAAATAACTTGAGTAGCTTTTTAACCCACCACTTGAGTTTGTGTCTTTGAACAAGCCTCTCTTATATATTTTTATTTTATTACTTTTCTTTTTATAAAAGTGATATAAATTGATGGTAAAAAAGAATTGGAAAATGCACAACAGCATAAAGAAGGAAAAAAGAAATTGCCATGATTCTTACACTGGATCCCCTCTCATTCATGTACTGATAGCTAATTAGCACTAGATGTTCTGTATTAGTGATCTTTTCACAAAATTAGAAGCATATACCTACTATTTTGAACATGTTTTAAAAAGTTAACACATATTGAACTTTCTCATATCATTAATTCCTTTTTAATACAGTGTTTTATTATTGCATAGTATTTTCACATGTGTATTCCATGATTTACTTAAATTCCTTATTGACGTCCAGTTATTCATTATATTCAAAAATGACATTATGTTTCTCTCTGATTATTTCCTTGGGATAAATTCCTGGGGTTAGAATTGCTGGCTCAAAAAGTGTGAGCATTTCTAAGGCTTTCAGTAGACGTTGCCAGATTGTCCTCCAGAAGGGTACGAAAGCACCCAGGTTTCATAGTATTGTATTTGCATTCGAAGGTTTCAGAAGGTTGGTTTAGGTTACCTTAACCTCAGCGTCTGTTTGTTTGAACACTGGTCTTGAGTAACTGTTTTGTTGACTTCTTTTCCCTTGCAGGCTCCCCCTCCCAAGCCACCCCGCCGGCAAGGAGGCTGGGCAGATGACTCCGTGAAGGCTTCCAGGTGAGTGCCGGCAGGTCACGGGGCGGGGCGGGGGGGGTGGCAGGGGACACTGTGCTCCTGTGTTGTTCTTTTATTTTTTATAACCGCTTTACTGAGATGTAATTCATGTACCTTACAATTCACCCCTTTGAAACGTACAATTCAGCTGTTCTTAGTATATTTTCAGAGTTGTACTATCATCACCACAATCACTTTTAGAACATTTTTATTACCCCCTAAAGAAACGCCATACCCATTAGCAGTCACTGCCTGTGTCCCCCTGCAACCTCCCCAGCCCTAGGCAACCACCAGCCTGTTTTCTGTCTCTCTGATTTGCCTATTCTGGACATTTCATGTAAATGGAATCATATGTTACATGGTCCTTTATGACTGCCTTCTTTCACTTGGCATAATGTTTTCAAAGTTCCTCCATATTCTAACATTCTGTGTTTTTCTTAAAGTTACTTTCTAAACAGAATGGACTTGCCTGTTAGTTACTGCTGGATTACAAATCATTTTGGTCTTTAATCCCTTGTAGTAAGTCTCAGACGAAAGGTAAACCAATATACATGTATGTATGTATATATGTTTACTACACCAGTGGGATGGCCAACGATAAACTCAGGAAAGGAATTTCTTTTTCTCAAAGAAGAGACATTACCCTTGTTCAGAATTTCCTTCAGCAGTTGTTGCCTTCAAAATGGCACTATCAGAAATATTTTTTTTCCAGTTTTCCCCCCTTCCTCCCCCCTTCCACTCCCCACCTCTAAACACACACACACACACACACACACACACACACGTGTACACACACTTTTTTCCTCCCCTGAATCATCTGAAAATAAACTGCAGTCATCATGATATTTCACCTCTTAATACTCCAACATGCATCTCTGAAGATTAAGGACATTCTTTAAATAATCACGTATAATGATTACATCTAAAAAATTTCATAATGATTTAATAATATTTAAAATATAGTCTATATTTAAATTTCCCCAGTTGTCCCCAAAATCTCTTTTGGAGTTCCAGGATCCAATCAGAGTTCACACATTGTGTTGGTAGTTCTGTCTCTTTTTATGCTCTTTTAGTCTCTATAATAATTCCAGCTCCCCTTCGCCCTACTACACCTCCACCCAGTACATTGACTTTTTTGAGGAATCCAGGTCAGTTGTCTTGTAGAGTGCCTCACATTCTAGATTCCTCTGATTGATTCCTCATGATTAGATTCAAGTTAAATGTTTTTGGCAAGAACTGGTGATATTGTGTACTTTTTATTGTATCAGAATGGTATAGAAAGATATACTCAGAGAAATCTCACTCCCATCCGTATTCTTTCCACCTCATTCCCTCCATCTCCCATGGATAACTTCTTTATTAGTTTCTGTTTTATCCTTCCTGTACTTCTTTTTGCAAAAAATAAACATGTATATATAAATTTAAAATGTATCCTTATTTGTTTCTATATGTTAAGATTCAGCAAACTGTGGCCCACAGGCCAGCCACCTGCTTTTATACAATTTTTAAAGGTTACTTTCCATTTATAGTTACTACAGAATATTGGCTCTATTCCCCTTGTTGTACAGTACGTCCTTGAGGCTGTCTTACACCCAATAGTTTTACCTCCCACTCCCCCACCCTATATTGCCCCTCCCCACCCTCATTCCCCACTGGTAACCACTAGTTTGTTCTCTGTGAGTCTGCTTCTTTTTTGTTATATTCACTAGTTTCTTGTATTTTTTAGATTCCACATAGAAGTGATATCATACAGTATTTGTCTTTCTCTGTCTGACTTATTTCACTTAGCATAATGCCCTCCAAGTCCATCTATGTTGCTACAAATGGCAATATTTTGTTCTTTTTTTTAATGGCTGAGTACTATTCCTTTGTGTGTCTATACACCACTTCTTAATCCATTCACCTGTTGATGAACATTTAGGTTGCTTCCATATCTTAGCAATTGTAAATAATGCTGCTATAAAAATTGGGGTACTTGTATCTTTTCAAATTAGTGTTTTTGTTTTGTTTTGTTTTGTTTGTTTTGGATATATACCCAGGAGTGTCATTGCTGGGTCATATGGTAGTTCTATTTTTAGTTTTCTGAGAAACCTCCATACTGTTTTCCACAGTGGCTGCATCAATTGATATTCCCACCAACAGTGTATAAGGGGTCCCTTTCTCCACATCCTTGCTAACATTTGTTATTTGTGTTCTTTTTGATGATAGCCATTCTGACAGGTGTAAGGTGATATCTCATTGTGGTTTTGATTTGCATTTCCCTGATGGTTAGTGATGTTGAACATCTTTTCATGTACCTGGTGGCTATCTGCATTTCCTCTTTGGAAAAATGTCTATTCAGTTCTTCCGCCCATTTTTTAATCAAGTTGTTTGTTTTTTTTTTTGATATTGAGTTGTGTGAGCTGTTTATATATGTTGATATTAACCCCTTGGTCATATCATTTGCAAATATTTTCTCCCATTCAGAAGGTTGTCTTTTCATTTTGTCGATGGTTTCCTTTGCTGTGCAAAAGCTTTTAAGTTTAATTAGGTTCCATTTGTTTATTTTTACTTTTATTTCCTTTACTTTAGGAGAGGATCCAAAAAAAATGTTGCTGCAATTTATGTCAAAGAGTGTTCTGCCTATGTTTTCCTCAAGTTGTTTTATATTATCTGGTCTCACATTTAGGTCTTTAATCCATTTTGAGTTTATTTTTGTGTATGGTATTAGAGAATGTTGTAATTTCATTCTTTTACATGTAGCTGTCCAGCTCTCCCAGCACCACTTGTTGAAGAGATTGTCTTTTCTCCATTGTATACTCTCGCCTCCTTTGTCATACATCAGGTGACTATAAGTGCACAGCCACCTGTTTTTATATATCATGTTTTATTGGAACACAACCACACTCTAAGTCTACATTTTATTTATTTATTTATTTATTTATTTATTGTTGAAGTAGAGTTGATTTACAATGTTGTGTTAATTACTTCTGTACAGCAAAGTGACTCGGTTATACATACATGCATTCTTTTTCAAATTCTTATCCATTATGGTTTATCACAGGATATTGAATATAGTTCCCTGTGCTATGAAGTAGGACCTTGTTGTTTATCCATCCTATATATACCAGCTGGCATCTGCTAATCCCACACTCCCAGTCCTCCCCTCCCCCACCCCCTCCCCGTTGGCAACCACCAGTCTGTTGTCTATGGCCCTGATTCTGTTTCTGTTTCCTAGATAGCTTCATTTGTGTCATATTTTAGATTCCACATATAAGTGATATCATATGGTATTTGTCTTTCTCTTTCTGACTTCGCTTAGTATGATAATCTCTAGTTACATCCATGTTGCTGCAAATGACATTATTTCATTCTTTTTTTATGGCTAGTAGTATTCCATTGTGTATATGTGCCACATCTTCTTTATCCATTCATCTGTTGATGGACATTTAGGTTGTTTCCATGTCATGGCTATTGTGCATAGTGCTGCTAGGAACACAGGGGTGCCTGTATCTTTTTGAATTAGAGTTTTGTCTGGATGTATACCCAGGAGTGGGATTGCTGGATCATATGGTAGTTCTATTTTTAGTTTTCTGAGGAACCTCCACACTGTTTTCCACAGTGGCTGCACCAACTTACATTCCCACCAGCAGTGTAGGAGGGTTCCCTTTTCTCCACACCCTCTCCAGCATTTGTGATTTGTAGACTTTTTAATGATGGCCATTCTGACCAGTGTGAGGTGATACCTCATTGTAGTTCTGATTTGCATTTCTCTAATAATTAGCAATGTTGAGCATCTTTTCATGTACCTATTGGCCATCTGTATTTCTTCTTTGGAGAAATGTCTCTTTAGGTCTTCTGCCCATTTTTCGATTGGGTTGTTTGTTTTTTTTTGTTGTCAAGTTGTATGAGCTGTTTGTATATTTTGGAAATTAAGCCCTGTTGGTTGCATCATTTGCAAATATTTTCTCCCATTCTGTAGGTTGTCTTTTCATTTTGTTTATGGTTTTCTCTGCTGTGCAAAAGCTTGTAAGTTTGATTAGGTCCCATTTGTTTATTTTCCTTTTTATTTCTATTGCCTTGGAAGACAGACCTAAGAAAACATTGGTACGTAAATGTACACTTTAAAATTTAGGTCTCTGATCCATGTGGAATTAATTCCAGTGTATGGTATGAGGTGCAGATCTAGTTTTATCTTTTTTCTAAATGACTGTTGTCCCAGCACCATTTATTTGAAAATCCATCTTTCTCCAGTGAATTTAGAAGCCACCTTTGCCATAGTCTGTATGTTTGTATGTACTTGGGTCTGCTTTTGGACTCGTTATTCTGTTCTGGTGGTCTTTCTGTCTATTTATATGCCATATATGCCATATGCTATTTAAGTGCCACACTGTTCCTTTGGTGAACATAACACTGCTTTTTCGTGTTAACTAAGAAGAAGGTGACTTTGAAATATGCTAGTGAGAGGCTAATAGAGGAGCCCCATTTTTCTAAGTTATTAGGGGATTCTAGTGTTTGTATTATCTGGAATTTATTTTGAAATATGGAAATGAGTCAAATCCTATATCTGCTTCTTAGAGAAAAAAAAAGAGAATCTCAAGTGTTAATTCCTCGACGAATATATTAAAGATTTTTCCAGATCAGATCCATTTTCCCTGGGAGGGAAGTGCTCTTCCATTTCCGGTGTTACTTTTCAAGGGATCCCCTTGCTTGGCTCCTCGGGCTGCCGCCTGGCCCTGACCCCTCAGTGTCTGTCGGCATGCCCAGGGCTCACCCTCCAGCCGCCTCTCCTCTGTCGACGCTCACTCTCGGCTTGCTCTCCATCCCTTCTCGGGCGTTCTCCTATCACCTGTACACTGATAACCCCAGAGTTTGTATCTCCAGCCCAGTCCTTCCCCTGAGCATCTAGCTGTCCACATGACCTTTCCACCTGAATGTGCAACTCAGTCCTAACACGTCCAAATCGGTCCTCTTCATTTCCACCCCTTCCACCCCGTCCCCTCATCTGCACCTCCCCAAGGCCCCTCAGGTCTCCATAAATGGGCTCCACCTTCCCTGTCACTCAGACGCTGAACTTTGGGGTCGTCCTGTACTCCTCCATGTCCACTCAGGTTCAGTCTGTCAGCAAACCTGTTCAGTCTACGGTTGAAACACACTTGTCGTCCGCACGGCCAGTGCTATAGCCAGCGTCGTTCCTGGTGCTGACGCAGGCCAGGCTCTCCTGACTGGCCTCCCCCTTCACCCGTGCCTCCCTTGGTCTTATCTGCAAGAGCCAGAGTGACCTCTTTATAACATAGGTCAGGTCATTTCACGTTTGTCTGCTCAGAACCCTCCAGGGGCATCCCCCCCACCCCAAAGTAAACCCCCCAGTCTTTACCATGGCTTCCCAGCCTCCACCTGACCTCAATTTATATAGAGTAGCACCCCTCATCAGTCCGTGTTCCCCATCTCCTGCTGTAGGTTTCACCACCTTACATATATCCATACACACACGTGTGCACATACACGTATTGTCGTTTTCTCTCTACTCTCCTGTAAGCTCCGTGAGAGGAGACGCAGCCTTGTTCACATACCCCCAGTACCTCAGACAGTGCCAGGCCATGATGAGCACTCAGTGACTATTTACTGAACACATGAATGATGAGATCAGTAGTTTGGTTGGTCACTTACTGTGTCGGTGTGGCACGTGGAGCTCTGGAAGGCTGGGAGACCTGTTGGGGAGGTGATGCTCTGTGTGAAGGGTGATAAGAGCCTGAACTGGGGCAGTGTGTGTGAGCATGGACAGGAGAGATTTGGAGACATTTTGGGGGTAGAGTTCATAGAAGTGCCATTAGTTGGGTGCAGGGCAGAGGGTGGAGTTGAAGGTCCACTGCAAGGTGCCTGGCTTCGGTGACTGGTTGGGTAGTGGTGCCGTCAGGTGGAGAAGGCAGGAGGAGAGACCTGACTTGGGGGCGGTGGCAGTGCATACAGATCGTCTCCACGGTGTGGGAGTCTAGAAGAGAGGTCAAAAAGCAGTTACAATTTGAGCCATGTGTACAAATAGAAGACAAGGACAGAACCTTGGGTTTGGTTGTTTGGAGGTTACTAGAGGCCTTTGAGGAAGTGATTACAGTGATTTGTGTTGGGGCAAAAGCCGATTACAGTGGGTTGAAGAGGAAGGTGGAAGTGAGAAAATGGGGATAGTGGTACAGGCTCCTACTCTGAGAGGGAAAGGAAAGAGGTGGGGCAGTATTTGGAAGGGGGAGTCTGTGTTGAGACTCGTGTGTGTGATACCTGGGGAAAGAGTGATTACACATGAAATAGGGGGGTGTGAAGGAGTAGGATCCTGGAGACATAGGGTAAGACCTTCCGAGAGAGACTAATTAACCTTGGACGGGAAGAGGCAGGGACATTTTTCCTCCAGGACAGGAGGGAGCTTGGAAAGGCTGGCAAGTTATAAAAAAAGGCTGAGGGGAGTAGGGAATTGGGGGAAGAGGCCATTTTGAATTGGCCTGCGTTTTTTTTTTTCTTCTTCTTTTTTCAAAGTGGGAAGGCAAACAGTGTTGAGCTTATTGGAGCAAAGGAGAACTGGCATCTGGAGGCAAGTAGAACAGATTCAAAACAAAGAGGAAAGGGGGCCAACTAGCGGTAAGAGAGGCGATTGTTGGGCTGGATTGAGGGTCTGCCCCGTGAAGGCTGGAAAACGTGAGCTCCTGCTATTTGCAGGTGCCCCAGGGAAGCTATGTGCTTCCTGACCTGCAAGATCTTTGATTCCAATTAGGGAGATGAGGCATTTTCATTCACAAAAGTCAGGATCGGCAAAAGGAGCACATCATAAGTGAGAAACTAACGGAGTGGCCAACCCTGGTATTGTGACGTCAGAAGAGAGTAATCGCAGTAGTCAGGGAGCCCCTTGCAGAGGAGATGGGGGTCAAGCTGGAGGAATTCTGATGGGCAAAGAGCATTGTGAGGAGAGCATTTTGGTTCAAGGATTGGTGTAGGCATAAGTGTTGGGGGGTGGGGAGCAGTAACCGCACTGTCAGTCTGGTTAGAGCAGAGAATTCACACTAAAAATATTGTCTCACCTTAAATTCTTTTGGGATGATAATAGTGGTACTGTGCTAGATACCTGTCTCAGCCAGTTCAGGCTGCTATAACAATATTCTAGAAAGGATGGTTTAAACAACAAGCATTTATTTCTCTCAGTTCTGGAGGCTAGAAATCTAGAGGCTGGGTTCACATGGCCTTCCTTGGTGTGTGTACACACAAAGAGAGATCTTCTGTCTCTTCCTCATTTTATGAGGGCACTAATCCCATCATGGGGGTTCCACCCTCATGACCTCATCTAACCATAATTTGTTCCCAAAGCCCCCACCTTCAAACACCATCGCATTGGGGGTTAGGGTTTCAGCATATGAATTTGGGGAGCCACACACATTCAGTCCATAGCTGCACCTTATACCCTATTATTATTATTATTATTATACCCCTATTGGGTAGGTTTTAGTTTCTAAGGTAGGTACCCCTCTACAAGGGAGGGAGGAGGAAAGTGAGGCTCACAGAGGTCTACATTGTTGCCAGTGGGAAGTAGGCGGGCTGTTTACAGATCTGCCTGAGGAGCCCTCAGCCAGGGATGTGAGTTTCTGGGATGCCTTTGTTTTGTTTGCATAACACTGCCCAAGATAGAGAGCAGGGCATGTGTCACCCACCTCACTGGCTAGAGCCGTTGGCTGCCGGAACCCAAATACTCACCCTGAGCCACAGGAAAGGGCTGTATTCAGGAATGGCCTGGGGCCTGGGATCCTGTCCCCTCTCTTGGCACCACAGTCATAGCTATGCCAAAGATTCCATCTTGGAGCCAGGCTGGCCTTGGCTCCGAAGTTGTCTGAGGTGGGGCACTTGTAGTCGGTGGGGAATAGAGCTGAAGGAGAGTCAACCAGACTTGGGAAAGAGAGGAAGGAAAGGTAGTCTGATTAAGTTTTGTCTCAAAGTGTCTGTTTTGGGGTTTGTCCCTGCATTGATCTGCAAGGGAATGAGGCAAGTAATGGCCCCTCGGGGACTTTCAGGACTTTGCTCTCAATGTCAGCCGTCATTTTCAATCACCCTCTCCCTCCCAGCCATTAATTTTGGCCCAGGATCATGGGGACTTGTCCATCTATCACTCCTAATTGACACTAAATGATCTGTCAGTTTATTGATGAACGGCAGGAGTGGAATTGTCACAATATATTTTACTTTCTAACAACTCCTCCTGACAATTTTACCTTGTCCATCTCACTCTCCTCACATAAATCTCCATAGGCCGCTCATTCCTTCTCATGGGCTGTTCTGGTGCCAGCCACTTCCACACCATCTGCACGTGTCAAGGACATCAAGATGGCGGTGGAACAGCCGTGTGCTGGTCCTGAGGTTGCCCCCTTCCCTCCTCCTTCTCTCTTTCCCTCTTGCTTTTTTTTTTTTTTTTTTTTAATGGCATAGATGTTCCAAGAATACTAAAGGGCTTCTGCCCTCTCCCTCTGTGTCATTGTCATACCAGAGTCTCTTTACCTTCTTGTTAGCCACGAGTAGTTAATTCTTATTAGGCTACAAAAGTGTAAAAGGCAAAAGTTCAGAGCTGCTAGGCTCCTAGATCTGTAAGCACAGTTGCAGACACATGTTTTGTCCTCTTTACGGCAGCTCTGTTATAGGCTGTCCATCTCCATAGAAGTCAGTTTCTTAGAAAGATGTCACAGAGGGTAGGTTAACCAGAGCTTGCCCACTGATGTGCTGTGTGCTGCACTGTGAGTGCAGGTGTACCAAGATGTGGGTGCTCTGTCCTTGGACCTTTGGGGCCAGGCTTAGAGCTGCCAAGGCCTCCAGGCTGTCACTGGTAGCCACCAGCAGCCTCATCCGTGCACCCCAGTTTTCCATACAGCTGTTATTTTTAAGTGCCTCAAGTCTTGAAAAAGATGGGGAAGTGCTGGGTTAGATATATATAAGGGTATATAGTTATTTCATCTTAAGAAGGTGTACCTATGGGTGTGAAAAATCCTTTATCCTTTATGAGGCCAAGGATGAGTAGAGGAGCTTGACAACATATTAAAATGTCATTGCCCTCCTCCCTCCTTCCTTTCCTGCCGAAGATAATTTCTGTTAACTGATAGGGACTGTTTTTGTTTATTAACCATCATTCCATTATCATGCCTATCAAAATTAATAATGATTCCTTAATGTCATCTGATAGCCAGATCATATTCAAGTACTTCCATTGTCTCAAAGATGTCTTTTTATAGTTGATTATAAAAAGAGCAAATCAAGGTCCCCACCTGTATTTAGTCATCTTTAGTCTCTTTCATTCTGCAGCCTTCCCTACCCCACACCCACCTCTTTTTTCTCCCATGTCATTGGTTTTTTGTGGGTTTTTTTGAGAAACTTGTCCTGTAGAGTGTCCCACATTCTGGATTTGGCCTATTGCTTCCTAGTTAAGGTTTCTAACTTGTTCCTTTGGCGCTCACGTTCCCTGTGAAGCTGGGGGTTCGATCTAGATCAGCTGGGGGTTAGACGCAGACTTGCGGTCTTGGCAGGAGTACTCTGGAGACGGGGCTGTGTACATCCCACTGCAGCGCAGCCATAGGCACAGGTGTCCGGGGTTCCACTTTAACTGAGGCTGTGATTGATCCTTGGGGTCAGGGGTGTGGCCTCCATGTTAGTTCCCCACCAGACTCCTGCCTGCTGGTCGAAGCATCCATCGATGATTGTTGCCTAGAGCCATGATTTCATTAAAGGGTGTCAAGTGGTGATTTTCTTTTTTTTTTTTTTTTAAAGATTTTTTTTTTAAACTAATTTATTTAATTAATTTATTTTGGGCTGCGCAGGGTCTTCATTGCTGTGCAAAGGCTTTCTCTAGTTGCCGCAAGCGGGGGCTACTCTTCGTTGGGGTGCGCGTGCTTCTCATTGCGGTGGATTCTCTTGGTGTGGAGCAGGGGCTCTCGGCACGCTGGCTTCAGTAGTTGTGCCTCGCGGGCTCAGTAGTTGTGGCTTGTGGGCTCTAGAGTGCAGGCTCAGTAGCTGTGGCGCACGGGCTTAATTGCTCTGTGGCATGTGGGATCTTCCCGGACCAGGGCTCGAACCCGTGTCCCCTGCATCCGCAGGCGGATTCTCAACCACTGCGCCACCAGGGAAGCCCAAGTGGTGATTTTCTAATTCTCACTTATTAACAGAAATTCTTTCATAAGGAACTTTCTCTCATCAACTATTTGGTTACCTGAAATACAACTTATTATACCTATAATCCTGCCTTTTGCCCGCTCCAGTCTTTTTATTTTGAAAAATTTCAAACCTATAGAAAAGTTTGAGAATAATACAACAAAACATCCTTCTGACAGTGTTTCACTGCATGTGGCTCATTCTCTATTTTTTTGTTTTTATTTTTTACTGAACTATTTGAGAGCTGTAGCTACCTTTGCATTTCCATTACTTAACAGTAAATAGTTACTTTGCAAGAGATTTTTGTCTACACCGTTTGCTTCTCGGTCTGTAGTACTTGACACATATAGGTGTTCAGTACATATTTGATAATTGAGTGACTTTTGGACATTTCTTACAGAGCTCCAGTAATTAAAAAGGCACCAGGTATCCCTGAGTCCTTGACCTTCAGGTTTTCATCAATATGTACGATTTTGTTGAAGTACTGAGAATTTATTTTCCGCATGCTGCCCTGAGCCACAAAGATCCCAGAATTGGTATGACATGGCAGGGGTCCTGGGCATCATGGGTGAGCAGTTATTTAGTTCTCAGCGAGGTTGGTCAGGCATCAGAGATGAGTGTCCAGTATTGGATGAAATCAGATGAGGCGGTTGCATGTGAGATGGTTGAGAAGGGAAGGTCTTAGGTAGTTTATTGTGCATCCATTTCCACCAAATGTGCCCAGGGCTTGGGCACCATGTCCCTGTTTCTGTGGCTTTTGGAGATGCCCATGAGAGCCCCCTGCTTGAATCTCTGTCTCAACTTTATCATCATTGCTCCCACCTGCATATGTGCTTTTCCTCCACGTGGCTTCCGAGACAAAACAGATTCAGAAAAGGTGGCTTCAGGGCCAAGCAACAACATATCTTTTTTTTTTTTTTCCATCTTTATTGGAGTATAATTGCTTTACAATGTTGTGTTAGTCTCTGCTGTACAACAAAGTGAAACAGCTATATGTATACATATATCCCCATATCCCCTCCTTCTTGAGCCTCCCTCCCACCCTCCCTATCCCACCCCTCTAGGTGGTCACAAAGAACCAAGCTGATCTCCCTGTGCTATGCAGGAGCTTCCCACTGGCTATCTGTTTTATATTTGGTAGTGTATATGTGTCAGTGCTACTCTCTCACTTCGTCCCAGCTTCCCCTTCCCCTGCCCGTGTCCTCAAGTCTGTTCTCTACGTCTGCCTCTTTATTCTTGCCCTGCCACTAGGTTCATCAGTACCATTTTTTTAGATTCTATATATGTGCATCAGCATGCGGTATTTGTTTTTCTCTTTCTGACTTACTTCACTGGGTATGACAGACTCTAGGTCCATCCACCTCACTACAAATAACTCAGTTTAGTTTCTTTTTATGGCTGAGTAATATGCCATTGTATATATATGTGCCACATCTTCTTTATCCATTCATCTGTCGATGGACATTTAGGTTGCTTCCATGTCCTGGCTATTGTAAATAGTGCTGCAATGAACATTGTGGTACATGTATCTTTTTGAATTATGGTTTTTTCAGGGTATATGCCTAGTAGTGGGATTGCTGGGTCATATGGTAGTTCTATTTTTAGTTTTTTAGGGAACCTCCATACTGTTCTCCATAATGGTTGTATCAATTTACATTCCCACCAACAGTGCAGGAGGGTTCCCTTTTCTCCACACCCTCTCCAGCATTTATTATTTCTAGATTTTTTGATGATGGCCATCTGACCGTTGTGAGGTGATACCTCATTGTAGTTTTGATTTTCATTTCTCTAATGATTAGCGATGTTGAGCATCTTTTCATGTGTTTGTTGGCAATCTGTATGTCTTCTTTGGAGAAATATCTATTTAGGTCTTCCGCTCATTTTTGGATTGGGTTGTTTGTTTTTTGATATTGAACTGCATGAGCTGCTTGTATATTTTGGAGATTAATCCTTTGTCAGTTGCTTCATTTGCAAATATCTTCTCCCATTCTGAGGGTTTTGTCTTGTTTATGTTTCTTTTTATCTTGTTTATGGTTTCCTTTGTTGTGCAAAGGCTTTTAAGTTTCATTAGGTCCCATTTGTTTATTTTTGTTTTTATTTCCATTACTCTAGGAGGTGGGTCAAGAAGGATCTTGCTGTGATTTATGTCATAGTGTTCTGCTTATATTTTCCTCCCAAGAGTTTTATAGTGTCTGGCCCTACATTTAGGTCTTTAATCCATTTTGAGTTTACTTTTGTGTATGGTGTTAGGAAGTGTTCTGATTTCATTCTTTTACATGTAGCTGTCCAGTTTTCCCATCACCACTTATTGAAGAGGCTGGCTTTTCTGCATTGTATATTCTTGCCTCCTCTGTCAAAGATATGGTGACCATATATGTGTGGGTTTATCTCTGGGCTTTCTATCCTGTCCCATTGATCTGTATTTCTGTTTTTGTGCCAGTACCATACTGTCTTGATTACTCTAGCTTTGTAGTATAGTCTGAAGTCAGGGAGCCTGATTCCTCCAGCTCTGTTTTCCTTCTCAAGATTGTTTTGGTTATTCGGGGTCTTTTGTGTTTCCATACAAATTATAAAATTTCTTGTTCTAATTCTGTGAAAAATGCCATTGGTAATTTGATAGGGATTGCATTGAATCTGTAGATTGCTTTGGGTAGTATAGTCATTTTCACAATGTTGATTCTTCCAATCCAAGAACATGGTATATCTCTCCATCTGTTTGTATCATCTTTAATTTCTTTCATCAGTGTCTTATAGTTTTCTGCATACAGGTCTTTTGTCTCCTTAGGTGGGTTTATTCCTAGGCATTTTATTCTTTTTGTTGCAGTGGTAAATGGGAGTGTTTCCTTAATTTCTCTTTCTGATTTTTCATCATTAGTGTATAGGAATGCAAGAGATTTCTGTGCATTAATTTTGTATCCTGCTACTTTACCAAATTCATTGATTAGCTCTAGTAGTTTTCTGGTGGCATCTTTAGGATTTTCTATGTAAGTATCATGTCATCTAACAACATATCTTTTTAATGTACATCTTACATTTGTTTGTTCTATGTGGGCTCCCCAGAGAGCAATTTCTTGCTTTGCTCTCAAGTTATGTTCAGAGCCTGGATGGAAAGATGGTAGAGGAAGAGCTAGAGAAGTTTTTACTTTAGTGAACTTAGAGAATTCACAGGGTTGTTTTTGGTTTGTTTGTTTGGGTTTTTTTCTTTAGAAAATTGGAATTTAATTGTGTTGTTTATCACTGTAAATCATTTACATTCAGTAGGATCTGAGGACAAAATAAATAATACCAAAACTGTGTACAGTTTAAATAACTAGTGAAAAATAAGTGACCCCATGAAACAGGGAAAGTGTGTGATTTGTCGAGCTCATTTGATCCTTACACCCTTCCTGTCTTCAGACACTTGTGTTGGTAGCTATTAGGTAGGGAGGAATGAGAATAAGGGTCAGATGATGGCAGGACTCAACTGAGCTGTCCTTTCCTACTCAGCCCCGAAGTGTCCTCAGCCGTAAGGTGTTTACTGCAAGTCACCCTGCACGGGCAGAGGCGAAGGTGAGCATTTGTTGGTTCTGCGGACATGTGGACAGAGCACTGCCCCTTGACCAGCACGTGCCCCCAGGTCTATCTTTGGCAGACAGAACCCCTTTTTGTAATGACGGTATTCTGCCTTTTTATGGAGTAAGGTCTATTTGACCTTAAAGCTCAAACATAACTAAGTTGAGAAAGGTGAATCATTTCCTGAAGAGGATTGTGAAAGAGAAAGAGTAGGATGCGGAGACAATACAAATCCTTATGTTTTAGACGTTGTATGACTTCATGTCATCTATTGAGACATTAAAACTCTTAGTGAATTTTTACTTTTATTTATTTTAAACAAATTTTTAAAAATCATAGTATAGAATTCAAAACACAAAAAGGCTGGGATATAAAATGGAAGTTTCTCTCTGCCTTTCTTGTTCCCCCCAGGCACCCAGATTCCCTTCTTGGAGGCAGCCACTGTTCACCAGTTTTTTTGAGTTCCTCCCAAAGATAGTCTATGCCTTTACAAAAACTATAAGTTAATGTATTCTTTTACTCCCCACCCCCAGCATAAATGGTAGCATATCTATTCTGCATTTTTCTTTTATCATATTACAGTATTTCTTGGTGATCTTTCTGAATCTCAATACAGAGTAGAACTGCCTCATTTATTTATTTATTTACTTTTGAATTTTATTTTATTTATTTTTTATACAGCAGGTTCTTATTAGTTATCTATTTTATACATATTAGTGTATATATGTCAATCCCAATCTCCCAATTCATCCCACCACCACCACCTTCCCAGTTTCTCCCCTTGGTGTCCTTGTGTTTGTTCTCTACATCTGTGTCTCTGTTTCTGCCTTGCAAATCAGTTCATTTGTACCATTTTTCTAGATTCCACATATGTGCGTTAATATATGATATTTGTTTTTCTCTTTCTGACTTACTTCACTCTGTATGACAGTCTCTAGGTCCATCCATGTCTCTACAAATGACCCAATTTCGTTCCTTTTTATGGCTCAGTAATATTCCATTGTATATATGTATCACATCTTCTTTATCCATTCATCTGTCGATGGGCGTTTAGGGTGCTTCCATGACCTGGCTATTGTAAATAGTGCTGCAGTGAACATTGGGGTACATGTGTCTTTTTGAATTATGGTTCTCTCTGGTTATATGCCCAGTAGTGGGATTGCTGGGTCATATGGTAAGAATTGCCTCATTTTTAAGGGCTGCATAGTACTCCAGAATTTCCTATCTCAGTGAAAGTAATTATGAGCACACGATAGGTATGATATTGATATTTTCCCAGGCTGTAAAAGGACACTTGCAGTATTTATTCATGTAATAGCCATAACATGACTCTTTGGAAAGTATCATAAAGGCTTCAGATATGGTACATATGGATTCCATAGGCTAGGGAAGAGATAGGAAGCATGCATCAACCTTTTTTCCTCTGAGGATTGGAGGATAGGCATTTTCATGCATTTACATTTGGATTGATAAAAGTGATGTTCTACATTATATTCATTGCAGTTTAGGGCCCTGGATGGCTTGTCTAGTGTCACAAAACCAGTTTACTTATGCAAATGACTAAATATGAAATAATTGGAATCTTGCAATTCTGTCAAGTGCCTCCCAATTGAAGGCGATAGCAGTCTTTTCCCGTAAGCCCCATGTGGGGTAGCATTTGGATACTTCCCTTCCCACTCTGAAAAGTGGAGCAGTCTTCCTGACGAGTGGCCCTGGTCAGTCCCTACCTGGAGCAGAGGTGAGCACCAGATGCCCAGGGAGATGGGGAGGGGCACATGCAGTGACTTGAGATGAACTTGTTGCCTGTGCTTGTGCACGAGGGAGAGGACAGCTGAGGCCCAAGGCTACATAGCACACAGGAGCTGTGTTTCTAGGACTGAAGTCAGCAGTACTGCTCCCAAGTTGCCTGCGGGGAGACCTGTCACAAGGGCTGCCAAAGACTGCAAAGTACGGGCTCCCATCCCACCTCATCCAGAGCCTGCTTCCCTGCAGGCCTTCAGCTTCTCTTGACTAGCTTGAGTTTTATTTTTGTGATTGAAAACCAGGAGTGGTTCTAGAATGGGTTCTTAGCGTGTCCTGTGAAGGCTTTGACTTTTAGCCCTTTACAGTTTCTAGTTTTGTAGAGGTGCAAATTTTCCTGTGACTGGAGCTGGTTCTTTCTGGGAACCAGGGGTAGGATTGTACAGGAGGAGGGTCAGGAGGGAACTGACAGGCCCACAGAAGTATCCTTTAAATGTCACCAGCCAAAAAGCACAGCGTCCTATGGAATATTCCTTTGTCTTTCTGGATTATCACTTAGTGCAGAGGTCTTGAAACTAGAAGATTCTGTCTAATCTCCTGTCAAATTCTGGTGTCTCTACAAGTGCTGGGCTGGGGTCTGCCTGAACCCCCTCTATTGCTGGGGAGTTCAGTGGAAACATATTTTTTGTAAAGTCTGTTTTAGTTGTACAAGCAAACCAAAGACACTTTAATGATATAAAAATTCAAACAAGACATGAAGCTAGATTTGTCTGAAACTACCATCTCCTCCAATCCTAGTCATCTCTCTAGAAGTAACTACTTGTAACAGTTCATTGATATATTTTTTTTTTATAAATTTATTTACATATTATTTTTGGCTGCTTTGGGTCTTTGTTGCTTCATGCGGGCTTTTTCTAGTTGCAGTGAGCGGGGGCTACTCTTCGTTGTGGTGCGCAGGCTTCTCATTGTGGTGGCTTCTCTTGTTGCGGAGCATGGGCTCTAGGCGCACAGGCTTCAGTGGTTGTGGCACATGGGCTCAGTAGTTGTGGCTCGCCGGCTCTAGAGTGCAGGCTCAGTAGTTGTGGCGCACGGGCTTAGTTGCTCCGCGGCATGTGGGATCTTCCCGGACCAGGGCTCGAACCCGTGTCCCCTGCATTGGGAGGAGGATTCTTAACCACTGCGCCACCAGGGAAGTCCCTCATTGGTATCTTTTACCAGCAGTAGATATATTATATATTTTTACACAATAGATATACTTTACAGAAATATATATATGTAGTTGTCCCTCAGTATCCAAGGGGGATTGGTTCCAGGACACCCCTGGATACAAAAATTGTCAATGCTCAAAATGGTGTGGTATTTACATATAACCTACACCCATCCTCCCGTATACTTTAAATCATGTCTGGATTACTTATGATACTTAATACAATTTAAATGCTATGTGAATAGTTGTAAATACATTGTAAATGCTATGTAAAGAGTTGCCGGAGTGTGGCAAATTAAAGGTTAGCTTTTTGAGGTTTTTTTTCAAATATTTTCAATCCGTGGTTGGTTGAATCCACAGATACAGAACCCATGGATATGGAGGGAGGATTATATGTGTGTGTATTTATGTGTGTGTGTACACATATATACATGTATACATACACACAACCTCCCCGCTCCGCGATGTTTCTTTAACAGTTCATCTTTAGGAAATTTGCAGCTCCATCCTCTGATCCAGATTCCGTCTTCTGGGGCCACACTGCAGAACCACGTGTGGACAGCCCACATGTCTCGCCCAGCCCTCTTGTTGTATGGATGGGAAAACACACACACACACACACACACACACACACACACACCATTTAATGTGGCTTTTGTGCCGGGTGCTGTGCTAAGCACAGTTGTCTTACTTTATCCTCAGAACACCCGCATGAGGTAGGCGGTGTTATTATTCCCACTAACAGATGAGGAAGCAAGTTCAGAAAGGCTAACTCACCTGCTCACGCTCACACAGCTAGTAAGTAGCCAGCAGGATTTGAACCCAGATGAGTCTGACCGCGGGGTCACGTTCCTGTTCTTTGCGCCTCGCCACCTTCTGTTTTGTGCCCTGGACCCCTGGCATAGTGCCTTTGCACTGGGTAGAGCCTCAGCGGGTGTTCCTGAGGGCCGTCTTGTTCCCTTGTGGGCAGAGCAGCAGGGGGTGAATGCCTGACCTCGGCCTCTCAGCCTCCCCAGCCAGCTGCCTGCAGAGCTGGCTCCGGGCAGCCGGCCTCCTGACCTGAGGGGAAGGTGAGCGTAAAGGACGCAGCCTGCCTGTCGGGACGCGAGCCAAAGCCATGCCGGTCCCGCCGTTAAAAGGCCCGATGAGGCTCATCATTAAGTTCAATTAGGCACTGGAAGTGACTGCTCCTTCTCAGCCTGCCGTGCCCTCCAAGAACCGGATCCATTCCCAGGCAGCCAGCTCGGGAGCCAGGTCTCGTTACGGGTTTAGGCCATGATTCCTTCCAAGGCCGAGGGCAGGGTTGTCCGGGAGGCTCTCAGCCCAGAGCCGGGAGCTCCAAGTGCGCGTGAAATGCGGGCGGGCGTCTGTCCTGGAGGCCATTCCTGAGCCCGTCTCCACTCACCCTCCTTCTCTAGGGCCACCCCTTCCCCATGCACGTGTTAGGAGTCGGGATATCTGCCTGTGTGCTAGTCCCCCTGCCACCCACCCGCCCTGTGACCTTGGCACAGGTCATGGGAACTCTTTGGGTTGAGGTTCCCGAGGGGTTTGAACTAGATGATCTCAAAGTTCCCCTTACAGCTGTAGGCTATCACGATTCCGGGAAATCCCAGATGTTCAAGCCCTGTGTACCCAAGATTTCTTTCCACTGAGCACTGACTGGGAGAGAGAGGAGGGGAGGTCCAGTGTCACCTGGGGCCGCCAGCTCAGCAACCTTGGGCTCTGTCTCTTCAGCGTTAGAACTGAGTGGTCTCAAAGGCCCCGCACAACTCAGAAAGAGTGTTTGCCCTTCTGAACTGTGCTTTCTGGATGGCCGCTTGAAATTATTCATTTTGGTCCATGAATCATGGCCTTGAAATGAAACAGTTGACAAACCCTGAGGCGGGGCAGACCTCCCAGGCACAGGGGCCAGTGGGGGAGGCATGGATGTGCCCTGGTGTGTTTGGAGTGCGCAGGGCGGGGGACTGAATCCCGGGGTTTGCCTGGAGAAGTAAAGGAAGTAGATGGACAAGGTAGAGAAGGACCCGCACGCAGGGCCTTGAATTCCAAGCGTGTGCTTTACAGTGTTAGGAACGAGGAGCCACTGACATGTTGACAGGTGTGTGACCAGTGGTGCAAGGGACACATGATCACACCTCTTCTGCATGCTTTTTTGATGTGGCACGATCTTGGGGTATTTGCAGATACAAAACGACATCCGTTTCTCTCAGTGTAGAGACCTCCTCTTAAGTGTTGTCTCAGCTCCACTCTGTATAGTGAGTGAGCTCTTGTCTTTCTAGGCTGGACGGAGTTGTAGAGCGGCCTGCTCAGCTTTTCCCCTGAGTTTGACACCTTTTTTTCTGGCAGATTTTGGTGATGTCACTCATCTGTTGTTGCCCGGGAATTGTTCTCCTCTTGTATCCATTTCAAATCATTGCTTTCTCTTATGAGACCATATATTAAGGTTACCTAATTATGATTACATGAGGTTGGTTTTTCCATAGGATATGTGTTCCTTCTTGACTAGAATGACTTCTCATTTGCCACTAGCTGTGCTGTATTAGTGAGGTTGTATTCATCTGCAAGCAGCAGAGAACCCCATTAACAGAGACCTAAATGGAAGAGGGTTCTCTCAGAAAATAGAAGGTCCAGTGCTCTGTGGTCCAGGGCTGGTGTGGCAGCTCCATCTTGACAGCAGGGACAGAACTCTTTCCATCTTCCTGCCCACCATCCTTAGCATGTGGGCCTTTGTCATGATGCTCATGTCTCATGGTTGTATGATGGCTGCTGTACCTCCAGGCCTCACTTCTGTTTTCCAGGCAGGAAGAATGGAGGATGATATGGAGGTGAAGGAGAAGGGCTCTTTCTTAGCAAAAATTTGTCTTTTAGAGGTGAGGGGCCAGGATATGCTTTACAGGGACTGCTGCATCTTTCTCACTGATCAGAAATATGGTGTATGCTCACCCCTCAGTGCGAAAGAGGCTAGGGAATGGAATATTTTTAGCTGGGCTCATTGCCGTCCCAAGCAAAATCAGGGTTTGAATCAAGAGGAAGGGGACTTCCTGGGTAGGTACCACGTTGCTTTTTCTGTGGTTGACCCCATCAGGCTGAGCTACAGCAATCACTGGACGAGACTGCCCTGCTGAGACCGCCGTGTGATGTAGGGGGTCAGGTGTACTAAGGGACATAAAAACAGTCTCACCTAATTCTGGAAGCTTCTCAGATGTGAGGAACCCTTTGGAAAGGACTTGAAAGCCAGAAAAAGTTGCTTTTTAGACAGGGGTAAACAAAAGTGGCTGAAGTGAAGGAAGGGAACCAGGAGGCAGAAAAAGGAAAAGCAGGAGATGGATAGCACAAGAGGAGTGTACAATGAGAGAGCTGGGGGGTAAGCCTGGAGGCTAAGCTAACGTTGTCGTGGAAGGCTGTGGGCAGCTGCCGCAGAGGCTCTGTGAGCCGGCCCAAATAGTTCTTGTTTGGGGGCAGGGGTGTGTAGATGGGCGGCCAGGTGGGGAGGGGACGTCTCCAGGGTAGGCTGCCGGGCATGTCGGCTGAGGGGTCCAGGCGGGTTCAGCCAGAGGCAGCAAGAATGTGCGAAGCAGGGGAACGAGGGGTCTAGAGGCAGAAAGTAGGAAGCGCTGGCTGGGCACACCTGGCCAGCACCCACCTCTGGGTGGGGGTTCAGTTACAGGACTGAGGAGGAGAAAGGCAGCATCTTGAGCAAGGATTAGCGGCGCAGGGAGGAGAGACTGGAGTGAAAATAATGATAATGATGGCAGCAGCCGTGACTGTTCACCGTCACGTCCTGTGTGCCAAGCGCTGTGCTTGTAAATGCTCTGTGTGAAATAACTTATTTGATTCTAACAACAACCCGGTGAAGCAAAATGTGGTATCATCGCCAGTTTTGCGGAGTTTAAGTGACGTGCCCCAGAGCACAGAGCCAGTGAACGGTGGCCCTCTGAACTGAACCCTCTGACTCCAGAGCCCGTAGTCAGAGCCAGCTGAGCCCGCGCCTTAAGTCCTCCCGGACCTGGAGAAGAGAGGGCTGAGTTCTCAGGTGCCCTCTTGGGAGGTTCACAGGCTCAGCAGGTCTGAACAGATACCCTCTTTCCAACTGCTTAGAGGGAAAGGAAGTAGAAAGGAGTCATAGTAAGGAGGAAGGAAGCAGCTGGGAGGTTAAGAGTGGGTGAACTGTCTAGGAGAGGAGAGTGAAGGGGAGGTAGAGGTTCTCCATGAAGCTGGGAGAGTGGTGGCCCGTTTTGACAGCACCTAAGAAAAGAGAAGGGAGGACCAAGGAGGAAAATGTCTTAAATTCTTTAGTAGGAAGGGAGTTTGCGTTAACTTTGTTGTCTCTAGAAATGACTGAATAAGGGAAAAGGGTTTTTGCCCCCTTCCTTTCCCTCCTCCCTCCTTCCTCCCCTTTCCTCTTTGGTGTGTTTCCCCCACCATGCTGACTTTGGGATCTCCAAACCAGCACATTACAGGGATTGAAATGTTAGGGCTGGATAAACCAGCTGTGGGAAAAGGGGTGGCTTGGGAGGTGTCAGAATAGGAAATGGTATTAATGGGAACAGATGGGGATGGGGGCCAGGATCGGGAGAGGCAGGGTCAGTGTCATTCCCAGAGCCGGGGAGGGACCTGAGAGGTCATGGAGCGTGGCCCCTTCGGTTTAGAGGTGGAGAAGATGAGGGGTGGGCGGTTGAGTGGCTCAGGTATAGAATCGTAAAGAGTTAGAAAAGCCCTCAGATGTCACCTTGCCTCCCCCCCGCCCAAGGTCATGCAGCTAATTAGTGTAATAGAATGTGCCTCTCGTTATGCAGCCATGCCATCCTGAAACCTTGAGAGCTGCACGCATTTATCTGAAGTTCATGAAAGGCCGTGCACTGCGCTATTTGTGCAACAGCGAGTCTGTGAGAATAAAACTCTCTTTACTGCAATCCTCCGGGACTCTCGCAGAAATGAGATGTTGATCATATGAAGCAATCTCAGTGAACAAAAAAACTTTCAGGGAAAGTTGTGTCCCCTGAGCCAGCCAGTCTGCTGAGGGGGACACGCGGCTTTGCAGAGTGAGCGGCTAAAAGCCAGCAGGGAGTGACTAGGGACGCCAGCCATTGGTGAAAATTCTCCCGACATAAACGATCTCCTTGTTCTTCCTTTGATGGATTCAGTCTCTCAAAAATAAAATGCATCTGTGAACATCATACCTGCCTCTTCCCTTTTCTTTTTAGCCCTTTACTGAGAAGTAACTGAAAGCAGTTTTAATTGTAGAGGCCGCAGCCCGGGCAGACATAGGTATAAATATGCACAGGAGATAGAGCCCCACTCATAAAATCTAGGTTTTTTCTGGTCTCGTGGGTCTGCCGGTGATTTTACTTTTTGTCCCATCTACCGTCCCCACGGCTGGTTACCGGGGGCTGTGCAGGTTTCTCCTGGTTTCACAGTGGTCATTGCACAAGAGGCCATGTTTAGCAGTGCCAGGGTGTCCTTGGTTCATCCATACCCGGGAGTCCCCAGGAGGCTGCCCCACATGATGCCCTGCCCGGCCCTGGGGGCCTCCCTCGCTGGCAGCTGGAGGGGGGCCCCTCTAACGGCAGGCACCACCTTTCCTTTGAGCAGCTTATTACTTGGGTCAGTCTCGGTGTAATCGTGGGCTTTTAGGGGACCACAGGATGTAAAAGAAGGGCAGAGAAAACAATGGGTTAGTGACTGGAGAGAAATCTTTACAGGTTCCTGTATTACAGTGAAGAAAATTCTCTCCAGGAGAAATAAAAGACCCAACCCATTCAGTGTAAATCCACTATACTTCAGTTTTTTAAAAATGGACTGAAATAAAGGTTTTCAGAAACGCTGATAAAAATTTGCCCCCTGACTTGTGGAGCCATGATTTTGCTTGTTTTGGTCACCACATCCTACGTCATTTCACTCTCCATCCTTATGGCCACATTTCCCAGAGACCGGCTGTGAGTCACAAAGTTACTGTCTCTCCCATCAGCTTTCAGCCCCTCTGATCATGTCAATGGGAAGGTCTCAGTTTGCACCTAGTCTTTCCTTAACACCTTTGTAACCTTGCTAATCTACCTTTTTAACAAAGAGAGAATATGCTCAGACTTCTGGCAAATAGCAATATGTGGCTATAATAAAATAAATTTTGTGTTTTATTTAAATTCTATTGTTTTTTATAATTACCTTCTATATGGCTGGTGATGCTAAATTTCCACTGAGAATATAAAGTTTTCTTTTAAATAAATTTATTACAGTAAAAGTAAGGAATCAACTTAAAGAAATATAATCAGCTTAAAGAAAACATAAAGTAAATGCAGAAAGTACACAGTTACAGCAAAATTTGTGAAGGTAGAATTTGAAAATGGCAGACTTTTGGGAAACACTGTCTGATAGCACTTCTTCCCAGAGGCTTTTCCTCCCCATCCTTCCCCGAGGCTTTTCCTCCCCATCCTTCCCCAGCAGGAGGGATAACAGAACTTCTTCCACTTAACCCTCCGTGCTGGCTTTTATATCCCAGGATATGTGGTGAGTTGCCTGTTGTTCATTGCGTCCTCTCTAAATTGTCTTAGTAACTTGAAGGGAAAAAAAGGAACCCAGTGAAAATTTCTAGCCCCATAGTTCCCTCCTGATCCCTGACCAATGTCAGCGTCTGTGTTTTTGGAGTTGATACCAATGTGTAAGAGCATCTTGTTCCAGTCTGGCTGCACACCCAGCCAGCTCCGATTCCCTTCTCATTTTCAGCCACCACCTCATCTGTATTTCAGCCACACCAGCTCTCCTGCTGTTTTCTGAGCACACCTGGCCCTTTCTTGCCTCCCGTCTTTATTCAGGTTGTTTTCTCCAGCTGGACATCCTTCCTGCAGCTTTTCTGCCAGTTGCAAGCCTGCTCAATCTTTCAGTTGGAACGTCTTCTAGGAAGTCTCCCCAGATTCCCCCAACTGGAAGGGTCAGTTCTCCCTTTAGTGCTACCATGATATTTTGCTCTAACCTCTCTTGTCTTGTTAAGAGTAGGGCATAATAGAACCAGCAATAGATGAGGAATTGTTGGTTTCTAGTTCCAGCTCTGTGTCCAGCTAGCTTTGGGGCTGTAGTGAGGTCGCTTCAGCACCTCTTGGTCTCTGTTTCCTCACCTGGAAGATGCACAGGGGGATGGTCTTTCAGTCACTGCAGTATGTGAGTCTTCTGGAGGGATTACTGTTATCTCTATAGTGTTCCTTTCTCCAGCCAGATTGTAAAATCCTGAGCAAAAGGTCCCAAATCCCAACACCTCCCGTTTGTGCCTAATAGATAATTAGTTACCCAATAAGGTTTCTGAATAAAATAATGTTCATTTGAGATACCTAAGATCTAGAGATCTAAACTTTTCCACTTTTTAGTTTATTCATAGCAGAAATATACATACATTATTATATGTTCCCATAATTATTTTTAGCTACTGAAACTGTTTCTATACATTTCGACCCTTTTTCCTCCTGATAAATGCTTCTTTGGAGTTTGAATTGGAACAAAGATGTTATTTTGAATCTGACCAGCAGGGGGCAAACTTCACCCAGGAATTGCCGTGTAAATCACTATCGCTTCAATTTGATAGGGCTTGGGAGTCTACAGATAGGATTTGGAAGTTGGTTTTCGTCTTTCTACTAGACACCTTGTTTTTTGATAATGCCAGCAGGAGCTAAATGTGCTCTAATATGACCTAAAACCACAAAGTGCCAAAATTTGGGTGCTGGGGAGTTCTTGTTTATCTTTAAAAGAAGGGAGAAGGTACAATACCTGCAAATACGTCTGGACACTAAACATGAATGGCAAGAATTAGGAACTGAGGGGGAAAAGAGTGGGGACTTCAGCTCTCAGGAGAGATTTCAATGAGGAGAAATCTATTGGCCAAAGAAAACGTCAGTTCATGGAAAATATCTGGTTTTTAATCAGTATTATAGGTGGGGAACATCTTAGAGCAGAGGGTCCCCAGTTAAGCAGTCCACTGCCTGATGCTGAATGAACCTTGTAGCCATGATGACAATGGCAGATTTCTCCTCTGCTCAGATTTGGGTTTCCACTGTGAAGGCTCATTTGGTGGGTCACACAATTTATAAAGTAGAGCCTCGGTGTTAGATGTGCTAGTGATGTGTTATATGATCTAGGACAAATGACCTCCCCTCTCTCAGGCCTTTGTAAAACTGACCTCAATGAGGTTTGGATGCACTTGTGAGATTTTTATTGGACATTTAAGAATTATGAGGGTAGAAAACGTCGCAAGAAAATGGTATTTTGACTGCTTTTCTTCCAGAGGAGTGATATGTTTTGAAAATATAAGGTAGCTTTGGCTTCACTTTAGCTGGTCTCTCATTTCTGCACTTCCCCTTGCTACGTGTTTATGAATTTGGCCCCTGACTGCAGAGTTTCCTCTTTCTGTCATGGGAGCTCTGTAAGCTCCTTATTGTGGCTTTAGCTCTTCCCTCATGGGCAACAAGTTGCGCTAGTAACCATTTGTCCAAACCCTTCACATCGCTCTCTGGTTAGAGGCATGGCCCAGGCAGGATGGTCCAGCAGGGGGCCTTCCACTAGGACATCAGGGCTCTGGATGCGCGGCACTTTGCTCTATTTTAAGCCTGTGCTGTCTTGCAGCGGGGAGGTGAGTCTAGGGCCCAGTATGTGCTGTGGATACTAAGAGACTTCAAGGACACTTCCCCCCATTTATCCCAGTTATGTCCCCTGCTAAAATAGGTTAACGGTGTCTAATTAACCACTGAACATTGTCATGCTGCATAAAGATAGCATCCTGGCTGTTCTTTGAGCCATGGTACTTTATCTCCATTTAGATCTCTGCAGTATTCCATTAAACTCGAGAGCAACATTTTAACTGAGATGATGTCTACATTAGGGCCGCCTTTCACCCTTCAGCACGTGACCCGTGTAGGTAGCAGCTGAGGCCTTCTGTCTGATGCAGCAGGGCGGGCAGAGGAGACTGGCTCTGCAGGCGGGGAGGGTCCTTACATTACGGTCCTTCTCTGCCACTGAGCCCCAGAGTAAGACTGAGAATCCGGGATTGGGCAGTGGTTCTGCGTGGCTGCAGGCACGGGGTGTGCCAGCGCCATCAAGCTTGTCCTCCACTGACCAAATCATGCCCAGTGCGCGTCAGCGTGGTCTCTAAATGTCAAAGGAAAGGAAGTGCATCTGAGCAAAAGAAGTTAGAGAAAGCGAGTGCCTGGAGGAAAGGGTGACCTGGCTAGATGGGGTCTCCTTTCTCCCATGACGCGAGCTGTCGTGTTGTAAATTAACCAACATTAACTACCACATGGTCAGGCTGACAAAGCTACAGTGCTGCTGTAAGTTGAAAGTATGTCATCTCATCATGGAAAATGTTAATTGAATTTGAAGCAGAGTCTGTAGAACGAGCCTTTCCCCCAGTGTAGAACTGCCTGAGTGCCTGTATCATGTAGGGTTTAAGAACGGGGCCTTGTATACTGGCCCGACCCCTTTCTAGGTGGGTGACCTTTAGCAAGTTACTTTACTTCTCTGAGCCCCAGTCTCCTCATCTGTAAAACCGAGCACGTTTAAATAAGATAATGTGATAGGGGCTTCCCTGGTGGCGCAGGGGTTGAGAGTCTGCCTGCTAATGCAGGGGACACGGGTTCGAGCCCTGGTCTGGGAGGATCCCACATGCCGCGGAGCAACTAAACCCGTGCGCCACAACTACTGAGCCTGCGCGTCTGGAGCCTGTGCCCCGCAGCAAGAGAGGCTGCGATAGTGAGAGGCCCGCGCACCGCGATGAAGAGTGGCCCCCGCTTGCCACAACTAGAGAAAGCCCTCGCACAGAAACGAAGACCAAACACAGCCATAAATAAACAAATAAATAAATAAATAAATAAAATTAAAAAAAAAAAAAAAAAAAAAAGATAATGTGATAATTAAATAAGGTAACGTATAATACTATATATAGTAGTGTTATATAATAGTAACATATAAATAAGATAATATAATAACAATGCTTGGCACCCAACAAACTCAGTAAGTGTTAACTGTTGTCATCAGTCATCAGTCTTCCTGTGACAAGCAATGGGGGCAGGGGCCTGGGAATGGACTCTCCCCTGAGAATCGAGGGTGGATGTGTGGAGCCCAGGCCGAGTCACCCAGTGTGGCTTGTAGAGAAGCGGGGGTGAACACCAGGAGGGGACTGGTTGAGTGCGGAACTGAAGGACTGGGCTCTGAAGGAAGGTAAGGATAAGGAGACAACGCCCTTAACCTTGAAGTCTCCACCTGTTTAAAGAACAGACGGCTTCACGTGAGGCTGAGCGATCTTAGCGACTTGGCAAGCACCACACGGAGAGGGCCGTGGTTCCCCTCTTGCCAAGTCACTGACTAGGTCCGGCGCATCCCTTGCTGCAAAACAGGAGGCCAGGGTGCCCTTACTCCGAACACCCTGTCTCCACAAGGTGAGAGGTGAGGGAGGACACTTAACTCTCAGTGTCCGGAGTTAAAGCTTTGTTCTGCAAAATGGCCAAAGTAATCAGCAAGTGATGGAGTAGCTCTTGAAAAGAAACCTGGCATTTAATTAACTTTTCAAAGTGCTAGTTCAGCAACCTCTATGTTTTACATTTTGAATATTGAACAAGCATCTCTAATCAGATCTGAATTGTTTCTGGGCCTCCCCCGGTGGAGAGCACCTGCTGAGCTTTTACGAACAACACAGAATCCTGAGTTTCAGGAGAGCCAACTCAGAGTCACTCGGGAATGGAGCCTTCAGTCTGTGAGGCCGTTTGCTTCCTCCCCTCAGCCTGTAGGTCAAGTCAGAGTTCATGAACGCTTCTGTAAGAAGAAAGCAGGCAACTCGGAAGGACAAGGCAGCAAGGCTTACATTCTGCTGCTTAGCGACAGAGAGTTCAGTCTACTCTCTGCGATGAGGTTTCGGGCACTGGTTCTCACATATGTGACTGGGCTTCATTTCTAGAAATTACTACCTCAGGGGGCCTGTGGTGAAGCCTAGCACACCGGTGCTGCAGAAGCTTCCCAGGTGTGATTCTCTTGTGCACCACTGGTTAAGAACTCCTGGTGTAAAGGATTCTCTCCAGCTTTCAATTAGCTATCTGTTGCCTCCTGTAAGTATGGAAAACCTGTGAGCACAGTAAATCCAACCAAATGTCGGGGTGACCAGGGGACATCTAAAAATCAGCGGGTGTCTGCTTTTGAAAGGGCTTGGGGCAGTGGGTTTGGGAGAGAAGGATTCTCGTTTCAGCCTCGTCACTAACCAGCTCTGTGGTGTGGACAAAGCACACAGAGCTTTGGTGGATTGGTGCCCACTGTCCCAATCTATCGGTATATATAAAATGGTGCTCCTGAAGCCTGCTTTGCCTCTTTTCCAGAGCTGATGTTGATAGGCATGAAAGTCTCTGAAGGCTCCCCAAAAGTGCTCTATCTCTGTACAGTGGTCTCGCCAGTATTATAATTGTCAGGTTCCCAAACCCTCTAACGGCCACTTCTGGGGAAAGAGGCACGTGGGCCACGGGGGGCGGTAAGAGACCAGAAGCCCAGGGTGGAGCTGGCCACAGCTCTGCAGTCCTCCTGCCACAGGTCTGGGCCAGCTCACACCGTTTCCCCGGAAGTGTGTGATGACCCAGAACCTGCAGTCCTCTCCCTCAGCCTCCACCCACCTACACAGTCTGTGGGAGGCGGGGCTTTAGCCCACATCCTTCTTGCGTTACCTACCCTGCTGGGCAATGACAGACCACCAGGTTTTCATTATTTTTTAACCTGTCACCAGCAATTTAAAAATGTGCTCTGCATCGTGACTGGGTATATCTGTATATAAAACTGAAAAAAATTTTATGTAACATTTATCCTTACTATTTGCAGTACACTCTCTTCACTGTTCTTTGCTATTGAAAAAAAAAAAAAAAAGACAAAAAAGAAAGGCTGGTGGTGATCCTCTAAATTGATTTCATGGCTCACTAATTGTTCATGACCTGTGGTTTGAAAATCCTTACGCTAGATTCCATGTCACTGCATGGCCTGAGGTGCGTTTGGGGACTAGGCAGGTAAAGTAAGTCTGTGGAGCGGGGTGTTATTTCAAAATAGCACGTTAAATTATATCACTGAGATACATAGACAAGTTATTTGCATATTCACAGTTCTATAAAGAAATGTACTCTCTACCTGCTCTCCTAAAGCATGCTTCCCACTTCCTTTTGCTTTCTCACTTTTGGTAGCTGCAGAGCTACAGGAAACACTTCACTAGCCTCTTAACTTCTGTAAGAAAAGCAGCAGTGCAGGTTCAGCGGTAAAGAGCTAGTAGGGACCCCCAGGTGCCAGGAGGGTGGGAGCTCAGGCTTGGAGGGGGTGGGGCACAGCCCAGCTTCCCTGAGTTTTTCCTTGTGGGAATGCAGGCCCAGTGTGGCCAGGGTTTGTATTTGAAGAATTCAGAAATCCGGATTTTTTTTGTACGAAATCTCCCAATCTGGACAACAAATTCATGTTAAAACAGAAAAAAATTAAACCAAACCAAAATAAGCAGCGGTGTGGTGCAGCCCAAACTTATCTGCAAGCTAGGTACAGCCCAGAAGTGGCCGGCTGTTTCAAAGGCAGTGTTTCCTGATGTTTCTCCAGGGCCCCGCCCAAGTTCCCACTAGGCTTTCCATCTCCCAAGCGGAAGGCTCTCCCAGAACCTGCTCTTTCTAGCAGACGGACAGACAGACAGACAGAACGCCCCCTGGGGCATCCCTGCCCTCCATCCTTGAGGGCTGTCTCCTGTTCTTGCTCCTTCCCTGCTGCGGGAGGATCCTGGGCTCCCCCTAGGGTGAGAGGGAGCAGGACGTGGGCTCAGCGGCAATTATGCTGAATATGGACCTCAGCCCCTGTTCGGATGATGAGTGGATAAATGGCAATTAATCAGCCTTCCCCCGGAAGAGTAGGTTATCATTATTGTTTCCTTCAGACAAAATCACCGCTCCTTTTGCCCCGGCACATGGCTTAGGAAGGCAAGATTCTGTCGTAACTCCTGAGGGTAGTCAGAGAGGGAGCTGCCCCTTCTGTACAGCAGGAAGGCGCTGGCCTAGGCTGCCCAGCCTCTCGAATCCCGTTATTCTTCTCTGACCCCCGTTTCCATCCAAGCTCTTCTGCCGCTAGTGACATATGACTGGCTCATTCGGACAGTGGGTTCAGAGTTCAGCCTCACCAGGACAGTTAGAGGCAGTGGTCCCTGGGAACTCAAGCCGGGAGCAGAGCCTCCCCTCCACACAGACAGAAGGCGGCCGTGCTGGCGGCGGGGGCCCGGGCGGGTGCTGCATTCAGGATTCCTTTGACTTCGACTTAGAACAGGTCATAAACCTGGGTCATCTGACATCACCACGGTGGGGATGCCCTGGGTACCCGATGCAGTTTACCTTTGTGCCCCACCTGCTGCCCTGAAGGTCCCACCCGCCCCCCTACCCCTAGTTGCTCCATCTCTTCAGTCAGCCCTTTAAGGGTCAAAAACTGCAGCCTAGGAGGTCCCCTCAGAGTTGTTCCATACTGTTCTTCCAACTTTACCTACCTATTCACTTCCCCCTCCCTGACTTCAGCCAAAATTAATCCTTTCTTCCCTCCTTCCTTCCTTCCTTCCCTCCCTCCTTCCCTCCTTCCCGCCTTCCTTCCCTCCTTCTCTCCTTCCTTCCCTCCTTCTCTCCTTCCTTCCCTCCTACCCTCCTTGCTGCCTTCCTTCCCTCCTTGCCGCCTTCCTTCCCTCCTTCCCTCCCTCCTTCCCTCCTTACTTCCTTCCTTCCTTCCCTCCTTCCCTCCTTCCTTCCCTCCTTACCTTCTTCCTTCCCTCCTTCCCGCCTTCCTTCCCTCCTTCCCTCCTTCCCTCCTTCCTTCCTTCCCTCCTTCCTTCCTTCCTTCCTTCCCTCCTTCCTTCCCTCCTTCTCTCCTTCCTTCCTTCCTTCCCTCCTTCTTGCCTTCCTTCCCTCCTTCCTTCCTTCCCTCCTTCCTTCCTTCCTTCCCTCCTTCCCTCCTTCCTTCCTTCCCTCCTTCCTGCCTTCCTTCCCTCCTTCCCTCCTTCCCTCCCTCCTTCCCTCCTTCCCTCCTTCCTTCCTTCCCTCCTTCTTGCCTTCCTTCCCTCCTTCCTTCCTTCCCTCCTTCCTTCCCTCCTTCCCTCCCTCCTTCCCTCCTTCCTTCCTTCCCTCCTTCCTGCCTTCCTTCCCTCCTTCCCTCCCTCCTTCCCTCCTTCCCTCCTTCCTTCCTTCCCTCCTTCTTGCCTTCCTTCCCTCCTTCCTTCCTTCCCTCCTTCCTTCCCTCCTTCCCTCCTTCCTTCCTTCCTTCCCTCCTTCCCTCCCACCTTCCCTCCTTCCCTCCTTCCCTCCTTCCTTCCCTCCTTCCCTCCCTCCTTCCTTCCTTCCCTCCCTCCCTCCCTTCTTTTACTCTGTCTCTTTCTTAACAACGCAGTTATAGTCTAACTTTCATGGGAAGTAATCTATTTAGACTTAGGTTTATGATTCTACTCTTTGGGGATTATTTGCCTTTTGTGGAAAGTGCTGGTTGGCCCCCATGCAGCTCTTACTGGGAGGCCTTCTCGGCCTCCTGGCGGCCATTATGATGCTGCCACCACCCTTTGCCCTTGATCATCATGGTGATTGATTTCTGACTTCAAAGAATTCATAGAAAACAAATACTCTGTTATCAGAAAATTTCACACATACGGGAAAGTTATCTCCGTGTAACCCACACCCAACTTTAAAAATCTTCAGCGTTTAGCCAATCTCATTTAGAAGACTTAAGATCAGTGTTTCTCAGAGTATCAGTAGTGACCCGCTTGGATTAGAATTACTGGGAATTTGTTTAAGATGCATGTTCCTGGGCTCCCCCCCAAGACCAACTGATCCAGAAATCTGTCGTTGCTGGGCCCAGCAATCTGCACGTCTGACAAGCTTCCCAGATGGTTCTTAACGCACGTTCGGGTTGGGGAAGCAGGGCCTCACATAGCGTCTGTGTGCGAACAGACTTCCTGCTCGTGGAAGGTCTTACTTGCCCACCATCACTCACAGGGCCTTCTGGTCCTTCACGTGGAGGAGACAGAAAGTCAGGCCTGAACTGAGCGGCTAGTTCGCCCCCTTTTGCTCACGGGAAGCTACACGTGTTAGCACAGCAGCTTCAAATGAGACCCAAGGCCTCAGTCCTAAGCAAGTGCTCTGTAAATTGGTCAGTTAACTGTTGAAAGGAAGGCACCATGTCATCTATACCCTTTTGAGTTTTGAGCTTCTCACTCAACTTGCACTTAAGCTCAACAATTTAATTTGGAGTCATGCTGAAATAAGGCCGTAAGAAGGCATTACTGTAATTTTCTTACATTGGTTGTGGGCCTTGGTCTATAAAGAGGAATCCAGACAAATAAAGCACTTGGGTTATGCTAATTTGCTCCCACTTTTGAAACCCCCCTCCAGCATGCCATGTCAGTGCCGGAGACTAGAGGGTTCTCATAAACCTTGTCTCTCTTTTTTCCAGGTCAGGAAGGAGGGCTTCTGAAGAAATAGAAGAGTATGTGTCCAGTATTCTTACAACATCCTGTGGTGACCATAGTCAACAGTGCGGTCTGGGTGGTCCTCATCTGTTCAGCCTTTATTGAACACAGCATTCAAAGACAGACAGCAGGAAGCTGCCCATGGGCTGGGGCTGGAGTTAGGAACACTAGTCAAGGGTTCGGTTAATGCTGCTTCCTCAGCTGAAGGGCTGGACTCTGGCATTGATGCCCATGTCATACCTCCCACCGCATGGTTTTTAGAATTGTATGTTCAGGTATCAAGAGTACTGACCCATGGGTTCTGCTTTATTGACGCAGATGGGCAGAAGCAACTCCAGCCTTCTAAACCTAGCCTTCTCCTAAGACTTATATCAAAAAGAAAGAAGGAAGGTTTCTAGGTAAAGATGGAATGTGAAGGTAGGGCCACGAATCTCATACCTGCGGGGTGGGTGGAGCCTCCTATCACGGTCGGTGTGATGTTGCCTGTGGGATGGAGCACCGCATGGCTTGTGCGGCCGTACATGGCAGACCAGCTGCCAAATCAAGTCTGACCAAGTTGGTGGAGGGGAGTGGGTCCAGAGGCATTTTCATCTAGGAGAAAGAATGGAAGCAATAACAATACAGGGTTTTCACTTTCTGCTTTCCTTTCCTTCTTTTTGGGGGCAGTCACCGCCTCAGACAGCAGAGCCTGGATGGACCAGATGATGGAGGAGGTAAGATGTCCTTGGGGAAGTCAGAAGGGCTTCCAGAGACGTCCCAGAGCATTTCCTGAGCTACAGTTAAGGCGCCATTTGCTGCAGGCTTACTGGAAACATCCCCTGTGGCCTCATCCTAGCCGTTTGTTTTGCATCTCTGCGCCTTGCTAAGTGCTACTGCCCCTGCCTAGAATACCCCACCTTCTTCTTTATCCACTAATCCTCTTTGTCCTTCAAAACGCAGCTGGAAGCATCACCTCCTCTGAAATGTCTTCCCTTCCATCCCACCCTTTCTCTGAGTCTGATGTTCTTTCTCTGCGCCGGCAACCTCCGGGGCAAACTTACATTGTAACACACCACCACGGCAGTAATAGCTAATACTTATCAGGTGTTTATTATATCTCAGGCACTGTCCCACCACTTTATAGATGTTAAAGCATTTCATTTCACAACAACCCTATGAGGCAGTACTATTATTATCCCCATTTTATAGTTGAGGAAACTAAAGTACAGAGAGGTTAAGTTGCCCATGGTCACAGAGCTAAGTGACTATCACACTTTAATTCTTCTTTGGCTTGACTGTTCTTCCCACCAGGCTCTAAGCTCCTTGATAGTGGACACCATGTCTTATTTATCTTTGCATCTCTCATGCACAACACAAAGTAGCCAGTTAAAGGCTGACATTGTAAATGAGGGAGAAACAGCACTTACATGTCCAGCAGCCATGTCACAGCCAAAACCTGTGTTCAGAACTCAAGAGAAAAGGTAAAGTTTGTGTGTACTTTTTACAAGAAACCTACTAGAGCGGAGGTTATCTTTAAGACCTAAATGATCAAAGCCTCTTTTTTAACCCACGTATTTACCATTTCCACACTATTCCTTTGTGCAGAATTCAGTTTCCATCTTGTATCATTCTCCTTGTGCCTGAAGCACTTCATTTAACATCTTTTTTGTAGAGCAGGTCCTCTGGCAACAAATTTTCTCAGCCTTGTTTGTCTGAAAATGTCTTTACTTTCCACCAGATATAGAAGTCTGGGCTGGCAACTCTGTTTTTCCTTTTAGCATTTTAGATACTTAGTTCATTGTCCTCTGGCTTGCATTGTGCCTGACGAGAAGTCAGTGGTTCTCCTTATGTTTGTTCCCCTGTATGCAGTATGTCTTTTTCTCCTGCTTTTAAGACTTATTTCCCCTTATTTGTTATTTTCAGCAGTTTGGTTATGATGTGCCTTGTTGTGGTTCACTTTGTGTTTATCCTACTTGAACTTCTTGAGTCTGTGGATTTACGGTTTTCATCAGATTCAGATAATTGTGGCCATTGTTTCTTTTTTTTTTTAAATTGAAATATAGTTGATGTACAATATTATGCTGGATCAGGTGTACTATGTACTGATTTGACATTTGCATACATTAATGAAATGATCTTCATGATAAATCTGTCCCCATACAAGTTATTACAGGTTTATTGACCATATTCCTTATGCTGTCTGTATATTACTTCCCTGTGGCTTATTTATTTTATAACTGGTAGTTTGTACCTCTTAATCCTCTTCCCCTATTTCACCTCACCCACCCCTGCTCTGGCAACCACCTGTTTATTCTCTGTATCTGTGAGTCAGTTTTTGTTTTGTGTTTGTTTTGGTGTTTAGATTCTGCACATAAGTGAGATCATATGGTATTTGTCTTCCTCTGTCTGACTTATTTCACTTAGCATAATACCCTCCGGATCCATCCATGTTTTCACAAATGGCAAGATATCCTTTTTTTAATGGCTGAGTAATACTCCACTGTATATATATACCGTATCTTTCTTATCCATTCATCTACTGATGGACACTTAGGTGGCTTCTCAAATTCCAGCTGCCTTAGCCCCCTAAACTTTGACCTCTGTCTCCTCAGCTCAGCCAGACCTCCCTCCCCATGCTCCACTTGGGGTTCCCCACCCCTGTGCCAGTGTCCAGGAAGCATCTCTAGGCAGAAGCCAGGATGACTGCAGGGCCCACTTCATTTGTTTCCCTTCCCTTGGGGATCACAGTTCTGTGCTACCTCTTGTCCACTGTGTGAAAACAGTTGTATCTTGTATTTTTTCCAGTTTTCTAATTGTTTATAGCAGGAAGGCAAGTCTGGTAACAGTTACTCTCTCATGGCTAGAAGTGGAGTCCCAAAGCCTTCTTTTAAATACCCTTTGCTTGCAACTACAAAGTGGAGGAGAGAATTAAATCTGTAGAACATGGATGATTCTCTGTTCCTTAGCTACCTCATAGGATTAGGGCGAGGGTCATATAGGACAATCATGAAATATTCCGGGATGGTGGTTAAAATACAGATTCCCAGGCCACCCACAAAACAGAAGTTGGAGTTGGGGCCCAAGGATCTGCATTAATTTAAGTAAGCTCCCTGGATAAATATTTCACACGTTGAAGTTTGACAACCCTGCTGTAGTGCCTCCAAAGCCAGGATTGAAGACTGGAGGGGGAGTTGTGTGCAAGACTACTTCTGCCTCATCTCCTTCCAAAGGGGTTTGAAGGTAGAAAGGGAGTCTCTGGAGGTCAGGAATTCAGCCTGCACTCTAGGAGTTAGTAAGAGCTCCGGGCCCGCTGCTCCCATCATTCTGCAGCACTTTGCTTTTCCATTATCTCTTATTGACAAGCTCATTTCTTTTTGCCAGATATTCCTCCTTAGCTCTGCTCACTAAATTCCTCTCAGCTGCCAAACTTCTCCACCCACTAATAATTCCCAGTGGCCCTGTTCAACAAGGTATCCTGCACTTCTTTTCCCAGAGTCTGCTTTCCCAGACGTGTTCCTAGGATGTCCTCTGCCAGTGCACACTGGCAGCTGTGATGCTCAGTGATTGGCCACACTTTGGGTTGGCCTGTCCTCACAAACGCTCTGTCGCTTCAGCCATTGGTTGCATAGGGCAGCAGGGCAACCACCCAGGAGGTTGTTCCGCGGACTCCAGGAGGCAGGTCCCTGCCAGACATGAACAGAGCTGTTTGGTGGTTAAGGTGCAGTGTGCTTGGAAATTGTGATGCTGATGAATCTGAGGTGCTCATTCAATTCATGGTCTACAGAAGGTTTATCTAACTGGGACTCTTCTCCACTCCTCTCCCCACCCCACCTTGGACCTCTTTCCAGCTCCCCTCAAAGGACCTCTGAAATCCCACCTTCTCCATTTTTTTTCAATGTGTGAACATGCTCCATTTCAAGGAGTACCTGTTAAATATTAAAGCAAAACCCTCTGAATACTGAAGTTTACACACATCACAGATGCGTTATTAGAAGGTTGTGCTGGCTGCCATCGTGACATCATCATGTTAGAATCAAATTGTTGCAGGTGTTTTTTTTTGTAAATTTATTTATTTATTTATTTATTTTTGGCTGCATTGGGTCTTCATTGCTACACATGGGCTTTTCTCTAGTTGTGGCGAGCAGCGGCTACTCTTTGTTGCTGCGCGTGGGCTTCTCATCACGGTGGCTTCTCTTGTTGTGGAGCATGGGCTCTAGGTGCGCGGGCTTCAGTAGTTATGGCTCGTGGGCTCAGTAGTTGTGGCTTGCGGGCTCTAGAGCGCAGGCTCCGTAGTTGTGGCACACGGGCTTAGTTGCTCCGCAGCATGTGGGATCTTCCCAGACCAGGGATCGAACCCATGTCCCTTGCATTGGCAGGCGGATTCTTAACCACTGCGCCACCAGGGAAGTCCCAAATTGTTGCAGTTTTAAGCAACTCTATAGGCCACCTTGTCCAAACCTGCCATTTGACGTGTTAAGAGGTTGAGGTTTACAGATTATTATACAGAATCTCAGGACTCAGAGGGGAGCTCTGATCTTCTGACTCTCAAGGGAACAGACACTCTGCTGTCATACCGTGGTGTCCACCAGCATCACTGCCATCACCAGTATTACCAAACATTTACCGCGTTGTGTAGTATGTTTTTTTTTTCTCATTTAATTCACAAAACAAATCTATGGGAAAGTTCCTTTAAATCAGTTTTATTGAGTTCTAATTTGCACACAGTAAACTGCACCCATTCAAAGTACACAGTGTGAATTTTTACACATGTATATACCCAGTTAAATCTCCACCACCATCAATATACAAAACATTTCCATCACGCCCAGAAGTTTCTCATGCCACTTTCCAGTCCACCCTTCCTCTGCCCCTGTCTCCAGGCAACTATGATCTGTTTTTTTGTCAAGATAGAGTGGTTTGTAGTTTCTAGAGTTTTTTATACATTGAATCATATGCATGTATGCTTCTGTGTTTGGCTTTTTCCGCTCACTGGAATGATTTTGAGATGCATCCAGCTGGTTGCATGTATCATTACCCTGTTCATTTTTATTGATAATATATGGACATAGCACATTTTGGTTATCTAGTCACCTGTTAAAGGACATTTCAGTTGTTCATTATCTCCATTTTAAAGATGAGCAGACCAAGGCAAAGAAAGGTAACCTTGCCAAAAGTCACACAGCTAGTAAATGACAGCATCAGGATTTGGAGGGCAGCTGTGCTCACCACTATATTACTAACGCAGCATAGCTCAGCACCAGGCTTGGAATGCAGGTCTTGGCTCCAGAGTCCTTGCTCTTGGCCTCTGAGCTGTAACAAATGGTACGACCCTGCGCTGTGTTGGCATCTCCTTGCACAGGTTGGTTGTGTCAACGTCAGTTCCCAGGTGTGTAAGACAGAGTGCTGGCATGACTGACGGGATGCTTAATACAGTTTCATTAAGGAAGGGGAGAAGAAAGATACTGTTTTCAGAGAATACCCCTACTATTCTTTTCCCCTTCACAAACTTGGAATGTGAAATTTGTGAATTGGCCTTTATTTTGGCTCCAGAGGTTTGACGCATAAAACCCTTTCTTGTCAGAGTGCACTTGATGTTACCTTCTAGGAGGTATGCCTCTTCCCTGGCATAAATCTGTTTTCCATGCAGTTATGCCTGAGTCCTGTAGTGGAAAATCAGTTCATATGTTCCACTTCACACTCGACTTAGTCCATTTCGCTGTATGTGAATGTTTAGAATCCATTGTGCAATAAGAATCATATGTTACATATAACTAGTTTCTAGAATTATCTTTGCTCAGGGAATTACTTGGTTGGCTAGTTAAGGCTGCTCCTTTGAACTTAGAATAACCAGTGGGTGGGGAGACTCCACGAAATGATTGCCCTGAACCATCCATGGACGCTCCTTCAGCAATGACATTAAACAGATCTCTGGGCACCTGTGAGGGAACCTACTGGTTCCCTTAATAAAATCACCTCCAGGTTCCTTGAGGTCATCAGTGAGGAGTGTTCTCACCTGGGAAGGGACTGCTCATCTTCTGGTACTTGGTGGGGGTGGGTGATTGACGAGTCATCTCAAAGGAGAAGATGAATCTCCAGGAACAGAGATGAGGAGCCAAGGTCCAGGGTCTCCTCCCGGCGTCTTGGAGGTGAGCTTTCACTGAGGAAAGCCAGGGGGTCTTCATGCAGTGCCTTCTGTGGCTAGTGCCGCTCCCATGCCGGACGGTTATGAGTGAGACAGCCCCTGCCCTCCAGGACTCTCTGACCTAGTGAGAAATGCCCGGTCTTCTTTCGTCCTCTTCTTTTATAGAAGACTTTGAGGAGCCATGTCTCTCGAGATATATTTCTCAGCATTCAGCCTCCCTGGATCACTCTTGATACATGGTGCTCCTTCTTCCCTGGGGAAGAAGCCGAGGGAGAGAAGAGAAGCACTTCCTCCCATCCATTGACCCCTCAGGCTTCCGAGGGAAGAGAACAGAAAAACAGAAGAAAGAAGGAGCTGTTGAGATCGGGTGTGTTTTTTGAACGAGAAGCGAAGAGTAAGTGCCGTGTAAGGGTGGTTTGGGGATCTGTTGGTTAACCGGAATGTATTGCAGCGGGACTGTTTGCAAGACCAAGGCAGGCTGAGCTCAAATGTTTTTAGGGGCCAGGCAGGTAATATAAACACTTGAAACAGCGGAAGTGTTCAACTATAAAGAATGGTGGGAGCTGTGATGAGCTTGAAGGGGAGATGGCATGACCTGAAAGTTGTCAAATTCATATTTCAAAAAATGACAGAATTTTAAAATATCACTTTACGAACAGAACAAAATGCATCTGCAAGTTGGATTAGACCTTTGGGAAGGGATTTGCAAATCCTTCCTAAGACCTTGGAGGGCTCTCCTCTAAAGGAACACAGGACTTTGTTGGGGAGACAAAACATGAAAGATGGAAAGCATTACAAGGGTGAAATAGCTTAGACAGCAGTGTACTGAGTGACAAACGTAGCAAGTAGTTGTTGCTATATTGGTGATTTATGTTATTAAGGGCTGTGAGGTCAGAAGAGGAAGCGATCCCTGTAGGCTGAGGACCCTTCAGGAAGAAGGAAGAACTTGCCTGGGTCCTGAAGGCTGGATAGGATTAGGTTAGGCAGAGAAACACGTGCACAGCCTTCCAAGCTAAGTTGCCTGGCATGAGGAGCGACTCCACGTTGAGGATGAATAAGGGATTCACCATAACCAGGAGAGAAGCTGCTTCTGCAGAGCTAAGCCCTGATTCTGGTCCATTCTCAACTACAGGTAGTCAACATCCCCACATAAACTGCCTTTCATGAAGTTTAAAGATTGCCAATCATCTAATTTGCTGATTCTAGGTAGACTCACTCACAGCTAGAGCTGACACCGTGCTTTGGGGAAGTTGGGATTTGTGGTTCTGGAGAACAGCTAAGAATAATGGACAGCCAGAGCCCCCGAATGACCTCAGGGTCCCAAAATTGTAGGATGGCAAAACGGATCTTTCCTTTAGTGGCTTAATTATCCATTCCTATTCTTGGAATCAAATTTCTGGTTTGCCCTAGGCCTTTAGACTTCTTCTGTCATGGAAGGTTGTATGTTAGAGAAAGAACATTGGATCTGGAATAGGAGTGAACCCAGTCTCTACAAGCGACACTGGGCAAGTCATTCATTCATTCATTCCTTTAACCACCATTTGTTGAATACCTGCTGTGTGTGATGCTTGGAGCTGGGCACTGGGGACATGATGTGATGGTGTACAAAACATTCTTAGTCCTTGCCCTCATACAGCTCACAGTCTAGTCGGGGATATGGGGACTAATCAAATAGTCACACACTAAATAAGTAAGGACAAATTGCAATTGAGTCCACTGAGGGAAGAGTCTGGAGTGCCATGAGGGAGAATAACGTGGAGACCTGATCTGGGTTGGGTGCTGAGGGAGGGCCACTCTGAAGAAGTGACTTTCAAACTTCGACTTGAAGGAAGAGTAGAAGTTGCCAGCAGGAACTTCCCTGGCGGTCCAGTGGTTAAGACTCCATGTTTCCAATGCAGGGGGCAACAGGTTCGATCCCTGGTTGGGGAACTAAGATCCCGCATGCCACGCAGTGTGGCCAAAAATAAATAAATAAATAAATAATTGCTTGCCAGCGAAAGGAGTGTGGAAGCTTGGGGTTGGGAGGACCCTGGTAGAGGAGGCAGGAGGCACGAAGTCCTATCACCTGTCTGACGCCGAAGTGTTTCCAGGCCTGTTTGGTCTCTTCCGGCTCTAAAATCCAGCTCTCAGAAAGTGAACTCTGGATGGAAAGTGAAACTTCAAAAGGAGCACTGAGAGGCACACAAATGGGAGAAAAGAAATTCTTTGTCTTTAAAAAAGGTAAACAGTATTCAGATTGAGATCATCTCTAAAAACACAATTAGATATGGACTCAACTTTCAAAAAGTTTATCTCTGAGGTAAAGTCAAGTTAAGAAAGAACTTGTGAGCCCCCCAAATAATGGCTTTAAAAAGGTGGAAAGTCTCTGAAAACAGGAGCTTACCAAAAAGGATTAGGTCTTTCTTGCCTGTAACCATCGCATCTTGGTGTAGCCCAGGACTGCGGGTGGAATTATAGCTCCCTCTTCCTGGCATCTCCCAGTGCCTCTGGGGCACGCCGCCTCCCCACTGGAGAGGGCTGTGCTCTTTGCATCCTGGGGTCCAGGTGTGACAGAATCGAATACCTTAAAACCTTAGGAGTGATAAATCCTCCGGCCAACCCAAAAGTGTGTAATTCCTAAAGGACAGGCTGAGGTGAGCCACTTCTAGCCAGGGGCAACTGGGGACTTAATTCTGCAAGTGTAGCAATCTGGATGATCTGAGAGCTCCAAATTTAAGGGTAATTGCTCAATTTTCTATCCATGTCAACAGGGAAAATAGGTAAAAGTGGCTGAACACAGCCAAGCAATGAGGCTGGATGAGATGTGAGATGCTAGACTGTCAGTGGAGTTAGAAAAATGCTGTATGTAGTGGGATATCGCTCTGTCGCCCCTTTCCCGTTCATCTCTGTCTCCGGGCTTTCTAACTCTCTTTTGGGCTCTTTCTCATTGCCTGCTTAATCCTTCCACCCTATCCTTCATCTGTTCTCCTGCAAGCAGCAGTCACTCTTGGCCCAAGCAGTTTTAACTTGGAGAAAGAGAAAATGGAAAGAATTCTTTAAGTGCAGATAAATTGGAACACTGATATCTCAATTCTTTTCTCTTGCTTAGTATGAATGTTCCGTTATGTTGGCATTCCCTTCCTTAAGCTTACTGCAGCACATCGGACTTATTAGGTAGTACCCAAACCTAGTTCCTTTGCCTCCCTAATTTTTTAAAAAACGATTCTAACCAGCACTGATTTTTGATTAAATAGTGTTCCTTAAAATCAATTTATTTTTCTAAATTCAAAGTCACTAGGACTAGATGTTAAGGTTTTGCCTCCCCACCCTTCCCTGACACGTGCAGACACAGGGGCTGCTTTTAGCTAACATTTCCAGAGCAGGAAGAGGACAGGGGTGGGGTGGGGTAGACTCAGTGGTCCAAGGATTAGCTGTCCTCTCTGTTGTCTCTGTGCCTTGTTAAGCTTCATTCTGTTTATAGGATACTGGGTATGAAATTTGAAAAAGAAGTCCTTCTTATAGGAAATGGTATTGATAATTAATGTTTGTAAGTGTTTACCAAGAGCCAGGCCCTGTGCTGCTTTCCCTGCAATGCTTCAGTTAATCCTCACAACATTTCTGTGAAGAGACACTGTGATCATCACCCTTTTACAGAGGAAGGAATTGAAGTTTTGTGATGTTAAGTAGCTCACAGAGGTCACATGGCTAGTAAGCAGTGATGTGCCGGTAAATATTTAACAACCAGCTCTCCGGGGGTGGGGGGGGGGGAGTCCTCATTGGTAGAGTTTGCCGATTTCTGTGGTGTAAGTGCTCCCACGAGGGCTGGTTTCAAGCTCCCAGCATGACATCAGTGACCACAGAACTGGGAAGAGATGGACAGTAGCACACCAGTATGTCGTGTTTCCATCATACGGGTACATTGGATGTAAATAATTTCAAGAGCATAGGCAAAGTAAAATGTAGTAAAATTTAGGAATTGGTGAGTTTTGAGTATTACCTTTCTTTTTAATATAATTTATTTAATTATAAGGATGTATAATTTAATCTTCAATAATGTTTATGTTTAACAACCTGCATGCGAAATTCCTAAAAATTTTAGCCAGCGTGAGCTGCTCCAGGACATCACTGCTAGTAAGTGATGGAGCTGGAGTTGGGACGTGGCCTTTGTGACTCCTGACCACCTGTTCTCACCACCTTCCTCTTTGCTGTCCAAGTGTTAGGTTCGTTTCTCAAGCCTGCTTATCCAGGAAGCTTGCCTCCACTCATATTCCCACTGCCCTGTTGCAGATTTGTTATCCTTTCCTGATTCTCAGATTAGCCCACTGGCCCCTGTCCTCAGCTCTGCTGATCCTCTCCCCGTGAAGTCTTGGCAGCAACATCCAGGCTGAGCAGAGAAAAGCCAGAGAGACCAGGTCTTTAGGGCTCTGTGACATGAAGCAGAATCTTCAGGTTGGACCACTCCTCTCCTTCATGTTATGCTTTCTTTTCTATCAAATCCATTGGGATTGCTTTTAGATAATGAATTCTCTGCTGGGTCCTCTGGAGAGGAGAGCCTATTTTAGCGGGAGAGGAAGGAGTGTCCCTGGGCTTGTGCGGGTGGCAGGGTGAGTAGCAGGGAGTATGGGAAGTTGGGAAGAACAGAGACCCCCACAGGGCACTCCCTGGGCTATGGCGGGCATTGGCTGGAGCTCTCCCACCAGCGCAATGCTTTGAGACACAGCTGAGGGAACAAACTGACATCACAGAGACTTGGGACACTCAAAAGACTGCATGGAACGTCAAAGAGCCCCAGCCAGGGGTGTTGGATCATGGTGCCAATACTGAGCTGAGGTCATCGTGGGCCACAGGCGGACTCTTGTGCAGGTTCATTTTAGTATAGAAAATGAACTTTCCGTACAGTGATTCTGTAAACAAAAGACTTGGTGCGCTTTACCTGTAGGCCATGTCTGTGGCTGGGACATTTGGAAAGACTTCCATAGGCAAATATGACAGTAAGGTGTTTTGTTTTGTTTTTTTATCACTAGGTATATGGGAATGGACAGCCTAGAAATAAGGATGTCGTAGAGATAGAAGGCACCTCATTTTGGTGATAAAGAAACTTGGGACAAGAGTTGACAAGTAACTGCACATGGTCAGCAAATAAGGGGCAGATCTGGGACCCAGGTTTCCTACTCCTAATCAGGTACACCCTCTGGTACAGCTCTGTGGACCAGGAATCTGGGTTTGGTTCTTCCTTGATAGACAGTTAAGGCCACATTCCTGGCAGCAAAAGAAAAATGAACTCTAGTACATGTAGACTCTTGAGGCCCCAAGGGCAACTTCTTTACTCCCCAGTGTGGGTTTGGCCCCAGAGTGAGTGAGATGCCAGAGGAGTTACAGGGGACTTGCCAGAAGTTTCTTTAATGAAGCAAGAAAAGTTGTTTTGACTTGCTTTTGTTTTTTGCAGGAGGTAATTCAGGGTCCCATGCCCCTACTGTGGGACAAGCATACACCATCATGGAGCAGGTATCTAGGAGCTGATGGGATGGAATGACTTAGCTCAGCAAACACAGTAGAGACTGGTTTGGCCGTGCTCTTCTTGCCTCTTGAAGAGGCAGAGTGTCAGGGGAGCTTCTGCAAATGGAGTTAAGCTTGGAGCACATGTTGGTTATTCTGCTTTGTCACCTCAGTTGTTCCGTACCTCGCCCTGGTCCAGCTGCAGAGCACAGCCCAGAGCGTTGACCAGACCTCCTGCTCTGCTGGCAGAGGTGGAACAGAATGCTCTAGGCCCCTCGTGGGCCCTACAATCTCTGGGTCACACCAGCCTTTCAAGCTTTCCGTCGCAAACATCTCTTCCCGGAACGTGGTTGACAGCGACCTCTCTGGGACTCCATTTTCTTTGTTCACGTGAGCAGCTTACTGGGATGTCCCCGTCTGAAGAGGTGGAGTGGGGAGCATGGCACACGTCCTGCACCACGCATGCACGCGCATCGTAAAGGAAGCAGGTTGTATTAACCTTCCTCCAGGAACACAGAGAAAGCTCTGTCAGCATTCCATCGTGCTGTAGTCGGTTTGGAGGAATGGGATTAATAATAAATCATCCAACATTAAGCACTGACAAAAGTAAAAGAGAGTTAAATCTCCCTGAAATAGTTATAGAGAACTGGGTATTTATTCTGTTTGGAGGAATGTGATTAATAATAAATCATCCAACATTAAGCACTGACAAAAGTAAAAGAGAGTTAAATCTCCCTGAAATAGTTATAGAGATCTGTGTATTTATTTTGTAACTCCTTGGATTCTGTCCCTGTTGAATATGGAAGACAGGATCAGGGTAGGACAAAGCTAATCCCATTTAGTTTCGTGAGATGGTCCTAGATGTGATGGTGAGCCATGGTCCAGCTTTGGGGAGAGGCACGGGTACTTCTCTGCACAGCTGTGAAAGGAGTGGTGGATGAGGGCAGAGAGGAGATGAGGCCATATTGATGAGAACCATTGCCCAGGGACATCTCAGACTCAGATTTTTATATGACTAGAAAGAGAGGCTCAGTGCTTTAGGATATCTGTTTCAAGTGATGGGGACTGTATAGAGAAGAGGCATAGCGTTCTCTGCCACAAAAAAAAAGACAGGTGGATTTGTAGAGTTGCTCCAAATAGCCTTTGTAACCCAAACCCCAGCAAGCTGTGGCCTGGGGCTGTGCTCTCCAAGCAAATGGCCGTGGTGCCTCACTCATCTTGAAGTCTGACGGTCAGATAGTGCTTAGGTGAGACAGGAAGGGACAGGCATGATTGTGCATCTGAGGTGGGACTCAGCGCATCACTTAGACCTCAACTGAAGTCTTTCCTTCCAACACATGGGGATTAGTTTCTAAAGAAGAACCCGAGATAACAAAGCCTAGGTATAGCAGAAATCCAGGGGAGCGGTGATAGGGGACCCTCTTACCCTAGCGAGAGACGAACTTGATATGGCCAACTGGTAGGTCTTCCTTTCCAGCTTCAGGTCCTCCCAGCTTTCTAAAAATGCCCAGATGTTTGGTGTGTGCATGTGTGTACTCGCCTATATGTATATATACACACATGCGGGGGGACACATACTGGGAATGTGATTCCTGAGTGCATAAGTGTGGTTGACGGACTGGGTTTACCTAAAAGACCCTTTAAGAGAAAGCTCTTGAAAGATGATTACAGAATTGAGACACCATCATTTAAAAGTGCCCGAGGCAAATGCCTTTGAAAATTGCAGCAGCGGAGGGACAGAGAAAGAACCGGCAGCCCTTGATTGTTGCGCCGTTCCCTCAGGACCCGTCCCCCCCTCCCCCCCTGTTTCTCATCTGATAAGAGAGAGAGCAGCAGTAAGACTCCTCATCTATCTTATGAAAATCCGATTGGGAATGGCTGTGATCAAAACCAGCTGGCTGTCACCGGCAGTGGCCTTGCGAGGAGGGAACCGCTCAGAAGCATTCTGTATGTGGCGGAGTCACGGGTGGCACTGATCAAAGGAGCATTTTTTTAATAAATATATATAAGGAAAAATACAAAACCTAAGGATTTAGAATAAAAGCAGGGTAGTTTGTCTTGTTTTTTTCAGCATAACACAGAGAGGATGAAATAGAATTAGATATTCCTGGTCTCTAACACAGAAACCGGGCATATCTGGCGGCTCTGAGAAGGTGTTCTCTGTCCCATTAATACCATATCACTGATCTTGGGCCTTATTGAAGAGAGTGGAGAGTTCCTCACTTTCCATTCCTTCCAGCCACTTCATTCCTCGTCACCTTTAAAGTCGCTTACCCCTCCTCGTCCTTAACACATCTCTACGGATCAAAGCTGGAACCGCCACAAAGCTCCGAGAGAGCCATTGGGGTGGCAGGGAGCGTCCCTGTTCATTGTTCTTCGTTTCCTTCAGCTGTTGGTAACCACTGTGCGATGTTCCCTAGAGGCCACACCAGTGCGTGACACCAGGGTCCTCCCAGTATCAGGCTCCTGAGCTGAACAGGGTCCTTCCCTATGGAGAACCCTTGTTGGGCCGTGCTTGTCTCCCATGAGCATTGCCTTTGAATTGCTCTGAAGGGTCAGTCCTGGCTGACGACCCTTTGCACGGTCAGTACTGACTCTTCCACAGCCCCTGGTGGACTGGGTGGGGTGATGGGGCCACTTGCGTTCTAGGGAATTGCGTTTGTGCTCCTTCCGGAGAGTGCTACCACCCCTCTGCGGGTACTATGCTGAGGCCGGGCCTGCACACCCACAGGAGACCACGAGCTGAGTCACCACTCAGCACAGCCTCCTGTCTGCCCACCACCCAGCCAGCACCACACCCCCTGAGGCCCGGCTTGTCTCAGAAATGGGCTCAGTCCAGGCCCTCCCGTCCAGCCCGTCGTCAGCCAGGAGAGTGGCCACGGCGTGGGGGGCTGGGAGGAACAACCAGCTCTTTCGATGTGCTTCTTGAGGTCGGGGATCTCTTTCCCCAGCAGCGGGAGGAGGGGGTGGGTTTGGCAGGAGCATGGAGACATCTCAGCATACGGGACATAGATAAACCGCCCCCCAGCCAAGCCAGCGCCTCAGGACGGACATCTTTCTGCCCCTGTCATTCGCTTCCTCAGGGACCTGCTTGGGCACCTTTTGCTCGTGGTCAGTCCTGTTTCTCAGTCCCTGCAGTGGACCTTCTAGCCAGCAGCATCACGGTTTTCACACTCTTCTCCCATGGCTGCCTCTCTCCTCCCCTCCCAGTGACCCGGCCGGATCAGGTGAAATTGCCGGGGATCGGTCCTCATAAAGCAGACCCTCCAGGGACCTGCAGACACATTTTTGCCCCGGAACCCCAGTCCGTCCGGGGAGTGCAGGGGCCCAGGAGCTCCTCTGAGACCATCCCTTTCCCTTGTTCCTTCGGGTGTTTGAAGCCTGTTGCCTACCACTTTCCCCTTTTCTTCTCCCTTTAAAAAAATTCTCCATTTTTTCACTTAGAAAAAAAAATTATTTATACGATTGAGATCCACTAATTAAAGCCATTTTCTGGTATTTGGTTACTGGAGTGTTTGATGTCTCTCTGACAAGACCATGAAATGCATGGAGTGTCCACAGGGACAGAATTTGCTGAACACGGCTCTTTGTAAATGAGGGGACACAGTGTCGCAGCAGCTCATGAATATGAAACGGCCATGATGCCACCTCAGTGGACTTGGGAACACAGATGAATCCTGTCATGTGCTAAATGAGACCAATTTCTTTCATTTAACTTCATCTTCAATCAGACCTTCTTCCATTTGCCTGTTTAAAATTCCCCATATGTGATGCAGAAGGTAACAGCATTCAGTAAAACAAAGTTTTGCAGCTGCAGAGAAAAATTATAATGATCTCGGGTGTAAAGTTGCCATCTCCTGGAAACGTGGACATTCTTTCCTTTCGCTCACGAGCTCTGCTGAGAGTCTGTTGACTTTGAGCACAACATTGGGGGTTGTCTGGACTGCTCTTCTTGGGGTGTCCCTCCGCAGCGTGTCCAGGCCCCTTTCAGGTGGGTTATTGAATGTGGCTGTGAATTATGCAGGGTGGACGTGAGCCCTCAGCAGCCCACGAGTGCTCTGTCATGGCCAGGGCGCTGGGCGGGGGAGCAGCTCTGGGAAGAGATGGTGTGGGACCGCATGGGGCCTCTGCCATGGGGGGCACAGTTAGTGGGTGAAGCGAGAGGGGCAGATGTCATCATTCAGCACCCAGAGGAACCTGGCAAGGTAGGCCAGCCCCTGGTATCATTTACTAAGGCGTCAAGGTCAGAAAGTGCTGGAGTTAGAAGAGACTTTATGTAGCTCTCTAGAAACCCTTCTGGCCACGACCAGAAAATTCCATTCAGAAATCCCCAACCAAGAAAATCAGCAAAGAGTAGAACCTAAAGGGACACAGAGAGGAGGGGCTCCCTGCCTGAGCCATCTTTGCCTGGGTGGGACCAAGGGCCGGATCAGGGTGCCTCCTTCATTCTCTCCTTCCTCTGCAGGAAGATTTACGCTCGGGGGAAAGAGCCCGAGTAATGCTCAGGGTGTACTCATTACAAGCGGAGCCTGATCTAAGAAATCACTTTCTGTTCTTGTACCAAAACAAGCCAACAACAGCTAGATGTGAAAGCAGGCTATCATAAAATACGTTGCAGAGATCTGGGGCCAGGGTCTGCAGGAGGCAGGCAGGCTTCTTGCTGTCAAGCCACAGGGGCTGAAAAGGATCCCTCTGGGACTTCCCTGGGTACTTAGCATTTTAGTGTGCGGGTGTGATGGTATTACCTGCAATGAGTGTATTTCAGGGCAAGTGGCAGCTTCTCGCATCTTTGAAACCAGTTGTAATTGATCCTACTGGTGTTCCCACATGTTTCTATTATTTATTTCTATTACTTATTTAAGCACCCCTCATTTATTTCTGTGGTTTCATCTGGTAGTTGGTTTGTTGGTAGATCTGTTGGCAGGCTAGTATGCTGGTATCTTGATGAGTTTTCCATTTGGCAACCTCTCTCTTTGGAATTAGTTCTTACTGCTGTTGCTGTTCATTAGCAAGCCTTTACTGGGGGCTCCCAGAAGGTGGCGTGATGGAGTGGGGCACGCTAGAGATCAAGAGGAAGCCCAGGGTGAAGAGCAGTGTGACCCAGCCTCAGGATGGAAGCCCAGCAGTCCATATGGACCCAATTTGGATGACTCTTCCTCTGTAACTTTGTCCCCACTCCTCCATTGTTTCTTGTATATGCACAGGCCCTTCCCAGGAGGCCTTGCAGCTCTCAAGTGAGGCAAAGCCTTTGCTGTGATGTCTTCAAATCCAGGATGTATCTAAGGATTGCTCTTGGTTGTTCTTGCGAAATGAATCATGCCTAGGCAACTTTGGGACTCAGTAACACTTATACTATAACTAGAATGATATAGAGAAGATGGACATGGCCCGTCCATGTGTGTGACTTGCAGATTTGAGGGGCACTTATTGATCCAGTTCTGTTCCGTTGTCCTTTAGTTTGCCCATCTTTGGGAATGCAGAAGTGACTGGGACGTGGTCTTCACCCTCCACTGGTTCAGCATCTAGGAGGCAGGCCGAGGGCAAATTTCACTTGCTCTACCTACAGCAAGGTAATCAGGTCCATCCTGTGTCCTTGAATATAAAGCATTGTGGAAACGTAGAGTAGGAAGCTCTGAATTCTGCCTGTTGGGTTCCGAGATGATTCACAAAGGAAGGGATGTGCATTTTCCTTATTCTGCTCATTTATCATCACTTTTTTAATGTATAGACCCTCCCTTTGCAACTTTTCCATGCTGAGTCCATCTTGGTTTGCCCCTAATATGCCTCCAAAGAGGTCTTGCCTATAGCAGGCACCCAGGCGTCTCCTGGCCGGTTGATGCAGGTCCTTCCTCACCTGGCACCTGACGCCCTCTCTCCTGCTTCGCCCCGTGCCGCTCTCTCCTGGGCCCTGCACGCCAACCACGCCACCCTTTTAGCAAGTTCCTCCTCACCTCCTAGCGCCTTTGTGCACATTGTCCCCTGCCTGGCTTAGTCCTGTTTATCCTTCAGCGGCCCTGTCCTAGTTCAGAGACCTTCCCTAAGTCGACACTCCACCACTCCCCAAATCCTGAATTAGATCCTCTCTGGACTGAATTAAGGGCACTATGCAGCATCCATTCAATAGAAAACTAGATGGTCATTTAAAAGAATAAGATGCACCTGTACATTGAAAAGGACAGAGAAAAGTAAGTCGCAGGACTTCCCTGGAGGTCCAGTGGTTAAGACTCCATGCTTCCGCTGCAGGGGGCATGGGTTCAATCCCTGGTCGAGGAACTAAAATCCCTCATGCCGCATGGCACAGGCAAAAAATAATTTAAAAAAAGAAAAGTTGTAAAACAATGGATACGTAACATGATGCCATTTGCAAACATTTTTAAAAGGACATATGTGCTGTGTATGCAGAAATTCTTTTCAGTAAACATATATGAGAAATGGTTAATAGTGATCACCTCTAGGGAGACGGCTGGGATTCATATAAGGAAAGGACATTTTTCATCTTAAACTTGTCTACAGCATTTGAATTTATTACCACATATATTACTTTTGCCATTAAAAATAAAGCATTAGGTCTCCCTGTTATTTTGGTCACAGAGTCCAGTTAGCTCCCTTCACAGTGTGTGTTTTAATTTACAGGCAGCACATTTATTTGTGTTTATTTCTATCCCCCACTACACTGGTGCTGCACGAAGACAGGGCCCATGTCGGGTTTATCTGCTGTTGTTACTGGCACCTTCTAGCACGGTGCCTTTCACAGAGGGGCTGCTCCATTCGTCCCTTCAAGGATGAATGGATGAACGAACGAACAAGTGAACAAATGCAACTTCCCCACAGTGTGGCTAATTGGGCAACGCGTGGGCCACAGAAGCAGGTGAAAGGCAAGTGAGATGGCTGACATGAGAGGCCGGGAGCAAATGCAAAGAGCAAGGAAGGCCCGTTTTGTTAAGGAGTCTGAGCTGGGAGAGAGCAGCGGATGACCAGTCAGCAGGGGGCGCTGTCTGTGGGGAGCTGAAACGAAGGATGAGGGCACCCGCTGCTGCGGCACTGGCGTCTCAGCCCTCTTGCCTCGCCGGCACTTTTCCTGGGGCCGTTCGAGGTGTCTGCTCCCCTCTTTCTCCACGCAGCTGGTTTAGTGCGACACGGACGGCAGGGGATGGAGTCACCGGGTCTCCAGTGTTGGTCCATTTTCTCTCTGCACCGTTTGGCCTTGTTGTAGGGAAGTAGCCAGTCGGGCATGTGGTGAGGGAGAGACTTCACTTAGTTATGGTTATTGGGAGACAGAGGAACACCCGAGAACAGAGGACACTGGGTCTCAGGCAAAACGAAAGCTGTCCCAACTATAGGCTGTTGTCTCACCTCTCCACTAGTAGAGGCGTCTTTGAAGTCACTGGACCTTTGCAAAGAAAGCCTCCCGGCAGGGGTGGGGACAGCCTGGTTGGGAGGGGTGCAGTTGAACTGGAGCTGGAAGCCTGCTCTGTCCATTCTTAATGACTCACTTCACGTACGCTACTTCATCTTGCTGAGCCTCAGTGTTCTCATCTGGAAGATGGGGACAACTGGGGAGGATTAAATGAGAAAATGAGGGTAGAGCCAGATAGTTTCTCTCCATGCTCAATGTTTTATCTGTTAAACGAATAAGAATAATATAGAATATTTATTACATTCTAAGCATGGCGCTTGATATTTTAGATGATCGCATGTAATACAGCAACCCTGTGAGGTGGGTGTAGTTATGATACCCGTTTTACAGCTGAAGAAACTGAGGTACAGAGAGGATGAAACCTCACAGCTAGTACATGGGGGAGCCAGGATTCGAATGCTTCCCGTGCCTGCACTCTTAACCACTGGACAGGAGTCCTACCCATATGCTTAAGTAACCCATTGTTTCTGTTAATGTTCTTATTATTAGCAGCATCGAAGAAAATGAGACTAAAGTTAGCATAATTATTGAATTTTTTAAAATAGTGGTTGTTTTTCAGTAGTCCTAGAGCATACTTCTTTGTTCCTCTTACTGTCTCTATTAAAATTGTGTGCTTTTGAATGTTAAGCTTGACACCCTGAATCAGACACTAGGTCACTGGTTCAGGCTTGCAGGTCAAGTAGCCGTCACTGATTGCAGGCAGGGCCGGATCATTCCATGCAGGTAATTCTGTGAAGAAGCGGATTGATTTCTCAAGCCCGTTTTCTTTTTCTAGGTTGGGTCATCCTATGTGTGTGTGTATGAGAGAGAGGGGTGGGGGGAAGGGAAGAGAGAAAGAGGACAGAAACTCCTGGGAACATGTTATATACCCATAAGCAAGCACTTGTCTGTGATTGTAAATCAGAAACTGTAAAATGAGGAAGTTCTTTGAAGTTTGCCCAAAACCTGCTTCACGGCCACCTGTTCCACTGGGGCCGGCAGTTGGATGGCCAGGCTCTGCGGCGATGGCTCAAGCTGTCACTGCACCGAAACGCTCCAGCCTGCCTTGGCCTGGCTGTCATCGCTGGCTTGGTCCCGCTCAGGCAGTTCACCGGGTTCTGTTGGACACCAGGCTTCCAATTAGAGAGAAGTCCCACTGTGTGGCCAGCCCCGCCAGTGCCGCTCTGAGCGGCCCCTTTGCCAAGGCCCGAGCTGACCTCCGCTCTGTCACAGATGGGCCAGCCCCACGCTCCTTCGTGCGCATTTGGAGGAGGGGGGCGGGGACAAGCAGGGAAGCCCACGGGGACTCAGAGTGGACAGCGGGCAGAAGTGCGGCTCCTCAGAGCTGGGAGAAGCTGGGCAGAGTTGACAGGACCCAAACGCTGACATTGCAGAGCAAGAGGGGACTTGGGGAAGACCCCGTCCTGAGCCCTAAGCACAGCAGGGAGCATTTTCTTAGCAACTTCTGAATATTCATCTCAGGCTGGGCCTCAGGCCGAGGAGAGCCAGGAGCAGCTAACTGCCTCACGCCGGACCTGTCACACTGCTGATGGCGCATGGCACGGCCAGCTTCCGCCCTGCCCCACTGCAGGGCCCGTGCGGTCCTGCCAGCCTAGGAGCCCTCTCGCCCTGGACTCAGGGACGGTGCCATCAGCAGCCCTCACCTGGACTGTATTCTTCACTCGGAGTGAACAGGGACGAGCAAGCTGAATTTCTGTTAGCATAAGAAATAGAAAATTAGAGAATTCCATCTCTAATTCTCTAGCAGGGTAGAGAGATATAATCTGAGCTCTGAACAGCGTCTTTCTAGATAGAGGACTTGCTGAATGTGATTCATTATTTCGGGGCTGGTGTATGTGTCTTCTTTATTTCCCTATCAGCATTTTCTTTTTATTTTCACCCCTTTAATCACTCTCTTTCTCTGCCTGTCTCTTTCTCTCTGTCTTATTTTCTCTGTCTCCGTCTCTCCCTTGCATGCTTTCTGTCTCTCTTTCCAGGTACGGCATCTGTAACCCCTCCACTGGAAGCAATAATAAAGACGCCAGGCTGGGAACTGACATTTATATACTCGGGCTTAGCTTGACTGGAACCATCGCAAAGTCTAAATAATGAATAGCCTGAAAGTGGCAAGGGTCTTCCCAGCTGTTCTTGGAATGATTCCGCGTCTCTTAAAAAATAAATAAATAAATAAATAAATTTTTAAAAAAAATTTAGTCCATGGAAGCAAAAACGAAGGGTGTCTTCACTGCTCTCTCCTCTCTGGAATTTTCCCTCCTTTTAATATTTGCAGTTGGTTTGGGAATTCCAGAACTGTCTCTCCCTGCTTGGCCTTTTTTTCTGCCCCATGTCTTTTTTTCTCTATGCAGACTGGTTAAAACAAAGAAAGCTCCTCTACCAGTCAGTGATACTCACTGAGAGAAGGCAGTACTTCTTTAAGGTGTTAGGTTGTCCCCAGGAGAAGATGGACGATTTTTCTGCTATAATAAGCAAGTTTCCACGATTAAGTGATTGCTGTCTCTCTGTTTCTCCATTTGCATGACTTTGTTAGATTGATGAAGGGAATGGCCTCACGTCTCTTCCTATGTTTGTATGTCTGTCTGATGTGGAGAGTTCAGAGGAGGAGAATCTCCAAGAGACAGCAAGGGAAGTGTCATCTTTAGAGGCAGTGTTGTTTATTATATTAGACCCGGTAAGTGGAGACTCTGATCCTGGACACACTGCTGGGAAGCCAGGCCACATCATTAGGCGTAAAGTGACCTTCAGATACAGGCTCAGCGCTGTGACAATTGCAAAGACTAGGACGAGCTGATGCAGGTGTGAACCTTGGTCATGAGGAGGTGCACTCATGGTGACCTCCACCTCGTGACACTACGCTTTCCCACGTCCTCTGTCTCTGACCGTGCCAGGTTCATTCGGCTCCTCTTTTCTTTTCTCTCCTCTAATAAAAACACTTCCCCAAGTGCTATCTGGGACTTTCTTCTCATTTCTTTACATTTCTCCTTAGAGAGCCACGCCAATGGCTTCTAACCTGGAGCAAACATCAGGATCACCCAAGAAATCTTAGGGAAAAATACAGACGCCTGAGCCCCACCCCGCTAGGAGATTCTAGTCCAGCAGGTTCTGGGGTAAAGCCTGAGATTCGGGAATTGTTGAAGTTCTACCTTTGATTCCCATGCACACCTCTACTTCAGTTCCACAACCCTAGACTGGGGTCCTGGAGGCCAGAGACCATTGTGTCCATTCTACCCAAAGCCTGTAGCCCTAACTGTGGCCGGCACGTGGAAGGTGATAAGTAACCAGTGGAGAAGCAGGCGAGATCCCCCATTCGTGCCGCTGACATTTTTGGCCCCTCCTCTCATTGCAGATATTCCTGTTATTCCGGACCTGGAAGAAGTACAGGAGGAAGACTTTGTTTTGCAGGTGGCGGCCCCTCCCAGGTATGTTAAATTAATATGAAGTTGGCAGGAGGCAGGGACCATGCCACACGCCATCTGTAGTGGTGCTGCCCCCCAGGGGAGATCCAGATGTCTCTGGATGGGCTCCATCCCAGGGTTCCCATTTTATTAGACGTTTTCTCCCCATTTTGGTCCTTCCCAGCTGCCTACGAGGCTCTGGGGTTGGTGGCCCGGCAGCACTCCTGGCACTGGTTCTGCCTGTGGTTCCTCCTCACGTTCCATCTTTCCTGCAGCATCCAGGTCAACCGGGTGATGACCTACCGTGACCTGGACAATGACCTCATGAAGTACGCAGCCTTTCAGACCTTGGTGAGTGAGGCAGCTTCTGTGTAGAGGAGCAGGCTCCAGGCAACGTCCATAGGGAGTTCTCAGTTTCTCCGAAGCCTTACAGCCTCTCCTCGGTGCGTCTCCGAGGCTGCCGGGCAACAGTCCCTTTGCCAGAGACATCCTCCTCGGGTATTACAGCATCCCTGGACCCAACATATTCCAGTGTTCCCAGGGCCAGGCTCCTTCCTGCTTCCCTGGCTGCCCCCATGGCATCAGTAGATATGCTGCTGTCATGCCTGCCCTCCTAGTATTGACCTTCCCCCAAGGAGTACCCAACCTGCAGGACATCATGGTGTTCCCTCAGTTCTCAGTGGCCATGGGGTCCACCCGCAGTTTTGCCCTTTCACAAGGCATTCCTGCAGGTCTGGATTTGAGAAGTTCTACCACACTCAACCTGGTCCCCCCCCTCTCTTTGCCAGAGGTCGTTGTCCGAAGGCCTCCAAGGTGCACAGCCTGCCTTTGTTTTCTTTTTTTTTCCCTGCACGTTCACAGGATGGAGACATCGACCTGAAGCTCCTCACCAAAGTCCTGGCGCCAGAGCATGAGGTTCGAGAGGTACGTAGCGGCGGCAGTGCCTGCCCCTCATTCCCGGGAACAGCTGGCTCCGAGGCTGGCCTCGGCGGCAGGCTGGCTGTGACCGAGGGGACGGCCTCCCGCAGCTCACCCCACGATGCCTGTCTCGGCAGGACGACGTCAGCTGGGACTGGGACCGTCTGTACACTGAGGTGTCCTCAGAGCTCCTCAGCGAGTGGGACGTGCTGCAGGCAGACAAGGAGGACCCCGTGGGACAGCCCTCGCACACCTGAGCCCGGGGGTCGCTCTCCCTGCACGCGGTCACCTCTGCTTTGGACTCGAGACAGAGGCCATAAACCTAAAACTAAAGAAGCTTGCAAGCAGCTCAGAATTTTTATATGGACTATTTTGTAATAAAAATATCTATTTTCAGTAGACGGCATTGGATCGTTCGACTGTAAGAAACTGCTTTTTTTTGTAGCCCTCTCTTCCGTTTCTTTCCAGCACTCCCTTGGAAAGATTCGTCAAGAGTGAAGGAGGGCATCGCTCCCCATCGTTGAAGCTTGGGAGGGAAAGCTAGATTCAGGGGGAGAAGCAGTGGTGCTCCTGGAAGCCGTTCAGTTCACAGAGGCCCCAGCAGCTCCCCGGAGCATCTACCTGTGAGCACCTGGACGCAGGGATACGGGAGGTGGCATGCGGCTGCCTGCTGGGGTCCTGGGGAGGGCCTGGCCACATGCCTTTCTCACTTTGGACGGTCAGTTATGTTGGTGAAGTTGCACTGTCTCCTTCGAGCTTTCAGTGGGCGTGATCAGATGACCCATTGCCCACGTCAGGGTTTGGTGGCTCTTCTAACAGCACGCCCCTTTCCCCCCTCTTCCTGCAACCCATGCCTGGGGCTCCCAAAGCACATGTTTCCTTTCTGCCACAGGTTCCCAGGGCCTTGTTTCTGGTTCTCATTTGCAGGGGCCAGCTCAGCAGCCCTGAGACGTGCACAGAAGCACTCTCGCAGGGAGCCTGGGCCCCCCCTGACCTTTCAGAGGTGTAGCTGTTTGTCTCCGTTGCTCCCCCAAGCATCATCACTGCCTGTTTCCAAGATGTGCCAAGATCTGGAGCAGAGCCCAGTCCTTTTTCTAAACAGAGACATCTTTTGTTTTTGTTTTTCTCTTAACTCCCCAAGACACCTCATCTGAGGACAGGACGTCTCCCCGCCCACCTCTCCTAGATGCCACTCTGGATCAGGCCCGCGCAGTCTGGCGGCAGCTAACCAAGCCCCACTCCTGGCCGTGGGCAGTGCTGAGTGCTGTTCTCACCCTGCCTGGAAAGCCCTTCATTAAAATTCAGAAAAACAAAGAGGCTCAACACTTCAAAAACACACTGGGGGTTATTTTTGTCTGACTACGGTGCCCTTCCCTGGTGAGCCACCGGCTCCGGAGCAGGCAAAGAGAATACTTGTCTGTTAATTATAAACTCAGGGATTTAGTGGCTTCGGGGTCTCGTTTCCTCCTTTTCCAGAGTCACACTTTTAGCCCAGACAGCCCCTCTTTGGAATAATTCCCATGGTCACTGAGAAGTTTCCGTCCAGGCTGGTTTTTCTTGAGCCTGCAAGACTCTGAAACCCAAAGGAGGAATTGCTAGATTTCGAGTACCTTAATCACTGGCAAGTTCAACTGCCTCAGGACCTTGATAACCTTGAGGGTCTTCAGCCAGCTTGAGCAGGGCCTGGGGGTTGACTCCCTTCCTCCCTTTACTTCTCAGACACCTTTATGTTCCACCCAGCGTTGTCGTCCACCCAAGACTTCAGGGGGCCTCCCAAGAAGATGGCCCTAGAGGGATGACAGAATGGACGAGCTTCGACAGGTACCTCAATGTGGTTTTCTACAGACACCGGCGGGGGGCGGCGGGGAGGAGGCGTGGAGTGGGCCTCCTGCGTGTGGCAGTTTGACTGGGTCCTTACCAGTTTCTCCCAGACTGGCTCATGTCCGAGAAGCCCCAGCTGGTCTCCGGCAAAATCTCCTGTGGTGTCTTTGGCATGGGGTGGTAGCTGCAGAGCTGTTGTTCATAGGCCGGGCCCTGGTGGGAAAGTCGGTTCCTTCATGAGATTTTGATTACCACGTAGTACGCGCCAGGCGCTGTTCCAGACACTCCAAGCAAAACTCCCTTCTCTCAAAGCGCTTCCGTTCTGGTGGGGGAGATGGACGAATAAGTAAGATAGAGAGGGCATCAGATGGTAATTGGTGCTATGGAGAAAAATTCAGCAGGACGGGGAAGGGAGTGCTGGGCTCGGGGTGCAGTGTTAGATGGGGCGGTTAGGGGAGGTCTCACTGAGAAGGTGACATTTGAGCAAAGACCCGAAGAAGGTGAAGGAAGGAGCGGGACTGGTCCCTGGGGAAGAGCATTCCAAGGAGAGAACACTATTTGCAAAAGCCAAGAGGGGGGCATAGGCCTGGCTTCTTTGAGTAGCGGCAGGAGGCGGTGTGACTGGCGGGAGGGGACCAGGGGAGAGGAGACGCTGTGTCTTGCCGGGCCCAGCCCTGGGCTCACCACAGAAGAGGCCTCTGTGCATGTAGGGTCCGCTCTCCCCAGTGACACGCGCACCCTCAGGCTCCGTGGGCTCGTCAGGCCGCCTTTGGAAAACTTTCCTCAGAGGCCTGCACGGCCCCTCCATGCCTCGGCCTGGGAAGAAAGGTTGATGCCTCATCGAGGGAGAGCGGAACCGTGAGCTCTTCTGCCACAGAACTGAGGCCAGGCGGCTGCTGCCAGCTCCCCCAGGCGGGGGCGTGCCGTGTGCGGGGCAGATGGCGGTACCGTGAGGCCCCTGAGTGCCACGCTCCCTGGAAACCTGTAGTTCTGATGAGAAGCCCAAGCAAGAAATTCATCTGGGCAGGCCGGCCTGGGGCTGAACCTGAGGTCATCTCTACCCCTGATGGTGGGCTCGTCTTTGCTAAACCCCAGGACACCCCCAGACAGGCTTCTGGAGCTACATGCTCCAGGCGGAAATGGACTCTAGTGCTGGCCCACTGTTGCTGGACCACAGAGAGCTGCTCACAGAGATCAAGGCCTTTCTTGCTTAGTGGTGAGGGCGGCTCCTGGGAGCATTGGTGCTGGAGTGAAAGGTAGGATTTGCCACAGCAAGATAAGGAAGCCTAACACCCTTGCTCTGCTTGCCCAAGCAGTGCTGTGCTTTTCTCCCAGAGGCCAAAGAGTCAGTGGGGAAGGGGGTGAGTGGAGGGGGTAAGGAGCAGTGTCAAAGAACACAGATTCTGGAATCAGGCAGGCCTGGGGTCCAGTCCCATCTCTCCATTTAGTCGCTGTGGGTCCTTGAGCAAGCTGCTTTCCCCTTCTTTTCTTTTTTTTAAATATATAAATTTATTTATTTATTTATTTTTGGCTGAATTGGGTCTTTGTTGCTGCTTGCGGGCTTTCTCTAGTTGTGGTGAGCGGGGGCTATTCTTCGTTGCGGTGCACGGGCTTCTCATTGCGGTGGCTTCTCTTGTTGCGGAGCACCAGCTCTAGGCGCGCGGGCTTCAGTAGTTGAGGTACGTGGGCTCTAGAGCGCAGGCTCAGTAGTTGTGGTGCACGGGCTTAGTTGCTCCGCGGCATGTGGGATCTTCCCGGACCAGGGCTCGAACCCATGTCCCCTGCATTGGCAGGCGAATTCTTAACCACTGCGCCACCAGCGAAACCCCTGCTTTCCCCTTCTGATCCTGTTTTTTCTCATCTGTAAAATGGGGATAATCTTAGGATTGTAATGCCTGGTAAAATCTGACTGCTATTCTGTTTTGGAACTGATGGGGTGGAAAAGTGAACCTAGGGAAAGTCACATTGGATATTTTATTGCAACAACAAACATCTGCATCTCTCAAGGGGCTCCCACCTCCATTTCCCCTCCTGCATCATCTTTCAGCCATGGTTAGAGAATGGCTTGGCACCAGGGTTTTTTGTTTTGTTTTTATAACAACTTTATTGAGGTTTAATTTGCATGCCTTAAAATTTACCCCCTGAAAGTATACAATTCAGTGATTTTAGTAAATTTATGGAGTTATGCAACCATAACCATAATTCTGTTTCTGGAACATTTTCATCATCCTATAAGCCTCCCTTGTGTCTGTTTACAGTTAATCCCCATTCCCACTCCCAGCCCCAGGCAACCACTGATCTGCTTGCTGACTGTCGATTGGTTGTTTCTGGAGATTTCATATAAATGGACTCATATAACATGTGGTCTTTTGAGTCTGGCTGCTTGCACTTAGTATATTTTCAAGGTCCATCCATGTTGTAGCATGTGCAGTGGTTCATCCTTTGGAATGCTGAATGTTATTCTGTTGTATGGACACGTACCACATTTTGTTTATTCCTCAGTTGATGGACATTTGAGTTGTTTCTAGTTTGGGCTTAAGAATAAAGCCCCTGTGGACATTCATGGCCATGTCTTTGTGTGGACAGATGTTTTCATTTCTCTAAGGTAGATTCCTAAGAGTGAAATTGCTGGGTCAGATGGTGTATTTATGTTTAACTTTTAAGAAACTGCCAAAACTGTTTTCCAGGGCATTGGTTTTATTTGTTTGTTTGTTTGTTTGTTTTTCAGTGCTTTAGAGTATCAGGATTAATTCAGTAAAACTTAAGATTTTTTTTCTTGTCTCCTTTCCATACGTGTTTCAGAGGTCACTGCTAAGTTTATAGGAGGCACCATCTCCTGATTCCTCCCTCCCTGACTTCTTTCTGTCATTGAGCTTATCTCTGTTGAGAACACAGAACTCATCTGTCTGTTCTCCCCACCAGCCTGTAAGCTTCTTCAGGGTAAGACCGGGTGTTCTTTGAGTTTCTGTCAAGGCCTTTGCATATTCCAGGAGTTCAAAGTCAAATAAGACATGGTCCTGACCCCAAGGAGCTTACAAGCTAGTAGAGAAATAGACAAGATTCCTCTGTGTTCTCAAAGCATTGGTTTTGAAAAACATAGAGGCTTTCCGGATGAGTGGAGGAACCCAAATGATCCACTGCAAAGTGCAGGTGAAGAGAGAGAAAGGGAGCTTGGTTTGTCCACTAAGAAATACAGAGGTGGGTTGGTTTGCTTAAAGCAGGGGTCAGCGTACTACAGCCTGTGGACCAAATCCAGCCCTCCACCTGTTCTTGTTAACTTTTACTGGAACACGGCCATGCTCCTTAATTTGCATACTGTCTATGGCTGCTTTGGGGCTACAGTGGCAGAACTGAGTTGTGACAGAGACCATGTGGCCTGCAAAGCCTGAATTATTTACTCTCTGGCCCTTTACAGAAAAAGTTTGCCAGTTCCTCCTTAGACGAAAGAATGAAGGTGAGAAATAACAACAGCCGCAGACTCCCAAAGTTCAGCCGCTTGTTGCTTTCCAGAAACGCAGTCGCAGTAGGAGGGATTTGAGTCAGATGTAAGGAAAGACTAGAAGGGTGGGAAGATTCTGGCTCCTAAAAGAGAGACACAAATTTCCCTTAAGAAAAGGAAAAAACAAACAAAAACCACTTATCAGTTGCAGCAAAGTTGGGACAGAATCTATCTGGAGACAAAAAGCTGGAAAGAGTGACTGGGTTCCTTGGCCTTTGATCCTGTTTGAGGTGTGGGGTGAGGGGGGTCTCTAGGAATCAAATACCTTTGGCGTCAGGCTCAGAATAATGATGAGAAAGCCCAGTGGAAGGGGGTTAGGAGCGAGGGAGGGAGAAAAGCCCGATTTTTCCTTTGGTGAAGTAGAAATCAGAAAGTAAGCGTGTCGGGAGCAGCCAGAGAAAGAGGCTGCCCCTCTTGTGGCCAAGGCGGAGTGAATTAATTCCCGGCATATGTTCCCAGCATCTGTCGTGGTGACCTGAACCGGAGGGGTCAGCGAGAGAGGGGACCATGCCAGCGCCGAGCATTAGCCCAGAATTCCCGGGCCACAGAGGCTTTTGGCTCCCACAGAATGATGGCTGGCCAGCTCTCCCAGCAGCATCTGCTGCAGCTGCAGCAAACAGTGCTGTGGGGGGGGGAGGGAGCGCTCCCCACAAGAGAACACCTGCTGTGAAAGGGCTGGACGAAGACCAGAGAGAGTCCTGCAAAAGGCTGTCTCTTCCAGATCTCGGGCTGCAGTGGATTCGACCCGCCAGCCACGCGTCCTGCCAGCAGACTGGAGGTGACGCACAGGACGGCACTGGGAGGGGCAGGGGCAGGGGAGACACAGCCCTGGATGGAAAGAGCGCACAGGGTTGGGACGCCCTCCTAAGTACCAGTCTCAGAATCCCCCCGGATACTATTTGGGCTGCTCCTTGTAAAGTGTCCCTCAGGAATCAGAGGTCAACCCGGAGGGGGCAAGGTAAGAGGGCATGGAGGCTAAGAATGCAGACAATGCCAGGTTCAAGTCCCTGTGCTTCCAGGTCACGACTGCATACCTCCTTGTGCGTCCGTTTTCTCATCTATAGAGTGAGGTAGAAAACAATTCCTGTCTTTGTTGTAACATTATGATGATTAAACCACATACTATACGTCAAGTGTCCGGCACGAAGCAGGCACTCGGTGGTGATTAGTTCTGATCACACTGGGTGGGCAGGCAACATTCCCCCTGATGGCAAGTCATGGGCATTAGGCACTGACAGCACCTATGTGGGCATCTAACCCAAGGTCGTGAGCTGGAGGCCCATGGACTGACTTTGACCCACAGGACGTGATTGATTTGGCCCACACATTAAGTTTTTTTTTTTAATTGAAGTATAGTTAATTTACAGTGTTGTGCCGATCTCTGCTGTACAGCAAAGTGACTCAGTTTTATACGTAAATACATTCTTTTTTAATATTCTTTTCCATTATGGTTTAACACAGGGTATTGAATATAGTTCCCTGTGCAATAAAGTAGGGCCTTGTTGATCCATTCTAAATGTAATAGTCTACATCTACCAACCCCAAAGTCCCAGTCCGTCCCTCTCCTTCCCGCCCCCCTCCCCATCCCTGGCAACCACAAGTCTGTTCTGTGTCTATGAGTCTGTTTCTGTTTTGTAGATACGTTCATTTGTGCCATAGTTTAGATTCCACACATAAGTGACATCATATGGTATTTGTCTTTTCTCTTTCTGACTTACTTCACTTAGTATGATAATCTCTAGTTGCATCCCAACACATGACTTTTTACTTGTTTGGTTAATTACCAACATTTAAAATGGAAAGGTTTCACATTAAACCCAGATTTCCAGCTTCTTTTAGGAGATTGGGAGATCTGTCCACACTGGGGCCACAGTCACTAGGGCAGTGACTGACGTGAGCGGAGAGGCCAGAGCTCCTCTGGGTAAGGGCAGGTCAGCACGCCGCCCCCCCACCCCACCCCAACTCTCACCCTCACTTACATTTCTGCCTGGACACTGCAGGCACTGACTTTGAGACCCCTGCCCCACCTCCTCATTTTGCCTGTAAGGGTCCTGTTCCCCAAGGGCACTCACCCAAGGTCATGGGTACTGGAACTCGAGTCCTGACTTGCAGGCTGGCCAGTGTCCTTTGTCAGTAACCAGGACCCCCTGCCTGATGGATAAGCTAAAACCACACGAGCTCTGGAGAAGACCCGGTTTCCCTACCCTGGAGTCATCCCCCTCTGAACAGGAAGCTTAACCCTGTTTCCATCATGGGTCTGACAAGAGTTTGAGCAGAGTCCTGGGATATTTCCAGGGCCAATACCTGGACCCTCAGCCATTTGCCCTCCACTGAATTGTTTAAACTCTGCCCTGGAGCTGACGGCATTTGCTCAGGATGAGGGTCCAGCTCAGCAGTCCAAGTTAGCAGGTTTGCCTTCTTTCTGTGGCTGCCACCAGTGCCTCAGTCACGCTACTGAGGTGTGATGGAGAAGGGAGCAGCTGAGGCTGCAGGGAATGTGTCTGGCTTTCAGGCCTCAGGGACAGGAGAGCACACCCCATCCGCCGGCCAGCAGGGTCTCCATGCTGAGCTCAAGAGGAGGGACAGCCCTGGCTGCGCCACTCAGCTCGCCCTTCAGGAGAACTTGCACAAGGAGTGATGTGCCTTCAGGATCAGCCTGCAGCCCGAGGCCACGAGCTTCCCAGGCATCAGCCAGCCAGTTGCTGAACCTGGCGGCGGTGCAGGGCTCACCGATCCTGGCCAACACAGCATTCCTCTGCGACAGGCTTTGCATCAGAGCTCTCCTGGGTCTGGCCAGGGCTTTCTCAGAGCTGCACAGCGGTCTGAGACCCTTGCTATCCAGTCCTCCTTCCTCCCCTCTCTCTTCACAGCTGTCAGACCTTCATCACCACCTGAAGCCTCTCCCTGTTACATCCTGCTTCCTCTCCCCTTTATCTTTCTGTCCTGGTGTCTGCTTCTCACAGGACCCAAACAGTGGGCCTGGGGTGGTCCAGCTAGACTTGGTGAGGAAAGACTCCCAGGCAGGGCTGAGAGGAGACAGCTGGTTAGGGGTGTGGGTAGCGGCTTCTCCCCCAAATCCATATGCCTCCCAAACCCCAGTGGCATGGCTGGGGTGTGGGCTGGGTTTGGAGAGGGATAGATGGGGGTTGTTGACCAGAGCTCCATCCCTCTCTCACGCATGGAAGTGCCGACTTAGAACCCAATCCAACTGAGGAGGCCTGAGAAGGAGGAACTGAAATCCCACAGTGGACATTTGGCAAAAGAATCTGGTGTCCTCTCAGCAGGAGAAGAAGATAGCTCCCTTCTTTGCTGGGGTTGGGCACGAAGAGCCTCTGTTGGTGGCTTTATGGGCAGAGAACAGGGGGTGTCACGGTTACCAGGCCTACCAGGAGACAGAGTGTGCCCTCCAGAGGGCCACATGGTACCCATCATGGTCTGGGGGCATCACTGCTGAAGGTGGGAGAAGAGATGGTGTTTAGGCGCCTGTGCTGAGATCTCTCCAGGGGCAGGGACCTGGTAGCCGAGCCCCCCATGCCACACAGCGGTCGGGGCGGCATGCTGTCCGCCGGCAGAGGGGAGGCTGCCTCGGGCTTTGTGAAGGGCCAGTCTCGTTCTGACTGAAGCCCAGTGGGCAGCACTACGCTGTACCTAAGGCACAACGCCCTCCAAGGTGCTCGTGCAGTTTTAAGGACAAAGACAATGCAACCAAGACTGAACAAGGAAGCCACCTCCCAGGGTGTAGTTGGAGGAGATAGCACTTGGTAGGGGAAGCTAAGCAAAGAGAAAAAGTCAGTTTAGCTCTTTAACTAGAGAACAGAAAAAAACAAAAATAAAACCAAAACCTGGGCAATGCAGGGCAGGGCAGAGCGGGGGCGGGGATACTACATAGGGGCAGGAGGGAACTTTTTAGGGTGATGGAAATGTTCCAGAATTTGATTGTGGAGATGGTTACATATCTGTTTATAAAACTCATCAAACTATCCACTTAAAAAGAGTGATTTTTTATTGTATGTAAATTGTACCGCAATAAGCATGACTTTAAAAAGATTCTCCCCATCACCCCTTCATCACCGCAGGTAGCCGAGCTGGCCGAGTTTCTGTTTGTCCCACAGCATCGTACCAATTTTTGCAGCATCCCCTGTGCCATAGTGCCTGGCAGCTTGGCCGTCCCTGAGAAGTGGGTCGGGAAACAGAGAGGCCCTGCAGTGCCACCTCCGCCCCTGCCCCTCAGACTAGGGGTCTGCTCAGACTCTGGAGCTAGCTTTAAAGTTTTATCTGCAGTTTAATTTTCCATGATTTTCTATGAAAGGGAAATACAGCAAGTTTGACTAGGTAGTCAATTTGTAGTCCAGTTTGAAGTAAAACACAGGCATTTGGAAATCATTTTTGACTTTCTAATGGGAACGCAGGTCCGTTGAACACAGAGCAAGGAAGGACAGAAGGAACCTTGAAGACCCAAGACCGATTAAAATAGATGTGACCCTAGAGAGAGCAGGCTGTGCCATTTTTTGCATTGCAAGAAATCTTTCGACCTGGGGGATGAGCAGAGACATAGGAACATCTGATGCCAGATCTTTAAAAAAAAATTTCTCTTTAAAAAAAAAAGTTTCTCTCTTTAAAAGCTTACAAATCCCATTTAAAAAATATGATCTTTACTTACCATATTCACCAAATTATGCATATACATATATACATAATCACTAAACTAAAAACTATATATCTAAATATAGTGAATATCCCTTATTACCCTGCCCTGCCCCCTCTCATTTCACCGCCCTCCCCAGAGGTGACCATGATATCCTTCCAGAGGTTTCTGTGCACCTGCATACACATGGGCATACAAATAGAGACCCAGAGCTTCGTTTTATTTATGTAGTAGTGACCATTCTGCAGGCATGGCCCACATTTTGCTTTTTCCACTTAACAACACACCTTGTGGAACCTTCCTCTTGGTACTGCTCTCCCGCATTCTTTTCAATGGTGGACATTATTCCATAGATTCGCTACCCCACAGTTCCATCCCCTCATCAGCCCTTCCATGCGATGGTCGTTCAGACTGAGCCCGCTTCCTTCCACCCTGACTGCTCTGAAGGACCCCGCTGCCCCCAGCGCTGGCTCACCTCTCAGTTCCTTCTGCCAGCCTCCCATCAAGCCCCTGAAAAGACAGACAGCTCTTCTACTCCTTCCAACCACCCATTGGGTAAAAAATGGCAGAGGGAACACCGGTCCCCTGGGGTGGCTAGTCCAGGGCAAAGGGGACTGAGGAGAGCGGGTGTGAGGCCACAGGGAGAAGACCCGGGTGCCCGTGGTGGAGACAGGGGAGGCCTGGCTTGAAAAGCTAGCCAGTCTGTTGGGGGAAAGGTGGGGCTGGGCGTGTTCTGTTCGGTCCCAGAGGGAAAATGAGAATGGGAATCCGCTGCCGACCTCTTGATCACGTGTCTAACACACTGGTGAGTGCTCTGGCCAGGCACGGTGTCAGGCTCTATTCCCTGAGATAGCTTTGTCCCTGGTTAAGACTAAGAGCTAAGTCCCTGCTGTGTCCCTGTTAGCATGTGTCCTAGTTCTTGTTTATCTCCAGTGATAGTAATAGTAGTAGCTGTCATTTATGAAGCCCTTACCAGATTTCAGGCAACGTATGCAATGCTTTCTGTACATTATCTTACTCAGTCTTCTCAACTCCACGAGGTGGTACTGCAATCGTGCCCATTTTAGAGGAAAGAGAAAGTAAGGCTTAAACCCAGGCCTTTCTCATTTCCTCCTCATGAAGCACTAGATGAGGTGGGCAGTTTTCATTCCTGTTTTGCGTATATTCAGTGTTCTGTCGGTTCCTCCTCCTGACTGGGTCCACGGCGAGGTTCTGAACCCACACCGGGGTCCCCTCAGTGAGGGGCAGTAGATGTGCCACAGCGATGCCAGAGCCTTGAAGCTCTGCCATCCACCCAGCATGACAGGAGCACTGGGCATAGGGTGACAAGGACATCAGGTTTGCCCTGTGCCCTCCCTTCAGTGGGCTGTTTAAGGTATTATCCTAGAGTCTAGAGGCACAACGACAACACTTGCAAGCCAGGGTTTCTCAGAGGTGGCCACCTGACACGGACCACCTGCATCTGAGGGCCCTACAGAGCTTACCAAACACGCAGGTTCCCGAGCCCCGACCCGCTGGATTAGAGTCCGGGCAGGGGACACCTGAGAATATGCATTTTAAACAAGCACCTTCCCAAACCCCCAAGCCTATTCGAGAACCTTGCAAACTGCCGGCTCCCAGTATACTGGCTAAAACAGTTTTCTTGACATTTTTACATTAGCGGTCAATATTTAAAAATCAGGAGTATCACAGGAAAAACGAACAGACCTCTGCTTCTTGGAACGATCCGGCAGTGCCAAGCCCGCTTTCCCTCACCACACTACCTATAGGGGACAGGACAGGGCTTGGGCCCCCCAGCGCCCCCGGGCCCTGCTTCTTTCCTCTGGCTTCCATGGACATTTTGAGTTTGTGACCCCTGGGCAAAGGAGATGGCAATACTTGTATCTGTCAGTGCCAGCACCAGGTACCGGGGCTTAACAAGCAAGGCCAGTTCTGGGGCAGCTTCCTCCCTGTATGTAGGCCCACCTTCGCCCTGCTTTGCAGAGCTTATGTGGAAGGCGTTGGCTCACCCCTCCCCACCCCTCTGCTCTCTATCCTTTGGCAGCTGCTGCCAGATGTGTTTTCGGAAATGATCCAGACATGACACGTGCCCCCTGCTCCAGGTTGAGTACTGTACCTGGTGTAGAAATCAGTGTTTCTAAAAGCATAGTCCACAGACCACCTGTGTGGACCCTCCAGGGAAGGCTTACAAAATGCAGAGGCCTGGCCACAACCCTAGACCTGGGGAATCAGAATCTCTGGGGTGGGACCTGAGAATCTGCATTTTAAATGTGGTGCCCCAGGTGATTTTGGTGCACCTTAAGGCTTTAAGACCTGTAGTCATCTAGAGGGAGGAGAGTGAATGTAGGTTTAACTGGGCCCTGGGTCAGATCGGCCTCTTGGGTCTTTGGCCTCCTTGAAGGAAGACAGTCATTTCCCCAGCCCTGAGCCTCCACCACAAGCAAAGCCTGCTCCCCACCCCCAGGGCAGCAGGCCCCCAGGGCTCGGCCCTCTATCAGATTCCATCTCCTGTCACTTTCAGAACCAGTTCATTATTCCTTTATTATTCTCGTTCTCCTGCTTATCATTATTAATAATCATTCTAGACAGGCCGGGGTGCTGACAGCTCCCCCCTTGTCCATTCTTTCTGTCTGTTTTAATCCTGCCTGCTTATCTGGCATTAACCTGATCTTTTCCCCCATTTAATTAAGCCACATTGGTCAGCCCACTACTGCCCACGTGGAGACGGGCATGAGTGGTTCTCCCGATAGGCAGAGGAGTGATGGGCTCTGTGGCCTGAACATTCCACCTCCCCAGAGGGGCCTGAGGGCAGGGACATGAGTCCCAGGCAGGGCCACATCGGGTCTGGAGGGCTGGGGAGGCAGGGCTGGTTGATGACCAGTACCCATCGAAAAGCAATGCTTCTCAAACCTTAGCCTCAGAATCGCGGGGAGGGCCTGTTGAAACGCAGATTCCTGGGCCCCATCAGGGATTCTGATTCGGTAGGCAGCCGTGAATGTGAAATCCTAATAAGCTCCCAGCTGGTGCTGATACTGCTGATGTAAGGACCACACTTGGAGTAGCCCCACATCAGCAGGCTGACCTCAGCTTAGTGACGGACACTGGCCAGGCCCAAGTGTGCCTTGATGGGAATGGATTGAAGAGGAAGAGACTTGAGCAGGGGGAAATTATTTCAATTCCCCGATGTTGGTGAGGACCTGAGCCAAGGGAAGCTCGGACTGAAAGGGAAGGGATGGATATGGATTCAGTACCTGCTCTAGAGAGGCAAGCGGGTCTCAGTGACAGCAGGAGCAGTGAAGGGGAGAAAGTGAAGACACCTCCGTGGTTTTGAGTAACTGGTAGCACAGGGGTGCTTGACAGAAAGAAGTACGAAGGAAACACATGGGGGCGGAGTAGGGATATGCTGAGGTCAAGACAAGCTACCGAGCTTGCAGGGTGCAGTGCAAAATGAAAATGCAAGGCCCACTGTTCAAAACTTATTAAGAATCTCAAGATGGGGAGAACCGCACATTAGCCCAAGCGTGGGGCCTTTCTAAAGTGCAGGATTCTGTGCAACTACACGACCACATGCCACAAAGCCGGGCCTGGCCAGATTCCCACAGTAGCTTCATAGCCAGACAGAACTACCATCACCTTGGCGGCCTGCTGGTCACTCTGCAGGTCTCTTAGGTGATTGGAACGTCCACTTCTGACGCCACTGAGACTAAATGAGAGGTCATAGGGCCCGAGTCACAATTAGAGGCTTATGAGGGAAAAGGCCCAACTAGGAAAACACAATGGGTTAATACCTCAAAGAAGTTGCCGGTAAGACACAGGGAAGGGTACCATGGCCAGTATTTATACGAAGTCACCGCATTCAGGAGAACCCGACAATGTCTGCGGATGGACCTTTAGTTTTTTTTGTTTTTTTTTTTTTTAATTGGGAAGGTTTTCCATGAGGAAATGACTTTTTTTTATTTATTTATTTATTTATTTATTTATTTATTTATTTATTTATTGATGGCTGTGTTGGGTCTTCGTTTCTGTGCGAGGGCTTTCTCCAGTTGTGGCAAGTGGGAGCCACTCTTCATCGCGGTGCGCGGGCCTCTCACTATCGCGGCCTCTCTTGTTGCGGAGCACAGGCTCCAGACGCGCAGGCTCAGTAATTGTGGCTCACAGGCCCAGTTGCTCTGTGGCATGTGGGATCTTCCCAGACCAGGGCTCGAATCCGTGTGCCCTGCATTAGCAGGCAGATTCTCAACCACTGCGCCACCAGGGAAGCCCAGACCTTTAGTTTTTTAAGGCACCACTGATGGTGCATCTACCCTTTCCAGGCATTGCACAAAGTCCTTTAATGTATTACTTTACTGTCCTTGCAACTACCCCATAAAATGTGTATTACTGTCCCTCTTTTACAGATGAGGAAACGGGTGGAGAGAGGCACAAGTCACTTGCTAGTGAGGGAGGGAGCCAGCTCCTGAAGCCTGAGTGTGCATCTGGGGCTGGGAGCCGAGCAGTGCAAACAACCAGAGAACTCCCCGGGGGCGGGGCGCCAGGGGACAGAGCCGTGCACGTGCCTCGGTGTCACAGGGAAACGCGTAGACACCCAAGTGCCCGCCAAAGATGGAAGGATTTAGAGCAATTAAAATGTTTTGCCTGGGAGCTGTTTGGAGCCTTTTTTTTTTTTGAAGCGAGAGTTTTCTGACTTCAAGGTGTTAACAGGCTCTCTAAATGGTTTTGTTTTTTAATTGCAGAAAATGACTGTGGAGCCATTAGATTTTTGCCTCTCTGCAGTTGTTTCTGAGCCCTTTCAGTCCTCCTCCTTCTATTTATTCTGTTTAATTCAGTCAGGTAGCTCCGGGGCAATGGAGATCAATACTCCTCTTTGATAGAAAAGAGTCAGGTTTGAAACCTAGAGATAAAACTGACACATTTTGTATAAATTTAATTAAAAATGCACCTTTAGTGGCTTGTTGCAGGCACAAAGCCGTGAGAGTCTATCTCTCCATCTCCCTCTCTCTCCCTGTCTCTCTCTCTCTCTCTCTCTCTCTTCCTCTGCCTCTCTCTCTGTCTCTCTTTCCTTTCTTGTTCCTAACAGGGAGATCTCTAACTCTGCCTCGCCACAGCCTCATTTCATGAGTTTGGACTTGAAACTTCTGCGCTGAGGGACACTGAGGGAAGGGGCTGAAATTCTAAGCAGATCAGCCCGCCTCCTTTCCCCAGAGTAGGCTGGGGAGAGCGATGCTGCAGGGAGAGGACTTCGGAGCAGAAGCCCAGGCTGAGATGGGTTTGCTTTTCTTTTTAAAACCCTTTTTCTTTTGGTCCCGTGGCCTGTAGTCTCAGAGGATCCTCTGGTCCAGAGCCTGCAGCCCCTACCCCTGTCTCTGTGTCTCTGTCTCTCTGTCTCTTGATGGTTTTGACCCGCCTGCCATTGCAGCTGCTGGCGCCTCCTGGGGTCCTGGTGGGGTCCCGAGACAGCGGGGAAGGTACAGAAGGCCCCAGCCCCTCTCCAGTAACCCCAGGGCCGCGGCACACATTTGTCTTGTGTTTTACAATCCACCCCTTCACCTCCTTCCCGCCGGCTCTCCCGCTATCGCTCTCTCAATCCCATTTGGCTTTCCTCATTTTTCACTTGAGTGGGTTTCCTATCCCCGACTCAACTCTGGCCTCACTCTGCTCAACACCAATAAAACACACTCAACACAGGTGGAACAAGGTGCCCGGGCCCCTGTGACAAATGGCTCACCAGCCCTCTAAGCGCAGCTGTAAATCGCCCCTCCCGTGGCCAGGCAGGCCTGGTCCTGGCAGCCCGTCAGTGGGGATGGGGCAGCCAGGGGACCAGCATTTGGCCAGCACTCCCAGGCCTTCCTGGGATCATGGGTGTCCAGGAGGGAGCAGGGGTGGCAAGTGGGAGGGAAGGGACCCCTGAAATGTTTACACCTGTGGCTTTGGCTGGAGCAGTTTGGACTTCCGCCTGTATTGAGCCAGAACTCCAGCAGCTGGCACTTGCTGCACGCTTACATGTGCCAGGCACCATGCTAAGGCTTGCCATCAAATTGTCTTTAATCCTCACAAAAACCCTACAAGGTGTAGTTACCATGACCGTCCCTGTTTTCACAGATGAAAACCCTGATGGAGGCCTAGCAAGGTCACAGAACTCGCCCAAGGTCATCTGGCTAGTAAATGGCAAGCCAGGACGAGGGCAGACTTCCCGGACTCTAGAATCAGGGTTTTTCACCACCACGTCCGTCCCATGTGCATGGCGTCAGGCTGGGCACGTTGGGGAGCAAGATGTAATCTCCATCCTCCAGGGACTTTATGATTTCTGTGCCGAGGGGACTGGGGGTCCTGGAGGAAGATCATGGGTTCACAGCGGGTTTCCTTCTCTGCTTCGTGAGGGTCCTCCTGCCGGCTCCACAACCTGTGGGCAGGGGAGGTGTGTTGCTGCTTCTCCCCAGAACGAGTGATCGGAGGTGGGGAAGCCCGTTCTCCTGCTCCTGTCCCTCCTGGAGCAGTGAGGGTGCCGCCAGCATGGAGAAGCAGAAGGGGGCCTTAGCACTGGGGGAAGCTGAGGAGGGCTGCTCTAGCACATTCTGCTGTCAGGGGAGCCTCTGGTGCTTGTGGATCTGTAACCTCGTCCCCTGGGCATAAGGTAGTGCGGTGATGCGACGTGTTCCAGCCAGTCTTGTCTTTTGCTTTGGGTGCCTTTAATCGCTGCAATTGCAAGTTCAGACAGGAGAGGCAGGCATCCCGAGTTTGAGCCACTGGGCCTTCCTCTCTCTGCATCCTTCCTTGCTGGCGATCACAAACACCAGCGCTTTGTGTCTAAAATGGCCGAGATAATTGAAACGGAATTTGGAATCAGGGCCCTGCAGGCAGCACTTGTTGAAAGAAGAAATAAAGATCGTTTGGGTCACATCTTTTGTAATTTGCGTTTAATAATTGTACCAGGAGGTGCTCAGGGAGGAGAGGCGGCATGTGAGCCAGCTCCCAGCCCACCAGCCACCCTCCCTCTCCCTGGCCCTGCTGCGGGGGAGGGGCGGGCAGGGAAGGGAGAGCTCGGGAAGGAAACACACAAGTTGGAGAAAGTTCTCTCCGTGGGGCGGTGGCAGGAGAGAGGGCACGGCTTGGGGCGGGCCTGAGAGGCTGAGATGAAGGCCGAGTCAACATGCTGGGTGCCCTCACCTCCTGCACACCCTCCACGCACCCCCCCATCCCCCTTTGAGGGGAGGCTGACTATCAGTGAGGTCACCGGGGCCCAGGAGACTGCTGGAGTGATTTTGAACAGGCTGCAGTGGGACTCTGTTCGGCTTAAAAGCCTGGGACTCTGCCACTACTCAGTTTTGCTGGCCACACGCGGAGCTGGGGCAGAAGGTGCTGCCCATCGGAGGGCAGATGCAGCCTCCAGGCTGTGGGTCTGTGGGCAGTCTAGAGTGTCCTCCGGGAGCCCTCCAACCCATTATTCCCTAGACTCGCAGACAGTCATGTTGGGTCCTCAAGGAATGTGCCGCTGTTACACTGAAACAACCCCCTCTGCTACCAACCTCATGTGCTATCCGTACATAGAGTCACCCCCCCACCTCCAAAAACATGTCCCCCCTTCCCTGTGAGGCTGCCCTTTCCTGTCTGCAAGAACCTGTGGGCTCACGATCTCAAGGGCTCCCCCAGTGCCCAATTCATCATGGGGTAGGAGGGGCTATGAGGAGCTCAGGCTTGGAGGTGGAGAGACGGTGCTATGAGCTGAACTGTGTCCTCTGAAAATTCACATGTTGGCGTCCTAACCCCCAGTACCTCAGACTGTGACTGTCATTGGAGATAGGGCCTTTGAAGAGGTGTTAAGGTAAAAGGAGGTCATATGGGTGGACCCTAATCCAATATGACCGGTGTCCTTATAAGAAATGGGAGAGACACCAGGGATGCTTGCACACAGAGGAAAGGCCATGTGAGGACACAAGAGAAGCCATCTGCAAGCCAGGGAGGGAGGCCTTAGGAGAAACCAACCCTGCCCACACCTTGATCTTGGACTTCCAGCCTCCAAAACTGAGAGAAAGTAAATTTCTGTTACTTAAGCCAGCCAGTCAGGGGTACTTTGGTATGGCAGCCCTAGCAAACTAACGCAGATGGTGAGTGGCAGGGGGACCTTGCCCGTGACGCTCCTTGCCCTGGGTCCCCTCCCCCCCTGGCCCAGACGTGCGTAACGTGTGCTTGAAAGTACCAAAGACAGGAACTCTAGCTGCTTCCCTTTCCCGATGGGGCCAGAATCTAGATGACACGTGGTTCAGGGAAGGGAAGGTGCATGCCGGCCTTTGCCCAGGGTTCTTCCTCCAAGGCTCAGCGCTGCCCACCACCAGGCCCTGGGGATGGTATGCTCATAGCTCTGTGAGGCCCAACTTCCATGCCTGCCTTCTGCTCTTAAGCCTCTTCCCTTGTTGCCATTGGCCACAAAAAGTATCGCATGTTGGTGACACAAGGGCCTTTGCAGAAGCCAGAGTCCTTGTACATCTGGAACCACCCAGTCAGTAAGATTCCTGAACAAAGAGCTGTAGAAAAGGAGGCATAAATGAAGAGCTTTTCAAGGTCTGAATGTCTGGGGTGAGCAGTGGTGAATTCCTCCCAAGGGCTCTGACACGCTGGACACGCCCCTCTCAGGGAAGGCCTGTGGCCCCGGGGGCCCAGGGTGGCCGGAGGAGCACACTCTGATCCGGGGTTCTCCACAGTGCATGGCTTGGACCTTCAGACGAGCAGGCGCTGGGGAGCAGAGGTGACCCAGGGCTGGGAGATGGAGGAGAGGTGGCAGCAAAGGATGGAAAGGGACAAACAGTGTCCAGGACGTTTCAGCTTGGAAGGGCTTTGTGGGGAAGAATCATGGCCCTGCTGACATTCCGGAGGACTGCGCCTGCTGCCAAGACCTGATTATGTGCTCCTGAATCTTCTCATTTTAGTCCATGCTGGTGGGGGCGGTGGGTAGATGGTGGTATCTCCATTGCACCTAGAAGATAACAGGTTCAAAGAGGTTAGGGACTTGCTCGTGATTGCACAGCTAAAAATGGCAGACCTGTAATTCAAATCCAGGACTTCTGGTCTCCCGATCCAGGCTTTTCCTTCTAGAGCAGGAGCTGGCAAACTGCCACCCGCCACCCATTTTCATGTGGCCTGTGAGTTAAGAAAGGTTTTTACATTTTTAAATGGTTGGGGAAAAAAATGAAAAGAAAAAACAATACTTAATGACAAGTGAAAATGATATGAAATTCAACTTTCAGTATCTAATATTCACGGATATTTATAGATATTCTAATATTTATAGTTTTATTGGAAGACAGCCACACCCATCCATGTACATATCATCCGCTGCTTTCACGCTGCACTGGCAGAGTTTGTTGGTTGTGACACAGACTGTATGGTCTTCAAAGCCTCAAATATTTACTTTCTGGGCCCTTACAGAAATGCTTGCCAGCTTCTGCTTTAGAGTCATATAACTTGGGAGATGGAAGAGGTTTTAGAAACTATAGTAAACAAAACCTTGCCTCTCTCTTACTCTATTCACCCATTTTCCAAATAAGCAGCATGACGCCCATCTCATCTGAGCAGCTGCTTTCCAAGGCTGCCCTCGGGTCCAGGTACCCCTGCTCTCAGGAAGCTGGGCTCACGGCTGTCTACACTGGGGCTGGAAAGTAGGACTCTTTGCTCCGTGGTTGTGCCTGATGCTTTCCTGGGGCTCCTTTGGCACCAAGTTAGCTGCATCCCCAGGCTTGGGAGCTTGCAGCCTGGGGGAGGCAACAACTTCAGGGTCCAGAGGTGGCCATCACCTGGCCAAAAGGGAGGGGCACACGTGGTGAAACTTGGGGTACACTTGGGGGCAGTAATGCTGTGGTTCATGCAGGTTCAAGTCCTGGCTCTATAACTGTGACCTTGGGCGAATTACTTCAACATTCTGTGCCTCAGTTTCCTCACTTGGAAAATGGGGGAAATAATAGCATTTACCCCATGGGGCTGTGTGAGGATTAAATGAATCTGCATATAAAGTGCTTGGAATGGCGCCTGGCACGTGGTGTGTGTTTTGTTGAGTGATGATGATGGTGATGGTGATGGTGTTGGTGATGGTGGTGATCATCAGCCCTGTTCGAGCCAGCTCGTTATTCCAGCCCTACTAGGTTTAAGCACAGATTTTTACTAGGTCTCCTCCTACAGGGACCTCCTTCCCCACGACCTTCACAAGACCATCAGCTGCAAAGAGAAACAGGCCACAGGTCTTAGCTTGAGATTTTCTGCCGAATTTCCCATGGAGTCTGTGTCTGGGCTCAGGGAGATGGGGAGCCCAGAGGCTCAAAGCCATAGACTGAGTGCTCTCTGTTTGGGGACTGAGGTGCTATGAAACATATGGGCAAGATGGCAGGGAAGGCGAGTGAATTATCAACATGCTTGAACCCCATAAATATAACATGGAGCCCAAAGAGCAAGTTGCAAAAGAAGCTGAACCATGCAGTGGCCATTTATATAGAGATGAAAAACATGCAAAACAAGTGTGCGTTTTTGGTCAGGGTTACATTCATGTATGGTACAAGTCTAAGGAAATGTACAGGGATGATAAACGCCGCATTCAGGGTAGCGGTTCCCCTGCGGGGAGGGGAGGGCACGTGGAGAGGGGTGCCCGAGGGCCTTCACTTAAGTTTGAAAAAAAAAATAGTGATATTTTAAGCTGGAGGGTGAGTGTATGAGAGTCCCTCATATTATTCTTGATACATTTTGGTAGGTCTTAAGTATTTTATGATACATATATTTTTAATGTAGGCAAGGCTAATTTTGCAAAACCCAGTAGAATTTTGGAGGCCATAAAATTTACCAAGAAGCCCCATGGTTGGGTCAGTAGGGACGAACACATCGGGTGGACAGTGTGCCCTCGTGGTGTGCGGGCACGCCCCTGACACTCTGTTCCCTTCGTCCATGCCCACCGGTCCCCTCGCCCACACACATCGCCAGCCCCTCTCCCAGCCTCTTCGCCTGTGCCGAGCAGCCCTTCCCCATCTGCTGGCTGTGTCATTCCTTGCCCAGCCATGTGTCCTCTCCGGGCTGGGGAGCCGGCAGAGGCTCTGGCCCCCCTCCCCGCTGAGGCAGAGGGGCTTTGGAACATGTGTTTCGGGGCGGCAGACACCAGCTGGCTGGGGAGACATTTGCATATTCAACTGAGCCCCCCAGAGCCAAGCCACGATTGTGAGAAGGAGGCTATGGCAGGACAGAGGGAGAGGGAAGGCTCTGGTCAGCTAGGGGTCAGGCGGAACAGATTTTGGATCAGAGAGACAGATGGTTAAAGTAGAAAAAGAGGGAGGGAGCAAATCCCTACTCATACATGAAGAAAGGCATTCGAGAGCCCTGAAATATCTTATATCTTCACAGGGCTTTGTGGGTTTTGAAGCATTTTCATCTCTTTCATTTGATTCCTTATTGCAGTCCTGCAAAGTAGGTATTAATATCATCCCCATTTTACAGATGAGGAAACTGAGGCTCAGAAAAATTAGACCCCTGATTCAAGATCACAGGGCTAATGCGTGGGGGAGTCTCTGGACTCCTGGTATAGTGCTCTTTTCACTACATCTCAGAGCTAACTGAATTTGCCATCTCCACTTGCTCACCTTACATTCTTCTCTCAACCCTCTCCAGAGGGGTTTCTGACCCCTCCACCCCATTCAGACTGTTCTTCTCTACGTCAACATTGACCCCTCTTGATGCCAAATCATGGTCACTTCTCTGTGTTCAGCTCACTTGACCTTTCTGCAGCACTCGACAGAGGTACCACTGACTTCATCCTTCTTTCTGGGATAGCCTCCTCCTTGGTTGCCATAACAGTACAAGCTCCCATTTCCCTCCCACCTCCTTGGCTGCTCTTTCTCTGTTCTTTTGCAAGCTCTGTTCCACCTTCAAATGTTGGCGTGCTCCTAGCTTGGACCTCAGCCCTCTTCTCTTTCTTTTCTCTCTCTAGGCATGAACCTCAGCCACCTAGTCCAGCCCTGGTACTTCATATATCATCTGTGTTTAAGATTCTCACATCTATTTCTGCAGCGTTGCCCTTGCCTCAGGCTGCCTTACATGGTGGTCAAGGGCACAGACTCTGAAGTCAGACCACCTGATTTGGATTTCAACTTTGCCACTTATTAGCTATGAGACCTTGGGCAAACTTTCTATGTCTCAGTCTTGCCATCTGTGAAAGGGGAATGATAAAGCCCTTACCCCATAGGGCGGTTGTGAGAATTAAATGAAACGTAAATGGCTTAGAACATTGCCTGGCACATAGTAAGTGCTCAGTAAAGGCAAGATATTGTTACTTGACATCTGTTCCTCCAATATGTCAAGCATCTTCCTACCCCAGGGCCTTTGCACTAGCCCATCCCTCTATCAGAATGTTCTTCCCTTGATTTTCCTAAGGCTGACTCCTTTTAATTCAGATTCCCCAACCATCCAGGCTGAAGTAGTCCCCTAGTCAGTGACTGTCACCTAAACCATTTAAAATTTTTGTATGTGTTATACAAAATTTTTTGTATGTGTTAGTTTCAGGTGTATAGCTTCAGATTCTTTTCCATTATAGGTTATTATAAGATATTTAATAGAGTTCCCTGTGCTATACAGTAGGTCCTTGTTTATCTATTTTATATATAGTAGTGTGTATCTGTTAATTCCAAACTCCTAATTTATCTACCCTCTTTCCCCTTTGATAACCATTAGTTTGTCTTCTATGTCTATGAGTCTATTTCTGTTTTGTAAATAAGTTCATTTGTATCATTTTTTTTTAGATTCTACATATAAGTGATGTCATGTGATATTTGTCTTTCTCTGTCTTACTTCACTTAATATGATGATCTCTAGGTCCATCCATGTTGCTGCAAATGGTATTACTTCTTTCCTTTTCTGGCTAAGTAATATTTCATTTTATATATATAATATATATATATACACATCACATCTTCTTTACCCATTCATCTCTTGGTGGGCATTTAGTTTGTCTCTATGTCTTGGCTATTGTAAATACTGCTGCTATGAACATTGGGGTCCACGTATCTTTTTGAATCAGTATTCAAGTCTTTTCTGGATATATACTCAGGAGTGGGATTGCTGGGTCATATGGTATCCCTATTTTTAGTTTTTTAAGGAACTTCCATACTGTTCTCCATAGTGGCTGCACCAATTTACATTCCCACCAACAGTGTAGGAGGGTTCCCTTTTCTCCACACCCTCTCCAGCATTTATTATTTGTAGACTTTTTTATTCTCTATTTTTTTAATTGAAGTATAGTTGATTTACAACATTGTGCTAATTTCTGCTGTACAGCAAAGTGACTCAGTTATAGACATATATACATTCTTTTCTTATATTCTTTTCAATTATAGTTTATCCCAGGAAAGTGGATATAGTTCTTTGTGCTATACAGTAGGACCTTGTTGTTTATCCATTCTCTAGTAATAGTTTGCATCTACTAACCCCAAACTCCCAGTCCATCCTTCTCCCTCCCCCTCTCCTCCTTGGCAACCACAAGTATGGTCTCTATGTCTGTGAGTCTGTTTCTGTTTTATAGATTAGTTCATTTGTGCCATATTTTAGATTCCACATATAAGTGATTCATATGGTATTTTTCCTTCTCTTTCTGACTTACTTAGTATAATAATCTCTAGTTGCATCCATGTTGCTGCAAATAGCATTATTTCATTCTTTTTTACGGCTGAGTATTATTCCATTGTATATATGTACCACATCTTTATCTATTCATCTGCCAATGGACATTTAGGTTGTTTCCATGTCTTGGCTATTGTGAATAGTGCTGCTAGGAACATAGGGGTGCATGTAACTTTTTGAATTATAGTTTTGTCTGGGTATATGCCCAGGAGTGGGATTGCTGGATCATATGGCAACTCTAGTTTTAGTTTTTTGAGGAACCTCCATACTGTTTTCCACAGTGGCTGTACCAACTTATATTCCCACCAAGAGTGTAGGAGGGTTCCCTTTTCTCCACACCCTCTCCAGCATTTGTTATTTGTAGACTTTTTGATGATGGCCATTCTGACCAGTGTGAGGTGATACCTCATTATAGTTTTGATTAGCATTTCTCTAATAATTAGCGATGTGGAGCATCTTTTCATGTGTCTGTTGGCCATCTGTATGTCTTCTTTGAAGAAATGTCTATTTAGGTCTTCCCTGCAGAAGACCTTTTAATAGGTGTTTTCAAAGGTATCATAATAATGCTCCATGGACTTTAGGAAGAAAGCTAGACTTGATAGTTCAAAGTTCAATGGAGGCAGATGACAGCTTAGCATAAAGAGGAACTTTCTGTGACTAACGGATGGATACTCCAAATTAGAATGGGATATGGTGATGGAGGCATCGAGTCCCCACCGTTGGAGTCATCCCTCCTGAAGCCGGATGTTGTAGAGAAGACTCAGACATCGGGACGTTTGAGGGTCTATCTTTAAAGTTCTTAAGTTGAGCAGATGGAAATGAACATGAGGCCCCAACGGAGGGGAGCATCAAAGCCCATCCCACACCCCTCCCCCAGTCCTGAGGTGAGGGTTTCTGCAAGTTCCTGTGTAAGAATAAAAGGAGGAGGCCTGGTGGGCCTCAGAAGGCCCATGGCTTGTGCTGGACAAGCCAACTCCTGCACACACGTAGACTCTGCACACGCGTGGACCCTGCACACACGTAAACCCTGCACACACGTGGACCCTGCACACACGTAGACCCTGCACACACGTGGACCCTGCACACATGTAGACCCTGCACACACGTGGACCCTGCACACACGTGGACCCTGCACACATGTGGACGCTGCACACACGTGGACACTGCACATGCGGGGACCCTGCACATGCGTGGACCCTACACATACATGGGCCCTGCACATGCGTACTGAGCTGACCCTCCTCCCCATACCATGCAGCCCCAAATGGGTCCCCTGAGGGCTGACCCGACCATGCCCCAGAGCTCACCAGTTTCCTGAGAAGTGTGGGTCCCCTGGTGAGGTCCAGGCAGAGGAAGCATGAGGCACGCTTTCTAGCCCTGTATGTGCCTCCGTGTCTTCATTTCTAAAATGGAGAGACAAATACCTACCTTAGAGTCTTGATGTGAGACTCACGGAGATCTCGGAAAGCCTAGAAGGGGAAACTGAGGCTGGGGAACTTTCAGCCATCCAGGTCACCCAGCCCTGGACACTGCTCAGGGCTCCTGAACCCAGCCGAGCACCCTGGCCAGAGCACCAGCCTGTTTCCCACCCCTCAGAGAAGAGCCCATGCTCCGGGTCCACAGGTTGCCGTGTGGCGCCTCAGTTCCCACGTGGCCTTGCCCCACCTTTGCCCACTTCGGGCTCTGAAGCAGGGCCTGATGGCAGCCGGCTGGGCAGCCGGGCTCTCTTCCAGGCACCCATCACTAGAGGTCACTCTTCATCTGTGTGTATAGACTGGAGGGCAGAAATGAGGCTGCTGAGTGAGTGCTGGGACCCCAGGCATCTCCTGGGAGGGTTCATCCAGGCCTACCTGGCCAGGAGTGAGAGCACCAGCCCTTCCCAACATCTGGGCCTGAGAGGCCGTGAGCTGTTCCCCTCCTGCGAGCCAGGCCAGCCAAGTGCCTGAGCATAGGTGCGCTGGGAGGGCCCGTGTGATCCCAGGGCAGCAGAGCCGGCCTGAGGTTCTGCTTACCACTTCTGGTTCCCTCTGTGGCAGCTGCATGCGGGGAACGAGTCTGAGGGGAGAAATCACACAGCAGAAAGCCCGGATTTCCACCTACTAGTCCCTAAGCCTTGCTCATTGTGACCTGTATTGGAGCTCACTTTTCTCCCAGGGGTGTCCTCGCTGAGCACTTTCTCTTCTCCAGAAACACGGGCTGCCCCTGTGCCTGCTAAGCCCTTTCCTGCCACAGGGCCTTTGCACTGCCCTCATTCTGAATGCACTGCCCCAGATCTTCATATGCACTTTAGTCTGAGATCAAATGCCACCTCCTCAGAGAGAGATTCTCTGACCTCCTAGTCTAAATTAGCCGCCTCCCAGCTTCACCCGGTTACTCTTTATCTCACCATCCTGATTACCTGCTCCGTGGCACTTATTACAACTGTAATTACCTCCTTAGTGTGCTGGTTATTGTCTATCCCCCCCACATACCCCCGACCATTGCACCTGCTCCATAAACATTTGTTGGAGGAATGAACTGAAAAGTCTTAGAAAGCAGACTGTTATTATAGTCCTATTTTATAGATAAGGAAGTTAGTGAGAATAAGATTTATCACAACCACATAGATCGGAAATCATTGAGCCAGGAACTCCATCCCGGGTCTTTGAACTTGAAAACTCTCTCTCCCCGCCCCCAACCCCCATCAGCCTCTGAAGTTTCAAGACCTGAGGCCAGACGCCTCATGAGTGTACCCTGGTGGAGGGTCAGCAGGCCCAAGCTCACGCCTCTCCACCCCACCCTTGACTATCTGGGCTAGGAGCGGGGTGAAAAGTAGAGACAGAAAAGGGAAAATGAGGTCTTGGGTTGAAGGTCATGGTGTGGCTCAGTGACAGCACATGCCTCTCTCAGGAGATCTGGGGACCCCTGAGCCCCCATGTTGTATTTTTTTTCCAGGAGAAGAAAAAACATGTACGAGGGGCACAAACCGCTTTTAAGATGAAAAGTGCAGAAGTGACCACATTTCAGTGCTTGTGTTTACGCGAGTCGCTTCGCTGCACTGGCTGTGGGAAAGCGCCCCAGCTAGTTCATCCTAAAGCAGCCCCACTCGCCCCACACCTGGAGCAGCTGTCCAGCCCAGCCCAGCCTGAGGATGGGCCTCAGGGCCTTTGAGGGCCCCTGCAGTTGTGTGAGCACATTGTCCTGTTTTCACTGGCCCCTTCTAGCCACGGTTTCACAGCTAGGCAGTAAAAGTAAAAGTTCAACTTAGACTAATTTTTTCATCTCCTTAATTTCCCAAAGATTAGACAAGTCTTCCCCACCCCCAGCCTCCTGCCCTAACATCCCACAGCAACCCTACTTAGTCTCATCAGATTCACCACTCATTTGCTTCACCTGTGTTCCCCACTACCCTTGAAATTGAATCCTGGCACGTGTTCTGCCTGCCAGGCTTGGAGAAGTGGGCCCAAATGCTAATGGAGGGACTGCTGGAGGTTGGGGCCTGATGGAGTCTCCCTTTTCCTGGTAGATGGAAGAGAGAGAAAGTTGGTTAGCTCTGGGGCTGCCAGTAGCATCGTAGGGGTGGGAGAGCGGAGTTGGACCCATGCAGACTTAACGTGAGACTTCCAAGGGCACAGGACCCAGCCCATTGGGGGGAGGCCCAACCCAAACCAATAAACACGAAGTTCATGGAACCAACCTGTCCTGCCTCTGCCTTGGCCTGAGCCTGATTGGAAGGGCCCTGGGCTAGGAGCCCAAACACCTGGGCACTAACTTCAGTCCTTCCCTTTAACTAACTGTAGCCTTGGGCCGTGCACTTAGCTGCTCTGAAAGCTAAGCGAAATAATATAATAAAACATAACATAACAAATGATATACATTTATAAACAATTCTGCTGCAGCAAGAATCATTAATGCAGTAACGCATGTGATTAAGCTCAGGAGACGATAAATTGCTGTGGAAATGGATGGTGGGCCCAGGCCTTCACCTCGCATTATCCAACTTCTGCTGTGCCTGCTGCAGCCAGTGGGTCAGGTGTCACCAGGCAGGGGCTCGGCTTTCGGGCTTAGTGCTTTCCAAGCATTCCAGCTGTTCACCCGTATCCCACTCCTCTCTCTCTCCTGGCACGGACGATTCTCTTTCTCCACCCCCATGGGCAAGGTCCTATGATTTAGTTCTGGCCAATGGGTTGTGGGCAGAAGTGCTACGTGTTGCTTTGAGACCGGAGCATTTGTCTGCTAATGTGAGACCCTCCAGCTCTGCTCGTCACTGGCATGGCAATCACAGAAATCTGGTCTAGATGGAGTTCTGTCAGCTGGGTCTCTGAGTAACCTCAATGAACAGAGCCTCCGGCCAATCCGCTTTGGGCATGTAGATGCAAGAAATGAATGATGGTTGTGAGGATTTGGGGGTTGTTATGACAGTGCAGTGCAGCCTAACCTAACTGATACGAGGCTCCATCAGCAAAGTTTCTCAGCTTTGGGGTTCAGGTACCTACTGCCTCAGAATCACATGGAACAGCTCTGTTAAAAATGCAGGTTCTCGGGCTCCACCTTAGACACACTGAGTCAGAATGCCCAGGGGTGAGGCCCCAGGATCTGCAGTTCTAACCACAGTGACTTCACCTTCAGAGGCAGCAAGTGTATATCCCAGGCCTTGGGAGCGGTAGAGGAGGCCTCCGCTCCCTCCACCCCTCACCTGCTTCCTCTGGATGTGAAGCAGGCCTGCTCCCTGGTGGGTGCCTGAGAGGTCCCTGCCCTCAGCTTCCTGCCTCCTCTCTCATCCCACGTGGGCAAATCCCCGGGGCCAGGCGCTGGGGGAAGGGCTCACAGAGTTGCGGCAGAGTGAGAGCGGTAGCACGCCTTCGTGATGGATTGAAGGAGACGAGACCATTCCCGGCTGATGGCTGACGTGAGGAGGCAGTGACAGGCGGCAATGTTTGTGCTCTGAACCTGCAATCTCAGCTAATGGGAGAGATTGAGGAGTTTGGAATGAGACGCGTCATGGGACACAGCCCCATGGGCCAAGATGCTTCTTGGCGAGGAGTTGGGGCCACATTCCTGCCCCAGCCCCTAGGCAGTTGGGAGAACGGCTCTAGCTCGCTGGGAGCTGGGCTAACCCGGCAGGTCCTAGGCTGCCCCTTTGGCTGCCTGTGGGAGTCAGGAGGGCCAAGCTGGAGCTGCAGGAGCGGGCAGGTAAGAGGGCTTCCTTGGTGCACCCTGAGCAGTGGCCCCCTAGCACCTCCCACAAGGGGCTGAGGGAGGAGGGGGCCAAGGCGGAGGCCAGAGCAGCCCTCCAGTAACTCCCCCAGCCCCGAGGGAGCTTCAGGTGTGCTTCTGGGCGGGCAGCCTGGTTAAAAAATAAGAGTCAAAAGCTCAGAATCAGAATCAGCTCATAAACCTCGCAGCACTTCTTCTTGGGCTTAAAGCCACATTGCCCTAGGCTCAAATTCCAACCATTTTCTACCCGTGACCCTGGACAACGAAATTCACCTCCCTAGGCCTCAGTTTCCTCATCTGTAAAATCTGAACGGGGGGGGGTGGGGGGGGAACAAAAACCACTTTGTGGGAATGTTGTACTAAGGACTGAATACGACAAGGTGTAAAGTAGTGGCTGTGAATCACCTGGGGATCTTATTAAAATGTAGATTCTGACTCAGCAAGGCTAGGATAGGGCCTGAGAACCTTCATTTGCAATAAGCTCCCAGGTGATGCCGATGGATCGCAGTTTTACTCACAAGGATGTAGATGATCAGAGCAGGTGCCTGGTTCATAGTGAGCACTCCAGCAATGGTAACTTTGGTTATTATTGTCATCACCGCCAAAGCAAAACAGTTGAGACTGTCCCTTTCCCTGCCACAGCCCTCGTCCTCCTTCACGACTTCCTGTTCCATTTAAGGTTTCCCTTGAGGACACCTGGACACAACTTTTGGAGGGGTCCAAAGTGGGGTTTACTGCAAGCCTCACCTCCAGGGCCAACCATGGATGGCCCAGTGACCAGCCTGTCCATTAGGCAACTTTAGAGGCAGCCACTGCCCCCTGACCCAGAGTTTGATGAGCCTAGTCATTGGCGCCCTCAACTGTGCAAGCTGGGACAGCACTGGATGTTGCCCAGCCTTCCTCACTGCAGCCATCAGAGCTGCCTGAAGGTAGGACAGAAGTCACTACCATCCCTATCCCGCATCCCAAAAGAAGACACTTGCTCTCCTCTTTCCTCATGGGAGGGAAACCTAGGGCTTCTGGGTTCCTCTAGGAGTAGTAGAAGCAGCATGACTCAGTGGTTAAAAGCTGGGGACCTTGGGCAACTTGTGTAATTACTCAGAGCCTCAGTTTCCTCATCTGTAAAATGGGCTCACACTACCACCATAGCTTTGTTGTGAGCATGAAATGAAACAATGGATGTAAAACCCTTTTCACATGGTGTGCACCAAAGGCATGTCATTTTATGATCATTAGTGTCTCCATAATTCTGGACCCTGCCTCCTCATCACCTACCACCAAAAGCTGGCCCTGGAACTGCCCGAGCTGTGACAGGAACCGCGGTTTTGAACTGGCTCTCTCTAAATTGGGGGTTCCCATGGTTTGGAGCCAAGTTACATGCAGTGGAAACATGAAACCAGAGGAGCCAGAGGAGGACACCAGCTGTTAGAGCTGTGACTCAGGTGAGGAGGGCAAGCCATGGGCAGGGGAGGAAGAGAGAAAAGGGGAAGAGAAGGGGGAAGAGGCAGATGCAGGGCCACACTCAGCTGAAGGCTGATCTGTTCATCATCTGGGGGAGTATGGGGAGGCTCAGGATGTGTGGTGGATGAGGCTGCAGGGTGTGTGTTGGTGGCAGGAGGGCCTGAGACAGATGCTGAAGGCTTGACAACCCAGATACACTACAACCCTCTCTGGGGACACTCGCTGCAGGCCTAACTGTTCCAAACCCTTCATTCCATTTGTATCGATACTTGTGGGAAAATACACATCTTAACTATTTTAACCATTTTCTTTCCTTTTTGTTTATTGAGGTATAATTGACATACAACATTACATTAGTTTAAGGTGTACAACATAATGATTTAATATTTGTATGTATGTATTGTGAAATGATCACCACCGATCAAGTCTAGTTAACGTCCATACTATACATAGTATCAGAATTTTTTTCTTGTGGTGAGAACTTTTAAGATTTACTCTCTTTGCAACTTGCACATATGTAATACAGTATTATTAACTATAGTCACTATGCTGTACATTACATCCCCATGACTTATTTGTTTTATAACTAGAAGTTTGTGCGTTTTGACTCCCTTCACCCATTTCGTGCTTCCCTCACCTCTGACAACCATCAATCTGTTCTCTGTATCTATGAGTTTGGGTTTTTTTTTTCTTTTAGATTCCACATATAAGTGAGAGTATATGGTCTTTCTCTGTTTGACTTATTTTACTTAGCATAATGTCCTCAGTGTCCATCCTTGTTGTTGCAGATGTTAAGATTTCATTCTTTTTATGGCTGAATAATATTCCACTGTGTGTGTATGTATGTGTGTGTGTATATATCTATCTATCTCACATTTTCTTTATCCATTCATCTGTTGATGGACACTTAGGTTGTTTTCATATCTTGGATATTGTAAATAATGATTTTTTCCTTGATGATTAGTGATGTTGAACATTCTTCCATGTACCTGTTGGCCATCAATATGTCTTCTTTGGAAAAATGTCTATATAGATGCTCTGCCCATTTTTTTTTTTTTAACATCTTTATTGAAGTATAATTGCTTTACAATGGTATGTTAGTTTCTGCTTTAAAACAAAGTGAATCAGTTATACATATACATATGTTCCCATATCTCTTTCCTCTTGCATCTCCCTCCCTCCCACCCTCCCTATCCCACCCCTCTAGGTGGTCACAAAGCACCGAGCTGATCTCCCTGTTCTATGCGGCTGCTTCCCACTAGCTAGCTATTTTACATTTGGTAGTGTATATATGTCCATGAGCTCTGCCCATTTTTTAAATCAGATTGGTTTTTTTTTTTTTGCCCTGTTGTATAAGTTCTTTATATATTTTAGATATAAATCTCTTATCAGATATATGATTTGCAAATATTTTCTCTAATTCAGTAGGTTGCCTTTTTGTTTTGTTGATGGTTTCCTTTGCTGCGCAGAAGCTTTTTAGTTTGACGTAGTCCCGTTTGTTTATTTTTGCTTTTGTTGTCTTTGCTCTTGGTGTCAAATCCAAAAAAAATCATTGCCAAGACAAATGACAAGGAGATTACTGCCTATTTTTTCTTTTAGGAGTTTTATGGTCTCCGTACTTGCATTCAAGCTTTTAATCTATTTTGAGTTAATTTTTGTGTATGGTGTAAGATAGTGCTCACTTTCATTCTTTTGCATGTGGCTGTCCAATTTTCTCAACACCATTTGTTGAATAGCTTGTTCTTTCCCCACTGTATATTCTTGACTCCTCTGTCATAACTTAATTGACATATATGTCTGGGTTTATTTCTGGGATCTCTATCTGTTCCATTGATCTATATGTCTGTTTTTATGCCAATACCATACTGTTTTGATTACTAAAGCTTTGTAATATAGTTTTGAATCAGAGAGCCTGATGCCTCCAGCTTTCTCAAGATTGCTTTGGCTATTCAGGATCTTTAGTGATTCCATACAAATTTTAGGATTATTTGTTCCATTTATGTGAAAATGCCATTGGAATTTTTATAGGGATTGCATTGAATCTGTAGATTGCTTTAGGTAGCATAGGCATTTTAACAGTATTAATTATTTTTATCCATAAGCACAAAAATATTTTTCCATTTATTTGTGTCTTCTTCAATTTCTTTCATCAGTGTCTAATAGTTTTCAGTGTACAGGTCTTTCACTTCCTACATTATACTTATTCCTAGGTATTTTATTCTTTTTGATGCAGTAGTAAATGTGGTGGTTTCTTAATCTATTTTTCTGATAGTTCATTATTAATATATACCAACACAACAGATTTCTGTATATTAATTTTGTGTCCTGCAACTTTTCTGAATTCATTTTTTTAGCTCTAATAGTTTTTTGGAGGGTTTTCTACATATAACATCATGTCATATGCAAATAGTGACTGTTTTACTTCCTCCTTTCCAATTTGGATGCTTTTTATTTATTTTTCTTGCCTAATTGCTCTGGCTAAGAATTCCAATACTATGTTGAATAAAAGTGACAAGAGTGGGCATCCTTGTCTTGTTCCTGATCTTAGAGGAAAATCTTTCAGGTTTTCACCATTGAGTATGCTGTTAGCTGTGGGCTTGTCATATATAACCTTTATAATGATGAGGTATGTTCCCTCTGTACCCACTTTGTTGAGAGTTTTTATCACAATTTGATGTTGAATATTGTCAAATGGTTTTCTGTATCTATTGAGATAATCATATGATTTTGTTAATGTGGTATATCACATCAGTTGATTTAAGGACACTGGACCATCCTTGTATTCCTGGAATAAATCCCATTTGGTCATGGTGTATGATCCTTTTAATATATTGTTCAATTTGGTTTGCTAATATTTTATTGAGAATTTATCCATCTTTATTCATCAGGGATATTGGCCTGTAATTTTCTTTTCTTGTGGTGTCCTTTTCTGGTTTCAGTGTCAGGGTAATTCTGGCCTCATAAAATGAGTTGGGAAGTATCCCCTCCTGTTCTATCTTTTGGAAGAGTTTGACAAGGATTGGTATTAGTTCTTCTCTGAATGTTTTATGGAATTCACCATGAAGCTGCCTGGCCCTGAAATTTGTTTGTTGGGAGGATTTTGATTGCTGAGTCAATCTCCTTACTAGTAGTTGGTTTATTCAGATTTCCTATTTCTTGATTCAGTCTTGGAAGGTTTTATGTTTCTAAGAATTTATCCATTTCTTCTAGGTTGTCCAATTTTTTGGCATATAATTTTTTGTAGTAGCCTCTTATGATATATTTCTGTGGTGGCAGTTGTAATGTCTCCTCTTTCATTTCTGATTTTATTTACTTGTGTCCTCTCTCTTTGTTTCTGGGTAAGTCTAGCTAAGAGTTTGTCAATTTTATTTAACTTTTCAAAGAAACAGCTCTTGGTTTCATTGATCTTTTATTTTGTCCCTTTAGTCTTTATTTATTTCTGCTCTGATCTTTGTTATTTCCTTCCCTCTACTAACTTTGGGCTTCATTTGTTCTTCTTTTTCTAGTTCCTTGAGGTATAAAGTTAGGTTGTTTATTTGAGATTTTTCTTGTTTCTTGAGGTAAGCATTCATTTCTATGGACCTCCCTTTTAGAACTACTTTTGTTGCATCCCATAAGTTTTGGTATGTTGTATTTCCATTTTTTTCATTTGCCTCAAAACGTATTTTTTAATTTCTTTTTTGATTTCTTCGTTGACCCATTAGATGTTCAATAACATGTTTAATCTCCACATATTGGTGAATTTTCTAGTTTTCTTCTTGTAATTGATTTCTGGTTTCATAACATTGTGGTCAGAAAAGATGCTTGATGTGATGTCAATCTTCTTAAATTTGTTAAGACTTTTTGGTGGCCTAATATGAACTATCCTGGAGAATGTTCCATGTATACTTGAGAAGAACAGGTATTCTGTTGCTTTGGGGTAGAATATTCTGTATATATCTATTAAGCCCATCTGATTTAATGCCATTGGGGCCGATGCTTCCTTATTGATTTTCTGTCTGGATAATCTATCCATTGATGTAAGTGGGTATTAAAGTCCCCTACTATTATTGTATTGCTATCTATTTCTCCCTTTAGGTCTGCTAATCTTTGCTTTATATATTTAAGTACTCCTAAATATAAATATATAAACATAATATAAAAATATATAACCATTTTAAGTGTATGATTTAGTAGTGTTAAGTACATTCACATTGTTCTCCACCAATCTCCAGAACCCTTTTTATCTCCCTGAACTGAAACTCTGAAAATCTGACTACTCTAGGTACATCGTATGAGTAAAATCATGCAGCATTTGCCTTTTTGTGACTGGTTTATTTCACTTAGCCTAATGTTCCCAAGGTTCATCCATGTTGTATATTTTATGTTTTTAAGTCCAGCTTTACTAGTTGTTCTCGGAAGCTGGGTTGTCCAGATACAAGCTAGTTGTCCAAGGCTAGAAGCAGTGCAGCACTATGGCCGTGAGGCATGGGGCCAGCTCCCCCACTGCAGCCACCATCACCTGTAGGAGGCTAGTGTGAGAGACTCCCTCCCACTCAGTACCTCATTTGTGAGGAGTAGCTCCAAGAACACCAGGCTGGTGAACTCAGATGGTTGCAGTGTGGGCTCATGAGGTCAAGTTCATGCATTTGCTGTCTCCAAGGACAGTGTTGTGCACTGATGGGGAACATGAGTTCTGGGGTCCGGCAACATGGGTGTGAATCCTGGTACTGTTACTATCTACTTGTTCCTTTATAAAGGGGAGATGATGACAGGGTTGATGTGGGGATTCAATGAGATGGCCTCTCTAAAGTGCATAGCCAGGCCTGGCACAGAGGAAAGGCTTGGTGGAAGCTTGAAATGACTGATTTGATCAGCAGTCCATGGTTAAAACCTCATCTCCATGGCTTCTGATATTGTCCAGCTTGGACTGAGATAAGGAAAATGTAGTTGATCCCAGGCTAGTTTGGTGATTTTCAATTTTTGTGTATTTGTAAAGAATAGAACACTTTGGGCAAATCCTTTTGTGTAGCCCCAGTACTAGGATGGAAAAGGAGGGTTGCTCCATCTGGGGAGTAGAAATTCTGGCCCTCCCTGTGCTGCCGACACAGGCACAGCCACCTACACACATGTGCATACACACACACACACACACACACACACACACACACACACACACACACTCTCTCTCTCTCTCTCTCTCTCTCTCTCTCTTTCTCTCTCAGCTTCCCCACTGCCTCCTCCAATGGAACTCCTGTAAAGCCCTGGGAGGGATGGAGCTGGAAATCACTACTTTGTGGGAAGTCCCCTCCTTGTGGAGAGTCCTGGAGGGGTCTCTAGGTCCCTGTGAACAAGGAAATACTGGGCTCAGTGGGGGGCAGGACAGGGCCTCTACCTGATGGGGCCTCAACCTAGTCATGGGCAGGCTGAGTGTGTGAATGTAACTCTGAGCTGGGCCTGGGCCCGGACCCATTCCCAGCCTGCCCCCAGAAGCCCCCACTGCGTTGTCCTGCCAGTAATTACAGCAGATAAACTGCTCCAGTTGAGGGCTGCTGTCCCCGGCTAGCTGCCAGCCGTGCGGCCCCAGGCTGCGCTGTGGGAGTCCATTCATTTTAATAAGAGGTACACCCTGTGTTATTAAGAAGAGTGTTTATTACTGTCGCCAAGCACTGACAGCAGCTTCCATCATCGTTAAAGAGCAGATGGGGGGAGGATAGGGGGGCTGTGCACTGTAGCTCTTCCGAGGCACTGGCCCAGCTGGTGAGGCTAGGGAGGGAGGATCTCTCTCTCTCTCCTCACTTGCCCCAGGACGGCATGGCAGCCCCTTTTCTAGAAAGAATGGAGCCATTCAGCTGAGTCTGACCCTGCTTGGGGTGTGGGTCGGGGCTGGCGGAGGGAGGATGGAGGGAACGCTGCTCACTCCAGGTGCTGCCCTAGAGGGGAAAGGGGGCCCTGGGTTTGGGTTTCTCTCTAGGGCTAGGCAGGGTGACCCGTTGGCCCACCTGCCAGACTCCTGGCTTCGTCGGGAACGCCCCACCCAGAGCTTTTTTCAGTCATGAGTAAATGAGGCCTCGCCAACCCCCTTACCCTTCCTGTCATCTTTCAGGATGTTTGGAGGTGGACAAGTGTCGGGCACAATAATGAGAAGTGTGATGAAATAGAAGGAACAGAGGTTCCTAAATTTTCTCGGTTCACGGCACTCTTAGTGTCTCAATATTTTTTCACAATACCCCTTGATCAAAGGAAATACCTAAAACTTCTGTTTCTTAAGTAGTTAGGTCTCAACAATGTAAGTATTTGTGTTTTCACAACTGATTAGCCATTTGAAAAAAAAAACAGTACATGTAAATTTAAATTTAAAAGATTTTATTTCATTGTTAACTGCAATTACATCCAATGGGATGTGTGTGCCTCTTGGACACTGCACATCTTCTCAGACTTTGTAATAAGATGGACCACCACCACCACCCTCATTCGGTTCTGCTTTGATTTTTAGCACAGCAACCACTGAATATCCAGCTTCTCAAAGATATGCTACCATTGCAAAGAATGTAGAGTGATCTAATGTTGAAACTGTGAACTACTTCCACCTGGTAATTCACACGGTGTCTGACAGATGTCAAGCATTTCCTCAACATTGGCAGATGTTGAGTGTTTGTTTGGAAAGTTTAAAACATCCTACTGTGCCCCTGTGCATGTGCTTCAGTGCCCAGGAGCACCTCGGTCCACAGTTTGGAAACCATGGTGGTAGAAGACCTGGGTTCAAGTCCCAGTTTGTTTGTTTGCTTGTTTACATATCTATTTATTTAGCAAACAGTTTCATAGTACTGACTCTGTGCCAGGCTCTGTTCTAAGAACTTTGTAAGTATTAAGTCATTTAATCATCCTAACAACCTTATGGGGTAGATACTATTGTGTGGTGGTTCATTTTATGTGTCAACTTGGTGAGGCTGTAGTGCCCAGTTGTTTGGTTAAGCCCCAGTCTAGATGTTGCTGTGAAGGTATTTTTTTAGATACGATCAACATTTAAATCAGGAGACCTTGAGTAAAGCAGATGACCCTCTATAATGTGGGTGGACTGCCATCTAATCAGTTGAAGGCCTTAAGACAGAGGGTTCTTGAAGAAGAAATTTTCAGGACTGCAACATAGAAATCCTTCCTGAGTCTCCAGCCTGCTGCCCTTAAGAGTTGGAATTCAAGACTGCAATATCAACTCTTACCTGATTTTCTAGGCTGCTGGCCTACCCTACAGATTTCAGACTTGCCAGCTGTCACAATTACATGACCCTTAAAAATCTCTCTCTCTCTCTGAGAGAGAGCCTAGCCTTCACTAAAATATATCATTATCCTCATGTATGGATAAAGACACTGTTCAGCTACTAACTAGTTACTAACTGGCAATGTGGCCTTGGGCAAGTCTTTTTCTCTTTGGGCCTCTGTTTTATCATAGCCAAGTGAGGGAGTTGGAAAAGATGAATTGAAGGTTACTTCTAGTGCTAACATCTGGGCTGGGGGCGTGAGTGGATAAATAGGACTACCATCTTAAGGATGTCGTGGTAGACCTTGTTTGTTGGTTACCCAGCAGCCATTCCTAACCCACTTATCCCTTGCCACCACTCACTGTACAATATAGATATTCTTGTTCCTAGCCTCACTTGTAGCTAGGGGTAGCCATGTGCCTAATGATGTACAAGGGAGAAGTGCACTGGGGACTTCTAGAAAATATATTTTGTTACCCCATAGGAAAAGGAAGAGAATTCACTGGTGCTGATCTTTCCACTTTCTTTGTGCCTCTTAGAAGGCCGTGATGTCTGGAGCTGCAGCAGCAATCTTGTAACTATGAGGCACAAACCAACAGCTAAGGATGGCAGAACAGAAACAGAAAGAGACTGGGTTCTTAATACATGGTTAAGCTGCTAAACTAATGCTAAGACCTGCCACCTCCAGACTTCTTGGTATGCAGGCTATACCAACCCTTATGGTTAAGCCATGGTGGCTGTGAGTTCTGTTACTTGCAGGTCATAGCATTTTTAACTGATACAAGTGCCTTCTTTATTGCTTAGCTTGGTTCAGAGAATGATCAAGGGAAGGGTCCTGACTTTGGGGACTGTTGTTTTGGGCCTCAAGGAAACTGAATTTACTCTTTTTCATTGAGTATAACTTTGACTCCAGGAACAGAGACACAAATACCATGTTGTCCCAAATTTCCAATAGGTGGCACCACATATTCTTGATCAGAAAGATTGCTAGTCCCCAGTTTTAGAAGAGGGTGCTTATCAAGTAGATGGATTTGGAGCTCATTGAAAGGAATGTGGGTCACAAGGGACCAGTATTGTTCACACCAGCCAAACCTCACTTTCTGTGTTTTATAATATTGATGAGGGGAAAGCCAGAGATATCCATTCTTGTATGTCAAGGCATTTGATAAAACCTATCACAAGAGACTTGGGCCTGGTACAGAAAATGGGGGTTGAATGATGGCACAGTTCTAGTTCATCTCTCTTGATTAATCAAGTCCCAGCTGTCTGTTTAGTGAACACTTTCATATTACTTACCATGTGCTAGGCCCTGTTCTAAGAGCTTTACAAATATTAGCTCATTTAATCATCATGACAATCTTATGAGATTGGTGCTATTATTATTCTCACTAAAGAGGTCTGATCATTGAATTGATGTCAGACTGGATGGAGTCTCTAGTGGCAGGCCACAGGGCTCTTCTCTTAGTCCTGTCCTGTTAAGCCTTTTTTGAAATCAAGGACTTGGATAGAAAACACAGGGACACAGTTTAGGACTGCCAGAGCTAACGTACGTTAGATGATTCCAGTGGGCTGCAATGATGGGACTGAAATTATTAAGCTTGGTTGAATAGGACTACACCTTTGTTTTTTTAAAAAAAAAAACCAATTGTACTAACACAGAGGTGGATATTGGTGGCTAAGTGGCAGTACATGTGACAGAAGACTGGGGCATGTTAGTTGCCTGCAGGCTCAGGGGACTAGAACTTCAGTGTGGTCACATAATAGCGAGTGGGACACTTCGTGTGTGATGAAAGTAGGGTGTCCAGGAGTTGGGTGGGGTGGACCTGGGACCTACTTTTCACAGTTGACACCACATATGGGAGATTAGGTTCTACTCTCTGAACTATACCCTTCAAAGAAAAGAAACACACACAATGCACAGAGAGAGAGAGTGACCAGGATGGGATAGACCTTGAAACCATGACGACTACAGTGAGCAGAGGTGGTTTGGCCCAATCTCCATCCTGCCTGTTCTGGAAAGTGCTCCATGATTTTCCCTAGGGGACTCACCCCACCTCACTGGCCATGTCATATAGGTGAGGCCAACCCCTGGAGGTGGGTTTATGACACAGGCCTGACCATTCAGAGATGTGCATCTTTCTGGACACGGAGACTGGTTCAGGGGTGGACATGTGACCCAAGCTCAGCCAAAGACAGTCCTACCCATGACATTTTCTGGAATTATTGGGAAAGAGGAAGTCTTATTCTGTTGCATTTGATGAGCTGGTGGGATTTAGGCTGAGTCTGCCAAGGGCTACTGCATCGGGAGCTCCTGCCTGAGAACGATGTCAGTGCAGAGGAAGGCAGAGCCAAGAAATGGGGACATGTTCCTCAAAACATTGTTTGAACCCTTGGGTCCCATAGTGCCTAACCCTGGATCTTGCCAGTTTCACATGTCAATAAATTCCCTTCGGGGTCGGATTTTGTCCCTTGTCATTCTGACTGACACAGAAACTGAGCCTGTGGAGCCTGACAGAAGTGTCCAAATTCTTCAAGTGGACGAGCTTCTTCTACGTGAATCCTGACAGGAGCAGAAGAGCCAATAGCGGTGGTAAGAAGGCCTCACAGATTTGGGCTCCAGGAAGATGAGAAAGAATTTTCTAAGGGCAGGTGCTGCCTGAGGATGGAATAAACCATCCCTCTGAGGTGGTGAGTTCCTTGGCCCCAGAAGGTGCCAGCAGGGGACCACCTATGTTGGGGTTATCATGAAGCCTATTTTTGCACATGGCAGAGAATTGGACCAAATAGCTCTTGAACTCTGAGATATGATGTTTCAACTATAAATGTATATGGCTGGGTGTGGTGGAGGGAACAGTTCAGTAGAATTACAGTCTGGTGGAAAGAGACATCTGGAATCAGATGGGTCCTCCCTCCTCCCAGAGGAGGACGCTGGGTCCTCCTCTCTCTTTCACTGATCAGTTGAGTGGCCCAAAGCAAGCCAGTTACCCCTCTTACTGATGTTCTCTATCTGTCCAAATGGGTATGGTGCTGTCTGAGGCTCAGATGAAGTAAAAGGTATAAAGGGTTTGAGGAAGTTAATGCACTGTCCGGCTAGATGTGGGAGGTGAGATGGAAAGGGGCCACAAGCAGGATGGAGGGTCTGCGTGGGACCACCTGAATCCAGGCCTGGGCTGCAGGGGATTCCTTGGGGTCATGCTCCCTTTGGGGAAGAGGCAGGTGACATAAATGACCGGAACTGGGATGGAGTGAGATGGCAGGTGCCTGTGGAGTGTGGACTGGAGTGAGCCTACCCTCCCTGAAGAATTGCAAATTCTAATTTGATAAAATAACTACAGACCAAATAAAAGACATCCGTGGGCCGTGTTTGGCTTATGGGCCCCAGTTTGCAGCCCTGCAGCTAAATGAACAGGTAAAGAAGGACTTGGGAGACAGCTAGTGTCTTATGAATGAGCTTGTTTCAGAATTATCAACTCATCCGCACTCCAGGGTCCACCCATGGAAGGGGGACATTCCTGCCCAGCTCAGGGTTCCAGGCCATCAGGTGCCCATTGCTTCTCAGATGCTTTAGTGGGGACAGATCGCCTCATGCTAGTTAGTGAAGCTTGTAAAGGCCCTGATGATTCCTGCACGCAACCTGTGAAGGAATGCCCTCAATGTGCTCTGTCCAGGGGACTTCTCACCAGGTAGGGGGCACCACTCCAGGCTCTCTCCAGAAACTGAGGAGAGCTCTCGGCCTAGTGATGCTGCCGGCCTGTCCCCTGCCTGGAAGAAGCTCCTGACCAAGCTGCTCAGAGAGCCCCACCCAAGGAGGGGCTGGGCCAGGGGTTGCTTGGCTTGAGGCTGGTTCTCCTTCCTCCCCTCTGCTCGGGGATGCAATAAACCAGCCTAGGAGCCAGCTGCCCTTGCCCGTCCTGCCTTCTCTGGGGACTTCGGGGTAGACGTGACATTGGGGCTCGTGTAGAGGCTGCTGGCTTTGGCAAGGTTGATTGGGACCCACATGTCAGCCTGGGCCACGTCCTCATCACCGTAACTCTGTGCCGAATAACAAGACCACGGGAATCTGCTAGTGCACTCCATTACTCTCTTTTATTCACCCGGGAGATTTATGTGGCCTATCTCCCTTCCCTTTGTCCACCTGCGAGGCCCTATAAGTCATGTCCCCGGGCTGACAGGTCACAGGGTCTGTGCTGCTGCTCTGTCAGAGTGAGTGATGCTGGGGGGTGATTAAAAGAGAGGAAGGGTGAAAGGTCAGCAGCAGACGGCATGATGGGAGTTGGGGATGTAATTATCACTCCCGTGACATACTGCTGGGTTGTTCTCCCCCTTCTTGTAATAGACATACACACTTGGGTGCAGCTCAGAGAGGGAGAGGGTGTGATGCTAAGAGATGCCGGCAGGGCCTGCTGGAAGGGGCCGTGTGTAACAGGCCTCACAGGTGCTTAGAGGAGCATCAGTGGGTCCCCCAGACAGCAGCCCCCTCCCTGCAGTGAGGTGGTTCCCCAAGTCCGCAGCGCAAAGCCTGGGGCAGAAGAAGCAGTACTTGCCTTCGTGATTGTGATTGCTGTTAGCTCTGAAGGAAATGATTAAGGAAAGGCACCCACAGAGCAAGCGAAGAAGGTAACTGAAAAGAAAACTCCCCCAAATGGCCTGGACTGAGGGGTCTCTAATTTTCTGGACAGCTTGGCAATTCCCCCTGGCATATAGTCAGTCAGGGGCACAAAGGAACACGGGTGACCAGGAGATGTCAAGCCCCCACCTGCTCAGGAACCTCTCCCTGACCCCCTTGCTGCAGTGTCTGGAAGTTTCACCAAGGGAGCTGCTCCGGAAGACCACTGCGGCCTGGCGGGTGGGAGGGCCAGGCCCAGGACTGGCCGGGGCTTATTCGCACGCTGCCTGCGGGGTTAGCACAGGTCAGTAGGGCCAGTCAGTCCTGATGGTGAGTTTTAATGGGAGTTGGAAAGGGTTATTCTGGAGGGTGGGTTTGGGAGGGTCCTGGGGAGACCAGGCCTCACCCAGAGACTGGGTACTGGGCGGAGGCTGTGGAAGGCTTCAGAGAGAACCCTCGGCTGCACAGCGGCGTCACCCAGGCTCGGCCACTCCCTAAATGCAGGACAGTCACAGCTTCCAGATGGTGGCTTGCTGGGTGCGGCCCTGTGCCTCTCTGATTCACACTCTGGTGCGCTTCCCTCTCCTACTGAACCTGAGCCGGCCCATGACTTGTGGCCAAAAGGAGGTTGTGCAAGTTCGAGGCCCAGGACCGAAGAGGCCTTATGGCTTCCACTTTCATCTGTAGGAGTTCTGAGCCACAGTGTAAAAAAGTCTGGGTCACCCTGTTAGAAAAATCACGTGCAGAGAAAGGCCTAGAGGATGAAAGGCCAGGAGGAAAGAGAAGTTGCAGTGTTCCAGCCATACCCGCTGAGGGGCCAGGCGTGAGAGGGAGGCCATTTTTGTATGTTTTAGCCCAAATTGCAGCCATGGACCAAGCCCAGGCTGGGACGCCCTGGGCAAGGCTGGGGTGTTCTCTGACATGGTGGCCTCCTCCTCAATGCCTCTGGGGGTTTTCCTCCGCTTTTCACAGCTACTCCAAGAAGTGGAATCTGCCTCTTTTCCTTTTGCAACATTGACATATAGCTCAGTGGTTAAGTGGTGCTGGATACCTGGGCTGAGATCCTAGCTCTGCCTGTAATAGCCTAACTATGTGACCTTGGACAAATTTCTCAACCTCTCTTTGCCCTTAAAACAGGATTAACAATCGCGTTGCCTCATTAAAACTGATGCGAGACCCAAATGAGTCAATATATATAAAGAACGTAGACTCTGACATGTATTTTTAATTATCTTATGAACTCTAATAGAGCATTATGGGCAGGCATGTTAAGAACTTGACAAATATTAACTCATTTAATTCTTCCTACAACCTTGTAAGGTGGGTGCCATTATTTTCCCCATTTAACAGGTGGGAGATCCAAGACACAGAAAGGCTAAGTGACTCACTCAGGATCACACAGCTAGCATGTGGCAGGGCCAGGATTCAAACCCAGGTATGTCTGCCTCCCAGATATGAATTTAACATCTACATAGGGGTGTGCTTAGTAAATGTCAGCTATTATAATTTTACTCAGTTTCCCTGAATATACTCTGGGGGTTCCTCTATCTCTGTCTCTACTTTTCTTCCACAGAAATTATACTAGGGACCCCTTTGGTATAAGTAATCACATGAAGAGAGAAAGAAAAATTAAAGCAGGTACCATTTCCCACCCTTCAAATAGGTAAATATTTAAAAGTGTAATAATATCAAGTATTATCAAGAATGTGGGGAAATGGGTATTTTCGTATACTGCTGGTGGGAGGGTAAATTGTAAATCCTCTTTGAAAGGATTGTTTGAAGGAGACAATTAAAACCATGCATTCCTTACGATCCAGAATGCCACTTCCTGGTGTCTATTTTAGAGAAACATGTGCACATGTGCACAAGGTGACATGGGCGTGATGTCCAGTGCTGCACTATGGTAGTGACAAACCAGGAACAACCTAAGTGTCCATCAACAGGGGATCTCTACACAGAGAACAGAACGACACCCTGCCCTGCCCACTACGGAGCACCAGGCGGTGGTGAAAATACTGTGGTAGTTCTATAGGCCCTCACATGAAAGGCTTTCTAATATTTCATGTTTGTTCACTCATTCATCCAGCTAACAAACATTTACTGAGCACCTACTATGTGCCAGGCACTCTTCTAGGTCCTGGGGGCACAGCTGTGAACAGGACAAACAGAAATCCCTGAGCTTCAGCCATAAAAAGAAACGAAATTGAGTTATTTGTAGTGAGGTGGATGGACCTAGAGTCTGTCATACAGAGTGAAGTAAGTCAGAAAGGGAAAAACAAATCCCGCATGCGAACACATGTATACGGAATCTTAAAAAAAAAAAATGGTTCTGAAGAACCTAGGGGCAGGACAGGAATAAAGACGCAGATGTAGAGAATGGACATGAGGACACAGGGAGGGGGAAGGGTAAGCTGGGATGAAGTGAGATAGTGGCGTGGACTTATATATACTACCAAATGTAAAATAGCTAGCTAGTGGGAAGCAGCCACATAGCACAGCTGTGACCACCTAGAGGGGTGGGAAAGGGAGGGTGGGAGGGAGACACAAGAGGGAGGAGATATGGGGATATATGTATACGTATAGCTGATTCACTTTGTTATAAAGCAGAAACTACCACACCATTGTAAAGCAATTATACTCCAATAAAGATGTTAAAAAAAACTTTTTTTAAAAAGCAAGTTGTAGAAAAACACATAGAAAGCTATTTCTGTAAAAATAAAGCCACACCACAGAACAATGATACATCTTTTCCATGGGTATTCATATATGTATGTAAGTACATAAAAAAAGTACTGAAAGTTTACATACCAAATTGCTAATGGCAATGACCTCTGGAAGATCAAGAAGAGACCAAGACTTAAGTTTGGTCAAACATTATCAATAGTATATATTTTTAGAATGATAATTTATTTTTGTATTACTTTTGTAATTAAATTTTAATACAGAAGTGGGAAAAAAATCTATCAAGGAGTGTGGCTTTCTATGGTGTAGACCTTGAAATTAGACAAACCTGATATCTTAGTTTGTTCAGGCTGCAATAACAAAATACCATAGACTGGGTGGCTTAAACAACAGACATTTATTTCTCATTGTTCTGGAAGCTGGGAAGTTCAAGATCAAGGTGCCAACTAATTCAGTTCCTGGTGAGGACCCGATTCCTGGCTTGTACAGAGCTACCTTCTTGCTGTGTCCTCACAAGGCAGAGTCAGGGAGAGAGCTGTGTTTTATCTTCCTCTTCTTATAAGGACACTAATCCCATCATGGGGGTACCACGTTCATGACCTCATCTAAACTAATTCTCCCCCAAGGGCCCCACCTCCAAATACCATTACATTGGGGGTTACAACTTCAACATATGAATTTTGGAGGGACACAAACATGCATTCTATAACACCTGAGTTAGAATCCCAGTCATTTACTGTGTGGCTTTGGCAAATGATTATTCTCTCAAACTCTGTCTACTCAGCTGTAAAAATGGGGCTCACACCCTTCACTTCACTGGAGTGTGGTGAGCTTTGAAACACCCATATGAGAAATGCAAGACCTATACATGTGAATCCCATTTTCCTGGTGACTTGAACCCTGTTCCCTGCTTTCCTTCTGGACCCAGCACACACATACTCCTGACAACTTCCCTCACTCATGCACACCACTTCCTGCCATTGAGCCTCTGCATTAAGGTTTGTGAATGGGGGAAAACACAATGCGCACGTGCCAACATCCCCCAGCCAAAGCCATCAGGAATGTACCTGTAGCTGAGCAAAGTTGGATCACTGACTTGTTGCAATGAGGCCGAATGCACACCATGGGGCACCGTGGGATGTCTGAATAAGAGGGTGTTAGAAATGAATTATTATAGGATTGGGACTCATGGTAGGTGATATGAGGGAGGGTTCAAGGAAGTGGGGCTTTGCTCTGGGTTGGATGCTGACAGGAAGTTGGGCTAATTCTATGATTGGGTATCTTCATGAATCTTATCTAGAAGAAGACAAGACTAGATCTAGGCTAAAGCTGTAATTGATTAAGAAGCAGCAGTCATCCTATTGGCTAGCTTAGGGGGGTGGTTGGTCATTTTGTGCTTTGGATAACGTTCTTGCTTTTGTCTGTGTTCAGACGGGATCTTGAAGTGGTCTTGTTTTCACCCTGGTTCATTATGGTCATGGAGTGGCTTTGTCTGATGTTGGTGTTCTGTGAAATTGTTTACAATCACCAGGAAAGCACCGCGGTCTAGCTGTGAGTGCCAGGCCAGCTCTTTGGTGTCAGAAGCTGCTTTTCTCCTTTCCTATGTGAACAACTTTGCGGTCAATCAAAGTATTTATAGGGTCCTGGATCAATGAAAAGAAAGGAACTTTCTTTTAATTCTGGCTTGGGTTGGAGGAAGAGGATAACATTAGCCAAGCTTCCCTCTCTTTCTTTTTCTTCCACCTTTGCCCGGGAGAACTCTGAAGTACCACCCACCCCACCCCCAGGCAGTCCCCAAGGTGATACCCAAAGATCAGGAATTTGTACTCTCAGCAGCTGCCAAGGCAAATAGGCCTGAAGTTAGAGTGGGAGTGGAGGGTGGTGGGGAGGTAAGGAACATTCTCTGTTGAGAAGGTGGGAGCCCTTCTCCCAGCCCAGTGTGGCACTCAGTGAAGGTGGGAGAGAATGAAGAAGGTTCTATGGGGACAGACGGTGGTCAGGGAATCAATGCATGCTAGTGCTACAGAGACTGGAGCCAAAAGGAAAGCACAGGCTATTTTTAGCTTCAGAACTTTTTCTTCAAATGAAATCCTACACAGAAACCCAGTGTATTACACAGATAAGACTGAAGTTGAATCAGAGGAGTTGGGGTCTGGAGGCCCACCAACTCCTGTTCCTGGAGCCCCTTCATCAGTGTCCCTAAAGCATCTCTGGGGATCCCTTAGAACTCTGAGGATTGCAGGGTTAAAAACCCTCATCTCACTCAACATTCCACTTTCTAGAGGCCTAGAAAGGGGCAGTGACTCATCCAAGGGGTGCCCTCTCTTATCAACAGTCTTGATCCTTCTGGGTCCTTCATGGCCTGAGGGACTTTGCTCAAATTTCATGCAGCTCTTCTTTCAACAAGATTTTTACTGTCCAGACTTTCCCTCTGGGGGATGTTGGTCAAAGGGTAAAAAGTTGCCGTTATGTAGGTTTATTCAGTCTAGAGATCTAAGGTATAGGCATGGTAACTATACTTAATAATACTGTGTTGAAAACTGGAAATATGGTAAAAGGGTAGATTTCAGGTGTACTCATCAATTAGCTTGACTGTAGTAATCATTTATATATATATGTGTGTGTGTGTATAAAATCATGTTGTACACCTTAAATATATGCAATTTTTATTTTTAAATTTGTAAATTTTAAACTTATATATTACCCCTTGATGGTGAGGGGACATGATGGACACTTCTGGGGTGCTGGAACTGTTTTATATCTTCATCGGAGTACATGAGTATATTGTACAATATACAGATGGTGCTGGATCCAACTCAAACTGGCTCACACAGCATCTCTTCCCAACCTTGCATTCAGTGATGTCATGTTAGTGACTTGAAATTGGCCATGGTCTGAGTATTTACCCTACAGTGATGGGCAAAGTTACAATCAGGGCTTTTTTCCCTTGAAGAGCCAGTTTAAACCTTTGCTAGCACAGCGCTGGATGTATACATATATAAGTATACAATGAGATGTACACCAAAATTTGTGCACTTCACTGCATGTGTGTTATACCTCAAAAAAATATCTGGGGTCTCCAGACTCCTAGTTCCATGGTTGCAACCTAAAATGATCTTACTGATTGTCTTCTACCCCTAAGTTACATGAGGATAAGGATAGAAAAAAGAATTTCCAGGATGCTAATGCAGGTTCGGCTATTCCAAGGGTGTGCCTATCCACGACCTGCCTTGGTTGATACTGCTGAGTGCTGAGGCACCCAAGGGAGTGCCCGCCACTGGTGCCTCAGCAGCCTAGAACTGCAAGGTTGGCATAACTGCTTATCCCCACTACTCTGCCATATTGGAATATTTGCCTTTTTCAGTCCTCTTCTACACCCTGTAGATAGAATTAACTGCTGTTTCCTCTCTGGCTCTTTGCCTGTCTCTCTACAGAGCACTTACTTAGCCCTGTTATACAGAGACTGGGGGTCATGCCTGTTTCCCCTGCAAGATTAGAGGTTAATAAAGACCATGTCTCCCTCATCTCTGCATGGATAAAACTGTGGGGTTTACAACCACCAGGCCTTAACAGGGGCCTGTTGCATGAGTGAAATGGGCTTCAAGAGAAGAAGAGGGAGAAGGTTTGGAGGAAGAATAAACTGCCCCACTGACAAAGTCACACATTGCTGAAACAGCGGTGGCCCTTCAGAAACTGGAAAGGCCAGAGTGGTTTGGGACGTGACCCTGCTCAGTGCTGGGGGGCTGACCAAGTAGCCTTTTGAGATCTTTTCCACTCTTGGAGCTCCCACTGTTCAAGGCAGAGGAGATGGCTGTGAGCATGGGCAGAAGGTCAGAAGTCCTCCCCATCCTGGCTGCCCTGGGCTGTGTGCTTCCTGGAACCTGACACAGAGACGCTCCCCTGCCCACAAAAACCTTCTAGACCCTTCTGGGTCCTCCAGACCTGAGGGATTTCACTCACATCTAATCCTTTCAGCAAGAGTTTACATATTCAAACCTCTCCTTAACTGGGGAGTGGGGGTGGGGCGTAGAGGGTGGGCGGGGGGTGGGGGGGGAGAGCAGGCGCATGAGGGTGCTAGAAATGTTCTATAGCTTGGTCTGGCTGACGGCCACAGGGCTGGTTTTATATATATGTAAGTCACTGTGCCCTACACCTAAGAATTGTGCGTATTTTGTGTGTTATGCCTCAAAGAAAAGTAAAAGAAACAAAACCAAAACCCTCCCCCTGTTGAGGAAATCACTAGCCCAGTGAGTACACTTCCGTCCCTGCAGGGGACCCAGAGCCAGGTGCCAGCAGGGACTGAGGACACCCAGAGGCTGGCGTAGCCAGGAAAGAGAGAAGACGAGGAGGTGGCAGAAGGAAAAGCCTCTCAAGCTTCCCCGGGGAGACAAGGGCACTTGGGCTGCTCGCGGTCAGGCCTGGGGAAGGCGTTGGGCTTGGAGGAAACCCTTGGGAAGGCGGAGGGCGGAAAGGAGTCGGGCGGGAGCCGCGCACCGCGCCAGCCCGCGGGGAGATGCGTGGGCGCGGCAGGTGCCGCTGTGCTGCCCGCGGCGTCTCCCGGAGGAGGGCCGGGCGGGCTGGGGAGGAGGGCAGGGGGAAGACGGCATGACTGCGTCTGATCTACAGTGACGAGTACCAATGTTAACTGTCACCTCTCATCTCCAAACTAAATCACACCTGGAATTGGAGGCGCCGAGGAGCTGATAGAGTCAGCCTCACGGAGGCGACAAGTCAATCAGCGCGGAGATGCGCGGGGAGACACGGGCTCCTCGAGGCCGGGCGCCTTCATTCATTCTGGGATTTACACCTGTCAGGCTGCCGCCTGGGGGTGGGCAGGAGGAGGGGTGGGCAGCAGGCTGGTCTCACTTCAGCTCCACTTACTTAAAACGGGACGACTGGCGACTTTGGCGGCTTCTCCCCCGAAGAGAAGGGGGGGGGTGGTGCTCTGCAGGCTGGGTCCACTTGCCCTTGCTGCCCCTCCACTTCATCCTGTGGGTCATTCCCGGGGGTCAGTGGACTTCAGGCCAAAGGAGTGGGAAGAAGCCCAACAGTGGGAAGAGGAGGGCAGATGGGCCATCTCAGAGCCAGGTATATTGCTGCCCAAGCGACTCTGTCATACTGGGAGCACGTGAGGGCAAAAAGAATTCTGGAGGGGGAAAGAGGGAGGTACTCAACTGCAAGGGAGATTCACCTGAACACCTGACCCAAGGGAGGGTTTCCCCCCACTTTTAAGACACCAGGCTGTGGGCACCAGGCTGTGTGTTTGGGAGGGAGCCATGGGGCCTTGTGGGGGATGAAGGATAGATTTAAGCTGCCTACTTTGGAACAATTCTATTGTCGTCCAACGAAATGGAAAAGATCTTTATTTCTCCTTTCACTCATTCCTTTACTCATTTAATAAATGGTATTCAGTCAGGCTCTGTGTGAAGTGCTGGGAATTCAACAACACAGAGCCCCCCATCCTGCGAGAAAGGGGAAAATTAAACGGCTAAGGACTTCTCGGGTTGCCATTTCCGTCTTAGTGAATGAACCTAGAGTCCCCTCCATCACTGACCGCACCATCATAATCCTCAGCACAGTCATTTATGAAGTGCTTTTCACATATAAACATAACTATGCCAAGTGCTGTACCAAGGAGAATGCCTGGAGATATAAATTCCAGATGGAGAGAAAAACACTGGGTCTCCACTGCTGTTTAAGCATCTATTTTATTTCTGTCACTATGAAAATAATATAACTTCATTACAGAGCATGTGGAGCAATAGAGAGGGGGGAAAAAATCACCTAAAGACAAAGCTGGCATTTTGATATGCTTCCTTCTAGTCTTTTAAAAAAAATTTATTTTATATCGTAGTTGATCTACAATGTTGTGTTAGTTTCAGGTGTACAGCAAAGCGATTCAGTTGTATATATACAGGTATCTGTTCTTTTTCAGATTCTTTCCCACTAAAGGTTATTACAGAGTACTGCGTAGAGTTCCTTGTGCTCTACAGCAGGTCCCTGTTGATCATCTATTTTATATATCGTAGTGTGTGCTTCCTTCCAGTCTTTTTTCTTGTATCTCTTTAACTTTTTTTTTTTCTCAAAAGCACCTAGTCCAGGGCCTGTCCTATGTCACTGGATGTGGAGTTAGGTTAGAAGCTTTATTTTCTCCCGTGACTCCCATTCAGAGAGGTGCCTGAGGACAAGGCTTCATTCTGCCTGGTGCCCGGGCACAGAATGGTGATACAGGCATTTGGCAGGCTGATCTCTTAATCCAGATTGGTGTAGTCATTTGAAACTGAAAGCAGCTCCTTTTTATGTCTCCTGCTTCTCAGCATTAACTTCTCTTTGATGTAATTTTTGCTTCCGCTGCTCTCTCCCTTCATGGGTTAGATTAGTGTGAAATTGGCCTGGCTCCTCCAGAGACTGCAGTGTTAAGCTTCAAATACTTGGTCCTTATTGGAAATCCTTAACCCACATCAGGGGGAGAAAAGTGGCAGCATTACTTGGGAGTGTGTGAGTGGGAGGATGGGGAGGAGGATGGGGTATAGGGCAAGAGGGAGAGGAGTGCATGTTGGCAAGGGGAGGATGGGGAAGTTGAGACTCTTCTCCATTTATTGACTGCTGAAGATCTGCTCACCTTAATCTTGGGGCAAGGGAGGAGGAATAGATCTTAGGTAACTTGAAAATGCAGTGCTGGGGGCAGAAAGCCTGTTTACGTTAAGTCGAACCTCTGGCTGGAGCTGTCCAAAGGCCTTGGTGCTGAAAAGAAGAGGGAAAGTTGATAGTGTCTGGAAAGATAACAGGGTAATGTTACATAACCCTTTCTAGATCCCTGGGGTTATGCCTGCTCCTAGAGGTGTTTCTTCTGGCTCAGATGTGACCTTGAAGCACATACAAGATGCAGTTACCAACATTCTGTGAGGACTGGCGGCACTGGGTCCCTTTACCAGTTCTGCCCTGCTTGCTTGCCTACTTCCCATGTGGCAGAGAAGAATGGCAACTTGTAACTGGGCCAGACTGCTAGAGGGAGGTACTCAACTGCAAGGGAGATTCACCTGAACACCTGACCCAAGGGAGGGTTTCCCCCCACTTTTAAGACAGAACTAGGGGGGGAAGGAGGGTCCTGCTGTGACTTGGACCCATCCAGACTGAAGAGATGCTCCAGGCTTTAGATCACACCCCCAACTTATCTCCCTTAAGAACAACCTCAGACCCTCTGTCCCCACATTCAGATTGCCGCCTGAGGCTATCACTGGAGGAGAGAAGCTGCCAAAGGTGATTCTGACGGCCAAACTGGCCCGCACTGCCCATAGAGGAAGCAATCACCAAACATCAGGGTGTTCTGGGGAAACTTCAGACTCTCCATTCAAAGACAGTTTAGCTCCAGATAGTTCAAGTTTGTTATCAGCCAACATATACTTTCCCCCTGCAATCCCCGTCTGGCTTTCTCTGCCAGACGACCTTGACCTTTACTTGTCCTCCAGCTTCTGTCTGTTTTCTTCATACAATGCCTCATCCCCAAGCCTCAGCCCACTATGTCTGTGACCTTTCTTTTCCTTAGCCTGTTCTCTGTTCCTTCCCCTCACTCCTAGTGGGTCCTTCCAGCCACGTTCCCACCGGCCTGGGCCCCGGACTTTACCCCCACCTTCCCCCAGCCTGGCTCACTTTTCCCACTCAGTGCCTCTACCCGGTCTCTGCGCAGCTGGGAGGGCCTTGGTCCTCTTTGGTTTAGCCTTGTGCCTCCTTGTGCATGGGCCCTCCTCTCCCCTTCTTGAGTCCGCAAATCACTCCTTCCAGTGTCAGCCGGCAAATTGGTTTATCCTCCCCCCAACCCGGCTTTCATTACCTTGCCGAAATGAAGCGATATCTCCTCTGCGGAGGCTTCCCGTCCGTGCCGCCGCTGGCATAATAAATGAAGACAAAGTGCCGGCGGCATAGACCATCTCTCCCACCGCACCACCAGCCGCTGCCAGCTTCATTATTCGCTTAAGTTGCCGGAGAGAATTACTTAACCCTGACCCGTGTATTAGGGGCCTGTATTAATGCCGCGACAGGCGCCTCTTACGGCAGAGAACAATTTATTAGTGCCGAAACAGGCTGCTTTTCTCTGTCATTTTTCCAATCTGAGCTTTGAACACACATCATTAAACTTGTCTGACTCTCTCCCCTTCTCCATCATTCCTTTTTCATTTTTTTTTTTTTAAACAGAAAGCACCGTAGAGAATGGAGATTGTTCTGAAAATCTCCAAGTGCCTCGCCCTCTCTCTATTCTCCATTCTCACCCTTTTCTTTTCTTCTTTTCTTCTTTCCAGTTCTTTCTTTGGCCTCTTTTTGGTCTTGGGCTCTTTGCTGGTGGCTCTCCTACTTTTGGTCGGAATCTGATGGAAGGGAGCATTTGGTTCCTGGACGAGAATCCAAATGTCCTTTGGACGTGGGGGGTTGGGGACAGAACCACCACAGCTGCTTATCCCTTGAGCCTGCATCACCTTCCTCTCCCTGGGATCCCTTGAGCCCGCATCACCTTTCTCTCCCTGGGATCCCTTGAGCCCGCATCACCTTTCTCTCCCTGGGATCCCTTGAGCCCGCATCGGCTTTCTCTCCCTGGGATTCCTTTGCCAGAGGCGGCCTCTGCCTCTCTTTGTGCCTCAGCTGGGAGCATCTTTGAAAACAGGCATTGGGATTGATTCTGGGAGGTAAAGGACCTGAGTGTGAGGAAGGACTGGGCAGGGTTCCTATTTGTCATGCGGACTTTATCATGTCCACATTTGGAAGAGATGGTTGGGAGGGGTTTGGAAGCACCTGGAGATGGCCATACAGTGTCTGAAGCACGCTGAGCCCCAGTGCAGTGGCTGGCCACCACCTGGGAAGCTGGCCATTGGGCTGTGCTGCCACAGGGCTGCATACAAAGCTCTCCCTGACCAAGGCAGACAGAGTGTCAGCTTCTGGGTGTTCTCATCTCTGGCTCTCCATGTGGCTTTGTCTCAGTACCTGAGCGCAACGTACAGCTTCCATGTCTTCCCTGGCTCCTGGTCTTGGCTCTTCTAGCCTCACACATGCCCTTGTCTTTAACACCACTGCTGCCCGGAGCCACATGGAGCCATCGCTGTTTGTGGTGCTTGCCACTTCTCCCTGGTGACCATCTCCTGCCCTGCGTATTGGGGACACACCTGGCCACTGTCTTCATTTGTGTTCCCCTGAAAGCAGAGCTTGAACAGACTTGGGCATAGATAGTTTGAGAGATGACATCAGGAAGCAGGAGTGAGGGGTGGAGAAAGTGAGAGTGATAAAGAGGAAAAGACAATAAAAGCATGAGTTAATGAGGGAGCTGTTTCGCTGGCAGTGGTGCTTGACTCCACCAGGCCCTCTGAGCCAGGTACACAATGCCTTCCAGAATTGTGCTTCTGGAAAGCCTGGGGTATTTGTTCACAGGGCCCTGTGCCCCATGGGCTAAGGGTTGCCCCCAAGGGTATAAACTCTCCTGTACTTCTTTTTTTTTTAATTTTTTGAAGTTGATTTACAATATTGTGCTAATTTCTGCTGTACAGCAAAGTGACTCAGTTATACACATACATACATTTAAACTCTCCCTTACTTCTCCACCATGCTTGTGCGTGGGTGACAGGTACTGCTGAGCACCTTCTTCATGGAGAAGTCCCTAGGGCAGAAAACTGGAGAGAAATGTGAGGCTCCTTCTTGAGATGGGTTTGGCTGGGATGGGTTCACAGGGACCTGACCAGCACAGCTATCACTGAAATCAGAGGTGGGCCAGGAGGAGTGAGGTGGCATCAATAACATCTACTCCTGCCACCATCCCACATGCGCACCTCCTCTCAACAGCCCCTCCCTCTCAATCCCCAACCCCCAGGACCTCCAGTAGTACACAAATGCTATCACAGGCCAGGCAGGGGTGCAAACAAGTGAGGCAGGATGGGGGCAATAAACGGGAACTGGTGGGGACTGGCAAATCAGAGAGTAGAGACAATCTTGTAAAGACAATAACATAATTTAAAAATAGCATAAGTTTGTGCTATTAGACAAACTTGTAAGGGGGCTAGAAAATTTCACCTGTAGACTATCAGTTTAGCATCAGGATGGATGGAGTCTTTGGAGAAGGTATGACTTTTGCAAAGTTTTCACTCACTGTTTAGCTTTTTTCCCAACTCTAGCTGATGGCTTTGGGAACTATTTGGAAGTGAGTAGTGGGGAGAGGGGTGGAGGGGGCAGAAGAGCAGGAAGGCCCATCTAAAGACCAGTGGCTTTCCCCCCAGCCCACTCCTTCCCAAATTCCCTCGGCCTCCAGATCCCTGCAACCCTCCCTCCCACTTAGCTCAATAGCTCTTGAAAGTTCTCTAATCACCTCTCTGCTTCCTGCATTAATGAGCCTCTCATCTCACTGATGGCGATCAGAATATTTGCTTATGAAAGAGACACGGTTAATAACACGATTGCTCCCCTCCACCTTCTTCCTTCCTCTCCTCCCCCCTCCCCTTCCCTCTCCCTCCACACAATTCTCTCAATTAACGATAGGCAGAAATTAATTTTTCCCCTCGATTGAAACAATTGCAGGGAAGCGGATTGCCAGCGTCGCTTCAGATAGGAACCGCTCCCAGCAGAGTGGAGAGAAAGGAGGGGAGATGGAGGAGATATGCACGGCCCTATCTGCAGGCACAGGACAGAGTAATACAAATGTTATCCTTAGAAATGTACTTAAAGAGGATATGTTTATAATTCGGAGGGGATTTTCAGGGGCTCTCCTGCCCTCCCTCCCTCTCTGGGGCACTCCACTCCACGCACTTCGGAATAGCAGAACCCAGAGTTTGTTGGGAATTTTGCTCCTGCTGCCTCCGTGAGTGGAGTGGGCCTGGGGTGAGAAGGGAGGTCAGGTTAGCTGGGGGCATGGTCATGGTCCAGGGGCCCAGGGCTTAGGCCATTACCAATAGTGCTGACTTAGTGGCCAAACGCCAAACACCAGGTGTCAAATCTGGCTGTTGTGTGGGCTTTCCAGGTGAAGGCCTTGCTAATTTGCCACCTTTACCATCCCTTCTGCGCCTGCCTGGACTTTTGGTTTGGGCCTCCCTCTCAGTCCATCCCTCCATCCAGGCAGAGAGGCAGGGGCCTCCGTGGAAGCCAAGATCATATCCTAGCAAGGTGGTTTTAAGAACACGGACTCTGGAGCCAGACAGCCTAGGTTTGAATCCCAGCTCTGCTGCTTAACAGCTCTGTGATCATAGGCAAGTTACTTAACCTCTCTGTGCCTTCGTTTCCTCATCTGTAAAATGCGGATCACATCTACCTCATAGGGTTGTGTAGGGATTAAATGACTGAATGTCATTTAATAACATTTTAATTTAATGTAATTTACTTAGAATAGTACCTGGGAGGAAGCAGGTGCTATTTATATGTTTGGGAAAGAAGTAAAAAAACACAAAACAAAAACAAACCTACATTCTAGTGGCAGTCAGGAATTTATTGATCTATTCATTCAACAAACATTTACTGCATACTGATCCTATGGAGGATATAGACATTTTAAAGATTGGTGGTCTCTGTACTCTAGTTGTGAACAACCATAACAGCATGGGCACAATTCACCACATAAAGGTGGTGTGCAGACTGCTATGGGATTTCAGAAGGAGAAGGGAGGGACATTCAGGCAGGACAGGGCAATCAGGGTTGGCTTCACAGAGGAGGTGGCATCCGAGCTGACCTTTGAAGAGTAAAAGTTGAATTTTCTATAGGTTGGGAAAGGTTGCTGCTGGGCAGAGGGGGCCAGAAGAATGAGAGTATCAAGTTGTGCGGCCAACTGGTCGGGAAAGTTGGGACATTGGGTGGGGGAGAGGGGATTAGAGCAGCGTAGTCCCTTCTGTCATCTCCGCCCTTCCATGTTCACTCACCCCAGCCCCACCTGTCCCAACTCTCCCGCTTCTCTCAACATCCAAGAAAGATTAACTTCTCTCAGTGCGAGAAAGTTATCATTAGCAGAGAATTAAAAGAGTGATTAATCATGCACCCCTCCCCCCATCCCACAGCCCTTATCTGGCGGCGGTGAGCAGGACAATGCGGTGGGTGGGGAGGGGAAGAGGAGAGGGAGAAATGGAAAACAATAAATACCAAGTGCAAGAAAAAAGGGAGCGCAGCGCTGTTCCCACTTGTTAGATTGAAGGCGCCTCTCCAGAGGGGGGAAGGATCCAAATTGCTAATTAGCGCCTCTGAAAAGGCCTCGCTCCGATATGTGCGCCGCTGAAAGGCCGCCGTTAATGAAGCCGCGGCGAGCCCGCTTCCCTTTGACTGGCCTTCATCCCTCCTCCGAGCCCCGGGCCGCCGGAACAATGAGGCGGGGAGCGGCGGCTCCCCCAGGCCTCGCCGGGACGGCCCGGGCAGCGCGCGCGGGGAGCAGCGCGGCGCCGGCGAAATGTGGAGGGGGAGATAAGGCCGAGCGGAGGGAAGAGGCTCACTCCCAGGGGCCCAGGGAAAATTTGCAGTTATTATGAAGGAGATGAGACAGATTAAAAGGCCTTGTGTTCGCCGCTCTGCCCCTTTATTTAGTGGCTTCATCTAGGAGATGAAAGAAGTTGGAAATGACTTTCTCTGCTTTGCGCTACAAGAAGCTTCATGGCACATTTCTTGACTTTATTCCTTCTTTTGTTTCTCTCTTCCTTGCCTTTAACCCCTGAAAGACTTCACTGTGTGGCCACAGGCACTGGAGGCCAGGAAACAGGGACCGGTAGGGTCCAACTCTATTGACCACTGGTAGCCAGACCTTGGAGAGCTGTGGCTTCTGGCTGATCTCTGGGGGCAGTGCCTGCGCTAGGGAAGGGATGAGCTTGCCATCTGTCCCTGGAAGGCCCCAAGAGGAGGCTGGATGGCCCATTATCCAAATGGGGAGAGGGGTAGAGGCTCTCATAATGCCCTGGGCCTGTTCCCGGAGGGCAGTACAGCATTGTGCTCAGGGACTCCACAGCCAAATTACCTGGGTAGAAACCCAAATTCCACCACACATGAGCTGAGACCTTGGGCTAGAAACCCAAATTCCACCACACATGAGCTGACACCTTGGGCAAGTTATTTAACTTCTCTGTACCTGTTTGCTATCTGTTAAATGAGGACAATGATAATACTACTAATATCTACTTCATAGGGTAGGATAGACTGATTGCATTACTGTCCTGGTTTTTCATGCCTCCCTGTATGTATACCCTTTGTTAGTGCCTTTTCATGCTGACTCTGGGCTTCGCCACATTGCTAGCTTTAGCCAGTGGCTCAGTTAATTACAAGCTTGATTCGAGCAGAGTCATCACTGCATTTTTCCATCTTCGAATGTGTACTTCTGTGTGTACCTCTCAGAACACTACCACAGTCATGAGACTATACCAGGGCTAGACTCTGGTCATGATAACATGACTGTGCCAGCCTGCTGGAGGCATGTGGAAGATAGCCAACTTGTCCCAGAAAAAGATATACTAGAGCAGCTAGCTCCTTGCTGACTGCAGGTACATGAGCAAGCCCAGAGATCTGCCAATCCTAGCCCAGATGGGCAGTGCTATCCAGTCAGCCTATGGACTTGTGAGAAATAAATAAGTGGATGTTGTTTTAACAGCTAAATGTTGGGGTGGCTTGTTATGCAGCATTATTCTGAAGTAGATAACTGATACACAAGTTGGTGCTTAGAAGTTTGATGCTGCCAAAAACAAAAAGTAAATCAAAACCCAAGCCTAAGATACAAACATTGGCTTTGGGATTGGAAAGCAAGTAGGAAGTAGAGGCTGGAAAAGATGATAAAGATACTGCTATAGCAGGTTGGAAAAAAGGTAGCCCATATTACGTATGCTTAAACAATCAGTAAAACTGTTGTCTGAGGTAATCTGGACAGTAGAAAAAGTACTTAATCAACTTATAGATTTGAGTAATTTTCAGGTAGAGTCCTGAAAGGATCAGCTGGCTCTTACTAACTGAATACTATAAGGTACTATGAGAAAGAGGTGGACTAAAAAAGGAAACAACTAGTTTGTCAACAGAATATAGAGGGAATATAAAGGGGCCAGAACTTCCTGGACTGAAAAATAATCTCTAGTCTCCCAAGCCAGTAAAATAGTCTCAATGTAATACAGGGCCTGGGACTTCTGTTTCTGGCATTAATGGAGTAATAGGGACTGTATTTACTCTCCCACCTTAAATAATTAAAGGAATACAAAATTTTCCAGTATCCAACAAGGTAAAATTAGAAATGTCTGGAAAACAATAAAAAAATTTACCAGGCACAAAGAAGCAACCATAATGCAAAGAAAAACCAATCAATAAAAACAGACTCAGAATTACACAGATGACAGAACTATTAGGTGAGGATATTAAACAGCTTTTATAACTACATTTCATGTTTAACAAGGTAGAGAAAAACATGAGCAGATTAAAGAAAGTCATGGAAATTTTTTAAAGCCCCAAATCTAACTTCTATAAATATACAATGTCTGAGATAAAAAATATATTGGGTGGGATTCACAATAGATTAGACAATACAGAAGAAAAGATTATGACTGTTAAGACATAGCAATATAAACTATCCAAAATAAAACAGGAAAAAAAAAAAAAAAACCAAACCAACCAGAAGACAACAACAACAAAAAAAGAAAGAACAAAAGAACAACTTAAGGCAACCTAAAATATGTGTAATTGGAGTCCCAGAAGTAGAGAGGAAGTGAGAGGAGAAAAATGATATTTGAAGAAATAATAGCCAGAAACTTTCCAAATTGAATGAAAATCATAAACCCACAGAACTAAAAAGCTCAATGAGTCCCAAGGACAAGAAACATGATAAAAATGACACTAAGACACATCATAGTCAAATTGCTTAAACCTAGTGATAAAGAGAAAGTCTTAACAGCAACAACAGTATAAAGGCATGGCCTGTATAAAGAAAAAATAAAAAGATAAGAGTGACAGGAGACTTCATCTCAGAAATAACATGAGCCAGAAGACAATGGAGCAAAATCTTTAAAGTACTAAAAGAAATGCACTGTCAACCTAAGATTCTATACCCAGCAAAATATCTTTCAAAAATGAAGATAATATAAAGATTTTTTTTTCAGACAAACCTGAAGGAATCATCAACAACATACCAGAACTACAAGAAATGTTAAGGAAAATAATTTAGGCAGAAGCAAAATTATACCGCATAAAAATCTGGATCTACACAAAGGAATGAAAAGCACCGAAAGTGGTATTTGCGAAATCATAATTTTTTTTTCTGATTAAAAAAAAATCTCTTTAAATGATCATTGTCTGCTTAAGGCAAACAAATAAGAATGTATTGTGGGATTGCTGCCATATTTAGAAGTAAGATGTAGGGAAACAATAGCACAAAGGCTAGGAGAGAGGAAACGGAGGGATATTGTTGGAAGCATTTTATACTGGGTATAAGTGTTACAGTATTACTTGAAGGCAGACTAAGATAAGTTAAAGATGTATACTATAAACCCTAAAGCAAACACTAAAAATATAAAACAGAAGTATAACTAATAAGCTAACTAAGGACAGAAAATGAAATAAAAAACAATCAAAAGAAGGAAGAAAAAGTGGGAAAAAGAACAAAGAACAGATAGGACAAATAGAAAATATATAGCATGATGATAGATTTAAACCTAACTGTTATGGGCTGATTATATCCCCCCAAATTCATATGTTGATGTATTAACTCCCAGTACCTCAGAATGTGACCATATTTGGTAATAGGATCTTTAAAGAAGTGATTAAGTTAAAATGAGATTGTTAGTGTGAGCCCTAATCCAATATGACTGGTGTCCTTATAAGAAGTGGAATTTGGGACACAGACACACACACAGGGAAGACAGTGTGAAGATACTGAGGGAAGACAGCCATCTACAAGCCAAGGAGAGAGGGCGCAGAAGAAACCAAACCTGCTGACACCTTGATCTTAGACTTCAAGTCTCCAGAATTTTGAGAAAATACATTTCTGTTGTTTAAGCCACCCAAGCTGTTATGACAGCCCTGGCAAACTAATACACTAACCATATCAATAATCATATTAAATATAAGTATTCTAAATAACCCTTTTCTCCACCATACCACCCCAGCCCAGCCAGACCAAATTGTCCTTTTAATCAATAAATCTCTGGATCAAGAGGAGCCACAATTTTTAAAAAATTAATTAATTAATTAATTAATTTTTGGCTGTGTTGGGTCTTCGTTTCTGTGCGAGGGCTTTCTGTAGTTGTGGCAAGCGGGGGCCACTCTTCATCGCAGTGCACGGGCCTCTCACTGTCACGGCCTCTCTTGCTGCGGAGCACAGGCTCCAGACGCGCAGGCTCAGTAATTGTGGCTCACGGGCCCAGTTGCTCTGTGGCATGTGGGATCTTCCCAGACCAGGGCTCGAACCCGTGTCCCCTGCATTGGCAGGCAGATTCTCAACCACTGCGCCACCAGGGAAGCCCAAGAGGAGCCACATTTAAGGAGTTGCATTTTGGTCCTAATGTAGATCACAACATCTTAGACTCCTAGCCCAATACCATGGTTGGATGAGACTTTTGGGTGTCCTGGGATGGGGTGTGAATATTTAGCATGTGGGAGGGACATGAATAATTGTGACCCTCGGGAGGACTGTGATAAGATGATGCCGTTAATGACTCCAACTTTTCATGTGTCTTCCAGGAAGATATGTTCAAGTCCTAACCTCCAGCTAACTTATTTAAAAATAGAATCTTTGCAGATGTAATCAAGTCAAGATGAAGCCATACTGATTTGGGTGGGCCCTAGTCCAATAGCTCGTGTCCTCACAAGAAGGGAAGAGACATAGTGACAGCCACACACTGAGGGAAGACTGCCTTGTGAGGATGAGATTGGAGTGATGCATCTACAAGCCAAGGAATGCCAAGAACCACACAAGAAGGTGGGAGACAAGGAAGGATACTTCCCTAGAGTCTTTTGGAGGGACCCTACTAACACTTTGATTTTGGACGTCTAGCCTTCAGAACTGTAAGAGAATAAAGTTCTGCTTCAAGCCACCCAGTTTTGGGTACTTTGTTATAGTAGCCCTAGGAAACTAACATACCACCTCATGGCCCCTGCCCTAACTGTTCCCTCTGCCTGGAATGTTCGTCCCTGAGATGGTTGGATGGCATACTCCCTGCTTTCTTTGAGGTATCTGCACAGATGAGTCCTTGTCAGAGGGACCTATCACAAATAGCAGCAAGCCCCCAAGTCCAGCAATCCCTTTCCCCTTATCCTGCTTTGTTATTCTTCATAACACTTCCACCACCTGACAGTTCATATATGGATCTGTTTATTGTTTGTCTTCCTCCCCCGAGAAGGGAAGAATCCTGAAGGCAGGGACTTCTGTCTATTTTGTTCACAGATGTATCTTCAGTATCTAGGATTTGGTACGCACTCACTAAATATATCCAGACTGACTGAGTGAATGTTAGTGCAGGCAATACCCGCCAAATGCCTCCCAAAAGGGGAGGAGAGAGTATAGTGAAAAGAGTACCCTTTGAAATCAGATGCCTGGTTCTGATCAGTTATTCCACACACCAGCTGTGTGATTCCAGTTAACTTCTCTAAGGTTCAGTTTCCTCTTCTGTGTAAGTTAGGGCAAAGCGCTTTCATTAAATGGTTATTATGAGGATTAATTGAGTGATTTTGTTAATATATAATAGAGGTACAAATCTCTGTATAATCAACATATGTCTAACAGTTAATGTATATCACGTATGTGTGTACATATTGCTATGTGTCATGCTGTGTGCTAAGCACTGCTGTTCATTTTAGGGGCATATAATATAGTGGTTAAGGACATGGCGCTGCCTGGTTACATGCTTACCAGTGTGTGGCCCTGGGCAAGCTACTTAACCTCTCTGTGACTTAGTTTTCTCATCTGTAAAATGGAAATAAGAATAGTACTGTAAGGATTATTAGGTTTACCCATGTTAATATTTAGAATGGTGTCTGGCACCTACTGAGGACTCAATAGATATTAACTACTATTATATTATCATCTAACTTGATCTTCTATGCGTTTCTGAGGCAGTTTCTGGCACATTGGTGCCCCATAAACACTAATTTCCCTTTCTGTCCCCTTCATAATTCAGTTCGAGCTGTCTTTACAGCACATTTCCCCGCTCTTTCCAACGAGCTGCAGCTTAAACAGTCTTGGCCCAGCCCTCTGAACACTCCACTTTCTTGCTTATTATTACTTCCAGTGCCTTCCATGTCAAAGTAAGCTCATCTGTGCTTGGTTACTTCAGCCCCTCATTACCTGTCCAGACAGGCCCTACATCTTGTGTGAGCCCCTTTCAAACACAGAACTCCAAGAATTTGTATTGTCTAAGCTCTCAGTGGCTAAACAACTTTCATGCATGTCAGGGCAGAAGATTGGGTGCACATTGCACTGTCACTTCTGTGAAGGGAATGCAAGAGGGACATGAGTAGAGGAGCTGCAGGTTTTGCCAGCCTTAAGTGGTAGAGCAGCTTTTGGTCCTAATGGTGGGCAACAAGATGGTAGTGGATACAAAGTGTGGCCTGAATGGTGGGCAGGTAAAAAGCTAGGATGCTCTTGGCTGCAAGCAACCCAAAGTTGCTTAAAAAACATGGACATTTGGTATGTCACATAACAGAACACATAAGTTCTGGAATAGAGCCTTCAGGGTTGGTTGTTACCTGAGGTCCAGGTTCTTTTCCTCTCCCTGCCCTTTTATCCTCAGTGTTGGCTTCATCCTTGGGATGTTAGCAAGAAGGTTGTAACAGTTCTAGATGTCATATCTAGACATAACAATTTCCAGAAAAGGAAGAGACATGATGTCTTCCTACGATTCTCTCTAGAGTAGAAACTTGTCTCAGAAGGCATCCCCAACAATCCTCCCCTCATGTCTCCTTGCTCATAGTTGGGTGATGCACCGGCTCCTGAAACAATCTGCATGGGGAATGGGATTCATCACCCCTTGAGATGGGGGTGTGGTCAGCATTTTCCAAGCACATGGATTAGTGGGGAGCTGTGGGCTAAATTATGTCTCCACGCAAGTTCATAAGTTGAAGCCCTAAGCCCAGGACCTCAGAATATGACTGTATTTGGAGGTAGGGTCTTTAGAAGTGATTAAGTTAAAATAAGGCTGTTAGCGTAGGGTCCTAATCCAATCTGACTGGTGTCCTTATAAGAAGAAGAAATTGGGACATGCAGAGAGCCATTAGGGGTATGAAGAAGCAGCAAGAGGGTTGCCACCTGCAAGCCAAGGAGAGAAGCCTCAGAAGAAACCAATACTGCTGGCACCTTGATCTTGGACTTCCAGCCTCCAGAACTGTGAGAAAATAAATGTCTGTTGTTTAAGCCACTCAGTCTGTGGTATTTTGTTATGGCAGCCCTAGTAGACTAATATAAGGGGGAAGCCTCCATTCAAAAAAGGAAGGGGGTTGTCTGGTAGGCAGCCAGTAGCATTCACTACAGTGGTAGTGAGAGGAAAGGAAGGGGTAGGAATAGGTGAACACAGCTTAGAGATAGTGTGTACAAGCTTTGGAGTCAGGCAGAGCTGGATTTTCGGCCTGACTCTATCCTTTACTAGTTGTGTGAATTTAGGCAAGTTTATTAGCCTCTCAAAGCTTCAGTTTTGTCATTTATAAAATGAGGATTGTATAACACTGTGATAGGCAGAATAATGGCCCCCTGGAATCTGTGAATATGTTATCTTACATAGCAAAAGGGACTCTGCAGGTATGATTAAAGTTAAGGACCTTGAGATGGGATGATTATCCTGGATTATCCATGTGGGTGCACATGGGTTCCTAAAAACAGAGAACCTTTCCCAGCTGTGGTCAGAGAGTGATGTGATGGCAGAAGGAGGATAAGAGAGATTCGCCATTGCTGGCTTTGAAGATGGAGGAAGGGGCCACGAGCTGAGGAATGTGGGGGGCCTCTTGAAGCTAGAAAAAGCAAAGAAATGGATTCTCCCCTAGAGGCTGAAGAAAGGAACAAGCCATGCTGGCACTTTGATTTTAGCCTAGTGAGATCCATGTGGAACGCCTGACCTACAGAACTGTAAGATAATACATTTGTGTTGTTTTAAGTCACTAAATATGTGATAATTTGGTATCGAATCAACAGGAAACTAATACGTACACCAACATCAAAAAGGTTCTGGAGAAGATGAGATGAAATAATGAATTTAAAGTCTTTAGGATGATGCCTGGCCCATAGTAAGCCTTCAATAAATGTTACCTCAACGACCCCCCCCCAAATTCTGTAGAGTTGAGGAGGGTACATGAGAGAGTATGAAAGCTGTGGCAGAGGTGGAGTTTGGAAAACTTCTGCCATCTGCCACCTGCAAAAGAAAAGGCATCAGGTGTGCTGGGGTCAGGGAGGAGGGCAAGTTTCAGGGAGTCACTCATTTTTTCAGGTAAATGCAGACACTTCCTGCCCTCCTTGGTGGACACTGCTTCTATTAGGAACATCTCTTCAGTGACTATTGGAAAAATTTCTGGAAAGATTCCAGAATGTCTTGGATCAGTTTAAAGAGAAGCTCTGAGCAAGGAAAAGAATTGTGGAGGGACACGAAGGCAAAAAGAAAGACAACGTCCCTGTTCTTATGATATTTATATTCTAGTGGGAGGTGACAGAATATAAATAAATACACACCAAATAAACAAGGTAATGTTGGATTATGATATAGGCCATAAGGGAAATAAAGAAGATGATAAGACAGAAAATGGCTAGGGGAGTAGGATTTCTTCAGATGGTATTAGAAAAGCCCTCTTTATGGAAGTGACATTTTAGCCAAGACTTCAAAGATGAGGAGATTCCTTGACCCTCACCTACAAAGCCCTATAGACAGGTATTCCTGGTTGCAGGACAGCATATGCCAAGGCCCTGGGGTGGGAGTGGGGAGGCAGGGAGGGACAGCTTAGTGGGTTGGTACTAGGAGCATGGGGCAGGGACCAGATCCCAGGCTGTGCAGACCATGATGAGGACTTTCAGCTTATTATAACTGCAGGGAATCTAATGAATCAGCAGAGGTACTTTTTTTTTGGTGGGAAGGACAAAGGAGGGAGAAGCTTACTGTGTGCAGATCCTTTTCAGCTGGTGATTTGCTCATTCAACTTACAGTTCCACCCTGATGGTCAATTGAGGGGAACTTGTTGACTAGACTGTCTTCCTCGTCTTGGTAATTATTAATATTTTTGGAGTGCTTCATTTTTGTCGGGCTCTATATGAAATGCTTTGCATTCATTATTTCATTTAACCTCCACCCAGGAGATGAGTACGTTCTGTTATTGTCTCGTGTTACAGATGAGGAAGTGAAGCCGTCAGCGCTGGACACAGCTAGGCACATATGAAGCTTCACCCTTGGCTTCTCTCCCGCCTCCATTTCACCTGCTCCAAGTCTGCTCACAAATCCTATCATCCACTATCATCAGTGCCTGCTTCAATCAGCAAGTGTGATGGCCTTTACTGAGAACTGTTCCTCCCCAATTTTCCTTTTGGCCCTCTTTTTCTTTTCTTTTCTTTTTTTTTTTAATTAATTAATTTTATTTTTGGCTGCATTGGGTCTCTTTGTTGCTGCGCGCGGGCTTTCTCTAGTTGCAGCGAGCGGGGGCTACTCTTCATTGCAGTGCGCAGGCTTCTCATTGCAGTGGCTTCTCTTGTTGCAGAGCATGGGCTCTAAGCACGAGGGTCTCAGTAGTTGTGGCTCGCGGGCTCTAGAGCGCAGGCTCAGTGGTTGTGGCGCACAGGCTTAGTTGCTCCGCGGCATGTGGGATCTTCCCGAACCAGGGCTCGAACCCGTGCCCCCTGCATTGGCAGGCGGGTTCTTAACCACTGTGTCACCAGGGAAGCCCCTCTTTTTCTTAAATGTCACCCTTCTCTGGCTTCTGTACACTGGTTCTCTTCCAATGCTCTCTGTCCTTTGAGCTGGCCACCTTGTTCTCCACAGGCTTCTTCTCTTGCACCCTTTTTCCTCGAATGGCCCTGCCCACAGATCCCACCATCACTAGCTTTCATTTACATTTTCTCTTAAGATTGAGACAAGCACTTCTAATTTCCTGTTCCAGCATAGTAAACAAATATTTGTTTTTCAACTGACAATAGTTTCTGAGCACCTAGCATGTGCAAAGCACCATGCTAGGAATTGGTGAGAATACAATGGCTAGGACGGGGTCTCTGGGGCAATGGAGTGTAGGCTTCATTTTTGTTCACATAGCTATGTCTCCAGAGCTTAGTGTAGGGCCACGCATGTTGTAGGTACTCAGTAGATATTTGTTAGATTAGTAGTTTAGCTGGGGAGGCAGACTTGCACATAATTGGCTCAGATTCAAGGTTGAATGAAGAAAATGATGTAATAAAGATACCAGCAAGTGCTGAGAGAGCCCAACAGAGTAGACAAGCAAGGGGAAGTCTTCATGGAGGTGACATTGGCATCGAGCCTTTATTTTTGTAATTAATTTTTTAAACATCTTTATTGGAGTATAATTGCTTTACAATGGTGTGTTAGTTTCTGCTGTGTAACAAAGTGAATCAGCTATACATGTACATATATCCCCATATCTCCTCCCGGCATTGAGCCTTTAAATCCCCTCAAGTCCCAGGGGTGTTCAAGAAAGAGCAAGTGGTCTGGTGTGCCAAGCATGATATAGGAAGTAGTGGAAGACCGATGAAGTGAAATGGTGTTTCAGGAATCTCACTCCCTGCCAGTGTAGAGAATGACTTTTGGGGGAGAGACTAGAAGTGGCAAGACAGTAAGGAGGCTGCTGTACCATCCAGAAGAGTGGTTGCCTACCCAGATGTGGCCAGTGGCAGACAGAAAGCAAAGGAGGGAGGGTGGATGCAAGAATACTATTGACGTAGAATCCTCAAAGCTTGGCATTTAATTAGATGAAGAGGTATTAAGGAAAAAGCAGGGACTAATGGCTAATTCACCTGGGTACCTGCATGATGGTGCTGACATTTCCCAAACTGGGAATAGTGGAGGAGGGGCAAATATGATAGGGACTATGGAAGAAACTAAGATTTCTTTTGACATCTTAAATTAGCGATGCTGGTCGAGAAAATAAGTGGAAATATATAGCATAAATCTGAAAACAAAAGCTGGATTTCAAGAAATTTGGGAGCTTTCAGTGCTGATGGAGGCAACCAACACCATGGGAGTGGATATGATTTGTGGGAGAGAACTTCACTTAAGCAGAAAAGAGGGCTGATGGCTGTGGACACCTCTTGAACATTTCCATCTTTTTGTCCTGTGGGAGTCGCAAATTCAGCATGTCCAAAGTGAACCTTTTTCTCTCCTTGTCTTCTCTCGCTGTGCAAATGGCACCAACCACTCTGTTAGTTACTCTGGCTCAAAACCTCAGTCTTCTTTGCCTCCTCCCTTAATTCTTTACACAATGTTTCACCTACAGAAAATTCTGAAAATCCACAAAAGCAACAGGTAGTAGAGACAGTCACTTATAATGGAACTATTTTGGATGATAGGTAGTGTATCATTCAGGTCATATTCCTGCGCAAGTATAGATTTAGTTTCCTTTATGTATGAATAGAGTCATAAGCTACATTTTTAGAGTAACCTTTTTATTAAGGTACAACCATCATGCAGAAATGTACACAAGAAATTGATGACTTTTCATGTCATTAAATATTCTTCCACAGTCAATTTCGAAAGGCTGCAAGGTATTCCATCCCATAGACGTAATTTAGATAACTAACCCCTGTTGTACGATGTCTGGCGTTTTTCTAGTCTTCTCACTCCTTCCTCCACAATGCTACAAAGATGAATTTACCTGTATTTAACATTTCTGTGCCCATTTCCAATTTTTTCTTTAGATAAAATTCGTAGAGGCAGAATTTCTGGGTCAAAAGGTATGTGCATATTTAAAAATAAACTTTTTATTTCAGAATAGCTTTAGGTTTCCAGAAAAATCCGAAGGTACTACAGATAGTCCCCACATACCCCATATTCAGTTTCTTCCGTTATTAACATCTCACATTAGTAGAGCACATTTGTCACAATTAATGAACCAGTGTACAGACATTATTATCAACATTAACTGAAGTACATAATTTATCTAGATTTCTTTCGTTTTTACCTAACGTCCTTTCTCTATTCCAGTATCTCATCAGGATACCATATTACATTTAGTTGTCATGTCTCCATAGGTTCCTCTTGGCTGTGACAGTTTCTCAGACTTTCCTTGTCTTTGAAAATCTTGACAATTTTGAGGAATACTGGTCAGACATTTTGTAGAATGTCCCTCACTTGGGGGTTGTCCACTTTTTTCCTTTTGATTAGACTGGGGTTATGAGTTTTAGAAGGAAAGTACCATAGAGATAAAATGCCATTCTCATCATATCATATCTAGTCCGCATACTATCAACATGATTTATCACTGTTGATGTTAACCTTGATCACCCGGCTGAGGTAGTGCTAGTTTCTCCACTGGAAAGGTTACTCCACTGTAGTTGTTTCTCCACTGTAAAAGTTACTCACCTCCCCCCACTTTCCATATTGTACTCTTTGGAAGGAAGTCACTGCACAGTCCACATTTAGAATCAGGAGTTATGCCTCAGGGTGGAGTATCTATAAAAATTGTTTGGAATTCTGCACCAGAGACTTAGCTCTTCTTTCCCATTTATAAATTTATTTGTATCAGTAATTGATTTATACCAGTTTGACTATGGATATTACTTTTACACTTCAAGTTATAATCCAATACTACTTTGTTTTGTTACTCAAGCATGTGTATCTTTAATAGTCTGAGCAACTCATTCGTGCTACCCCCGCAAAGGCTGTACAATTCGCATGGTTAAGAATGAGGATCCATTTCCCTAACTTCACACACCCTGTATAAAGTAGGTCAGCGATCAAGGGCAAGGCCGACGCCCCTCCCTAGCGCCCAATTTCCTGACGCCTCCGAGGCAGACGAGGCCTGCATGGGTAGGCCCTTCACCAAGATGGACACCTCAGCCCCATAGGCACCCCCGGTCCAGTCAGCCTCTAAATGCCGCCCCTCCTTGCCCCGTTGCTTTTCTTCCGGGTTCTCGCGGCCCCGCCCCCAGGGGCGGAAGTGGGCGGGGCCGCGGCAGGAAGCGCTGGGCCGGGGCGGGCCCTCTCTGCGCGCAGCCTGTCCCTCCCATTCCACCACCGCCCCACCGCACCGGCTCAGACCGGAAATGAGGTCAGAGAGGGAAGCCCCGGTGGGGAGACTCGGCCGCAGAAGCCGCGGCCGTCGGAGGTGGCTGCGGCAGCGGGTGAGGGGGACCGGGAGTGAGGGGGTCGGGGCCCAGGGGACCCGCGCCAGCGGGGATCAGCGCTCCGGGCCGCGGCAGAGCGGCCAGGGGCGCCATGGGGCCCCAGAGGCCGGCGGGAGGGGAGAGGGTGGCGGGGCCTTGTTTTTCAGGGCCCATCTCCCCGATCCGGGGGATGAGGGTCGGGCCATCTCCCGGGCGACAGTCACCTTCTCTCTTCTCTACTGTTTGGCTCTTTTGAGCTGGCGAAAGCGTGAGGGCTTGGTGTGCGGAGCCGTGGTCGCCCTAGTCCTCGGGGGCCGGCCCGGGCGTGGGGGAGTCCTTCGAAACACGCTCTTTCTCACGGATGTGGCCATGTTGCGACCCTTGAGCACGGAGGGAGTTTAGTCGCCAGGACTTGCATTTTGGCAGTTTCTGCCCTGGAAGGGCTGACCCCCTGCCCCTGGTCACCCAAATTGAGAGGTTGCCTCGTGCCTCCCCCAGCCCCCTCCCCCAACCCGGTCGCCCCCCCCTCCCCGCCTGACCGTGCGCCTGCCCGCTTCTCTTTTTACTTCTGCTAGTTTCTCGATCCTGCCGTTGCGTGACTCGGACAGCCTTTGTCTCCCCGAGTGCTTGCCTGGCCCCGGGACCCTCTCGGACTGTGCATCCAGGGAGGGTGGGAGTTCCAGGGTTCTCCTGTCACCTCCTGTTCGAACTGCAGCCTTTGAGCCTGGCATTCGACTGCACAGTCAACTGCAAGTTGTTTGGTAACTTCGTTTCACGTTAAAGTTTGTACAGTTCTGCTTGAGTTTTTAAAGCAGTAGTTCTTTATTAGGGAAATAGGTAAGTGCGTCCCCACTTACGTATTTTGGTTTTAGAGACAGTTGTCTCCCAAACCCCAGCCTTGGTGTTTTAAACTACTTATTGCTTAAATGAGTGTGGCTTTTGACACTTTGAGAAGTTTTGTTTGGTTGGTAGTTTGGGACTAGGTGTCCCCGTTGCTCCTCCTGCCTTTAAATTGGTTGGCATAAGGATAGCATGAAAATAGATTTTAGAAAGTCCTTTGCAAAATGTAAACTGTATGAATGGAACTATGGTCTGAGAGTGGCGCCACAGAGTTTTAAGCTCCAATTATGGTCTTGAAATACGTTGGACTTAACAAGGGCTAGGGAAAAGGTGCTAATTTAAAATGTATTTAATTAGATGTTGTACGAAGTATATTAAATGTTTCCCTTTAAAAAGGCATTTTGAAAATCGCTCCTCCTGCTCTCAGCCTCTGGAAGGTTTGCCTATGAAGTGATGTATGATGGTTTGACAAGAATGAGTTGAAAAACAGGAAACTTTGGGAAGCTGTTAGCTAGAAATCTTAGAGACCCCTCTTATCCTTGTCATTTCAACCTCAGTTATAACGTGTTTTTGTGTGACTGTCTGGCACTAAAGCACAAAACTTGGATAATCACTTAATTTATTTTCTGAAGGATGGCAAGAAGACTTAAATGTTGCTAATTATTCACAAATACATGACATACTCTTTAAGGCTCTTTTCCTGGTAGCTTCTGGGTGGTAGTTGGGACCAGAATGGGTGCAAACTTGGTCTTTTTTTTCCATGCAGAGTACAAACCTGGGTCACTACAGATTCTTGGAACACTAAAACTGCAAGCAGCCTTCCTTAAAGTGTGCCACTAAGTTGTCTTTCTCTTCCTGCCACAAACATTCTTATTAGTGACCCCAGACCATAGAACGGTCTTTTCATCCATGGTTTTGAAGTTGAGTGTTTTTCTCCTCCTGTTTGGACAGATGAGACATTCTCTAATCTTTTTAGATCTGATCATCAGGTAATTTAGTTTAGCAAGTTTAATTGGGGGAAAAGGGGAATGACTGATTTATTCCCCTGAGTTTGCTTGATTTTACTAATAACCCAGTTGTCATCTGGTGAGTATTTTGAGTTTTTGTGCTTTAAGAACATGCTGACTTCAGGCATTTAACAAGGGCCAGATACCTATTTTTAATGGCTTAAGGGAGTATGGATGGTAGGAGTAGAGTCTAAGGGTAGCCAGGTGAAAGGTGACTTTATTTTCTGTAGATAGGGTGGACTCTGCAGTGCCATGATCTGTTTTAAAAATTATTCGAAAAGAACAGATCCTATTCAGTCTTTCTTCTTCCTTTTTCTTTTTTTTGAACCTCCTTTTGGCAGATGTGGCCTCATGGATGAGCTGGTACATGACTTAGCCTCAGCCTTGGAGCAGACATCTGAGCAGAATAAGCTTGGTGAGCTGTGGGAGGAGATGGCGCTGAGCCCTCGGCAGCAGAGGCGGCAGCTTCGCAAACGGAGAGGCCGGAAGCGCCGTTCAGACTTCACTCACCTGGCAGAGCATACCTGCTGCTACAGTGAGGCCTCTGAGTCAAGTCTGGATGAGGCCATCAAGGACTGTCGAGAAATGGCCCCAGTCACCAATTTTAGTGACTCTGATGACACTATGGTAGCCAAACGGCACCCAGCTCTTAACGCCATTGTTAAGAGTAAGCAACATTCTTGGCATGAATCGGACTCCTTTACTGAAAATGCGCCTTGTCGACCGCTCAGGCGCCGGCGGAAGGTGAAGCGCGTAACATCAGAGGTGGCTGCCAGCCTTCAGCAGAAGCTCAAGGTGTCAGATTGGAGCTATGAGAGAGGCTGCAGGTTCAAGTCTGCGAAGAAGCAGCGTCTGTCCCGCTGGAAGGAGAATACTCCCTGGACCTCATCAGGTCACGGGTTGTGTGAAGCAGCAGAAAATAGGACTTTCCTAAGCAAAACGGGAAGGAAAGAAAGGATGGAGTGTGAAGCAGATGAACAAAAACAGGGCTCTGATGAGAATATGTCAGAATGGTGAGATCTCCCTTACTAAGTCATAGATTTTCCTGGTTAACTTTACCTAAAGCACAAATCCACAGTCTTGATGAGTTCAACTTTCTTTCAAACCAGCCTCTGTAATACTGACTTTGTAGCTCTGCTTTAACCAGTCAGGTTGTGTTTAGCTTCTTAAAGTACCCTCATGATCCTGTTTCCCTACATCAAGAAGGCTATATTTTATAGAAACACATTTGTTTCTAAAAATCATTTAAAACGTGTCCCTCTTATTTTAAAAAACATTTTGCTGCTCTTTGTGCCACGTAGTTCATACACAGATACTGTTCTTTAGAACCAGGGCCTCAGTAGAGGCTGGTGTGTATATGTATGTGTGAGAGGGAGAAAACACGGGTGCCAGGCATATGGAGTTTGTAAATGTTCTTGGTAAGCTGCCTTTACCCATTAAGAGTCATGGCTTTAGATATTTCTGGACTATAATTCTCTTCTCTGCTACTTACAGTTTGACTGTATTGAGTTTAACATTCAAGTTGTCTGAACACATGGTAGGCTTTGAAAATAACAGGGCTAAATCCCATCAGTCTTACACCAAATGTCATCGAGCCAGAAAAATCTGTCTCTAATGGGTGCATGTTTAAAACGTCAGTATAGTTTTTGGTGACTTTTAATTTTTTACATCTCAAATAGATAGTCCTAGGGACACTGATACTCCCCAGCTTGATACTTTAATATTATTATTAATATTAATGTGTGATATCTGTTTCTCAGTGTGGATGCTGTTGGTGTTTTGGATGGGGCAGTTCTTTGTGGTGAGGGATGTCCCATGCCTTGTAGGGTAGTTGCCACCCCTACGTTGTTCCCATCACCCTTCACAGTATCAAAACAAATGCCTCCATGGGTGCTCCCTAAGTGGGTTGAGTAGTCCCAATCGAGGACCAGTGTATTCTATTATTGTTAATATTAGTTAGCATTTATTAAGCGCTAACTGTGTGCCAGGCACTGTACTATTGTGCAGAACATATATTCTTCTTTAATGTTCGTAACTCCCCTGTCTGGTAGGTACCACTATTTGTATTTTATAGACGAGGAAATAGAGGTTATGAGTGTGGAGATAATTTGCCCAGGGTCACCTAGTAGCAAAACTGGGAATCAAACCTGATTCCAAAGCTCATAGTTAACCACCATGTTTTGCTATGCTTTGAGCTTGCCTTTGCCATGGCACGTTTTCTGTCTCATCTGAACTTTTACAACTGTAGAACAGATGACCTTTCTTAGGACTTGGCTTCTTCTGACGTTTGTGTGAAAAACAAAGGCATAAATCTTAGGAACTTGGAGGTGAGGTTTTGTCAGTAACAGGAAAAGCTGTTCAGGTCTGTATGCCTGTACCTTTCATGGGTGGTTTTAATCCAGTTTTAAAAATTTTTCTTAACTAACTTTATATTTGTCAGGCTGTGCAACTAGGTAGGCTTATAATTTGGCTTTCCTGATTTTCCTCTAATGTATATTCTAAGGCCTATTTACCCAATTTATATGTATAATTTTGGATTATAAAGCTTTTTTCCTTATCATGCTATTTTTAATCAAACAAGAAATGCCTAGTTAACTTGTATCCTTCACAATGTTGAAACCCTCAGTTGAGGTGTTCAAGTTTGTTTCAATGTCAAGCTTACATACTGAATAGTAATCATCGTACTGTTAAGAATGTTTTGGGATGATATTTTTGGATGTATGTATTTCTTCCCCAGAATTTCTTGCTAAACTATGACTTAATTGTGTGTGTGAGCGACTGTTAACTCTGTCTTCTCTAAGATTACAGCCCAAGTGTGGTTCCAAATGCAGAGCCTGTAACCTTGCAGTGAGGCACTTCAGTCTTTCTAGGTCCTTCTTACCCCAGATACATCTGTTGCACATTATAGTCAGGTTGTGATAATATACATCTAGAGCTTGGATAAATTGAGGTAGGCAGCAATTTAGTCTTTCAAAAATCTGCTTGGATGTGCCAGTTTGTTTGCATACAGATCAAAGTGTAGAACTTTATATCAGAGGTATTGAGGGTTGTCAGAGTATATGATCCAACTTGTGAAATTATTAAGATGAAGTTGATCATTAAGCTTTACTTTAGCCCAGTCAATAGATAGAGTTCTTTTAAAAAGCATGTGTTAGGTGTTTTAGGTTTGAAAATCTGTATCTCAGAGAGCTTTATTTCTACTTTCCTTAAATTTATTCTGCTAACTAAACATAGAGTAATTTTAAGCTTAACTGATAATTCTTTTTGCTTTTCTGTTTCTGTTCTTCCTTCCATTCTATACCAATCAATCCCTCAGACGTTCTGAGGAACTGAAAGTGGTTATGATGTAATAGTTTTTTAAAGCCTTCAAAAAACTCAGTTATTATTTTAATATTTTTCTTTGCATGTGTGTTCCATTCTAAAATGGATCAACTCTTTTAAAGGATTACTTTCTACTGATCTTTATTCAAATTGTCTATATAGCAGCTATTAATTAGGTGAGTTATAGCCTAATTTTGCTTTATTCTTCACTAATACATCATTCATTTGTTCCCCTTGAATATAATTTAGCTTCTTTTCTTTCATAAGTGAATTGGTTTGGTGATGGCCTGAAGTTACAGTTAGGAGCCTTCCTAAGTGCTGTACTAGAAGCCGATCTCACAGGAAAGAAAATATTCCCTTCTGTTGGAAGCCAAGTGACAGAGATAGAGTGCTAAACCTTCCCCCTCCTTCTCTAGCCCAAGCTGACCTTCTGCGCCCCTTGGTGCCTCTTGTTTTCTTATTTTTATAGAAAATCAATATCCTTTCTGACACAAACAATAGCTCAGAAGCAAGAATAAATGGTAGAAAGCTGAGATCTCTGTCCATCACCTCTCACTTTAACTCCCCCAAACTCTTTAATTATGAGGGTGCTTTGCTCCAGGTGTTTGCGACAGTAAAATTGCTCAATGAGGACCATTTTAACCAAAGATTGGGTGATCAATAACACTTTATAGCAGTAGCTTGTTGGATCAATAGCATTCATTATTTCATGGTTAAGGTAAGTAGCCTCCTTTGCAAGTGGAGGTCATTAATCAGGGGTTACTGGAGCTGTGGAAAAGACTCTGTGTGGTAGGTTGAGGATGTTCTGTTTTCTATTCTGTAAATAGGGATGCTGACCAAGAGGATATTTACCATTGTTGAAGATTGTACCGTTGCATTTGAGAGTATTGAGTCGCTAGCATAGAGTGCTTCTATAGATTTATTCAAAGCTCTGCTACTATATCCTTAGGAACAACTGAAAAAAAACAACTTGAGAGATAGATTTGATACTATTGTATTTGAAGATCTGTCTCTTGAAAGAAATGTTAGGATTATTCTGTGACTCCAGAGGAAGGAACTAGGACTCATAGGTAGAAAGTACAGAGTGTGAAGTGTTGCCTCAGTATAAAATACAACATTCTGAAAATTAGGACTCTATAAAAATGAAGTGAGTTGTTTTACCAGGTGATGAATTCTACGTCACTGGAGGGATTCAAGCCTGGGCTTGGTGACCACTTACTGAGTTGTTGTAGAGTTGGAGAGGTTGAACTGAATGACCTCTCAGGTCCCTTGCAACACTGAGATTCTGTAATTCTTTTCAGTCACAACCTCCTTCCCATCATTGTAATTTCATATTTTAAAAAGCGTCTGATAAGCAGCCTCAACTGCCCCTAAAATATTTATGAAGACATAAAACATTGCAAACTCACATCACCAGAGATCAGGACTTACTGCTGGCTTACTGCCAAGATTTTCTCAAACTCCAAGGCTGATAGAACTGCGCTGGAGAGTGCAGTTGGAAGCCCACAGCAGTGCTGAACCTGCCCTGAAGGTCGGTAGTGAGGCCCTGCATTCTTTCTCTATAGTCTGCCCTTGGTTCAGAAAGGCAGGGTCCGGTTCAGTCAGAAAGTTGGGCAGCTACAGTTTGAGCCAGAGTGTTGTTCCACCCTTTACTTGCAATCAGTATCTTTCAGTTTCTCTTTGGAGGCTGTAACTCCCAGAATATACTTGGATAGGGAATCGTAGTGTTAATCTGTGTGTGTATTTGTTCTGAGGGACAGGAGGCAGTCATAGCATATTGAGTTCTGGGAAATACAGTCTCCATGAGTAGTTTACTGTTGGCATGGACAGAGAAGGAAAAAACACTCTTAGTAGTAGTGCATTCTGGAAACTGGAGTGTTTTATATACCTTCATTTATTGTAGACTCCTGGAATGGGCCCAGAATCAGGCAGTGAGGGTCAGAAGAAGATCCTGTCTCAGTCCCACATCGCTACATGAGATAAAAGCCTACCAGTGACACTGGGGATTAGGCTAGGGCCTCTGCACATCCTCTTGGCCAGTTGTAGATGTGACAAGAGCATGTTACCTGTATCCAAGAAGTAGAGGATGGAACCAGGGGTAATTTACATACCCTTTCTGTTGGCAAATACCAAATTCTAGATAAACCGGTTCTCAACAAGAGGCTTTTGGACAAGTTATGCAGAATAAGGGAAAGGGAACATCATCCTGAATGTTCAGTGGAAGAACACATCTTTGAAAATGACTGCCAGTGGAAACCAGAAGAACATTTTAGAAAACCTTCATTAGGATGCAAGGAGATATAATCACTTTGAAACAGGAGCAGTAAGTCATAAGGACAGAAAGATAGCTATTTGAAAGCCCAGTAGTATGGGAGGAAAAAGTGTAGGGAAATTTGAAATGTAATTGTAATGTTAAAATGAAGGACAATTCTTTCTGCAGAAAATTGAGTTGATGATGTGGAAAACTTTTGAAGCCCTCCCAAAATGCACAGAGAGGAGATAAAAATGAGAGAGAAGGTGATAGATCTGGAGGACAGGGATAGAGGCCCAGTCTGCAAGTACGTAAATACTCCCAAGGAAGAAACCAAAGCATAGGGATAGAAGAGTGATTTTAAAAATATAACTGAGGGGAAAACATGTTCCTGTGTTGAAAAAATTAAGCATACAGATTAAAAGGGAAAACTAATGAAAAGAGACCTCTACCTAGACATATCCTGGCAATATTTTTGCATTCTTCATTGGTGGTGGGAGGGGAGCAGTTATAAAGAAAAATCTTTAAAGGGATGAAAATAAGGTTGACGTTGATCCCTACGGTACTAAATGTGAGGGGCTATCGACTTGCCTGTAGAATTTTGAGGGCCAAAGTCTCCCACCTTCCCACCGTGAATTTTATACATAGCTAAGATAGATTTCATATGGAAAGGCACTAGAAAGACATTTTCAGATATTCAAGTCTCAAAATATATGCTCTTTAAAAATTTACTCTGAAAAGATATTTCATCTAACTGAGGATGAAACTGTTAGTTCTAAGAAAAGGTAAGTCTTAAAAGGATGGGTGGACTTCTCTAAGGCACAGCCCACGGCTCAGTAGCAGAGTCCTGACAAAAATCATTATCTCTGCAAAGTATACCTGATTGCAGTGGCCACGCTAATGAACCTGTGAAACTAGAGAGGTTGCTGCCTTCTTTTGCGGTGCCATCTGAATGAAACTGAAAAACAAACTCCTTCGTTATACATTCTCATAACTTACTATGAGAGTAATTTTGCGGTTGGTGTGAGATATTTCTCTGAAAAACCTGTCCCTCAGTCCTGTTTACTTTCAGAATCAGAAATCTGATTACATATAGTTACAAGTGTAGCACCTCAATCCAGAAAAAAGAAGGAAAAAGAATTGAGTGGAAATGTTTTGGGTGATAGGTCTAGGAGTGACCTTTCCATTTTTTGTAAATTCTAGGACAATTAAAAATTTTTGTTAAGTGTATTATTATTTAATAAAAAAATTAAAATGAAAACCGCTTAGTTTTTAGCATGATGAAGTAAGACATTAACTCTATCCTGCTTGTTTCTTTTAAAATTAGATGTAAAAGACACCTCTTATTTAATAATCTTAAAGGGGTGAGAAACCCAGGTGGTAAAGTTACTGGTACCAACTTTTGAATATAGATGATAAACTAATTCTGTACCTCCTTACTGTAATTGTGACAAGTATAAACTACTTTGATTCAGTTCTAAGTTTACAGTCTTCTGTGGTTAGGAATATGAAGGAATTAGCAAGCTCTCGGGTCAGAGGACAAGCTGTGTTTTCCCCCTCTCAGCTGTGGGAATTCAGAGATTTAACTTATAGACGTTAGAAACTTCTCGTTAGGGCTAGAAAGGAGGGAATTATTTTCAAAAAAGAATTCATAAAGATGCTATATTATCTGTTGCTGCAGAAAAAGTTGCCCTAAAACTTAGTAGCTTTATAAAACATTTATAGCCTTACAGTCTGAAGTCAGGAATCTGGGAACGGTTTATCTATGTGATTCTGGTTCAGAGTCTCTCATACTTTTGCAATCAAACTGTTGGTCGGGGCTGCAGTTGTCTCAAGGCTTGGGTGGGGCTGAGGAGTCCACTTCCAAGCTCACTCACAGGGCTGTTGGCAGATCGTATTTTCTTATTGGCTGCAGGCTCGAGAGAGTCTCAGTTCCTTTCCACGTGGGCCCCTCTACAGGGCTGTTAGCATTCTTAAGATATGGTAGTTAGCTTCCCCTAGAGCAAATTGTCTGAGAGAGAGAGGGAGAGAGCCAGCCCTCACTCAAGTACCCAAGATAGAACCCGAGTCTTTTATAACCTAGTCTCAGAAGTGACATACTGTTAGTTACATCTGCCTGTGCTACTGGTTACACAGCCCAACCAGGGTGTGAAATACCAGGAGGCTGGCATCACTGGGAGTCATCTGGGAGTCTGGTTACCACAGGTGGCCACTGGTCTTCTGAAAATTTTTCCTAACTTAGTGTGAAGCTAAATTCAGGAATAGTATTCTCAAACTAATTATTTCCTCAGAACATACTGAGAGAATGTTTTTACTGTGATTTCAAAGGAAGGGCATTCAGGAACTATAAAGGCAAGCAAGGTATAGATCCCTGAGAATGTATTTTGTTGTATTTTAAGTAAGTATACTGAAGATGAATGTTTATTTTTTAAATTTAAGATATGGCATTAAGGGAGAGAGCTTCTTTCTGAAGTGAGTTTGTAATTCGTTTTCTTGATGTTCAGCACATAGGATGCATTTTTAGCTGATGAGCTCTTGAAGGCTGGCCCTATCCAGCAGAAGTACACAGGCTCCTCTCCTCCTCTGAAGTGGTTTCCCTTAACCATGATGTCCCACCCCCTTCATCCCTCCACTTTGTTCATCACTCTAGATGAGGGTTCTCACCTTTTGGGCCAGATAATTCTCTGTTGTGAGGGCTATTCTGCGCATTGTAGGATGTTTAGCAGCAACCCTGTCCTCGACTCGCAAGATGCCAATAGAATACCAGTTTCCTCTTCCCCTCTCCAAGTCCTGACAAACAAAAATTTTTCCAGATATTGCCAAATGACCCCTAGGGCTGGGGTGGGGCAGGAAGGTAGGAGAAGGGGGACAAAATTGCCTCCAGTTGAGAACCACTGCTCTAGATGTTTTTGGTACTGAGATTGGGTTTTTACCTCATTGACTCTGCTTTTACCAACAAGCATGAGTTTCAAATTAGAGAACTCAGTAAGACCAAAACATTGATCTCTTCTATAGAATAAAAATACTGTGATTTAAAAATGGAGAGTTTTTGCTAATTTGAAAACAGTACCCTTTAATTGCTCTGAAAAGGGCAGGCAATTCGTTTTCAGAACTTGTAAAGAAGAGCAGTTCAGACGAAAACATTTAAAAATTTATATCAAAGTTTACAATGTTTAGCTAACTCTTTGCCCTGGAATTAATTATTTAAATGGACAAGAGGTATCAATTATGTTTTATTAGGCTTGATTCCTAAGATAATCCACCTCTCTGAAAATCGATACCCAGTCATCTGGTCTACCCAGAGTGCCCTGAATTACAAAGATGCTCAGGTGAGGTTAGATGGATGCATGTGTGACAAAACAAGAAAAAAGCAAAATGTTAATTGCAGTATCTAGGTGATGGAGTGTGAGTGGTAACTTTCAACTTTTTTGTGTGCTTGAAAGTCTTCATAGTAACAAAATGTTGGGAGAGGAGAGCTGCTGGAACTGCTGGTTAGGTTGACTTTCTTTACATTTATGTTATTTCAGTTGGATGTGGTTCAGTTGCTTCTAACAATATTATAATAATTAGATAATACAATTAATTGGTAGTCCAAAATCTAGGCTTTAATTTTGTCTTATTTTAAATGGTGGCTATGCTTCTGAATTGTGGAAACATTTTTTTAGTGAAAACCGTTATAGAGAAGTACAATGTATTATTACTATTTTTACTCACATATGAATATTTTTGAGACGTTTTCTGGCTTCTAAAATGGGGTGACTTTCTCAGTATTATAAGGTTAAATTCTAGGCTTGCCCCACCCCTTATTTGGAGAATTTTCTTCATTGGAAAGCATTCTTTCTATGTTTTCACACTCTTCTCCCATAGTCTAAGTTTTTTATAAAATGCATGCATTTAAATTGTGGTTGACATGCTTCTTTGTTAGTTTTAGTGCTGGTTATAGCAGGGTCTGGTATAAACTTAATAAATGCTTACTAAGTGAATGAGTGAAAATATAGGGGAAATAGTGGGGGAAATCCTTCCTCCTCCTTTTCCTGTTAGAGACTTTTTATTGCCCCAATTAAGAATTGAGTATTTTTGAATGACATATAAATTATTTGTAGGGTTAATACATTGCTACTCAAAAATATTTTAGAAATATTCTATGAAGACTTTTATATGCAAACTATTTATAGATTAGAATCATGTGAGAACAGGGAGTATAGAACAGCTCCCAAGGCAAAGACAGGAGGCATTGATGTCTCTAGGAGTTGCTGTCATTTTAGGAAAAGACAGGATTTCATTACCTACTATCTTTGTGGGCTTTGTCTTGTTACTTTTTCTGAAGATTAATAAAGGCTGAGTTTCCGTCTTCCTGACTAAGTTTCAGAGGACCATAGTGGAATGGACACTAAGGATAGGATCACATTTCTTTTTCCTTATAAAAATGAGGAACAGAGCTTTTTTCCTTGCCTAATAAAACTGCTCATAGCAAAAAAGTTATAAACTAATTTGAAGGTTTTGGAATAGGAAAAATGTGTAGTAGCCTGACATCTTTTAACTTTTTGACCTTGTGATCTTACAAGGGTACTAAAAGAAAATTGTTTTTATTGAAAGATAGGAGCTTATTTTTAACAGAATATTAAACATTATGTTTAATTAGCTATATTAACATTTTATAGTTGACTAAATCACTATTAAAATCCTATGAATCTAATTTTTTTAAAAAAAATCATAATCTCTGAGTCAGAAGTGAATGAAAGCCACAGGGCTGGATAGCTTTGGCCTGTAAATTGTAAGGGGAAATATTTACTTCTACTTCATAGCTAGCACTACATTTTTGCATGCTGTATCATGGTGTTTATGTGCAAATATGCCATGAAGTTCCCATTTTCTTCCTCAGAAAATTATGCTAACAGTTTCTTACATAAAATTAGATTTCCACAATGCAAGTTCTTCTGAGGGAATAAGATGTTATCAGATGAAATACTCATTTCCAGATATTGATGGAATGATGATACTTTTATGTAATAAGTGTTCTTTAAGGCATAAATTATTTTCTCAGTGAAGAAAATATGTATCTGCCTTGAACACAGTCTTAAAATCCTGGTGATATTTCTGTGACATCATTGCCATTACTCTAATTAACTGTTTATAGAAAACTTACAAGTTTAGTCCAATCTCTTTAAAGAACAGTGAGTCTCTTTAAATACTGTTGACAGAAATAGAAAATGTACAGGGACAGGAAGGTTTTAGGTTACCAACACCTTTCTTGATCCAGCAGATTTCTTTGCGCTTACCCCCTTTATTTAGAATATGAGGAGAGAATGGAATCCATGCAAAAAAGGATCAGAGAAGCACTGTATCTTGTAGTGCTTACAGGTGGCTGGAAATGAATGAGGAGAAGAATTCATAGACTTCGTAATAAAACAATGGTTTTAATTTCTTACTTGGAAATATTCAAATAGAGGAAATATTCAAATAAATATTCAATAGATATTGCAGAGTAGACCTTGTAATACACTTAGAGCAGAGATCAGCAAATTTCCTCTGTAAAAAGCCAGATAGTAAATATTTTGGGGCTTTGTGGGTGATTCGTTCTCTGTTGCAACTCCTCAACTCTGCAGTTGTAGTGTGAAAGAAGCCAGAATCGATAGGTCAATGAATAAGCCTGGCTGTATTCCAGTAAATCTTTATTTATGGTCACTGAAATTTGAATTTCGTGTCATGTCCATATGTCACAAAGTATTCTTCTTTTGATCACCCCCCCACCCCCCCTCGTGATTTAAAACTATAAAAGCTATTCTTAGCTCACAGGCTATATAAAAATGGTTGACAGGCGGCTGTTTGCTGACCCCTACATCTCAGTTACTGATATGCTAACCAAGAAAGCATGTAACACAGTGGTGGAGTAGAATGTCTGTCTTATGGCCTGATGTGCTTTTTAAGCCCTCCTTAATATCAAGAGGAACTAAAAAATATAAAATATGCTTTACCTTCGAGGCAAGATGAGAGAAATTGATATAAGAGAATGTGTATTAAGACTCAGTGGAGTTAGAGTTAGACCACTAATATTCTTAGGAATTTGCTAAAAACATAAAAACAACACCATAAAGTTCAGCAGGCACAGTTCCTTGGACTCAGAAGTAGGAAGAATACAGTACCCAGTGAGGATGTCTTCCGGATTTAACTGCAGAGCTCTTTGAAGACTCTAAATCCATCAGAATCCAGCGGTATAGTTTTGTGAGACATTTCTTATAATGACATCTGAGAATGTTCCCACTTATAAGTATAGAGGAAAATAAAATGAAAGAACCTTTAAAGAAATCAGGTATGTTTTATTGGCTCTTGCTGAAACAAATTTCTTGGATCTGTTACCCAGAGACAAGCTTAAGTGAGGAAACATTGCTACTTAATTTAACCAGCATTTTTAGGATTTAGTATTGGCAAGATATTTGGAAATGTTGCAAAATACAAAATATTTTCAGATATTTGATCCAGAAATGTAGACTGGGATTTTGCCAAGACTATTCTTTATGCAGCATGGTGAGAATGCTTCTTCCGTCTTCTAGAGCACGTGAACAAAATTGACTAGCTTAGAAGGAAACATCCCAATCAAGGAAATCGCTGATATTGTGAAGAATAGAGAAATTTTTCTTGAACCAGATAAATCAAATTTGATGATTAGGTGGGAGAAATGCAGCATCAGAAGAGGCAGAATCAATTGTTGGAAGTAGCTCAAAATGAAGCTGACCTGGACAGAATTCTATGGGGCAAAAGTTTTATTTCCGTTTATTTTTTTCCATGCATATAAACAAGATGGGTTGATGGATAGATGGAGAGACGTGTGATAAAGGAAATAGAGCACTATGCTAATTGCGGAATTTACGTGGGAGGTATATGATGGTTTACTCTACAATTTTTTTTTAATATTTATTTATTTATTTGGCTGTGCTGCGTCTTAGTTGTGGCACGTGGGATCTTTGTTGCCGAGTGCGCGATCTTTAGTTGCGGCATGTGGGATCTAGTTCCCTGACCAGGGATCGAACCCGGGCCCCCTGCATTGGGAGCCAGAGTCTTAACTACTGGACCACCAGGGAAGTCCCTAAAAGTTTTATTTCAATGACTTCAAATGGAGTTTGTTTTTATATTTTTATTTTTAACCTCCTTTTTTGAAAATGAATTTTGCTGTATCCACTTGCTATGAAGAGAGACATTAATTTTAGAAAATACAGCTTTTGTCATACTGATTTTCTTTTTTTTTTCTGTTCGTGGATTTTTGTTTGCTGCTTTATAAATGGGAAAACTTGAAACATGCTGGATGTCTTAAAGTTGCATGGCTTCATTTCAAACCGATAGTAGACAATATTTAAAAATAAAATTGGTTGGTAAATTTGTGTTGTTTGATATACCAAAGCAGGTTGAGATTACTTCTGTGAGCCTTAATAAATAACTTTCTAATGCTAAACTAATAAAGTGACTCAAGATCTTTTAAAAGTACTTTAAAATGTAAGTAAAAGTTTTACAGTTCTCCTCTTCTTACATTTCTTTCGTTTTTGGGGAAAATAAACTTACCCCTGTGACTTAACTATGAAATTTACATTTCTGATTGGCTAATGAGCTAGAGTGAAATTAGGGAAACTTGGAATCTTTCGATTTGAAAACCAGAAGACGAATGGACAGTGCTTTGTTTTTGACTGGAGCTGATGCATTCTCTTGTGTTTTACTCTTTTTTCAGTGAAACCAGCAGTGTGTGTAGCAGCAGTGACACAGGGCTCTTTACCAACGATGAAGGACGGCAAGGTAATCTTGATTCCAGCTTTGGGACATTGGTTCAGTGTTTCTGGGAAGATTCTAGTGGTTCTAGGAGTGCCTCACAGAGAATATGATGGTTGTCTATGAAAGTGGTTTTCAAACTTCAGGGCATAAAAGCCATGTGGGGGAACTGTTAAAACGGCAAGTTCCTGAGCTCCTGGAAATCAGATTGTCTAGAGTTGGCCCCTGGAATCTGCATTTTCCGCAAGCACCTGTGGTGATTTTTGTGCAGGTAGTTCAGACTTTGAGAATCATTCATCCAGGGGGGTTATAGTGTCAAAGATGGAACTTTGAGAAGTTGCTTTTTATTAAAACCAAAAAATAACCTTCTGTATTACTGGATGTTAAGGCATTCTTATTTTCACATATGGAGGATTTATTTTTTTAACCTTATTTATAAGTGGCCATAGTGTTCTAGGTGAATATATTATAGAAATTCTTTCTGAAGTTTAGTAGAGAGCACTGTGAATAAGGCTGGTGTATGTTAATTATCAGTTTTTTATTTTTACTATTTAAACAGTAATTTGATCCTGTCCTGTACACTTGCTTAGTGACACAGTAAGTGTGTACTGATAAGAATTTCTTATAGCTCCTTTGGACTGTAGTTTTCTTAATCTAAATAAGGGGTTTGTAGATCTTCTGAAATCCAGTGATTTTTCTCCAAGGGTTAAGTGATTGAAGGACAGAGACACGGCTACATGTCTAGGTTGATCCAGATAGGCTCCTTAGTGACTGAAGGGATCCTGGGACAGTGAGACTTAGGTTCCAAGTCCTAGTTTTGGAGAGAGACCGTGGGGGAGGTGTCTCACCCATGCCTCAGAGTTGTGGGCATAGATGGAGTTCGTGAGCTTCCTACTATAATGGAGGCTGTTGTGAGTACATTTCTGTTCCTTTCTGATTCTGAGGGAGCTAGGTGTCATTAGAAGCTGTGTGTATATACTCCCCGGTGAGCTCTAGCTAGGGTCTTGATTCTCTTATCTCATACCAGGAAAGTCTGGTTGTCTTTCCATGAATGAACTGGAGCATACTTTCAGAATTACTTTTTCTTTGCTTTTACTACAGTATCCTAATGCATCTCTTAAAGGTTATGATGTGTATACAGAGGGGTAAGAAAGTGTGGATCTATTACAACCAATTAAGTTTTGGGCCTTTGGAAAGCCTTCCACTGATAAGGAATCCTTGGTATATTATGGAAGGTTGTAGAATGTTTTATAGCCCCAGCTTTCCTCTTTGTCTCTGCCTCAACTTCACACATTTTGGTGATATTTAGATACTTAGAGTTCTCAGCACAAAGCTATGTTACTTCCTGATTCTATGTCTTTGTTTATGTTGGTCTCTCTGCCTGAAATCTCATCTTCACCTTTCCTTGAATGGCTGGTCATCCTCCAAGACAGTTCTCATTTTGCTCCTCTGGGGCATATTTGTGGACTACATCTGTGAGTTTTGCTCTCAGTTTCTTGTTGGGTTTGGCCAGTAGGAGGCAACAGCAGAAGTATTGAGGGAGGGAGGTGAAAGAGATTGGGTGTATTAGTCAAGTTTTTGTTATGCTAATACTGTTTAACAGCCCCCAGATTTCAGTGGTTTACTACATTTATTTCTTGCTATGGGGCTGGGGGTTGGCTGTGGGTCAGCTGATCTTGCCTGGGCTCAGCCTGTCTCCAGGCTTCAAGTTAGGTTTGTATCTACTCATTGTTTTCTTATTCTGGGACCTAGGCTAAAGGAGCAATGGCTCTGTGTGGCGTGGACTTCTTATGGCAGAGTACATAAATGCCAAGTGACCAAACCAGACCATGCATGAACATTTAAAACTTTTGCTTGAATCACATCTGCTAGTGTTTTACTACCTAAAGCAAATCAGATGACTAAGCCCCATGTCTGTGTCCATGGAATGAGGAAGTGTGCTCTGCCTCAAGGGGAAGGCTCTGTGGAATCCCAGGGCAAAGGAAAAGGGTGTGGATATATCATTCTATTATAGTGAGGTAGTGAAGAGTTGGAAACAGTAATGCAGTGTTGGATTAGAGCTGTCCCTGACTCCCTTTCTGTTGGACTGCTGGTTGGTAGGGGTTGTGTTCTTCTGCTGAAGGCTACCTCTCCTCTTTGGGCCCTTCTGCTATAACCACGGTTCTCTTTCTGTGCTCTGGTAACCATTCTTTCCCCTTGCTTCTTCAGGTCTAGGAATGGTAAAGACTCCCTGCTCTGCTGGCTCCGAATGCTTCAACATCCCTTTGGCTTCTCTTAGTACTGTCTATACCTATGTAAATAATCACTTCACTAAAGTCTCAAATACCCCATTCAAATGTACATGTTTCCTAAAGGGATTCTGACTGATACACTTAGTGTAGGCATCATCTCCTAGAACCCTCGACTCTTCTTTCCCTGTACTTACTGCTTTCTTATCACTTACCATATTACACTATTGTTTATAGATGCATGTCTTTTCCATTGAAGCTTTTCAAAGGCAGGAGTTTTTTTATTTGCTACCACAATAAGTAACAACATTGCCTGGCATATAGTAAGCTCTTAATAAATAATTATTGGGGAGCCCAGATAAGGGGAAAATCCTCCTTTTTCTCCCTCAAACAGAAGTGTACATAGAACCTCAAATTATAAAACAACTAAACTTATTTTGGTTAAAGCAAGGTCCTAGAGGAGCAGGAGGTCTGGAGCCTGATCCACTCAGCCTCTTCCTTATTCTCTGGCAGCACTCTTTTGAGGAGCTCCTGCATCAGGCATCCTAGTGAACCCAGGTTGAAGACTACTGGTCTAGATGAGATCTCAGAAGGTTCCTTCCAGTTCAGTGAGTCCCTTTCTGTATTATCAAAAATCTTGAGTGAATGCTTGAGAACCAAAAAAAAGAAAATTCCCGTATAGTCTGACATTTGTCATCAGAAAATATGATCTAGCTAAATAATACTATTTTAATAAATGGCCTGAGGAATGCTTATGAATAGGAAGGAATTAATATATTGACTTGCAGTGAAACTAATCATTGTTAATTCTGATGTCTATCTTTAATTCATCCTTGTACCTGGTTTGGTGAGATGCTTTTAGAGTAGTGGTTCTCAAAGTATGGTCTCCAGACCAGTTTAGCATCACTAGGGAACTTGTTAGAAATGAACATTTTTGGTCCTGTGTAGGCCAGGATCAGAAACTTTGGGGGTAGGGCCCAACAGTCTGTGTTCCAGCAACCCTTCCCAGTCCTTCTGATGCACACTAAAGGTTGAGAACCACTGTTTTAGAAAAACAGCCTGTTGATGGTGTGTTTTTATAAGGGAACACCTGGAGCAACTTCTTTAGTGGCTTCTTTCCCCTTTTAGAGATCTCTGCAGTGATTTAAGAGTTATCATTCTCCTGGGTGTTAGTGGTCCATGAAACTGATACTTCATGAGATTAGCATGGCCTGAGCAGCTTCCTTGAGATCCAGTACCCATTAGAAAATGAATGCAGTATGAACTCTTTAGATGTTCTAGTAATAATTTCCTTCATCCTTGCTGTTTTGAAAGGGGTGTGGGGTAGCGGACATAAAGTTACCCATCTTACTCTTTGTGGGCAGGAATAAGCTCTTTGGGAAATTGAGATGCTACCATTGTAGCCAGTAGAAAGAAGTTTGAACCAAGCGTCTGGGCTATATGGGTCTAGTCTTGACTTTGTCAATAATCAAAAGTATGGCCTTGGGCAAATAGTATAACTTCTTGACAAGCCTTGGGGGCTTATATTGTCTTTTTGGTTAGTTTTTTCCTGGTAGCTTGGATTGCTACTGTCAAGATGATTTTGTGTCCCATTAATGAGGCATCAAGGAAGAAACAAGGTATGGATATACATTCCTTATTCACCTATTATGAGAAATACAAATATAGCAGGAAATTCTTCAGGAATAGCTGGTTTTGAATTGAGAAACATTTGTGGGCTTTGAACCTCCAAGTTCATTTTTACCACTTAGAATGGTACATGGGAGGCAGTTTATTTTTGTGCTAAAGGCTTTGGAGTTAGTCAGGCTTTGGGTTGAAACCATGGCTTCGTCATTTACTAACTTGACCTTGACTTCTCTGGGCTTTAGTTGCCTAATTGATAAGTTGGAGTTAGTGTAAGGTTTGGAAGAGATAACAAATTTACAGATTTTTAGCATAGATTCTGGTAGGTGGTAAGGGCTTAGTAAATGGTAGCTTTATTAGTTTTTACTATCAAAAGCAGTCCAGTGTACCACAGTATGACATTTATGTGGAACTAGTTTGATGTCCCAGTTTTCATCAAAATATGGATCAAGAAGTATCAAAACAATTTTTTTGTATTTTGGCTTTGTTTAAAAAGTATAATCAGGGCTTCCCTGGTGGCGCAGTGGTTGAGAATCTGCCTGCCAATGCAGGGGACACAGGTTCGAGCCCTGGTCTGGGAAGATCCCACATGCCGCGGGGCAACTGGGCCCGTGAGCCACAACTGCTGAGCCTGCACGTCTGGAGCCTGTGCTCCACAACAAGAGAGACCACGACAGTGAGAGGCCCGCGCACCGCGATGAAGAGTGGCCCCCACTCGCCGCAACTAGAGAAAGCCCTCGCACAGAAACGAAGACCCAACACAGCCAAAAATAAATAAATAAAAATAAATAAATTTTAAAAAAAATGTATAATCAAACCCATAGCACTGAGAAGTCATCTTCGTATTTGGTTTTTCATAGAGCATGTTAAAATTCCAGCTTATGATAGGATCTCTTTGCTTTAGGGGATGACGAGCAGAGTGATTGGTTCTATGAAGGAGAATGTGTCCCAGGATTCACTGTCCCTAATCTTCTGCCCAAGTGGGCTCCTGACCATTGCTCTGAAGTAGAGAGAATGGATTCTGGACTGGATAAACTTTCAGATTCCACATTCCTTTTACCTTCTCGGCCAGCTCAAAGAGGTGAGTTCTGAGGAGACCAAAATATACTTCACACTTATGTGATTCTGGGGAGAATCTTCCCATGGCAAGCATACTCATGCCTGTAAGCATGCATTACCTATCTGAATTTTAGAACTAGTCCAGAGATTTTTCTAGAAGATTCAAAGGTGAGTCTCAAAGCTTGGGGTTCTCTCCATTCTTACCTAAATCAATCCATGGAGACTCTTGGAATATATATTAGCAGGGCGTTCCTTCAGCTTGCTATTGCCATTTGTGCCAGATTTAAGAAGCCTAGCAGCGTGTCACTGCTGCTTATCCTGCTGTGAAACTGATGGGCTACTGAGTGCCCAGTGGAAGCCTGAAGTAGTGGATCTTGGAAGATAACAGATTTCAGTAACAACACTCACGTACAAGGTATAATGACATTTTAAAAATGGATGATTTAAAAATATTTTAAAAAATATTTTATATTAATAATTCTATTATTGTGGACTATAACACAAATACATATCCTTTCCCTTTGCTTTCCATCAATTATGATGTAGCAAAGTGAAATGGAAAGAGCCTAGGACGGGGAAGGAAATGTGGTAATACTCTGTGGTAATACTGTCTGGTACTGTCTCCCTAGCTCTGTGACTGTGGCAGAGTCACTTCATTTCCTAGGGACATCAGGGTCATCACTTAGGATATCGTGACAATGAACAAAACTGTTTCAGAGGTTTCCTTTAGCTCTATAAATTTATGATGTGAGGATTCCCAGTAGTCAATAATCAACCAGTTAGTCAGTTACCAAGTATATGTTGAGCATCTATTGGTGATCAGAATTACAATAGAGCTGTAAATTCCTATTCTGTAGCATTTCATTGTAATAAATTTGGGTGATTGAAAGTCCTTCTCAAAGCAGTTGGTTCTTGGTAATGATGCTTCGCTGAGGCACGTTGTTTGCTACCTTAAAACTTTCATAAACATTTCAGTGACCATTTCTAAAAGTTCTTTATGGACCACTTAAAGTACATACAAATTGAACAAGAATAGGAAGAAGAAACTTTAAATGGCCTATAATCCCACACCCAGAGTCATTGATAACATTTTGGTGTGGATTCTTCCAGTTGTCTCTTCTATGTGTAGAACATATACAGCAATTAGAAAAATGGGATTATACTATACATGCTATTTTTACCTATTTCATGAATTAGAATATTTTTAAGATAATAGCTAACATTTAATTTGCAATTAGAAATTGTAGATAATACGTTATATTTGTACAGTGTTTTTAGTTTATAAAGTACCTTCCATGTGCTATTTCACTGAGTCTTCAAAACAGTCCTGTAAAAGAGGACTGAGCCAGTGATTATTATTTTTTTATAGATGAGGATGCCTATGTCAGAGGTAAATGACATGCCTAAGATCATACTACTGGTGACAAAGACATGGGAATAGTAAATCATTGGCAAATAGCCTAGTGATACTAGTTTAAGGGTTAATTTAGTAAGATCTTGGGGGGGAAGGCCTTTGGTGTACTAGAAGCATATCATTGCTAATGAATCTTCTGCATTCAGTTACTGAGGTCTTTCTTCTTTTTTATTTAGGGTACCATGCTCGCTTTAATCGTCTGCCTGGAGCTGCAGCTCGATGCCTCAGAAAGGGGCGAAGAAGGCTTGTTGGGAAGGTGATAGCTGTCATTGTTTTCTAGGCTCACTGGGAAGATAATATTTCCTATGAGATTTGCGTACACTGTTGATAATCAAAGGTGCTGCAGAACTCCCTGGGGTTAATTAAGCCAGGTGTATTTTGCAAGTTCACAAGAGTGAACATTATATAGGGTGTGAATGGATACACACAAAGAAGATGAAGCTTGATTTATACAGAAGTTCTGACAAAGCAAACACTGTCATGACAGTGTCTGCTGTCTGTAAATCTACAGGCCTGATCTCTGTCTCTTCTTCTCTTTTGATTAATCGTATATTATTATTATATAAGTTGAAATACTCTTGGCTTCTTTATGACTCCTCTTGAATTCATGAATGCTTCTTTTGTTCTAACTTTGGTCTTTTATTCTAGAATTCATTAAAAAAGAAAAAAACTGGGCAAAAAAAACCTGTTATCAAATTTCAAAAGCCCCTCCTTGGCCATGAGGGAGGGATATTTACCATTTACTCAGTTCTGCCTTTGCCAGGGACTGTGCTAGGCACTCAGTTCACTTAATCCTCCCAAAAATCTTGTAAAAAAGATGATATTCTCTTCAGAGGATGAGGAAAATGGGTTCAAAGATGTTAAGGAATGTCTGATGTTACCCAGATAGAAGTGGCAAAATATAGAAAATTGAACCCAGGTCTACTTCTTTTTTATCTTTTTCAATTTAAATTTAATTAGTTATTTCATTTATTTTTTACTCTGGCTTTGAGATTGAAAATAGGTTAAGACTGGGGTTCATACCCAGTCAGAGAGGATTGTGGTGGACAAAGAATAAGGACAGCAGAGGCATTTTAGAGCATTAACGTGTTTGTTCACTCAGTAAGCATCTAGAGTGCCTATGTGTGGCAGGCTCTATGCCCAGCCAGGTATGTAGTGGTCAGAGCCACAGTCTGCCTGCCCTCAGGGAGCTACTGTTTCATAGATTAATCAGGGAACTGTTTTCTGCAGAAGAAATGAGGCTGTTTATTTTCAGATGAATTCATATTCTTTTTATCTTTAAATTCAATGTCAAATCTCTAATTAGAAAGACATTTGCTTATTGGAAGAATGATACGTCTTCTTTTGGATTACTCATTTTATAGGCGATAAAATGCTGCATTTGCTATTCTGAGAGCTTATTCTTATCAGGACAGCTAGCAGGGTAGGAGTGCATGAGGGAGGCAGGAGGTTGGGAGTGGGGAGCAGAGCGCTGGTTTGACTTTTTCTCTTTATTGGTTAGGCTTGACAGATGATGTTCTCCCTACCACCTACCTTACTTTGTTTCAGCTCCTATAAAATAAGAGCCTTCCACTTCCATGGAAGTAAATCATTTCATCCTGGAGGCTCCCTTTAGCTTGCATGGAAGGAAAGTAGGGCCTATTGGATGTGTCTTTAATGATTTCAAATGAATAGGATAATATTTACTTGTTTAATTCATCTTCATCACCTTAAAGGGATATTTGTCATTTCTACCAGAGGTCACTGTTCTGCCCCCCTTCTTCTCCCTCCCCCATCTCTCGTCTCTTTTTCTAAATTGTAATCATAAATAATGAGTTTCATTCACAGCTCCCTGCCAGCGAGCTGCTAATTACGCAAAGTACTGCTTGTAATTTACACAGTAATAAACTGTAAATTTAAACATTACGGCACTTTAAGTTAATAATTTTTCTGCTGTAACAAATAGCTCATTTTTCACCCATCTTTTCCCTTGGCCCATTACCATGGCTGTGTCTGTGACCAGGAGGCATAGGTGTAAGGAGTGAAGGATATGAAGAATACAGTATGTGAAGCCTTTTCATTTAGCTCCAATCCCACCTGAAATCTGACCTCAAATTCATTTTTCTATAGCCAGTTCTGCTGAAATGTGTACGCTAATATTTAGGCTAATCCACACACATAGATGAATGCAGATAATAATGTTTGCTCAGAAACAAATGTGTTTGAGTACCAGGCTTGACATTTTTGACGTTCATGTCTATGGCTTACGCTCTCTCATCTTAACACTTCCTCAAATGTGCGTAACTCTTGCTCATGTACTGTTGGTACGCATCCCAACGTTCTGTGATAGATGTTCACTGTAAGTGTACTCACGTTAAATGAAGGGTGAGTGCCTTCTGCCATTTTCCAGTTTTTTGGATATGATTAGTTTCTGAATTGCTTGTGGTGTTACGGATATGATTTCATATTACAATCTTGAGAACCGGAAATTTAAGAAGCAATTTATACAGACTTCTATTTTTACTTTAGGACATGTTTAACAGGCAAAATACAGGGTGACGATTTTTGTAAGTTACAAAAGTCCTTTGACGTGTATACATTTAGTTAGTAGATACTTAGGTGTTATCAGTGAGGACTCAGTAAATGTCCGATTATGAAGGCTCTTGAGGCTAAAATCATAGACTCTAGGGATCTTGGTGTGCTGGCCTGTTAAAAATTGGCTGCTGTTGGATTTTTTTTAAAGTGTTTCTATTTTGATACACTTTAGTAACTCTAGGAGGTATTACTCACTATATTAAAATACTGTATATAGTAAAAAAAATGTTTATAATGACTTTTTTTTGATCACTAGAGAAAAATAAGTTTAGAATAACATGCAATACTTTAACAGTAGAGTACCACAAAAAGACACTGTTGGATTTTAAGATTGACATCTGACTTGTGCTTTGGGGTTGCTGGTATAATTATGGGAAAGCATGAGCTTGATGACGGATCATACTTACATATTTGTTTCTGTGGTTAGATGACACTGTTATCTTCTTTGGCTTTTCAGGAGTCCAGCATGAGTAATTTGGGAACTGAGAGGATAAGCCACCTCATTAGTGACCCTCGGCAGAAAGAGTAAGTACTTAATGTATTTACTGGCTGTCTTAGCCTTTTCCTTGAAGGAGGCAGCAGGGGAACATTTTATGAAGGAACCTAAAAATTCGATTGTAGAGCTGAAAAAGAAGGTTTTAAAGATGGGTACTTTATGACAGTTAACATATGTTTTTGTTTTTTTAATTTTTATTTATTTATTTATTCACTTATGGCTGTGTTGGGTTAAAATGGCTAACAACGTAAACTCATGAGAGTGATTTTTTTTTCCTTTCTATACTAGTTTTTATTTCTTTGCTATTTATGTCTATAGGTGCTCCATTATAAAAGTAGCCTCCAATAAGGATATTATATTTTAAATTCATTTTTCTGTCTCTTAAAAATTTTTTTGTTCAAAATGGGTGATTGCTTCTGTATTCTCCTATATGGTCTTCCCATTTTTAGACCTCTAGACAGAGAGATATCTTTTTGTTCTAACTACTGTGGTAAGTGCCACTGGAAAGCCTATGTGTAGCTATAGGAAAATCATTCCACCCTTTTTTGTGACAGCCTTGTCCCATAACATGATTGGCTCTTTGGTGTCTCTACTACATGTCATGGTCAGTATCCAGTTATACTCCTATACCCATCCAGCCTGGTTGAAGTTTTAATCTATAAAATAGGCAAGATGTGGTTTATGCTCTTGTTGAATTGGGGATCCTGTTCTCATTGCACAGCTGAGAGTGCATTGGTGTCACACCACCATCTTGAGTTTTTTTAAGAGTGTCTAGTCTTGTGCATTCCATTAAAAGGCTTTTTACTTTGAGGAGTTATTTTCTGCAAAAAAAGTTCATACACATTTAACATCTCTCTCCTTTTCTCCTCCAACTCCATTTTTTCTCATTTCTTTGTCTTCATTAACCCACATCTTTTTATCTTCTCTCTAATAATGTTCCTACCACTTCTTTTATTGTTTTCTTTCCTCTTATTCTCTCCCTCTCTTTAGTTTCTGGTTACCATCAGCTGGGAAAAGAGAACGAAATCAGGTGAGATTGCTTTCCTTTGTCATCTTTATTTTATCATTTGATTTCCTTTTCTTTAGAAAGAATAAAGCGTTGGCTTCTGATTTTCCTCACATTTCTGCTTGTGCACATGAGGTAAGGTTCTTGTTCCTTATGTTATTCTGATTTTCTTGGAGGACTGTTTTCCAAGAATATCTAGTATTCACTGATAAGAACTGTAGCTAATTCCCCTTTTTAGTTTCAACTTGTGACCTTCAGTTTATTACTTACAACACATATTTCATAGGAATGCAGTTGTCATTCTGGTTTTGAACTTGGCAGTAAGAAATCAGAATGCATCAGCATCCTGTGCTGAGAAGTACAATGTTGAATCCTAAACATATGAAGCAGAGGAAGGTAGAGCTACTTTGGGTAAAGTGGGGTTGAGGCCTAGAGCCTCTTACTCTTTTACCCTAGCTACCCCTGAGGGGGCCCTTGGCATATCTAATCCTTTATAGGGGTCATAATTTTAAAATTACTGACAGTGACTCTCAATATGTTCCTTTAATGTTTGAGGCTTTTGAGTTTTGCTGGGAGAGAGGTTGCTTTACCTTGATGATTAGTTGTAAAATAGATGAAGACTGATAGGTAAAAATTCTCAGGCTTTCTATCGCTCCATCATTTTTTTTGTTTTGTTTTTTTTTGTTTTGTTTTGTTTTGACTGCTTATTAGCTTGTTAAGTTGATAAACATTTTAGACTTGGAACTTTCATCTTGAAGTTACTGTTTCAAAATGAAACATTTAGTGGTACACCTAACTGGTGTGTATTTATTATATGATTTTAGTTGGCTTGTGGATACAGAATTTTTACTTTTAAGTTCTGATAATTTACTTTAGAAACATGTAATCATTCTATCAGACTTGTTATTTCATAGAAATATAGTAAGGACAAGGGTGAGTAAAAATAATTGATACAAAGAAAAATATTAAATAGTAGAGTGGGTGGTGGACAGATAAAGAGAAAGCCATTAAGGTGGGATGTGAGAGATTGCAGTTTGGGGAATGCTAAGCAAGGGTATTAATTGTGTTTGCATCAGAGGATCTAAAGGCAAAGAGACCTGTGATGATCACCTAGTCCAGATGTGTTATTTACAAATGAGATGTGTTATTTACAAATGAGGTTTAAGCTATTTGCCCAAAGTCATACAACATTGGGACTGGAACCTCTATGACAGAACAGTTGCTTAGTTTGTATACTTTTTAAGTCCTTTTGAAATTACCATTCAGTGTTCTTCTAGTATTGATATATATTTACTTCTCAAATTTTGGGGAAGGAGTACTTATTGTGGAAAAAATCCAAAGAAAGGTAGCCAACATAAAGTGAGGTACTTTTATTATAGTGTCCTAGTTGATCCTTACAGCCCCCTTTTGAGGTAAATAGGTGTTTTACAGATGAGAAACTGAAATTACTTGTTAAACCGAAAGTAATATTTTATGTAGCCCTCACAATAATCCCATAAAATAGGTAAGACAGATAGTGATACATCTATTTTACAGATGAGGATAGTAAAGGTCAAAGAGATTTTGTGGTTTTTAATATATGGCAACTCAGTTGTAGGCTGGAACTAAACGTTGGGTATTCTAATTCTTAATCTAGTTCTGTTTCCACTACACTGCTGCTGGTATGTGCTAACCAGTTATTCACTGGAAACATCTGCCAGGATAAGGAAATGAAAAGGTAATTTCATGCTAGTATTCTTGGGAACAAGGGCTGATAATCAATAGGCATAAGTTCCCTTTATGTCAGTTAGAAAGTACTATCTTTTGCCATTTAAGTAATTATTGTGTATCAGAAGTTTTTGAAAAATTGTTGCTTACCAAGGAATAGTCTGTTTTTTGAGGCGTGGTAGATCAGTTATGCTACATTCATGGGTACACTGTTGAATATGCACAACTTTATTGAATGGTGTCTGTGTTATGGCAAGAGAGTTGAACAGTCAAAGGGCAAAAGTAAGCAAGTAGCAGGTAGCCCTTTAGGATCAGGTCTGTTTCATATAAGCCATACTGAAGTAATCTCATTTATTCCTGCAGTTTAATCCTCTTTCTCCCCTTTACTCCCTGGATGTTCTTGCTGATGCTTCTCACCGAAGATGTTCACCAGCACACTGCTCTGCCAGGTAATTGTCTTCGAGTGACTTTTTTTCTAGATGATACTATTTCCTTTTTATAACACTTTGCAAATTAAAGTATGTTAGAGTATACTATCCAATTTGATCTTTTCAACAACCTTTTGAGGTCAGTAGTTGTTTTATAGGTGCAGAAACTGAGGCAGAGTGTTGAAGTTCTTTCCTGTGGTCACATGGCTAGGATGTGATTTAAATCTCAACTTTGACCTAAGTTCTGGCTCCTATTCCGTATTTCTTCTGCTAGAAGCCCCATCCTCAAAGAACGTTATTAATGGTGCTTGCCATGACCTGCAAAACCCTGCATGATCTGACTCCTGCCTTCATGTCCAGCCTCCTTTCATAGACTTTGTCCTCCTCAATGGGGAAGAGATCCAGCTGCACCAGGGAGCTCCATTTTGTTCTTCAAAAATTGCAACCCTTTCCTGCTGCTGAACCTTCACACGTGTTCCCTTTGCCTGGACTGCCACCTTAGAGCTCTTCCCATGATTGGCTCCTTCTCATCTCAGCTCAGGCCACCTCCTCAGGGAGGACCTGTCAGACCGCCCTGTCTAAAGGGGCCACCTATGCCACTCGCCATTCATTATCTCTTTCCTTTAGAGCTTTAGTCACAGTCTGAAATGACTTTGTTTATTGTTTTTTTTTCTTCCTGCTTTCCCCTCGGTTTCTCATTAGAATATAAGCTTCTAGGTGCTGGGACCTTGTCTTGTTCCCTGATATGTCCCCAGTACCTAACACAGTGTCTGGCACTTACTGGGCATTCAGTGTATATTTGTCAGAAAGAGTCCTGCACCTGCATAGCAGAATGAAACCAGTGCCTCTGAATATAAATTCTAAGTTGGGTGACATGCAAGGTAAATATGGTTTCAGTGATGGCATGCCCTAGCAGGTTTTTGTGCACAAGGAGCAACTAATAGGCTGAACCATAGAACTTTTATTACTTCTAGTGGCACAAAGAATTTTTTTCCAAGGTTCTGATGATTTTTTTTTTCTGTTTTTCTTCCTAACACATTCTTAAGTGGATATGTTCATAGATTTGGGGTGCAGGCTGCACAAAGAAATTATTCTTTCATGGATACAGTTAGAACTTTTGCTGTGGGCTGTAATAATAAACTCTGCATTATAACCAACTGCCTAGCCTTCTACTGGAAAAGTAGTATTTCAATAGGGAAAGTCATTTGAAAAGAGAGACTATCACACATGGTGTTAACTAAGAACTTGGAAGATTAGGGGATATTAATAAACTACTGTAAGGCCTTTTCTTTAGTTGTATGCTGTTTGGTCATCATTCATTCATCATTTGCTGACTCCCTACTGTGTGCCAGGCACTTTGTTTAGGTACTACCCCTAAGGAGCTTATATCCTCATGGGAAGGTCAGGTGTGGAAATGGAGAACTACAATTTGTAGTGACAAGTGCCTAAAGGTGTGCAGCAGAGTGATAGCAGCACAGAGGAGCGGCTCCTCACTCAGGCTCAGGGAGCTTTTCTTAGAGGTGGTGGTGCTCAGGGTGACTTGGAAGGCGAGGTTTCAATCCATACGAAAGCAGTCCGGCTGTTTGTCTTTTTTTCTTAACATCTTTACTGGAGTATAATTGCTTTACAATGTTGTGTTAGTTTCTGCTGTATAACACAGTGAATCAGCTATATGTATACATATATCCCCATATCCCCTCCCTCTTGTGCCTCCCTCCCACCCTCCCTATCCCACCCCTCTAGGTGGTCACAAAGCACCGAGCTGATCTCCCTGTGCTATGCAGCTGCTTCCCACTAGCTATCTGTTTTTACATTTGGTAGTGTATATATGTCCATGCCACTCTCTCACTTCATCCCGGCTTACCCTTCCCCCTCCCTGTGTCCTCAAGTCCATTCTCTACGTCTGCATCTTTATTCCTGTCCTGCCCCTAGGTTCATCAGAACCATTTTTTTTTTTTAGATTCCATATATATGTGTTAGCATACGGTATTTGTTTTTCTCCTTCTGACTTATTTCACTCTGTCTGACAGACTCTAGGTCCATCCACCTCACTACAGATAACTCAGTTTCATTTCTTTTTATGGCTGAGTAATATTCCATATTCCATTGTATATATGTGCCACATCTTCTTTATCCATTCATCTGTCGATGGACACTTAGATTGCTTCCATGTCCTGGCTATTGTAAATAGTGCTGCAGTGAACATTGTGTTACAGGCCTCTTTTTGTTTTTGTTCTTGTTTTGTTTGCTTTTTTTTATAAATTTTTAAAATTTATTTATTTTTATTTTTGGCTGCATTGGGTCTTCGTTGCTGCATGCAGGCTTTCTCTAGTTGGGGCTAGCGGGGGCTACTCTTCATTGTGGTGCGTGGGCTTCTAATTGCTGTGGCTTCTCTTGCTGCGGAGCACGGGCTCTAGGCACGTGGGCTCAGTAGTTGTGGCTCGTGGGCTTAGTTGCTCCACGGCACGTGGGATCTTCCGGGACCAAGGCTCGAACCTGTGTCCTCTGCATTGGCAGGTGGATTTTTAACCACTGCACCACCAGGGAAGCCCCATCTTTTTGAATTACGGTTTTCTCAGGGTATATGCCCAGTAGTGGGATTGCTGGGTCATATGGTAGTTCTATTTTTAGTTTTTTAAGGAACCTCCATACTGTTCTCCATAGTGGCTGTATCAATTTACATTCCCACCAACACAGCTGTTTGTCTTAATACCAAATAAAATAATGGCTGTGTGTGCTCTTTGGGAGCACTGTATGAGTAACACCGTGTTATGTCAGATGCTGAAAGTGTATTATTTGCCCTTCTCCCTTTACCTTTGCTGCCTAGAGCTGTGCTGTGCTGAGATTGGTATCCTTGCTTTTATCAGGTTTCCTGTTGCCTTTAAGGCCTTATCCTGGTTGGAGTGGGTGTGAGCTTCTTGTTTCTTTGTGTATCTCATTATCCACATCATTATCTTCATTCTTTTACCAGCAGTGCTGGTGGCTGGACTTGGAAACATAAGGAAGCCTAGGCTGTGTTTCTGGTGCACTCAGCTCTAGGGAAATATTGCTTATTGCTTCAGACCATTGCTGAAAGCAAGATGAGAGAATGTGGACAATTATAGCTCATCCTTGTCCTGCCTGACATCATTCCTGGGCCAGTGGACACAAAGTAGGTTGCAAACATGAAGGTTCTTTGGGGTAGAGGGAAGAAATTAAAAAAATTTTTAAATGTATCTTAAATAAATACAGTTACTTATTATCTTATCCTTAAAAATTTTTTTTTTTGCTTTAAGTTGTACATGCATTAGTCTAGCAGCACGTATTTTTGTTTTATGTGTGTGTATTACATATATAAGAAGGGTTTGTTCACATTTTTTCCTGGTGAGGGTGCACAATCAATAGTTTGGCAACCCCTGATCTGTGGGAAATGGTCAGCACAAGTGACCTCTGCAGGTTTTAGGAAATGTGGATGATGGTCTCACTTAGCCCTCAGGGCTCCCTGTTTTCCTTAATAGCAGGGTCCCTGCCCACTAAATAGTCAGTAGAGAAGGAGCAGTCTAGCTCCAGTGTGGCTGACTGATGAGATCGGATTCACAAGTAGATGGTGGGCTTTGTAAAGAGTGGACCGTTTAACAAAGCCTGGGCACCTAGGAAGGAATGTTAAAGAGTGCTGGTGGTAGGGAAGAGGCAGGTGAATGACCGTATGAAAAACTGTTTCGAATGGAAATTTTATCTTTTTCTTGTTCCATTTTATTTGTAGTAGGAAAAGATTTCTTTCAAAGCATCTGGGCAGCATTGGGAATTTCATACCCATTATTAGAACGATTTGTGTGTGTGTGTGTGTGTGTGTGTGTGTGTGTGTGGTGACTATGTTATCATTAGTGGTATAATTTTATTTTGCGAAGAGAGAAGTGTTTCCTGTTTTATCACAGCTTTCCCCGAGGAGGGCTGGTGTATTAATTTGCTGTATTGCCTCCTGGCTGTTCCCAGGCTGTTTTTCCTCTTCATCATGGAATTTTTAATGGCCCTACTGCCTCTTGGGAAGCATGTGAGGAAGAGTTCCTTGGGGAGTGCTTCCCTTTTTTCACATGCCTATAATTACTCTCCTGTAAGAGCACAAAGAGTTTGATAATCATGCCTGAACTGTGAAGATTTCCTGCTTTCGGGTTACTGAGCTGAGGCTGCTTCCTGCCTGGACGTGGCCAGTTCCACTCCCCCAAACCCTCAGCTGCAGGAGAGGGAGTGCTCCTCAAGCACCTGCTTCCTCACTGCTGGAGCCTTAACACAGCTCTGGTTCTCTGAGTGAGGCCTGGGGACCGCTGGGGGGCGATGAGTGACCTCAAGGTACTCTCTTGTTTAGAATTTCATTGCATAAACAAAAAAATAACAGGACCGTGGTTTTAAGACAACGTTTGATTGATGTGTCATTTTAATACAGCCCACATGGCAAGTGCAATGAGAGCGAGTCTTTGTGGTCTTTGTACCACCTAATCGATTTGTGGGCTAAGAGGTTTTCAGAAGTGCCACTCTAGAAATAACGTAAGTTTGGTGGTTTTCATCCCTGGCTGTACTTTTGAGTCACCTGAGAAGCTTTAAAAAATATAGCCATGCTGGGCCACCACGTCCCAAGATTCTGATTTAATCGGCCTGGGATGAGGCCCAGGCATTAGCAGTATTTTGAAGCTCCCAAGTGTCTCTAATATGCAGCCAGGGTTGGGAACTATCGCCCTAAATGCATATGGTTTTATGACTGGTGCTTTGTAATTTGCTTAGCAGGAAATCCCATTTCATAATTGGTATGAGCTCTGTGCTTTGCTGTTGTGAGCACAGTTCTGTATGGGAGGTAGAACCCTGGGCTTCACTTAGCTTTGGAGAACTGCTGCAGGTGAGGAAGAGAGTGCTAGGGTCTAGCACAGTGCCCAGCACATAGTGATTAACAAATGGGCAGAGTTGGTGGGTGGGTTGTGGATAGTGGGCAGGGTACCTAGATGAAATTCGTAAACCAGCTGTTTTGGTTTGGTTGTTTTGGTTGCTGGTATTGGGCTGTTGCTATTAAAGTAGTAAGACTTGGTTCCGGTATTAAGAATTGCTGCTGCTCAAAGTATGAAAGTAGAATGCAGAGGGAACTCGGGATTTTTTTCTGCAGAAATTTTTCACAGTAAATGGGTTAAAAAATTTTTTCCATTTAGTTTTTAATACAGTTTTAGAAAAAATAATTAAAATTACCTTCAAAATTAAAAAGAGATATTACAGTGATATATAATTTATAAGTAGATATTTATGTATTGGTTTCATGCTCAAAATTTTATTGGAAAGACTATATAATCTGAAAAGTTGTAGACCAATAATAATGTAGAAGAGTAGCATTCAGTCTACAGGTCCAGTAATAGTGGGCCATCCATTTAAAGAAATTTGATGTGTCTATTTAATAGATTACTATAAAGCCACTAAATTCACCACTAAATTACATGGAAAAGAATTGTATTTCATAGCAGTGGAAAAAACTTAAGAAAGCATATATAAATATAAAAGTTTAATGTGTATTTTTATTTTCACATGAGTCAAAAACGTAAGGTTATATAATACAATTTTAATTCTGTGAGTGTATGTATGTATCTATCTTCTGTATTTTTGCATTCTTCTATGTCATTTTTCTATGTTTTCTGTAAGTACATGGAATACTTTTTAAATTAAAAAATATGTAGGCATTTGAAGGTTATGTCATATTCAGATTTATGGGACTCACATTCTCTAGAATATTGTTAGCATTCAATTTATATTTAGTGAATCCTTGGATGGATAAATGAATTAATGAATAAAAATTTTCTTATTCTAAAAAAAAAAAAAAAAAGAATTGCTGCTGCTCCAACAGCAGATGGTGTGATTGGTGTTCTGGTAGAGGCGGTGGTATTGCTGTCAAGGACACAGTCATGGAATGGTAATAAGGAACTAGTGCTGTAGGCAGCTTTTCCCAAAATGAGAGATTTATTGATTGTGAAGGATAGCTTTTTTTTTTTTTAACCATTATTGTCTTAGAAAACCATAACTGGAACTTATCAATTGCTACATCTCTTTGTGTGATGCACAAGTCACCAGTTGTAGTTTTTGAGTGTCTTGCGGCAGTTTTGAGTTTTCTCCAACTTTCCTGACCTTTCCTCTATTTTGGGTGGTGACTTGGTAATGTATCACCATTTCCATTTATTCCTTCTTAATCTCATATTAGTGTGAGGCAGACTCGGGTAAGAATCTTGGCTTTACCTGGGCGAAAGACTTAACCTCTCCATACCTCAATTTCCTCACCTCGAAAATGAAAATATCAATATTTTGGGGGCTAGTGGGGCTCAAAATGAAATAGTATATTTGAATATTTAGCATACTGGTAGCTAAAATTATTATTTTTGTTATATAGTTACCACCCTACCCTGTTCTTAGGATAATTTCAGTTTTACAAACCTTGAGTTGGCTTCCAGAGTCGTTTGCTAATGAGAAGTAGTACAGCTTCTTGAGGTGCTTAAAATGACCTCAAGTGGACTATAAGAGGAGGCATTTGGACAGTGCTTGGGTGAAAAAGAGAGAGACCTTCCTGCCCGTTACAGAGTTGAAATGTGATAGGCTGCACTCATTGTAATTCATTTTATATGTTCACAAACGTTATGATCTGCATATCAGAGTTGTGTGCCCAGCTGGCTGTGCCACTTGACAAGGAGTTTCAAAGAGCAAAAAGAAGACTCAATTCATACTATTTATTTTGACCTTTGGAGCCATAGTAAACAGCCTCAGGTTTTACCTCAGGGCTTGGGGGAAAGAACCTGTTATTAGTCCTCTATCTGTTGGGATGCTGTGATGCACAGCAGCTCTTGCTCACCTCTTTAGTGCCTCGGTTTTGGTCATGTGTTAGGAAATGTTTCTGCTCTAATGTTGTCCATAAGGCTGCCCAATCCTACTGGAATTCCCATTATATAGTACACAGGTCTGGAATCTTTTGTCCTCTGTTGGACAGTCTTGTTTATAGCAGCTCTTAGCCAGCTGGCATCTTACTGCCGGAGTGGAATGATGAAAGCATTTTCTCTCTCTGTTTTGCTATTGTAATATACCCATCCTTCTAACTGATGTGAAACTATTCTGCTCCTGTGGGTGGCATGAAACAGCTTCATGATATGCTAACCTTGGCCCAGCCAAGGGAAGTAGATTATGGAGAATTTTCAGGTGCTAGTGAGCAGTTTGTCATAGACTGCTGAGGGTTAGTTAGGTTTGAGTGAAAACACTAGTGGGATTGCTAAGATCTCTTCCTATTAGATGAAGCTCCTTTGTGTCCTCTAATTGTGAGGTCGTTTTCTCTCTCTGGCTGCTTCTAGTGTCATAGGCCTGGATCCTCTCATATGTGCAAGTTTGTGAAAATACATTTCCCCTACTGGGTGTTTAATAAATGTCAGTTAACCCTGAAGGTAAAAATCACATGTGAGGAAGGGGTTTCTACATCCTTAGATTTAATCCTCTTTTTCCACAATTTACCCTCACACTTTCCTTATTCCTTGATTACAGCTCAGTGTCTTGTATCTGTTAGTTCTTTATGCTTCGGCCTCCCTCAGTGTGTTGTGAGCTCCTGGTGGACGGGCCCTTGGCTCAGTCATCTTGTATATAACCTCTCTGCATCCAGCATAATGTAGGCCTCCATAAATTTTTGTTAAAAATAATTGAGGTGAATAGATTAGTAATTAAGGAGAATAATTGGAATATATGATTTATATGACCTATGGTCCTTAGAAATATCAATAATTTTTTCCTGATGTTACTTATTTGTGTGTGCTTAAGGAAAAGTACAGCAAATAAATACCTTTTCCCAGTAAATTTTATTTTTATTTCATACCAAAAACTGAACTTTTCAATGAGTTTTTAAAATGAGTGATTTTTGAAGGTGAACCATTCCTTAAATTAGCTTGCCATCGGCAGATAAAGATTGTTTTCTTTCCTTAGGAGTGACTCTAAACATCTTTGTTCTAAATCTAAAGCAGTCATTTCAGTTATTTTTTTTGCCAACATTGGTGCTATTAAATATGCATGTATTTCTCAAAGTAAGTTTTTTTTTTTGTTTTTGTTTTTCCCTAAAAGTACATTCCTGCCCCAGGGACATAGTGATCTGCCTAGTTTCCTAAGTAACACTGCAGTTTTAACAACTCACCTGATCTTTTCAGTTACCTGCAGTAAAAAATGAAATAGATTTGTTTTGTTTATGTGTGGATATACAGAATACTCTTTCAATTAATTGTTAATCTTCAGCATTCACCTTCACATTTATGAAGTGAATTTAGTGTTTTTTCCTGAAGTAAGAATTTTTGAAGAGTGTATTTATTATTTTTAATGTTCATTCCACTTCCACCTCCCTGAGTTCTTTTCGGCAAATGCTGCTGAATGTGATGCTTTTAGGGGAAGTACTGACCTGGCATTCATGCTGTGAAAGAAGTAGTGCCCAAAGAATACTGAGGCCCAGATCAGATGAAACAGAAAAAGAGTGAGCTTTGCTGTCTGTCTTTTCTCTGGGTTAATTGCTTGCATACTGGGGAACAATACTTTTATCTATATTTATATTCATTTAGTCATTCTGTTATTCTTTAAGTTAAATATTTAGATTTGTTTTATGGACTAGCTTGGCTTTGGGAATTTGGTCTATTTTTTTTTAGCTCAGTAATTTTCACAGTAGGTAGAAGCTTATGAGAATTACCTGAGGAAGAATTTCAAAATAAACATTACAGATTCTTCTCCCATCCCAGCATGGTGGGAGATGTGTATTTTGTGAAAGTTCCTTACATGATTCTGATAACCATATGCCACTTCAATTGAGAAGGAAGTTTTAACTTGGTAGAGATTTTAGCTTAACTAATACTTAGCCTTTTTTGCCCCTGCATAATTGAAAGGTCCGCTCCCTCCTCACACAGTACATGGTTCAACACAAAAGCAACTGTGTACTGCTCTTAAAAAGAGTTTTAAAAAATCTAGTTAAATCTTCTACCGTTCAACCTATAAGGATGGGGGTTTGTGTGTTGGTGAGAAGGGGAAGCCCACACTCTTCTCCTGTCCTTTGTGATGCCTCACCTGTGTGTTGTCCCTTTTCAGTTTCTGTCTTTTGAGACAGTGACACAGAGTAAAAGAACACAATTTTCTTTTTGTTCTTCAGAATACAAAAAAGTAGTTGAATAACGAAAATAATGTAGTAGTTTATAATAACCAAAATATGAAAGGTCTACAAAAAAGTAACATGATGCAAAAATAAAACAACACAAATTAAAGAAATAACACATTAAACAGAAAGGGAGCCAAGTGGTTAAATACTCCTAAGTGAAAATGGGGGTGGGGATAGTTCAATCTGTTTTTCCTTCCCTTCCTTAATGCTTTATGTCTACAATTTATAGATATGGAATTTTGGGGGATAAACAGAAAATTGGAACTGCCTCTTGAATAGGCAGCTGAGCTGCAGCAGTTGCCTGCCGCCACGCACAGGTCCCCAAAGAACACAAGGGGCCCTTCCAGCCCACACAGAGTGCTCTCCACTCCGGTGCAGGCCTCTCCTAACGTTCTGAATGTGCTGCACAGCACGGCAGGTTCATCTCCTGTCTCCTTTAATCCTCCTGCTCCGAGCACCCAGCTTCCTCTTGGCTTTCCCCTGGCTCGTTCTGAGTTCTCGTCCTTCTTTGTCCTCTAACGCAGCCGTCCCCAACCTTTTTGGCACCGGTTTCATGGAAGACAGTGTTTCCATGGACGGGGGTGGGGGGATGGGGGATGGTTCAGGCAGTAATGTGAGCGATGGGGAGCGGCAGATGAAGCTTCACTCGCTTGCCCGCCGCTCACCTCCTGCCGTGCGGCCCGTTTGCTAACAGGCCTCGGACTGGTAGCTGTCCGCGGCCCAGGGGTTGGGGACCCCTGCTCTAAGGTTTTTCCCAAGTAGGGAAAATTAGATTTCCCCAGGCTGTAAATTCTGCCATTACTAGGGTTCACTTGGACCTGTCCTGCTGTAACAGTTTGGCTGTGTCTCATCCTCCCTCCCCACATCTTTACTAGGAAGGGACACAGAGAAGATATCCCTTCTGTACTCAGCCCTAAGTTGTGAAATTATTCTACTTCTTTTGAAATAGCTCTCCAACCTGGAAATGATCTTAAGAGAAATGTTTTAAGAGGGAAGGAGCACTAAGCTGAATTTTAGGAATGAGCATGACTTCTCTTTATCTCTGCCTCAGTTTCTCTCTTATGCAGATTCTGTAACTAGGAAAGCTGTGCAGCGGGAAATGGGACTAGGCTTCAAGCCCATTAGGGAAGAGACTGTCTGTTTTGTTCACCACCGTATTCCCCCAGTGCTCAGTAAAAACTCAGTGAACAATGAAAGAAGCAAAAAAAACCCCTCCTGAGTAGAAAGGAAGTAGTCCACACAGAAATATATACTTTTACAACAAAATAAGGTTATTGACTTAGTAAACTGTGTTACCTGGTTTCAGAAAGCCTTCAGTTCTTTCCTAAGTTATAACCAGAGGAATTTACAAAATTTGAAGGTGTAATAATTAGGAGTGGGAATGGGGTGGTAGAAGTAGATCATTTACTGCAGAGAAGTTACAGGCTGAAGGCTTAGCAGTTGTTGGGGGGGGTCATTTAATGTAGGGACGATTAACCCTGAAGCCCTTAACATCACTGAGCAGGGACGAGTGGGGATCCAAGAAGCAAGGCCTAGAGGGGCTGGTAGTGCAAGGGCCACCTAAACCTTTCAGTCCACAGCAGCCTTCTAAGGACGTTGCAGAATATAGTGCAGTGAATAACTATGTGCAGAATAGTAGGTAAATACTTATTTTCACTTTACTAAAATAAATAAGCATTTAAAAAACTACCATATTTCCATTTAAAGTGGTTAAAAATGTAAACATTTTGGTGCATAAATGGCTTCATCTTTTTACTCCATAATGTGTCATTCCTGGAAAATGTGAGATAAATGTTACTGACTAGGTCCATAAAGGAGTGATAATATGTGCCTTCAGCCATCTTACTGACATACATCAAACATGCAGAGCTATGAAATGATGGATGGTGTGTAAATAAAAGGCAGTATTTATTTCATTTAGCTCAAGTTGATACTTTGAGAATTACTATCTTAAAACCCTTTTGAGTGCTTTTCTTATGCTTGTTATTTTGCATCTGTCAAAACTTAGCATTTTATAAACATTGATTGACCTTGAAGAGCAATATTTTTTATAATACAAATTTATTTATTTTTGGCTGCATTAGGTCTTCGTTGCTGCGCGGGCTTTTCTCTGATTGCGGCGAGTGGGGGCTACTCTTAATTGCGGTGCGCGGGCTTCTCATTGGTGGTGGCCTGTCTTGTGGAGCACGGGCTCTAGGCGCGCAGCCTTCAGTAGCTGTGCGGCACGTGGGCTTAGTTGCTCCGTGGCATGTGGGATCTTCCTGGACCAGGGCTTGAAGTGGTGTCCCCTGCATTGGCAGGCGGATTCCTAACCACTGCGCCACCAGGGAAGCCCTCCATATGCTTTTAAACTGTGGAAGTTGCCAGATTGGGGACCTCTGAATAGGAAAATTTGCCCATTCAATCGTAGTCTTGTTGCCTTGCTAACTAGGTTCTCTTAGATTTGACTCAGGTTTCAGTTTTAAGACTATTAAGCCATGAGACTTGATTCCCCACCTAGGACTACGAATTAGGAGTTCATCTGATATAATTTTATTAGAGTTCTTTTTATATGTTTTGTACTCTGGCTGTGTTTTAAAAATTGTAAAATATCATAACATAAAATTTACCATTTTAGGGAATTCCCTGTCAGTCCAGTGGTTAGGACTTGGCACTTTCACTGCTGTGGGCCCAGGTTCAATCCTGGTGGGCAACTAAGATCCCGTAAGCTGTGCAGCATGGCCAAAAAAAAGAAAAAATTTTACCATTTTAACCACATATAAGTGTACAATTGAGTATTTTGTTTTTAGAACTTTTAGTCATTCATATCAGTTTTATTCAACAGATATTTAGTGGGGATCAGCTATGTGCCTTGCGTGGAAGTTGGTAGATCACTGGAAAATTATGCAAGAAATGTAAATATGGTCCCTGTTCTCAAGGAGATTAGCCTCATTTGGGAAAAAAGATATGTATACACCGGATAAATAATGATTCATGGTAGATAAGGCCTAAGATGTTCAAGGAAAGCTTTGTATAAATGTGAGGCTCAGCTTGGTCCTTAGTCAGGGGTAGGATCTATCTAGGTTGAGAGGAAGGAGGAAATAGGGAACTAAAATAGCGTGCCAGCGTCCTAGCTATGGCAATCAGAAGAAAAAGAAATGAAAGAAATCCAAATTGGAAAAGAAGAAGTAAAACCGTCACTGTTTGCAGATGACATGATACTATACATAGAAAATCCTAAAGATGCTACCAGAAAACTACTAGAGCTCATCAGTGAGTTCTGTAAAGTTGCAGGATACAAAAATAATACACAGAAATCTCTTTCATTTCTGTACACTAACAACAAAAGATCAGAAAGAGAAATTAAGGAAACAATCCCTTTTACCATTGCATCAAAAAGAATAAAATACCAGGAGTAAACCTACCTAAGGAGGCAGAAGACCTGTACTCAGAAAACTATAAGACTCTGATGAAAGAAATCGAAGAGGAGACAAACAGATGGAAAAATATATTCTTGGATTGGAAGAGTCAATATTGTCAAAATGACTGTACTAGCCAAGGCAGTCTGCAGATTCAGTGCAATCCCCATCAAATTACCAATGGCATTTTTCACAGAACTAGAACAAAAAAGTCTTAAAATTTGTATGGAGACACAAAAGACCCCGAATAGCCAAAGCAATCTTGAGAAAGAAAAACAGAGCTGGAGGAATCAGGCTCCCTGACTTCAGACTATACTACAAAGCTACAGTCATCAAAACAGTATTGGTACTGGCACAAAAACAGAAATACAGATCAATGGAACAGGATAGAAAGTCCAGAGATAAATCCATGCATCTATAGTCAATTAATTTACGACAAAAGGAGGCAAGAATATACAATGGAGAAAAGACAGTCTCTTCCATAAGTTGTGCTGGGAACACTGGGCAGCTACTTGTAAAAGAATGAAATTAGAACATTCTCTAACACCATACACAAAAATAAACTCAAAGTGGATTAAAGACCTAAATGTAAGACCAGATACTATAAAATTCTTAGAGGAAAACATAGGCAGAACACTCTTTGACATAAATTGCAGCAATATCTTTTTGGATCCACCTCCTAGAGTAATGAAAATAAAAACAAACAAATGGGACCTGATTAAACTTAAAAGCTTTTGCACAGCAAAGGAAACCATAAACAAAACAAAAAGACAACCCACAGAATGGGAGAAAATATTTGCAAACGAGTCTACTGACAAGGGATCAATCTCTAAAATATACAAACAGCTCATGCAGGTCAATATCAAAAAAAAAAAATAAATAAATAAATAAACAACCCAGTCAAAAAGTGGGCAGAAGATCTAAAAAGACATTTCTCCAAAGAAGACGTACAGATGGCCACAAAGCACATGAAAAGATGCTCAACATCACTAATCATTAGAGAAATGCAAATCAAAACTACAATGAGGTACCACCTCACACCAGTCAGAATGGCCATCATTAAAAAGTCTACAAATAAATGCTGGAGAGGCTGTGAAGAAAAGGGAACCCTCCTGCATTGTTGGTGGGAATGTAAGTTGGTGCATCCACTGTAGAAAAGAGTGTGGAGGTTCCTCAGAAAACTAAAAATAGAATTACCATATGATCCAGCAGTCCACTCCTGGGCATATATCCAGAGAAAATGAGTCTGCATTACAGAGTGAAGTAAGTCGGAAAGAGAAAAACAAATACCATATGCTAACACATATATATGGAATCTAAAAAAAAAAAAAAAGAAAAGGTTCTGAAGAACCTAGGGGCAGGACAGGAATAAAGACGCAGACATAGAGAATGGACTTGAGGACATGGGGAGGGGGAAGGATAAGCTGGGACAAAGTGAGAGAGTGGCATGGACATATATACACTACCAAGTGTAAAGTGGATAGCTGGTGGGAAGCAGCCACATAGCACAGGGAGATCAACTCGGTGCTTTGTGACCACCTAGCGGGTGGGATAGGGAGGGTGAGAGGGAGACGCAAGAGGGAGGAGATATTGGGATGTATGTATATGTATAGCTCATTCACTTTGTTATAAAGCAGAAACTAACACACCATTGTAGAGCAGTTATACTGCAATAAAGATGTTAAAAAAAGGTACATGCACCCCAATGTTCATTGCAGCACTGTTTACAATAGCCAAGACATAGAAGCAACCTAAATGTCCATTGACAGAAGAATGGATAAAGAAGATATGGTACGTATATACAGTGGAATATTACTCAGCCATAAAAAGGAATGAAATAATGCCATTTACAGCAACATGGATGGACCTAGAGATTATCATACTAAGTGAAGTAAGTCAGACAAAGACAAATACCATATGATATCACTTTTATGTGGAATCTAAAAAACTATACAGGGCTTCCTTGGTGGCACAGTGGTTGGGGGTCTGCCTGCCAATGCGGGGGACGCGGGTTCGGGCCCTGGTCTGGGAGGATCCACATGCCGCGGAGCAGCCGCGACTGCTGAGCCTGCGCTCTGGAACCCACATGACACAACTGCTGAAGCACGGGCACCTGGAGCCCATGCTCCGCAACAGGAGAGGCCGCCACAATGGGGGGCCCGCGCACTGCAGCGAAGAGTAGCCCCCGCTCAACGCAGCTGGGGAAGGCCCGCGCGCAGTGGCGAAGACCCAACACAGCTGAAAATAAATAAATTAATTAATTAATTTTTAAAAATAAATACATAAAAAACTGTACAAATGAACTTATTTACAAAACAGAAACACGTAGAAAGCAAATTTATGGTTACCGAATGGGAAAGGTTGTGGGAGAGATAAATTAGGAGTTTGGGATTAACATATATACACTACTATATATAAAATAGATAATCAACAGGGACCTACTGTATAGCACAGGGAACTCTACTCAATATTCTGTAATAACCTGTATAGGGAAAGAATCTGAAAAAGAATGGATATATGTATATGTTTAACTGAATCACTTTGCTGTACACCTGAAACTAACACAATATTGTAAATCAACTATACTCCAATATAAAAATAAAAATTTTTAAACAAATAGCTTACCAGCTATTTCAGTGTTAAGTCCATTGCCTTTCAGAGAATCTTTTGCTTTTCTAGCTTTGAAGCTCTCACTTTTCTTTTTTTTTTTGGCCACGACGCATGGCACGTGAGATCTTTGTTCCCTGACCAGGGATCAAACGCACACCCCCTGCAGTGGAAGTGCAGAGTCTTAACCACTGGACCGCCAGGGAAGTCCGTTTTTTTTTGTTTTTTGTTTTTTTAAACTGAATATTCAGTTGAGGGAACATATTATTGCCACATAATATTTTTAAAAATCACAGAAACTAAACTTACTTATTTTGTGATATAGACACTATTAAAAATCCAGATTTATAGTGATAGAAGGGTTAAACTTCCTATTAAAATTCTGTGCAAATATCTGTGTTCATGTAGCGTTAAACTTTTCAATATATTACCAGTTGGGAATAGGTATTTCATTAGTGAGTTTAGAACAATTTCGGTTATAGTTTTTATGAAAAATAATTGTACAAAAAAATAACATGTAATGAAACACATATTTATTGAAATTAATCATGAATGTTTGCTGTTCTGAATTCAGATAAGTTTACAGTGGGTGTATGTAGTGTATAAAGAATAAGTTATGATTAATTCTTAATAATCTTGTACTGACACTTGATGGCAAAGGATGATGCCCATTTTGTTAGTATATGTCTATAGTGGGTCAGAGGTTTCATCTGGGCTGAACATATTCTCTTACAATAAGAATTACAAAGTTAAAACAATATTGTTTCTTTCTCATATCTGCAGACAGGCAAACATACACCTGGGACCGCCATGTTCACGTGACATCAAGAGGAAACGGAAACCTGTGGCTACAGCATCTCTGTCCAGCCCAAGTGCCAGTAATTATATATGTAGTTACCCTTTATTGACCACCTACTGTGTGTCAGGCACTAAATTATATGTTTTATATACCTTTTCATCTCTGACCCTGAAGTCTGTGCTTTTTCACTGTGTCTGACAGCTTTCTTGAGTTTGAGTCCCTATATTCCACTATCAACAGTCTTTAGTCATCTGTACTTTTGCTCTAGCACAGACAGGAAATTAGGTGTGTGGTAATGAAAATCCTGGTAGGGTTGCAGTTTAGTCAATAGTGAAGGAGCCATATGGGTTGATTTACTTTCATGTTTGGTATACAGCACAATACATTATCACTGTTTTAATGTCTAGTAGAGTGCTAATATTTTACCATTCAAGAAATTTCTAATTAAGTTTTTAAGTTAAAACTTAAGGTTTTCTAGGCAAAACTGGTTCATAGAAACCAAAATAATGGTTATCTTCAGTGGGAGGTAGTGACCAGAGGAGGACATAAAAATGTCTTCTGGGATGCTGGAAATGCTTTATATCAAGAACTTGGTGGGGATTACATGAGTATATACACATGTAAAGATTCACTGAGCTGCACATTTACATACATACAGGTATGTTATCCTTCAATGAAAAAAGGCAGATAATTACATATTTATATCAGCAAGAATACTGGATGTCTATAGATATTTTTCTTTGAAGTTAAGAGAAGATAATTAAAGGTAATTAGTAATCATAGGAAATACTACTTCGTGTATTTCAATACATTTTGGGGTGAATTGCTCTGGTTAAAAAGGGCATATCTGCTTGTAGGACCTATCAGAAATACCTATGGTTATTTTCTTGATGGTGGTGAATTCACTCTGAGGGAATTGAGCATATCATAAATTATTTTATTTTCTTCAGAAAATACTATATATTATATAGATCAGAGCAATTGATACCTGAGTAAAGAGTAGACCTCAGACAGATAGGAACTCTTATTTCTCTAACTTTACTTAGTAAGTTTCAGCATACTCTGAAATTGACCTGTTTGAGCTTCTGTTTGGAATGGCTGCTTGACAGTGGTTCATACTGAACATTCTTAATCATGGGTCTGATGACTGTAGTAAGTTTTTCTTAGTGATTTTCGCATGGCTATGCTCTGAGCTGAACATTTTACATGAATTATTTCACTTAACCTTTGCAACAACTTTATAAGGCAGACGCTGTTTTTATTCCCAGTTTACACATGGGAAAATTAAGGCTTAGAGAGGTTAAGTCACTCGCTGAGGTTATATGGCTGATAAATTGTAGAGCCAAGATCAGACCAATTTCCCTATGACTCTTGAGCTGCCCTCTTAAACACTGCAGGTGTTTGGTCTTGCATACGACAGAACTGGTTCCAAACCATGACTCCATGTCAAAACCCAGATCCTCATCCAGTCTATGGAATTGGAAGCAATAAAACACAGTCTCCCCTCTTTATCTTTTTGTTCTTTTTTTCCCCCTTAATATCTAGCTCTATTTTTAGCTTTTAGTTGTTTATAAGAGAAGAGCTGTTGAGAAGAGTTTACAATCCTTATTCCATATTCAAATCAGGAAATGTACTGGGAGGTATTAAACAAGACTTGAGCATTCAGCATTTCCCCTACTGAGCCCAACTCCTCTCACTTGTTGACTCAGGCCTGCTTCACTGAACATTTTTTTTTTTCTGTCCACAACCTGAGTGCCCCATGGAGGTGAAGGACATAGCCTGAGCCCGCGCCATCAGTCAGTAGAACAAATGGGCTTGCTCTGCCTAACATCGGGCCATCTCGGATTCCACCTCTTTTATAGAAATGAGTGATGAAGAGAGGTGCGTTCCGCTTTGCCGCTGTATTAATACACATCAGGGGCCAGCTCCTGGCATTAAATCATGCTCCTGCATACATCTGTTATCAGACTCTTCACCAGTGTGATGAACAAGACTGCAGATAGAGGCTTCCTTGTGTCATTCTTTATAGGATTTTCCTAAAAGAATAAATAGCTCAGATCTCTGCCAACACTCTCTCCTGTCACTGTGATGAATTCAGCTTCTTTCTTAAACATGCAGCCACAAATCTTTTCCCTTTTCCCCTCCCCCACTAGTGGAAAGTTTTAAGTTGAAATTGACTGCATTTAAAGATATTAATAAGGCTAGAAAGGTGAAGAGCAAAAGGGAATAACATACCTTCCTGTCTTTTTGTACTAATATTAACAAAGGCCAGGGAAAAGGACCTTTTCATAGGATCGTTAGGTAGATCCATCTTGAAAGTGTAGCACCTCTATTTTCTTCATTTTATCTCCACTCCCCTTCCCTCTATGGCTTTATAACATGCAGGTGCCTGGTGTACAGATCCACCCCTGCATCCTAGTGAGTAACTGTGTTAACCTGCTTTTAAGGTCGATACACCAGAACAGGGAATGCCCAGCAATGTCTCCCTCATGCCGAAGTGAACCAGCTGTCATATATGTTCTTAAAGATTGTAACTGGAAAAGAAAAAAGGGTTATTTTCTCTAAAACTTGAGAGACTTAAGTAGTTATAGGAAGCATAAGGAACTCAGATGAAAACAAGACTTCTTTTCCTTGAGATGATTTTCTTCATTAGAATGGCAAATCAGAGCTTTGGGTGAGCAAATCCCATTCCTTCAAAAAGTAAACACATGGCTTTAGCTGAAGGAGAATTGGGATAATAAGATATTCTGTTAAGAGCCGTGACTTTTTTTTTTTTTTTTTTTTTGGCGGGATCTTAGTTCCCTGACCAGGGATTGAATCCGTGCCCTCTGCAGTGGAGTGCTAACCACTGGACCGGCAGGGAATTCCCACGAGCCCTGACTGTTTTGGCCATCACAAGAGCCATTTCTGACCTTCTTCACCCTGGGATAGGATATGTGTCCTTAGAAGGGTACCCAACAGTTAACCTGTTAATTAGTTACATAAGATTTCAAATACCAGGCCAGCAGTGCTAGCGAAGCATTCACAAGGGCAGGAATTTTTACCTATCTTGCTCACTGCTGTACCCCACGACATCTAAAGAATAATGCTCCACACATAGAACAGTCTCTAGATATTTGTTGTATGAATAAATGAATAGAATCTTAAAGATGAAACAGAGTTATTCTCAGTATTATTCTAATCCTGTGATTGGATTCAGTAGTTCCATTTCAGTTTGGCCCTTGTCTCAGGAGTCATAGGGCAGATTCTTATTGCCTACTGTGCCTTTTAATTAAGTTTAAATGTTTTCTAAAGTTAAAAATGTTTTTTAAAATAAATATTGAATGGCCACAAAAGAACATTTATAGAAGATATATAAGATATAAAGAAAACCAATACAGCAAGTATCCATATACCCACCATCCACTTTAAGAAAAGGAACATCACCTTTAAATTTTTCTTCCCACTCTCCTCAGAGGTAACCATTATCCTGATATATATTTTTGGTTAATCATTTGTCATTCTTTGTTTTTTTCAAATAGTTTTGACAGACATATGTATCTCTAAGCAGTATATTGTCTAGTTTTGCATGTTTTTGAACCTTGTGTAAATGGAATGTTATATTTTATAAGTTACAAGTTTCACCCATTTATGTTCTTGAGATTCATTCAGGTCTTATCCTACCAGAATCCATTCATTTTCTTACTGCCATATGTATGGTATTCCATTTTATCAGTTGACAAATATAATACAATTAACCGTTCTTAATGAACATTTCAATCGTATTCTTATGCTGTTTTACGCTATTGTGAAAAGTACTGCACCATTCTTCGGGAGAACATATGCAAAAGTTTCTCTTGGCCATTTCACAGTTCTTAGGATAGCTATATCAAAAAAAAATAAAGTTGTTGTTTGAAGGATGCGGAGAAATTGGAAACCTTGTGAATTGCTGGTGGGAATGTAAAATAGTGCAGCCACTGTGGAAGAAGATACGGTAGTTCCTCAAAAATTTAAACATAAAACTACCATATGATCCAGAAATTCAATTCTGCTTCTGGATATATACCCAAAAGAATTGAAAGCAAAGATTCAAATAGATATTTGTACACCCATGTTCATAGCAGCATTATTGACAGTAGCCAAAAAGTAGAAACAACCCAAATGTTCATCACCGGATGAATGGATAAATAAAATGTGGTATATACATTCAGTAGGTTATTATTCAGTCTGAAAGCCTTCATTGTAAGAATGAAATTATGAACGTTACAACATGGATGAAGGCAACATGTTAAGTGAAATAAGCCAAACACAAAAGGATGAATACTGTATGATTCCACTTATAAGAGGTACCTAAACAATCCAATTTATAGAAACAGAAAGTAGAATGGTGGTTGCCAGGGGCTGGGGGAGGAAGAGAATGCAGAGTTATTGTTTAATGGGTAGACAGTTTCCATTTGGGATGATGAAAAAGTTCTGGACATGGATGGTTGGTAATGGTTGTGCGACAGTGTGAATATACTAAATGCTACTGAACAGTATGCTTAGAAATTATTAGAATGGTACATTTTATGTATATTTTACCATAATAAAAAATATGTAGCAAAACAAAGTTTTTCTAGGACAGAGTTTTTTTGTTTTGTTTTTTGTTTTTTTAACCTCTTTAGTGGAGTATAATTGCTTTACAATGGTGTGTTAGTTTCTGCTGTATCACAAAGTGAATCAGCTATACATATACATATATCCACATATCCCCTCCCTCTTGCGTCTCCCTCCCACCCTCCCTATCCCACCCCTCTAGGTGGTCACAAAGCACCGAGCTGATCTCCCTGTGCTATGCAGCTGCTTCCCACTAGCTATCTATTTTACGTTTGGTGGTGTATATGTGTCCATGCCACTCTGTCACTTCGTCCCAGCTTCCCCTTCCCCCTCTCCATGTCCTCAAGTCCATTCTCTACGTCTGCATCTTTGTTCCTGTCCTGGTTCTTCAGAACCTTTTTTTTTTAGATTCCATATATATGTGTTAGTATACGGTATTTGTTTTTCTCTTTCTGACTTAGAGTCCGCAGACTCTAGGTCCATCCACCTCGCTACAAATAACTCAATTTCGTTTCTTTTTATGGCTGAGTAATATTCCATTGTATATATGTGCCACATCTTCTTTATCCATTCATCTGTCGATGGACACTTAGGTTGGGTTGCTTCCATGTCCTGGCTATTGTAAATAGTGCTGCAACGAACATTGTGGTACATGACTCTTTTTTCTCTGGGTATATGCCCAGTAGTGGGATTGCTGGGTCGTATGGTAGTTCTATTTTTAGTTTTTTAAGGAACCTCCATACTGTTCTTCATAGTGGCTGTATCAATTTACATTCCCACCAACAGTGAAAGAGGGTTCCCTTTTCTCAGCACCCTCTCCAACATTTATTGTTTGTAGACTTTTTGATGATGGCCATTCTGACTGGTGTGAGGTGATACCTCATTGTAGTTTTGATTTACATTTCTCTAATGATTAGTGATGTTGAGCATCCTTTCATGTGTTTGTTGGCAATCTGTATATATTCTTTGGAGAAATGTCTGTTTCGGTCTACTGCGCATTTTTGGATTGTTTGTTTGTTTTTTTTGATATTGAGCTGCATGAGCTGCTTGTATATTTAGGAGATTAATCCTTTGTCAGTTGCTTCATTTGCAAATATCTTCTCCCATTCCGAGGGTTGTCTTTTTGTCTTGTTTATGGTTTCCTTTGCTGTGCAAAGGCTTTTAAGTTTCATTAGGTCCCATTTGTTTATTTTTGTTTTTATTTCCTTTACTGTAGGAGGTGGGTCAAGAAGGATCTTGCTGTGATATATGTCATAGTGTTCTGCCTATGTTTTCCTCTAAGAGTTTTATAGTGTCTGGCCTTACATTTAGGTCTTTAATCCATTTTGAGTTTACCTTTGTGTATGGTGTTAGGAAGTGTTCTAATTTCATTCTTTTACATGTAGTTGTCCAGTTTTCCCAACACCACTTATTGAAGAGGCTGTCTTTTCTCCATTGTATATTTTTGCCTCCTTTGTCAAAGATAAGGTTACCCTATGTGTGTGGGTTTATCTCTGAGCTTTCTATCCTGTCCCATTGATATGTATTTCTGTTTTTGTGCCAGTACCATACTGTCTTGATTACTGTAGCTTTGTAATATAGTCTGAAGTCAGGGAGCCTGATTCCTCCAGCTCCATTTTTCTTTCTCAAGATTGTTTTGGCTGTTAGGGGTCTTTTGTGTTTCCATACAAACTGTAAAATTTCTTGTTCTAGCTCTGTGAAAAATGCCGTTGGTAATTTGATAGAGATTGCATTGAATCTGTAGATTGCTTTGGGTAGTGTAGTCATTTTCACAATGTTGATTCATCCAATCCAAGAACATGGTATATCTCACCATCTGTTTGTATCATCTTTAATTTCTTTCATCAGTGTCTTACAGTTTTCTGCATACAGGTCTTTTGCCTCCTTAGGTAGGTTTATTCCTAGGTATTTTATTCTTTTTGTTGCAATGGTAAATGGAAGTGTTTTCTTAATTTCTCTTTCAGATTTTTCATAATTAGTGTACAGGAATGCCAGAGATTTCTGTGCATTAATTTTGTATCCTGCTACTTTACCAAATTCATTGATTAGCTCTAGTAGTTTTCTGGTAGCATCTTTAGTATTCTCATGTATTATCATGTCATCTGCAAACAGTGACAGTTTACTTTTTCTTTCCCGATTTGGATTCCTTTTATTTCTTTTTCTTCTCTGATTGCTATGGCTAAAACTTCCAAAACTATGTTGAATAATAGTGGTGAGAGTGGGCACCCTTGTCTTGTTTCTGATCTTAGTGGAAATGGTTTCAGTTTTTCACCATTGAAAACGATGTTGGCTGTGGGTTTGTCATATATGCCCTTTATTATGTTGAGGTAAGTTCCCTCTATGCCTACTTTCTGGAGAGTTTTTATCATAAATCGGTGTTGAATTTTGTCAAAAGCTTTTTCTGCATCTATTGAGATGATCATATAGTTTTTATCCTTCAGTTTGTTAATATGGTCTATCACATTGATTGATTTGCGTATATTGAAGAATCCTTGCATTCCTGGGATAAACCCCACTTGATCATGGTGTATGATCCTTTTAATGTGTTGTTGGATTCTGTTTGCTATTATTTTGTTGAGGATGTTTGCATCTATGTTCATCAGTGTTATCGGCCTGTAGTTTTCTTTTTTTGTGACATTCTTGTCTGGTTTTGGTATCAGGGTGATGGTGGCCTCGTAGAATGAGTTTGGGAGTGTTCCTCCCTCTGCTATATTTTGGAAGAGTTTGAGAAGGATAGGTGTTAGCTCTTCTCTAAATGTTTGATAGAATTCGCCTGTGAAGCCATCTGGTCCTGGGCTTTTGTTTGTTGGAAGATTTTTAATCACAGTTTCAATTTCAGTGCTTGTGATTGGTCTGTTCTAATTTCCTGTTTCTTCCTGGTTCAGTCTTGGAAGGTTGTGCATTTCTAAGAATTTGTCCATTTCTTCCAGGTTGTCCATTTTATTGGCATAGAGTTGCTTGTAGTAATCTCTCATGATCCTTTGTATTTCTGCACTGTCAGTTGTTACTTCTCCTTTTTCATTTCTAATTCTATTGATTTGAGTCTTCTCCCTTTTTTTCTTGATGAGTCTGGCTAATGGTTTATCAATTTTGTTTATCTTCTCGAAGAACCAGCTTTTAGTTTTATTGATCTTGCTATCGTTTCCTTCATTTCCTTTTCATTTATTTCTGATACGATCTTTATGATTTCTTTCCTTCTGCTAACTTTGGGGGTCTTTTTGTTCTTCTTTCTCTAATTGCTTTAGGTGCAAGTTTAGGTTGTTTATTTGAGATGTTTCTTGTTTCTTGAGGTAGGATTGTATTGCTATAAACTTCCCTCTTAGAACTGCTTTTGCTGCATCCCATAGGTTTTGGGTCGTCGTGTTTCCACTGTCATTTGTTTCTAGGTTTTTTTGATTTCCTCTTTGATTTCTTCAGTGATCTCTTGGTTATTTAGTAGCATATTGTTTAGCCTCCATGTGTTTGCATTTTTTACAGTTTCTTTCCTGTAATTGATATCTAGTCTCATAGCATTGTGGTCGGAAAAGATACTTGATATGATTTCAGTTTTCTTAAATTTACCAAGGCTTGATTTGTGACCCAAGATATGATCTATCCTGGAGAATGTTCCATGCGCACTTGAGAAGAAAGTGTATTCTGTTTTTGGATGGAATGTCCTATAAATATCAATTAAGTCCATCTTGTTTAATGTGTCATTTAAAGCTTGTGTTTAATTATTTATTTTCATTTTGGATGATCTGCCCATTGGTGAAAGTGGGGTGTTAAAGTCCCCTACTGTGGTTGTGTTACTGTTGATTTCCCCTTTTATGGCTGTTAGCATTTGCCTTGTGTTTGAGGTGCTCCTATGTTGGGTGCATAAATATTTACAATTGTTATATCTTCTTCTTGGATTGATTCCTTGATCATCATGTAGTGTCCTTCTTTGTCTCTTGTAATAGTCTTTATTTTAAACTCTATTTTGTCTGATATGAAAATTGCTACTCCAGCTTTCTTTTGATTTCCATTTGCATGGAATATCTTTTTCCATCCTCTCATTTTCAGTCTGTATGTGTCCCTAGGTCTGAAGTGGGTCTCTTGTAGACAGCATATATATGGGTCTTGTTTTTGTATCCATTCAGCAAGTCTTTGTCTTTTAGTTGGAGCGTTTAATCCATTTACATTTAAGGTAATTATCGATATGTATGTTCCTGTTACCATTTTCTGAATTGTTTTGGGTTTGTTATTGTAGGTCTTTTCATTCTCTTGTGTTTCCTGCCTAGAGAAGTTCCTTTAGCATTTGTTGTAAAGCTGGTTTCGTGGTGCTGAATTCTCTTAGCTTTTGCTTGTCTGTAAAGGTTTTAATTTCTCCATCGAATCTGAATGAGATCCTTTCTGGGTAGAGTAATCTTGGTTGTAGGTTTTTCCCTTTCATCACTTTAAATATGTCCTGCCACACCCTTCTGCCTTGCAGAGTTTCTGCTGAACGATCAGCTGTTAACTTTATGGGGATTCCCTTGTATGTTATTTGTTGCTTTTCCCTTGCTGCTTTTAATATTTTTTCTTTGTATTTAATTTTTGATAGTTTGATTAATATGTGTCTTGGCGTATTTCTTCTTGGATTTATCCTGTATGGGACTGTCTGAACTTCCTGGACTTGATTGACTATTTTCTTTCCCATATTAGGGAAGTTTTCAACTATAATCTTTTCAAGTATTTTCTCAGTCCCTTTCTTTTTCTCTTCTTCTGGGACCCCCTGTAATTCAAATGTTGGTGTGTTTAATGTTGTCCCAGAGGTCTCTGAGACTGTCCTCAATTCTTTTCATTCTTTTTTTCTTTATTCTCCTCTGTGGTAGTTATTTCCACTGTTTCATCTTCCAGGTCTCTTATCCGTTCTTTGGCCTCAGTTATTCTGCTATTGATTCCTTCTAGAGAATTTTAAATTTCATTTATTGTGTTGTTCATCATTGTTTGTTTGCTCTTTTGTTCTTCTAGGTCCTTGTTAAACGTTTCTTTTATTTTCTCCATTCTATTTCCAAGATTTTCAATCATCTTTACTGTCATTACTCTGAATTCTTTTTGAGGTAGACTGCCTATTTCCTCTTCATTTGTTTGGTCTGGTGGGTTTTTACCTTGCTCCTTCATCTGCTGTGTATTTCTCTGTCTTCTCATTTTGCTTAACTTACTGTGTTTGGGGTCTCCTTTTCACAGGCTGCAGGTTCTTAGTTCCCATTGTTTTTGGTGTCTGCCCCCAGGGGGTAACGTTGGTTCCGTGGGATGTGTAGGCTTCCTGTTGGAAGGGACTGGTGCCTGTGTTCTGATGGATGAGGCTGGATCTTGTCTTTCTGGTGGGCAAGACCGTGTCCAGTGGTGTGTTTTGGGGTGTTTGTGACCTTATTATGATTTTAGGCAGCCTCTCTGCTAATGAGTGAGGTTGTGTTCCTGTCTTGCTAGTTGTTTGGCACGGGGTGTCCAGCACTGGAGCTTGCTGGTCGTTGAGTGGAGCTGGTTCTTAGAGTTGAGACGGAGATCTCTGGGAGAGCTCTCGCCGATTGATATTACAAGGGGCCGGGAGGTCTGTGGTGGACCAATGTCCTGAACTCAGCTCTCCCACCTCAGAGGCTCAGGCCTGACACCCGGCTGGAGCACCAAGACCCAGTTCTTGGAGAAGGGGCCCTTGCAGTTTCTAAGGAGCAAGGTTTCTTTGTAACTGCTGTGTCCATGAGATCACATAGAAAGTTCTCATTTACTGAAGGAAATGTATCCAGAGAAGCAGATGGCACAATTTCCATACTGTAATTCCTCTTCTTTGGATAGGACTCCTCAAAAAGGTAACAGGCCAAGAATCTAGGACAGAGTTTTTTCACCATGGTTGATGACCATCTAGTAATGCTAGGTATAGTTTTATGGAATTTATTTTCACTTAAATAGGAGTGGATGAGCACATGTATGTGAGAAATAGAGAGAGAGAGAGAGATTTGGGTGGTGATGTCAGATGTATTTCTTGCTGCTATGGTTGAGGTTCCAAAATGTTTGAAAGCCACTACCCTCTAAAAACTCTTGTATATGTGCCATGGAGTTAATAGCTTTCAAGGTTTTTTTTTTTCTTTCTGAAATTCATGTTTGAATGTTGGGTATACCTGTAAATCTGAAATAAACCCTTGGGTGTACTCTGATATAATCTAATCTTTTTCATTAAGAAAAAAAAAAGTATTGGTCATGACCCACTACATTGATTTTGTGACACATAATTTGAAAATTACTTTTCTAGGTTATATTCCTGGGAATGGAATTACTGTGACAGGATAAAAACGAAACTTTTTAAGATTTTGCTCTATTTCAGTGTCTATATTTGTTTTCAACAGAGGGGGTATGCTGGTGGTTTGTACTGCTCTGCTCAGGGGGCATTTGGAAATGTGAGGACAGTGTTTGGTTGTCACAGTGACTGGGGAATGCTTTTGGCATTCAGGGACAGGGTCCAGAATGGTAAGTGTCCTAAAAAAACAGGACAGCCCTGCACAAGCAATGATTATCCTGTCCACAATGTCTTAATGTGCTTGTTGAAAAACCATGGGCTTGGCTGTGTGATTTTTCTACCATTTGCCTTATTGTTCAGTATTTATTGGTGACACCGTCATATTGGAGGCATAGGATGTTGTAGAAAGAGCAGAGGGCTTGGAGTCCAGTATATGAGTTTGAGTCTTGCTACTTAACCAGCCCGGTTGTGTCCCTGAACAAATTATCCGCTTTCTCTATGCCTCAGTTTTCTGATCCAGGAAATGGAGATGACGATACCTACTTCTAAGAGTTTGCATTAAGAAATAAGACTATAAGTATACATTGTTTACACAGTACAGTGCCTGGCACATAAATGCTTAATAAGTGATTATTACTACATTATGAATTTGTACTACTGAATTTATTCATTTGTTCAGTTAAACCCATTATCTGAGGTGGAGAAATACAATACTTATCTTACTTAAATCTTGCCTTTATTTTTTGGTTTAAAAAAAAAAAAAGAAACTTTATGTGGCCCCTTGGTTTAATAGGACATAAAGTATAAGGATTAAGAACGTTTTGTGTTGACATCTCTCTCATTCTAATTTGTCTCCTTTTGACTTCTTTCCTCCTTACTTTTATTGTAACACCCTTACCAGTTCACATGGATGCAGCGGAGCCAACCATAGCAGCATCACAGGCCCCCAAATCTCCAGACTCTGAGTGGTTGGTCAGGACCTCTGCTGCAGAGAAAACCACTGACTCAACCGCTGCTACATTTTTTAAAATGCCACAAGAAAAGAGCCCTGGATACAGCTAGACAGCAGAATTTCACCCACCAAGAGACGACTGGATGTTGTTGAAACAAATATTAGACTTTGTATTATATTGTCTTGCATATCTTAATTGACATTCCCAGTCCTTTCGCCACCAGGACTGACTCCTCTTCAAAGAAGTGGACTCTTTCTCTTAGAAAATCATATTGTGAAAATCTTTTTCTTTTTTTTAATTGTAAAATATTAGGACAGCAATTTTTTTAAAAAAGGTCATCCTATGCTATATTTGTTACATTGCTATTGCTGTCCCAACAGTTACTTACAGCTCTGTTTACAGAGCTGTTGCTCTTTTGCAGGTATGTCTTTTTTCTTGAAGAACTAGTAACTGCTTTTGCATATTTTTTGTGTAGAGCTTTTAATACCATTTGAGGAAGTTCCAAATTTGCAGCCAGTTCCAGACAAAGTTAAACACAGATTTAAGATCTGTGTGTGGAATTGTTTGCAGGAGATAAGGCTTGCCTTTGAGCATGGTTTTGATTCAAGCAGAGTGCCAATAAGATAAATCCACCAAGTACTCAATTTGGAGCCTCAGAAGAGACTACCAGCAGCATGGGCCTTGGAAACTTACTCCATTTTTCTAGATGGCCTGTTGGAATCGCCAGCAGCTGCATTGTACTTTGCCTCATCTCCAAAGTCTGTGTTCTACTGAAAGAGGACCTATATATATACACATACAGATTGGTGTCATGAAGAAGGTGCTTTAGGTGTACAGCAAATTTAAAATAGTGGATTGTGTCTTAATACTTCATGTTGCGGTGTAAGCCTTTATGTACTAAACAAGACTTTTATTGTTCGTATTATAGGTCAATAACCTGTAGCAGAAATTCATACTCTATTATAATAATGGCTTTTTGAGGCCATTCTTTGGGGAGGAAAAATGTCTTTTTGACATGCCTTTATACTTGGTATGTTTATGACGGCTCAGCTGCATGAAGAGTTATATATACAGCCATGCCTCAAGTTGGATGCTCCTTTGTCAAAATGAGGAATAAGTGACTGCCTAGAGCTTCTGAAGAAAAGCTACCCTTTCTAAAAAAAAGTATTATCAAGAGTGTCTGTCGTTGAGGGACCTGGTTGGCAGAAGGGCTCTTTTTTATACACATTGAATGGTTTTACTCTGAGATACACAGAAGCCGTTCTCAAGTGTCCGCTGCTCTTGTGACATTCTAGAGGAACTCCCACCCCTGCACCTGGTAGGACAGAGCCTCCTTTCCCTGAAGCGCAGTTGTCCTTCTTTCTCACACAGAATTTAATGGTGGGCCGCTCTGTCGTATTCCTTTAAAAATTGTTGTCCTTATCAGTGGTAGCTCCAGAATGTCCTTGTCAGTGGGGTGGGTGTGAATCTGGTGGGAAAGGGGAACTGGAAGCTAAGTTTACATAGTACTTTATGTAAGACTGAGAACATGGCAGTTGTCCACAACAAGGAACATGGTGGAGGGAGGGGCGGGTGGAGATTACGGCGTGAGAAGTAGCGCTAAAGCCAGCCCAGCATCCCTGGGAGCCACCCAGGTTCTTGTGCAGTAGCGAGTGTACTTCCCTTCCTATGGCTGTACCCATAGCAGAATAGAAACCATAATGTCTGTTGAATATAAAGTGGTTCTACTCAGTTGTTTTAGTGATGAAGGTATCTTTTTGTTGTAATATGTGCATTCTTACCTAGTCCCTATAGTGTCCCGAGGCATACATTTCTAACATAATTTGTTGGATTAAGGGAGAAATTCATGAACATAATAATTTTATTTTCTTTGCACTAAGCTCCATGGCTCATTCAAAGATCAGTCCTGTGATCATGGCCTGTTAAGACCTCTGTAGGTCGGGTAACATCTTTTTCTTCATGACATGTAGCCTAATAATTCTCCTTTCTACCTGCGGTTAAAAATCACTTATATGTACAACTTTATTTACATTTTAAACATCTGTGATGTAAAGGTAGGTGATTGCTACCATTTTATAGAGTCAAGAACAGTCTTAGTGACTTGCCCCAAATCTCATAATCAAGTCAAGACTAAAATCCCAGACTTACAGACTTTCTTGGCCCTGGGTTATAGTCTTTTGATTGTCATTGATAGACCTGAGTCACTCTGAGACTCATATTTTTGAAACAGTAACTCTGAGACTCATATTTTTGAAACAGTATGCCAGATAAACAGCATGTTTATCATCTTTCTTGATCAAGCTTTCCTACATATTTTGAATACTTTCAACAGGGAGCAACCCAAAATGCCATATCTGTAATAAGTAGGAGAGAAAATTAATTGCCTAAGAGAATAGCCATTGAGCACACAAATATTTTTCCAATACAAGGTTGTAAATTGTGCTCCTTATTTTAAGCTGCTGCATGAGCATGCTTACAGAATTATTCACCGACTTATTCTGCTTGTTTTTTATATGAGTCCATTCCAGAGGAATACTCTTAGAATCAAGTGTATTTTGAATCTTAAATTTTAAATTTCCTTTTTATATGGCAAAGTGTATAATGTCATAAATTAAGAAAAATCTGTTACCTTTCAACAAAAGGTATAATTTCAAAATCAGGTTTTGAAATCTGTTGAAAAAAAATTATAGCTTGACTTCTTTTGAGGATAATCATTGAGCTCACATGTGTTTGATCTGCTCAAAAGTAATAACTGAAGCAGAGTTCCACAGTTCTTCCTAATTTCAGGATTCTGATTTATCCCAGCTTGCTGTCCAGTCTGCCTGTCTAAATCCTAATCTTGGGTATTTTTCACAGTGGGCAAAAACATTATGTACTTGCATGAGCATCATTCATAAAGGATAATTTTGCCTACGGATTTAAGGGAATTTGAGATTATTTTTCAGGTGCAGTATTTTAAAGGGAACAACTTCATTTGCATCAAAACTTGTGTTGCTTTTTGGTAAGAACTGTTCAGAAGGGGAAATTAGTAGCTGTTTACATGGTGCCAAGTTTGGAGGGGCAGAGTATGATCTTTATTGAGTGGTGTGTTCTCGATAAATAGGCCTCATTTAGCCTTGAATTCTTTAGAAATCAAATGCAATTGGAAATTTCAGATGACAAAGTTTTGCTGGGCTATAGAAACAGGCTGCAAATAAGGCCATTTTGGCAACAAAATGACCAAAAGCTGAAATAAAGCTTCTTAATCTGTGATGCTTATGGCATCCTTTGCTAAGTAAAGCTCAATACCTAGGAGAGGTAATTTAAACTACTTCTGAATCCCAAATAGATGAATCTGACATATCTCTGTACTTTGGAACCAGAAATGCAGTCTAGATCACAGCATAGCAAGTTCTGATGCTAAAAGTACAGGAGCAGAGTTATCATAGCAGTAAGTCATTTAGAGGTGAACGAGTCTCAGAGTGTCACATGAGGAAGGAGCTAGGTGGCACTGTCATTGCTGGTGTGATAGGTTCTCCACTTCGGCTCCAGGAAAAGGCTCCTGGTGATGCCTGATTCATTTCAAGTCTTTGCTTTATTTTGGCTTCACTACCATGATTCTGAGCCACAAGCTTTTTTATTTCCTGGGGATTAGGCTGTGTAAGAATTCAGCATTAGCCATATTCAGCATTCTGTATATTTGGTGAACCTTATCCGAGCTGGGATGAGAACAGAGTGGCTTTCTCTAGCAGCAGTGGATACAGTCTAGTTGGGGGCATAGCTTATAGGCTGTATCATGGTTCATGGGATGGTGGGAGGGGTGGTAGAAGCAGTTTGCTCTTGCTGTCAGCTGCTTCCTTTGCTAATGTTTGAGCTGCCCATTTTACTTGTCAGTATTTCCTTATCTCCCTCTCCAGTTGTGACAGTTAGTGTAGTTACTGATAGTGACAGCAATCAGGTTGGGTTCCTACCCCATGAGAAAACTGGCATAGAGGAAAAAAGGTGAGGAAATTGGTGGGTTCTGCTATTAGCACTAAACGCAAGTGGCCCAGACATGCTTTCATTAAGATCACGAAACAGATGAACATCAAGATCACGAAACAGATGAACATCAAATGCCTGGAAATAGCAACATTGAAAAGAAACAAAGGAAATTGAGTGATCTTGCCGAAGAGTGTGGATTAGAAGGTTTTTAACAAGCCCAGCAAAACAAACTTATGGCCAAAAGAAGAAATTTTCCTGCCACTGCCCTGCACTGCACTTGGTAAAATTGCCAAATGTGGGGAATAAAAAAAATTTTCAAGTACAGTATTGAAGAATGGGGCAGATCCTGAAGATGTTCACCAAGGAAAGGAATCTTGGCAAGGTTCAGACTGGGAAGGCAAGGGGAAGAGAAGGAGATGCTTAGAGCAGGGGTGCTAGGGCCCCGAGATCGACAGCATCCATACATTCTTCCCCCTCCAGATCTGCTGAATCAGAAACTCTGAGGGTGAGGCCCAGCAGTCTTTTACCAGCCCTCCAGGGGACTTGATGTTTAAGAACGATTGCACAATGATGTTTAAGAACCGCAGGCTTTGCCACAGTTAAAAAGAAGTGTTTTAATATACTGGTGTCCCCCCCAAGCTCTGAGGTGCTCTTATACTTTCCTCCATAAGTATGGAGATGTTTTGTGTATGGTTCTTTGCTGAAACTGTTAAATGTCTTTATTTCCCATATTTTTCCCCTCAAGTTCCTGAAAGATCTCCTGGAAATATTGAGAAAGGATGATGTGGAGAAAAATGCCATTGAGGCCATTTTTAGGTGGATAGAAACAACCTTTTAAAAGTGGATTAAAATATAACAATGGATTTTTAGTCTGTGAGTGATCATTGCTTTTCACAACCGACAGTAAAACATTTGTGTAAGATACTGCCATCCATGATTTTATGATACCTGTTCATTACATCTTAGTTTCATGGGAAAATGTCATATATTTTCCAGCATCATAATGATGAAGTCTTTAAAGTATGGCTCACAAAAATGAAAAAAATAATTGGAAGAAAAAAACACCCTGAGTACATAGCTATTGTGTAATAAACACCTGTTGAATTATTGGTAATCTTTTGCTGGGAATTAATCTCGGTACTTCAGAGCATGTAAAAATCAATTTTCAGTGATCCCACTTAATCACACCTTACTGTCTTTGTTTTACATTTTCAGCTAGTGATTCTGCAGGGGTTGGGGACCAGTAGTAACAACATGTTATATTTTTTCGTCGTCTGACTTAACGATTCAGTGTTTCAGAAGACAGTACTCTAATCTTAAAGCTTTGAAGTGGTGGTATGGTCATTTTTTCTGTAGGTTTTATTTGTGTGAATTGGCCTAGGCCCTACTTTATAACTAAAGCCTATGAACCAAATTTCTCTTTCTGGGAATATGTGTGGCTACGGAGGAGTTCTCTAGTATCGTTTCCTCACATGCTCATGTTTTGTGCCTGGATTTTTATTTGTAAAGGTAACTGATGACACGGAAAGGTCAGTGCCATTGAAAGAAAAGTCTAATGTTACAGTTCCTCTAGAAACAAGAGGCACAGTTTGCCATGCAGGGCCACAGGACAAACACCAAGTTTGGGTCAGGAGGCAGAGGACGGGAACAAGTGATAGGTTTAGGCCAGAGCCATGATCAGGATTTTCTTGGGAAAGGCAAAGCAGGGCAGGGAGAACAGTTTAGGAATGGCTAGTGAATAATTCCAGGGCCTTAGGGCTACAGTGTGGGCTCCAGTTGCCTGATGCCTGGCCCTGGGATGATTGTGTTCTGGGGTGTGCAGGCCAGATGGAGGAGGTGTGGCTCCATCAGACCTGGTTAGTTTGCACATCAAAAGCATGCTGCAGGCTGAGTCCTTTGCAGTCTCTAAGAACTGGCTAGCCCTGAGAGGGCTCGTCTTTCCCCATCCAGAAGGTTTTTTTAAGATGTCAAAACATCATGATATATTGAAAATATGAAACATGATTAATACACATGTATAGACTGTTTAGCTCTCCTTTCAATTTTTGTAGTCTTTTAAAGCACCACATAATTTTTCTTTTCCGTCTTGAAAACCATTTAAAAGAACCTCTGGCCAAAAATGTTAGCGTTACTAGATATTATCAACGTGTGGGAATATAAAAAATTTTAAGATGTAAATTATGAAAATAATGTTTTCTTTCACTAGAAGTGAGTTCTGACCCTTGCAGATCCCTCTTTCAAATGTTTAACTGAAAAAGGAAAGAAAATATCAGAGAACTTATAAGTAGCCTTGGTGAGACTTAAATCAACTCATTTCACTATGTATAGATTCTACACCTTGCTCCTCCCAGTGGGCCATGTATTTCTCCATGAAAATCTGCCACCCCAAAATCATGGTGACAATCTGAATTGCTCTAAATATTTATCTCACTCAACCTCCCACCTGTTGTCAGTAGCTATTGCAAACTGACCATTTTAAACCCTTTCAGTCCCCACCTTCTCTCAACCCCAGCAGCTAATCTCACCTCTCCCCTAACAGATAATAGAGCATTAGATGGGGAAACTCTGCTTACTCCTCACCTCTTTGTCTTGGAAATTCCTGTCCTCCCCCTAACAAATCCCTTCTCTTACACTCAAGGTCCTTGCCCTTGATCAGATGCCTTGTTCAATACAGCTTCTCACTCCTGACACATATGGCTTTGCATTTAAACACATTCAAAGACTCCCTCTTCAAACAAAAATGCCTTTCCTCAAACCTTTGAACCCCTTGACTAGCACTAAATACTATTCTTTCCTGTACTTTGTCTATTCTCAATTCACTGAAGCAGTAGTTTTTAACCCTGGCTGCACACTAGGATCATCTGGGGAGATTTTAAAAAACCCTAATTCCCTTGACTGAACCACAAGCCAGTTACACCAGAATGGGGTAGTGGGACAGTCTTTTTAAAGCAAAGACGTGCAGCCAACGCGCAGCCGAGGCTGAGAGCCGACACGCTAAAACCTGGCCGCTACCCTCGCCGCCATTAAGATTGTTCTTGCTCGGTTCACCAGTGACTTCTGGTTGCCAAAATTTAGTCCTTAGGCTGATCTTCATGTCTTGATACCATATAACTGCTTCCTTTCTGGAATACTGACTCTTCTGACCCTGCTCTCCTGATCTTCCTCCTGCTTTCTCAGCCTCTCAGGCAGAGTGGTCGGTAGGTCAGTCCAATGCAGACTGAATGTCTGCCTCTGCCCTCACCTCCATTACTTCATTAATACCCATGTGCTAGTGAGTTCCTTTGCCATGCCGCCTTATTGTGCTGGCTTAAAGCACAGATTGGAGTGAAGCACTTCCATTCATTGATAATTATCGTAAACTGGGAAAGCCAACTCAAGGTGTCTGCTCCTTTCCTCACTTCTCTTTGCTCCTCCTTCAAGCCTGCTGTAGTAGGAAGAATTGCTAACCACACTAGTCAGTTTCTATAATGGATAGCCCCTATTTACTAGTGGGTGGAGTTGTTCTTCATGAAGAGTCAGGCTGAACTGTGGTCCCTTTTCTGCTTTGTCCTTTCCAGGGTCATGGACTGGTAAGGAGGCCTGGGCCCACTTCTACATATAAGAAGGCTACCCCCCATCTAGTACTTGCTTCAGTTTTTACTTGCTGCTGTTGGTAAGATTTTATTTTGACTTTAGGGGACAGACCCATTTCCTCACCTCTTTTTGACCTTGGGTGCCATGTTGGAGCTTACTTTATCAGAAAACTTTGTTGGAGTCTCAGGCATTCTCCCTACTAATAATGAAGTGGAACTTGATTTTCCACATCACTGCGTGCTGCCTTTGGAACTCTATGTAGGGGTTCCACCCTCACCAGAAGGGACTGTGTGTTTCTGGCTTCTTTACATCACTAGTTTCTGATTTAAAATCTGGGATAGGTGGATCTGATTGTCAGATGCCTATGTCCTAACTGCAGGAAGTGAGAATGAGGTTATCTGGAATGTTTAGCTTCCACTGGGTAGAGATGAATTCCTTAAACACAGTATGTTTTAATGTCTGGGAGAGCTAGTCCCCTCATAATTTTTCTTTTTCAGTGTTTTCCTGGCTATTCTTACATGTTTGTTTTTCTATATAAACTTTAGTGTCAACCAGCGTAACTCCATTTTAAAAAAGTGTGTTGATATTTTTATTGAGATCATATCACATTTATTAACTAACTTAGAGAAAAATGACATCTTTACAATGTTGAGTCATCCTATCCAAGAACAGGGGATGTATTTCTACTGTTCAAGTCTATTTTTGTGCCTTTTAAAGACTGTTTTAAAATTTTCCTTGTATAGGTTTGTGTTTCTTGTTAAGTTTATCCCTAAGTATTTAATCTTTGTTGCTAGTAAATGGGGTTTTCGCTGCCATTATGTCTTCTACTTGGTTATTGTTCTTATATGTGAAGGCTGTTGATTTTTATATGCTAATTTTTTATGCTGCTAACTTACTGAATACTTTTACTTTTGGGTTTAGTTTTATCATTGATCATTGAGGGTCCAAAAACATCTTAAATGCACAAAGCAGTGGCAAGAAATGAAAGAATCTGTAGAGGTCAAAAAGGGATGTGAAAGCTCGAAACTTGGGAGGCAAGTAAGATGAAAGCCAGCTTTCAACCTGAAGGTATCTGCTGAGAGCTGGTCTCCTTGAGTCTCTGTCATGATGACTGTGATGCGTGCAGGAGGTAAAGCAGGGTCTGCTCAAGGCAGGGAGATCTGAGGTCTCCCACAGAGCGAGGACCCTCAAAGTGCTACACTTACAGTGTAAGGGTAGATACTAAATAAACCCACCAAGCAGAAATAACAGCAAGGGAACATGCCTTTCTTGACCTTGGCCCTGGATGGAGGAAAAGCTTTTATTTTAACCTAAAAATTTTTAACAAGTTGCCCCTTATAGAGGTTTATGGCCCAAATTTATACTACTCGTGTGGTCCAAAATACTGCAAGTGGGAATTTAATTTACAATGGACCCAGGTAGGTGGTAACCCCAGATGACTGGCAGAAGCAAACATACATTCTCTCTGGAGGAATGAAACTTCAATCTAGGTATCAAAGAATTCCCACAGATAAAGTTACAAAGAATTTGGGTAGCTCGCAGTTAAAAACCACAAACCAAAGAAGGAAATAAGTACCATGAGTGCAAGTCATCAGAAACAACATACAGGAGAATCAGACTCACAAACAACTTAGATATTGTACTTATTAGCACAGAATATAAACATGTTACACATGTTTTAAATATATTTCAAGAAGTCAAAGAGAGGCTTCAGAACACCAGGCAACAAAAGCATATACTTTTGAAGGGGGTTGATGAGAGTTAACATGTCCTTCCTTCCACCCTTTACTTTTTCAAGAGGAGAGTAAAGAGTCTTATTAGTTAGGGACTTTAGGTAAGTAGAGCTGTTAAAATATTTGGAGTAACTTTTAAAAGAATAAATGTAAAGAATATAGCATTTAAACTAATAATGGATAAAGGAATGATAAGAAAATAAATTAGAAAGTTAAGAAAAATAAAAAGTATACAATAAGGTGGTAAAAGGATTCAAATATAGTAGTAAATGTAGTAGTAAAGTGTAAATGAATTACTCCAGTTGAAAGATAAAGCCTATAATACTGGACTTTGAAAATCCAGCTATATGCTCTTTATAAGAGACATATCTAAAACTTTAAAGAAAGATTGAAAAGGAAAAGGATGGAAAAAATATACGAGGCAGATATCAGAGAAAGTAAGGATAATCTCTACAAAATAATAAACATTGGTTCAATTACTGATAAATGGTTCAATTTGTCAGGGGGATATACTAATTCTCAACTAAGCTTAATAATATAGCCTCAATATACATAAGCAGAACTAAGTTTAAAATATACTCTTTCAGTAATTGAAATGACAAGTGGACAGAAATGGTTATGAATATAGCATATTTAAATAACAAATATGCTTAGTGTAATGGGCATGAATGGAATCACACCCAAGAATATGAAGAATTACACATTATTTTCAAGCACAGATTGAAAATTTATAAAAATTGACTCTTAGGCCATAAAGCAAACCTTAGTAAATTCCAAAGATTAGAGTCACATAGATCACACTCTAATCACAAAGAAAGTAAATTTAAAAGACAATAGCCAAAAAGGGGGGGTGATTTTCTAATGCGTTTAGAAATTTAATAACATATCTAAACCAATGAATCAATGAAAAAATCCTAATGGATATTAGAAAATACTTATAACTAATAATATAAAAATCCTATGCCTTAACACTCTTTGGATACAGCTAAAGGGATAGTTAGAGGAAAATTTATGGTCTGAAATGTTTTGAGTTAGAGAAGAAGAGAGGACTGAAAATTTATGGGGTAAGCATTCTACATTTACACTTACTAAAAAAAAAACATTATTCTTCTAGAAAAGAATAATAGAGAAGGCAAAAGTAATAAAAGTTGTAAGATCAGAACTTAATGCTATAGAAAATGAACATATAATTGAGAGATCAACAAAGCCAGAAATTAAGACAAATAATATAGGCAAATCTCTAACATCATTAATTAAGAAAAAATAGGGAAGGCACAAAAATATTAGGAATCAAAGGGGTATATAGTTATAGATTTAGAGATTTAAAAGTTAATAAGGTAGTGCTATGAACAACGTTAGCCAATAAATTTGAAAGCTTAGACAAAATGGACAGATATCTAGAAAGATATGATTTACCAAAACTCAATTGGGAGAAATAGAAAGCTTGGTTAATTCTGTAACATTAGACAAATCTAGTCAATAGTTTAAAAGCTGAGACTGTATGTTCTTTGTAGAAAGATTTTGTGTGATCCACTGAAAATGCTGGAAATGTCTAGCTCTTTCTGGAGCTAGGTATGTTAATTATAAAGTTCATTTGGAAGAACAAGTGTGCAAGACTAACCCAAGAAAACCCTTAAAAAGCACTTGGGAGGGGAGGGTATTAAAACATAAAGTCTCAAAAACTGAAAATGAGGTATAGGCACATGAATAGACCAGTGGAACACAATAGAAAATTCAGAAATAGACCCAATTGCATATGAAAATTCAAGGTACAATAAAGGTGGTGAGTTCAAAAACAGATACATGAATCAGTGGAACAGAATAGACAACCCAAAAATAAACCCACATACCTAAGGTCGTTTACCACAAAGGAGGCAGGGATATACAATGGAGAAAAGACAGTCTCTTCAATAAGTGGTGCTGGGAAAACTAGACAGCTACATGTAAAACAATAAGATTAGAACATTTCCTCACACCGTACAGAAATAAACTCAAGGTAGATTAAAGACTGAAATGTAAGACCTGAAACCATAAAACTCCTAGAAGAGAAAATGAGCAGAACACTCTTTGACATAAATCGTACCAATATTTTTTTGGATGTGTCCCCTAAGGCAAAATAAATAAAAACAAAAATAAACGAGTGGGACATAATTAAATTTAGAAGCTTTTGCACAGCAAAGGAAACCCATCAGCAAAATGAAAAGACAACCTACTGAGTGGGAGAAAATATTTGCAAATGAGATGACTGATAAAGAGTTAATATCCAAAATATGTAAAACAGCTCATACAACTCACCATCAAAAAACACAGAACCCAATTTAAAAAATGGGCTGGAGACTTCCCTGGTGGTCCAGTTCCTATGACTCCACAGTCCCAATGCTGGGTTCGATCCCTGGTCAGGAAACTAGATCCCACATGCCGCAACTAAAGACCCCACATGTCACAACCAAAAAAAAAAAAAAAAAAAGATCCCCCATACTGCAACTAAAAAAAAAGAAGGGCCAAAGACATTTTCCAAAGAAGACATATAGCTGGCCAACATGAAAAGATGCTCAACATCGTTAATCATCAGAGAAATGCAAACTAAAATCACAGTGAGATATCACCACACACCTGTCAGAATGGCTATCATCAAAAATAACAAATGTTGGTGAGGATGTGAAGAAAAGGGAACTCTCGTACACTGTTGGTGGGAATGTAAATTGGTGCAGCCACTGTGGAAAACAGTATGGAGGTTTCTCAAAAAATTAAAAATAGAACTAGCATATGACACAGCAATTCCACTTCTAGGTATATATCCAAAAAAACTGAAAACACTAATTGAAAAAGATACATGCACCCCAAAGTTCATAGCAGCATTATTTACAATAGCCAAGATGTGGAAGCAACACAAGTATCCATCAACAGACAAATGGATGAAGAAAATGTGGCATAAATCTATATCTATAGCTCTCTATATATACACAATGGAGTATTACTCAGCCATGAAAAGGAATGAAATTCTGCCATTTGCAAAAATGTGGATGGACCTAGAGAGTATTATGCTTAGTGAAATAAGTTAGAGACAAATACTGTATGTTATCACTTAGACGTGGCATCTAAAAAAATTAATGAATGTATATAACAAAATAAACAGACTCACAGATATAGAAAACAAACTAGTGGATACCAGTGGGGAGAGGGAAGTGGGAAGGGGCACAATAGGGGTAGGGGATTAAGAGATACAAATTACTATGTATAAAATACATAAGCAACAAGGATATATTGTACAGCACAGGGAAGTATAGCCCTTATTTTGTAATAACTTTAAATGGAATATAATCTATAAAAATATTGAATCACTGTGCTGTACACCTGAAATATAATATTGTAAATCAACTATACTTCAGTAAAAAATAAAATAAAATAAAAGGTGGTGCCTTAAGTCAGTGGGGGGAAAAGATGGACTATAAAAGTGAATGGTATTGGGATAACTGGATAGCCATATGGAAAACGAAAATTGATCTGTTCCTCATGCTATGGGCCAGGATAATTTTCAAATTTATCAGAGATTTAATTGTACAATATTAAACCATAAAATTACTAGAAAAAATAAGATGAATTCCTCAGTAGGCTGGCTGGTCTAAATCTGTGAGTCTATTTTTGGGCTACTGAGAGCTAAGTAAGAATGTTTTTTTCACTTTTGAAGGGTTTAATAAACAAGGAGAAGGAGGAAAAAGACATGATCATATCTGGTTATGAACGCTAAAATATTTTAAATAGTTTTTTAAAGGTTGTCAACCCCTGCTGTGTAACATGGGAGTGAGGAAACTTTCCTAACAGTATTGGTTAATTATTGCATAATAACGCCACATGTCTTTCAGTCTCCTTGGATCAGTAGGAAAATATCCACCCATTTGGTGGAAGGGATTGTAATTCACATGGTAAAGCATGGGGATACAGAGAAGGGTGAAGAATTGGGGCCAATAATGTAATCCTCCAGACTAAGTATGACTTAAAAATCCAGGTACAGCAGAGATATATTTGGCTATGCTAAAAAAACAAAAAACAAACAAAAAACATTCCTTTTGCATCTCAAACATAACAAAGTAAAGTAAAATACAAGTGATAACTGGGAAAACATTTTCAATTTATATCACAGATTAAGCGCTAATATCTCTAGTTTATAAAGAGCTTCTAAAAATAGAGTCAGTCTTATAGAAAATAGAGAAATGATTCAAACAGTTCACAGAAAAAAATGCAAATGCCCCTTAAACATATGAAAAGATGCTCAACTTTCCACAGTTGTTTGATTTTTACAGCAACATAGTGAGGTGGATATTCTTATCACCCCTATTTTACAGACAAGAAAACTGAGTCAAAAAGAGATAAAGTGTCCTGCCTGAACTCAACTAATAAGTAATGGTGCTAGGATTTGAACCCAGTCAGGCGGGCTCTGGCTAAGAGTAGTTCACCATGACTAAGTGATGCTTATTTCAGGAACACAGGATCATTTAATATTAAGACTAACTGGGTGTTTCCTTAATATGATAAAATATGTTTATCTCAATCCAAAGCCAGCATCATGCTTAATTGAGAATTAGAGAAGCAATTTCCTTAAAGTCAGAAACAAGACAAAGATGTCCACTAATCATCACCATCATTTAAAATTGTTCTGTAGGACTTGGACAAAACAATTAGACAAGAGAAAGAAATTAAAGGTATAGAAATTAGAAAGGAAGAGAGGTTAGACTTATAATTTGTAGATGATATGACTGGATTGTTTACTTAGAAACTAAGGAGGACTAACCAAAAACTTACAAACAATATAAGAATTTAATAAATTAAATTTGTACAAAATTAATTTTTAGGAAATAACCTTTGTATGCAGTGTCCAATTACATGCTCTAAGGAAAGAAAAGGCCATTTTATAATAGCAGAAAATAGAAGATATAAAATACTTAGGAATAAACTTAAGAAACATTATTTGTAGAAAACTTAAAAATGCTAATGAGGGACATAAAGCAAGACCTGAACAAATGGAAAGACATATTATGTTCTTCTGTAGGAACACTCAGTATCATAAAGATGTCACCTCTCCTTAATCTATAAATTTAATGTGATATCCAGTAACAATACCAATAGGATTAAAAAAAAAAAAAGATTTACACAAGCTGATTCTGAAGTTCATATGGAAAAATAAATAAGAGTATCCAGGAAAGAAAAGGATGGTGATAGAGGGAGATTAACTCTACAGATATTTTAAAATTTGCAAATTTACAGCAATTAAAACAGTGTGGTAATAATTTGTGAATAGTCAGACAGATCAGCATAACAAAACGGTTCAGAAATAGACGTAAATACATATGGGAATTGAGTACATGATAAAGGTGGCTTTTCAATCAGTGGGGAAAAGATTCAGGAAGTGGGGACCACTGAATAGTGTTCTGGAAAAAAAAAAAAAAAACTGAACCCATACTTCACTCCTTATATCAGGACAAATTGCAGACAATTCAAAGATATAAACATAAAAAATGAAACTCTAAATGTACTAGGAAAGAGGACTTCCCTGGTGGCGCAGTGGTTAAGAATCTGCCTGCCAATGCAGGGGACACGGGTTCGATCCCTGGTCCGGGAAGATCCCACATGCTGTGGAGCAACTAAGCCCATGCTCCATAACTACTGAGCCTGTGCTCTAGAGCCTACAAGCCACAACTACTGAGCCCACGTGCCACAACTACTGAAGCCCGCACACCTAGAGCCCGTGCTCTGCAACAAGAGAAGCCACTGCAATGAGAAGCCCGCGCACCACCATGAAGAGTAGCCCCCGCTCGCCGCAACTAGAGAAAGCCCACGCGAAGTAACGAAGACCCAATGCAGACCAAAAAAAATAACAGTCAAGAAAAATGTAAGTCAAGAAGTATTACTGAAGATAGAGGGTCAGTTCATAAAAATAAAAGGACAAATCTATCAGGAAGATATAATAATTTTGTATTTTGATGCACTTAATTCAGTTTTAAAAGCACAGTCACAGAACTATAAGGAACTGATGGTACAAAGAGTGAAAAAAATAAGAATATGGGAGATTGCAACAATATGAGTAATAAATTTCATCTAATTGACATACATACCACACTACAATCAACCTTGTCAGAATATGTATTCTTTCTAAGTATTCATAAAACATTTACCAAAATTTACCATATGCTGGTAAGTCCCAACAAGTTCCAAAAGGTAAAACCATCCAAAACATGTCCTTTGACCAAAGTGGGATTAAGGTAGTAATCAATAACCAAAAGATAACTAGAAAACCCTCAAATATTTGGAAATCAAGCAATATACTTTTAAATAATCAATAATTCAACAGAAATTACAATGGACATTAGACTATATTTTGAACTAAATGACAATAAAAATATGGCATATCAAAACTTGAAGAACAAAGCTAAAGCTGTACTTCAAGGGAAATTTATTTCTTTAAATCTTCATATAATAAAAGATAATAAAGGCTAAAAATTGATCTGTGTCCATCCCAAAAAGTAGAAAAAGAATAGTAAATTAAATCCAGAGATAGAATAGTGGACAAAATAATGAAGGTAATAGCAGAAATTAATGAAATAGAAAAATGGATAAAAGAAAATCAACAAATCTAGAGGTAGGTTCTTTGAGAAGACCAATACAATGAATAAACTGCTAGCAAGGAAAAAAACTACTAGATCAAGAAAATAAAGAAGGAAAAAGGGACTTCCCTGGTGGCGCAGTGGTTAAGAATCGGCCTGCCAATGCAGGGGACGCAAGTTCGAGCCCTGGTCCAGGAAGATCCCATGTGCCGCGGAGCAACTAAGCCCGTGAGCCACAACTACTGAGCCCATGTGCCTAGAGCCCATGCTCCACAACAAGAGAAGCCACCACAATGAGAAGCCCACGCACCGCAATGAAGAGTAGCCCCCACTCGCCGCAACTAGAGAAAACCCGCACATAGCAACGAAGACCCAACGCAGCTATAAATAAATAAATAAATAAAATTTTTTTTAAAAAAGAAGATACAAATTATCAATGTCATAAGTAGATACTACAAAGAATTTTATGCCAATAAATCTGAAAATCCACATGAAATTAAATTTCTAGGAAAACAATTACCAACTGAAGAGGAAAAAGAAAATCTAAATATTTTGTGTCTGTTTAAGAAATTGAATCTGTAACTAAAACCTTTGCACAAAGAGATTTCCAGGTCCAGATTACTTCACTAGCAATTTCTTCTAAACATTTAAAGAAATGACATTAATCTTACACAAACTTCCAATATAGAAAAAGAAGAGACAATTTCCAACTCATTTTGAGACCACCGTAATTTTAATACCAAAGGGTGACTAGTATGCTACAAGAAGGAAAATTATAGACCAATATGTCTCATGAATATATTTACAAATATACTAAACAAAATATTATATGATTTATTTTAGGAATACAAGTTTGGCTTAACATTACAAAATCAAAGAATGTGTTCAACAAATGGTGCTGGGACAACTGGGATATCCACATGTAAAAAAAACGTTGGATCTCTTCATACATCATGTGCAAAAATTAACTTAAAATGGATCAAAAATCTAAAAGTAAGAGGTAAAATATAAAACTCTTAGAAGAAACTACAAGTGTAAATCTTCATGACGTTGATTAGGCAATGGTTCCATAGATATGGCACCAAAAGTGCAAGCAACCAAAGGAAAAATAGATAAATTGGACCAAAAGTTTAAACTTTTATGCTCCAAAAGACACTATCAAGTAAATGAAGAGATAACCCACAGAGTAGGAGAAAATATTTGCAACTCATATATCTGATAAGGATCTAGAATTCAGAATATTTAAATCATTCTTACAATTAAACAAAAAGACATACAACCCAACTAAAAAAAAAATATGGGCAAGGACTTGAATAAACATTTCTCTAAAGAAGATATACAAATGGCCAATAAGCACATGAAAAAATGCTCAACAGCATTAGTTACTAGGGAAATGTAAATCAAAACCACAATGATATACTGAGACAGACTGGGACTTGGACACTTTGCTGCATTGCTGCAGTGCTGCAGTGCTTGCACCTGGACACACCTCTCCTCAAGCAACAAAATACAGAGAAACTGTATGGGACTAAAAATAACTGTGTGCCTGTGCAATTGGGGCAAATTCAGGATCCAAAAGATACAAAAAGACAAAAAACCCAACTGCCATTTCTGAAGAGCTGGGAGCAAAAACTGGGTATTGGGGGCAAAAGCAGAGTACTGCGCATGCCCCCCTGCACTCAACACCACAAAGGGGTGGGCAAACCACCTAAGCCACCCCTCTGGCCCGACCCCTGGACACACCCCTACCTTCACCCCGTATATGGAATGAGCTCCCCTTGCCCCCGGCAAGGAATGAGTGAGGGAACCTGTTACTTGTTCTCGCTCCCTCCTGCAGCTGATGCAGGGGCTCCAATAAAGCCTTGCCTGAATTTCTTGTCTGGCCTCAAGTCAATTTCTATTGATTGGGGAAGGCCAAGAACCCTGCTCAGTATCAATACTACTTCACACACATGAAGAAGACAGTAATAAAAAAAAAATACAGACAATAACAAGTGTTGACAAGGACCTGGAGAAATTGGAGCTCTCATAAATTGCTGGTGGGAATATAAAATGGTGTAGCCACTTTGGAAAAGAGTTTGACAGTTCCTCAAAAAGTTAATCGCAGGTTACCATGTGACCCAGGAATTTTACTCCTAGGTGTATACCCAACAATTGAAAACCTATGTCCATATGTTCATAGCAGCATTATTCATAATAGCCAAAAAGTGGAAATAACCCAGATGTTCATTGACTAATGAATGGATAAACAAAAATGTGGTCTGTCCATACAATGGAATATTATTCAGCCATGAAAAGGAATGAAATAGTGATTCATGCTGCAACATGGATGAACCTTGAGAACATTATGCTGATTGAACGAAGTCAGACACAAAAGGCCACATATTATGATTCCACTTATGTGAAATGTCCAGAAAAGAAAAATTTATAGAAACAGAAAGTAGATTAGTGGCTACCATAGTCTGGGGGAGAAGGTAATGAGGAGTGACTGCTAATGGGTAGGGAGTTTCTTTCTGAGGGTGATAAAAATGTTCTGGAATTAGATACTAGTGATGCTTGCACAGCTTTATAAATATCCTAAAAACCACTGAATTGTACACTTTAAAAGGATGAATATTATGGTATATGAATTTTATCTCAATTTAAAAATTAGTGTATTTAACCAAATTAGCATAAAAATGTAGAAAAAGAATAAGATCATCTCAATAGAATGATGTAGAAAAAGCATTTAATAAAATCAAATACTTTTCATAATAAATACTCTTAACACACTAAGAATAGAAGGAAACTTCCTTAAGCTGGTAAAGATCATCTATAAAAATCTTACAGAAAGTATCACAGTTAATAGTGAAATATTGAAAGCTTTTCCCCTGAGATTAGGAATACCTCCTAATACTACTTCTATTCAATATTGTACTAGCGATCCTAACCATTGCAACAAGAAAAAAAAGTTATAAAGACTGGAAAGGAAGAAATAAAACTGTCCTTATTCACAGATAAAATTATTGTTTATGTAGAAAATTCTAAGGAATCTATAGTTAGAATTATTAAAAATAAATATAGCAAGGTCTCTGGATTCAAGAAATATGTATTTCTACATATCTGCAAAAAACAGAAAATGAAAATTTAAAATACTATTTACAATAGCATCAAAGATATAAAATACCTGGGAATATATCTAATGAAAGATATGCAAGACCTTTACAGAGAAAACATTGAGAGAAAATTAAGAAGACCTTATGGAGAGAGTTGCTGTGTACATGAATTAAAGGCTCAAATATCAATTCTTTCCAAATTAGTCTGTAGAAAGAATGTAATCCAGTCAAAATCACAGCATTTTGGCTGGGGGAGGAATTAACAAGCTAATTCTAATATTTATATGAAAATGTTAATGACCAAGAATAGAGAAGATAGTCTTGAAGGAACAAAGCTGGAAGACTTATGCTGCCAGGTATCAAGACTCCTTATAAGGCTATAGTGCTATGTGGTATTGGTGTACATATAGACAAGTAGACCAATGGCATAGAATAGAGACCAGAAGCGACCGACACACATACATCACTTGCTAAGGACAAAGGTGACCATGTAGTGCAGTGAGGAATGGATGAACTTTTCATAAGAGGTGCTCAGTCAGTTGGATATTCACTTGGCGATATAAATCTTGACCCCTATCTTAACCACTTAAACAAAACCAATTCCATAAAGATTGCATTATAAAGGTGAAAGGGTAAAATAATAAAGCTTCCAGAAACAAACAAACAAACAAACAGGAAAACACCTTCATTACCTTGAAGTAGGTAAATATTTCTTATGCAAAATAAAAAGTACTACCCAGAAAAATAAAGACTGATGCATTAGTTTATATTAAAATTAAAATTTTCTATTCAAAAGACCTCATTAAGAGTAAAAAAAGTCAGCCATGGGGTAGGAGATTATACTTGCAATACAAATATCTGACAAGACTTGCATCCACAATCTATTTTAGAAATTGCTACAAATCAATTAAAACAGATAATCCAATACCAGGCAAATGACTCGTACAAAACATCACAAAAGAAGATATCCAAATGGCCAATAAGTGTATGACAGAGGGTTAAACATCATTAATCATTCATGAAATGTAAATTAAAACCACAAAGCCATACACACGCAACAGAATGGCTAAAGTTAAAGAGACTGACGACACTGAGTACTGGTAAGGATGTGGGGCAACAGACACTCCCCTAAACTGCTGGTAAGGGTGTATATGCAGCCACCTTGGATAGTTATTTGACAATATCCACTAAAGCTAAACATATGCAAACCTGGCCACCCAGAAATACCATTCTTAGGTATATACAAAATAGAAATGTGTACACATGTGCACCAAAACACATGCACATAGCAGCCCTATACAGCATAGCCAAAACTGAAAATGACACAAAAGTCCATCAACAGAATGAATTCATATATTGTGATATAGTCATACGGTGGAATACTACATAGAAACAAGGATTGACAAACTACATGCAGCAACATGAATGAAGGTCGAAAACATAATGTTGAACAAAGCAGCCAGGTACATGAGAACATATTGTATGATGCCATTTACATAAGGTTAAGAACAAGCAAAACTGAACTTTGCTGTTAGAAATCCTTCCTGTAGGTGTGAGTATAACTGAAGGAGACAGAAGGCCTCTGGAAGTTTCAGCAATGTTCTTGCCTTTGTTTAGAGGGTGTGATCTCTTTGTGAAGATTCATTGAGCCATACATTTACAATTGTGCATTTTTCTGGAAGTATGCTGTAGTCAATAAAAACAACACAAAATAAAACAAAAAAAAAAATGTTTGTGAGCAGGGGTGGTTTTGAGTGTAGGGTCATGTCTGAGAGCCAGGCCAGGGCATGTGTAGACCCCACTTTCCCCTGAAGCTCAGGACCTGGGCAGGAAGTACTACACAGAGGCCCTCCCTCCTAGACTGCCTTGAGGGGTCCTCCCACCCTGCCATTTGGGGATTCTTGAGAGACCCTGGCATTTCCTTTCAGGATAGGTCATGGGGCCATATATAATTCTCCATGTTGTTTTAAAAAGATCTTCCACAGCGAAGGCCATGCTGGGACTCAGTCCCCAGTCTTCTGGCCAGCATCTCTTCTGATTAGGATAGTAGCTGTCCCTGTAGGATATCCCTGGTGTGGGACTAAGCAGCTGCCCACAGATGTCTTTACCACCGCCCCCCTCCAGCTTCAAAGGGCCTGAGCACCTACCCGGTCAGTGTGGAGTAGGGGAAAGAGCCCAGGCAACAGGGAAGTGAGACTGATGGAGCCCCAGAGCCCAGGGGAGAAGGACTCAGGCAGAAGTGACGGTGACCAGCCAATGGGGGTAGAACCCAAGGCATGAAGTTGAACCCCTGTGGGGAGTTGAATCCAGGGATGTGAGGAGACACTGCCTCAAGACCATTCTAGGATGTTCATGATCCACAGCCCCTCTGGTGTGGATCGCTTGCAAGTCATTTGTGAATTGAGTAACATAAAATGAATCATGTTCCTGCTAGGAAACATGCTTTTATTCTAAGAGACTTAAAAGTAGCTCATCTTTGTAACACAGATATAATCCTCTACATGTAGAAATGTGTTGGGAAAAGTACTGCTTGTAACTAGTGGAATTGGTATCCACATTGTGTAGGTATGTAAAACATGAGTTGCTCAATTCTACCTACAAGCAGAAAACAGCCTCCTAGTCCTGGCCACTCCGGTCATCACCGCAGGGACCCTACACAGAGTCTGAGAGTTGGAAAGCTCATTGGAGGTCACCTGGTCCAGCCTCCCCCAGCCAGAGGGCTTGGTCCAAGATTCCTGGCCCTGGGAAATAAAGTAAGTGGAGTAAAAATGTCTATTCACATCTCCTGGGGCAATTCCTACATGAAAGGGAAAAATAGCAGTAGATAATCCTGGAGCTTTCCAGAACCAACACTGCCTTATAGGTCTATGTGGCTGCAACACTGAGGAGGTTAAATGCTAATAAAAAGCCCTGTCTGGAACCAGAAGGTGAGTACAAGTGCTAGGTATCAGGATATTACCGATTTGCATTCCCACTTAAAAAGATAATAAAGTAGTGTTGCTTTCTCTTCCCCCTGGACCCCACAGGGACAAAAATTCCCCTCTGTTAGATCCAAGATTCTCAAGCATTTTGTTTCAAATGTTGAGTTCCTTTTGGGGAGGGAGGAACATAAACACTTTTGGTGTTGATTTGTGTGTGTGTGTGTACACAAAGAAAGGTTGCTTCTTCCCTCTCACCTCCCCACATTACAAGTCTCTGCCTCTTTCTCTGAACTTGTAAGTTTCAGCATTGTGCCAGGGGGCATGCAGTTTCTAGGTTGTCGGTTTTCCAAGGTCATCCTTTGAGATTAGCTGACTGCTGGATGCATCTGTAACAAGTCAGACAAGGGTTTCTTCGGCTGACTTAGTTGGCTCTTCCGCTCTGATCTGAACCTGCTGAGGAAGTTTCCGTGTATCCTGTAGCCTGTTTAGTGACTGTAAATTCCTAAAAGAAAGTGAAAGCAGAGTTTAATAATTCCTGGTGCCCGTTCCTTATCTCCTCTCCCCCACTTCCCTGTCCTTTGGTGAGTGTGAAAGGACATGACAGTGTCTGGAGGAGTTGGTGGAGAGAAACAGTGGCCTGTGGGTTGGGACTCAGAGAAAGAGGTTATCCTAGGATGAAATACAAACCATATCACATTGATTTTCCCTTTGGGGGGCCCGGATATCACATCCTTCCATTTCCCTCTAGTCCCTGCCCGCCATCGACAGGGAAGCATTAACAGGGAATAATCAATGGCTCTCTGTCCTGAAAATAAAAGGCTTGTCATGTCTCTCCATTTGGTGGAATGGATGTGGGACCACGGGTAATGTGGCCAGCTCCCATCTGTCTCCTGACACAGGCACTGACTCAGACATGCTTTCCATCCAGAGGGCTGCAGCTTGCAGCCAGGTGATTGCAAACTCTCTGTGGGCATCAAGAAAAAACATGACTTCAATTTCTTTGAACTCTTGTGTCAGGAGCTTGGCTAACTATCAAACATGGCAGCTAAGGAGTGACTTTACTGAACTTTAATTTCTGGGTTACGTAATGGATTGATGTTCCCTAATATGATAGATGTTGTGCTTGCAGTCAAAACAAGGCTGTGTATTCACTGTTTCATGATAGAATCACAGAAATTCAGAATTGACAGGGACTTCTTAAATCTACGTTCCAACCTTATTCCCCATCTGATTTATGAATTTGCTATAAATTTCCTGATAAACCCAATGGTTGCCTGAACACTACCGCCTCCCAGTGTTGCCCATCCATTGTCAGAAAGCTCAGCTCTTGGAAAGTATTTTCTCACACTAACCAAAATCTGTTTTATGGTGCTTGTGGACATCACTCATAGTTTCCTCTCCAAATGCCCCTCCGCTTTCACTTAGATCCAGTTCCCACTTGGTTCCCAACCTCTTCTGATTCTTTCCCACCGGTAATCCTGGTAAGTTCCTTTAGATCTAACCCTTATATTTGGTTATTCATCAAAGACTCTGGCTTGGAAGCATGCCAGTTGTCTTTCTCCTTTCATACTCCTTGGGTAGCCTTCCTGCTCCTGCCTAATCCCCCACCATCAGCCCAGAGGTAAGTGGGAAGCATCCCCTTCCATTTTCTGTACTTGTGGTCACTTAGCTGGCTTTGGAAGACATCCTTTGGACTTGTGTTAAGATAGATCTAAACTAAAATCTCTGCATTTTTAATGCATGCTACAAAGACATTTTTCTATCTTATACCTGTATGACTTTATTTTACTTGGACCTACATGAAGAACAATACCACTATTACTATTACATTTTATCTTGTTAGATTGGTTTGTTGCTCCACCTTTTTAAGATCTTTAAAATCAGATTCTGCCATTGCAAGCATGCACCTTCATTCGCAGCTTCGGTTAATCTGAAATATAATAAGCATACCTTTTCTGTCTTGGTCTCCAACACTGGCAAAAATGAGAGGATGGGGTCCAGGACAGGGTCCTTGAATAACCTTTAAAAACCTCTCTTTAATTAGTATCTCTGAGGCAATCTCATTGGGTGTGGTAGTTGCTAATCCTGCTAATTAAACTAGCACCTATGCTGTATTTTTAAATTTAATTTTTTAATTGAAGTATAGTTGATTCGCAATGTTGTGGTAATTACTGCTGTACAGCAAAGTGACTCAGTTATACACACACACACATATATATATATATATATATATATATATATATACATTCTTTTTAAAAAAATTTCCATTATGGTTTATCATAGGATATTGAGTATAGTTCTCTGTCCTCTACAGTAGGACCTTGGAACCCCTCCTTCCCCCAACCCCCTCCCCCTTGGCAACCACCAGTCTGTTCTCTATGTCTGGGATGCTGTTTGTTTCGTTTGTGTCATACTTTAGATTCCACACATAAGTGACATCATATGGTATTTGTCTTTCTCTTTCTGACTTACTTCACTTAGTATGATAATCTTAGTTGCATATGCTATATTCTTAATGATGATGATTACTTATTGAGCCTTACTATGTGCCAGACTTGTCTCATTTAATCTGCATAATAACCTAGTGAGGTTGGTACTGTCATTATTCCCATTAAACAGATGAGGCACAAAGAGGTTAGTTAACTTGCCTGAGACCACAGAGCAGAGCCAAGATTTGAACCCAAGTGTTCTGACTGAGTCCATACTGTTAACCACTCTTTTTTTTTCTTTTAATAAATTTATTTATTTATTTATTTATTTATTTTGGCTACGTTGAGTCTTCGTTGCTGTGTGCGGGCTTTCTCTAGTTGCGGTGAGTGGGGGCTACTCTTCGTTGCAGTGCGCGGGTTTCCCACTGCAGTGGCTTCTCTTGTTGCGGAGCACAGGCTTTAGGCACGTGGGCTAGGTAGTTGTGGCTCGCGGGCTCTAGAGCGCAGGCTCAGTAGTTGTGGTGCGTGGGCTTAGTTGCTCTGCGGCATGTGGGATCTTCCCAGACCAGGGCTCGAACCCGTGTCCCCTGCATTGGCAGGCAGATTCTTAACCACTGTGCCACCAGGGAAGTCCCTGTTACCCACTCTTATATTGATATCTCATCCACTGTGAAATTCCTTGTCATGTGTCTGTGTATTGTGGAACCTTCAGCAGCTGCATGCTCATGCAAGCCAGTGTGAGAGCTGGATAAAGCCACCATGAGCATGAGTGTCCCACCCTGGGGACCTGTTCCAGCTTGCCTTCCACCAGCCCCTTTCAATATTTCTTGCTCACTGGCCTCTCTGATTTCACTGAGATTGGGTTTGATGGGGTTGGAAGTGTAGAGATAAGATCCATGTGCCTTCCCAAGTTGGGAACCAACTGAGAGATAGACCCAGTTGTCAGAGAGATGGAGACCAAGATGTCAACTCTCTAACAGAATGGAGTGCAGGGACAGAGCCCACCCCACCAAATTACTACATAACAGGGCGGTGACTCCCAGTGGGCAGGCAGGCTTCAAGAGAGCCCAGAAGGGGCTGGTGGACACACTCTGTTCCTTCTCAAAATGCACCAGAGACGTTTTTGCTCCTCCCATCCTGTTAATAATATTAAGCCTTTTATGGTGCCTTTCCATTTATGAATCACTTTGCTATGCATTCTCTCATTCAATTCTACCTCAACTCTTTTATAGGTGGAGGTATAAAGTATAACTCTTTTATACTTTCCTCTCTGAAGTACCTTCACATGTTAACATAGACCCTGGAAACAGATTACCCCAGGAGTCCAAACATAGTTCATTCACCGTATTTCCAGCAACAGCTCTGATCTCCTTTGGGGGATCTGTCCTCCTCTCACTTCATGACGTTTAGATGAAATCTCTCCTTCCCTTCCCTAAGCTCAAGGGGTGGGCATACCACTAAATAGAAGTTTGGTACAGTGAGTCCCACTGCTAACCACCTTAAGTGAGTGAGACAAGGACAGCCTCCCATCCCCCAGAGACAACACCGGATCCATGCGTGCCAGTGGGAGTGCCCTGACAAGACAGTTCTAACCAGTTGAGTCCTGCACATCCTTGCCCTGCCTCTCCACCTTCCTACCAATTCTGTGAGTTCTCCACTACTTTCCCAGGGAAGCCCACTGTTCCCCTTAAATGTATGAGGGAGTCTATTGCTTATAGCAATATAACTAAGAAAAATAAAGTGCAGGTTTTGATTGTTACCAGGATCTGACGCAGCTTTCCCTGATTCAGCTTCTGGCCCCATTAACACAACTTTCCAGGTTTCCTGGGCGACACCTCTGACATGTGTCCACATCCATTAAGGGACAGACCGGCCTTGTGCCTGAAGGGAGGGGATCAGGAAATCTTGCGCTGAATTACGGATATACCATATCCAAGAGCCTAATAATCATGGCAAAGATAGAAATGATGTCAATCTGATGTTACGCATGTGCATTTATAAACGAAGCCACGCAGCATCCCTCAGTTCACCATTTTGTATTTTAAGTGCTTGGAGGTTATTTAGAATTTGATGCTCTTGTTTGGGTGTCAGTAATAATCCCCTTTATTTTCAAAATAAACTAGCAGTGGGACCTTCGGCAGATCTGTTTGAACCTCGGCATCCTTATCTGTAAGATGGATGCCATCCCACTTATGATTCCAAGCGTCTGTATGTGGCTTTATCATTTAGCATTTATTCTCTCATTTGATCCAACTGTACTTGTTTGTTGCAAAGAACAAACAACAATTTGTGTGAAAATACTTAGTGAAATGTAATGCATTATATCTAGGCAGCAGTTTGTTATAAAAGCTCCAACCTTCATCTTCTAGAATCTTCTATTCTCCCGGTTGCTTCCAAGATCCTTGACAATAATTTAGCAATCCCATTTGCAAGAGTTATCAGCATCCAGGAGAGTAATTCATCAAGGTAAGCGACTTTAATTCATTAGAGTAGCTAGAAAACAGGTGAATCTCTTCACTCAGGGCTTTAATTCTCTCTTATCAAACATTTGTGTTACCCATTTCATGGTAAAAGATTTTATTTGACAGAAAAGATGGAAGCAAATTAGGGGGCGTAGAAGTTCTGCATTCTTCCTGATAAAAATCACTACCATTCCTAAACAGTGCCCATGGCATCTTTTTCTTTGACTTGCCCTAAACTTAACTTTAAAAAGCAGAAGCCATTTTTGAGGCCCTTGACTCGTTTCACAAGTCTCCACTCATTGCTGGCTTCAGCCTTCTGACTCTTTAGCCAAAAGCCATCTTGTTTATTAACGTTTTTATTCACATTCTGCTCTGCCAAGATTATGAAGAACAGAAGCCCATGAAGATAGAAGCGTTATTGGGGAAAGTGTTTTGAGCACTGTGTCAATTCAAGATCCTGTTGCCCCACTCAAGGACTGAAGCCTCTGCTGTTGGTGTTAATCTGGAAGTGATCCTAAGGGTTCACCAGGCCACAGCCCCCATTATAGACACACATCACCCTGTCATCACGAACTTCTCTTCTATAGCACTGCCCGTCACTGTTCTCAGAGTTATGTAGGACCCTGGTTTCGTGTTTCTTCTTTCTACCCTTTATATTTGAGCTTGTCAGAGCTCCTCCTGCAGCTACTTAGATTTTCTTACAGTCCATTTCCCTTTCTTTCCTTTTGGTGACACTTTTAGTTACATAGTCAGGTTTGAGCTTTTGAGAGTTTCCCAGTCATGAACTACCTTTCTCATGCTATGGAATCATTGCTAATATGGCTAAAATTTAGAGACTAAACACACACACATTTCTAATTATCAAAGTAAGTTATACTTATTGGCATACTGTGGACCATTTGAAAAGTTTAGAGAAGTAGAAAAAAAATCACAATCTTACCACCCCAGAACAGCTACCCATTGGCATTTTGGTATAATTCATGTACACATTATTCTACCTGTATTTCAAAATCTACATGTGTATAGTAAAAATACTGTACATCAAAAGTTTTGGACATGTTACATTCGCCCCCCCCTTATCAATATGAGTTCTTGATAAGTGCTATATTTAACGCCTGCATAATATTGCATACATGAAACATAGGTCTTCTATTATTGAACACTGAAGTCGTTCCCAGGAATTTTTCTTTTATAAATAACCCCATGTGAGGTTGGAGGAGGGGCACGATCCACAAGACTACCCTAATTTCTGACACCAACCACAAAGTTAGGGAACAGTTTACATGACCACCCTCACTTGTGGCACCATTGTAAGTTTAAGGGTTCCCAAGACCACCTTGAGTTTCTGTAATTCACTAGAAGGACTCACAGAACTCACTGGGAGCTATTATACTCGTGGTCATGGTTTATTACAGCTCAAGAAGACAGATGAAAATCAGCCAAGGGAAGAGCTTCCAGCAGTCCTCTTCCCATGGAGTCACAGACAGTGTTACTTTTCTGGCAACAATGTGTGACAACAGGCACCAGCACTGCCAACCAGAGAAGCTCACATGAGCCTTGATGTCTAGAGATTACAGATATACCATATCCAAGGGCTCCCTGGGTGACTGCCCCTTTAGTCTCCAGCCCATCCAGACACAGAGTGGATACCACTTGGCCCAAAGCCCCCATCATAAATCATAGTGTTAGACTCTGTTCAGTGGCCAAGGCCCACAGGTAAACAAAGACACTCTTATCAGGCGGGGCATTCCGAGGGCCTAGAAATCACTCCCAATAGCTGAGGACCAAGGCTAGACTGCTCTTTGGTATACATCTTGTAATGACTATCTTTGTGCATAAGTTTTGTCCATTTTGAGGGCTATTTCTTTCGGGTAGATTCCTAGAAATGGAATTATTGGATCAAAGGATAAGACTTGATACATATTATCAAAATGATTTCCGAAGAGTGAACCAATTTATACTCCACTCCTCTCCATCCCCACCCAGGAACACACCAGAGTACCTGTTTTATCACACCCTCACTTGCAATGGGTATTGTCACTTAAAAATATTTCTGGCAATCTGATAGACACAAAGTGATATCACGTGGTTTTTGCTTGTCTATGATTACTAGTAAGGGTATATACTCATGTTCATTTTTAAAGCTTTTATTATACAGGATTTTGAGCACACACAAAAGTTGACAGAATAGCTTAATGAATTCCCATGCGCCCATCATCCCAGCACAACCATCAACCTCTGGGGCTTCTACCTCATTCAGAGCTCTACCTTCTCTCACTCTCATCGTTTTTTAAAGAAAACTGCTTAGACGTATCATTTTATCTTTTATATTTCAGTATGAATTTCTAGAAGGACTCGATTAAAAGTCCACAAATAAAATTACTGTACTTCAAAAATTAATAATTTCTTTTTTTTTTAAAGATTTATTGATTGATTGATTGATTGCTATGTTGGGTCTTCGTTTCTGTGCTAGGGCTTTCTCCAGTTGCAGCAAGCGGGGACCACTCTTCATCGCGGTGCGCGGGCCTCTCACTATCGCGGCCTCTCTTGTTGCGGAGCACAGGCTCCAGATGCGCAGGCTCAGTAGTTGTGGCTCACGGGCCTAGTTGCTCCACGGCATGTGGGATCCTCCCAGACCAGGGCTCGAACCCGTGTCCCCTAGCATTAGCAGGCAGATTCTCAACCACTGCGCCACCAGGGAAGCCCCTAAAAATTAATAATTTCTTAATGTCTTCAAATATCCAGTTGATATTTAAATTTCCAATTGTTTCATAATTATCAGGGTTTTTTTTTTAATGCCACTCTCTCACTTTGTCACAGCTTACCCTTCCCCCTCCCCATATCCTCAAGTCCATGCTCTAGTAGGTCTGTGTCTTTATTCCCATCTTACTCCTAGGTTCTTCATGACCTTTTTTTTTTTTTCTTAGATTCCATATATATGTGTTAGCATACGGTATTTGTTTTTCTCTTTCTGACTTAACTTCATTCTGTATGACAGACTCTAGGTCCATCCACCTCACTACAGATCACTCAATTTCATTTCTTTTTATGGCTGAGTAATATTCCATTGTATATATGTGCCACATCTTCTTTATCCATTCATCTGTTCATGGACACTTAGGTTGCTTCCATGTCCTGGCTATTGTAAATAGAGCTGCAATGAACATTTTGGTACATGACTCTTTTTGAATTATGGTTTTCTCAGGGTATATGCCCAGTAGTGGGATTGCTGGGTCATATGGTAATTCTATTTGTAGTTTTTTAAGGACCCTCCATACTGTTCTCCATAGTGGCTGTATCAATTTACATTCCCACCAACAGTGCAAGAGGGTTCCCTTTTCTCCACACCCTCTCCAGCATTTATTGTTTGTAGATTTTTTGATGATGGCCATTCTGACCGGTGTGAGGTGATACCTCATTGTAGTTTTGATTTGCATTTCTCTAATGATTAATGATTTTGAGCATTCTTTCATGAGTTGGTTGGCAATCTGTATGTCTTCTTTGGAGAAATTTCTATTTAGGTCTTCTGCCCATTTTTGGATTGGGTTGTTTGTTTTTTTGTTATTGAGCTGCATGAGCTGCTTGTAAATTTTGAGATTAATCCTTTGTCAGTTGCTTCATTTGCAAATATTTTCTCCCATTCTGTGGGTTGTCTTTTGGTCTTGTTTATGGTTTCCTTTGCTGTGCAAAAGCTTTTAAGTTTCATTAGGTCCCATTTGTTTATTTTTGTTTTTATTTCCATTTCTCTAGGAGGTGGGTCAAAAAGGATCTTGCTGTGATTTATGTCATAGAGTGTTCTGCCTATGTTTTCCTCTAAGGGGTTTTTTTTTTTTTTAAACATTAGAAACACCAGGATCCAAATGAGGTCCAGATACTGAGATTTGTAGATACATTTTTTAATCTAACATATGTTCTTTAATTTATGAATCCTCTCTCTTACCCTCCTCCCTCTCTGCCTCCCCCGTAGAGATGACTTTGTTCTTCTTCCTCTCCTTCACCGCCTCCCTCTAAGACATGACTTGTTCACGGTTGTATTCCTGGTGTCTACACCTTTGGGTAACCCCCTCCTCTTGACTGACTTCCTTCTAACGATTAGAATATGGCAAAGGCAAGGGGATGTCACACCATGATTATGTTATGTAAGACTCCTTTCTCTCTCCCTCCGTCTCCCTCTCCCCCTGCCACTCCTTCCCTGTTGCTGGCTTTGGAGAAGCAACCTGCATGAAGCAGGCAGCTCAGGTGGCAAGGGACTGTGGGCAGTCTCTAGGAGCTGAGGGTAGATTCCAGCAAGAAACTAAAACTCTCACTCTGGCAACTACCAGGAAATGAAATCTGCTAACAATCTGAAGGAGCTTGGAAGCAGGTCTCTTAGTTGAGCCTCTGATGAGAGCACAGCCACAGCTGACACCTGGATTGCAGCTTTGTGAGACCCTTCAGCAGGAAACTCAGCTAAGCTGTGTGCAGACTTCTGACCTATAGAAGCTATAGATTGTAAATGTGTCTTTAAAGATGCTAACTTTGTGGTAGTTAAGTGGCATAGAAAATGAATACAGAGGGTGTTTGCTAAGCCTATGCATAATACAGAAGGCTAGTTAAGAACTGGTCAGACACTCTGCTTTTAGCTGAATGAGTCTTCCAGCCATTGACCACGTGGTTGAACATCACCACCACTGCTATTGCCTTTGAGGTGGTTCGTGACCCATATTGGCACTGACTGAGTTGGCCAGGTCCTCCTTCTAGCCAGGCCGACGGTAGTATACTCCAACAACTTCGCCTCCCTGCCCTACCCCACCACCTCCATCCTTCCCCCATGGTCTCTTCTCAGCCTGCTTACAGTGACCTTAGGATGAGCTTCTGGAGGGTTAGCACCCTCATGAGAGCCCTCCAAGGGTTTATACCTTCTCAGTATGCCTGGTGCTTTCTGCTAATGTGGACAGCACTGAGCGTATGGTCCTTGGGTGTCTGCCCTGCACTTTCTTCACCCTGTGAATATCTCTGCCTTTGATATAATTTACCTTCTCTCTACACAGCTTCCCCAGTCTGATTTCTGGATGACTGAATTGCTCCCAACAAAAAGCTTTTGAGTGGGACATAAACATGCAGCCCTGAGCTGACCCTGTGTGCTCACCGTGCACAGAGGCCACCCTGGGAAGCTTCCTCGCCTTCCACCTGCAGGGGCAGCTCTCCTCTTTGTCTCCACGGCCCAGCCTAGGGCTTCACAAACCCTCTGTTCTTAGCGCTCTCTCTGCCACCTCCCAGATTCCATTCAGCCTGGTGTTTAAAAACAAGCATTGTCAGAATATGCCATTCAATCTGGTTTCATTTTTTCCTGTAAAATGAGGAAGTGAGGACTAGCAGTAAGACCGCAGATGAATAATGAAGGAATTCCTCCCAGCTGTTCAGGGATATATATTTTTCCTGCAGTGGAGCGAGACGGATTCCCATCACAGCTCAGGGACTTGTTCCATGAAGCCTCTCATCTGTCAACGCTCCTGGGGGAAGGGGAAGGTGGAGAGGTGTCATTATGGATGTAACTGGGCTCAGAAGGGACTGGTCAAGGTTGACGCTGCAGTTCTGATGGAGCGGTTGATGGAAATTTTCCTGGGGGCCGCTGCTGGCTGGTGGAGTACGCAGCTCCAGACAGCCCCCACTGCCCTGTTCTGGGGCTGACTCCTGAATCCTTTCCAGTCAGCCTGCCTTGAAGCTAAAATAAGTCCCTCCAAGGTAGCTACCCAGGGAAAATACCCTTGACCTGTTCCAAACTAGATAGGAAATCAAAACAATATTCTTTCAGTTTTGCAATAAGCCTGAACCAGATCCCCTTAATTGTCTCTGCTTTCCTATCCTGAAGCCAGCCTGTCTCCCTGGGAGCTCTGAGCAGAGTGGAATCAGGTGGTCTGTATCTGTAGCTGGTTCCTTATACCCAAAGGGAGAAATGCTTGTGATCTGGGGGACCAGCATCAGGTATGCCAGTCTTGTGTGGATGCTGACTTAGCCTTAAGACCAAGGAAGACAGAAATAGGTCCATTTCATAAGATGGAGAAGCCAGACCTCGATTTCCTCTCCTTATGCCCCTTTCTTAACCCTAGAAAACAACTTGCACAGAGCTTTTCTGCCACTAACAGCTGTTCTTCCCTCCGTTCGCTCCTGCTTTTTCAAAGGCTGACCCTGATTGCAGTGCCTGCGGCCGCCGCTGCCAGAAAGGATCAGGGAAGGTCCTGTTGTGCCGATGGCTGTCACCCAGCCACTCCTCCTAGGTTTTCAGTTTGCTTGGGAAAAAACTCCCTCTGCCTTTTGAATTCTTATCGCCAGTCTTGTTCCTAAAAGGATTTGAGATGTCTGACAAAAATACAAATAGTACAGCAAAGTAGAAGGTAAGGGAGGAGCATCAGGTGGGAGAAATAAAGGCAGGAAAAATAAGACAGCCACGCAAGTCTCTTATACCAGAGGCTGATTGATGTGCACTAGCTAATTTGATTCTGGGTTTTCTGGAAGAAGGAAACATAATCAACCATTCCCTCCTCAGTGTCTATGAGATAAAAGCAAACTAGTTGTATGGGGGAAAGTTCTGAAGTACCAGACACATCTCTGGTGGGATGTTTGTTCTTTCAAAGAGGTGAACAATGCCCTCAATAATGCTGAATGTCATGGGGCATAGAATTATTGAAAATGTTTAACTTTAAGGCTGTCTGAAGATCACTGGTGTTTGAATTCTGTGACTGTCTTAAGAATTGATGTCTTATGGAATCAAGTTTAAAATAATGATTTTTCTTTCCTCCTCTCTCTCCTTTTCTTCTTTCTCTTCCTCCCCCACACCTCTTTATTCTTCTTGAAAGACTAGACATTTCCTACTTTCTGGAATCAAGGAACCTGGGCTCTGATGCTGACTCTAAGTGGTTATCTGTATCACTGTGCCATGTGTCATGATCTGGTGTGTTTCTGCCATTGTGTGCTCGTGACAAGAGTGAATGCAAGTGTCTAGTCCAGCTTCTTTACCAAGTTATTGTTAAATTACATGCAGTGAGTTGGGGGTAGAATTTTTCCAGAGCTTGAGCATGTATCAGAATCTCCTAAAAGGCTTGTTAGATCACAGATTGCTGGGCCCCCCATCTCCAGAGTTTGACTCAGTAGGTCTGGGTGGGTCTGAGAATTGGCATTTCTGCCAGGTTTCTAACAGGTGGTGCTATTGCTGTTTGTCTAGGGATCATGCTTTGAGAACCACTATTGTAGAAAAACTTCCTTTCCCCTAAACCATCCTAGGTTGGACAGTCAGTTCAGGTACATCTGGGAGTTCCCATCTCATTTTTTCATCTTCAAAATGAAAAAGTGAAAACTAGCCAAATATAGCCTCTGTCTTTCGGCTTTGTTCTTGACTCAAACTAGGACCTTGGCTGGGCAAGGTTTAGAGTAGCTCCCGCTGAAGTCACAGAGAAGCAGATTTAGACTTCATGTGCATGCATGCTCTCTACAGACTAGCACTGGGCTTTTTCACAGTTCTCATTTGGGCAAAACACTGTGTGGTGCTGCTCAGATCCTGAGAATGTTCTGAAAATGAGACAAACATTATCCACATGTGTGGAAAATATGTCAATACAGGTGGCAAGCTAAAAGATTTAATTTGCTGAGTTAAGATCCAGGCTCTTTTCCCAATACTGTCATCTGAAACTAAAAGCACTTGCTAGAAGGCATTCATTTGGGTCAGAGTCTGGCTACTTTCACCAACCGAAGAGGGTTTAGGGAGAACAAAGAGCAAGTAGGGACAAGATTTCTTAGCCGCCTAACACCTTGCATTCCTAGGGCCAGTTGGCCACTTTTGCTGGTATATCGTCCATGGCTCTGCTACTAGTGCCAGCTAAATCGAGATCAGGGAATCAGCACCCCCCGTGGTGGTTTAAATATGTCCACAAATTCTTTGTTACTCCTCCCTTCAGGGGGTGGAGCTTAACTTTCCATCCCTCGAAGGTAGGCTCTACTTAGTGACTCTTATAATGAATAGAATATGGCAGAAGTCATATTTTACCTGAAACTTGATAACTTTTGAAGGTAGGTTATAAAAGCCATTGCAGCTTCTTTCCACCTTCCCCACTTTCTGGAATCACTCAGTCTGAGGAAGCCAGCCGCCATGTTGTGAGGACCCTCAGGCAGCCCTGTGGAGAGGCCCATGTGTCAAGGAGCTGCCAACAGCCTGTGAGTGAGCCACTTCAGAAGTGGACCCTCCAGTTGTGTCAGACCTTCAAATGACTGCAACCCCAGAAAACATTTTGACAGCAACCTCATGAAACACCAAGATACCACTGCCCAGGTAAGCTGCCCCCAAATTCTTGACCCACAGAAACTGAGATAAGTTTGTTGTTTTACTCCTGGAAGAGAACATAGGCAAAACATTCTGACATAAATCGTACCAATGTTTTCTTAGGTCCGTCTCCCAAAGCAATAGAAACAAAAGCAAAAATAAACAAATGACACCTAATCAAACTTATAAGCTTTTGCACCACAAAGGAAACCATAAACAAAAAGACGACCTATGGACCGGGAGAAAATAGTTGCAAATGCTGTTACTGACAAGGCCTTAATTTCAAAAATACACAGAAAGCTTATACAACTCAATAAAAAAAACACAACCCAATCAAAAAATGGGCAGAAGACTTAAATAGACATTTCTTCAAAGAAGCCATACAGATGACCAATAGGCACATGAGAAGATGCTCAACATCGCTAATTATTAGAGAAATGCAAATCAAAACTGCAGTGAGGCACCACCTCATACTGGTCAGAATGGCCATCATTAAAAAGTCTACAAATAATAAATGTTGGAGAGGACGTGGAGAAAAGGGAACCCTCCTACACTGTTGCTGGGAATTGGTGCAGCCTCTGTGTAAATCAGCATGGAGGTCCCTTAAAAAACTAAACATAGAGCTACCATATGATCCAGCAATCCCACACCTGGGCATACATCTGGAGAAAACCATAATTTGAAAAGATACATGCACCCCAATGTTCATTGCAGCACTATTTACAATAGCCAAGACATGGAAACAACCTAAATGTCCATCGACAGATGAATGGATAAAGATGTGGTATATATACAATGGAATACTACTCAGCCATAAAAAAGAATGAAATAATGCCATTTGCAGCAACATGGATGCAACTAGAGTTTATCATACTAAGTGAAGTAAGTCAGAAAGAGAAAGACAAATACCATATATCACTTATATGTGGAATCTAAAATATGACACAAATGAACTTATTTATGAAACAGAAAACAGACTCACAGACATAGAAAACAAACTGATGGTTTGTTGTTTTAAGGCACTAAGTTTGGGGATAATTTGTTACACAGTAATAGAGAATACACAACAAGACAAACATTTACACCACTGCTGCAGAGACTCTGATCCTGTCACATTCCTTCTGAGACACTTTCAGTAACTCTTCATTACCTCAAATTAGGTGCTCACTCTTCAGTTAGGTGACCAAGACCCTCCTACGCCATCTCCCATAACTTCCCTAAACAGTCTCAATTGGACTATTTGCTCTGAACACTCCTCACACTTTCACACCTTTGCCCACCAGCCTGAAAATATTCCCTAGATCTCATTTCCATCTTTAAAATACCCTTGCATCCTCAAATAGAGAATGTAATAGAACAAAACTAAGTTGGTTTTTTGAAAACAAAATTGAAAAACCTTTAAGCTAACTAAGAAAAAAAGAAGACCCAATCCATAATGAAAGAGGAGACATTACAATGGATGCCTCAGAAATAAAGAGTACAAGGGACTATTATGAACAATTATATGCCAACAAATTGGCTAACTTAGAAGAAATGGATAAATTCCTAGAAACATAACCAAGACTGGATCAAGAAGAAATAGAAAGCCTGAACACACCAACAAAGAAGGAGATTGTAGAAATCAAAAAACTCCCCCAAAACCCAGGACCAGATAGCTTCATGGCTGAATTCTACCAAACATTCAAAGAATTAATACCAATCCCTCTTAAACTCTTCCAAGGAATAGTAGAAGGAATACTTCCACACTCACTTTATGAGGCAAACATCACTCTGATACCAAAGCCAGACAGACACCACAAGAACTACAGTCCAATATCTGATGAACATAGATGCAAAAAGCCTCAGTAAAATACTAACAAACTAAATTCAACACCATATCAAAAAGATTATACACCATGACAAAGTGGGATTTATCCCTGGGATGTAAGTTTGGTTTAATGTATGCAAATTAAACAATATGATACACTATGTAAACAGACTGAAAGAAAAACCACATGGTTTTTCTTGATCCAGCAATCTATCTCAATAGATAAAGAAACATTTAACAAAGTTCATGATAAAAACTGTCAACAAAATAGATACAGAAGGAAATTTCCTCAACACAAAAAAAAGGCCATTTATGAACAGCTAAATGCATAATCAATGGGGAAAACTGAAAGCTTTTCCTCTAAGGTCCAGTATAAAGCAAGGATGCCCACTCTTGCCACTTCTATTCAACATCAGACTGGAAGTACTAGCAAGAGGAATCAGACTAGAAAAATAAAGTGCATCTAAATCAGGAAGTAAAATTACCTGTCTGCAGATGACATGATCCTCTATATAGAAAACCCTAAGGATCCCATTAAACTGTTAGGATAAATGAATTCAGGAAAATTACAGGATATAAAAAAGTACAGAAATCAGTTGTGTTTCTTTACACCAACAATGATCTATCCCAGAAGGGGAAATAAATCCCATTTACAATTGCATCAAAAAGAATACTTAGGAATAAATTTAACTGAGGGGAAAAATCTGTACACTGAAAATTAGAAAACATTGAAAGAAATCGAAGATATAAATAAATGAAAATATATCCCAGGTTTAAGGATTGGAAGAATATTGTTAAAATGTCCATACTACCCATGTCCATACACATTCAATGCAATCCCTATCAAAATTCCAATAGCATTTGTCAAAGAAGTAGGAAAAAACAATTATAAAATTTGTATAGAACCACAAAGACCCCAAATAGCCAAAAGCAATCTTGAGAAAGTTAGATTAGCATCATACTTCCTGATTTCAGATTATATTACAAAGATATAGTAATCAAAACAATATGGTGCTGCCTCTTGAAATGAATTTAACAGCACTGACCTATTATCAGCATTCAGACCGTTTGATGAGATGGAACAGTCTAACAGTTTCATCTTCTGGACAGTGAAACTTAAAGAGGTTTCAAAGGTGGGACTGTAGGGGAACAAAGTTTGCCACCCCAAAATATCTTTGACATGTGGATTATTTTGAGCTTAAAAAAAAATAATCAAGCCCCCAAAAGACTCAGAAACTTTGACCTTCCCCGTAAGTGCCTAAAGAATTTAGATAGCTCTATTCCTGTAATAGAGCCTCTATCACCAGAGATATCTGCAATAAATATGGGCTAGGTGTGGTGGGGAAACTCATAGCTAAGGGTCCACTCTGTCCTATTGTCTCGGCATGGCCCAGCAAATGTTTACCAAACAAACACTTGCTTTTCCATCTCCAGGTGAATTGCCTTCCTCCACTTTGAAGTCCCAAATCACTACCCCCAACACCCTCTTTTGTCTTTAGCTGAAGAGGATATTTAAAAGGTGAGGGTTTAGGCCATTTTGGTGAGTTACTCAGTTTTTCTGGGTTTCTCCCATGTATACACGTTACTAAAAGTTTGGTTTTCTCCTGTTAATCTGTCTCATGTCAATTCTTAGACCAGCCAGAAGAACCTAGAAGGGTAGAGGAAAATTTCTTCCTCCCCAACAATGGTAGGTCATTCCAGTTCAAGTCATTGTGTCTTTCTAGAGTTTTACATCTTTTATAGGATCATACACAACTTTTGTAATCTTATTCCTAAGTATTTTATCATTTCTGTTGATATTGTTAGTTTTCCCCCTCTTTATATCTTTCTACATAGTCTCATTTGCATTGATGAAAGGTACTGATTTCTAAATAAATGCATACCCATCACTGTACCAAAACCAAAACACAGTATGGGACTGCATAAAATCAGATACGTAGATCAATGGAATAGAATTGAGAGTCCAGAAATAAACCCAAGCATATACAGTCAAAGGATTTTTGACAAGGGCATAAAGAATACACAATGGTGAAAGGATAATGTCTTCAGTAAATGGTACTGGGAAAACTGGATATTCACATGAAAGAGAATGAAATCAGACTCATCTTACATCATAAACAGATCAACTTTAAATGGATTAAAGAACTGAAACCATAAAACTCCTAGAAGAAAACATAGGGGAAAAGCTTCTTGATGTTGCCTTGGTGATGATTTGTTGAATGTGACATCAAAAGCTCAGGCAACAAAAGCAAATATAAACAAGTGAGACTACATCAAACTAAAAAGCATCTGCACTGCAAACAATCAACACAAGGAAAAAGCAACCTATGGATTGGGAGAAAATATTTGCAAACCATGTATCTAATAAGGAGTTAATGTACAAAAAAATACAAGGAACTCATACAACAATAGCGAAAAAACCTAAACAACCCAATTTAAAAAACTGTCAAAGGACCTGTTGGGCTGCACCCATGGGCCTGCAAACCTTGTAGTTGCCCAGCCTTGAGACCGAAGAAAGAACCCAGAGACAGTGACAGAGACATCAACGGTTTATTGGACAGGGAATCTTATACGTCCGAGGCAAAAGGTCCTGGAGTGACACCCCACCCCAACGGGTTAACACGGCCTAGGCACTGGGACCATCACTCTTGGGATATTCAGTTATAGTTCGTAGGGCTCAAGTTAGCCTCCTGGTCCTCGTGTTGAGAGACCGGTTTCCCGTCTCAGCTGTTGTTTAAGTAGCCTGTTCATCCTTCCAATTAGCTGGGCAGCAGTGGGGTTGTAGGGCAGGTGGAAATGCCTGCGTATGTCATTTTGATCGGCCCACTCCTGAACTTCATGGCTGGTAAAGTGGATCCCTGGGTCACTATCCAATGTCCATGGGGGTCCTGTACCTCACGCACAGCTGTTCTAGACCCCGAACAGTGACTTTTGGCGTTGCTCGAGGCCTCGGGTAGGCCTTTTGCAAGGTCTCCCACCTGTTGTAACGCTGTGTAGATGCATATGGCTGCTGTTCCATCACACTATATTGTTGCTCTGCCCACTTCCGTAGCTGGGATCAGGAGCCCAAGGACACTCTTATTAGTTTGCCGTTGCCACGGGCCCCAAGCAAACCCTTCCAGGTAACTGGCCACGTCCAAGTCACAAGTCAGTCCCTGAGTTAATATCCCTAAAGCCTGTGTCTGTAACTGTTTAGGGGTGGAGGGTCAGACAACACCTAAGTATCTGATAGATAATCCAGGTCCTTGCGTTTTTTCTGTATTCACCAGAGACCCCCGTGCGGTCATAGGAACCACAAGCACGGGGCTGTTACTTTTAAACTGGTAAGAGATTCCAAGGTTAACAGGATATCATCAATCTAATGGAAGAGAAAGACATCTCCCATGGCAGTCGGCTGCCACGGGGCCCCACAGGCTAGTGGACGGCCACCTCGGGATCACCCCTGCAATTTTCCATTCCCCAACCTTATATCCTGACATCTTGGTGCTCACAGGAGTTTTCTCAGCCTCCTGGCTGGCTCTTCAACTGTTGGGCTGCACCCGAGGGCCTGCAAGCCTTGTAATTGCCCAGTCTGGAGACTGAAGAAAGAGCCCGGAGACAGTAACAGAGACATTAATGGTTTATTGGACAGGGGATCTTACTGGTCCACAGCAAAAGGTCCTGGAGTGACACCCCACTGTGAACGGCAGCTGACAAGCAGACCATGGCAGCCATCCTTGCTACTTGGTGGGGAAAGAGGCTACCATTTAAAAAGGGGGGAATTGACATCAGGTTGGCTCATCAGTTACCAGGGAAACCAGCAGCTGGGGCCCATCGCTCACAGCCCCTCAAGTTAACGACCATCACGAGGTCAGATGTTTCCCTTTAATAAACTAGCAGGTGGAGGCGTTCTGGCCTAAGGATTAGAACTATCACTGGCTGGGGCAGGGGGCAAGTGCGTTTATGTAGGTAGGGTATAGGTGAAGCAAGGACTGGTCCAGCAGGGGATGTACAAAGAGCAAGAGAACAGCCATCTTGAGTGGCCTGACCATACAGGACCTTAATAGACATTTTTCCAAAGAAGACTTACAAATGGCCAACAGGTATATGAAAAATGCTCAACATCACTAATCATCAGGGAAATGCAAATCAAAACCATAATGAACTATCACCTCACACCTGTAAGGATGGCTGTTATCAAAAAGACAAAAGATAAGTGTTGGTGAGGATGTGAAGAAAATGGAGTCCTTGTACACTGTTGATAGGAATATAAATTGGTACAGTCATTATGGAAAACAGTATGGAGGTTCCTCAAAAAAATTAAAAATAGAACTACCGAATGATCCAGCAATCCCTCTTCTGAGTATATACCAAAAGGAAATGAAATCAGTACCTTAAAGAGATATATGCACTCCCATGTTCATTGCAGCATTATTCATAGTAGCCAAGACATGGAAACAGCTTAGTGTCTATCAACAGATGAGTGGATAAAGAAATATATATATATCCATTTGCTACATCATGGGTGAAACTGGAGGACATTATGCTAAGTTAAGTAAGCCAGAGACAGAAAGAAAAATACTGCATGATCTCACATATATGGAATCTTAAAAAGTTGAATACGTAGAAGCAGAGAGTAGAACCATGGTTACCAGGGGTGGGAAGGTAGGGGAAACAGGGGAGATGTTGGTTAAAGGGTACGAAGTTGCAATTATGTAAGATGAATAAGTCTAGAGATTTAATGTACAACATGATGACTACAGTTAATAATACTGTATTGTATACTAGAAATTTGCTAAGAGAGTAGATTTCAGGTGCTTTCACCATATACAGTACCAAAAAAATGGTAACTTTGTGAAGAGATGACTATGTTAATTAGCTTGACTATAGTAATAATTTCACTATGTACATGCATATCAAAACATCATGTTGTACATCTTAAATATATCCGATTTTTATTTTTAAAAAGTAAATAAAAGTAACATTTTTACTTTTCCCTTTCCGTTTCTCATTCTTTTCCCTACCCACTTTTGATCTTCAGCCCCTCTCAAGGGTGACCGCTATCCTTACTTCTCATGACATGGATCAGTTTTGCCTGTTTTTAAATTTCATGCACATGGAAGCATACAGTGCTACTGTTTTGGTCTGGCTTCTATTGCTTATTGTTATGTCTGTGAGATTCATCCGATTTGTTGTAATATCTATCAGTAGTCTTGTTCATTCTCATTGTGATAGTATTCCACTGTATAAATATACCACAATTTATGCATTCACTCTATTGGTGATGGATATCTAGGTTGTTTCCAGTTTGGAGCTGTTACAAATAGTGTTGCTATGAATATTCTTCTACATTCTTTTGGTGAATGTATGTACACATACCTAGGGGCTGAATTGATGGGTCATAGAGTAGGTGTGTGTTCAGTTTTGATATATATATAATGCCAAATGTTGTCTTCTTAGTCATCTACTCACATTCCTCACCCTCTTGTCTTTCTACCTTCAAAGAACCTACTTTGCACATAATGGATACTTAACAAAGAATCATTATATAATATTAATATTATATATTACACATATGTGTATATCTATATCTATATCTCTCCCTGCTGTATATAACAGAGTTAAATGTAATAATAACCCTCGTAAGCCAACAGTCATACATACTATGCTATGCTGGGATCACAAAGGGTGTGAGGTCAGCTGGGGGTGGCTGGGGAGCACCCATTCCCATTTGAAATTTGGGTCAACAAAGGATTCATCCATCAGTGTATTGCAGTTGCCCTTTGTCTGAATTCTAGAAGTTGGTACAACTTCTTTCTTGTGGTAGTTGACAAAATGGAATCAAGCCTTTGTAAGGAAGGGGAGTTAATGAAGAAAAAGTTTATCTTTCTTCCGCAGTGCTGGAATGGGGAAGAATGGGCCATGTTAGGATACTTGGAGAAGAGGAACGAGATCTTTGGTGTGGGAACAGTCCAGTAAAAGTTACCAGGCCAAGACTCTTAGAGGTCTTATTGACTTTCTTAGAATCATTTTCGTTTCAACAATCTACCTTTTCCTGAATGTTTTTTCTGACTCGACCTTTAGAAAGGACTTGGTTTGCATAGTGATATTAGTACGGCTCTTCTGTGAACTGTCTCCCAAAACTGGGAACAACTTTCAGAATTTCTATAAATGGAAACATTATGGTGTTGGGTGATTTTTTTTTTTTTTAATCACGGGAAAGCTCTAAAATGTGTACTGTGATTTGCTTCAATATTGATTGGTCTCATGTGCAAATTTAATGTCACTAAGAAACATATAATTTCCCACAGATGTTAAATTTCTTTATTAAGCTATTAGTATCCAGGAACCCTCTGTGCTCATGAAAAGGGCCAGAGTCTGTGACTTTGGCTAACCACCTACCTGTTCTCAGTTTCTAATGTAAAAAAAAAGTCAATGATTGCAATCCAGGATCCCTTACAATGAAATTGTGTGTGTGGTGGGGATTTATCAATCTATCTTTTATCATAAGCAGTATGGGTGATTCACATTGAATGGCCAAATTACAGGTCTTTAAGTCAAGTAATTGAAGTCAAGTAAAAAACTACAGATTCCAAGTAGATCTGCACATATGTATCAGAAAATACTACAGAATTCATAAAGTTGAAGCAAAACGAACAGTCATTAATAATTTAAAGGAAAGAATGATGACTATTAAAAACCCTGACTTGGGACTTCCCTGACGGTGCAGTGGTTAAGATTCCACGCTCCCAATGCAGGGGGCACAGGTTCGATCCCTGGTCGGGGAACTAAGATCCCGCATGGTACGGATGAAAAAACAAAAAAACAAAAAAACCCTGACCAACTTAGGATAACACTGATGATAGACAGAACACTGATTATAAATTGTCCTTTTCAAAAGCTGTGGGAACCTTGAGTCTATGCGTGCATGTTCAGGAGTTGCTCCGTGTGGCCCAGGACTGCGTAGACGCCAGATGGCACAGCAGACCCAGGACTGCAAGTCCCTGGTGAACCCAGGGAATGTGATAATGTAAGCTTATGAATGTGAAATTTCAGCAATCCTTAATAACCTCCTTAAGAGGTTACTAGTAAGAACCCCTTAGTCATATGAAAAAGAAAAGTCTTTGTAATTGTTCATCATTTGTCCTGAAAAGAACCAAGAAAGAACTCATGCTAGTTCTTAGCCCAACAGGGGACCCCACAAAACCCAACAGTGGGACGTAGACCTTCTGAGAACCAGAGTCCTATACTAATATGGCAAATAGGTATGGAGGCCCCAGTCCTCTTCGTGCAGATGTTTAGATCTTCCTGCAGGACTTGGGTGATATGGGATGAGTTAAGAGGCACGCCCTAAAGGAGCACGGAGTGCAGTGCTAGCTATGGCTACGCAGACCCCAGTATCAGCAGCCGAGTGAGTTTGGTTGAGACTTGGGTGTGAGGTGATCAATTACCATGCATGTTACAGTGGGGTGAGCGGGGATGATGGAGGTAGCCTAGGTTGGGAGAGGCCAGGTCAGCACATTGTCTGATTATTTCTCGTCTTCTCTAGGTGATTTTCAATCACCTCTCATAGCTCATATATACACTTAATCGTCAAATAATTTCCTTAAAAAGCAATCAGCAAGCCAGGAACTGATTTATAGCTGAAGTCAGTTTCTATGTTGTTTGGTTCCAAATATATATATTTCAAAGCTCTGTATGATATACAGAACCATACAGAGATCAGAAAACATACAAATATCAGATCTTGTCATTTGTGAATTTGGTGAATTATACCATTTGAATCACCACTTGAAAGTGTGTTATCCTACAAGTCTTATGTATTTCTCAAAATAAAGGAGGTCTTCAGATACCCAGGTGTCCAACTGCTCTCCTTTTTAGCTACCTAATATATTTTGTATTAATCTCCACTTTGCCTTTCTCAGTCCTCAACTGCTAAGCGTTACTCTAAGCAGATTCCCAGTTGATTATTTTTTTAACGAGTGTGCTTGTGAAGGTGGCTTAGAAAGATAGTTGCACATCCTGAGCTCCTGCAGGACATCAAAAGACAGAATTAGACATGAGTCTCCCCTCTCTGTGCTCACCATGAAAATATTAAATAGGCTAGAAGCATGAGGAAGGCACAAGAGCACACACCTTTGTAGTTGGGTTTTTCCACTGGAACCTGCAGATCAGTCTACATTTTGTGGAATATTTTTTACAAATGTGTTTATTGACTGAGTTTTAGAAAGGTAGGTGTACCTGTGGTTATCCTATGTTAGCTACCAGTAGGCTTAGGATTTCCTGCCTAATGTGTTAACTAGGTGTCAGGAACCTGTCACGCTAGTAAGCAATGGAAAGCCACCAGGACCTGAGGAAGCGCTTAGTGCATGGACAGATCTGTGACTGACTTGTCGACATACCTAGTTTGGTCTTAGAACAAAAATAGACAAATTTAGAAAGTCCGCTTTATTTCTGTGGTTGGTATGTCTTTATTCTTTGCTCTGAAATGCTAAAGAATATTTTATCAAACTGCAAATTTTAGCATCCCAACCTGTTATGACAGCATTAGAAGTTGTCAAATACCTCACCATTATTCTTTCTTCCCCTAGAAATGGAACTTTTAAACAGAACCACTTCTTACACTGGCAGGGGGAAATGTGAACTTTGCTATAATTGCTACTCTGATGTCGTCTACCCTCCCAAGAGCTTGGGGTCTCCCAAAGCTTGATTGGAAGATACCTGGTGAGGTGTGAGAGACTATGGGGAATGAGAACATTTGGAGTTGGAGGAAGAAGGCAAAGAATTGAATAGAGGTTGCAGCTGTCTTGATGATAGAGTCAAATCCTCAGAAAAGTGGAGAAAGCCTATAGCTCAGAGAACCAGCACCGATGGACTGACACATCTTGAGGCAGAGATGATGCTGGGACGAAGAGCCCTTGGTAAAAGCCTTCACCTTAACTGTGCATGTCCACTTTTCACATACTCAATTGCAAAGGTGCCTTTGCAGTCTAGGGAAAAGATAGAGCATCAATTAAGCAATTAGAGTCACTGTCTCCTCCTCTAAAAGGACTTCTCTATCTAAGGAAGATAGCTGGCTTTATGTTTTCATGGAGCTCACCGCTCAGAGTTAGTTATAGTTGGAGAAAGGGAAATAAGAAGGGGGAGTGTCACCATTTCTATATGCACTCCGAAAGTCCTAATACTATCTCTATTCCCATCATCTGAGTGACTCCTTTTGTTTTTGTAAAGTGTGTTTCACGGAAGTACTTTATCTTCTTGCTTCTTGCAGTTGGAGCTTTCTACTTGTTTCTAACCACACTTTAGTGGCAAAGAATCCAAGAAAGATGATGAATTAATTAGTGTTATTGACTTCCTAAAGGGGTGAGCAGTTCATCTCACAGAGTCCAGTAATTTTCTAAAGCGAGAGGAAAGGGTTTGTGCACATAGAGATGTGCATATGTAATGAACTTTCAAATGTATAGAATGTAACACTCACTGGGACCATTCTTAAAAAATTAAACAGATTCTCATTTAGTTTCATCACATATCCAAGTTAGCCTGGAAAGTGACCAATGAGACAGGTCAGTCAAACAAGCACTAGTCCCAGTTCCAGAGCCAGTGTGATGGTGGGCTTCTAATATGTATGAGACAAACACACAAACAACCCAACAGATTGAAGCTTTTCTTCTCCCTCCAGCCTCCCTACCCCAGGCAACGTCTCTTAACTCTTTAAATCAAGGCACTAACAATAACATCAACACATTTTGGTCCCACTTCCTCTCTCTCTTTTTCTGTCTATTCTCAAATTGATATTCTGGGGAGTCAGGAAACAGCCAAAAGCAAAATATTATGGGTGGTTTTCAGAAAAGAAGAGCTCCTTGGACACCTATAAACAGAGTAGGAGTGCTTTGCGTGTCTACATTAGTTATCTGTACTTAGGAAATATGGGGCCAATCCCCCCACTCCCTCCCACTCCTTTCCCCCCCAAACCCAATTCAACTCCCCCAACCCCATCCCTAGACGTATCCACTGTTGGTCACCCTAAAGTGGAAATTACGAGCAGGGAGGGGAGAGCCCACCTGCACACATAACTAGTTTTGACCTTGTTTGCTTGTGGTGTCTGTGTTAGCGTGTGGGTGCCTGCACGTGCGGAATTCTTTATTCTCTTTGCATGTACCTCTAATTGATCTTGAAAAGAAGGGACAGTTAAAGAAGACGTTAGGGTGAAATGAAGCCATAACTGCAGCTGGAGACTTTTATTAAGTGTGGCAAAGTTCCCTGGGCTGCGCTGAAATTGTTTATTGATTTTGGTATGGCTGGGTGCTCAGGAGTAATCGCCCAGAATGCCGCTAGAGAGAGCGTCTTGTTAGCTCCCGCTCGCTGTCTCCTCAGCACAGCGCTCACTCTGGAGCTGGCCCCTTTAACCTGTAAATAAATACCCCTGGTTAACTCCTGAGGTGCCTCTGCCTGGGACCAGAGCTGCTTTGGACCTGAAGTTGCACACCCCCAGCAGCATTCAAAGACCACAGTGGGGTTTAAGTTCTCCCCTTGGAAAAGGTGGTCTTGAGGGGGAGGGAAAACAGGGTTAGATTTGCTATTAAGGGCGTATACCATTTTCCATCTTTAGTGCATATTTGGTTTGTTTTTTCTCATTTCCCTTTTAGTATTTAGGTGGGAAGTTTGAAGAAACAAAGTAGGTTGAGATTTTTCAGCGGTGTTTTCACTGTCCCATCCCTGTGTCTTTCCTTGTGTGTTTGTCAGTTTCATGGGCTTTGCCCTTGCCGGGGCCTTCCTGGTTTTCCCATCGCTATATCTAAACTTTCTCCGGAGTCTCAGTAGGGCAGCGATGCCAAGGCTGTTCTCTGGCAAGCGATCCTGTGTAGGGCAGCTGTATGGCAAGGACAGAGTGTGCACACGGTCATATGGTCCATGTCCTCAAGCTAGCGAGGAGGCGGGAAGAGAAGCCTGGTTCAGGATAATGCAAGGGAGGAATCAAGTTGTGGGATGAGAGTCAGGATGTTGGGACAGCTGAAAAAGGGCAGGCTTAACCTAGAGTATCCCTTCTCCAAAATAGGTAAGGTTAGCGTCTCTTGGGAGTTCCCAGGTTGACTTCGAGTAGAATCATATTCTTGAAGGTATTTTGCTTCAGAGTTAGGGTTGGCAGTGATGGGGAACTGCCATCAGTTGCATTGATGGGTTTTATTCCACATCATCCAATGAAATACCCCCATGGTTATTCTTTCCTTACCTTTCAGATCCTTCTGCAAGTATCAGGCATCATTTTTTGCAAGCTCCATGACCATGCTGCTCACAGCATTGGACAAATGGCTCCAAAATAACAGAGCTACAGGGCACATGGGATCAGGGGTTTACATTGGAGTCCTTTGGAACTATTCAAAAATAGCATTCTAAAAAAAAAAAAAAAAAAAAAAAAAAATAGCATTCTATGAATTATTTCTTCTTAGTTATCCCTAAACAATCTCTCTCAAGATACTGATGTAATGTCATGTCCTCTGTGAATCCCTCTGTATTTGCCTTTTCCCCCTCACTTAGTAATTATTTTTTTTCAAACAGTAGCATATTTCCTCATTCCATTCTGGCCACAATGAGTTTTATTTTTTCCTCTGAGTTATCAGTTATCTATTCCTATCAGTTATCCTATCTGTTCCTATCAGTTATCTGAGAGAATCAGAGATTCTTCGGAAAGCATTGTAGAAAGAAAATCTACAGTTTTCTACCTCCACCATCCTGAATATCATGACAGCTGTGCCCAGTGTCTGAGGGAATGACTCTACTCCCAGGGAAGGAAGTGAAGATGAAAGACAAACGCATAGAAAACTTGTGTTATCCCTAAATTACTACTGCCTTTTCATGCCTCTACGTAGCCTCCAGTAAGAGGGGGTTCATATTTGTTCCCCCATCCAACTGGTCAGTATTGGTCAAGACTAAGGAGGAAGTTGGAGCTATTAAGATGAAATGGACCATAAGTTAACTCAATGACAAATGCCATTACACTGAAATCTCAGCGTAATCAAAAGATTTCTAAACCTAAGATTATATCTTCCTTAACCTCAAAAACCACTCAACTGAATGACATGTTAGTGAACCAGTGGGGTTTGAGTGGTCCTTGGGCCAAGTTTGACTTGTATAGGTACGATTTATATAGATATTTGACATATAGATAGCGTTGTTAAAAGTGAACATAATACCTTCTCCTTTGGAAAGTAGCACGCATCTAGGGGAAATTTTTTGCATCAAGCAGACTTGTATTCAAATCCCAGTACTATCCTTAAATATGATATTGAACAAGTTATTTAACCCTTATGAGTTAAAGTTTTCTCATGTAAAACGGAGATGTGGCAATTAACTAAGATCCTATAGACTTTTTCTGCAACAGGCTAGATGGTAAATATTTAAGGCTTTGCAGGCCATATGGTCTCTGAGGCCACTACTTAACTCTACTATTGCAGCAAAACAGCCATAGACAATATATAAATCAATGGACGTGACAGTGGTCCAATAAAACTTTATTTACAAAAACAGCCAGTGGTTGGATTTGGTCATATAGCACCTGACTGCTGCTATAGATGAAGTATTTGGCAGATGATCTGGTATTCATAAATATGAAATGCCTTCCCTTTCATTGATCATAGGATAGTTGGCTAATACTTAGACTATATTCAGCAAACTGGTTTGGCCAGTATGAAAAACTAATTTTTAAAAGTCTTCTAAAAGCTTGTACTGGGTATCAGTCCTAAATTGTAATCCATTCTATCTTCCTAGTTAATGTTTTCTTTTCTCCCTAAGCTCGGATGTCAGAGACCTCATTCTGACCCTCCCTTTGCCACAGTCTCCAATTTGGCCCTGGGCTACCTCGGTCTTCCATTACTTCCGCAGCCCACGCCTGTTAGAGAATTTAGAATTCCTGCTAGAATTCCCCAGTCTGTTACCTCCACTGGAAAGAGTTATTTTTGACCTACCCTGACCCCTTCTTGAACAACAATAAAATGGGGATTGGGAGAATTGTGACACAAATCAATAGGTTATCCCAACAGACGTGATCTTTGAAGCTGTGTTTTCTCGGACACTTGCAGCAGTAACAAAGATAAATAGTGACTCCCTCACATGGCCATCTGAGTAGTAGGTGTCTCAGCGGATCACGATGTGACCTCTAGTCTGGGTGAGCAGCAGATCTGAGCGGTATGAGGAGCAGGGGAGAAGAAAGGTTCTGGCCACAAGGAGGGAAAAGGAGGTGGCCAGAGGACAACTGGTACCTCCGTTTGTAGTCACAGTTGTCGGGGCACGTGGGTTTCCTGCCTGCTTTTCAGTTTGCTCTGCTCACTCACCCACTTTCTCATTTATTCTCATTCCCTTATTTTACAGACATTCAATAAACATTTCTTGAGCACCTGCTGTGTACAGAGCACTGGCATGGTGTCTCAGGCATTAGTAGTGGCTCTGGTGGTCCCTTGCCTGATTCTGAGCAAAATGAGGTTGAGAATTGATTGCTGTGGCTGATTCCAGGATCCTGGCGGGGAGGGGAGGGGAATGTAACGCAGTGCCTTCCTCTTCTACCTTCCTGGGTACCATAGCTGGCTGGAGAGTGATCAAGAGCAGACAGAATAGATGGAGGAAACTCTACTGCCTCTTGTATGGGTTATGTGCCCCTCTTTGAGCTCCTGTGGAACTAGTAGTGATGATAATAATAGCTAACAAAAATATCGGTCAAGGACTTCCCTGGTGGCGCAGTGGTTAAGAATCCGCCTGCCAATGCAGGAGATACGGGTTCGAGCCCTGGGCCAGGAAGATCCCACATGCGGCGGAGCAACCAAGCCCGTGCTCCGCAACAAGAGAAGCCACCACAATGAGAAGCCCGCGCACCTCAACGAAGAGTAGCCCCCCGCTCGCCGAACTAGAGAAAGCCCACGTGCAGCAACGAAGACCCAACGCAGCCAAAAATAAATAAATAAATGTATAAAAATAAATATCGATCAATTATTATACATAAAGTGTATTCTAGCCGTATTACCTATATTTACTCATCTAATTTTTACAACAACCCCATGAGGCGGGGGTGATTGTCATTCCCATTTAAACAAGAGGAAAAGTCCAACAGAGTCGAATTCACTTGTCATCACGTGACTAGGCTGTGGCAGAGCTGGGAGGGGAGGCCAGGTCTTCACATTTACCTGACTGTGTTATGTGTCTGTTTACATCTCTGCTTTCCCAGCTTGACAGTGAATTTGTTGGTGGTATAAACATTCACTTAAAAAACAATTTATATGGATGATATAGCACATATATAGAAAATTGCACAAAACATAAAGGGTAAAGTGCAATAAATTATTGTAAAACAAACTTCTGTGTATTCACTGCCCAGACATTGCCAGCACCCCAGCAAATTCCCCCCATCCCCCTCTCAATCCTTACCCCTCCTCTCCTCCCCAAGTAACAATTCCCTTGACCTGTAGCACCACAGTTATTTTTGTCTATGTCTGAGCTAGAGCTACATGGGAGCATAATGTAAATTCTCTTTCATGTTTGGCCTCTTTTGCCCAGCTTGATGTTGTTATGCATCGCTGTAATTTGTTTATTTTCATTTTGGTATAGTACTCCATTGTAGGAACTTGCCATAGTTAATTTGTCTAGACTATTGTTGATGGACATTTGGGCAGTTTCTAGCTTTTGAATATTATGAAGAGTCTTGCTGTAAACTGTAAACATTTGTGTGCACGTCTTTTGGTGTTCCTCTGCATGCATTGTCCTTGGATGTAGATCTAAGAGTGGACTTTCTGGGTCAAAGTGTTCACTTTGTTTTTACAAGTTTCCCTCCCCCTGTTGTTTCATGCCTCACTAGCACAGGGAAGTCAGGTTTTTTAAATAGATGGTGGTAACTCATTCTGGCCTTAATTTGCATCTCCCTGATTCATAATGAGGTCAACATTTTCGTGTTTACTGGCTCTTTGGAATCCTCTTTTTGAATTGGCTGTTCAAGCCTCTTGCCCGTATTTCCTTTTTGTGTTTGCCTTAAAAAAGAGTTATATATTTAAATATAAGTGCTATACTGGTTATATGTTTGGCAAATAATCTTCTCTCACCCTGTTGCTTGCTTTTCACTGTCTTGATGGACTGACGTTCTTAATTTTAATGATGCTAAATATATCAGTCTCTTTCTTTACATATTATGCTTTTTTCTTACGTACTATCCTGTTTACTGTTCTGTTTTCATTGTAGAGCTGTATAACGAGGCTTTACTGTTCTGTTTTCGTTATAGAGCTGTAGTCTACTTGGAATTGATTTTTGTGTATGATACGAGGCAGGGGTTGACTTTCTTTCTTTTTATTTTCCTTATTGATATTGAATTGACCCAGTACCATTTATTCAAAAGACCTTCCTTTCCCCACTGCTCTGCAGCGTCACTTTTGTTGTAAATCAAGTGACCCGTAAGTATGGGTCTGTTTCTGGACTCTATTTGGTTCCATTGGTCCATTTGCCTATCCTTGAGCCAATTGTATACAATCTTAATTACTGTGGCTTTATAATAAGTCTTATACTCAGTGGATGAACTCCCACCTAGATCTTACCTGAATTCTGTATTTCTATCCCTGGTGCCTATCCCAGTGCTTGGCACATTATAGATACTCAAGAAATATTTGTTGAGTGAAAGGGCTGCTGGTGCTGGTTTCCGCAGAGCTGCCACTGTGGAAGGCTGTGGGAAGAGGATGGTTTCACTCCTCTTCCAGGATGGAGGCTGGATCTGGAGGGTGCTTTGGACCCATGGGTGTTTTGTCGGGGTAGCAAGACCTCATTGTCTACATTAGACATATTCACAAAGGCCATGGGGGTTAGTGGAGCTGGGAAGCTCTGACAGTGACTGGCATCAGGGATGGGGCAGAAATGGCTGGGTGAGTTAGCTGGGTGCCCTTGGCAGTGACAATGGCATCCAGCTGTGCCCCTGGAGAGAGGCAGAGGCTTATCTGTGGGAACTGTAGAGAGCATTTGCAGACTGAAGCTTTCATCAAATCTAAACCCAAAGCTTTCCTTGCCACCCACAGAGACTCCTTTGCCTGGAACTGGGCCTTGTCAAGCAAACTGCTGGGTTGCCTCCTTCTCTCTCCATCTCCCAGTGCGATTGTGGAAGGGATCCATATTCCAGAGATGGCCTCCCGGACTCTGGTCTCTCCCTGTCCCTGTGGGCAGCTAAGCTTCCTCAAACACCACCTTCAAACTGTCACCCCTCTACCTCAAGACCAACAGCAGACTCTTGTCCTTTACAACATACATTCCAAACTCCTCAGATTGGACCTTAAAAGCCTCCATAATCTAACCCCTAAGTACCCAATCTTCCTCTTCTCTCCCAACTATTCTTTGGTTTACTTAATTATCTTATCTCCTATACAGAAAATGCTCATTCCTAGCCGAGTTGTTCCTTTTACACAAATGTCTTTATCTTCTCCTCTATCCTAGTCTATGGATTCTTTAAAGCCCAACCCCAGTTTCATCTTTCCCTCAACTCAAGCCCTTTCTGACTATTTCAGCATCCTGTGCTCTCCCATCTCGAAACTCTTCGTGTATCTTTATCCAGTATTGAAAAGTTGCTACTTATGGTTCTCCCCATAGATTGCACAAAAGGAAAGCCCTATTAGTCAAGCTTCTCTTGGTGGCTGCATTAGTTTGCTACGGCTACTGTATTAGGGTTCTCCAGGGAAACAAAACCAACAGGATGGATGAATGGATGGATAGATAGATAGATAGATAGATAGATAGATAGATAGATAGATAGATAAGAGGATATTTATTATAAGAACTGGCTCAGGCTGTTATGGAGTTGAGAAGTACCACAATCTGCCATCTGCAAGCTGGAGAACCAGGAAAACCGGGGGTATAACTCCCAGTCCTAGGTCAAAGTCCTGGAGTCCAAAGGTCCGAGAACTAGAAACTATGATTGTCTGAGGCCAGAAAATGATGGACATTCTTCTTTCAAGAAGAGAGAATTCACCTTCCTTTACTTTTGTGTTCCATGCAGGCCCCCAACAGATTGGATGATGCCACCCACACTGGAGAGGGTGGATCTCTTTACTCTGTTTACTGGATTGAATGTTAATCTCCTCCAGAAACACCCTCCCAGACACACCCAGACATTATGCCTTACCAGTTGTCTGGACATCCCTTACGACAGTCAAATTGACACATAAAATTAACCATCACAGCTGCAATAACAAAATACCACAGACTGATGATTAAAACAACAGACGTTTATTCCTCACAGTTCTGGAGGCTATAAGTCTAAGATCGAGGTGTCAGCAGGTTTGGTTTCTTCTGAGGCCTCTCTCCTTGGCTTGCAGATGGCCACCTACACACTGTGTCCTCACATGGCCTTTCCTTTGTTTGCACATGACTGTGGTGTCTCTCTGTATGTCCAATTTCCTCTTCTTATAAGGACACCAGTCAGATTGGATTAAGTTTCACTCAAAGTCCCATTTTAACTTAATCACCTCTTTCAAGGCCCTATCTCCAAATCCAGTCACAGTCTGAGGTACTGGGGGTTAGGGCTTCAACGTATGAATTTGGGAGGGACACATTTCAGCCCGTAACAGTAGCCAACTCGTGGTGGATAAAGTGAAAGAGAGAATTTATCACCTCCAGTATCTGAAAAGCTGTGGTTGATCAAATTGTTAGAGCTGGATCCAGGTACCTCACGTTTTTTGGAACATTGTGCCCTCCCTCCCTCCCTCATCTCTATGTTTTCTGGCTTGAAATCATTCTCAAGAAGCTTCCTTTCCACTGTGGCAAGATGGCTGTCACAGCTCTCAGCTTGTCTTCTGCCAACTCAGCAACTCTAGGGAAAAGAAAGCTTCTAACCCAGTGGTACCAGGAAAAGCCCTGGGGCCAGTTCTCATTGACACTGACTAGTCATGTGCCCATCTCTTCACCAATCACTGAGATTCTAATTCGACTGACCTTGGCATCCCCTCACCCCCACTCACACACACACAAAAGGTGGAACCACATAGACTGAGGGGGACAGGGGTTCCCTGTAGAAAAGCCAAGACTTCGTTATAGAAGAAGGGCAACAGGGTGCAGAGTAAGAAAACAAGAAATGTCCATCCCCACGGCTTTACTATTCATTTTATTTTGATCCACACATTAACCCCAAGAGGTAGGTTTTGTTTATTCTCATGTTCATAACAGAGAAATGGATGCTCAGGGAGGGTAAGTCAAGTCAAGTAGCTGGTAAGTTGAGAGCTAGATTTAAGTACCAATCTATCTGACTCCAAACTGCTCTACTATGCCATCTCTCTCAACTTCTTCTGGGCAGGAACTTAGCTTCCAGCTTCCTCCACAACTGGCCCAGCTGTAAGAAATCATAGGCGCTCAAGAGATGATAGAGGCCAGAGGGTGATGGTAGTGGGTCGCACGTTGGACGTGCTGCAAAGTGTGTTCAGCCTCAGGCCTGGGGTGGGGGCAGGTATGGCTCCAGGCTGGGAACAGAGGGGTGTGAGCAAGGAATTCTGGGTGAGACGGTGAGGGGGGCGGGGAGGAGAGAACTTGGAGGGACACACAGGAGCAGGTTGGCGGGTACAGCTCATTCCCACAGCTTTACCAGGCACGCGGGACACCCGCCTGTTGTCTCCCATTTCTCCCCTCCAAGACTTGAGTTTTGCTCTTTGAGTGAGGGTGGGTCTACCAGTATCCTTCAGATCTTCCCCTTTGTTCTTCTTTGTAGATGGCTTTGCAGACTTTCAAACACTAGAACATTGAATTAGAGATTGCTCGGCTCACTGCAATAGAGTGGAGAGAATCAGAGAGCAGTCCAGAGGTGGTCTGCCTGGCTCTGCCACTTAGTTGCTGTGTGACCTTGGGCAAGTTATTTAACCTCTCCGGGCTTCAGCTTCTTTATGTGTAAGATAGGGAGAGAAAGAGGTTGACCTTACAGAGTTGAGATGATCTACCAAAATTTCTCAGCTCAGTGTCCCACTCACTGTGTATGCTCAGAAATAAAAATGTCAGGTGTTCCTGAGAAGCCAGGCTGGACAGGGGCTGCCCAGCCCAGAGCAAAGACCCTGATGAGCAAAGGTGAGCTGGCTCCTTGTTCAGAATATTCCTGCAAACTCGACTCAGAGTTACAGTTTTGTCTCCTTTAGGGGAGGGCTCACGGGCAGGCAGGCAGCGTTACATCTGAGTTTGCTTCCCTTGAAGAGGGCTTAGAACAGGCTTCTCAGAAGAAGTGAGTCATAGGGAACAATTTTAAGAAAGGGAAGTTGTTGATTAATAGGATGACATGAAACTTCAAAAGCTGACCTCCATAAAAATTTAACTAGCGGAGCAATTTTCATCCCCTCATATTAACTGAGGGCTCCTTTGCCTTGGAAATCTATACCCACTGATAACCCCAAATGCACCTGTGATTTCAGAATGCATATATATATATATATATATATATATATATATATATATATATATATATACATATATATATATGTATATATATATATAATTTTGGCAATAGAGTTACTTCTTAATCACGTTTGTAGTTTAAATTAATATGGAAATTAACCCTGAAATTAACCCCAGACCATTTCAAAGCACTGAGTTTTACAGATCTTGAACTACTCTAAAATAAATGCTGAAAATGTGAACTGCATAAAAAATAAAAGCTGATAGTTTTAATTTAATTTCATCTCCATTAAAAATATCACAAATGATTTACTGAGGTTTTAAAAGTGAAAAGGCGTATGCTCTGTTATGGGTACATGCCTCTTACAGATGCAGGTTGTTAGAATGAAAAATGATGCTTTTGCCAGATGCTAGTTTACGGCTGGATCCCAACCCAGGAATAAAGTTTTGTGGGTTTCACTTTAATGATAACCTCTATGAATGCATGTCTTTGTGCAGAAACATCTCATATCTTTTGCAGTATGTAGCTACATACCAGGATTTGTCACATTCCAGATTCTGGGGAGAATAAATTTCAAACCATCTTTACTGTGGATCTGAATTTGTTCATTCACAAGATGTACTGAACACTCACTATGTGCCCTGCACTGTGTTGTGTATTTACTGAAAGTCGTGGGTAAGGAGAGCAGATGTAGTCTCTGCCTTCATGAAAATAGTAGCCTGGGGGCAAGGGAGACATGAGAGAAGTGAACCTAAATAAATATATAATAGTAATTTGGGATAAGTGCTTGAGAGAGAATTTGGAAGGGGTGTTTAATTTGGTTTGCAAGAAGTCTGAGAAGGCCTCACTGAGGAGCTGACATTTAGCCTGAGGTGCAAAGAAAGGTGAGGACTTTGCCTGTTCATGCGCACACAGGTCACCTCTGCACACGTATGTTACTATGTGCCTGTGGAAACACAGCGGGAAGGTTGGAAGGATCCTCACATACCATGTGCTTAGCTCAGGGTGAGGAGGGGTAGGGGTTTTATAGGGGGGATTCTAAGTGTGCATCATTCCCAGTTCAGAGAGGCTGTCTCCTGCTCCAGTCACACTGCTGGTAAGTGGCACAGCTGGGATTTGAACCCACATCTCTGCCTCAGAGTGCGTGCTCTTTCTCTCACACTACAAAGCCTCTCAGAAAAGAGGAGTTTCTCCCCTACTTAGATTTCCAGCACGTCATCAAGGGCATCTCGGCAGGCGGTTGGAATTTCATCTTTCTTCTTCAGTTTGGGCTGAGACAAGGGGTCTTTCTCTTTCCCAGAGGAACTCCCTGGACCAGAAGACCTGAGCTATCACTTCCCCCTCTGAGGCTGTGTCTGTCTGCGCGCGGTGGCTCAGACGGATGGGTGGCTTAAACAGGACAGTTGTAACCAAAGCCGAGGAGTTCCTTCGGATGTTGAGAGGTTTCTTTAGTGCCTTTCTTCCCAGCTAGAAGCCTGTGGAGATAATTCCATCACCAGCTGGGGGAAGGAGTGATAAGGCTGGAGGCTGAGGATAAGTGGACCCGCCTGGGGGTGGAGAGCAGGTGGGGGTGTGGTGCCTGCCAGGTGTCACCTGTAAGATGGCCACACCTGTAGGGGAGGGGAGATACGTGGCATTCTGAGCCCCAGAGAAGAACAGCTTCTGACCTCTATTCTTTTTTCTTTTTAACTGACATTTGAAAAGACAATTCAAGTATAATTTACATATGATAAAATGAACAAATCGTAAGCTCAGCTCCACGGATTATGACAATGTGTACACCTAGGAAACTGATATGATATAAACATTTCCACCATTCCAGAAAGTTCTCTTATTCCCCTGCCTCACCCCACCCTAGAAAACTGATGTTCTGACTTCTGTCACCATTGGTTAGTTTTGTCTGGTCTTGGATTTCAGTTACATGGAATCACACACTGTGGAACCTTTCATGTCTGGCTGCTATCACTCACCTAACACTTACGCGATTCATTCAATTTGTTGCGTGTATCAGCAGTTTCTGCCTTTTTATTGCCGAACAGAATTCCATTGTATGGGTATACCATAATTTGTGTATCCAGTTTTAGTTGGCGAACATTTGGGTTGTTTCTGGTTTGGGGTTTTTATGAACAAAGTGCTATGCATATTTGTGTCAAAATCTTTTTAGAGATATGTGTTTTCATTTCTTTTGGGAAGATATCTAGGTGTGGAAGTGCTGGGTCAGAGGGAAGTTGTACTTTATGTACCTTTACTCTGGCTTCTAGTGGAAGGAGAAGCAGTGGGGAGATGGAATCTCACTCACTCACGGCTTTGCTGTCTTTTCTGATAAACTTCAGTGCGTGCAGCGTATTTATGTCCCGTCCCCACTCTGGTGCTGCTGATGAGACAGCCCTAAACACATGCCAGTGGACATTGCTCAGCAGGTTGCTGCTGAGTAGAAGGGCTGGTTCTCACCCTCAAATCGTCTTTCCTTGGCTTCATTTCCTGTCCATTCTTAGTTCTCTAACTCCATCGGTTAGGTCCGTCTCCACGTGCCCACTCCTCTTGCTGCAGGCAGGGGATGTTGTATAATTGGCAAGCTTTGGAGTCAGGCAGATTTGGTCTGTCTCTGGCTCTGCCACTTATTAGCTGAGTGAAAAGAGCAATTACCTAATGTTTCTGAGCCTTGGTTTCCTGGAAACTGTTGAAAACAACTATCTTGAGGAGTAGTTATAGGAATCACATCAAGGCTGCCAAGTGTGACCATGCAGGTTGCTCAAGCCCAAAGGGACCAGTCATGCTCTGCTGCCGAGCCCTGTGTCTCCGTGTCACCATGGAGGAAGGGGCATCTTTGGTAATTTGTCTGACAGAGGGAGAAACTTTTCAAGTTTTCCCGCCCAGAGGTGGTGTCTTGTAATTCATACAAAGACGGCTGTAGTCAAACCACAAGGTGAACAATATTCCACATTCAGAAGGTGCTAAATAAATGGTAGCTATTATAATGCAAATTGTATCAGGCAGGATTCTTGGTTGCAAGCAACAGAATTGGCTCTGGCTCTCTTATGGGTAAAAGGAAATTTTCTAAAGGGATATCAGGGGCTCACAAACTTGTTAGGGGACAGGAGAGCCAGGCTTGGGAATGTCAGGAACCAAGGGCAGAGAGCTGTTTTTAAGGACTGTGCAGCAGGAACAACAGCCAAGGCCACCTGAGCAGGAACTGGCTGGTCCGTGCCCTGCAGTGACTGCTGAGATAAATATGGCCTCCAGTGTCCCACATCCTTGAATCACTCCAGGGAGAGAGTGTCCAATTGGCCAATTTGAACTCATGTTCTTGCCCACCTTTGGGGATGGGCCAAAGGGGTCAGGATTGAGCTTCCTTAATGATGGGCAGGCCCTCCCTACCCCCAAGATGTCACCACATGGGCAATTCCCCATTATGATGATGCCTCTTTCCCAAGAAGGCATCTAGTGGGGATTTCCCATATTGGGGTGGTAACAGGAAGGGGGATTATATGCTGGACAGCCAACGAAATGATGAACCCCATATTTAGGTCAGTTCTGAGGAATGGAAGATGTTCAAATTTATCGCCAGGAGTCCTCATCACTCGGTAAACCAAGCCTTAAAAATGCAGGAGCCTGTTAAGCCAAGTCTTCTCTTAAATTAATGGAGGGACAAAGACCCTCAGACAGAACAGGGCACAATGCCTCAGTCTTTTCCACTTTGTATTTGGAGAATACCAAATACTCATTCATTGTTGTTTTAAAAATGCAGAATCACCTGAAGAGATAACGATTTTAGTTCTGGGAGAGCTGCCTGCTGACTTCCAGAGGATTTATTCCTCACATTAATGACTGTTAGCATAGCAGAGTGAAATGTGCCTGAGAAACTGTGAAAAAAGTAACGAACATGGTGGTGATCAAGGCTGATTGGCGGATGATCTTGGGGAGAGTTGAGGTTTTGATTTATAGCTTTAGCATCAAGGAGTCACAAGCATTGCCGTTGCAAGCCACCTTGTCACCTGATACTAACCATGGGGGAAGATTCCAGAAGGACTCAAGACTAAGTTTTTGGAGGGGTACAGATGCCAAGAAGAATGCATTATACATTCTATGGTGGGGTGACAATCTGGTAGGGTTGGGGTAAGTGTAGGGTGAGCAGTGGGTTCTCAGTTCCTGAAGAAAGAAAGTCAGCCTTGTAGGGCAGGAGAGGGAAGGTGCTAATATTAGTTGGACATCGTTCCTGGCACTTCACCTCTGTCAACTCGTTTAACCCTCACCACAACTGAGTGTGGTAGGTATTATTATTCCCATTTACATATGAAGAAACTGAGGCTCAGAGAGGCCATCTAAATGGCAGTATGGTCTTATTCAGATGGACTGGTGTTTGTCTAGAAGTTTTAAAGGAAGTCCTAGAACATTCCCACACATTTTAGATCTGGAATCAGTGGGAGGGAAGGATATCCAAAACTGCCACATCAGCCAAACGATAAGAGACCCTTGTCACTTCTGCGTTTTGATGACTCTTCACGGTCTTTAACGCGTCCTAGCTGCCCTCAGCTCTCAGGTTCTCAGGCAGATCTTTCCTGATGGCGCAAGAGGGCACGGAGCCTCCTCCTGCCGCGCTGTGGCTGCTCCTACGCAGAGGGTCCAGCTGCTGCTTGTCAAGCAAAGGAGACGAGGGAGGAGGGAGGACAGGTGAGCTCTGCTAGGTACTCAAGCCACGAGGCCCCTTTCTCTATGCAAACAGCGCCGGCAGAGCCGCAGAGAGGCTGGGGTTCACTGGTGGCCCAGGCTGCACTCCTGTCACCTTGGGGGGTGTGGTCTGTGAGCAGAAGTGGCTGATCCCTCCACCCCTACTTGCCATGTTTTGTGTGTTCTGAAGAGCCACCCTGTCCCGAGGCTAGGACATCCCCAACTAACCGGAGCGTGGCCGTGATTATTTGGCTAGTAACCACCTCTTCTGTTGAACTTCCTCAAACCTGCCTCACTGAAGGTATCCAAACACCTCAGCCATTCCTTCATCCCACGTGTATTTACAAAGCACCTGCTATGTGCCAGGTACCATGCGGTCCCTGCCCTCAGGAGGCTTACAGTATGGTGGGGAAGACAAACCATTCTCTTCCATAGCTCCCCCACCCCCAAAGCATCCCTGCTATTTTCTCTCACCCACCTCCCACCCCAATGCCTACAGTCCCTGGGTCCTCCCCGCAGCCAGACAACACGATGACAAATGCTGGGCTGCTCGTCAAAGACTCCATTGAGAGCTGGTCACCGTGTGCAGAAAGCAGCAGTGTTAGTCCTGAACCTGACCCGGGGAGCACTGCCTATTGTCAGCATTGTTTTGACAGCCCTTGACAGCAGGTGTCTGTCAGCCCTCCATTCCTCCCTCCCCCACCCCACCCTCAACACATACACACACAGCCTCCAAGTGTCACTTCAGTTTGGAAAGCATGGAGGGAGCAAGGTGGAGAGAGGAGCCAGGCATCACGCGGCCTGTTGACCAGCGATGGGGGTCAGGTGTGGCCAGAGGACACGTGCAGCTGTGCTGAAACACCCCAGGAGTGTGATGCAGCCCCTGCCCTTGAGGATGAAGGGAGTGGGGGTCACGGGTCCCTCAGCTGCAACACTTCTCTCTGCCTGTGCCTTTGAAGAGGGTTGTTTTCTTCCGTGGACCCACCATCAGAGTATGCCTTCTCAGTGTCTCACCCAGTGGAAAGAATTGCTCCGGCTGTAGGGTCTGGGTGATGAGAGGAAGGGAATGTCCTGGTTAAGGGTGTGGGCTGCCAGAGACTGATTTTAAGGGAAGAGAAACAGAGTGAGTATAGGGTAGTGAGTTAAAGCTTTGGGGTCAGACGCACTTGGAACTCAAATCCCAAATATGATCCAGCAATTCCATTCCTAGGTGTCTACCCAAGAGAAATGAAAACACCTGTCCACACGAAGACATGTATGCAAATGTCCATAGCAGCATTATTCGTAATAGCCAAAAAGTGGAAACAGTCCAAGTAGCCATCAACTGATGAATGGATAAATAAAATCTGACCTACCTATACAGTGGACTACAATTCAGCGATACACAGGAGTAGAGTGCTGACACATGCCCCAACACGGATGAACCTGAAAGCATTAGCTACGTGAAAGAAGCCAGATGCAGAAGTCCTAAGCTGTATGATTTCACTTATAACAAAAGTCCAGAAAAGGCAAATGTCTGGATACAGAAAGAAGACAAGTGGTTGCCTGGGGCTGGAGACAGGGGGTGGGGTGTGAACAGGGAGTAACTGAAAATGGGGACAAAGGTGATCTTTTTAAGGAGGTGGAAATGTTCTAAAACTAAGTAGTGAGGGTTGCACAGCTTCGTAAACTTACTAGAAATCATTAGATTGTACACTTAAAGTGGGTAAATTTATGGCATGTAAATTACACCTCAATGAAGCAGTTTCAGAAATCCTAATTATGTCACTCACTAGCTGACAGACCTTGAGAAGTTACTTTACTAATGAGTAGCCCCATCTGTAAAATGGAGATAATGATACCGACCCAATAGGCTCATTGTGAAAGCCAAGGGGCCTGATTTAAAATGAGCATTCAATAAATGATAGCAGCTTTTGCTACCACTCCATTTTTTTAAAATGATTTGATTTATAAAGATATATGGAGAGATACCAAGAATCACGGGTAGCAGTGAAATTATAGTGTTTGAGGGCTCTCCCTGTACTAGATAGATTTTTTTAAATGGTCTGCCTCCATATACATTTCTGAATGTTTCTCTGAATGCCAGGGAGACTGGTTTAAAAAAAAAAAAACAACTCACACCAGCCAAAAGCATAATGGGGATGCAGGTCTTATATCAATATTGACAGCAAGGGGAGTGAATTAGGCCGAAGTGAAAGCGAAGGAAATCCAGTTGGTGACTAGTGTGCCTTCCTACTCCAGCTCTTCATTCCTATTTATGAATCCAGGAATGCCTTTGGAGTTTACTGTGAGCAACAGGTGGGCTGAAAGATCTCTCTATGAGTCAAAACCCTTCCCATTTCAAGTGTGGAAACACAACACAGACTGGCCAAGAAAAAAAGGAAATATAGACCCCAGATCCAAAGATAGAATGGGATTTAAGTTTGTCTGGCTCTAGGATCTCAAATGAAGTCAATTCTGGTCCCTCTAATCTCTTGGCTTGGCTTTCCTCTGGGTTAGATTTATTCCCAGGAAACTTGTTCCTCTCATGGTGACAACAGGGTTTTCAGCAACCCCAGGCTCATGTTCATTCAGCTTAACAACCCCAGGGAAACAGTTCTTCCCCAATAGTTTCAGCAAAATCCCCAGGGTTTACTCTCCTTCAGTGTACCTGGATCTCCTGTGCATCCTGAACCAGTCACTGTGGCCTGGAGAATGCAGCATGCTGATTGGCCAGACTGGGGTCACATGTCCGTAGGTAGGTGAGATCAGCCCCACCTAACACACATTGATGGTAAGAGAAGGAGGGGAGGTCCCTCAAAGGGAAATTAAGAGATTCTTACCAGAGGAAGAGAAAATAACCAACAGGCAGATAAAACATAGATGTCCACTCTGACCATCCACCTTGGGGCCTCTACCTTCCTTGTGCAGGTCTTGGAGTAATTTTATTATTTTTTTTTAAATTTATTTATTTTTGGCTGCCTTGGGTCTTTGTTGCTGCATGCAGGCTTTCTCTAGTTGCGGCAAACAGGGGCTACTCTTCGTTGTGGTGCGTGGGCTTCTCATTGTGGTGGCTTCTCTTGTTGCGGAGCACAGGCTCTAGGCATGCGGGCTTCAGTAGTTGTGGCTCGCGGGCTCTAGAGCGCAGGCTCAGTAGTTGTGGCGCATGGACTTAGTTGCTCCGTGGCATGTGGGATCTTCCTGGACCAGGGCTCGAACCCATGTCGCCTGCATTGGCAGGTGGATTCTTAACCACTGTGCCACCAGGGAAGTCCCTTGGAGTACTTTTAGAACTGTTATTTGGGGAACTCTTTGGCCCTGTTTGATGGATCCCCTTAGTCTGCTATTTTCCAGAGGCTCCAAAGCTGTCCTCCTCTTCAGGCCTGAGTACTGGTTAGCAACTTCAGTTTCATAAGAGAATGTTAATCCCACATCCCACCTGGCTTATTTTCAACGCATTAGTTTTAGCATTTCACTGGAAACACAATATCTGCATTATAAATTCTTGATAAGGAATATAACCCTAAAGATTTAACTCTTATAAAAAATTTGATTTCAGGGACTTCCCTGGTGGCGCAGTGTTTAAGAATCTGCCTGCCAATGCAGGGGACACGGGTTCGAGCCCTGGTCCGGGAAGATCCCACATGCCGCGGAGCAACTAAGCCCGTGCGCCACAACTACTGAGCCTGCGCTCTAGAGCCCGTGAGCCACAACTACTGAGCCTGTGTGCCACAACTACTGAAGCCCGCGTGCCTAGGGCCCATGCTCCACAACAAGAGAAGCCATCGCAATGAGAAGCCCGCGCACCACAAGGAAGAGTAGCCCCCGCTCGCCGCAACTAGAGAAAAGACCACGCGCAGCAACAAAGACCCAACACAGTCAAAAATAAAATAAATTAAATAAATAAATTTAAAAAAAAATTTGATTTCCAAATGTAATTCACATGGAGGCTGTTTAGAGCACTTACAGTGTAATCGTTTCTCCAGATACTCCAGACTGCAACCCTGGGTCAAGCCAGAGCTACCCAAGGACCGTATGGCTACTTCAACTGCATGGCTTTGTTTCTCCTGTACAACCACCTCTTGGGAATAAGCCACTGGTTTTTACTGTAGTGTGCTATAAAAAGCCGTTGTATTAGTCAGGATATTCCAGGCCATGATGCAACAACAAATAAACCCTGAATCCTCAGGGGTTTAACACAATAAAGGTTGACTTTGTGTTCACCTTGCAGTCTGATGTGGGTCAGGTGGTCCTCTCCCAAAGAGACTCAGGAATCTAAGCTGCTTCCACCTGGCTCCTCAGCTGTCTCTGATGTCTTTTCTCTCATTCTTGAGGATGAAGCAGCTGAGGGGAAGGGAACCAGTGAGCAGAATTCGTTGATACTTACATTCCCTTCCCTGAAAATTCAGCTACATGGTCCCAAACTAAAAGGGGTTCTGGAAAATGTCATCTCCCTGAGTGCCCCTGAAGAGAAAACAGGCTGGTGAACCCACGGCATTGTCTCTGCCACATTGGTTGTCGGAAAAACACAAGCTTATTTGTTATAAGAAGGCTGTTGAGATTAAGTACAGCGGATGGAAACACATGCATTTATTACCATTCCTTCCCCAAACCCAGCTAAAAGTATAGTAAATGGATTTTTGAAAGGCATGAACCCATGAGGATAAAGAGAACGAGAAGGAGATGACAGCAATTAAATTTTGGAAGTTGGAAAACGAATAAACAAGTGGGTACCGGCCACTTCTGGGAAAGCTGAAGCCTAAGTCAGGACGGGGGTGGAGGTAGGGTGAGGAGAGAGAGGAGCCCAGAGGTAGGTTAAGCCCAATCCCAGAAAGGCTTACATGTCTCTGGAAAGTATTTGGTACCAGGTTGTATTTGGAAAGTGAGGGGACAGATGGTACCAAAAACAGAGGGACTGGTTTAAATTTGTAAAAGTAGCCTTTAGACCACCACCTACCCTCCTCCACACATGGACAACTGATTTTTCTATCCCACTCCAGCAAAAGAAGAGAAGTTTATTTTCTAGAGAAACTGAGCCAGAAAGACTCTGGACTTGCGCTTCTGGACACCCCTGAGGGCAGGGATCCCCTGTAGACAACAGGAGCATTAAGTGTAAGTCTGCACACTGAGGGTTGACCCCCTCTAGCCCTTCCCCATCCGGCTCCCAGAACTCAAGCAGTCAGATTTATTATATAACCCAAACTGGAGAGTGGCAGAGTCCTCTCTGAGGAAACCCATGAAACCAAGAGAGAAGACCTACAGGAGCTTGCTATTTCCTTCTGGCAAGGTGCCCTCCCCCAGACCTTAGTTGTGCTTCTGTCGAACAGCCCAGGAACACCATCTTAGGAACATTGTGAATGTTGTAATGAAGGAACCTTCCTCCTTTGCTTTGCCTCTAGGAAACTTAACTCCACATCTTCTGTCCAGCTCAAGAAGTTGTGTGGAACGTTCTGGTATATATTTCTGGGCACTAAATTTATTCCTGACTTTACGATGCCACCTTATTTTAATTTCACTCTGATTTCCATCCATTGATCCACTCGTTCAACAAACGTAGGTGGACTGAATGCACTTTGTGTGCCAGACAGTAGGCTCAGTGTTGGGGCCCATGGACTTGCTCCCTTGGACTTCACACGCTGGCATCGTGTGCATTTTTGTAGGTATTCTCAAATTTATTTTGGAAGTATATGCAAGTGTACGATTGATATAAACGGATACATATGCCAAGAATAGAGCTGATTATCCCACTGTGATGCTGGAGAATTTGCTTCATTGCAGGGGCTAAATTCCAGTGATGTCTCAGTACATCTGCCACTATGGATGGTTAGGCATGGTATAGGGGTGAGGGTTCTGGGAAATGTGTAACTTCTCCTGGAGGGACCCCATACCTTGAGGAATTTAAATAGGAGAGAGACAAAGGAATGAGCCTGTATTCTTACCTCTCAGGTATCTCTCTAAAGAGTCTTTACTCTGAATTTATGCTCCTAGGTGCCTGAACAACCCTGCAAGACAACAGTGTTACAGAAAATCTCCAGCCAGTTTCGGGAATGCCAGCTTGGGTCTGATTACTGCTTCTCTCAAAGGCTGATATTTGCTATGAATAGGGGTCTCACTGCCCAGATCCACCCCCTGCCCCACCACCCCTTGTTGGCTGAGTGAGGCTGGGGTGTGCGGAACACAGGTGACCTGCCTCTGGGATGTACGTGCTCCGTACAGGTGGGTCTGAGGATCTGGCTCACCTCCAGGCAATGTTAGCAGGGCGGCCCCCCATGCGTGTACACACACACACAGGCTCACATGTGTGCACACCCTACAGGGAGGTTAATAGAGATCTACAGCCCTCGTTACCATTTGCTTTCGTAAATAAATATATTAAATAGGTAAGCCAAATTTATTTCTGGCAACAGCTTGCTGGCTACACCTCCCCCTCTTATTCCCAGTTCCCGCAGTAACCCCAGCCTCTTCCACCCCATCCCCAGGCAAGATTTTCTCTCCTAAAATTTTATTTTTAATTTGTCGTGATGAATGAGTGACACCTCTGACAGCCGATTCGCGGAGATTAATAGAAACGACACAATATTTACGTCGCCGCTACGAACAATTATCCTGCCATCTATCTCTGAGATTATCTTCCTGATTGAAAACTACTCATCCATGTAATCGGAATTATTTGGAATTAGAAGGGAATTTATAGCCCCCCTGGAGCACACTCTCTCCCCTCGAATCAACACCTCGGGCTTCATCATTCTCTTGTCCTTCCTCTGGGGCTCTGGCCTTCTCTTCTGTCTTGGTGATGAGCAGGGAAAACTCTCCTCTCTTCCAGGAGGGCCTCTTGTCAGGGCAGCGGGCATCTCTCTGGCCTGGCATGGTGACTGTGTGATGAGGAGTGTGGGTGTAGTGGTTGGTGGGAGAGAGCGTCCAAGTGATGTTGGAAGAATCAGGGGTCAGCAAGGGTGGCTTGTGAGCTCGATAGATGAACACAGTCTGAAGAAAGAGGCTAATATGAGAGTGGAGAAGAAAGGTGACTTTGGGAAGCACGTGGAATCAGGTTGGACCAGCTGAGAAATCTAAAGGAGCAGGATAGGGTCTAAGAATGATGCTGAGATTGGTGGTGTGCAGGGCCAAGGAGGCTGAGTCAGGTGGTCTGGAGCAGGACCCTATTAAGAGCCACATTTGGGTTGCAGGGGTGGGGGAAGGGAGGCTGCATAACAGCTTGTGCAGATCTGGGGAGGCCATGGAGTGGGATTCAAAGTATGAAAGAATGGTGATGCTATGAGTATGTTCTTTGTTCTCTGCCTGGTCCCTGTCTGCTAGCCCAATGGATACTGAATCAGACAGACCTTGATTTTGACTCCTCACTCTGCCACTTTGGAGCTGTGTGACCCCGGGCAAGTTTCTTAACCTCTCTGAGCTTCAATTTTCAATCTCTAAATCCCCAATTTACAATCCTCCCTGTAGGAGTGTACACAATCTGTAAATTGAGGGTAGTAACAGTACCTACTTCACAGGGGTGTTATGAAGATTAAATGAGATAATGCATGCAGGGTGCTTTGCACAGTTCCTTGTATGTAGGAAAGACCCAATATATGTAGGTGCCACAGAGGAGATAAACCTTTGTCTCCCTTTAGGAGACAAAGACCTGGGCTCCAGGATTGGCCCTGTTTGCCAAGTTCCTTTCCCCTCCCTTGGCATCCTCATCCTGCTAACACGTTGACCTGCAGCCTCCTCCTCCCCTCCCCCTCTGTAGTACTGGATGGGCAACTGCAGCTGCAGAAAGCAGGCAGGTGCTTGGTTTGATGGGTGCATGCTAGGATTGAAGAACCACTTCCTGGTATTTCTCCTGTCCTCTAATCCTTCTAACCGCTAATGTGTATTGGACACATATTAGCATATTCTAAGTACTTTACCTGCATTTAATCAATATAATATCACCATAAACTATGTGCTATTAATTAGTAACATTCTCATTTTACAGATAAGGAAACTGAGGCCCTGGGAGGTTAGATAATTGGCCAAAGCCACATGGCTAATGTGGTGGGCAGCCTCTAAGATGCCCTCACTGGTCTCTACCTCTGGCATTCACACCCATGTGTCATCCTCTGCCCTTGGGGCAGGCTGGACCTAGTGGCTTGCTTCTAGTGAACAGAGTATGACAAAAGTGATGGGATGACACTTTAGAGGTAAGGTTCCAGAAGACTGTGACAACTGTCTTGCCCAGTCTCTCTCTTCCTAGCTTTTCTCAGGTCACTTGCTCTGGGGAAGCAAGCTGCCAGGAGGTGAGCTCCTTTATGGAGAAGCTTTAGGGAGCTGAGGGCAGCCTCTGATCAACAGCCCATGAGAAACCAAAACCTGCCAACAACGCTGGGAGTGAGTTTGAAGGCAAATCATTCCCCAGTGGGACCTTAAGGTGACTGCAGCACCCGGTTGGACACACCTTGATTGTGCCTTGTGAGAGACGCTGAGTCAGAGGACCCAGACCCAGACCCACAAAACCAATCAGCTGCTGAGTCTGAGGAGGATTTGTTACACAGCAGTAGATAACCCATACAACTTGTAATAGCCAAGCCAGGATTCGGACCCAGGCTGCTGGACCCTAGAGCCTGTGCTCTTGAGCACTTCGCTCCCTGGCACCTGAGGAGCTCTTTAGGGCTGAGCCACTCAGTTCTTCAGTCGCGTCCGAGACGGGCAAGCGAGCTCAGGTGGCTTCTCATGTTGTCACAGATTCTGACTGAGCTTAAAGTAATGTCCTGGTCAGAAGTGACATGCAAACACCACCTGGACAATGTTTCTTCTCCCTTAGGACTAATTTAGCCCTGTCCAAGGGAAAGAGGAGAAATACATATCCTCTAGGTCTACAGGAGCTTTATCCTTTAGGTGGCTGGTAGGCGAGGAAAGAGCTGGCCTTTGTAAAAAAAAAAGGGGGTGTCAGGGGGCCCTGGACAGGTGAGAAGAATCTCTGATAGGGTCCTCAAGAATGCTTCCAAGCCAAGGAGGCCTCCTGTGGTAAATAACAAGGGTTCAAAGGCTGTCAGGACTTGTCTTCAACAGGAAAACAATCCGGCTTTTACCTCACTCGCATTGGAGCCCAAGCTCATCCGACAGAAATGAGCTCATCACCACCGTGTTGTGAAAGACCCTTCTTCCCTTCACGGACTCCCATCCACACCCAAGTCCCCCTCCCACTGCCTGTGTCCAGCGTGTGTCCTAGAGACATAACAGGACCGGGCAGAAGAGACTAGGGAGGAAACATATGTGAAATGATGTGTATGGTTACCCTTTCTTAGGAACCACTTCAGATGCAAATAGACGATTCTGCAGAGGACCAGGGCAGGGCCCAGAGACAGAAGCTGAGCCTTATTTAAAAATGACAGTAGATGTCTGTATTTGTTTGGCAGTGTGGATTGCGGGGGCAGGGGGCACTGCAGTGAGGTGCGTGCTATTCTGGTGGGGCCTGGGAGCAGAACAGACGGGGCCACTGGGGTCTCATCCACCCCGAGCTGAGGGGCATGATCTCTCCTATCCTTGGGCAGCACCCGGTGCTGGAGGAAAATCAACACAAAGCAAGTCCTCAGAGAGCAAGCAGCCTCTTCATGAGAGGGGCCACGGGGGGCAGGCGGGAAAGTCATCAGGGTAATCAGCCTTAATAAAGGTAGAAGATGAAATGGGAGAGGGGTGGGCTGGAGCAGGGGGAGTCGGAGGGAAGGAAATGGTTGCTGGAGAAACAGATGCAATTGAACAAGACTCGTGGAGATGGATTTCCCTGCCTTGGTCCAAACTCAAATCCCTGCGCTCAGATTAATTAGCAAGGAAATATTTTCCTGTCTGCAGAAACAGGCTGCTGGATCGCCAGTGGGACATGAGGGTGGGCAGTCTATCAACTAACTACTAATTAGGTTACTTCCCACTGCTGTTGACATGTTCCTGGGCCAAAATAAAGGAGGGGGGAGGAGGGGATAGGAACAGAGACAGAGAGAGAGGTGCAGGCCAGGATCCTCTCTGCTCATTGTGCAAAACTGTTGGCTGGAATTAGGAAGGAGACCTGGGTCCAAAGCCCAAAGGGGAGATGACAGAAGACAGCCATGTTCTGATTAGCGGACAGCCCTTGGCGGAGAGCTACACTTGTGCTTGTATTGCCTGGCTTTCTACAAAAGCTCTGAAAACATGCACAGTAGGGAAGCCCTGGGTGGGAATTTGAATGATGATAATAATGACAATGGGTGCTTTCTGAAGTATCAGTAGCACTTCATTCGTTCATTTATTCAACAAGTATGAGATAGGGGCGTTGGGGGGGCGCAGAGAATGGGAGATTAACATTCATTTGCCTTATTGTTTCTCATAACTAGGGAGAAGGTATTTTAGCCCCTTTTTATATATAAGGAAATTGGGGCTCAGAGAGGTTAAATAACTTGTCCCTAGTCACACAGCAAGTAAGAAGTAGTGAAACTGAATTTTGCACCCAAGGTGGTCCTGATTCCAGCCCTGCCTACCCTTAATCACTCCTCAGTGGATAATGCACAGTCAGCAAATATATTGTCTTCTTTTGTCTGCCTGAGTTCCCCAATTCTGCCCTAAAGTTCTCAAGGCATATTCTTCAGTATGTCACATGCAGGAACTTTAAATATCCTGCAGGAGGGGCACCACCATGTCTCCCAAGGTCTGAGGCCATCATTTAGCTCCCGATTTTAGAGAACCAAATAGGGAGGTTGGCCAACCCATTCCACTGGCAGCACCATCAAGTCATCTACATTGTGCACGTGTGGAGTTTGCCTATTTCCTTACAGTCTCTCACTGCAGATGGGGCAGTAAGTGAATCAGCTGTGGTGCGAAGTAGCTCATGGCCATGCCCTCTCCCGGGCCGGTCCATCCTCCACCCTCCACCCTTTCCTTGTGAGCAGAGTTGGACCACAGGATATCCCTCTGCTCTCTGGGTGAACCTCTTGCCTGGCGACTCCTGTTCTGCCCTGTTGTTTCTTTCTTTCTTTCCTGGAAGCTCCTCCTGCTATTAACGTAGCTCTTTGTAGCCTGTGCACTAGATAGCAAGTTTCTTGAGGCCAAAGACTATATGATGTTCACCTTTGCGTTCCCTGAACTTAATATTGTACCAGGGACCTTGTGATGAGTGTTCCATGAATGTTTGCTGAATGAGGGAGTAAATGCCTGAAGGACTCTGTTTGGCTCACATCTGGCCTGCCTCTAAATGTTTCCCTAATTTTTACTATTGCACCAGACACCAGTACTGGGGTGTCTAAGTATTCTCTGCTAACTAAGTATGGCACAAAGATGACAGTGCCCCCCAAGATGCCATTTTACCCTGTGTGCATGCAGGTTCCCTCTTAACATTGAAAGAGTGGGGACTTTGTACAGAAGAGTTGCTACTGCTATGGACGGTGACTGGAGTTCAGGTACTGCTGTTCTCCCTCTTAGGCCTTTGAAAGGCAGATCCAGACCTGAGGTCCTGGGCATGGGGAGGATGACGGATGGGGTAGGGAGATACATCAGAGTGGCCGGGAATGAAAGAGTGTCCAGGAAACCTGCTTCCTCGGAGTGAGCCCTGTGTGAACAGAAGGAATCTATCCACAGAGGGGTGAGGTAGCGGAGCAAGTGGGTTACCTAAAAATAGCAGCGCTGGTTTCCCACGTTTAGAGATGGGTCCTCTGTGATTCGTCTTGGCTGGTTTGTGCAAGTTTGCTTATTTATTGAGAGTTAGAGAAAAGGACCAAATCATTCACCTGCAGGTGGAAATCCGCAAGCCCTTCTGCAGTGAGCAACTAGACAGGGCAGCTGCGCAAGAGGCTCCTGAAACCCAGAGGCCTGGGGCTTGCTGGGGGGAGGCAGCCAGGCCTAGGAGCCCCTCTTCAGCTGCTTCCTGCCTTTATGGCACAGTTGATGGTGGGCAGAACCTCACTCCAGTCATGGGAGACTTCTGTGGAAGAGGCATGTATATACACACAAGTGCCCATAGATCTGTACGAATGTGTATCTCTCTGAGGGAGTTAATGAGCTGCTGTGCATAAATCACCTAGCCCAGCACCAGGCACCCATAGTAGGTGCTTAATAAATGTTAACTAAGGAGTCAATTAGGTGGGAGTGAAATCAGGGCAGGAGGAGGCAGGGAGCGAGAGATATAATATAAAACAGCCATAGTGTTTTTGAAGACAAGGGATGGATTTTGGAGTCAGGAAGCCATAGGTTCAGATCCTAACTCTGCTGTTAACACTGTAACCTCAGGCAAGTCACTTCACCTCTCAGAACCACAGTCCTCATCTATAAATTTTTAAAAACGGGGATAATAATACCTATCTCATAAGATTGTTGGGATTATTAAGTGAAATAGAAAGAGTACCTGTACAAGGCTGAGTTCAGTAAATTAGAGCTATTTTTCTTTTTATTATCATTTGTTATGAATAGCATCAACAATGAGGACCCTCAGATCATTAACAGTTAGAATATTACTTTAAAAAAGAACTCAAATTAAAGATGCCAATATTCCCCAAATCGATCTATAGAATTAATGAAATCCCAATCAAAATACCAGTAGGCTTTTTTTTTTTTTAACAACTGATTATCAATTTATTAAAAACGTTGATTTAAGCATCTGCCATGGTGACTTCAACCTCAACTCCTGGCTCAGTGCTGATGGAAGTGATATGCTTGACAATCTCACAAGGACTGTGCAGGTCCATGAGTCACTTGTGGATCCTCATCTGGAAACGATTCCAAGTCTTAGAACCTTCACCACAAGTTTTCCTTGTAGTTATTCTGAGTCTTGGTAGGCGTCGGAACCGGTCCTTTCATTTTGAGATTCTTTTCCTTCGCACCTCTGATCAGGTCAGCACATACCTTCTCCAAAGACTGCACGCTGCAGCCGGCGAGGGTGATTCTAATGCCTTGAATCGCCACCTCGGGCTCCACAGGAGTCTTTCTGGTATCTTTAAAAGCCATATTACTCAGCCATAAAAAGAAGTGAAATGGAGGTATTTGTAGTGAGGTGGATGGAGTTAGAGTCTGTCATACAGAGTGAAGTAAGTCAGAAAGAGAAAAACAAATACAGTATGCTAACACATATATATGGAATCTAAGGGGAAAAAAAAAAAAAGGTCATGAAGAACCTAGGGGCAAGACGGGAATAAAGACACAGACCTACTAGAGAATGGACTTGAGGATATGCGGAGGGGGAGGGGTAAGATGTGACAGGGTGATAGAGTGGCATGGACATATATACACTACCAAATGTAAAATAGAAAGCTAGTGGGAAGCAGCCGCATAGCACAGGGAGATCAGCTCGGTGCTTTGTGACCACCTAGAGGGGTAGGATAGGGAGGGTGGGAGGGAGGGAGACGCAAGAGGGAAGAGATATGGGAACATATGTATATGTATAACTGATTCACTTTGTTATAAAGCAGAAACTAACACACCATTGTAAAGCAATTATATTCCAGTAAAGATGTTTAAAAAAAAAAAAAAAGCCATAGCTGCGGCGCGGCTTCCTGACCGACTTGTTCCTTGAACAGAGCGAACAGCGGTGAGGCAGGAGCAGGAGCGGGTGGCCCGAGGCTCCGCTGCAGCGACCGCGTCTTCCTCCAAGAGCCAGTAGGCTTTTTAAAAATAGAAATTGACACACATATTCTAAAATTTATATGGAAATGCAAAGCCCTCATAATAAACCAAAACATTTTTAAAAAGAAAAAAGTTGGAAGAGCTACACTACCAGATTTTAAGACTTAAAAGCTACAGCAGTAAAGTATTGGCATAAGGATAGGCGTATTGATGAATGAAACAGAGTGGAGAGTTCAAATGTAGACCCATAGATATTTTTAGTTGCTTTTCTACATAGATGCCAAGGTTTTCAATGTGGAAAGGATAATATTTTCAACAGATGGTGCTGGAATGGCTGGATATCCATTTGGAAAAAACAAAACAAAACAAAAACCTCAATTCTTCTTACCTCACACAACATACAGAAATTAATTCAAAATGGACTATAGATTTGTGATGGCTAATTTTACATGTCAACTTGGCTGAGCCATGGGATTCCCAGATATTTGGTCAACCAGTATTCTGCATGTTTCTATGAGGATGTTTTGGATGTGATTAACATTTAAATCAACAGACTGAGTGAAGTAGATTACCCTCCCTAATGTTGGTGGGCCTCATCCAATCAGTTGAAGGCCTGGATAGAACGAAAAAGCTGACTCTCTCTTTAGTGAGAAAGGATTCGTCCTGCTTTCCTGCCTTTGAGCTAGGACAATGACTTCTTCCTGCCTTCGGACTTGAAATGAAACATCAGCTCCTCCTGGGTCTCTAGCTTGCCAACTCTGCAGATCTTAGGACTTGTCAGTTTCCATAATCTCATGAGCCAATTCCTTGTAATAAATCTCTTTCCATAAACATATAGATATATCTCCTACAGGTTCAGTCTCTCTGGAGAACCCTAATACAGACAAAAACTTTTGTTCATTGAAAGACACAGTGGTAGATTGAATATTGGCCTCCCCAAAATGTCCATGTCCTAATCTTGGAACCTGTGAATATGTTACCTTACATGGTAATAGAGACTTTACAGATGTGATTAAATTACAAATCTTGAGATAGGGGTATGTTCCTTGGCTATTCAGTGGGCCTAATATAATCACAAAGACCCTTCTAATAGGGAGGCAGGAGGGTCAGAGACAGAGAAGAGACGTGATGATGAAAACAGAGGTTGCAATGATGCAGGGCCACCAGCCAAATAGTGTATGCAGCCTCTAGGAACTAGAAAAGACAGGTAAATCAATTCTCCTCTCGAACCTCCAAGAAGAATGCTGCCCTGCCAACACCTTGATTTTAGCCATCAAAGGAGGTGAAGTTGACCTCCAGAGCTAGAAAACAATAAATCTGTGTGGTTTTTAGCCACTAAGTTTGTGATAACTAGTTACAGGATCAATAGGAAACTAATACAGACACCACTGAGAAAAAACACACACACACATAGGACTTGTACCAAGAATACATAAAGTCTTATAGTTCAACAATAAGACAACCCAATTTAAAAATCGGCAAAAGATTCAAACAGGCAAAAGAAGACATACAAATGGCCAATAAGCACACAAAAAGATGCATAATATCACCAATTACCAGGAAAATACAAATTAAAACCACAAAATACTATCTCATGACCATTACAATGGCTAAAATTGAAAAGACTGCCAATGCCAAGTGCTAATGAGAAGGAGGACCAGTTGGAACTTGCATACATTTCTGGTGGGAATGCAAAATGTTCAACCACTTTGGAAAATTGTTTGCTGGTTTCTTATAAAGTTAAACATAGATTTACTACATAACTGAGAATTCAACTTTTAGTTATTTACCCAAGATAAATGAAAACATATGTCCAAGCAAAGACTTGAACATGAATGCTCATAGCAGCTTTAATTTGTAAAAGTTAAAAATTAGAAACAACCCCAAATGTCCATCAACCAGTGAATAGATAAATTATGGTATATCAAAAAAGGAATACTAACCTGCAATAGAAAGGACGAAACTACAGACACATTCAACAACATGGATGCATCTTAGAAACATTACAAGAAATAAATTTAGTCAGACACAGAAAAGTACGCTGTGATTCCATTTACATGAAATTCTTGGAAAGGCAAAATGAATCTAGAGTATCAGAAAGCAGGTCAGTGGTTGTCTGGGACCAGAGGTGGGGCAGGCAAAGAGGCAGGAAAGAGCTTTTGGGGGTTGATGGAAATATTCTATGTCTTGATTGTGATGGTGGTTAGAGGTCAGCAAACTTTCTTCTATCAAGGGTCAGATAATAAATATTTTAAGCTTTGAGGACCATATGGTGCCTGTTACAACTACTCAATTTTATCACTGTAACATGACAGCAGACATAAATAATATGTAAACAAATGAATGTGGCTGGATTTGGCTCAAGGGCCATAGTTTGCTGACCCCTGGTCTAGACTCTTCAAACTATATTCTTTAAATAGGTACATTTTATTATATGCCTCAATAACATCGATAAAAATAACACAAATCAAAAATATTGTGTAGCTATTTTTGAAGTTAATGTTTTGGAAAGCTACATACAGAAAATGTACAAATCATGTGTACAGCTTGATGAATTTTAATTTTAGCCATTCTAGCAGGTGTGGAGTAATATCTCATTGCAATTAATTTATATTTCCTGGTCACAACTGATAACTGAGCACCTTTGATAATGCATATTGGCCATTTGGGTATTTTTGTGTGTGTGAAGTGCCTGTTTAAGTCATTTTAAAGCTCAGTTGTTGGGACTTCCCTGGTGGCGCAGTGGTTAAGAATCCGCCTGCCAATGCAGGGCACACGGGTTTGATGCCTGGTCCAGGAAGATTCCGCCGCGGAGCAACTAAGCCCGTGTGCCACAACTACTGAGCCCGCACTCTAGGGCCCACGAACCACAGGTACTGAGCCCACGTGCTGCATCTACTGAAGCTCATGCACCTAGAGCCTGTGCTCCGCAACAAGAGAAGCCACTGCAATGAGAAGCCCGTGCACCGCAACGAAGACCCAACGCAGCCAAAAATAAATAAAATTATAAAATAAAATAAAGTTGTTTACCTTTTACTGATTTGTATGAATTCTTTGTATAGTCTGGATACAGGTCTCTTTGTCAGATATGGGTATTGAAAATATATTCTTCTAATCTACAGTTGACTTTATGCTCTTCTTTTTATGAAGTATAGTTGTGTTACAATGTTGTATTAGTTTCAGGTGTACAGCAAACTGATTCAGTTGTGCATACATGTATATACATATATATATATTCTTTTTCAGATTCTTTTCCATTATAGGTTATTACAAGATATTGAATATAGTTCCCTGTGCTATACAGTAGGTCCTTGCTGTTTACCTATTTTATATACAGTAGTGTATATCTGTTAATCCCAAACTCCTAATTTATCCCTCCCCCCGACGCCCACCCTTGTTTCCCCTTTGGTAACCATAATTTTGTTTTCTATGTCTGTGAGTCTATTTCTGTTTTGTAAATAAGTTCATTTGTATCACTTTTTTAGATTCCACATATAAGTGATATCATATGATATTTGTCTTTCTCTGTTTGACTTACTTTACTTTGTATGATAATCTCTTAATCCACCCATGCTGCTACAAATGGCATTATTTCATTCTTCTTATAACTGAATAATATTCCATGGTATATATATACCACATCTTCTTTATCCATTCATCTGTTGATAAACGTTTAGGTTGCTTCCATGTCTTGGTTATTGTAAATAGTGCTGCTATAAATATCGGGGTGCATGTATCTTTTCGAATTAGAGTTTTTGTCTTTTCCAGATACATGCCCAGGATGGATCATATGGTAACTCCATCTTTAGTTTTTTAAGAACCCTCCATACTGTTTTCCACAGTGGCTGCACCAATTTACATTACCTACACCAACAGTGTAGGAGGGTTCCCTTTTCTCCACATCTTTTCCAGTATTTATTATTTGTAGAATTTTTGATGATGGCCATCCTGACCAGTGTGACACTTTATGTTCTCTTAATGGTGTCTTTTCTTGAACAGAGCTCTTAATTTTAATACAATCCAACTTATCAATATTTTCCTTTATGGTTAGTGCTTTCTACGACCTGTTTAAGACATCTTTACCTATTCCAAGGTTATAAAGATATTCCCCTGTTTTCTTGAAAGAGCTTTATTATTTTACCTTTCACATTTAGTTATTCAATCTGGAAATGGCTTCTGTGAATGGATATCCAAGTGACCCAGTTTCATATACTGAAAAGGCAACCGTTTCCTACTTCATCACAGTTACATCATTGTCATAAATCAAGTAACCCTTGTGTGAGTCTGTTTCTCTATTCTGTTCCATTGGTCTAGTTTCCTCTCTTTGTACCAATACCGTACTGTCTTTTCTTATAAGGTCATTGTTTGGTTTTGATATTAGGGTAATTCTGGCCTCATAGAATGAGTTGGGATATATTCCCTTTTCTTCTATCTTCTGAAAGAGATTGTAGAGAATTGGTATAATTTTTTCCATAAATGTTAGGTAGAATTCACTGTAATTCACCTGGACCTGGTGCTTTATGTTTTAGAAAGTTATTAATTATTGATTAATTTTCTTTAGTAGTATAGGCCTATTCAGATTGCCTATTTCTTCTTGTGTGAGTTTTAGCAGATTGTGTCTCTCAAAGAATTGGTCCATTTCATCTAGGTTATCAAATTTGTGAGTATAGAGTTGTTTATAGTATTCCTTAATTAACCTTTTAATGTCCATTGGATCTGTAGTGATGTATTCTTTTTCATTTCTGATATTAGTAATTTGTGACCTCTTTCTTTTTTTCTTAGTTAGCTGGTTAGAGGCTTATTGATTTTACTGATCTTTTCAAAGAACCAGCTTTTGGTTTCATTGATTTTCTCAATCAATTTTCTGTTTTCAATTTCATTGATTTCTACCCAAACTTTTATTATTTCTTTCCTTCTGCTACTTTGGACTTAATTTCTTATTCTTTTCTAGTTTCCTAAGTTGGAAGCTTAGATAAATTTCCCCAACACTATGAATTTCCTAAGCACTGCTTTCACTGCATCCCACAAATTTTGATAAATTGTGTATTCATTTTCATTTCATTCAAAATATTTTAAAATTTCTCTTGAGATTTCTTCTTTGACCCATGTGTTATTTAGAAGTGTGCATACTATCTTAATTAGTGAAACTTTGTAAAAATTCTTGGTATCTTCTTATAAGTCCTCAAATTTTGTTTTCCTACTTCAACATTGGGTTTTTTGTTTGTTTGTTTGTTTTGTTTTGTTTTTTTACTTTGCATTTTCATATAAATTTTAGAATCAGCTTATCAATTTCTTAAAAAACTGCTTGGGATCTAATTGGGATTATACAGAATATATCCATCAATTAATGAACAGTTACCCTTTTTATAATTCATGAATATTGCATATCCCTCCATTTATTTGGATTTCACTTTCTCTCAATAATTTTTATTTTGTAATTTTGTAATTACAAATTTTAATTTGTAATTTTCTATGTAATTTCTATGTAATTTTGTAATTTTGTAATTTTCTATGTAAATTTGTAATTTTGTATGTAAGAAAAATTTGCACATCTTTCATTATATTTAAGGTATGTGATTTTTTAAATGCTATTGTAAATGACATCTTTTTAAAGTACATTTTCTAATTGTTTGCTTCTAGTATATAAAGATAAAATTGACTTTTGGGTATTGGTCGTGTATCCAGAGACCTTGCTAAATTCACTTATTCTAATAGTTTATCTGTATCGGTTTTGTATTTTCTACATAGACAATCATGTTACCTGCAAATAGTGACAAATTTATTTCCTCATTTCCAATTCTTACACCTTATATTTCTTTTCCTTGCCTTACTACTCTGACTAGTATCCCAGTACAATATTAAACAGAAGTCATTTTAGTGGAATCCTATCTCATTTTCAATTTCATAGAGGAAGGAAGGCTTTCAATAATTTATGATTTAAGTATAAGGTTTTTTGGTAAAATTTACATAGATACCCATTTTTATGGTAAGGAAGCTCTCACTTATTCTTAGTTTGTTAAGAGGCTTTTATTTTTTTTAAATTATGGAATATATTTTATGAAAAAAAAAGTGGGGCATCTTAAAATGACCATATGTTTTCTCTTTTTATTCTGCAATAATAGTGAATGACATTGATTTTTGAATGTTAAAATAACCTTGCTTTTCTATAAACCCTAAACCCTAGTTTTCCTTTTTATATAACTCTGGGTTTGATTAGCTAGTATTTCATTTAAGATTTCTTGCATCAATATTTATGAAGGATACTGGACTGTACTTTTCTTTCTTGTAATTTTCTTTCTCATATTTTGTGTCTGATTATGCTGGTCAGATTATGCTCACCCAAATAACAAGTTTTGGGAAGTGTTCCCCCTTTTTCTATTCTCTGGAAGAGACTGGGTAAAACTGGTATTTTATTTCTTCCTTAAATCTTCGGAAGCATTTACAAATGAAGCCATCTAGGCCTAGAAATTACAAATTTTCATTCTTTAATATATAAAGAGAACTATTCAGATTTTCTGTTTTTTTCTTGTGTCAGTTTTAAGTTTTATTTTTAAAGGAATTTGTCCTTTTCATTTAAATTTTCAACTATATCAGCACAAAGTTGTTATTCTCTAATCTTTTAAAAGTCTGTAGAATCTGTAATTGTGTTCCCCTTCTCATTTTTATTATTATTATTAATTTTTTTGTGTGATTCTTGTTAAGAGTTTTTCAGTCTACTAGTCTTTTCTAAAAACCAATTTTTGGCTTTGTTGATTTTATCTTACATACCTCTATTTAATAATTTCTGCTCTAATTAGAAATAAACTACAAGAAAAAAACTATAAAAAACACAAACACGTGGAAGCTAAACAATATGCTACCAAACAACCAATGGATTGCTGAAGAAATCAAAGAGGAAATCAAAAAATACCCAGAGACAAATGAAAATGAAAGCGCGATGATCCAAAACTTACGGAATGCAGCAAAAGCAGTTCTAAGATGGAAGTTTATAGCAATATAATCTTACCTCAGGAAACAAGAAAAGTCTCAAATAAGCAACCTAACCTTACACCTAAAGCAACTAGAGAAAGAAGAACAAACAAAACCTAAAGTTAGTAGAAAGAAAGAAATCATAAAGATCAGAGCAGAAATAAATGAAATAGAGACAAAGAAAACAATAGCAAAGATCAATGAAACTAAAAGCTTGTTCTTTGAAAAGATAAACAAAACTGATTAACCTTTAGCCAGACTCATCAAGAAATAAAGGGAGAGGACTCATATCAATAAAATTAGAAATGAAAAAGAAGTTGCAACAGACAACACAGAAATACAAAGGATCATAAGAGACAAGCAACTGTATGCCAATAAAATGGTCAACCTGGAAGAAATGGACGAATTCTTAGAAAGGTACAGTCTCCTAAGACTGAACCAGGAAGAAATAGAAAATATGAACAGACCAACCACAAGCACTGAAATTGAAACTGTGATTTAAAAACTCCCAACAAACAAAAGTCCAGAACCTGATGGCTTCACAAGTGAATTCTATCAAACATTTAGAGAAGCGCTAACACCTATCCTCTGAAACTGTTCCAAAAAATTGCAGAGGAAGAAAAACTCCCAAACTCATTCTCTGAGGCCACCATCACCCTGATACCAAAACCAGACAAAGATGTCACAAAGAAAACTACAGGCCAATATCACTGATGAACATAGATGCAAAAATCCTCAACAAAATACTAGCAATCTGAATCCAACAGCACATTAAAATGATCATACACCATGATCAAGTGGGATTTATCCCAGGGATGCAAGGATTTTTTCAATATCTGCAAATCAATCAGTGTGATACACTACATCAACAAATTGAAGAATAAAAACCTTATGATCATCTCAATAGATGCAGAAAAAGCTTTTGACAAAATTAAGCATCCATTTATGATAAAAACTCTCCAGAGTGGCATAGAAGGAACATACCTCAACATAATAAAGACCATATATGACAAACCCACAGCTAACATCATACTCAATGGTGAAAAGCTGAAAGCATTTCCTCTAAGATCAGGAACAAGACAAGGATGTCCACTCTTGCCACTTTTATTCAACGTAGTTTTGGAAGTCCTAGGCACAGCAATCAGAGAAAAAAAAGAAATAAAATGAATCCAAATTGGAAAAGAAGTAAAACTGTCACTGTTTGCAGATGAAATGATACTATACATAGAAAATCCTAAAGATGCCACCAGAAAACTACTAGAGCTAATCAATGAATTTGGTAAAGTTGCAGGTTACAAAATTAGCACGCAGAAATCTGTTGCATTTCTACACACTAACAACAAAAGATCAGAAAGAGAAATTCAAGAAACAATCCCATTTACATCACATCAAAAAGAATAAAATACCTAGGAATTAACCTACCTAGGAGACAAAAGACCTGTACTCCGAAAACTTTAAGCACTTTAAAGATGCCATTCCTTGTCTTCTGGCTTCCATCATTTATATTAAGAAGTTATCTGTCAGACTTATTGTTGCTCCTTTGAATGTGATGTATCTTCACTATGGCAGCTTGTAAGATTTTCTCTTTGTTTTCAGTTTTCAGAAGTTTGACTAGGATGTGTTTGGGTGTGATTTCCTTTGTATTTATCCTCCTTGGGGTTTGTACTGCTTCTTTGGTTTGATATCATTCATCAATTTTGAAAATTCTAGGCCTTTATTAGGCCTTCAGATATTGCTTCCACTAATTCTCTCTTCTCAAATTCTGGGACTACAAATCCACATATTTTAGAACTCTTACCCTATCTCATGCCTGTTTGCTTTTTTTTTTTTTTTCACATTTTCTCTTTGTGCTTCAGTCTGACTTTTTTTCTACTGACCTCTATTTTCTAGCAAAGCAATCATCTCTTCATCTTTGTCCATTATGCTGTTATATCCATGTATTGACTTCTTAATTTGACATTATATTTTTCAGTGATAGAGACTCCAATGTTTTGTCAGTTATTTTCTTGAACAGTTTCATCACATTTATTTTAAAATCTATGTCTAATAATGTTAATATCTGGCTCATCTGTGGATCTGTTTCTATTGCTTTGTCCTTTTCTTTTCTGTACCAGGAAATTTTATCCAATACCAGATTTGTGGAATTGGATTTGAGCAGGATTTTGGGCAGGTATTGGATTTTGGGCAGCTAGGGCAGGCAGATTACCTCAATCCAATTAGAGACTGAAATAATGCAAAGCTGGACTTAGACTTCTAAAGTTTTGTTCTACCTCTGATGCTTCTTACTCTTAGGGTGTAGCCCTAAGAGTAAAGTTCTAACTGGGAGTTCAGGATGTTTTCAAGGCCCGTCCCCATTGTCCAGCTGTTTTGGAAACTCTCCACTGACCTCAGATAGAATTTTGTATTTTATCCAGCTTTTCTATTTGTTCTTGGTGGGAACATTGCTCTAATATAAGCCACTGCATCCTAGTGAGAAGGAGAATGTAACAAATATTCTTTTTATAATCTCTAGAACTGTCATTTAGGTTCTGATCCAGGACTAGAATTCATACATTTTCTGAACACTATTTATTGAGTTTCTACTTATAATTTAGGCACTGTTTTGGTGCTAAAGATACAGCAGTAAATAAAGAGCAAAAATCACTGTACAAGCGTACCTTGGAGATACGGAAGATTCAGTTCCAGACCACCACAATAAAGCTAATATCACAATAAAGCGAGTCACACGAGTTTTTTGGTTTCCCAGTGCATGTAAAAGTCATGTTTACACTATACTGTTGTCTACTAAGTGTGCAATAGCATTATGTCTAAAAAACCAATGTACATACCTTAATTTTAAAATACGTCATTGCTAAAAAAATGCCAGTCATCATCTGAGCCACCTTTACTTGTGGAAGGTCTTGCTTTGATGCTGATGGCTGCTGAGTGATCAGGGTGGTGGATGCTGAAGGTTGGGGTGGCTGTAGCCATTTCTTAAAATAAGACAACACTGAAGTTTGCTGCATTGATGGACTCTTCCTTTCATGAACGATTTCTCTGTAGCATGCAATGCTGTTTGATAAAATTTTACCCACAGTAGAACTTCCTTCAAAATTGGAATCAATTTTCTCAAACCCTGCCACTGCTTTGTAACTAAGTTTATGTCATATTCCAAATCTTTTGCTGTCATTTCAACACTCGTCATAGCGTCTTCACCAGGAGTAGATTCCATCTCAAGAAACCACGTTCTTTGCTTATCCATAAGAAAAAACTCCTCATCTGTCAAAATTTTATCATGAGATTGAAACAATTCAGTCGCATCTTCAGGCTTCACTTCTAATTCTAGTTCTCTTGCTATTTCTACCACATTTGCAGTTACTTTCTCCACTGAAGACTTGAACCCCTCAAAGCCATCCATGAGGGTTGGAATCAACTTCTTCCAAACTCCTGTTAATGTTGATATTTGGACCTCTTCCCATGAATCACAAATGGTCTTAATAGCATCTAGAATGGTGAGTATTTTCCAGAAGATTTTCAACTTACTTTATCCAGATCCATAAGAGGAATCGCAATCTATGGCATCTATAGCCTTACTAAATGTATTCTTTTTTTAAATTAATTAATTTATTTTTGGCTGCGTTGGGTCTTTGTTGCTGGGCACGGGCTTTCTCTAGCTGCGGCAAGCGGGGGCTACTCTTCGTTGTGGTGCGCGGGCTTCTCACTGCAGTGGCTTCTCTTGTTGTGGAGCACTGGCTCTAGGTGCACAGGCTTCAGTAGTTGTGGCACGCGGGCTCAGTACTTGTGACTCATGGGCTCTAGAGCGCAGGCTCAGTAGTTGTGGCGCACGGGCTTAGTTGCTCTGCAGCATGTGGGATCTTCCCGTACCGAGGATCGAACCCATGTCCCCTGCATTGGCAGGCGGATTCTTAACCACTGCACTACCAGGGAAGTCCCACTAAATGTATTCTTAAATAATGAGACTTGAAAATCGAAATTACCCCTTGATCCATGGTTGCAGAATGGATGTTGTGTTAACAGGCATGCAAACATCAATCTAGTTGTACATCCATCAGAGCTCTTGGGTGACCAGGTGCATTGTCAATGAGCAGTAATATTTTGAAAGGAACCTTTTTTTCTGAGCAATAAGTCTCAACAGTGGGCTTAAAATATTCAATAAAACATGCTGTCAACAGATGTGCTGTCATCCAGGCTTTGTTGTTCCATTTATAGAGCACAGGCAGAGTAGATTTAGCATAATTCTTAAGAGCCCTAGGATTTTTGAAATAGCAAATGAGCATTGGCTTCAAGTGAAAGTCACCAGCTGCGTTAGCCCCTAATGAGAGAATCAGCCTATTTGAAGCTTTGAAGGCAGGCATCGACTTCTCCTCTCTAGCTATGAAATCCCTAGATGGCATCTTCTTCCACTATAAGGCTGTTTTGTCTACATTGAAAATCTGTTGTTTACTGTCCCCGACTTCACTCATTATCTTAGCTCGATCTGGATAACTTGCTGCAGCTTCTACATCAGCACTTGCTGCTTCACCTTGCACCTTTATGTTATAATGATGGCTTCTTTCCTTAAACCTCATGAACCAACCTCCTCTAGCTTCGAACTTTTCTTCTGCAGCTTCCTCACTTCTCTCAGCCTTCAAAGAACTGAAGAGAGTCAGGGCCTTGCTCTGGATTAGGCTTTGGCTTAAGGGAATGTTGTGGGTGGTTTGATCTGCTACCCAGACCACTAAAACTTTCTCCAAATCAGCAGTAAAGCTGTTTCTCTTTCTTATCATTTGTGTGTTCACTGGAGTAGCACTTTTAATTTCCTTCAAGAACTTTTCCTTTGCATTCACAACTTGTCTAACTGTTTGGGGCAAGAGGCCTAGTTTTTGGCCTATCTTGGCTTTTGCTATGCCTTCCTCGCTAAGCTTAATCATTTCTAACTTTTGATTTGAAGTAAATAAATTGACTCTTCCTTTTGCTTGAAAACTTAGAGGCCATTGCAGGGTTATTAATTGGCCTAATTTCAATATTGTTGTGTCTCAGTGAAGAGGGAGGCCTGAGGAGAGGGGGAGAGATGGGGAATGGCCAGTCTGTGGTGCAGTCAGAACACACACAACATTTATCAAATAAGTTCACTGTCTCATATTGGTGGGGCTCCTGATGCTCCAAAACAATTACAACAGCAACATTAAAGAATGGAGATCACCATGACAAATATAATGATAACGAAAAAGTTTGCAATATTGTAAGAATTACCAAAATGTGACACAGAGACACAAAGTGACCAAATGCTGTTGGACAAATGGCGCCAATAGACTTGCTCAATGCAGGGTTGCTACAAACCCCCAGTTTGTAGAAAATGAAATATCTGCTAAGTGTGGGAAAGTGAAGCGCAATAAAACGAGGTATACCTGTACATGTGGTGCTTGTATTTTAGAGGGAAAGATAGAAAATTGGCTAAATGATGATGTAAAATATATAGTGTATGAAATGCTGGGCATATACCCTGAGAAAACCATAATTCAAAAAGAGTCATGTACCACAATGTTCATTGCAGCACTATTTACAATAGCCAGGACATGGAAGCAACCTAAGTGTCCATCGACAGATGAATGGATAAAGAAGATGTGGCACATATATACAATGGAATATTAGTCAGCCATAAAAAGAAATGAAATTAAGTTATTTGCAGGGAGGTGGATGGACCTAGAGACTGTCATACAGAGTGAAGTAAGTCAGAAAGAGAAAAACAAATACCGTATGCTAACACATATATATGGAATCTAAAAAAAAAAAAAATGGTTCTGAAGAACCTAGGGGCAGGACAGGAATAAAGACGCTGATGTAGAGAATGGACTTGAGGACACGGGGAAGGGGAAGGGTAAGCTGGGACGAAGTGAGAGAGTGCCATGGACATATATACACTACCAAATGTAAAGTAGATAGCTAGTGGGAAGCAGCCACATGGCACAGGGAGATCAGCTCCGTGCTTTGTGTCCACCTAGAGGGGTGGGATAGGGAGGGTGGGAGGGAGACGCAAGAGGGAGGAGAAATGGGGATAAATGTATATGTGTAGCTGATTCACTTTGTTATACAGCAGAAACTAACACACCATTGTAAAGCAATTATACTCCAATAAAGATGTTTTTTAAAAAATTAAAAAAAAATAAAATATATAGTGTATGAAATAATGAAAAATGTTAGGGAAAATACGTGAAGAAAGGGGAATAGAAAATGTTTAGGGGAGTGAGTTGTAATTTTACACAGGATGACCAGCTAAAGTCTTACTGGGAAGGTAACACATACATGAAGACCTGCAAGAGGTGTGAGAGCAGGTCATGCAGATATCTGGTGGAAGAGCCCTCCAGGCAGATGGAACAGGAAGTACAAAGCCATGAGGCAGGGGCACCCAGTATGTTTAAGGATGTGCAAGGAGGCCAGTGTGGCTGGAAAAATGAGTGATAGGAGAGTAGTAGAAGGTGAAGTCAGAGAGGAAAAGGGGCCATTTATGAAGGACCTTGGAGGTCATTGTAAGGCCCTTAGCTTTTGCTCTGAATAAGCTGGGAAGCCATAGGAAGGTTTTAAGCATAAGTGTGACATGACTGACTTATGATTGAACAGGTTCACTCTGGTTACTATGTATTGAACAGATAGAAGGGCGACAGAGGAAGCAAGGAGACTTGTTGGAAGGCAATAATCCAGGTAGGAAAGGTCTTGGATCAGGATGTAAAGAAGAAGTGCAAAGATGAAGCCCACAGGATCAGATATGGTGTGAAAAAGAGGGGGATGAAGGATATCTAAGATTTTTGGTCTGAGCAATTGGAAGATGGAAAAACCATTTACTAAATGAGAAGAGCAGGTCTGTAGAGGCCGGAAGGGAGATTGCTAAAGCTCAACTTTGAATGATGACTGAAAATGTCTATTAGATATTCAAGTGGAATCAGATGGTTGAATATAAAAATATGAAATTCAAGGGAGAGGGCTGGGCTGGAAATGTAAATTTAGGAGGCATCGGCATATAGCTAGTATTTAAAGCTATGAGACCTAAGGATGTCTCCAAGAGAGATGTAGGTAGAAAAGAGGTAAAGACCAGGACTGACCCCCAGGCTCCTCCAACAGTTAGAGGTCCAGGAGATGAGGAAAAAGTGGCAAAGGAGACTAGGAAGGAACATCCAGAGACATATTAGGAAAATGAAGACATATTAGGAGAATGATGTCCAGGAGGAAGTGACCACCTATGTCGCTGAGGCCCAATTTGATAATGATGGGTAACTGACCGCTGGATTCAGTGGCACGGAGGCATTTGGTGATTCTGATAAGGGCCTTCTGGCATCATGGTAGGAAAGAAAGGCTCTTCTATATAGGTTCAAGAGAGCTCAGCAGAAGAGAAATTGTAGACAGTAAGTATGGGCAACTCCTTTCGGGAACTTTTCAATAAAGCAGGACAAAGAAGATGGGCAGAAGCTGCACTGAGAAGAGAGGTCAGACAGCGTCTTTTCAAATTGGAGGAAAAAATGGCATGTTTGCCCTTATGGCTGGAATGGTCTAGTGGAAGGGGAAATTGATGACAGAGGAGAAAGAGGGGAGAATTATAGGAGCAATGTCCTTGAATAGGTGCCAGAGACTGTGCAAACGTGCATGCATGGGGGTTGCCTCAGCAAGGAGCACAGACAGTTCAACAATAGTCACGTGATGTGAGCCAAAGGCTGCTTTAGGCCACAGATATCCAAGAAGAATAAGGTTCCTGACCTGTTCATCCTATGACTGCTATATTTCACTTGTATTTTATTTAATTTTTTAATTTTTATTTTTTGGCCACACCATGTGGCATGTGGGGCTCTTAGTTCCCCTACCAGGGATCGAACTCACGCCTCCTGCACTGAAAGCACGGAGTCTTAACCACTGGACCACCAGGGAAGTCCCTCACTTGTGTTTTCATACTAAATAGTTGGCTCCTCCAACAAAGATTCGACAAAAGGGGGAAAAACTTGTGCCAAGGGAAAGCGGCACCTTCAGAAACAGAAGAAGCAGATTCCTTCTCTCCTGCCCATGCCCTTTGGTTCAAGCTATTTTCCAGGAACTGCAGGGCAGCCTGAGGGGAGACCAAAAAGTCTGCAGTTATGACTCAGCCCTGAAGGTCAGGCCATCACTTCTCCGGCGCGGCAGAGGGAGGAACGCACCCATCTCTGCCTCGGTTCTGGTTGTCGTCATCCACCAGGGTCCCAGGCCAGAACTCTCACAGCTACCTTGCTTCTTCTCCCTCTATCACCTCCACCAGCTAGTCAATTATCAGATCTTGTAAATTCTATTTCGGAGATGTTTACTGCAGATCCCCATGCCTCTCCATTCCCTCAGCATCGCCTAAATCTACACCCATGTCTTCTTCCTCTTGGTCTATCTCAAGGCCTCCTACGGGTCTCCCTGCTTCCTACTCTCTGTTCCTCCATCATTATAGGACCCCTAGAGTTATCCTCTTAAAAAACAAAGCTGGATTTGTCACATATCTGCTTAAAAGCTTTTTTTGGCTTGCACATGGCTAGAGGGAGGAATTTTGAACCTGGGGCGTATACACTCCCTGAAACCTCAGGTACAATTTAATGTGTGTCACTATGTGTGCATTTTTTTTCTGGGGAAGGCAGTGGCTCATAGCTTTGTTCAGATTCTCGGAGGTGTCCATGACCTCCACAGGCTAAGAATCATAGGCTTGAAGGGTAGCAGGCAATCTCCCTTCTTAAAATACAAGGTCCCCTGTTATTTGACTTCAGTTGTACCTGCTGTCACTCCTCAATATTTAACAGAACATTTGTTGAGCCAGGCATTTTTGTACTCCTAAGTGCTGGGCATTGTTGTATGTATGTGCCAGAGAAAATGGAGATAAACAACATATGGAGCTTACCTTTCATTAAGGGCTGGGATTGGAGAGGGTATAGAGATAGAAAACAACAGGTAAATAAAAAGAATAACATATTTTTTAAAAACTAATAAGTGCCACTTGGGAAACTGAAGTAAGATTATATGAATGCTAGTGAGAGGCTGCTTTAGGTGGTGTTGCAAACTGAACTAGGCCATTTGGTCAATGATAACCCTTAGGTTATTTTTGGTTGGTAATGGGAGTGGCTAAAGAAGTTTGAAGAGGATGAGTGTTAGCTCTCCTCCACAATTTCACAACCATGTTATAAGAGAAGCTACTGCAGACTGAATTACACCCTCATAGAGACATTCACGAACTAAACTTGTACCAGGAGTCAAGCGCAAAAACAGTTCATACACCTATTCTGTAGGCTCAAAGAAGTCCCAGCTCTCTGTCCTTTTAGGTGCTCCAAAAATTACCAAGATTCCAGAGGCAGGATTCTTACTACCCTGAAAGCCCAACAGCAACCAGAATTTTCCATAACTCATAGCTGGCTGATGATAGAATAACTTGGGATTTGACTTAGAGTATCTCCCCGATGGGTAAAACCTACAGACGCCACTGGATTCATATACTCTGTACATACAAGGGAGGGAGAATGTTTCCACACATTTTAGCTAGGCCAGTTGCTGTCTTACTTTGGGTTCTCCCAGAAGCAGACCCCTGAGACAAAACCCTGGGTACAGCTATGTTATTTCAGAGATGATTTCAGGAAACACAAGTGAGGGAATAGGGGAAATAGAACAGGGAAGAGAGGAAAGACAGCAAAGATTTTACTAAGGAGAGAGTTATTGCTGTGAGTGGTTGGACCTTAACCCATCAGGGACCCTCTGGGACACCATGTGGAGCAAACCTCAAAAATCTTTCCACCAAAGGACTGGGAGACTGGGGTATTTATCCAATGACTCCCATCTCCTTTCAGTTGAAGTTTGCCCCCGGGGGCATTAACTCTCCTGGCTGGACCTGCTTTTAGCAGAGCAAGCTCCAGTGGCGGCAGAGGAAAGAATCAAGCAGAAAAGAGAAAAGACACAGGCACTTGAGGTGGGAAGTGGGCAAGCTGTCAGACACTGTCAACCTCAGATGCAGGTGAACCCAGATGGGCAGAGGGGTTATGGGGTGGGGCACCCTCTCACACGGTTGTTGAAAATTTCACAACAGAACTCATTTCTAATTTATCAATAAAATTCCATTTCTGACATTCACTGTGCTACTTAGCCAAGTGTTGCTCGTTGATCTAGACAAAAATACCAGATGCTCTGACCATGGGCCTCCCAGCTAATGGGCAACCTTCACCCTGCACTGTGCATTCTTGATTGAAATGCTAGAGGTCCCTAGGTTATAGCTTAACCTAGGTCTCACACATATAATACCACACTTACATGCTGGGGTCTTTCAAGGTAAGTTACAGACACTCTGACAGGTAGGTAGCCAGGGAAGGTGTCTCGGAGAGGTGACCACAAAGCTGAGATCTGAATGGCAAGAAGGAGCCTGCCAGACAAGGTTGGACATTTTAGGCACAGGGACCAGCTCTTGCCACTCCCTCCTCCTCCCCACTCCTTCTTCCCTCCCCCTCCCCACTCCTCTGGGCATGCCAGAGCCTTTTTTGGTTTTTGCTTGTCTGGACCTGGAAAACAACGCTCACCTGCCTATATGCCTACAATCTCCTCTTCAGGCTTCAAAGCCCTGCTCAAATATCCTACTTCCTCATAAACTCTCTTTTGACAACTTCACTGGGGTCCTCTGAGCATCCAAGGCACTTGATCCTACCTCTGCCTTAGTATTTATTATGTTGTGTTATATTTTGCTTTTGTATGTTTGCCTTCTTAAGAAGCCTTGCTCATCTTCAGATCTCTAGTCCTCAGCGCTATGCCTGGCTCCTAGTAGGTGCTCAATAAACATTTGCTCCACGAATGGTATCAGCAGGCTGGGCAGGGAAGCGCAGGTAGTCAGGATAATTAGCCAGGGTTGACTCCTCTTCCTAAGTCACTGCTACCAAGTCCTTACACCCCCAGCCCAACAGCAACCAGAATTTTCCATAATTCACAGCTGACTGATGATAGAATAACTTGGGATTTGACTTAGAGTAATGGTAAGGGAAATGGTAAGAATATCTGAAAGGGAGAAACTGTCTTCTGCGTGCTGAGCACAAAGGCAGGTCTTTAGGTATATGCTGTGGGGGAGGTTTGGCCCTCCATGGTTTAATGTGTAACTGGTCACCTTTCCTGAATGTCAATTTCTTTTATTTGCCTGTAACACGTTCACCTTGCTCAGTCTCCTTGGTTACAATGCGCAGCTCCAGTCCCACTGCAGTCGCTCCACAAGCCTGCCCACCTCCACTCCATGTTGATTGACAGAGGCTTTGACACCTTGTCTCCAGTGCCAGGGGCGCAGGGCTAGACTTCCCAAGTCTCCCAGACATGCCCCCAAACCGTCCCTGCCCAGGGTCCAGCTCCTAGGAGCCTTGGGTGTTCTTTCAGAGTAAGAGCCTAGGGGGCACGGCCTGTCCTGTGCCTTGTACATTGGATGTACTGAAAGAGTATCTGCGGAATTAAACCAAATTGCTATCCTTCTGCTAAGTTGCCTTCATGTGAAGATGGCCTGTCTCCTAGAAGAGTTCACACTAACCTAGAAGCTTGCCCACCTTTCCTTCCTCCTTTCCTTCCTTTCTTCTACAAATATTAATTGAGCACCTAATATATGTCAGGCACAGAGGGGCCCATGGTAAATAAGCCATTCCAGGCATCTCTTTTACAGTGATGACCTCACAGTGGGGTGGGGGAGAGACGAGTCAACAAATCAACAAGGTGACCTCTAACTTTGGGAGATGCTCTAAAGGAAATAAGCAGAGGCCCCAGACAGAGAGGAGAGGAGACGGGTCTGCTCTGTAGAGGGCAGTCAGGGAAGGGGCCATTGGAAGAAGTAACAGAACACCTGATGAGCAGTGTCAATGTCTTAATGATATAAAATTTTGTTTCCTAAAAAAAAAAAAATCTGCAGCTAACGACATAAGGTTAACATTTCTTCCTTTTGGTGGTGAGTACATAGGTATTTATTACCTTTTGCACTTTTCTGTATTAAAAAAGCTTTCTGCATTAAATCATCTAATTGAAAAGTTCTACTCCAACAGTTCACAATTTGTGACACGTGGGCGGTAGCTCATATGAATGACAAGTAGCCACCTTGAAGCATCATCACTGGGTCCCTGAATGATCCTCTGACCCTTGTTGTGTGGCCACCCAAGCCTTTTTCCTTTTCTTGTCCTGGCAGACTCTTATTCATGCTTCAAAACCCAGCTCAAATAACACCTTCCCAGGGAAGACTTCTTTTACCTCCTCTTAAGGAGAGTCAGGTGTTCTATGGATTGTGGTTGCTCAGTACATTGCTTATGTATTTCTAATAAATCTTAGCATACTGTATCATAGTTTATTTGTTTGCATATATAGAATCTTCCAAGGCATCATCTGAATCTCATTCAACTCTTTATCCTTGGCTTCTAGCACAGAGTACATAGTAGCACATTGTAGATTCTCAGTAATGTTTCTCCATGATGCCTGTTGGATGAATGAATGAATGTTTAACCTTCAAGCAACAAGCTCTCAAAAGAGTATTAATAGAAGATATTTGCATATAAGGAATATGCTAATTAAAGTTAGTTTTATTTATTCATTCATGCAAACTCAGCAAGAACCCCATTTGGCTGCTGTTAATGTTTAGTGTGATTTACTATAAGTACTAGAAATGTAAAAAATGTGTTTCTTTTAAAAGGAAAGCCACAGTTCCTCCTGGTTTTCCCCACCTCCCTCCTTCCATTTGTCTGAATTAGTAAAGCTTTACTTTAGCTTAGGCCTTTTCCTGAGACTTGTAGGCTTGTGGCATGGTAATTTAATTACTTCTGAGTCTACTGTAGGCAAATACCAAGCAATCTACGGGGAAAGATTATGGAGTTCCAGGTTATTTATTAAGTAAGCTTTGGTAGTCCTTGTGGTGGCAGTGGTAACCCCACCCCTCATACCTACCCCTTGGGTGTCAAGTGCTGGGAGGGAAACCCAAGTTTCTCTAGATCTTGGAGTGAGCCAGCAGGAGGATGGCAGGACGCTAATATAAAGACCAACCAAGACAGAGGGATGCTTAGCTCCTCCCCAAACTCTAGGTTCTTCCTGGAGGGACACAGATTCATAAACACAGAATGGCTTTGTTTTCTTTCCAGGAAAGAGTTGCCCCCATCATTGAGCAGGTTGTGGGGGAAGTGTAGGTCTGGAGTGGGACTAACTTGTTTCATGTCCCAGCCATGCCTCTTTCAAGGTGGGAATGTTATAGGGCCTCCCTCTGCCTCAGTTTCCTCACCTGTAAAATGGGGATGAGAATGGTATCTCCACTTCATAGGGTTGCTGTGAGGATCAGATAAGCTAACATATGTAAAGTACTCAGAACAGGACACATAATAAGTGCTCAGGTGCAAAAGGAGTTCTTCAAGAAACTCATTCACAAGGCCCAACTGATATAGAGAAAGAGGGTGATCTTCATTGCTACCCCTTGTCCCTTGGCTGTTTCCTCACCCCTGTCCCGTCTGCCTGGGGGTTATTATGGCCTAACTACATGAATAGCATTTTGTAAATTGCAATAAAAAGTATGCAAGGTTTTTTTTTTCTGGCCCAAAGACTAACCATTTTGGGGAAGGTGAAGGTTGGGGCTTGGATTACAGCTAAGGGGAGATAGTACCAACTTATCATACACAAATCAGAGACAAATGGAATAACCAAAAATACGAAATCAAATTCACACTATTGATACTGACTAATGTTTGTGTTTAGGGATTCTTAATTTATGAGGTCTCAGGATTTTTCTGCTCATTTACATCCCGTTTACATTAATTAACTGGCTCCCAACTTGCATTGCCATATTTAGCATGAACTCTCCCCGCCCCCTACACACACCAATACATCACTTAGAAAGCTTGGGGATGTAAGTAATGGAAAAAAAAAAACTAATAGGGATTTAAGTGATTAAAACACGCATTATCTCCTATAACAAGAAGTACATGATTCCAGGGTCGATTTTGGTTCAGCACGTCACCGATGCCCTCAAGGACCCATGCCCTTTCCCTCTTGTGCTCTGCCATCCTCTGCATATTGGCTTTTCTCCTTCAAGCTTCTTTCTTCATGGTGGCAAGGTGGCCTCTGCAACATTTCCCATCTCTCTCTCTCTCTCTTGCAAATGTCCCTTCTCGCCAAAGAGACTCTTCCTTAAGTCTCATTGTCTAACTGGGACATAAGGCAGCCTCTAGCTGTAAGGAAGGCTGGGAAAACCAGATGGCATTTTCAGCCTCTACAGTGTGTGACGGGTCCAGCCAGCCAGGAAACGCAGTGGGAGAAGACTGTAAGGTAGCCAACCAATCATGTCTGCCAAGCTCCCTCAAGCTCCTCTTCTAGAATTCTCATCTATGTTCCCTTTTCCCAAAACCTCTCCCAACTCACATTAACTGGCTGGTTATTTTTTCCCTGGAAAAGGGTCTATGCCTTCCTAAGTCTGTTCTTTTTCTGGGGCTGCTGCGTATAGCTGCAAAGGTAGTGATCTGCATGATCCTAGGAAGTTCATGTGGACCCTCACATGAACGGTGCCTCCTGGAATTGTGCAGTGCACCACCTACTCCACCAGCAGCCCTGTGGACCATTTCTCACTCATCCTACATCGATCTCTGACCTCACCCTTCACCTTCTTACTCTATATTTCATAATCCATCAGTTTTCATTCAGTCAGTCAATAAACATTTATTGGTTACCTACTAGATGCCAGGACCTGTGATAGGCATTGGTTGGTAGTGGGACAGAGGATAAAATAAACATACAAAAAACAAGTCCTCATCCTCTAGCAGCCGCATCCCAGGAATGGAGACCAATGTGTGAGCAAATATTAACAGTACCAGGTGATAAGTGCTGTAGCTGAGTGTGCCACACAATCCTGTAGGAGTACAGAGGAAGGAGTGGCTGAAGTTGGGAAGGGCTTCCAGAGGAGGTAACATTGGAGCTGGGTTTTGAAGGTTGCGTGCTATGTTCCGGGCAGAGGTATGAAAGAGAATGCAATGTTGTAGAGGAAAAAGCTCCACATGGCAGGATACAATGAGAGATGTAACCAGGAATATAATACACAGAGCAGAATTATTCACTATAGATTAGATCCAGACAAAGGACTTGGATTTTATCCCATGGAATGTAGAGAGCCATGCAAGCGGGAATCCATGGCAGAGATGGTTCAACAGTGGCTAGGAGCACAGCCTTTCCAGTTAGGCAGATGTGGGTTCAAATCCTGACTCCCACTGGGTGATCTCACTTCATTCTCTGACTGCCACTTTCCTGGATGATGAATGGGGAAAAGTATCCCTGCCCGATAGGGTAGTCGTAAGGATTAAATAAGGCAATGTAGAGCTTTACACAGACCCTAGCACACAGCAGGTGCTCAGGGCATGGTGCCTTATTTCCATTATCACTGCTTTGCTGTAGCACGAGGCAAATACACAAGAGAAGACAGTACACAACTCAGGGCAAAGTGGGATGCGGTGGGTGGCTGGAAGGAGATGTACTGTTGGCGGTGGGGAGACCAGCAGGTCAGACCCCGGTGGGCAGGGAGTGGGCAGGCAGGACGTCACACTCATGAAGAATGAATAGAAATTAGGGGAGAGAGAGAGGGAAGGCGGTAGAGCTAGGAATGCACCCCGCAGGGAGAGCTTATTGATGGGACACCATGTAGCCTGGGTGAGCAGCAGGGCAGGGTCACGGGTCACTTGGGGTAAAGGAATGGGAGAAATTGGGAGAGGGGGGCTGGGCCTGGGGGCTTTTGATTTGTTGACTTGGCCCCTTGTTAGGTCTCCTGTTATTCCCCCATCCCTGTTCTGGTACCTCCCCTTCCTCTAAGAGTGTAGGACCCCCCAAGAGGGTTGCAGGCCCGCATCAAAAGGCTGGGCCTGGCCGTTCCCAGGCAAATGGGGCTCCTGGTCAAGAGGTTCTGCGTCCACTGAGGGGGGTGGGTATTTGCTTCAGTGGGGGCACCTCCTTTCATGGCTGACCGTCTAGGAGGGGATCAACTGTCCCTCACACCTCCTCCTCCCATGCAAGACATCCCCAGCCCACATCCCTGTGGAATGCCCCCCAGAGGGAAAAGCCAGCAGTGTCCCAGCTCCGCCTGGCCCTTGTGTGGAACGCCAGTGCCCACGATGGCTGCTCCCTGGTCTCCTGTGTCCCAGCGGGAGATGATTAATGACCCAGCTGCACCGATGTGTTGTATTTAGGTCTATTCCTGAGAAGACAGATTTTTCTTTCCAGATCAAATGAAGGCAGGCCCTTCCTGGGCTGCGGTGGGTCCCTGCCCACCCCTCCCCATGGCAGTCTGTGAGGGAACTCTGAAAGGTAAATGAGTTGATAAGCCGGTGAGAGCAGGGATGATTGTACCTTCAGTGGCCCTTGTAAACAGCATAAAGTCACCTTGATGTGCCAGGACTAATGACGTTGGGGCAAGCCTTACGGAGTCCGGTGGCACCAAGCCAGGGCAGGAGCCTGCATGCCTACGGCACTAAGACGGGCTGTCAAGGCTTCACCTCCCTCTGAGTGGGTGCCTTTCCCGAGGTAACACCCACTCAGCTGTGTCTCATACTGAATGCAAGCCCTCCTGAACTTTCAGCTGCTTCCTCTGTAAAAGGCAATGTTGAATTGTCTTCCCCCAAATGATGTTCAAGTCCTAACCCTCAAAACCTGTGAACATGACCTTATTTGGAAATAGGGTCTTTGCAGATGATCTAGTTCAGGTGAGATCATTAGGGTGGGCCCAGTCCAATATGACTGTGTCCTTATGAAAAGGGGAAATTTGGACCCCAAAACAGACACATGCACAGGGTGAACGCCATATGAACAAGAAAGCAGAGGTTGCGGTGATGCTTCTACAAGCCAAGGGGATGCCAAAATTTCCTAGCAAACCACCAAAAACTAAGAGAGAGGCCTGAGACAGATTCTCCTGCATTCCCTCAGAAGGAACCAATCCTGCCAACATCTTGATCTTGGACTTCTAGCTTCTAAGAATGTGGGACAATCAATTTCTCTTGTTGTAAACAAACTGGTTTGGGGTACTTTGTTATGGCAGCCCTAGGAAACGAACACAGGGAAATAATAATTCTCCCCTTAGGTTTGTGTGAGGATGTCACTGGGGAACCCATGTGAGGGAGCTGGCACATCGTGGGTGCTCACAGAGAACTGTCAAATCTTTAGGCCAGGAGGCTCACCCGAAGACACAAGGGCCAAGACCAGGGTGGAGGCCCACAGGTGGAGGCCGGTGGACCACATGAAACAAGAGGTGCTGCAAAAGGGTCAGGCTCCTGTTTCTATAGGACAGACATGTGGGCGCAAGAGGTTAGGAGGAGGCCACACATTACGTGAGTTCATTTACAGGATTTGTCCACAGTAGACAAATCCATTCAGACAGAAAGCAGATTCGTGGTTGCCAGGGGGTGGGGGGAGGGAGAAATAGGAAGTGGCTGCTACAAAAGGGTACAGTGTCTCCTTTGGGGGTGATGAAAATGTTCTGGATCCAGATAGTGGGGATGGTTGCACAACATTGTGAATATATTAAATGCCACTGAACTGTGCACTGTAAAATGGGTAAAACAATGAATTTTGCGTCATGTGAATTTTAAATATTAAGACAAAGTATATATTGCATGCTAAAAAAAGAAAGGTTAGTACAGAAAACTCAAGAAGTCCCAGAGTTGAAATCACCTTTGAAGGAGGAAGGAGAGCTCATAATCTCAGGGAATAATAGGTTCAGTAATTGGGGTTTCAGTTATACTTTGGTCACTGTTTTCAAAGCCATGCTCTGGTCAGCTGCTGGATAGTAGCTGGAGGTGGGATCCTCAAGTCTTCCAGGATCCTGAGATACCAGAACGCTCAGAATACTCAAGGTGGGCAGAGAATCTCTTGGGAAAAGGGAGGGGGTGGTGGACGGAGGGGCGAGCAGGTTATGAACCTGGCCCTTTGGGTGGTAAGGGGGTCAGGGTCCTCTGGGCGCTCCTGTTCTTCGCCTCACCCGCCCATAAGCTCACACACTAAAGCCCCCAAGTCCCCACACAGTTTTCTCTTCCTGACCTCTGACCTCTGGCCAGGCTCTGCAGGCAGAGCCCTTCTTGTGGTCAGGCGCTTGCCCTGCCACTGCTACCGCCTCTAGCTGTGGGAGAAGAGCCAGAGCACGCTGAGTAATGTGGCAAAGGTAGGCAGAGGTGTGCGTGGGGGCTGGTAACGCTCCCTGAAACATGTATGGAGGATTCTCACGTGCCAGTCACTGTTCTAGGCATCTCCTTGCATTGAGTCATTTTGTCCAAGTGACAATCTGAAGAAGTAGACACTTAGAATTTCCACATTACAGATGGGAAACTGAAGCACAGAGAACTTACAGGATTTCACCAGTTTCCCAATACTAAGTGGAAGAGGCAAGATTCCAACCCTGGGAGCCCCGATCCAGAGTCCGTGTTTTAACTGCTGGGGGTGTGTCTGCATGTGCATCTGCCCAGGGCGCCTGGCTCTTGAAGCTAGAGAAGCTTTAGAGCCTCCTGAAGGCAAAGGCCTATGGTCTCCCATGACGATGACCAGCATTTCAAGGGAGCCCTGCGTGATCAGAGGGATGCCGGATGGTTATCAGATGCCCCACCCCCCACCCCGCCCAGGGCCGCTTAGCGGGAGCAGACACCAAGGCTTGCTTCATTCAGCTGGGAGAGCTGAATCCCTGGGAATAATTCAGAGATCAGCCTGGAGGTAAAAAGCCAAAACCCAAGTCCCACAGGAGCTTTCTAAGGAGGATGCCTTTTAGGAGGCGTGGCTTGGTTCAGTGCATTCACTGAGCGCCTACTACAGACAAGGCGTGGTGCTGGAGGCCGGGGAGGCTCTGGGAGAGGCTGCAGCCACGGAGAAAGACTCACGCATGATTTCTGCCAGAAGTCAGGGAAGGGTCAGCAAGAGTCCGAATGGGCGCAGCTGAAAAATTTGAATAGAAAGCAGATAAGTCTTCGGTCTGCATCGGAAGACAAAAGTTTTCCCCTGAGAAGGAGCCTGGCAGTGAATGTGGGTCCAAGTGGCCAATAGCCCCAGTCATCAGCATGGGAATTGGTCTACAACCCTGCCTCTCAGCGGGGTCATCGGACTTTCTAGCAACTACAGCCCCCGGAGAAGCCCGTGAGTGCTCAGGCCTGATTAGAGGGAAGTGCTTGGTGGCCACACTGGCCAGGAACCCAGAGCACAGAAGTTCTCAGATGAAACTATGAATAAATGGTGTGTCAGTCAGACAGTATCTGCCTAAAGTCCTACTCCTAACTCTCTGCCTTCCTAGGGGCTCTCTCATAATACAGACATTCTTCTAGAGAGGATGTCTTAGTCCAAACGCGTAACTCAAATGGTGGGTATCTTAGGCATCACTCATTCACTCATTCGTTCATTCATTCATTCAATCAGTTAGTCAGTCAATCCACACCCAGGAAAGTCTTCCTATGTGTCAGGTATCATGGTAGCACTGGAGATGCAATGGTGAATAAGACGAACACATGTCTTTCCCCTCTGAGAGCTTATATTCCAATGGCAGGTTATTCGTGGAAATGTTTGAGGTCCTGCATATTAAATAAGCTTTGACTTCAACAGCCTGGGTACCCTTAGCCTCAGAGTTTCTGTTAACCTGGAGAGTAAAGAATTAGATCTAACGTGAAGAGGAAATTCCACTTCATTTTTTTTAAATTTGGAGATGGGGAAGTTCTAAGGATGATAAAGTACCTGTCCCTTACCACCAGCAAGGGGCTGGGCCTATCCATCACTCTTCTTGAAGGGGGGAGCCTCACCTGAAATTCCACCTAAATCAGTGCGTACAGGTAACCAGATCATCAAAGGTAGAGGACCCTTGTGTGGTCAAAGCACATGGTCTCCAGATGGCAGGATGGGAGTCCCCGGGGTGATCAAGAGCCCACCTGGTTACTTGTTGGACAGTTCACACTTCTGTCGTTTCTCCACAACTCTCCTGCTTTCTGGAAACTTTGCCCCGTGGCTCAGCTTTCAGAGATGGGCTGGACCACCCTGGGGAGGCTGCCCCACCTTGGCAGAAACTGGGGCAACCAGTGTTTCTTAGAGACTCCTCAGTATCCCAAAGACTGGGGCTCATTTCCCCAAGAAGAAACTTTTTCGGACAATTCAGTCTCCTAGGAAATCTTTCTAGAAGAAGCAGAGACAGCAATGCCCCCATGGCCTTTCAACCTTGGGCAATTCTTCTATCTGGAATGTCACCCCCTGTCCTTTTAAAAACCCATTACGTGCTGCGAGTGGGCCCACTGGGCCCTGCCTCACCAGGCACAGGTGACGCCTGTCCCAACCCCTCACCTGCAAATCCTCCCCCCACCCTTCCCGGCTCCAGGAGCCTCCTGCGTGTCCCCCAAGAAGCCTGCCTGGCCTCTGGGCTAGGAAAGCTCTGTCTGTTCCCTCCCTTCCTCCTGATCTGGCAGGAGGCATGGAAACTTTCGTGGAAAGCACTTGTGCTGACGAATGCTCCCAAGTCAGGACTTTGACTCCAGCCCTGACCGGGCCAGGGGCTCAGGGATGTGGGGCGGGGCCTCTCCTTCACGGGGTCAGGACCTCCTGCCTGTTCCCCCCTTGCTGTCTCTGCCGACCATCACTCCTTGGCTCTCCGGTGACACCAAGTGACTGCTCCACCACCAGAGAAGTAACTGTCTTCCACACTTTCTCTCTTTTTTTGTCCTCCCCGCCCCACCGTCTCCTCCTGCCCTTTATTGTATATTTTTCTTCCCCCCCGCCCTTTCCAGTGCCCATCTGTGTAGTCTGCGTGGAGCTCTGTGGAGTTGAAAGTCTAGAGCCTTTTGGTGTTTTGTTTAAGACCTGGTTATGGTTGTGGGATTTTTTTTTTTTTTTTTTTTTTTTTGTCAGCTGCCTGTTATATCAATCACGGAGTCGGGATCTATTTATAGGTTGGGAGTACTGTGTCCTTAGTCACAAAGAGACACAGACAGGGGACTGTCAGCTGGTGCCGGAGGAGCTGAGCGACAAGCCATCAGCGACTGGAAACAGCTGAGGGGGAGACCCTTCCCTGCCAGCCCTGTCCCCTCCCCAGCCCCAAGCATGTAAGTACCGGACTTCTCCCTCCCCTCTGCCCCAGACTCTGCCCTGGACCTTCCTGTCCTTTTTCCCACACACCCCCCCTTCTCTCCTTCTCTCTCCCTCTCTCTTTTTAATGGATAAAAATATCTCCGCATGCCTGCTCTTTCATCCTGGGTTTCGGCACCATTGAGCATCTCTGGGTGGCCCAGAGGAAAATGTTGCCTGTCACAGACTGTCCTGGGAAGGTCAGAGGGACCAGGAATGGCTGGTGGGACAGTTATACAAACTCATTTGGAATCAGTACGTTCTCTTTTATTTTTATGTGTTTTCACTGGGAAAAAGTTAGTAAATCAAAAGGGCAAGGGAAAGTTTACATGCGACTCAGTGGGGTGGTTACGTCTCCCAGCCTGAAAACTTTTATTTGCTGGCAGCTCCAGCACTGGGTGAGCTGGGAAGGTTCCAGAGGGAAGACCCATTTCACACAGGACAGGTGATGATGGAGGGCTGCCGGCAGGTTCGGGCTGAGCCCGAGAGCTTCCAGGTTCAGGGGGAGTCTTGACAGTCCCAATGGCCAGCTTTTCTATAGCGCCTTAAAGGAAAATGACTTTTTTTTTTTTTTTTTTTCTTGCTGCACAGGGCAAGTTTGCTTTGAGAAGTAGGAATGAGAGCTGACAATTTGTCTGGCCTTCCGGGCTTTCGCTGGCTCACTGATTTGGTGTGTTTTCTTCATCCTGAAAGGGGAACTTGGGTGGGGGGGGTGGGTGGGGAGGAAGAACGTCTGAAAGGACAGAAGCCAGGTGTGGAGTGCCACGGAGCCCTTGCTCTGCATGCTTCCCGAAGGAAGAAACTTAGTATCACGATCCTTGTCAAAGCCAGGCTTGTTTCAGACACTCAGAGCACAGGCTCTGTGAGCACACTGGTGGCTCCCAGAGATGGCTGTCCCCAGGTGTTGTCCACTGGTCCACACAGCTAACATGCCACCAGCTTCCTGTGGAACATTTGGGACTTTAGTTTCTGGAAAATGCACAGTGTTAACTAAAAATGCTACACTTGGGGAGATTTGCTATATATTATTTACGAAGAAATAGTAGTACTATTTACTAAATAATAAATTTAGTAAAATTTAATTTACTAAATTTTGAAAAAGAATGTGATGATGTTTAAGGTATATGATATACAACTTTTAAAATGCATCTGTTTTTACGAGTCGAATAATCCCTGAGTTTCTATTTACTAAAACAATGCTTACCATATACTATATTGCTAAGCACTACTTCTTGACTTGTTTGGGAAAACAGTATCCTAACAAATCAATCTTCCCAACAATTTAAAAGCATTAAACAAAGCAGATATGTCTGGATTGCTTTTGATTAAAAACAAAATTGTTTTAGCAGCAAATCTAACGATGAAAGTTAAATAATATGGACACACACATATATTTAGAGAGGCAATTTGGTCTCATTTTTATTTTGACCTTTATGAAACTTTTGCTTTCCTTCTCTTGGTTCTTTATTTTTACCAGATTTACTTCAGGTTATTAATGCCTTTAATCCATTCATTCATTATTTTGGAGGACAGAATGGGGATCAGGAAGGAATAAGAGATTAGAAAGTACACTTCACATGTTCACTATATTCATTGGTAGAGAAATTAGAATAAGGAGTTTGGTGTAAAATCGGGGGAAATGTCACTATTTCAAACCTAGTAGGGAAAATAAAGTCCCAGAAATTGAGAGGAAAAAAAAAAAAAAACAGGAATTGAGCATATTATATACATAGCATTATTTTCTCTATTCCAAGGACTCTGCTTTAATAAACATATCCTGTAAAGGTTTCCCACAATAATACTGAAGTGGGATTTGGTGGGTGATCATTAATTAAAGCTCAAGTGAATCAAACGATTGAGACCTTACATTCAGAAATCTCAGCAGTCAGCTGTGGGCAAAATTGAACTGTTAGGACTTTCTGATCTCAATGGCTTTTTAGGAAAAGTGTGACATTTTTAAAACCTTTTCATACAAGAGCAAATTGTTCCCTCCCCTTCACAACATGCACCCTGGAGCCTGCTGGCCGGCGATTAAATGCACTGGGAGAGAGTCCCGAATTTCTGAGCAAGTCCTATGTTCTCATTAGCGTTAACAGTTGAGAGGGAAGAATATTTGTTGGCACATTTAGACAAGAACTGCTCCTTCCTTTGGCAACCTGTGGCTGCTTTTAGGTGGGATGGGGGCTTGTTTGGCAGTGTAATGGAAGGCCTGGCTTTCATCCTCAAGTTCAGGATGTGGCTTTTCCCCTTTGGGCTTATTTATAGCGATGCAGTTGGGGGAAACTTCAATGTATTTGCATAAGGCAGCCTCTGATTACTTAGTTTCTGCTTCAATAACGATTCATTTTATGTGGACCAAGCTGTCGTCAATCTCATTTTTTTCCCAAACTGATTGCTTACATGCAATTGGTCACAGGGCTGTCTGTGACTTCAGGTCTGTAAAATCTCACCCATTCCATCCTCATCTTTGTTTATTTCTTTGACGTAAAGTTGCAGTTGCCTGTGTACATGCTGTCGTTTTATGTGTTCCCCCTCCTCCCTTGAGCTTGTGGAAACCCAGCCCTGACCTCCTCCCAAATTGGGGGCAGTGGGGCCAATGAGCAGGTGCTCTGGAGGCAGCAGGCTCAGGTACAGGACCATCAATCTCGAGGAAGAAGGAATCGCAAATACCTGGAACGTGCTCCCCTCATTCAAACAGTCTTCCAGAGCTGAGGTCTCTCCAAATATCCCACAAATAAAAAAATGGCAGCTGGCAGGATTTTTCAGCCACAGACCACGTACAACTCTTTCTCCCCATCACTTCACCTCTACAGTGTATCTGTCCATCTTTTTCTTATCTCTACTTTTACATTTCATTATCTTCCTGCGCGCTGTCGCTCTCTCCCCCGCCCCCTTCCTTTCCTCCCCCTTCTCGCCTTCCTGAAAAACACATTTCTATCTGGCATAGAAAATAAACTCAGATTGTGGGTAGTTATGTTAATCTAATTCAATCCTCAGCGGGCTAAGAGTGAAATTCTAATAGTGGAGCTGTTGAGGGCTTTTTTGTTAATGGCTTGGGGATTACATTGAGTTAAAGGCTCATTTCCTAATCAAACAGAGAGGGAGAGAGTGACTCCGAATATTTATGAGTCTCCCAGTGAGAGTTTAAACATTCAACTCCAAAAGCAGGGTTTCTGCAGGAGGAAAGAGTTAAAACCCCTCAGGGCTGCTGGGGGAAAAAATTAAACCGGTTAAGCCATCAGCACTTTCAGGCTGCTGTACAACTTGGGCAAAGTGGAAGGTGGAGGGGAGAAAGGGGAATCATTTCACAGCTGAAGATGGAAACTGTGACAGAAGCGCCGAAAAAAAGTCCCCCATAAGAGACACGGATCCTGGGTTCACCAAGGGCCTGGAGGGCCTGTGTGCCTTCAACTCCCCCAATCAATTCTCCTCCAGTCCGGAGGTGAGCTCGTGGAGACAGGAGAATGGCTCAATTTACCAGCAGCGGGAGAGTTCCCCCAGCTGCCTGGTGAAGCTGGCGGGCAGAAGTCTCCCCCACTTCCGTCTTGCCTCTGAAATGCTGAGGGCTGGCTTCCCCTTCCAGAGCAAATTCACATCCCCACAAGCTCCCCCTTTGCTATGTCATCGGTCTGGGTCCCTCGGTCCCTTGGCTTCGCTCTCTGCACACCAGGACCTCAAAGCCCATCTGGATGGCTGTGCCCAGGAGAAAGCAGGTGGAGAACACCCATCTCCAGCCAGAGAAGGCATGGAGCAACTTGACCAAGGTCAAGCAAAGTCAAGGCCAAGCTGAGGTCAGGAGTCTTAAGTTCTGCACAAGCGTACGATAGAGGAGAGGGGAAAGTCAGAGCCATATGGCTGCCAAAACGTGCCCTGGCTCCCCCAGAGTGCAGTTTCCTTCCCCAGCTTCAGGAAAAAGGGCAGGAATCCCTTATACAGGAGGATTCTGACTGCTCTGTGCACACTTGGCCTTTTTTCTCCACCAGCCAAGTGAGCAGTTTCTAGTCCTTTCGCTTGGGTCTTTTTTCCTGCGCCACAAGGTCAGTCAGCAGAGGCTCTGGAAGCCACCTTTCTGTCCACAGGGTCCTCTGGCCTTTTGTTCCCCTCCAACCTGGGCACTGTTCTTTCTCTTAGTGCTTCATGCTCAGTGGCCGTGAGGCCTCTTGCATTTGCCCTTTCTCGAGTCAGGGTGGCGTTTGTAACTTGTCTACACCAGCTTTTCTGCCTTCCTTACCTGGTTGGCATCTTCCTCTTCTTGGGGCCCCAGGTGATGTCCCTCCATCGTCTCATTCACCCCTATGGGGCGATTGCTCCCATGGGTCTCCCTCACTGTACCAGGAACCCCCAACTGCAGGGGCTACGTGACATTCCCCTTTGTAAGCCTAGCTCATCGTTGCACATTCCTGTCCTCCTGCCCTGACAAGTGCCTCCTGCGGACGGCACGGAGCTGTGGTTAAGAGCGTACACTCTGAGTTAGACAGCCAGAGTTCAAGTTCCAGCATCACCTTTTCTCAGCTGTGAGACTTGAGCTCTTAATCTCTTAAGGTCTCGATCTTCTCATCTGTTAAATGGGGGTATATATAGAACCTACCTCATAGGGTTGTCGGGGAGATGAAATGCATGTGAAGCGTTAGCCCTTTGCCCTATTAATAAGTCTTAGCCCTTTTATTTGCTCAGCACAGAGCAGTCGCTTCTGCACACATCATGTCACACCACTAAAAACAGGTCCCTATGCCTCCCACTAAGGGGCTATATCCTAGTCAGCTTGGACTGCCATGACAAATTCCCACAGACTGGTGGCTTAAGCAACAGAAATTAATTTTCTCACAGTTCTGGAGGCTGGTCCAAGATCAGGGTACCAGCGTGGTCGGGTTCCAGTGAGGATCCTACTCTTTGTAGGCCATCTTCTCCTTGTGTCCTCACATGGAGGAGAGAGTGAGAGCTCTGGTTTCTTCCTCTTCTTAAAAGGACATTAATCCCATCATGGGGGCTCCACCCTCATGACCTCATCTAAACCTAATTACCTCCCAAAGACCCCACCTCCAAATACCATCACATGGGGGATTAGGGCTGCAACACATGAATTTGGGTGGGGACACAAACATTCAGTACATAACAGGCTATTTTCCCTGAATTTGGGTGAGCAGAGTCCTGTGTCAGCAAGACTTCCAGCTTCGTCCTCCAATGGGCGATTCCAAATGGAAATCAGAGTTCAAGGCATACTGGGAGCATCCTCCTCCCAACCTAAAAGGAACTTGGGGCTTTAAACCACTCTGGGAGAGCAGAGGATGTGAGCCGGGCTTCAGGCAGCAATCCTAAGTCAGGGGAAGAAGGCTTGACTCTTTTCTGCTCTGCAGAAACAGAGTTTGGTGAACTCTCTTGGCCTCACTCACATTCCAACGAACAGCTTTGTTCTTGGGTCTCTGAGTCATCCTGCACCCCTCTCTGCCCTACATTCTCAGATGGCAGTTCAGGCTCTACCCTCACAGTAGGCCAGGCCAGTCCTGGCTGTGAGGCCCACTGGGCTGTGTTTTCAAGGCAGCAGGTGCCAGCTAGTCCTCTCTCTCAACAGGGTCACTTGACCAATGAATCCAAGAGCCATGTGGGTGTCACCAGAGTTCCTGCCAGAGGCGTGCTCTCCTGGGCTGCCCGCAGTGCCGATGTCCTTGACCCTCCCTGTGTGTCTTTGTAGAGAGTCTATGCAGCAAGGCAGTGAACCCTCCTCCTTTTCTTCCCCCACTGATCAGGGGATCGGCGTATGTATGCAGCGCCACCCAAACTTACAAAACGCCCCATGTTCCTCTCCCCGCCTCCTCTCTGCTCTCCCTCCTAGAGCTGGAGATGACACTACTAAACACTTGAATTGTCACAGCCTCCCTTTTGCCTCCTTGCTATTCAGCTTTGGATGCCCCAGTGCCAAGCGCAATGCCTGGCATACGGTACGTGTTCAATAACTGCACGCGAAGTGAATTGCATGGAGTCTCTCCTCTCAAGGGGGCACTCCCAACCCGTTAATTGTAGGGAGGGGGCAGTGACTTGAAGTTATGAATGTCCAGCTGCCTTAACTACATCAGCTCGTGACCCGTGGACCATGGTCTTTGCCCCTACCCTTCTCTGTCCCTCCTGTCTTCACATTCCTCCATCCAGGAAAAAAAAAAAGAATGAGGTGTGTCCTTTATGCACATGTGGTCAAAACTTCCCTGGAATTTTATCCTGTTCAGTAAGGAAGCTTTGTCTAAGTTGATGTCAAATTTAGTTGCTAAACTGGTACCTCTCCTGTGATGCTTTCCCTCATCTGTCACGCCCTCCCCTCTCCCCTTTCCGGGCTGTACCTGCTTCCTCTGGCTGTTCTCACTGTGGGGTCCGCATCCTCCTCCTTTGCTTTAATCACGCTGGTCCCGGTTGGTGCACATGAGAGGGAGACCCTCCTTCTGAAGTGCTCCAGAGTGTCTGCTTCCATTAGCACAGACAAGGCTTTTGAAAGCTGGCAACTTGGGAACATCATCTTAGGCACTGGATTCTTCCCAGAACAGCATTTCTGCTCTTTGGGAAGTCAGGGGAGAAAAGCTCAGGCTGCAGAGGGTTAAATGAGAGCAGTGAAAAATCTAGGCATCTCTTGGGGACTGGTCGCTGGCTGAGACAATTGATTAGCTTGGCTTAGTGATCTTTCTAGCAATATTCAGGAGTGAAATTATTGCTGATTAGACTGTGTGTGTGTGTGTGTGTGTGTGTGTGTGTGTGTGTTAGGGCTCACAGCAGTGAGGAGGGTAGGATAAGATCTGAGAAAGCAATGTTATGGGTTGTTTGCTCCTAAATCAGTCTTAGGAAGAGACCTATCACCCCACGTGTATCTGCAGTTATATTAGAACTCTATGTGGGTATGAGTCAGCTGGAGGGGCAGGATGAATTGTGCACAGAATCTCCCTGGCCATTTTCTTTTCGACTCCCTGTGACGTTAGAATTATTCTGAAATAAACAGTTAAAAACTGGGAATTCCCTGGCGGTCCAGTGGTTAGGACTCCACGCTTCCACTGCCAGGCACCCAGGTTCGATCCTTGGTTGGGGAACTAAGATCCTACAAACCGCGAGGTGCGGCCAAAAAAAAAAAAAAAATTAAAGACCGAAGTCAACTGGAGGGAAGCCCACTGTTGAGGCTGCTTCTATCTGTGGCTCTAGTGGATGGAGGGCCAGCCGGGTACCCCGGGCAGAGGCAGGTGCTAGGCGGGTTCAGTCCAGTTCACTCCCAGATCAGTGATAATTGAGGTGCACAGTCTCTCAGGGCCTCAGTTCCCTGCATCATAACATGAGGGATTGGACGAGATCTCTTAGGCCCTCCAGCTCTAAAAGTTTACATTTTAGAACTGTTCGTGGTGGACCTGGTTCATGGTACTCCTGACATAACAAATAACGGCAGCTCAGACCGCCTTTGTCCCTTCTTTTTTATTTTTTTATTTTTTATTATTTATTTTATTTAGTTATTTTGGCTGCGTTGGGTCTTTGTTGATGTGTGCGGGCTTTCTCTAGTTGCGGCGAGCGGTGGCTTCTCTTGCTGAGGAGCACGGGCTCTAGGCGTGCGGGCTTCAGTAGTTGTGGTGCACGGGCTCAGTAGTTGTGGCTCACGGGCTCTAGAGCGCAGGCTCAGTAGTTGTGGCGCATGGGCTTATTTGCTCCGCGGCATGTGGGATCTTCCTGGACCAGGGCTCGAACCCGTGTCCCCTGCATTGACAGGCAGATTCTTAACCACTGCACCACCAGGGAAGCCCCCGCCTGTGTCCCTTTAATGCAAAACCTTGGGCCCAGACTTGGCTTTGGGGGGCTCTGTGCCTTTACCAACTCAGTCAGTCCCTATTATCTATCATCTTCTTCAGCCTGTTCTCTATCCTCACCTCCCTCTGTCTGTCAGTACACCTGGGCGATGAGTGGAAAACTGGTCAGGCCTTCTTTTTCAAAAGTAAATATTGTATAAACTCTGCATTTTTAATTTTGTTTTCAGTTGGTGGCGACCATGGTTTTATACCTCTGTGGTCCTAATACTCCACCCTCACAATCCACCCCAGAAGTTGCATCCGGGCCTCTAGGTGTCTGGAGAAGCCCCAGCGGCAGGGCACCTGCTGCTCCTCAGGGTTTGCTCAAACCCTTAGGTGGGAGCACAGTTGGGATTTGGGAAGAGAGTTACCAAACAGGGTGACCTCAGCAAGTCCTTAACCTCTCCCTACGTTCATTTCTTCACCAGCAAAATGGGCTGAAACCTGCTCTGAGTGTCTCATGAGATTGGCGTGAAGCTAAAATAAGAATCAGAGGGCAAACGTTCCTTAAGAAAGGGACGTGCTTACCTATTTTAGACTAACTTATTCTCCTGCACGGTGACTCCGTGCAGTGGTTGGGTGGTGACAAAACGAGCGTTAGAACCACGCTGCCAGACCCATGTCCTCTTGTACTAGCTGAGACCTTGGACAGGTTTCCCACCCTCTCCACTCCACGCTCGGTTTCCTCATCTGTATAATGGGCATGGTAAGAGCACCTCCCTCGTGGAGTTGTTGTGAAGATTAAAGGAGACCCACGTAAAGGCCCTTGAACGGTACCTGCTAGATAACAAATTCGGAAAGCCATTGTTGAAGATGATGACATCTTGGCTGTTGTCATCATTTTCTAGGGTCCCGTGCCAAAATGGCCAAGAGGCAGGAAACTTTCAAAGTTTCCCTACATTCCTCCCAAAGCCCCCCTGGGTAGCTTACAAATGCAGCAGATGGTGCTACTCTAGAGGTGATTTAAAGACATACCTGGTCCTCTGCAATTCCCTGCAGTTCCATATTCAATAACCAAGTGGGCATTCTCCCAGCGCCTGCCTGGGCTTTGGGGTGATCTGGCCAAGCCTGTCATCTGTCATGGAAATCTGTTCTCCATGGCCTAGCGTACATGGCTGCTGAAGTCCAGGTGTGAGGTTGGAGACGGTTTAGATGGGTTGTCTTGTGTGTCCCTGAGTGCAGTGAAGTCACTAGAGTGTGTTTTCTGCGCAGGACGAATTCCTCCTCCTGTACAACGTAACTGAGTGGGGATTGCTTATTTTCCATATATTTGATGGTGCATATATAGGGAGTGCTTAGCAAGGAAAGAAAAATGGGAATAGGTAAGAGCGACTTCTGATGTCTCCAAGGGAGCCCGATTTGTATATTTCAAGGGACCTGTAGAACCAACATCACGTTCTTAGGGGAAAATTCCAGATTCAGACTTGGGACCAGCCTGTGTGTTTGTGCACACGTGTTCACGTTAAGGGTATCGTGGTCAGTCATCCCGGACTCTCTTCTTTCCCCATCTCAGGCTGAGAGCAATCTTGAAGGAACATGTAATCACTGTTTACTCTACGGCACTCAGTTGAGAACACCCTCATGTAATGACTCTTGAGTTAATTCTGCCTTCAGATGCCCATCTGCTGCTGCTCCTTTGGAAGTCAGTGGAAACCAAGCACCACATGGAAAAAAGGTCATGAGACGGATATTAGTCCCTGCAAGGTCAAGGTTTACTCTTGGGCAACAGAAGTAGTGTGGTGGCATCTTTCTCATGCAGAATCTTCACGCAGATCTCTGCCCTTAGGGATAGAAGCTTCGAAGCAGAACCAACCATTAATCGAATGAGCAGTCTTGGTGGATTTGAAGAGTCAGCAGCACTGATAAAGGAAAGGCATTCGGAAAAATTCTAGAGATAGGATTGTAGCATTTATTTAAAGTTTTAAAACATGCAAAGATGCTGTGCATCGCCATTTTGGGGGAGGGGGATGAATTTGCCTGATCATTGAAGGTGCAGAATGGGGCAGAGGGAAGGCCGGTGGATGCATTATAATGAAACCTGTAGAATCTATTTGCTAAAAATATCTGATATATTACTTTGAAATATGACACTCTAGTGATGCAGTTGGACACTGTTGTGGAGGCCACCAAACTGCTTACGGAAATAAAACTGGTTTGTGTGGCAGTATACTGAGTGAGGCTTTAGATTCGTTTCCAGGTGCCCGTACTGCGCCTAGCTCTGCCACTGTCTGATGACTTTGTACAAGCCACTTGATTTCTCTCTGCCTCTGTTTCTTTACGTGTAAGAGGAATTGGTGGACTAGATAACTTCCAAGTGCTCCTCTGGGTGCAGCTCTGAACCTCCCCAGTGCCCCACCTAAACAGTGATCATCTTGAACCACAGCTGTTTGTGTGGTGGTTTCCCCTCCAGAATTAAAGCTCCATGGGCAGGGACTGGTGGTCCCATTACCCAGCACAGTGCCTGGACATGACAGGCACCCAACTTGCCTTTGAAGGTACTAATGAAAGAACTGACACAAGTAAATGCCAACTGCCTAACCCAGTATCAACTTGTCTGTTTCCAGAAATGCCACAGGCCTGGCTGATGGTTCTTAATGGCTTGAATTTCCACCCTCTGTGTCCTCCCTCATTGGTCAGGGGTGGTGGTTCGTGCCTCCATGGTGTGAACTGGAAAATCTTTTAGCAACATGTAAATCGAGCTGCCTAAAACCAACCCTCTGAAAACACCGTTTAGGAATGACATGATTTCCCAACTGCCATACCTACTTCTTTGTATGACCATTCTGCTGTCTGTTTCTGTTCTTTTTTCCCTCTCTCCGTCATACTCTATTAATTTAAAAATATTACATATGGAGACTTGCTAAATAAAGAGACCTCAGAGCACAAAATATCCCTTATCCATTTTCTGGGTCCCTATGTGCTTCCTTATAAAATGTTTTTTCTTATTTTTTTACTAAATGGCCTTAATTTTATCACTAATCTCTGTGTGACAATTCTTTTACTCTGTCTAACTTATTTCTAAAATATTCTCCCATAAGTCCCCAACTCTACTCCTATTGATCCCTGGTGCCCCTTTCACTTCTGTCTTTGCTGTTTCATAAAACTTATAAAGTGATTCCTTTATAAGTTGGACCCTTGATCTCAGTCCTTTCCGAGTCCTCCACCAAAATATCCCAGGAGGACGGTTCTGACAATTGGACTTTCACAGTTCAGGTGGTCTTGGGTCACTGTCATTTCTATACTGAGCCTGGGGACATGCTTTGTTGTCTATCCCCTAAAACTCATATTTTCTTTAACCAGCAGTTTTCCCATTGCAGATGAACCACATTACGAATTTAAAGCCTTAAAAAAATCTTCAGCATCACTCTTTTGCGCCATATTGTGAAGGATTCCACTTTTTTTTTCCTTCTCTCCGCACGTTAACAATACCATTACCTGGAACCTAAGCATGACATTTCCTTGAGACATTTCTTTACAGTTTCCTTACATTGTTGCTTACTGCTTGCTTTGTTTCTTGGCTTTTTCATGTGTCCCACCTCTGCAAGTACTCTTCAGAGTATGGGAGAAGAAAAGAGGCATTTATCAAGGGCCCATTATATGCTGGAAACTTTACATAGTTTATCTTACTTGGCCCCTGTACCGACTGAAAGATGTAAGTATTATTATTATTCCCATTTTACAGAAGAGGAGTCAGAGGCACTGAGGACCTTGCTTAAGGTCACCCAGGTAGTAAGCTGTATGGTCTGACATCACCCTCCACAATATACTGCAGGGCTAAGTGCAAGCAGACAACCAGTGAAAACCACACCATTACCCTTTGGTATCATTTACATCAACATTGAACTTGGTCCAACATTTGCAAAGTTTTAGTGTTTTTATTTATTTTCTTGAAAAGTGTCAGATGTGCCCTTTAACAGACTTGTCAAGAGATCCTACAAATCTAGTTTTTCTTCCCCAAGTCCCTGCGTCCTTGGAAATAGTACAACACAGATGCTTCCATCAAGGGAGTCCTCTGTTAATCACCCTTAGCTCTCCTTTGCCACTACTAACAGTCTTTCCCCTATATCAATTTTTTGAACCTCTCCAGAGGAACTGGGAACCATATTGGTAACATGTGGACCTAACCTGTGGCTAAAATGGGTAGACTTTAAAAGCTCCCATGATGCGGGCTTCCTCTTTCAGAAAGCACGTTCCTGTTCCTCCTGCTTTATTTTGACTGTTCCTTGCCTGCTCCCCCATCACCTGTCCCACTTCTGCCTTTATATCCTCCCTCCAATTAGCCCATAGACAGTGTTTTCATTCCCTTTATGTTTCCTGTTTTGTCTTTTCCCCCACCTTCCTCTAACCACACGTCATTTGTCTTGACTTTGTCTTCTGAGAGCTACATCTACTTTGTAAACCTGACCCTGGTGCTGCACCCCTCTCCCACCATCAATATCATCCTGACTTCCTGTAGGATGTTGTGTGTCCTTCCCTCTTGTGTGAGCTACACCAACCATAATCCACCACACTTTTTTTTTTTTTTTTTTTTTTTGAGGGAGTGAAGTGAGGGAGGAGGGGTCTCTCGCCAATGCCAATGCCACAGCCTTGGATGGCTGGACTTGCTGCCTAGTCTCCTGTGATCTTTAGCTCCTCTTGATCCGCCCACCTTGGCTCTCGGGATGCTAATCACATTGCAGAGCAGAGTTATAATATCTCCCAACTTAGATAGAGTCCAGCATGCGCTCACTGTTTGGGACAAAGAGTTTATCATCTCCCTGTCCGTGACCTTCCGTGGGTACAGGTTCATCAGGTTTCCGCCTTTTCTCTGGCTTCCTTTTCTCTTGTTTTGTTTTTTTTTTAACATCTTTATTGGAGTATAATTGCTTTACAATGGTGTGTTAGTTTCTGCTTTATAACAAAGTGAATCAGTTATACATATACATATGTTCCCATATCTCTTCCCTCTTGCATCTCCCTCCCTCCCACCCTCCCTACCCCACCCCTCTAGGTGGTCACAACCCACCTATCTGATCTCCCTGTGCTATGCGGCTGCTTCCCACTAGCTATCTATTTTACGTTTGGTAGTGTATATATGTCCATGCCACTCTCTCACTTTGTCACATCTTACCCTTCCCCCTCCCCATAACCTCAAGTCCATGCTCTAGTAAGTCTGTGTCTTTATTCCCCCCTTTATTACCCCTAAGTTCTTCATGACCTTTTTTTTTTTTTCCCTTAGATTCCATATATATGTGTTAGCATACGGTATTTGTTTTTCTCTTTCTGACTTACTTCACTCTGTATGACAGACTCTAGGTCCATCCACCTCACTACAAATAACTCAATTTCGTTTCTTTTGATGGCTGAGTAATATTCCATTGTATATATGTGTCACATCTTCTTTATCCATTCATCTGTTGATGGACACTTAGGTTGCTTCCATGTCCTGACTATTGTAAATAGAGCTGCAATGAACATTTTGGTACATGACTCTTTTTGAATTATGGTTTTCTCAGGGTATACGCCCAGTAGTGGGATTGCTGGGTCGTATGGTAGTTCTATTTTTCGTTTTTTAAGGAACCTCCATACTGTTCTCCATAGTGGCTGTATCAATTTACATTCCCACCAACAGTGCAAGAGAGTTCCCTTTTCTCCACACCCTCTCCAGCATTTATTGTTTCTAGATTTTTTGATGATGGCCATTCTGACCTTAAGAGGCCCTCACAGCCTACAATCTGCCTCCTGAATACAGTGGGTAGGGGGCGATGGTGCTCACTTGTCTGGCCTTTGCAATGAAATGCAAATGGATGTTTGACAGTCACTGCTACGATTTCCAATGTTTCATGTTTCCCCCTTGTCCCCAAGCCACGGTGTCACATTGAGAACCTATGTGAGATCACTGAAGTTGCTTAGACAGTCAGCGGAGAACTTTTCTGTCTCTGAACTACTCGCTTGCCTTGGAGACTTTGTTTCCTGCCTTGTCTGAGGTTCTTAGGGTCTCTGATCCTCCATCTCTCTTTTTGTAGGGAGAATATGAAAGTTCTTCTGTGTGTGCTCGGCGGGCGGGGGTGGGGGCAGCTTGTTTGATGCGACTGTCGTTGCTCTTGGTGGAGCCCACTGGGTCCTCAGCTGCGTGGGACAGGGTATCAGTGTGAACTGCAGGATCTGTTGGTTTCCTGAGTCGTAGCCTTAACCCAGGCTCTGCTTCCCCAGATAACAGTGACCCAGAGGAGACCAGTAGTATTCTCTCCTACTTCTGGGGCCTTTGCAGATCCAAGGCCAGCATTTTCCCCAGGGTGGGTGACTCTGTTGCTTAGTTGTTGCCTCTTCATCTGATGGGTGTGCAAGTGTCTCTGCTTCGATGTTTTGTCATTGGCCTTGCTTGGGGTTCCACCATCACCTTGGCAGTTTGGGGAAGACTCCTGAGAGGTGGGGAGGAGAGTGTCTTTGGTCAGTGTCCCTAGAAGCAGAGCCTGAAATGGAAATTCTGGGCAAGAGATGTATTGAGGGAGTGCTGTCTGGAGACACCTGTAGGGGAGTGAGGAAAGAGAGAGAGGGGAGGGGAGGGAGCGGAGTAAATGCGTGGATTCAGCTGAGGTCTAGCTTCAGCCTGATCCCACGGGGCGCTCTGGAGCATGAGTTATACCACAGAGTTGTCCCACCTTGAGGCAAGCATACTGGCCAGGTGCACCTCCATGTCAATCAGGCATTGGTTGGGAACTGCCCCGAGGTGAGGCAGCAACCTCCCAGACCCTTCTGGACCAAGGGGGCTCCCAGTGGTCAAGGGCGAGTCTCAGGAGAAGGCTGCAGCCCTTAGCATCTGGAGACGGGTGTACCGGGGGTGTGGGGGGCAAAGGGATCTGAGCAGAGCCACAACAGCATCTGCTACAGACAGACTGTCCGAGTGTGGGCCTCTGTCTCTCCACCTCCACGTGGAATTTGATGGTGGGCTTCCATCACTCGCCAACCTCAGCCCAGGAAAGAGCCATTATAAAGCACCTGGGTGTTGAAGACGGCAGGTACAAAGACAAGGACTCTGAAGATGCCAATGCCTGGAGCTGCGTCCCACCTCTCTCTCCGCTGGTTGTGCTCACCAAAGGCAGAGGAAGAGAGAATCACTCACCACCTCATGCTTTCACTCTGTGGGAGCCAGAAACAGAGTGAGAAATAGCCTCTTCCTCTTCCACAGAGGATGGCTTCCCTCTAGGTCCCTTCGGTGGAATTAAGAGTCTCCCTACAGGAGAAACTTTTGGCCTTTGATTTGCCTTGAGCCAAAGGCAAGGATGGGGTAGGTAGGCATTACCTGTTACCAAGTAGCACTTTATGGTAAGTCCCCTATGTACGAACAAGTTCTGGTCCGAGAGCGTGTTCGTAAGTCCAATTTGTTCATAAGTCCAACAAAGTTAGCCCAGGTACCCAACTAACACAATCGGCTATATAGTACTGTAGTAATAGGTTTCTAATACTTTTCACACAAATAATACATAAAAACAAACCACACAGAAAATAAAGAAAACATTTTTAATCTTACAGTATAGTACCTTGAAAAGTACAGTAGTACCAGCTACATCACCGCTGCTTTTACGCTTACTTCCAGACATCCTGGGCTTGAAATAAAGATACTGTACTACTGTACTCTACACAGTACTGTAAAGTACACAAAAGCACAACCACTTTTAGAAGATGCACACACATGACAATACACACCAGACACGTGAACTAACTTATGTGATTGGACACGCGAACGCACATTCGCATCTTTGAAATTTCGAAACTTGAAGGTTCGTATGTAGGGGACTTATTGTATTATAAATGGCCACGTGCCTGGCTCTGTGTGGAGAAAAGACCGAAAGATCAGTTCTTGGATTTTTTTTTTGAGTTTGAGTTTGAAATTAGTTGGGGGGGGGGGGTGGTGGAGTTGCGAGGAGGATGGGATCACCTGCGTACTTGTACTTGGTCATAACTCATCTAGCTGCCTCGGGGGAAAGGCCAAGGGATGTGTGTAAGGAAAGCAAGTAGCTGCGGGAGGAAACCATGAGTGCTGAAGGACCATGCTTAGAGCACGCAGCCGGGGTCTTTGTGTGTTATTGCATCTGATGACCACAGCAAACCCTGAAGGACTTGTTATTTCCAATTTGCCGCTGAAGGAACAGAGGCTCTCACATCAGCCTACCTGAGAGCGCTGCAGACCTATGAATGGTAAAGAGGAGTTTCAAATCAAGCCTGGTTCCCTCTTTAGTCCGTGTTACCCCATCCCTAAACCAGGAGGGCTTGGGTACCCAATTCTGGGAACACTGTGGTCAGGCCCCTGAGGGTATGCCGGCCCAGCGACTCCAGGTTGCCCAGTTCATCCCAGTCCCCAAGGGCTTGATGCTTCTCCCTCTTGAGCTCCTCTGCCCTCCTCAATCCCCTCCTCTCATCCACACCCATTGTGCACCCTCCCCCGGAGCCCTATGCCAAACCACATCTTCTCTGTGATATTTTAAGATGTCTCCTCCCCGGAGCCGCCCTAGTGATATAAAGCCCAGTAAAGTACCCCCATTCCGCATGTCCAGCACCCATCGCTGATTCCCACAAGGTGTCTGTGCACCCAGAGCCCACAGATGTTCACGGCCGCGCTCATGGATACAGGCGCTCATTCTGTGTGCCAGCAGCTCAGCCCTTTTGGCCACACAGCTTGCGGGGGTCTTAGTTCCCCGACCAGGGATTGAACCTGGGCCCTTGGCAGTGAAAGTGCCAAGTCCTAACCACTGGACCTCCAGGGAATTCCCTGCTCCCCCCTTCCTACGTACCCACTCAGAATGCCGCCCACAAAATGTCCCCATGCTGAAGGAGCCTACCTGGTGGCCCGGTGCCAGCACTGGACTTAGGGCAAATCTGGGTTCCAAGTCTGGCTCTGCCGTGTCTTCAGTTCATGGTTTCAGGCAAGTTAATGTGCCTCTTTGCACTGAGTTTTCTCACATGTGCAAAGGGGGTGATCAAACCCAGTCTCATGGGGTTGGCGTGAGGGTTAAGTGAGGTGAGGCAGGAGGAAGCACGGGCTCGCAGCTGGGCTCAGGAGCTCTGCCCGCCTCACGGCTCAGTGGCTGAAGTTCACGGACAATGAGTACCATAGGGTTTTCATGGACACAAAGCCCCCAGGGTAGGGGCAGTTCTGATGGTAACAATGTTAGTCTAATCTGAAATTCTGCTGACTCAAGAATTTGATCATAGACGTGGGAAGAGGGTAGGAATGAGGTTTGCTTTGCAAGACGTTTCCACACGATTCATCACTCCTCCTCGACCTTTAGGACCCCATGACACATTTAAAAGGCCACACAGCTTTTGTCCCTGGCTGTGCCATGCACAGAGTGGGGAAAGAGAGCACCTTCCTACCAGCAGCTTTTCCGAGCACCTGGCACGTTTGCTTCCCTGGGTGGAGGGAGGACTCTGGGGTGCACAGGCCACCATCTGCTGGAGCCACCGTGCCCGGGCCCAGCACCAGCCCGGTCTCCGGGACCCCAGCCCCAGCTTTTGGCAGTTGCCTGGGCTGGGGGAGCCCGGGCCGGGTGACCTCGCAGCTGTGCCTTCAGCCCATCGGGGGCTTGTGTTTCTGTGTCTCTCTGGGGCCCATCCTGGCTGCCAGGCAGAGGGCCCACTGTCCTTCAATACCAGAGGCTCGCATTGCCCGGCCTGTGCCAGCAGTTGGCAAAGGATCCTCAACCAAGAGGCCCTCTCGCATCCGTGGCTGCCTGTCCCACCAGGGGCATAGACCCCAGGTCAGTGTGGGTCTTTACCAGCTTCTCCATTTCTCTCTGACAGGTCTGGAAACTCCTTAAAAAATATCCATTCTCACATGAGTCAAAGGGGAAAATCATGCAGATGGCTCTGAAAGCAGAGATACTTGATAAATTGTACTGAAAGGATATTGACACTAATCTAGGGATGGGTTTTTTTCTAACCTGACTCCATGGAAAATATACAGCTTGTGATGATGATTGGGGGAGGGGAGGAGAAGGAGGAGGAGGAAAGGGAGGAGGAGGGGGAGGGAGCCCCATTACTGAGCAAGCACACACCACGCTTGGTGCTCTAGTCCTGTTGTTCCTTCTCACACACAGCAACCCTAGGAAGTAGGTGCTATAATTTCCCCCATTGTACAGATGAGAAAGATGAGGTCCAGAGGAGTTAAACCATTTGTCCTAGGCCACACGGCTGCTGAATGGCAGCACAGCGATTTGAGGCTGGCCTCTCTCTAACATGTGTGCTTGCTTTTTCTTTTTTCCCCACATACTTTTATATACATTTTAATATTTGAACCACAAGTATATATTATATATTCAAAAACTTAAAAATTTTTTTAAATTAAGCGGTTGATAGTTGTGTTGCAGTTTTCTTGCTTTGTTTGCCAGCTTTTTTTAAATTGTAAAATACACATAACATAAAATTTACCATCTTAACCATTTTTAAGTGATAAGTTCATTCATATTTTTGTGCAACTATCACCACCATCCATCTCCAGATCTCTTCTCATCTTGTAAAACTGAAACTCTGTAGCCATTAAACAATAAATTCCTACCCCCGCTTTCCCCCAGCCCCTGGCAATCATAGTTCTACTTTCTGTCTCCATGACTTCGATGGCTTCAATTAGCTCATATAAGTGTAATCATACAGTATTTGTCTTTTTGTGACTGGCTTATTTCACATAGTATTATGTTCTCAAGGTTCATCCATGTTGTAGAATGCATTAGAATTTCCTTCTTTTTTAAGGCTGAATTGTATTCCATTGTATGTACATACCACCATTTGTTTATCTATTCATCTGCCAACGGATGCTTAGAGAGCTTCTACGTCTTAGCTATTGTAAGTAATGCTGCTGCGAACAAGGATGTACAAATAACTCTTTGAGACTCTGCTTTCAATTCTTCAGAAATTGAATTGCTGGATCATATGGTAATTCTATTATTAATGCTTTGAGGAACTGCCATACTGTTTTCCACAGTGGCTGAATTATATTACATTCCCACCAACAGTCCACAAGGGTCTAATTTCTCTACATCCTCGTCAACACTTGACTTTTTCTGGTTTTTTTTTTTTTTTTTTTTTTTGACAGTAGCCATCCTAATGGATGTGAGGTGGTATCTCATTGTGGTTTTGATTTGCATTTCCCTAATTATTCGTGATGTTGAGCATCTTTTCACATGCTTATTGGCCATTTGTATATCTTCTTTGGAGAAATATCTATTCAAGTCCTTTGCCCATTTTTCAGTTGGGTTGTTTGGGGCTTTTTGTTGCTGAGTTTTAGGAGTTCTGTATATATTCTGGATATTAATCCCTTATCAGATATATGATTTGCAGATGTTTTCTCCCATTCTGTAGGTTGCCTTTTCACTCCGTTGATGGTGTCCTTTGATGTATGGAAGTTTTTAATTTTTATAAATTCTAATTTGTCTCTTTTTTTCTCTTGCTGCTTGTGCCTTTGGTGTCATATTCAAGAAATCATTGCCATATCTAGTTTGCCCTATGTTTTCGTCTAAGAGTTTTATAGTTTTAGGGCTTACATTTAGGTCTTTGAGTGAATTTTTATGTATGGTGTCAGGTAAGGGCCCAACTTCATTCTTTTGCATGTGGATATCCAGTTTTCTCAGCACCATTTGTTGAAAAGACTGTTTCCCTATTGCATGGTGTTGACAACCTCATAGAAAGTCATTTGACCATATTTGCAAGGATTTATTTCTGGTAACACTTATACTTTTTTTAAAATTTTATTTATTTATTTATTTATTTATGGCTGTGTTGGGTCTTCGTTTCTGTGCAAGGGCTTTCTCTAGTTGTGGCAAGTTGGGGCCACTCTTCATCGCAGTGCGCGGGCCTCTCACTATCGCGGTGTCTCTTGTTGCAGAGCACAGGCTCCAGATGCGCAGGCTCAGTAATTGTGGCTCACGGGCCTACTTGCTCTGCGGCATGTGGGATCTTCCCAGACCAGGGCTCGAACCCCGTGTCCCCTGCATTGGCAGGCAGATTCTCAACCACTGCGCCACCAGGGAAGCCCAACACTTATACTTTTAACAGCCATTCCTGTGCTGCATTTCAACACTGTGCAATGCTTAGTGGAATTATGGAATATCAAAGCTGTAGGAGACCCCAAACAAGTAATGAATACTTCCCCATTCTGTAGGTGGAAAAACTGAGGCCAGTGGTCAGAGTACTCTCAGTCTAGTGCTCAGGCCAATACAGGACTCTGTGAGGGTCCTCACCTCCTGGAGTGAACTGCAGGGTTGCTGGGAGACTTTTCATGCATTTTAGCAAATGCTCCATTCTGTGGGCAAATGTACTCATGTGTTTTAGAAATCAAAATCGTTGAAGGTAGAGGCGAGTGAGGAAGCATCAAGAGTTGGCCCAGCAGTGAGGTGTGCTGGATGGAAGGCCACTGAAACCCCCCCAAGTCAGGGTCCAGGACCACCATCTTCTGGATGACTCTGGATGGTCCCCCCGATCCAGGCACAGGAGCAGCAGGCAGCCTAAATAGCCTGGGTGTGTACAAATCCTATGTTCCTCCGTGGCCCAGGCCCCACTTAGCCCCCAGCACACCCCCTAGGCTCCGCCCTCACCTCCACCTCCCTCCTGCCCTTCACTGCCCTTGAGTCCCAGTCGCTAGCTCTGCTGAAACACTCTGTTTTCCTGAACACAGGCTAGGCTGAGTTGCACTCCTGTGTCCCAGGTCACACAGGCACACTTACGACTGTTTATCCCCTTCTCCGAGAAGCCCTCCCTCACGCCCCCTCTGGTAGAAGTCACCTCTCTGGCCCTGGTGCACCATGGACCCTGCGCCCCCTTCTACACTCTCCCTGGAGTTAGAGTGAAGTGTCTTCCTGCCAGAGCTGAGATCTCTTGAAACTGTGTTGCAAATATTCAAAAGAATGTCCTAAAGAGACGTGTGTGTGTGTGTGTGTGTGTGTGTGTGTGTGTGTGTAATCCTCAGTGCACACAATAGCTGCTCAAAACACTTTCGTGAATCCAGTTCAGAGAGGGAGCGATGAGTGAAAGGTCCGGTTGTGAAGGGAGCTGCCGGCTCAGCCTGGGCCACGGCTGGGAGAGTGAGTCGGGGGCTCGTCGCCGGGGTATTACGGTACTCAGGCAAAAGCAATTGCGTACTTGTTTGGCCACCATGCTCCACTAACTCCAGTGTAAAATTGGATTTTCATTCTGGGAAAGGGGCCACCGATAAGCTTGTTTTCCCAGGGCCCAGGAAAGAGTGAGGAGAAGGAGGTGGTTCCCAGCTGAAGAATAAATAATCAAGTCAATTTCAGGTTTAATTTCCCTTTGACCTCATGTCCCTGACTGTCACCGCCACCAGGCAGTGCCGGTGCCAGCAGGTCACCCCTGTGTGCCAATTCCCCATCCCAGTCCCTCTGCAGGGAGCTGGAGGCTGTGTGCCCCTCCACAGTAGCTGGCACAGCTGGAAACAGATGTGCGCATCTCAGACACCGCTCAGCCCAAGCCAGGCGCTGACCTGTGCAAACACAGGCGGAACTACAGCCACGCATAAACAAATTAGCATCCTTTAAAAGGTGAAAAGCTCCATAAGATGTCTGGGTTTTGTTTATGGCTTCGAGGTGGGAGTGACGGGGAGTCGGATTAAATCACTGGGGTGCGCATGCGGCGCTGGCCCTCCTGCTTCCTCTTGCCTCCCCCTACCCCTTGGGCACGCGGACACAGCCCTGCCTTAAATGGCCGCTCCGTCCGCCCCGGTCCTGCCGTTGTTCCAGCCAGCCCGGGTCCCAGCAGGTGTTCCCTAATTAGCAATCTCTTCATTTCCAATCAAAGCACAAAGCGGCCCCAAAAGCCTGTCTTTACGAGGGAGCCAGCAGCGGCTAGGGATGTGCGGGGGGATAATTGTCTTCGCCAGTGGCGGCAGTAAGCGGGTTGGCTAATTCATTATTGTAATAACTTTGCTTGTCCTTGGGGAGGTGGGGTGGGGGAGGGAGGAAGGGTAAGGGGGGAGGGGACTGAGTGTGGCTGAAGGTGGGGCGGGGTGAGGGTCTGGGGCAAAGGGGTGGGGAACAGAGGAGCGAATGAACGATGCACCTGCTCGCTCCCCTCTCCCCGACTGGCTGGGCACCCGCTTCCCACGGCGGGTGAGTGACACGGTTTGTCAGCCCCCGGCAGGGCAGCAGCCACCAAGTGGCAAGGCATCCAGACTTTCCACGGCGCAGGGAGGGGCCCTGGATTCTGAAGAGGCTCTGGGCTCAGGGAAGCACACGCTCCATTACCTCTGGGGCCTGAGGGGCTGAGGCTGTGTGGTGGCGTCCCTGGAGCCAGACCTCTGTCTTCCCAAGGGCTGAACTCTTGGACCTTGACTGTCATCCAGCCTGGACACAGTGGCAGAGGGTCGCCAGTTAGAATGTCCCAAAGAGCTGCCTTATACTTTTGTTGGCAGAACGGTATGGGTGACAACTCAAAGACCCTTCCAAGTCTGCAGGGGCCACAGAGGTGGCTGAGTGCACCCCTAAAATGAGGCTGAGGTGACCCCAGGTCGGGTTGTCCCCTTGCTCTGTCTGGCGCACTCTCCCTGACCCATTTCTCCCACAGTGAGCAGGGCCTGGGAATAAAAGTTTGGAGAGCCCCTCCCTGGCAGCTGTGGGCTGGGTAGTCAGGTGGCTTTGTGAGGGATTCAGAATTCCAGCTGAGCTTCCATCTGAAACCAAATACAGGTAGAGAGGCAGGAAGGGAGGGTGAGTCCAGTGGGGGAAACAGCATGGGCAAAGGCACAGGGTGAATCCTGGGACTGGGGGTGAAAGGAGTCAAGTCTTGTGGGAGGGGGGATGGGTGAGGGGGCGTGCTGAGGACTCAAGGGCAATTCTGGGAATGGAGGGGGAGGCCGGCCCATGGAGGGCTCAGTCTTCATCTCTTGTGCCCCCAAATCAACAGCACAGCAGCCCTGCTAGAGAGCCTGTGGATGGCCTTGCCCTACCCTGGAGGAGAGGTGTTAGGGTAAACCCTCAGCTTGGAACTCAAGGGAAATGGCCTGGACCGGAACAGGGACCTCCAGGGGGCCAAAGGGAGAGGGATAGGCTTTCCCAGACTCCTTCCTCTCCCCTGCAGCTGCAATCTCAAATCCGCCAGGTGGAACTTGTCAGGGGACCTTAGAAATGGACCAGCCCTTGCCTGACTCCTCACAGCCTGCCTCTGAGCTGAACGTTTCCCCTGGCTTTAGTGCCCTGTGGTGGCCACTCAGTGGATAGGATCGTGGGCTCTAGAATCAGAAAACCTGAGGTCACATCCTGGCTCCATCAGCTATACGCCTTTGTGTGCCTCAGTTTCCTCATCCATCAACTTGGGATGAAAGAGTCCCTATCTCATGTGAGTTAATACCTGTGAGGTTCATAGCACAGAGCTGGCTGTGGTGAGAGCTCCAGCTGTCTAGTGCCTGCCCTTAAAGACATAGGGGTGGGATTAAGAGGTACAAACTACTAAGTATAAAATAAATAAGCCACAAGGATATATATTACAGCACAGGGAAGATAGCCGATACTTCATAATAACTATAAGTGGAGTATCATCTTTAAAAATTGTGAATCACTATGTTGTACACCTGAAACTTGTTTAATATTGTAAATCAACTATAGCTCAATGAAAAAAAAAAAGACATGGGGGTGGAGAGGGGGACATGTGAGGGGCTGGGGAGGGACCTTCACGCCCCTGCTTTCACCCAGTTGTTTTCCTTGCTTGTGAAGCAGGACAGGCGAGGCTGTACTAGGACCCTCCAAGGTCTCAGGTTGAAGGATGATGGGAGGGGGTGAGAGATGGGACGGGGGCGGAGGGGGCGCTGTTGTGCTGGGTAGCACCCTGTTCTCTTGTCCAGGGGCTAACTGGGAGATCTCCACATTGACCTAGAGACGGAGGCCCAGCCTTGTTCCCTCTCAGCCCTGCCCCTGTCTCTGTGGTGCTGATGGGGAGGCCCTATGGTGGTTCCTAGAGCCTGGGGGGCAGGGAGTGAGGGGTGCCTCCCTGGCTGTGCTGACTGGGAGTCTCCCTGGTCCTGGACTTGGTCTGGCCCACGGAACAGAGTTTAGGAGGCCTGGTGCCCAGCCCCCAGACCTCTCAATAATGGTCATTGCCTTTTTTTTTTTTTTAATATTTATTTATTTATGGCTGTGCCAGGTCTTAGTTGGGGCATGCGGGATCTTCATTGCAGCGTGTGGGATCTTTAGTTGCGGCGTGCAGACTTCTTAGTTGTGGCATGCATGTGGGATCTAGTTCCCCGACCAGGGATTGAACCCAGGCCCCTTGCATTGGGAGCACGGGAAGTCCCTCGATGGTCATTGCCTTGGGGCACTGTGGCTTTGGTCCCTGCCTCTCAAACTAGCTTAAGAGTCAGAAAAATCAAAAAGCCAGTCTTGCCTATACCTCCTGCCCCCGCCAATTTACAGATCATTCTTTCAACAAATATTCATGAAGCATCTATTTTGTGCATAGTGGGAGAATCCAGTGTTACACAAGTAAATAAGGATGGTTGGGGCAGCCTCTCTCTGGGGATGGAGACAGCTACTCTGAGGAGGTGACATTTAAGCTTCAGCCTGAGTAACTGGGAGAGAGCTAAATTAGGATCTGTGTGGGCTAGAGCAGTGCTATCCAGTGGAAATATAATGCAAGCCACAAATGGAAGCCATTTGGGTAACTTAAATTTTTCTAGTAGCCACATTTTTAAAAAGTCAAAATAGACAAGTAAAATTAATTATATATTTTATTTAACTCAATATATCAAAATATCATTTCAACATGTAATCAATGTAAAAATTATTACTGAGATATTTTACATTCTTTTTCTTGTACTAAATCTTCGAACTCTTGTGTCTGTTTTACACTCACAGCACTTTTCAATTCAGACTAACAACTGCATTTCAAGTGCTCAATAGCCACGTGTGGCTAGTGGCTGCTGTATTTGACAGCACAAGTCCAGAGGTTAAGAGTACAAAGTCTGGAGCCGCTTGCTAGCTGTGTGACCTTGGGCAAGTTGCTAAACCCCTCTGTGCTTTGGTTTCTTTATCTGCAAAATGGGGTAGTAATGGACCTATCCCTTGGAGTTGTTATCCTTGGAGTTGTTATGAGAATTAAGCTCATAAACATAAAGACCTAAAATAGTGCCTTGCCGGTAGAAAGTGCTATTAGATGCTAGCTATTAATAAGAAGAATTAGAAAACTGAGAATAATAAATCTCTGAAGGAAGAGAGCTCACTCAAGGCAGAAAACAAAGAGCAGAAGGAAGAGTGGAAAGGCTGGTGGCCGGGCGGGGTGCTGAGGGGCCGCAGAGGAGGCCAGCAGGGTGGACACCATCAAGACACCACGAAGAGCTTGGTTTCCTTTACAGCTCCGTGAGCAGAGCCTGAGAAACCCGAGAGAAAATTCTAGGGGCTGAGACTTTGCCTGACACCTGTTCCTGTCTCAAGGGCTGGGGTGGGAGCCCCGGGTGGGAGGCCGGGTGTATCCCTCAGTCTTCCTCGTCTTGCTCTGACTCTGAAACTGTTGCATGCTTCCCACTCACAGCCGTCTGGGAAGCACCGGGGCGTCAGCTGGAGGGGGAATATTAATGATTCAATTTTCAACCGGGTTCCACTCCAGGGCCTCGCCTGAGACATGCATTTTTAATCATAACAAAACAGAATGACAAAGGGAGTCATTTGCAGCAAGGCAGCCCCTGCTGGCTGGCCCCCCTGAAGGGTCTGCTTAGGGGGTTGGGGGAGCTGGCTTCCCAGCCCACAAGACATTCCCCATTCTGGTGCCAGAACCGTCCCCCGACTTCAGAGAGGGTCTAGCTGTGGCGCCAGTCTCTGGCTGTGCCGTGCGCTGCAAGCCATTCTCTCTGGGCTATGACTTTCTTCCAAAAGGGGGCTACTGGCTTAGGGGAACCAGAAACACTGGGTGCGCATCGGCTAGGGCTGGCAGAAGCTGGGGGTAGCAGAGACTTGACCATCTCCCTGAGGATTCTGGCTGATCCACGGCAGGGACAAGGAACCATGGGAGTGGTGAGGGGCCATGTGGGTATGGAGGTTGCAGAGAATTTGACCTGCCCGTCCTCCAAGGCCTGGAGTCGTTCTTCTGTCTCTGAGCCTCTGTCAGGCTTGGGGTTGGTTACACGGAGCGGGTCTTCTGGGCTGACCTCACCGTGGTGATTGGCTGGCCCTTCTCTGAAGGAAGCTGCACCTTAGTTCCCTGTTGGATCGCCTTCTGCCGGCTGCTGGGTCCTGGCCCATCCTGTTTGGTGACTAGCTTTGCACTGAGTCAGTCTGGAATGCTCTCCCTCGTCCTTCTTGGTATTCTTGAGAGTCCCGCTTGCATCCCATCTCCTCCATGAGCCTTCCCTGGCTGCCGAGCCACAATGACAGTCACCATCAACCAGCTCCTGGTCTCCTTTCCAATCACATTACCCAAGTCTGCACCATCCCCTTGGCACTTCTGCTGCCCTCTGACCGTCCTTCTGTCCATCCTCCCAACCTCCGAGCACCCAGTATGCACCAGGCGCTGTGCATGCTCGCTCCGTCTAGTGGGGAAGGCAAATGGTCAGCCCCTAAACCTTTTCACTGTAAGGGAAGTGCTGAAGTGGGAGGCATAAAAGAAGCTGTAGGGACCAGCAGCCAGTATGCTTTAATGTGTACATGCTATTGATTCCACCAGCATTTATGAAGGACCTATCTGCGCCAGGCACTGTGCTGGGTGCTGCAGCTACAGCGGTGGAGAAAACAGCCATTTCTCCACCTTCACAGAGTTTACAGTTTGGTGGAGAAGATGAAACAAACCAACAGGTGTCCCATGCTTCTTTTTGTGTCTGCCCTTGTGTCTTGTACACAGCAGGTGCTCAGTAAATGCTTGCTGGCTGGTTGGTTCTAAGTTGCCTAATTCTCAGACTGTGTCACTTTCTTCCCCCTTGCTTTATAGTTACGAGGCTGGTTCCCAAGTTGGGCCTTTACCTACTTCCTGCCAGGAAGTCCCTGTCCTGATTCGGCTAACTCTGATCTCAGGTGTGATAAATTAATAATAGCAACCACCAACGTTTATTAGGTGCTTGTTATGTGTCAGGTGCTAACCACTTTGCCAATACAGGTAATACCATCCTATTTAATCTTTACAACGACTACATGGAATGGGTACTATTATTCAACCCATTTTACCAAAGAGGAACGTCAGGCACAGAGAGGTTAAGTCACTTGTCTGAGGTTGCACAGCAAGTAAAGAGCAGAGCTGGGAACGAAACCCAGGCAGCCTGACCCGAGTCTGTGCTCTAAACCATACTGTGTCACCCTGCAGCTGCCTACTATCATGTATAAAATAGGTCAGAAAGACCTTTTCACCCCATTTGCAGAAACTTGCTGCCTTTTAGTTGACAGCCATTGCTAGCTACTTCTAGGCTGCGCACCACACCCTCCAGGAATCACGGAAGGCCCTGTTGGGAGGCCTCAGAGGTCCTCTTCTGCACCTCTCTCATGTTTCAGCCAAAGGAACCAAGGACCAGGGACGGGAAGGGACTGGTCCAAGGGCTTAAGACCAAGTCTTGACTGAATGGGCCTCCTGGCCCAGGCTAGCCTCAGCCCTGGGCTGACTTCCTGAGCATTGTTTTACAGGCGTTAGTAGACCGGGTGGCGGACAGCTGGTCTCAGATGGAGGGGGCAGAAAAGCTGATGAGCAGCCCCTGACCCCTTGAGCCTGTACCTGCCTCTCAGCAATCTTTGAACTCCATCGACGCTTATTCCTGGGCTCTTGGGCCCACTGCTCTCTGCCCTCCTCGCCCTATGACCCCACTTCATAGCCGGCGCCTCCCCCCTCCTTTCCATTGTCTTCCCCCTGGGGTGCCAGTCAGCAGCAGCCCATGCTTCTCCCCATGTGGCCAGGGCAGGAGTGGGAGTAGGGAGTCTGCCCCAAGGACCCTCCTCACTCTTCATGCATCCCAACACATGTGCTAGCCTGTCCTGGGTGTGGGGATACAGTAGTGAACAAAACAGACGAAAGTCCTTGCCCTCGTGGATCTTACATTCATGTGTGTTGTGGGGTGAGAGGGAGCAGATAAAAACAAAACAGAACCAAACCTAAGATAAAAAATGCATTTAGTATATTAAATAGGTGAGTATATGGAGAAATAGGAAAACAAGGGAGCCAGAGAGCCCTTACTACAGTTGAGCAGAGAACTGAAGGAGGTGAGGGAGGGTGCCCTGAAAAAGTCCAGAGAAGAGAGTGTCAGGAATAGGGAACACACAGCAAGTGCAAAGGTCCTGAGGTAGAAACGTGCCCAGTGTGTTCAAGGCACAGCAAGGAGGCTGGTAGCTGGTGTGGAGCAAATGAGAAGCATGGAAAGAGATGCCGTGAGAGAGTGAACCTCAGAGGATGAATGGACACCCTCTGATGCCACTGACTGAAGGTGTCAATGAGAGACAGAAATCACTTGCAGTGGCCCTGAGGCTGCCTGTCCAGTGGGTGGGAGGAGAGGACGTTCACCATGGAGCCAGTCTCCCTGAGCTGCCCATTAATGATTGGCTCAAGACATACGAGAGGGTCTGTGAAAACCACTGGCAGGTAGAAAAGGTACACAGTGGTAGATGTTTCTGTGCTTCCAACCCCTGCTTCTTGACCAAGGGAGTTCTAGAAAAAGACTGCTCCACTTTCACCCCTTGTCCTCCTCTCACCTTCCATGGTACTGTGGGCGGAATCCATAGAACTTTCTAGGGAATGGGTGATGGGGAGGGTGTTGAGGTGGGGGCAGGTGCTTGACCTTTTGTCTGGCCGAAGCTCCATCACCTGGAATTCTTTACAATGGAAACGATCTTTCTCTTCACTCCGGGAAAGGACTCTTCCAAGCTCCTGTTCCCACAGCTGCGCTAGGAAGGAGGCCTCAGTCAGTCAATGACTTTGCCAGGAACTTAGGAGCTCCTGGTCGTTGTTTTGAGGGGACTGTACCCAGGGGACACTCAGTGGACACAGCCTCATTACTTACCACCCCGTCCTGTGTCTCCTGCTTGCCCGGGGTAGGAGGCCCTGATGTGGCGTGTGCCCTGTGGGGAGCGAGCCACAGGGCTGAGGCTGTTCCGCCCAGTGGAGCCTGAGGCTTCTGCTTCCTGTGTTGCCCCTCCTTCCTCCCGCCTCCAGCCGCCTCTCTCAGATTTAAGGGCAGGTTTTATTCCCAAGCTGCCTGAGGGCTCCTCTTTCTGATTGTATTAAAGTCTCCAGTAATTCTCCCCTCATTAATGATTGGCATATTTTTACCTCTCACTAAAGGAGCTTCAGGGCGACTCCCGGGGGCCCTACTCTCCGAATGAAACAATTTCATCCTGCTCCAGAAACGCATTAAAAAGGGTTTGTCAGGATCTTATCACCAGTTTGAGAAAGCTAATCAAATTACTTCTATTTATTAGCTGGTACAGCACTGTGTCATCCCATGAAGCTCCGGCCTAGGGTGGGCAGGAACAGAGCACCCTGGCTGCTGGAGGAGGGCACTGCTGGATGCCCGGCCTGCGGCTCAGCCCCTCTGCCCCCCTGGCACCTTGGCACCAGCCCTGCCTCACAGGAGAGCCGGGCTGAGCTATTGGCACACCTGACCGCAGTCACCTATTACTCAAGCTTGGTGGCCCCTTGCAGGTACCTGCGTGTTCTCACAGACAAGAGGGCGCGTCTCAGCCCCCCACTGCCGTCCTTGGCAGGGCTGGGAAGGACATTGCAGTGTATTTATAAGAACACATGTATTCTCCCCTACTTTGGGAGAGAAGAGTATAGACCATTTTGTTTTCCTTTGGGGAATAGGGTTTTTTTTTAAAAAAAAAAAAAGAATAGAAAGAAAGAAAGAAAGAAAATAGTGTTTTTAAGAAAACAGTACAGAAAACAGTATGTATCTACCACCCAAAATCGACGATTGATAATATGTTGTTAAAACAGGAAACATATACAACAACAGAATTCACATTTCGGGTAAGTTAGAGACTCCTTTGTGCCCATCCTCCGGTTCCCTTATTCCCCACACTCCCTCCCCAGTGACAAGTATCATGAATTTATTACATATATTTCTAGGCTCTTAAAAATTCTTTGAAATAACATACGTGTGTCCAAGGATGGTGCAATCTACTGGGAACTGTTGCTCATTTCCACTCTGTAGCATCACGGGTGTCAGCCAGCATGAACTGTGGCGTCAAGTTGCAGCTTGCAACTCTGTGACCCTGGGCAAGTAACCTAACTTCCCTATGCCTCAGTTTCCCTACCTCTAAATTGGGAATAATAACAGCACCCGCCTGACAGGATTTGTTGTGAGGATGAAGTGAGATAACAAACGCGCTGGGCAATGTGCCTGGCAGGTGGTGAGTGCTCGCAGATGACAGACATCATCATTAACATCTTCTCTCCCCCTTCCACTTGCACCTCATGGGGGGCCCACGTGGCTTCTGGGCTCCACCTCAAGTGTACATGTTCATGCCCACCCAGCTTGAGGCTGCTTCAGGATGTGTGGCGTCCAGCTGTGTGGACATGTGTGTGTTCTTTGCAAGGAATTCTATGGTTCGCTGTATGGAGAAGGCGGGCTGGGTGGGAGAACTGGGCCAGGCTGGCTGGCGCCTTGGCCCGGCATCCCCTGAGCAGACCCAGGCTGGAGCGGAGGAACAGCCCCCTGGCCTGGCCAGCCCGAGGCAACGAGGGCTCTTCCAGCTGCACAGCTGTCTCCGCGACCCCAGGAACGGTTCAAAAGGCCATGCCGCATGCCCCATCACGTCGCACAAAAGGACATATTGATTGGTTTGTAGGAGCATTTCCTGGGGTCCTTTATATCTCTCTCCCTCGCCACCATAATGAAGAGGCTGAGTGCACAGAGGAGGGGAGAGGCCGGCACACATCCATCCGGGTGGGATTTCTTCATCTTATCAATCAGGACTTTAATTAGACACGTCCGAGAGGGCAGTTCCATCTTGGGGCAGGCGGCAATCTTTATCAAGCGTGCCACATCTCTAATTACCGTGTACTGACAGATAACAAGTCAGGGGTAGGGTGGGGAGCCCAGGAGGCGGGGAAAGGACAGCAGGGCCTGGTGAGCAGCCGTGCACCCAAGGAGAGCGTCCTTTCCAAGCAACCTGGAGGGAATCGCTCTGGCCCTGATACCCAGGGGCAGCGGATGTGGCCTCAGATAACAGCCCTCAGAGTGATTGCAGGGATGGGGCGTGGGGAATGGCCAGGCCAGGAGACGGACAGATGTAAGGATCCCCATCTCCAACCCCTGAACTCCTGATACTGGCTTCTTTCTTTCCTATAGCTCTGAATTCCACTTTTGCTCCGTGTTTTTAATGACACGGTAGAAAGAGCAAGGATGTTCTAAGTTTGAATCCTATGGCTTGGCTACTTGGCTTCATGTCCATCTGTTTCTGTGACCTCAGACAAGTAGCTTATCTTCTCTGGGCTCAGTTGCCATCACTGCGAACTGGGGATAGTCCCACCACTCGTGGGATTGCTGTGGCCGTGAACTGAAATGTGTACAGGTATGTATGTGTTTCGCTCCTGGCCTGCCTTTCCGACCTTCCCATCCATCTGGTGAGCAGCTTTATTTAGGGAGTGGGGACAGCTGACATCATCAAAGGCTAAAGACAAAGCCTCCTGCCATTCCAGGGTGAGTCTTGTTGCTCAGCAGTTTTGAAAATCATCAGGGACGGTGGAGCTGGGGGTGGAAATGAGGTACAGAGCAGCAGACTGGCGAACTCTGCCGCGGGTGAGCTCCGCTGGCTCAGACGTGACGGGAGGAACACACGTAGGGTCGGGGACCTAGATTGGAATGCTTGCACTCTTATGAGTATATTTAATCGTTTATTATTTCCAAGCCTCAGTTTCCTCATGAGAATGGTGTAATCACCCCTCCCTCCAGGGCTGGGAGGTTGGCACATGAAGTACCCAGACTCGGCCCAGCCCTGCACCCAGGTAGCTGCTTGGTGCGTTAATTGAGATTGAGGTTGCCCGACCCCGCTCTAATCCGCACATGCCTGGTGCCTGCTGAGACCTGCCATTTCTCAGAAGAGAGGGCTGCGTGGTGCTCACTTGTCTAGACGTCGTCCCAGCTCTTCGTTCACTGGTTCTCAGGCTGGGGGCCTCCTGTCCTGATGGCCCCTACCCTCATACCACATTCGGACCTCTTTCACAGATACCTCAAGTTCACACCCCTTTGGCCAGGCCTCCAGTAACCAGTTCCTGTGGTCACTCCCTGTGGCCTCCTGTCCCACAAGGCCTCCCAGCTCTCCTGACACCATTGGAACCTTGTTCCCAGACCCCAGCAGCAAGCGCTTCTCTCTCAAGAGACTTGGCTTTAAAGCTTTCAAATGCTTCCAGCCTCTGGGGTCTCAGGCCAAGTCCCAGGAAGGTACAGGCCCCAGGGTTCCCAGGGTAGAGTGGGGAACAGAGGCTCAACGCTAGCTCTTTACGAAGCATTTAATTGATCAAAACAGCCTTTCTAGACCGAGATCTTAATCCCTGCTCAGAGAGGTGAATAAACTCACCCACTGTCTCTCAGAGCCAGAATTTGAACCTAGTTCTGGTGGTCAAGTTGATCTTCTTTAAACTACTCAGACAGGCAAGTGAAAACATTCAAAACTGAATGAGACTGGGCACCACAGGCTCGGGGATAATCTGAGAATGTCCCTAGGTGATAATTCTTGTGAGGTGCTTTTAACAAACCAAGACTCACCTTTCCCTAAACGGACAGCCCCAGGTCTGTTGGAGAATGGCGTAGAAGGTGATGCTCTAAGGGGCCAGAGTTCATGGCCCCTGAGAGCACCCCGTGAGGCCATCAGCCTGGTTGACGCTGGGCGTGGGCTGACGGGGACCCCGGGGTGGAGTTCCAGAATGCCAGGCTGGCTGGGACATGGGAGGACAGGTGGCGGAGGTGGCCACGAGGGTGAACAGAAGGGCAAGGCTCAGCCTCACCTTAGAGACATCAGGACGTATGTGCGGGGGAGGAGCTAACACACGGACCCACCGGAGAACAGCAGAGGGCTCACTGGACGGCAGAATGGGCATTCACGGGGAGGAGCGGGCCCCTCTGCCTCTGCAGATCACACATCTTTCAGAAGAGGTGGCATCCTAGCAGGGAAGAAGGAACGTGGTGAGCAAAGGTGGGGGGTCGGGGAAAACTTGGCAAGAGCCCTAGGCAGGCCTGCAAGCAAAGCCCACCGAGCTCCAGGCCTTTCCAAGACCAGGAAAACACTGCCGATCACAGAAAAGGCATCCCTTCACCCGACACATAACACGTTACACATACCTCCACCCGCTTTCTTCCCCAGTCACCGGCTACCCTGAGAGGTAGGTGATAGGATCCTCCCCATTAATCCAGATGAGGAAACAGGTGCTTAGGAGCATGGGCTATGGGACCAAAGAGTTCTGGTTTGAATTCGGTCCACCTGAGCTTTGATTTTCTCATCTGTAAAATGGGAAGAGTAACATTCATGCCACAGAGTTGTTGGATGGCTGTTACTTAACATATTTTCTGGCTCAGAGTAAGAACTCTATAAATAGTAACTGCCTGGATTCTTCATTCATTCATTCATTCATTCATCCATCAAGAAAATACTTGTCAAGCACCTACTCCATGCCAGGCATGGTGCCAGGTCCTGGGATCACAGCAGCAAACTTGACAGCCAAGTTTCTACTCTTTTTTTTTTTCTTTTATAAATTTATGTATTTATTATTATTTTAATTTTTGGCTGAGTTGGGTCTTCGTTGCTGCACGCGGGCTTCCTCTAGTGTGGTGAGCAGGGGCTACTCTTCGTTGCGGTGCATGGGCTCTAGGCGCATCGGCTTCAGTAGTTGTGGCATGCAGGCTCAGTAGTTGTGGCACATGGGCTTAGCTGCTCTGCGGCATGTGGGATATTCCCGGACCAGGGCTTGAACCCGTGTCTTCTGCATTGGCAGGCAGATTCTTAACCACTGTGCCACCAGGGAAGTCCCCCAAATTTCTACTCTTGAGGGACTTGTGTTCTAGTTGGGGAGGTGGGAAGTGACCGAGTAAACATAGAGTGAGATCCCTGCGAAGTGGAATAATCGGTGAGGAAGGAATTAAACAGGGTGGTGGGGAGATAGTGGCTGGAGAGACAGAGAGATCGTCTAGATCCCAGGGTATGCAAAGAAGGCAGCTCAGGACTTCTTGACATTAGCGGGAAGTGTGAGAATGACCCAGTCATGCCAAGAGCAGCCCAGGTAGAGGGAACAGCACGTGCAAAGGCCTGGGGTCCTGAGAACAGAAATGGGTGGAGCACACTGAGGCAGAGGATGGTCCAAGAAGAAGTTGGACAGATGGACCCACAGGGCCTCGTAGGTCATGGTTAGGAGCTGGTGGTTTATTGTAAGCACAGTGTGAACTCCTGGAGTGGTTTTAAGGACGGGAGAGATGGTGTGATGCAGCTTGAGAGCATGGAATCTGAAGCCAGGCTATCTGGATCCGAGTCCTGTGTAACCAACCCCTCCCAAAACTTTGCGTTTTAAATCAATGAAAATCATTAATTTTGCTCACAAACCTGAAACGTGGGCAAGGCATGGGGAGAATGGTTTGTGGCTGATCTGTGTGCATCAAACTGGGCCGGAGCTAGAGTGGATGGCTCACCCACGTATCTAGCAAGTGGTGCTGGCTACTGGCTAGACTGTCAGCTGGGGGCCTCAAGCCCTCCCCACATGAGCCTCTGCTGTTTGGGCTTCCTCACAGCCTGGTGCTTGGGTTCCAAGAGCAAATATTCCAAGCTGACTGACTGCTTCTGATCTGGCTTTAGAAATCATGCGTCATCACTTTTACCTCATTTTATTGACTAAACTAGCCACTGGGGCCAGCCCAAACTCAAGGCGACAGGAATCAGACTCCATTTCATAGTAGGAGGAATAGTAAAGGATTTAACCATGTACCAGGGAGTACCATGTACCAGGGAGTTTGGAGAGGTAGGTTAGGTCAGAGATAGATCAGGCAAAACCTTGTCAGTCATGGTAAGGAGTTTTTATCTTATTCTAAGTGTGGTGTGAAGTCATTGGGTGATTTTAAATGGGGCAACAGCAAATGTGGTGGGTGATAGCATGCATTCTTGGAATTAGGCTGCCTGGATTTCAATGCCTGTACTAATGAGCTGTGTTACTTTGGATATGTTTCATAACTTCTCTGGGCTCAGTTTCCTCACCTATAAAATGGGATTAGTAACGATACCTACCTCAGAGGGCTGTTGTGAGAATGAAATCAATGTAACTCTTGCTTGTAAAGGGCTAGAACAGTGCGTGGCACATGTGATGTGCTCAAAACCTGCTCTGTTACCATTGGAGCTACGCTTTTAAACACTTGCTCTGGCTGCCATATAGGGAAGGCATTGCAGTGTGACTTGAGTAGGATCAGGGAGGCTCAGTGAAGTGGTGGAGCCAAGATTTGAATTTAGACCTTGCAGGTGCTCTGCACACATGTGTCTCCTTAGGTATTTACTGTGTGCAGGATACTGTCTGTGTTTGTGTCCTAGGGCTGCTGTAGCAAAGTACCACAAACTGGGTGACTTAAAGCAACAGACATTTATTCTCTCACAATTCTGGAGGCTCGAAGTCCAAAATCAAGGTGTCTGTCAGGGCCATGCTCCCTCCGCAGGCTCTAAGGAAGGATCTGTTCCATGTCTCTCTCCTAGCTTCTGGTGGTTGCCAGAATCCTTGGAGTTCTTGGCTTCTAGATGCGTTACTCCCATCTCTGCCTCTCTCCGACATGGTCTTCTCTGTGTGTCTGTTTCCGTGTCCAAATTTCCCTCTTCTTATGAGGACATTAGGGCCCACCCTAATCTAGCATGACCTCCCCTTAACTTGTTGACATCTGCAGGGACCTTATTTCTAAATAAGGTCACATTCACAGGTGGACATGCATTTTAGTGGTACAGTAGTCAGTACACTGTCAGGGCCGTTTTCGGGGCTAAAATGATGGAATAGCTGCAGATCCTGCCCGAAAGATGAAGGAAACCCGCTACATGGATAACTGTCACACCTGGTAGGGAACTGCTGTGTGGCCTAAGGGGAAAGTTAACAGCCCCGCTGAGACCCTCGTACCTGGCCTTTCTCAGTACCTCAAAGGCCACACCCTGAAATGACTCCACCAGCCAGGACAAAACACTGGGTCTCCTGGGTTCTAAACCAGGAGGCGGAGAGGATAGGAGCTTTTTGTCTGCCGGAGGGACTCCTCAAGAGGCCAGGGCGCTAGGTGCTCGGTGAGCTGGCAGGGAAAGCTGGCCACCAGACCAGCCCTTCCCATGTCCCAGGCGGCCGGCTCTGCTGCCTCTGGGGCCTGGGGTCCACATGGCCAGGCCCTGGGGGCGTCTGCCCGGCCGCTCCTACAGGCTGTCCCCGAAGAGGCTGAGCCAGGCCCTGCACGGTCTGAGGAATGTGCCCGGGATCAACCGGGATTCCGTAATTGGACCGTTGTTCTTTCATTTTGCCACGTCGTAGCATGCGGATTACAGACACTACACGCTATAGATTTCCTGTCAGACCTCATGAATCAGGCCCCACTGTCTTATTTACCACTGGCCAGCGGCTATGAATATCATCGCCCTCAACACACGCTCACAGGCCCGTGCTGGTGCACCACTGCCCACAGAGCCGGCCTGTGCTGGGTCTCCAGTCCCCTCGACTGGGGAGGTAGCAGGAGGGAGCCTTTCTCCTCTTGCCTTCCCCCCCCCCCTCCCCGCCCCGTTCCCTTTGGAACAAGCTAGAGGCCTGGTCGCCTGGGCAGCAGCCTTGCTCTGGAAGGAGATGGTTTCGTTCAGACTTTATTTTTTCTCATCCAACTTGGGCTTATTCTCTGTGGACTTAGGGAGGGGCCCAGCCTCTAGACTAGCCTGCAGTCAGTCTACGCCTGTGCATGCAGGCAGTGAGAAAAGATTAATTTTGTGCCTGGGCCCTGGGGCCAGAGAGATGGGGCTTAAAGCCCAGTGAGGTCCCTTGCTACCTATGCAACCCTGCCCTGGTTACGTGTTCCCTGAGTCCTAGTTTCCTCATCTGTAAAATGAAGTAATAATAGCACTCATTCATGAATGTGTGTGTCTGTGTGTGAGAGAGAGAAAGAGAGAGAGAGAGAGAGGAAGAAAGAGAGGAGAGTGGGGTGGGTAGGGAGAGGGGTAACTAAATAAGAATTCATGTGAAGCACTTGGCACAGTAGCAGGATAGATGCTGTTAGCTATTACTATGGATGCTTAATGCTACTGCAGGCATATCACAGATACTGAGCTAGCTCACTGATCTGCCCAGCAGCTCTTCTAGGTGGGTATGGCTCCGTTTTGCATGTAAAGAACTCAAGCCTCAGAGGGGCTAAGTAATTTGTCCAAAGTTGCATAGCTATTAAATGATGGAGCCAGGACTCAAAGCCAGCTCCATCTGGCCCTAAGTGCCAGGGTATCTCCATTAGGCCCGCTTTGAAGTCAAGGCCTCCAAGCAAACAGTTCAGAAGGAGCCTCTTTGCCCCACTGAGTCACCACCCACTCAATTGCCAAAGCAGCGACCCCTTCCTTCCCCTCTCCTGCCCATGCAGGGGCTGTTCAGATGGACGTTTCTCCTCCTGTGGAGCTTAAACCCTGATCTTGTTGCTCAAGGCTAGTGGGGGGTCAGGGGTGGAGCTTATTAGATTTTTGCTTTTTTGTACAGAGTATCTATACGACTTATAGCATGTGCATCAGACTGTGAGCTTCGGAGATTATGCACTATGTGTGTCTAGTTCACTGATCTCCCTACACCTGAAAACTCGGCAGGAAGTACCTGGGTGGTTGGATGGATGGATGGATATGTCCCTACCAGCTTCATAAGAAAAGCGTCTGGGTACTTTTTAAACTAAATATGTGCCACATTTCCCATTGGATCTTTCTTGTCCGATATCCTTAATAACAGCCACTTCAAGGTGGCACATACCTGGAAAAATCACCATTAAAATGCAAATTTCTCTGCTTCAATTTTTCTTTCTTTCTTTCTTTCTGGCTGCATTTGGTCTTGGTTGCTGCGCGTGGGATTTTTCTCTAGTTGCGGCGAGTGGGAGCTACTCTTTGCTGCGGTGCGCGGACTTCTCATTGCAGCGGCTTCTCTTGTTGCGGAGCATGGGCTGTAGAGCACAGCCTCAGTAGCTGTGGTGCACGGGCTCAGTAGTTGTGGCGCACGGGCTTAGTTGCTCTGCAGCATGTGGAATCTTCCCGGACCAGGGCTCGAACCCATGTCCCCTGCATTGGCAGGCAGATTCTCAACCACTGCGCCACCAGGGAAGCCCTAACTTCATTTTTAAAGGCAGTGCGGTTCCTGAGAAAGCAGGTCACTTGGTCTCTCTGAGCCTTGATTTCCTGATCCATAAAATGGGACTAAGAATATCTGTCTCACAGGGATGTTACGGAGCTTGGAGTCCTTGATGCTTCCCCCAAGTCTAGGATAAGGGATCATATTCCATGTCTTTTGTGTCTTCCCAGGCACATAGAGTGTATTAAATAAATACGGGTGATCAATTGCAGAGCTGTTAGTTGCCACCTGGAGCTTCGGGAATTCTAAGCATAGGTGCTTTGGCTGGGGCCTGGATGTGACCCCGTCAACATGTGTATTAGGCCCCTTTTGTCTGGGAAGGTAGACACATTCCTTCCTTCCCCCAGAAGAGAAACTTCCATGGAGTAATAAGGTCGGCCTGGCAGGTAATGTTTGAGTGAGATGCACCCTCACCTCAAGGCCTGTTTGGTGAGTCATCTCCAAACAGGCCCCCTCCCCGCTCCCCCGCAAAAGCTTGTTCTGTGCCCAGAGGAAACGCTTCATCCTCAAATGTAATTGTGTCTGAGGAGGTGTCCTCTGCGGCCAGGCGGGTCACGGAGCCCACGAGTGAGTCAGCGCATCCGGGCGGAGTTAATTAAAGCGGGGAGGGCTGGCGGGGGCCGCCAGAGTGGTCTGCTGCGGCAGGAGATGACTCCCAGCAGGCATGGGGCCCAGTGCGGCTGGGCTTTCGGCTGTGGTCTGCTGGGCTCCAAAGGGTGCAAGGGGGCCGTGGTCACAATAGGGGTGATCCAAGTCTAGGCGGGGAGATGAATGAGGGGGCGATGGAGGCCTCCTTGGCTCTCCAAACTAGCTCAACAGTTTGGCTTAATATTGGCTGTTTCCACTGTCCTTTGGATTCTGTACACAATATTCACAAATAATCAAGAATTCCCTGTGCGTTCTCTGTGCCCAGAGAGATGGACTGGTCTGGCGGGGAGGGGTAATTCTCTTCGACTGCTATTCACCCACAGAGGTGTGGCCTCATGACAGATGCCCAAGATGTCCAGGGCCTAGAATGGTACCCGCACATTGTAGACACTTAATTGACAGCTTTGAATGAACGAATGAGGTTTAGGCTCTCCAATTGGGGCTTATCTTGGCTGCCAATAGCTGGGTAGGTTGTAAGAGAAGAATGAAAGAAATGAGTTGTTACGAGGCAAAGAGAGAGATGCATCCTCTAGAATGTAAATTCCACAAAGGCAGGATGTTTTCTCTGTTTTCTCACTGCTGGGTCCCTTAGCACCTAGAACAATACCTGGTTCAGAGTAGAACTCATTAAAGGTTTGTTAAGTGATGAGTGAACAGAGAAGGAAGGAAGGGAGGGAGGGAGGAAAGAAGGGAAGGAGGGAGGGAGAGAGGGGGCAAATCCATGCAACAGGGTAGGCCTAATGAGAAGTGGCAAGCTTGGTGAGAGCAGTACCATTCTTCCTCTACATCCTCCTTCCTTCCTCACCCCATTCCTCGGGCACCTGTTCATGGGGAAGACAAGTGTTCTCTTAGCAAATGATGTGGGGGTTTCTTATCTGCCTCCTTACCCTCGCTGCCACCCACCAACCTGCTCTGATTTCTGAAATATCCACCCCAGGGGAGGTTCCAGCCAAGAGCTGTCCCCAGTCCCAGGCGGGACACGTAAATGGAATCTCTGCTCCTTTCCTTCCCACGTAAGCTGGGCGGGACAATTCAGAAGGACCCTCTACTCCTCCCTCAAGCATGTCCTCCCTCAAGCCAGCTGGGGCTGTGGGCAGGGCGGGCCACGTGCCCCGCTTCCGTTGATTGAGGAAGGCACTGTGCTGGACCAGCCCCGCCCTGCGAAGTTAGCTGTCTCCTGGAGCTGCATCTGAAAACCTGTCTGCCCAGAAGGGTTACGGTGAGCTGCAGGGCTGTAGGGAGATTCAGAGCGAGCGTTGCCGGGGCCCCAACCTCCCAGGACAGCAGAAGCCACTAGGTCCATATGTATCGGCAACTTCACAGTGAGGGACTGGGTCCCTCGTGGTTTTCAGATCTGGCACTTTGTGCATTTCCAAACCAGAATATTCTAAGCCAAGAGAGTCAATATTCTGCCTCCCAAAACCTGGAGCTCTCAGGTGAACCAGGCACAATGATGGCTGTCTGAAGGCACTTTGTAGGGCGGCTGCTGAGTGAGAGGGTCTGGGCCACGTGTGACTCCCCAGGAGGCTCGTGCCCTCTGTCTGCCACTGTCGTGGGCCACCTGGACACAGCTGGACGGACTGGCATGACGCTGCCTCTCCCTCTGCCCCTCCCCTCTCCAGGAATCAACGAGCAGTTCAGCAGTAACGCGGGGCTTTGGCGATGCTGAGTGAGGCTGGCAGAGCTGGGGCTGGCAGATGAGGTGCGGGCTCCCAGGCACACCTGCCTGCTATCTGCCAGCTGGAGGCACCTTTGCCATCCTGGTGGGAGCCATGGGCTAGTTCAGACAGGTAGAGGACAGCAATGCTGCGACCACAGGCTTGGGATTGATGCCATTGTGGCCGGTGAGCTCTATACCAGGAATACCTTGACCCTGATAGTTGTGAGGGTGGAGTGAGGCAAACAGGGGGTGGATAAGCCAGGTTTATCCCCATTAATGGGAAGAAAAAAGTTAATACCATTATAGTAGTTTCCTAGGGCAGTAACAACGTACCACACACTGGGTGGCTTAAAACAGCAGAATTTTATTGTCTCACAGTTCCGGAAGCTAGAAGTCTGAAATCAAGGTCTCAGCAGGGCCATGCTCTCTCTGAAACCTAGAGGGGAGAATATTCCTTGCCTCTTCCCAGCTTCTGGCGATGGCCTACAATCCTTGGAGTTCCCTGGTCTATAGCTCTAGCGCTTCAGCCTGTGCCCCTCCGTCACATGGCGTTGCCCCATCATGTGTGTGAATGTGTGTGTCTGACTGTCTCTTCTCTCCTTATAGGGACACGAGTCATATTGGATGAGGGCCCATCCTACTCCACTATGACCTCATCTTAAGTTGATTACATCTGCAAAGGCCATATTTCCAAATGAGGTCACAGTCACGATACTGGGGGTTAGACTTTCATATATCATTTTTGGGGACACCATTCTACCCATAATTACCATCCATGCCCTTCCTTCCAGGTGAAGGTCAGGAATATTATCTCATATATGGCACCCTATGCAAAAAGTTTGATTGCCTTTCTGTTCAGTCCACATGGACTCTTCTCATAAGGCATCTAGAAATAAGAACTAAGTTAATGTCACTGGGGACTCCTATAGCTGATGAGGAATGTCAGCTCCAAGAAAGAAAGAGTTTTTATCTGTCCTGTTGACTATTGAGTCCCCAGCACCTAAACAGTGCCTGGCACAAAGTAGGTGCTCAATAAATGTTTTCTGAATGAATGAATGAATGAATATGGTGGTGGGAGCTCCAGAGGCTGTCAGGTTTTACCTGTGTGACCCCACGAAAGTCACTTACCTCCCTGACTCACATGTAAAATGGAAATAAGAATGAGGACACACAATTCACACATTATTGGGAGTATTGTATGGAACCGATGTAAAGGCATTAATTTGGTTCCTGGCACATAGTAAGTGTTCAATAAATGCTAATTAAATCAGAATCTGTTGGAGGCCATGGTGTGGTCTTTGAGTTTTACAGCTGGAGTGATGCCAACCTGCTGAGTGGAAATGTAGCTACACACTTCTTTTCCGCAGGGAAGGGTTGAGCTGCTTTAACCAGTGACCTGCTAGTGAGAAAGTGATTAACCCTCAGGTGGAAGGAGGAGAATGGATTGCTAGGGAGATAGTATGATAGAGTGACCCGTTAGGGCACAGGCTCTGTCTGTGGCTGCCCCTGGAGGTTCAAATCCCAGCTTTGGCCTTTGCCAGCTGTGCTGAGACTCAGTCTCTCCAACTCTAAAGTGGGGAGGTAATAGCATCTATCTCCTGGAGTTCTAGTGAGGATTGAATCGCAGTGAGTGTGGCACAGAGTGAGAAGTATGTACAGTTAGTAGTATTAGTATCACTTTTGTAAGTCCTCTGCCCTGATTGCTCGCGGCTAGATCCTTGCAAAACCTGACCCTCGAGTTCCGGGCTGACTTCTGGGGACACGGGCTGTCTTTCTGCTTTCCCTCGCCCCCAGCGCGCGCAGGGCATGCACCTGCCCACCCGCGCCAGCGCCCACTCGCGCCCGGCAGCTCCGCGCACTGTGAGATCCAGTGCGCCCTCTGGTGGCGCTCGGCGGCCGCGCTGAGCGTCATCTGTGGGCACGTTCACGGCTCTGACGCCTCCTGTTCTGAGATGCCCTTGACCATGGCTTTCGTCCCTGCGGGGGGTCTGTAGGAAAAGCTATGTCTCTCTGCGGCCCCTTTCATGCACTTGCAGCTGTTCTGAAGAGTCCAGGAGCCGAACCGGCCTGGAGAGCGCGGAGGGGGCGGACAGAGGGCACCCTCCTCATCCAGAGAGCAGAGCTGAGGGACTCTTTTACACCCCCCCCCATCCCACTACTTTTTTCCCGAGTATGATGTTGAAACTGACTGGACAGCTAAAAGGGCCTGATATCTACAAATTTGCCCCTTTGGGGGTTCACCCCATATATCTTGGAATATCCAGACATCTCCAGCCCATAAGACTAGGGGATTAGAGTTACTGCCCTGTCTGTTATGTGGACCTATTTTGGCATTCCAGCCTCAGGATTTCATTGTCATCATCTCTAACGTTATTTGGCACTAAGCCCGTGCCAGGCGGGGTTCTAAGTGCTTTATGTGCATAACTCCTTTTATACTGAAAAGAGTTGGACCTAGAGGGACAGTAGCACCTGGGAGGAAACTGAGGCTCAGAGAGGTTAGTGATTTGTGGAAGATCAAACAGAACAAGGATTTGGATCCTGGCAGTCTGGCTCCAAGCTGATGTCACCACCAACCGGTCCTACTGAGCCCCTGATGAATTCTGTGTTGTGGTGCTGCACCCCTACCCTTGTATATGTATGCCCCGACCTCTCTATCTAGAATTCCCCTCCTCATCTCCAGGATGCCCACTTGGCAAACTCTCCTGTGAGTTCTTCCCTGCCTCTCTGTGGGTCCCCTGGACCCCCACTCCCAGCCCTATCTCTCCATATGCCTGTCACCTGTGTTACTTGTTTGCCTCTGCTACTGGGCTCTGGAGTTGCTGACAGCTGGGACTATTTGCTGTTTGTCTTTGCTCTGTCGGCGCCAGGCACACAGCAGGTGCTCATTAGATGAAGCGAGGCTCAAATAGCAGCTGCCTTCTCCCAGGGACACATCTCACCATTGCCTCTGAAGTGGGGAGGAAATGTACATTAGTCCCATTTCAGAGATGGAAATGCTGAGAGGGTAAGGGATTCAGCCAACTGCACAGAGTGAACCGAACAGGAGAAGTTCTTACATAGTCCCTTGTTCTGTGCTCAGCTTCTCAGGCCAGAGTCGAGTGAGAGACAAGGAAAAGGTGAGGGCCTGATGGAGAGTGGAGGTGTTCACGTGGGGAGGTCCCGGGCTTTATCTGCCTAGGCCAGGGAAGAGAGAATTTAAAATTAGCACTCGTCTTATTCTCCAGGGTCTCCCCTTGAAAGATCTCATCCTTTGGGTCCATCCTCCTCCCTGGCATGTCTCCTTTCCATGTAGACTTCTGTGCAGGCTGAAGCAGGGGCCATGTGACCAAGGCAGTGGGGACCCAAGTAGGGTCTGGAGGAGTTGAGAACCCAGGGCAGCTGGGGGCTGGGATGCTGGGTGTTTGCCTGCTGGGCCCTGGTGTGTCTCACTCACTCACTCCCTGTTTAATGACTGCAGTGCTTGCCTCACTCCCCTTTCCCCAAGTCCAAGCCTCGCCATGTCTCTCTTGGCCACATTATTGTTTGTTTCCTCTGCTCCACCCCCATCGCACTCCACTGAGCCATGTCACTGAGCACTGAGTTTGTGTCCATGTGGATCCTGTCAGGGATTTCTGGGCCAGTCCTGTTTCTCCTGTGCTAGTGGACGCTTCTTAGAGAGAAGAATCAGGTCCTCTGTCCTGTTTGCCTCCCTTCAGTGGCCAGCACAATGCTGAGCACTAGTAGATGCTTAAGAGAAGGCAAGTTGCTTAACTTATCTGAGCCTCAGTTTCCTCCTCTGTAAAATGGGGATAATATATCCATATGTGTGAGGCTGGGTACGTCAGAGTACCTTGCACAGGGCCCAGCACACAGGAGGCAAACATGCAATGTCAGTTTCCCATCTTCCCTGTCAAATCAAGCTGCATCAGCCCCCGGCTTCCTGCTCTGACTGGGGGTGAGTAGCACCTTCCATCTTGGGCCCTGGTGGCTGGTGTTCAGAGGTTCAGATGCCTTCTCCTTTGCAGTCTTCTTTGCAACCTTGGGGACTAGAAGGGAAGGGCTGGGGACTCCCTGGCCCCAGCAAAGTGGAGGTTGGGTCTCGGTTGTCGCCCCAGCATCCAGCTGGAGCACTGCGGAGCTCAAGGTGGAAGTTGCCAGTGTGACTGTCATTGAGTTGACCTGCTCCAGAGCCCCATCCCGCCTCCACCAGAAATGGCCTAATGAATGAATGGGTGGCGGGAGACGGGGATGGGGCTTGGATTTCTCGCTGGGTTCATGAGTGATGGCGCGAAGGGCATGGCAGACACGTCTTACCCTTCTCCACTGGCTGTGTCTTTAAGCCAAAGCATAGGCTCCCATGGTGTGGACAGGGTAGGTTTATGGGATGTGTCTGAGTGTTTCCTCATATTAATTCATTTCATCCTCACAATAACCCTGTGAGCTGGGCACTATGTTTCTCACATGTTACAGATAAGGAAACTAAGAGAATCTACCTCTGGAAACTGTGCTCTCTACCACTGTTATACTGTCTCCGGGATGACAGAATGAACATTTTAATTTAAACCCCGCAGCCTGATTTCTTCTAGTGCCAGCCCACCTTTTTGGCTCATGGCCTGGTACCAGGGCCTGCCCGTGTCTCATGGCCCCAGGTGAGTGCTCTCTGCTCAGACCTCCCAGCTCTAAGCTCCCTTGAGACTCATTGTAGCCTCCTGGCGCTGCCCAGCTCTCAAGGGGAAGAGGAGAGTCCCCAGGGGATGAGAATAAGCAGCTCATGAATATGTAACACTCCTGCCCCGCCCCATTCCCCCCCCCCCGCCCCCGCACAGCCCTGCGATCGCTCTGGGTGTCTGGACACTCTCTGTGGGTTTAACTCGGCCTTATGCTTTTGTCCAACCTTATGCTGCCTCACTGTACCACCTCCACCATGATTTCTGTCTCTCCTGAGGAGAGGAAAGGGCTTTTCTTGGACCTCTGATGGCCACTAAAAGCTTCCTGTGGGGATCCCCAGGGAAGGCTGCCGCTATCCTTGAAACCCCCCTCCTCCCCACATGCACCCCGGGGGAGGGTTGTCCGGGCTCCTGCCTGGTGTCCCTGCCCAGCTGCAGAGCCTCTAATTGCGGGGGGGCGGGGCACGGCGGGCGGTAATTTACTAGCACTCACCACTCCTCTCCAAGGTTACCAAAAGTATTTTTCAGAGTTCACAGGAGGATGGGAGAGAAGCATCTCTATCCAGAAATGTAAGATGCTGGGAGGAGCTCAGAAATGTGCAAAAGTATTACCCAAAATGAAATGGAGTTTCATTTAAAAAACAGTACAAATAATAAAGAGCCCTAGTAAAACATTCAGGGCCTTTGACTCAGTAATTTCACTTCTGAGAGCTGATTCTAAGGAAATCATTCCAGAGAAGAAGAAGGAAACATGAGGCCTAAAGGGGTTCATTACAGAAGTGAAAAATTAGAAACCACCTAAATATGGGAGAATGGTGAAATAAATGGAGACTTTGATGTGATGGTATCATGTGAGATCCTTTTAAACGATGCTTATGAAGAGTATGTAACAACTGGGAACATGTGTACAATACATTGTAACTACATAAAATACAAAACTACATAAAATGTATGTGCAGAGGGAAGGAGCAAAACCGTAATAATTTCGGTGTAAGTGAAGTGATTAGGGTGGTAACTTCCTTTAAAATAATTTTCCTTGCTTGAAGTACTCCTACAATTAAAAAGAAAAAGAAAGAAATGAACGAGGCAGGGGTAGTGATTGGAAGGGGGACATCTGGGGTGCCAGCAGCGTTCATTGTCTCGATCTAGGTGCTGGGTACATAGATGTGTTCATTTTATGAACATTCCGTGAACTGTACACTTGGGATATGTGAACATTTCTGTATGTATGTTACTTCAATGAAAAGTTGAAAAATAAAAGAAAAAAATGAGATTTTAAAAACAGAAATGTTGACTACCTCATGTTTTATTGGATACACTCTAAACTGTAGCCTACACAGTTAGTAAGGGTTTTCTTTTTTCCCTAAAAGACCCTCTTATTAAAAATTAGTAATGACTTAAAAAATTTTTTTTTTTATTTTGGAGTATAGTTGATTAACAATGTGTGTTAGTTTCTTGTGTACAGCAAAGTGATTCATTTACTCATATACATATATCTATTCTTTTTCAAATTCTTTTCCTATTTAGGTTATTACAGAGTATTCAGCAGAGTTCCCTGTGCTATACACAGTAGGTCTTCGTTGGTTACCTATTTTAAATACAGCAGTGTGTACATGTCAATCCCAAACTCCCAATCCATCCCTCCCCTCCCACACCTCCCTCCCGCCCCCGGTAACCATAAATTTGTTCTGTAAGTCTGTGAGTCTTTCTATTTTGTAAATAAGAAGTTCATTTGTATCATTTGTTTTAGATTCTGCATATAAGTGATATCATATGATATTTGTCTTTCTCTGTCTGACTTACTTCACTTAGTATGATAATCTCCAGGTCCATTCCATCCATGTTGCTGCAAATGGCATTATTTCATTCTTTTTAGTGGCTGAATAATATTCCATTATATATATATATATATATATATATATATATATATATATTTATATATATATATATTTATATATATATATATTTATATATATATATATTTATATATATATATATATATATCTCACATCTTCTTTATCCATTCATCTGTTGACGGACATTAAGGTTGCTTCCATGTCTTGGCTATTGTAAACAACACTGCAATGAACATTGGGGTCCATGTATCCTTTCGAACCATGTTTTTCTCTGGATATATGCCCAGGAGTGGGATTGCTGGATCATGTGGTAGCACTATTTTTAGTTTCTTAAGGAATGACTGTTTTTAAAAGTCCTTTTCTCTGGGATTGTTTGAAGCTGGGCAACAAGAAGATAGGCTTAACGACCTACATGCCCATCAGCAGAGGAATGGGTAAAGAAGATGTGGTACATATATACAATGGAATATTACTCAGCCATAAAAAGGAACGAAATTGAGTCATTTGTTGAGATGTGGATGGATCTAGAGACTGTCATACAGAGTGAAGTAAGTCAGAAAGAGAAAAACAAATATCGTATATTAACGCATGTATGTGGAACCTAGAAAAACGGTACAGATGAACTGGTTTGCAGGGCAGAAGTTGAGACACAGATGTAGAGAACAAACGTATGGACACTGAGGGGGGAAAGCCGTGGGGTGGTGTGATGAATTGGGAGGTTGGGATTGACATTTATACACTGATGTGTATAAAATTGATGACTAATAAGAACCTATGTATAAAAAAGTAAATAAAATAAAATTCAAAAATTAAAAAAAAAAAGAAGATAGGCTTAAGAACTTATAGTGCCTAATCTCTGTGAAACCTCAGTTTCGTGGTTTCCAAACCAGAGCATGCATCTGAACCTTCTGGATGGCTTGACTGCTTGTGAAAACATAGATTGTTAGGTCCACCTAGGTCTGGGGTGGGGTCCGAGAATTTGCATTTCTAACGAGTTCCCAGATTATGCTGCTGGTTTGTGGAACCCACTTTGAGAATCACTGCCCTAAAATAACCATCTGGAATCCCAAGCTTAGTGGCAGGGGAGGGCTAAGACATAGTCTTTTTAAAAAAATTTAATTTAATTTAATTTTTTTAATACAGCAGGTTCTTATTAGTTATCTATTTTATACATATTAGTGTATACATGTCAATCCCAATCTCCCAATTCATCACATCACCATCATCACCCCCCCACTTTCCGCCTTGGTGTCAGTACGTTTGTTCTCTACATCTGTGTCTCTATTTCTGTCTTGCAAACTGGTTCATCTGTACCATTTTTCTAGATTCCATATATATGAGTTAATATACGATATTTTTCTCTTTCTGACTTACTTCACTCTGCATGACAGTCTCTTCATCCATCCACATCTCTACAAATGACCCTACTTCGTTCCTTTTTATGGCTGAGTAATATTCCATTGTATATATGTACCACATCTTCTTTATCCATTAGTCTGTCGATGGGCATTTAGGTTGCTTCCATGACCTGGCTATTGTAAATAGTGCTGCAGTGAACATTGGGGTGCCTGTGTCTTTTTGAATTATGGTTTTCTCTGGGTATATGCCCAGTAATGGGATTGCTGGGTCACCTGGTAATTCTATTTTTAGTTTTCTAAGGGACCTCCATACTGTTCTCCATAGTGGCTGTATCAATTTACATTGCCACCAACAGTGCAAGAGGGTTCCCTTTTCTCCACACCCTCTCCAGCATTTGTTGTTTGTAAATTTTCTGATGATGCCCTTTCTAACCGGTATGAGGTGATATCTCATTGTAGTTTTGATTAGCATTTCTCTAATAATTAGTGATGCTGAGCAGCTTTTCATGTGCCTCTTGGCCATCTGTATGTCTTCTTTGGAGAAATGTCTACTTAGGTCTTCTGTGCATTTTTTGATTGGGTTGTTTGGTTTTTTTAATATTGAGCTGCATGAGCTGTTTATGTATTTTGGAGATTAATCCTTTGTCCATTGATTCGTTTGCAAATATTTTCTCCCATTCTGAGGGTTGTAAGACGTAGGCTTGAATGTCAAGACGTAGTCTTCCTTCTGCAAAACCAAAGCTAGTGTTAGGTCTTGATGATCATGATTCTACCACCCCAAAAGATGTCAGTGCCTCTGGTCATCTAGTGCTCTGCTCTGTGCGGAAGGAATTGATTTTGACGGGCCTTACAGATGCCTTCCAAAAATTCTAGCCAAGGCTGGTATTGGTGTGAAAGGGGCATAGAGTCAAAATCATTCAAGAATGGGGAACATACAAATTAGAACGCCTGGCATTGTATCTTTAAACTCAAATGAGTGCCTTTTTAGGGGGTGAAAAAACAGTAAACATTTTTTACTGTTATTTTTACTGTTTTTTTTACTGTTATTTTACTGTTTTTTTTACTGAGCAATTACCCTAGGCCAGGCACTATGCCGAGAGCTTTATGTTCTTTGTCTCAGGGCATCCTCAGAACCACCCTCCGAGGTCAGTACAGTCATTGTCGCCATGGCCAGCCCAAAGCCGCGGTGTATACATGGATGTGTGGATGGAGGCCCAGGTGCAGAGCGTGTGGCCATGCGCGGGCAGAGCCGGTGGGCACTCAGTCACTCCCCCTCGGAACCACCTGCAGCGGTGGCCAGGGAGGAGGAATGCCAGGCGGCCCGCATGGGCAGATCAGGGAAGGGATGGGTTTCATAGGAAGGGGTGGTGGAAGAGGTAGGCTCTGGGGAAGGCTGGCCTGAGAAGGTGGGAGGAGGAGGATACATTGTGCAGGGAAAGATCCAGGAAGCAAGGCACCATGGGCTGGATTTGCTGGGATTTGGGTATGAAAGAAATGCAACTCAGAGAAGCAGAAGCCCCAAAGGCTCACTTATCTGCAGATCCTGTCCTCAGGGGTGTCTGGATCCACCAGGGCTACCAGGACTCCACCTCTCCTTATTTTCTGCCTTTTCTACAAGGGACATAATAGAAAAAGAAAAAAGGAGTGGCTAAGGTCAGGCGGCCAGGGGTCTAGTTTTAGTGGCCTGAAGGTGCTGCTGGAGTGCTTTGAGGCCTCCTGGTGGGGAGCCCTTCCAGAAGCTGCTCTTCCTCCCTCCTCTGGGTGAGCGTGGCGGGCTGAGAGGGCCCTGCTGGCACCCCTGTCGCACCGTCGCGTTGCTCTGCTCTGGATGCAGCCTGGTGTGTGAGGGGGGTGAGCCCGCCCTGTGCAGCCACTCCCGATGGTTGCGTGACTCTGTAGGGCTCTCGTTGGTACCCAGATTTCCCCCCGTAGGTGCTTGTTCTTCACCCCTGCTCCCTGCTGCCTCCCCATGGACCCAAGACACCTGGGTCTCTGCAGCAGACCCTGGCCTTCTCACTTGCAGGCATGGGGAGGGGGCTGAAGGTCTCCCTTTCTCTCTTTTCTTAAAAAATTGATTGATTGATTGATTGATTGATTGGCTGCGTTGGGTCTCCGTTGCTATGCATGGGCTTTCTCTAATTGCGGTGAAGGGGGGCTACTCTTCGTTGTGGTGCGTGGGCTTCTCATTGCGGTGGCTTCTCTTGTTGCAGAGCACGGGCTCTAGGCTCGCGGGCCTCAGTAGTTGTGGTTCGTGGGCTCTAGAGCGCAGGCTCAGTAGTTGTAGCGCACGGGCTTAGTTGCTCCGCGGCACGTGATCTCCTGATCCAGGGATGGAACCCATGTCCGCCTGCATTGGCAGGCGGATTCTTAACCACTGCACCACCGGGGAAGTCTCTCCCTTTCTCTTTAGTGTACAGCGTTCTATGAGTTGAGGCACCTCACCAAGTCTACTGCTTTGCAGACTGCTTTATCATGAAGCTCTGTTGTGTTGGCTGGCATTTTGTATAACAAGACTTAATAGATGATCAAGATTCACTATTGCTCTGTCTCCCTGATCTCAGATCTGATAACACCTGCCTGCCTTTCTGGGTTGTTCCATCCTGAACTGTAAGGACATGCTATTCATCTTCAATATCTGTTCATTCCACAATCCACCCACCCCCACACCGGGAAGGGACCCAGGAGTGTCACCCAGAGGGGGGATTGACTTTATTTATTTCCCCCTCACCAGATGGAAGGTACTGTTCTGCCTCTGATCATGAGCTAACAAGAGCCACAAGACAGTGTCCAGGAGGGGCTTTGAGATGGCAAGGCATCTCTCTCTCTCTCTCTCTCACGTGCGCGCGCACACACACACACACACACACACACAGCTTCCACCCTACTTGGAGGGGCTGCTACCTGGCCCTCCTGCAGTCTCTCTCACATTGTTGGTCATGGTATCATGAAAGGACACATTTGAGAAGCTATTCCCATGTTTTCATTACACTGAGACCATCCTTCATTGGAGATGGTCCCAACATATCCCAGATGACTTGGCTACACAGGGCCAGACAGGTAGGATCAGGGGCTCACACTCTTCTCTGCCTGGACTGCTATCTGAGGCCATTCAAGGTGGCTGCGTTGAGAGTTCCCTTGACGTGGGAGGCTGGGGTGTGAGGGGGACCTCAAAGTAGTCAGCTTCTTCTCTGCCACACAGTGAGGTGCAGTGAGTCCAGCCGTGGGACACTAAATAATCCTTGTCTCTTCATTACCTCCAAAAGGTCCTTTAGAGAAGAAATAGCCAGTATTTGGATTTTTACATATTGATGACTCTTCCTCCAAGATTAAGAGATGGGAGTAATATATACATTTCTGAGGGTTGCCTGGGCAACACCTGGTGCTATCAACAGGTGTGTAGGAGGATTTCCAAGAATGGAGTAAGCCTCAGAGGCTACAGGAATGGCAATTCCTTTTACCCTTGTTGAAAGACTCAGATCCCAGTGGCATGTTAGGTCAGCATGAAATTCCATGTTTGAATCACAACAAAGACTCAAAGCAGACCCAAGGGCATCTCTAATGGGTAGTCCTAACTGTGTGGCCTTGACCCTGATATTGCATGAGAGTCTGCAGCTTACCACGATGGACCAGGCATTCAACACTTGGGTTACATGGTTGGGAAGCTCATGGTGAGGTGGGCAGAGGGTGGCCAGGCTAGGAAGAGCTATGCTCCCATCACAGCTGGGAAGATGCGGCTCCAGATCCTGCCATCTTCAGACCCCGTGGGATCTGGGGCAGCAATAGAGCAGAGAGAGAAGCCATCAACAGGACTCGTATGGGCTGTCTCAGCGAGTAAGTTTAGCCACTGGCTAACCTTAGTTTCAGTGGTCCTCTTCTCCGGAGGGCTGAATGTAATGTGGACAGTGGATGTGTTATGCAGGAGAAGATCGCTGTGAGAGTGGAGCCAGTGTCTGTTGAACACAGATTCTGTGCCAGCTACTGTGCAAAGAGCTCTACCCACACTACCATGCAACAAACCAGTTTAAAGACTGAGGAAACACGGACAAGGAGGTTACATGCTGTCCCAGGATCATGGAGCTAATGAAGGGCAGAGTGAGGGTTTGAGCTCAGGTCTGCCAGACTCCAAAGATAGACCCTTTACTGGTGCCTCTTAACTGCTTCCCCCAGACACAGACGGCAGGAGACTTTTACCTGGACACTGTCTCCCAACAGCATCAGAGTGTTCCTTGTAATTCACAAAGCATTAACTGTATCTTGATTCACCCCTTTTGCTCCCACTCAGAAAAAGCACATCCCATGCAAGTGAATGAAAGTGATATTATTAAATACCATTTAATAGTACTAAGTACTAAATGAGAAAGAATATTGTGCTTGCAAATTTGGGTACTTTACCAATATTAACATTCCTAGTAACTGACTTCATACCATACCCGATTTGAAATCCACCTGTACATCATGACACTGTTTGAGAATCACCCAGCTATACTACCCATGATGATGAGTTTGGTCCTCACTCACATATGCTGCAAGGCCAGCCACCTAAATGGGGCTGGTCTCATCCTGAGTGGCAAAGGACATCGATACAAAAAGCAAGGGTGTTTAGGCAGGTTGCTACCTTTCAACCAAGGCCTCCTCTAACATGGCCCCGGAGTCTCCAAAGGGGCTGCTGTTCTAGGCATGGGTCTGATTTGTAGTAGTGACGCTTCTTATTTTATTTATTTATTTACTGGTTGATTGATTGATTCGATGCTGTTTAGAGAACACTGATTTTAGAGATACTGTTTTGATTTTCAAAGCATGCTCCAGTGGGGCTTAGAGGTTCCATAGATATGGTTCATGGACTTCTTGGAGGTGTTGGTGAAGGACCTAGACTGGAAACGACTTACCAAACAGAACAGCTACTTTTTTGCTGCTTTATATAACAGAGTTCTACGTACAGTTCCATCTAAAGAAAGACTTTTTGGGGGTCTTTTTAAAAGTTTGAAAACCACTGCTTTAAAAGGATGCTTTTGCAATCCCATAGGCAATATCATTCCTGCTTATGGGCGAGTCTCTCTCCTGTGAACCCACTTACCGGCTGGCAAGGGAGAGTTGCTCAGGCACTAAATCTATGTAAAGACCCATCCTCTGGCCTATCCTTTGATAATGGGGCAAGAAGTGAGTCTCCCTTGTGGAGTGACTGGGAACTAGGAACAAAAGGAAATGTGCATCGGTGGATGTTGGAAGAAACAGGAAAATAAAACCACCTATTCCGTCTCAAGGTGGCCTTTCAGACTGGAAGGGGAAGGAATATGGGGTAAGGAGCCCTCCTTGTTTTATTAGGGAATTTATTCTACCTCCAGAGGGGGCCTCCTAATTTCTCGGGTGTTTGCAGAAACCATTCGCGTGCATCCAGGTTGTTTCAGAATTGCTGCGCATTTGAACCTGCTCCAACCAAGCAAATTGGCCCTAATGGGGAAATTTTCCTTGGCAGTAGATCGTCTTCCTTTTCACCACCCCCTCTGTCTTCTTCCGGCTGCCCTTCATCTTTTCCAAGTCATAGAAAGTTAAAATTCACCCTTTGGCATCATTCCATAAAGTCAGTTGGTTTCTTCCCCAGTGTTATATTCTTTCTCCCATTTTCTCCCCTCAGCGCTGAGCACACACCTCCTTCTGATTTGAAAGACCTTCTCTATTATGGATGAACATGTCTTGCTAAATACATGTACAGTGGAAGTAGGTCTGACCCGTATTGGCTTCCCAGGGGCTATGTCCTTAAAGTACTTTTATAAATTGGTTGACTGGACCTAAGCACACATTTTCCCATCCAGCCATTGGCCCTGGGTTCCCAGGCCTGCCCACAGAATCCTCTTCTTTAGCCATGGGAGGCAGAGCTGGTGTGGACTCTCTCAAGGTGACATGGTGGAATGGACAGAGAACACAGGTTTGGGAATGAGCTAGAATTGGGTTCAAATCTCAGATTATCTTCTGGCTTTGAGCCACATACCCTTAGAGCTACAATTTCCTCCTCAGTAGCTAAGATGAGATTGCTGACACCCACCTCAGATGTAAAGTAGGCTTGATTACCTTGAGTTAGGGCTAACTGGCAGAACAGTGCTGAGTGCCCAGCACAGAGTGGGTGCTTAGTAAATGGTACTTCCCTATCACCCCCCTCCACCCCCATCATTGACTCTGAAGAGTCGTACTGGAGTTGGCATTCTTCAATGAACAATGAAAAAAGAGGAGAAAATGAAAATGCTACAATATTCGTGATGCACCAAAACAGGGAATCGATCATATCATGAATAAGAAATAGAGTTTCTGTCTCTATTGCTGGTATTAGATAACAGGCAGAATTATTCAACTGGAGGAAGATGGAGTAGATGGAGACAAGATGAAGACGCTGAGGGGCTGTCTGGACAGTTTCTGGGCTCAGGGATGGTTACTGCTGACCTGTTTGGAGATGAATTCCCTTAAAAATATCCTAGGGAAATGCGGTCAGTTGTCTTTCTCTGTTTCTCAGGATTGCCAGTCCAGCTGGGGGTAGGAAGAGACAGAACAGCTGGGCAAGAGGAGGGATGGTGGACAGACCCTGAATATTTGATGCCTGGATCCACCCTCCTCTACAACAAACTTATACTGAGTAATAATTATGTAATGATTAATAGTAATCATTATTTTCCTGATTGTCAATTAATTTAAAAATAAACACTTTAAAACCGTGAACAAATTTCAGTGTTAAAGATATTATTCAAATTCAGTAAAATTTGTCCTGTAGGAAGTAATATTTGAGCTTACAAATATCCCATCTCACAGTTCTGCTCTGTTTCACTGTTTTAAATTTTAAATGCAAATAAAAATTTCACATAGAATAACAAGATTTAAGTAAGCTGAGTTCTTTCTCTGTCTCTAGGACACCGTGCTATCATTGTTTACTTTGAACCTACCATTTGAACACAGGGATATGTTTAGTAAGTACCACAGTGACCAAGACACAAACGGGCCATAAGTGAGCTTGAACAATTCTGCATTTTAAGAATGGACTTTTTTTTTTTTTGAGAGTTACTTGTATTTGGCAGGAATTTTTAGGACTTCAAGCCTGGGAGGCAGCATCTCAAGTAACCCTGAGAGAACTGCTCCGTGGAGGCCAGGGGGGGCGTCAGGTTATATAGAAGTTTTGCAGCAAAAGGGCAGGTAGTCCGACCTTCAAAAGGTTATTGGTTTTTTTTGTTTGTTTGTTTTGTTTGTTTGTTTTTACATTATTTATTTATTAATTTTATTTTTATGGCTGTGTTGGGTCTTCATTTCTGTGCGAGGGCTTTCTCTAGTTGCGGCAAGTGGGGGCCACTCTTCATCGCGGTGCACGGGCCTCTCACTATCGCGGCCTCTCTTGTTGCGGAGTACAAGCTCCAGACGCGCAGGCTCAGTAATTGTGGCTCACGGGCCCAGTTGCTCCGCGGCATGTGGGATCTTCCCAGACCAGGGCTCGAACCCGTGTCCCTTGCATTGGCAGGCAGATTCTCAACCACTGCGCCACCAGGGAAGCCCCAAAAGGTTATTGTTAATTAAAGAAAACCAGATATCCCAAATTAAGAAATTTAGCGCTTTTCTATGCATGGGAAGATGCAAGAGTCTGGGCTCACTGAAATCATCCCTTTGATATGCACCTCAGCCATCTGGGGCCAGTATCCTGTGTTTTCATATCCTGAGTTTCCTCAGGGCTCACCGTAGGGAGTGGCTGCAGTCTGATGGCTGCTAGATGGCAGGTAAAGTATGGACTCTTGTCCATACTCTTGTATGTGTTTGGCTGACTTCATAACCTCCAGGTGGAATGCGATTTTTATTAAAGAACAGGTAATAAGAACATGCTAATTTGAAGCTTACGTATATTATTAAAACTCAACAGCAACTGCAGCAGTTGTTTAGAACTTAGACCAACAAGAGGTTTTCTTGGGGAGGGTATTTTATCACTGACATTGTTTCGACTTTCTGGAGCAAGATGAGAAAAAAAAGTAGCCTGACTTAGAGTCAGTTTTATTATTGTTTTTACATCCCTACAGACGATGAACCTCTTCTTGCTTACATCCCGTTGGTGGCCTATCGCCACGGCCCTGCCGAAGGTAGGGCCCAGGTGTGGCAGGCACTGTTTGGTGCTCGCCCAACAGCCATTCCTACTTCCTCCTCTAACAGAAGTCCATCTTGTTTGTCACTGAAGGTTAACGTCCTCAGGAAAAGTGAGCCTCTCCCCCAGCTTCAGGGGGTAAACATATTTTAAACCAATCATGGCAATCCATTTCTCCTCTGACAGTGATTGGTTTGGGGTCAGTATGTTTCTGGATTCTGGCCAAGAAGATGTGAGGATAAGTCTGCTGGAGTGGGAATGGGGAACTCCTGGGAAAGATTTTCCTCCGGAATCAAATCAAATCAAAACAAACAAACACTGAAAAACAAACTAGAGACATAAGGGGTGACATTTCTCCCAACATAAACACACATATGCATACATCCCCTTCCTGGCTTTGGACACACTGGGTGAGGAAGTGGTGCTGAGGCCCCAAGAAGCAGCCTTCATCTCTGGGGGAGCAAGGCGAAGGCGAGAGCCAATATGCTAAGGAAGGCCCACCAAAAAGATGAAACCACCTGCCCCCGGAGTCTTTGCCGTGTGAGATCATAGACTCCTATCCCTGAAGCCACTGGACTCTCCTGGTGCTTGAAGCCAAAACCAGCATAGAGTTATCGTTGAGTGGGTGTGCATGTGGGGAAAGACGGTCACCCAAGGAAGTGGCACAGCTCAGTAGGGAGAAAACCAGGGAGAAGGGAGAGCACAGTATGTACTGGGCCTCCCGTGGTATGGAGGAGAAGGAAGAGAGCGGAGTGGAGAAGAAACATGGGGCCAGGGGGTTCTGATGCTTGGCTTTGGATGATACCATGGACCTGAACGTCTTGGCAACTGAACCAGAACCAGGGTGTCTGAGTGGATGAGTGGGAGGATGGATGGGGCAGGGTCCACGTGGGCATTTGTGAGCCAGTGAGGCTGTTACTAGTGCAGTGACCACCCACATAACCCATCAATCACTGCACTCATGCTCCTCCTCCCCAAACAAGGAAGGCATAGTAAACAATAAAACAGTGTGAACTGAGAGAAAGTCAGTGGCCCTGAGCCATTTGCTGATTCAGTCTTTATCCTAGCCTTGGTCCCCTAGAAAACAGAGCCTGAGGCCAGCTTTGAAATGCTGATACTTCATTGGAGAGGTGCAAGGCCAGGGCATGGAAGGTGATGAAAAGGGGAGGTCGGGGGGAGGACAAATGCCAAGCAATATGACATGATGTGTACTGTGCTGGCCACCACGTCTCATCTGGCCTCAAAGAGACCTAGCAGGTTGCTTGGGGTGCATGTCTCTTCTGGAAGGTTTATAAAGAGAAATCACACCATGAAACAGTGCACAGAAGGCAGAAAAAAAGGGAAGAATTCAGGGAGCTACCCTCCTGAGCTTCTGGGGTGCATCATCTGGCCCCTCAGTAAACCAAACCTCATGCACCGGACGTGGAGGTGAGACAGCCTGAGTGGGTGCTGAGCAAGAGAGAGAAAAATGGAGACAGTCGAGGGAACCTGCAATGACACCTACAGTGTGCACGTGTGGCTCGGGCTCTGGACCCAGGTAATGTCCTTCAGTGTGCAGGGGGAACCCATCCCACCTTGTCCCACATTTGTCCCTCTCCTTGTGGGGCTCAGACACCCTTCAGGAGGCCTTGACACCTTCTCCACCACTCTTCCAGTCCTTTCCTCATCACCCTTCCAGTCTGCTTTCGAAGCAAGTCCCTCAGGGCTGAGCATAAAATTCCATCAGTGCCTTTAGTAAGGGAGAGTAAAGAGGAATTATGGCTGTTCTTTGCTCGGCTGGGTTTTGTAGAATTACCCCAAAGCAGTGTTTATCATGCCACTGAGCTGGAGGCCCATGCTTAATGTGCTATCTGTCCTGACCCCAGATGTCTCTCTGCATCGCTGCTCTTCCACCAGCTCTCCTATAGTCTGGCTCATTCTAGGGTCATTGCTGACAAGTGTATTACCCGTGTTTATCCATATTAAATCTTGTATCGTTGACTGCCCTTTACCCATTTCTGTAAACTCTCTTTGGTCCTCCTGCAGTTTCCCCTTCCTGCCTTGCCTTGTCCTTCTTGGAAAGGCAAACCCTTCTAAGGCAGGAGTTCTAGTGAAGCTTGTTCCTAATTGTTTACGAAGAATAAAGCTGTTAGAGGTGGCCCTGCTACAAGGCTGGAGACTTCATCTGGAATTGGTACTGACCCATTCATAATTACATCATTCAGAGCAGTGGGGACTTCACCGATGGAACTGGTTTCATTACAATATACATTTGGGAAGCTAACAGTTGGCCAGCACTTTTCTCATGTAAAAACACAGCCGAAAGCTATCATCTTAATCATGTTTTACATAGCTAGAGCACTTGACAGTTTATAAAACACTTATGTTTGATTTTTCCTAAAACCTAAAAGCATTTGCTATTTTTCCCTCTCCATAAAACATTTTACTAGAACAAAAATAAAATGCATTTTATTCTGAAAAATAATGAAATAAGAAGTTTTACCTTAACTGAGCCATTAGGAAATGAAAACACAGTTCAATGTTCCCAGGGCTGACATTTATGTCATTAATGCTAGGGACACAGGCTCAGCCAACATGTTTCTTTGTTCCCAGTAAATGACAACACTTTACATGTGTGTGGTAGTTTAGAATTAATTTGCCCAAAGTTTCCTGTATTTAATGATTTCTTTAAGACAATTATCCCTGAGAAGAGAAATGAACTAGGAGGCATAATCTGTTGAGTTTGCAAAGCAAATTCTTCGCTCTTTCTGTGGCTGGTGTTGACCGTGAGATTTTGGCAGTTAAAACTATCATCAAAGAAAAAGTTTGCCTTCTACCAATGATGAGGCCCTAGAAACAAATTGCCTGCTTGGTATTTGAAACCGACTATGTTTTATGCTTAAATTGATGCAAAAGTCACAAGAAATTAGATGATAAATTAATATGTGACTGATGAAAATAAGGTCAAATCTCTTTGTTATTAGTTACGAAAAAACCCACAATCCACTGTAATGGAAAATATTTCATGAGACAGACCATTCATTCAGTCAATAGCTAGTTGTTTAATGCCTCTTAGGTAGCAGGTACTATCAAGGCGTATTCTTCTCCCCCTCCCCCCTCCCCGCATCCTCCCCCTCCTCCTTCTCTGCCTCTCTTCCTCTCTTTGTACACGTCCTCTAGCTCATCTTTCTTTCCCCAAAAATTTGGCAGGTGACAAAGCTCTTAGAGTCATGATGTGTTCTTATTCTCCTGGTGATGAGGAAGGAAAAAGATCTTTGTTTCTATGGGGAGACATGTCTCACCCTCCTGACCCCACAGCTTGCCTGCTCACTGCAGCCCCCATCTTGCACAGGGCAAGGAATCTTTTTGGCCAGCAGAGAATTTCAATATGCCATTCAGCTGTGTTCGTGAGAATGGGATCTTGAGGCTCAGGGAAAAAAAAAAAAAAATGGAGCTTTGAAATATCTGGAAGTTATTCCAAGACCCCTGGTAAGGATTTCAGATAATGAAACGGCTGATAGTGGTGGTGGGAGGGAACCCAAGCCTTTATCCACTCAAGACGTCATCCCCTTCACATTTTATCTTTGGTGTCATGGCGGCAGTACTAATAGGACACGAGCCTTCTTGCCCCAATAATGGCCCATTACAGCTTCAGGAAAAGCCATCATGTTTCCGCAGCATTTATCTGTCAGCAGGAGACTATTATGGGAGCACAAACTCACATTGTATTAGTGTTATCAGTTCATTATGATTCTTGGGACGCGTGCCAGCCAGTGGTGGGCTGCCAGTCTGCTGACCAGCACTCGGGGATATAACTCCACACCCCAAATTCAAGCACTGAGAAGAGAGTGGGCCCACAGGGGCGTGTGGTTGGGACATTTTCTCCGGCCAGGAGTCCATGGAGCCCTGGCCCGATCAGCACCGTATCCAGAGATGTCCAAGTTAGGCTCACTGTCCGGGCTGGGCCCACCTTAGTCCTCATGGACCGTCAATGGTTGTGCTTCCCAGACTCACCTCCCCCAGCGCTTACCCTGGGGTGGAACAGAAACAGGCTTGGATTGTGATTCAGACAGTTTCACGGAGGCATCCTCTCCTTCCTGGGCTGGTGGTAAGAATTAACTATACACCTTGTGTTTCTCAAGGCATCATTCTCACCCGGAAACTTGGTTCGGGGAACATGGATAAGGTTGAGGGACAGGGACACCATAACAAAACAATTAGTGTCCCGCATTCACCATGCTTAGGGAGCACGTGGTGGGATTGCCAGAAATTCTCGTTTGCTCTTGTCTTTTAGTGATGAAGCCATTAGGTCCTCCTGCTAGGTTGCCTGGCTTGAAAGATGAGAAAAGCCTCCTCGTTGTTGAGCCAGAAGTAGCCCGTCCAGGGAGGGGATTCAAGAACCCGGGAGACACTGCTTGCTGCTGCCTTGCATGTGCAGAAATGAGAAGTGTCAGGGGCGGGGAGGTGACTCAAGACAGGGACATACACACCAAGACCAGTGCAAGGTGGCGATCTTCACCACACTTGTGGCAAGGGGTGCTGCGCTGGGGTCAGCCGCATAGATCATGGCAAGACAGCTCGAGTGGCCCTCGGGATCCAGGTGCAGGCATTCGGACAGACCGTTCTAAGGACTTAGCCAGACTGGGATGGGAAAGAGTGGGTGGCTAGTGTGGACCTGGGTTCGGCTATTCGTGAGATACTTGGTGCTTTTTGTACCCAGAGGAACATAGATCTGGGGGACAGAACACTCTGAGCTGTGTCTGGGTATGTTTTCCTACTTATCCGCCTCCCGGACCCCACCCCAAGGAGACCACTTGGGGAAGGGTGTGGACACAGAAGGCTGGGTCCCCACCATCTCCCAGGTGATGTGTGTGTGGAGTGTTGTTGCCAAGGGCATGGTTCTGGTTTGGCTTCATATTCCTTAGGAAAGAGCTTGAACTTGGGCAAGGAGGGAGGAGGGAAAGCGAAGAGACTTGTGTACAGAGAGTTAGGAGTTGAATAAGTAGAAATCCATGCTTTGCCAGTTGTTCGCCATGTGACCTTGTGGAGGTCCCTTCACCACACAGGGCCATTTTGCGTTTCCTTATTTATAAAGTCTAATGATGGTTCTAAATGATTCCCTGAACCCTCCTCCCCCACTCCCCAGCCGTAAGGTCCTGTGAATGTATTAAATATCTATTTAAAGGAATTTGTCACAAGAAAAAGTCAGCTGCTGTCCCCTTCTACCCTCCACAATTACTGTGTCTAAGACATTTTGTTCCTTTCCCTTTGGGCTGACTTGCCCACCTGGGGGTGCCAGTACTGGGACACGGGAGAGTGAAGGGGTGGCTTAGAGCTTTTTGCTGGGGTGGATTACAAATACCACCTGCTCCAGGGGAGCAGTGGAAGATTGAGATGATGATTGGCTGAATGAATTTCAAGCTTGAGGGAGCACAAGAGCCTTGCCCACCCCATTCTACCCCCAGCACCACCTTTGTTTTCTGGAGAAGAGATGACGTCGGCAAGGCCACGCGGAGTGGTCAGGACCAGATCCCGGAGTCCTCTGCACACTCCCACACTACGGCTTCTCCAGCTACAGGCGTGGAACCCACTCTAGCTTTGGGAAGGAAATCCATCCCCCGTGAGCTGGCTGAGGACAGAGAGGGAGAACAGCTGGTACCACGAATAGTGTGTGTCCTGGCCATGTTTGCCTGGAAAACCACAGGAGAAACCTGGGTCTGCCAGGCTGAATCAGGCCCCCAGGATGTCTCCGCTGGTGGGTCCTCTTCTCCCCTGCAGTGGAGTGCACAGGCTCACACTTGCCAGGGAGGGAAAGGAGGAAGAACTCTGCCCCAGGGCCATGTGCAAGGGGACTGGACAGGCACCGCGGAGGAAGACGGTCAGAAGAGGACCAGATCTTAGGGACCTCATTCTCTCCCTGGAGGACAATCAGCTTGTGCCCAGGGGTGAGGCCCTCAGTTCCTGCATCCCTGTGCCTTGGATGCAGACAGTAGTTGTGCAGGCATTAGCCTAGCTTTTTTTTTAAATTAATTTTTATTAGAGTATAGCTGAGTTACAGTGTTGTGTTAGTTTCTGCTGTACAACAAAGTGAATCAGTTATACATATACATATATCCACTCTTTTTTAGATTCTATTCCCGTATAGGTCATTACTGAGTAGAGTTGCCTGTGCTGTACGTATTCTTATTAATTGTCTACTTTATGTAATATATAGTAGTGTGTGTGTGTTTTGAGCCAACACAGACTTCCTGTTTTCCCTCATTTGCCCCCAGTGGCTTTGCACCCACTGCTCCGGGCTGTGAAGTTGTCTTTCTTTTCATGCTCCATTGAGTGTGCTCTGTCTCCAGTTTAAAAAAAGGTGCACCCACCCAAAGCAAGGAGCCAACCGATCTCATACAACCTGTCAGGGACTAAGCCCCTCCAGGGTAGGCAGCCTGTCCCCTCAGCAGGCTTTGCCCACTCCCACCCCCCAAACTGCTGTGATCTAACATTTCATTCAACAAAGTCTTTATCAAGCAACTGCTGTGTGCTAGGCACCGGTAAGCACCGGGGATTCTCCAGTGAGCAAAAACAGACAAGGTCCCTGCCCTTATGGAGCTTACAATCTAGTGTGTGTGTGTCGGGGTAGGGGGTATTATTCACACCAATACACGTATAATTGCAAACTAATAAATTACCTGAAGCAAGGCAAATAGCAGAAGGTTCTGGCGTGATCTGGAAGGTGGGGCGTTCTAGGTGGCAGGGGCAGAGCCTGAGGGGGACACGGCATGGGCTGAGGAGAGGTGGGGAGACACACAGGAGCCTGTCATCTGGGGCTTGCCTTGTAGACCACAGGGAAGGATGGGGGTGTTTTTCCTGATTGCAACAAATTGCAAAGGAGACTTTGGGTGTGCATTTTACAGTGCACTCCCTGGCTGCTGTGGCTTGGAGAGTGGATGTCCAGGGGCCAGAAAGGATGCAGAGAAACCAGTCACTGAGGTCTTGGCAAGAGATGGTGGTTGTGTCTCTGCACCTCTCTTTCCGTCTCCAATGTAACCAAGTACCTATGTGATTAAAACAATCCGGGCTGCCAGGGGTTCTGCTGACAGAGTCGACATCTTCATCCGTCTCTCTGTGAGATATCTGCCAGCGCCCCGAGCCTGGAGAATCCCATGCGTTCCTCCACTTCAGCACATAGGAAAAACCTCAGCTTTGTTTCCCAGCCTGCACAAGCTTCCATTTATCCAAGTCAAGTATCATCTGCTGTCTTGCTGCCCATTTCCCAGCCCCTCCTGTGTGGCCAGCCCCTCCTGGGGTTGCTCACAACCCTCCTGCTTTTATTCCTGAAGTGCTTGGACACTGCCTGAAGTTACACTCCATTTAGACATTATTTTGGTGATAAAATGAAGTTTTCCCCCCTACTGCTCATTGTCTTTTGTAGAATATAGGAGAATAAGGTGGTGGTCTCTCCTGAGGGCTTTTTCCCCCTCTTTAAATGATTCTATACCTATCCTCTCCCCACACTCATTTGAATCATCAAATTGATTATCCCTGTGGCTGGCACATCTCAAAAGATGACAAGCCCCAGAAGAAGGATTGGGGCTCGACTTAAAGCTGGCTTTGGTACAGTGGCAGCCCATAACATTCAGGTTCATGGAGGGAGAAGCAGACGGGGATTGCAGGTGTGTTTGTAGCTGGGGATTCAGGTGTGTATGTTGAAGTGTCTACTTGTGCCTCGAAGTGGATGTGGCAGGTAAGTTGGTTGTTTTAACCACAACTGTGTTTTTCTAAGCAGACAGGAATTTATTTGCTCGTGTCTGTGTCCCGGGTACGTTTCTGAGAGTTGCCAGTGAGCATCATTTTATACATCTAGAGAGCGTCTTATAGAAGCGCGCCCTGCGTCTCGCCATATGAGAGCCTTACAGAACCCACTGGCCCAGGTGATGAAAGCTGGGAAGGCAATCAGTTTCTATCCTGTTCTCTCTTGCTGGGCCTCACCTGCTGGCCTGACCCTTTGCACTTCTGTGCACCAAACACCGGGTTTGAGGCTATGAATTTCTAAGGCGCTGGCCTCTTCTCCTTGATATGAGGGAGGAGAAATGTGACTCATTTTTAATTTGTAAAACAGACCCCTTCCAAAAGGCTGAGAGGTGAGTTTGCTAAACCTGCCAGTTAAAAGATAGGATGGGGGGTGAGAAGATATACAAGGGGCATATCTTTCAACCCCCCAAACCCACCAGCCAGTTGGACAATTTTTTTTTTTCTTTAATGGCGAGAGGACAGGCCTTGCGGCTCTACAGCACAATCCTGCTACTCCTCAGGAGGTGGGGACCTCGCGCGAGCGTCTGATTCCATTGAAGTCTCTCTGGCTCTCCCCCCTCCCCCCACCCCAGCTCGATTCTGTCACTTTAAGTCCAGCCCCTGAGAGATAGCCAATAGGAGCCAAACCATACATCAGTCTCCCAGCCTTAAAGCTACAGTAGGGTTAGTGGGCTCCAAGTCTCTGGTGCCCGAGCCTCCTCCACGGCTTCCCATCCCCTCTGCCCGCTCGGAGTGTGTGCATCAGTGGGAGCGCTGGGCTGGGCGCGCAAAGCTCTCTGCCTCCCTCTCGCCCCACCACGGTGCTTCCTCCCACTCTGCCTTCTCCCGCTCACCGTGTCCCTGCCCGGACTCGCACCTCGCCGGTGCCCTTCACTCGCTCTTCCGCGTGATTTCCCCGCCGCCTTTCTCTACCAACTGGGAATGCTAAAAGGGGACTGATGGACGTGTCAGAACTCTGCATCCCGGACCCCCTCGGCTACCACAACCAGTAGGTCCTCTGCTTCTCCGTCTGTGTCTGTCCTTCTGTCTGGCTGTCTCTGTCCTGGGTGTCGCAGTTCTTCTTCTAGGCATTCTTGAAGTGGCAGGGACCCCGGGGGCACTTGGGGGAGGTTGGAAGGGGAAAACCACCCACTTCCTGGGTTTCCTTCTGGGGATAAACCCGACTCTAACTTTTCCCTCACCCCCTTTTACAAACCCTCACTTTTAGGTAAGAGCGGAGCTTTCTCATTCACTCTTTCTCTCAGATCTTCCCCGCGGGGAGAAAATATTTGAGTTTCTGTGGGCTGGGGAGGCAAGCCTAGAACAGGTGCGGGATGTCGCAAGGATGCCCTGTCCCGTCCTGGAAAGCCTCCCTGCGAGCCCTTTGACTTTAATGTTTATTTCCATACTGGGGACCAAAAACGATCCTGGCAAGGGGACGAAATCGAACGTGCAGCGCAGGTTTGGAAGCTGGGCGGCCAGCGCCGTCTCGCCCCGCAGTCCCAGTGGGGCGCCCCGAGGGCGCGCACGCGGCGCGGTGGACTCAAGCCACCCCAGGGGTGCGGGCGGCGCGGCCCGGGCAGACTGCGCCCCGCACGCCCTGCGAGGGGAGCCCACATCCCGCTGGGAGTGGGGACAGTCGGCTCGGCGCAGCGGCGGAGGCAAAGTTGGTTCGCGGCTTTAGGAGAGGCTGCGCGCTGCGAAACAGACTGGCGTGATTTCCGTGCCCCGGGGCGGCTTAGCGCTCGCCTCCCTGGAACCAGGGGTGGTCTGAGCGGCGTGCGCTTGGGTGACGGCGGGGGCTGCAGGAAGCGACTCGCAGTCACCGCGGGTCCCCGAGCTTGGGCAGCGTGCCGAGCGCGCACAGTGAGGAAGCGGAGAACTGATTCCCTGAACGGTGGGAGGCTGCCCCGCGCGGCCAGCCTGGGCTCCCCGGGGTTCTGCCCCGGCCACCCGCGGTTTCCCACCCAGGGCCCTCCGCGGTCGTCGTCCCACCTGCCCGGGTACCCGCCCTGGTCTCACCGCGGGCGCTACGCGTGTCGCCGCGCTCCGGGCTGGTGTCCCGGCGTCGGGGTGTGGGCGCGTGCAGAGTGGTCCCTCGGAAGGCTTCAAACAATAATAATATGAAAACTCTAGGTTCTGTTCTCGCGGAACTGTTTAACTTCTTCCTCTTCTTCCTCCTCTTTTTTTTCTGAAGCAAACAGAACTACCAAAGTCAGTTCTCGTTCCGCCATCCTTTCATTTTTGTACCACCCCTTCCTCCCAAGAACCGCGACATCCCTAAAACAATACTCTGGATAACGTGGGGTCCCAGGAAGTGTGATTACGTCCCCCTCGCTGCACAGAATACCTCCACCCCAGGTGGACCACGCGTGAGAGAGGAGGCAACTTCACAGCAGCATCTCCTGGGGGTGACCGGACTGTTCAGCCTCCACGCTGACCTTTTTGCTTGTAGTTTTGGGATTTCCCTCGGCAGAGGGTCCTTTAGGTGCCGCCAGAATTTAGACAGAGTGTCAGAAGAAGGCGATTGCGTTGGGAGATGAGGGGAATCTTTAATTATAATGGATTCAGATTTCCATCAGTTTGAAAAGTGGCTTTTCATTCTCTTTAAAGGTTACACTGATCCCAGCTTGCGTGGCTGGCGGGGGTGGAGTGGGGGGGTGGTTTCACACGGTGGTACTCCTTCCGTAAGGGAATGGGAGCCCCCAAAGGAACCTCCTGCGTGGGCGAAGCTGTGAACAATGTATGATGTTTGTGGGGCATTTCCTCACGTAAAACTACCAAGTACGACAAATATTGGATATTTAAATTATTTAGGTCACTCTCTCCAGAGGTGCCTTCTTTAGTTGAGCTTGAAATATCTATGTATTTGTCCCTGGCTCAAGTCACAGTCAATAAATATGAAATTTCCTATGGGGAAGTACATCTTTTGATTATGTTGACCAAGAAAGCAAGGAGAGATGGGGGATTTAGCAGCTGGGTAATTCATCGAGTTGACGGCAACCCTGGCTTGAGTTTGAGGAGAAATATGGGCAAAGAAGGAATGTCGGGGAAGCAGCAAAGGGGAGAGAGGGAGCTGAGGTCCTGGGTGTCTGGGAAGGGTTTGAAGTGGAAATCAGTTATAAAGTAAGCCTGAGAGTGGTTTGGACTCCCTAGCCTTCTTGGTTTCTTTGCAAGGAATTAGCTTCTCATTCCATGGGGCAGAGGAAAAGCCAGAAACATGCCTGCTTTTTCTACGGAGGAGCTAAGCATCCCTGTGAGATACTGTTTCTCAGAGCCCAGGACCTGCTGGGCAGCAGCCGAAACATTAGTGAGCCGGCCCCATATACAGGTGTGTACCTCCTGGCGCGGGTTTACCTCTGCTGTAGTTACAGGGGTCCAAAATTTCCAAGGACGAGCTTGTGGAGGTCAGAGGCTGATTTGGGGGGAGGCATCTTTCTGACCTCAGTCCCGGTGCTTCACAAGCAGCTTTAGAGCCACTGGTAGCAAAGTAACAAGACCGAGGACTGCATTCTTTGGTTTGTTGGAAGGACCGTAGAATGAATCCATCATTACGGTGCCGATGTTTCTTGGGGAGCATATACAAGAGCGGGTTCGAGTGCTCTGTACACACGGTTTCTACCTATTTGGCTTAGCTGATATCCCTGGACTGGAAAAAACCCAAGGGTGCAGGGACCACAGTCCAGCGAGAAAGAACTCCCCATACTTCTTTCTCACCTGCTGATATACAGAGAGCATTTTTTTAGTGCTTTAGTGTTATTTTCACTTTCCAGGTGAGAAATTAACACACACACACACACACACACACACACACACAGAGATATACCCAGACCTTCATACCTTTCTCTCCTTCATTTTCATTTTCCTGTAGCCAATCCTGTAGGTGACTCCATTACCAGTTCTAATCAATATTTTATGTACATATATAATCAGCCAGAGTGGGAGTGAGTGTGCTGGCCTGTGTGGGCTTGTATACAAATGCGTCGGGGACGGACCTGATGGAGACCCTCGGCATAAAATCCAGGGAGCAGGGGGCGCTGCGTCACCCAGCATCCGATGACCACTTTGCTGATGTTAAAGCAACAGAGAACAAACTGTCCTGAAGGTAAAATATGTGGGTTCACACGTAGGAAAAATGCCACATGGTAATTCAGAATCAGTGACCCAGAGAAAAACAAAGGGGGAAATTAATTTTTAATGGTACATGTAAAAATAAATCAGAGTGAGGACATTAGTCTTGGTTTTCTGAGGGAGGGGCTCTAGGAAATAAACTTTTATGTGCCTGCCACACTTCTGGAGGTGTGGACTGCCATGGAAGAGGGTGGTCTCGTTCAGGCCTGAGGGTGATAAACTAGGAAGAAACAGTGGGTCAACGCAGAGGGCCCCAGTCCCTGGTAAGGCCCTTTCCAGCTCAGTGAGGTCTTGACATCAACTGGAAATTTCCTCTCGGAGCTTATTTCCCCAACTCCATTTTACAAACAGTCCTCGATTTTACCAATAATTGGGACATATAAAAATATGTTTCTTAAAAAAATATATATGAAGAAACAAACTGACCCACCAAAGAAGAACCTTTTCATTCTATTGATTTTGAGTAATCAATACCTATTCCATTTAGTCTGAGAGAGGAGGGACAGAGGGGACTTTCGGGGAAAGCTCTGTGAGGGAAGTGGCTGTGATAGAGATTTCATGTCACAACGCTGCCTTCTCAGAGTGACCCCCACCCCCCGGCCCTAGCCCAGGGGGCCTTTGTGACTTTGTCCTGTGTGCTTGATCCGTATTCCTGATAATGGGACATTTTGCTAAATGGTTTTTATTTAAGATAATCTATACTCATTGAAAGTTTGTCACCTTCCTCAGTGCTCTGCAAAATGCCTAGTTTCTTTTGAGCAGTTGGAACTGGGAAGCTCTGTACAAGTCTGGCAGCCCCAAAAAAGAGGGGTGGGTTGTGAGAGAGACATTGCGGGCGCGTTTGCCCGGCGGGTGGGCGATGGAGCTGGCTGTGTGAAAGAACAGGATTCAAAAGGAAATCAAGTTCAGTTCGGAAGACAGCCGAACAGTTAGATAAGAGGCGGGATGCTTCTGACACGGTTCTGCAGTGCTGTTCCCTAGAACTTGTCTTCCCAGATGCTTTAAGTGGTTTCCTCAATATGATTAAGATTATTCGTGGTTCTAATTTAAGGGGAAGGAATAGCAGATACTTAGACCGTAATCCACTCCTTCAAAGTAAAGTCCAGCCCACACCCTGAACACCCCAGGCTGGTGCCTTTCCACATCTACCAGCCATCATCTGGCTCTGTCCCTTTTCTCTCTGCAAGCAAGGCCCTCCCAGTCTCTTCCAGCTTGACCAGGAGGTCTGCCCAGAATTAGTCAGGACTCCTCACAGCTCTGCTGGGAGCTTCTGTCTTGGGATCGGGTGGCTTTTGGCTGAATGATCCCATGGGGGACCCCAGCATGGCTTGAGGGCTGACCCTCTGATGTCCTCCGCAGTGGCCGTGGTTCCCAGAGGGTGTGTGGGCCCAGGAGGGGGCTGCTAGTAGAGGGTCCACAGACCATGCCAGGAATCCTGGAAGGGCTCAACTTGGGGATGCTGGAACCAGACAAATGTGAGCCCACCTCCTGCCCTTGAGGCCATTTGCTAATTTCTAGGGATAAATCAAAGGTCTTTTTAGCGCTGTAAGTGCTGGTGACCCCTGACTGGGTTTCATCTCTGGTGAGCGTCCCCTCTCTCAGTCCCATCAGCCTCAGACCTCCGGGGAAGGGTCACATGCATGGTCATTCCTCGGAGGAGGGGCCCATAGGCTTCTGCTGGCCCCGGTGTCCCACGTGGCTGGGGTGGCCTGCGGCAGGATCACATCCTGGCTGGTATGGCCAGGTCCCTGCGCAGGGAGGTTGCGGTGTTTATAATTGCAAATGTAATTAGCAGACCAGCTCTGGGGGCACTGGGATGCTCAACTTCTCTGCACATCACAGTGACCCCTGTGCTGGCTGGCCAGCAGATTAACCCTCCCCGGGCCAGCCTGCCCCCACCCCCGTCACCCCGCCTCTGGTGAGGCCGCTGACCTTTCACTGATAATGGCAGGGCTGTCCCGGGGGAGGGATGGCAGGGCCAGACCCCTTCCTCGGAGAGGTTGTCAGGGCAATGCCTGGGAGAGGTCAGTCGTTGAGGGCGTAGTTTTTCCCTAGGCCACTGGGCATGTAACCCTTACCACCAGTGACAGTGTGACCCCGCGTGTCAGGCTGCCCTGGGGCATTTCCTCGTGCACTTCCTGGGCCACACTGGAAGGAGGTCACCGGAAGACTTTGGGTGCGTGCTGGTCTGTGGCTCTGGGCGCCTTGTTGGGGAAAGCAGGGCTCTGGAGGGGGCATCCTGTGACTTCGGAGGAGTGCTCCTGGCGCTCAGCGGGCAGAGGGGAGTGAATGCCTGCTGGCTCCCAGGTTCTGCGGGGCTGCCCCCACTCCGGATGTGGCAGGGGGAGGCACGCCAGAGGACAGCGTGGGCTTAATTTGTCCCTGGGAGCAGAGACCCCCCCATGCAAGCGTCCAACAAAAAACACTGACAAACCAGACGAGTGGGAAACTTGGAGCCGCCTGGTCCCCAGCCCCAGCCCCTCCTGTGAGTGTACTGGTCTCTGCCCACCTAGAGGGCCTTTCTGTACCTATCAGGATTAGAACAGAAAGGATTTTTAATAGCACCTTTAGTTATAAGCATTGGCTCAAGGGAGTGTCAAGCCCTTTCTTGTTGCCGTCAACACCCTTGATACAGAGGATATCTCTGAACCCCGAAGCATCAAGAGCCGCATCTGTTCCTAGGAGAGTGTGTGTGTGTGTACGGGCGTGAGAGCGTGCTCTGGTGGGGCTCCCCTTTCAGATGGGCGTCACGGGGGCGACGGGCTCTGCTATTTAAACACAGCCCGGCCGCCCTGCCTTTTACCCCTTGCCTAGACTGAGGTCAGGCTGTGGCCGCATTCCCGTGAGGGGCTGCTGAGCCTTGAGGTTTTTCCGTGGTGTGAGAGGGAGCACGGAGAGACCCAAGGGCTGGCTGTCCCTGCGGCCAGAGGAGTTCAGTCTTTCTTTAGAGGCTTTCTTGAGTTTTCTGGGCCTGGGTAGGGCTGGCAGACCCCAGAGAGGGTGAACAGGCCGTACTGCCCTTCTCCAGAGGAACAGATGGCCACGCTCAAAGGAGCCTTGGGAGTTCTGCCCCAGGTCCCCGACTAACCCTTCTCTCCCTGGATATGGCCATTGACAGTCTATCGCTAAAAAGGTCAAATGTGTTCTTAAATCAAGGAAAATCAGAGTGGTTTTAATCTGCCCATGGGACGTTCAGTATGGAATTGGACAAGATGGGGGAAAAATCTATTGGCAAATTGTCTTAAATTCAGAGTTGTGTGTGCTTGGGTTAAAATAAGCCCCAAGCAAAAGTTTTCCTGGGGGTTACAGCCATAATTTTTTTCATCTTCATTTTGCCATGCTTTTTAACCTATACACATCGTAGTCCCAAAGAAGTTTTTTTCCCCTTCTTTTCCTCTCTCTCTCTCCCTTCCCCCCTCTCTCTCCCTCTCTCTCTCTTTAAATTTCTGTCCTCTGTTCCTTAGGACTTTAAAATATTCTATTCAATATTGTCATTTGGTGTCCCCGGGATTGAGCCTTTTCTGGGAATGGTTTTCTGGATAATGTTATTTTGTTTCTCAATGTCATTTCATCCAGAGGTCAAAAGGCAGTTAAACAAACTCCAACAAGGTTTTGTTTTTGTCTTCTTGTTTCAAATGTGATCAATTTTCATTTAAAACTGTATCAGAATCCTCTCCTGCCAATTACAGCAGCAGTCAGCCTCACACGCCTGACCATCCGTGTTTACTGAAACACTACATTAAAATTGCACAGATGTGAAGTGCCCAATTAGAGTCAAGCTTTTCTATCTAGGAAGCCATGAGTTTCAAAACCCCAAATGCTAAGTGTTATTTTAACTTGGCTCTTTATTTTTTTTAATTGCTTGAATTAACTTGAATTCATAAATTTGGTTTTTTTCTTCTTATTGTTATAAAATTCTTAAAGTATTATATTTACTTAGATTTATGCTTTCGGTATTTTCACCTGGGTTGTAAGTTCAAACAGACACCCGGCAAAAGGTTTTTGAGCATCGCTGGTCTTTTCGTGTGTTCTTGGTTTCCGGAGGGCAAAGAACAAGGAAATACTGTCGTAAGGAAATGCTCTGGGGGAGGGTGGAGAATGCGAAGGGTGATGTTTCAGATGAAATTCTCTCATGTCTTACAATTTAACATTTTCCTTTGTCTTCACTTATTTTTTCCCCTCTATTTTCATCCCAACTTGCTCTAGTTTGCCTTTGTCCTTTCATCCCTCTTTGGTTTTATATGTTTTGGAGGAAGGAGTGTAGGGTGTGTGCGTCTGTGTGTGTGTCTACCTGAGTGTGTGTGCATGTGTGTGTGTCTGAGTGTGAGGGTGTGTTGGAGCCATTCTGAGCTGCTAAGCGCGATTAGTCGAGAGAAGTCCCAAAGCAGACTGGCTACTATGGGCCACTCGTTCCGATTCAGCCATCAAGGCCTTGACCCACTGTCAATGGCCTGCTCGCATTTGGTGGGGACACCAAAGAGGGTAAAAACCTCACGTTCCAGGTTGGCTGTCTGTTACCTGAGGAGGTGCGGGTGAGAGGGTGTCAGGACGCACCAAACTTTATTTGAAGCCAATTTTTCCGTCTCTCTGCTCTCTTATCTCACTTCCTAGCACTTTGAGCTCTAGTTTGGGATCCTGGTGTTGCTGAGTGAATAAGCTAGTGTATGCTTTTGTTTTTGCCTTCCTAATCGATCGGCAGAAAACATTCCCTTTTGATGGTGAGACATCTCTTCAGCACGCATGCAGAGTGCAGTATTTATCCTTTTCCTTTTAGCCTCACTCTTTGTCATTTGTCCCTTGGGTGTGTTGACATTGTCTACCTAAGCAGTCAGGCTAACAAGCTTTGGCAGAAAGAACACCGCTTTCACAGAAATAATAGCAAGAATGTGATGGTTGTAATAATTATAACAGTAATAACAGCGTGCAGCTTTTTCTTCCCCAAAAGCGCAAAGCAATTCTCATAACCAGTTTCCTCGTAGTAACTGGATGAGGGTTGCTGTGTCTTGCCTCTGAACATAAATGTTTTTCTGCAAACATAACTTGCACAGGCTTCAGGTTTGCATGTCTAAATTCATCCAAGAGCAAAAGATGCCTGGTGTCTGAAATTTGAACAGACTGGTGAAGTCTGTTCACCAGTCTAGCCACACAGCCCCCCTCAGAAATGCTAGGTGTGTTGCCTTTGAACTGGGAGGGGAGAAATGTTTCTTGTAAAGGACACTGTGTCGGGTCTGACCCTCCTGTCACAAGCACCTGAGGTCCATGCCAGGCTCTGCCTCTCCACGCCCCCAACGTTGCTTGGTTCCTCTGGCTGCAATCTCAGGAGAAGTTTGCAGACCAAAGGCACACAGAGGACAAGGGGGGTTATGACTTGGCACATGTGAATAGCTGGGAAAAGAGCTGGGTGAAGAGAGAGGCAAAGTCACCTCACCACCCTTGATCGCCTTCTTGGCCATTCAGCGTCTCCCAGGGCTGCCGTCCCTGTTCCTGGGTACCTCAACCTGTTCTCTGGAGGCAAAAATTAGAGGGAGGGCACCAGGAAGCCGCCCCCTCTGGATCCCTGAGACCCCTCTTGTGACTTTTCATGCCGATACCCAGGCCTGGACCTGCTCACCTGCAAACTGCTCATCTGTGCATTACTTTTGAAATTGGTGCTGCCTTTGTTATTTCCTCTTTCACCACCCCCCCCCCTTTTTTTGTATGTGTGACTTGGAAATAGGAGACAGCCTAATATACCAGCCTAACATAACAGGAGCCACCTAACATACCAAGGTCCCACGACTGTATTTTTTATCTACTTCAATATTCTCACTCATGTTCTTGCTCAATTTTTCCCCCCAAAATACCCAACAACCTAAATTTTGGGGTTATTAATTGATTATTATCTGATTTAACAAACAAAACATCCTACCCCACAAGGAATCCCAGCAAGGATCTGGCTGTGTTGCTGAGGCTGAGATCTGCTTTTTCCCCCCTCAATTGGTGAGAAACGTTATAGCTTCAATTCCCTTGTTGGACCCGGAGTAAAAAATTAATTCATGAATAATAAAAACCAATCAGTCTTGTTGAGTTAAGAAGGATTAGGAGAAAGGGTGTTTTTTCTTACAGAGAACATTTGGAATCTGCGTGTCATTGTCACCGAGTGTTCGGGGTGGCTTGAGCGTGCCTTTATTCACAGCAAATGAGCTGTTTATTATCCCGAAGTGTAACACGTCTTCCTCAGTTGTAAGGCCAACTTACTGAAGATTGTTACGGGTTTCCCACCCAGTTCTCTCCCACGATCCCATACCGCAAGTCAGTGATCATTCATTGAAATTAAGACAGTTTCCTGTGTAAGTGGCACAAAACCAAAGAGCAACAGACCCGGCATTGCATTATGAATAAGCCAGTTTGTTGATGGAATGGAGTCTGACTCTCGATTTCCCTCCCCTTTCTTTCCCTGGGAAGTAATTGACTAGAAATTTACATGCCTTTGCAAGAAGTTGAGAAATTAAACTTGTAGATACTCTTTTTAGTTTCCAGAATACTATCTTCCTTCCAGGGTTATTGTGAAGATTAAACAGAGGTAATTCACAAGTGTCAGGCACATAGTGGGTGTACGTTAAATGTTTGATGTTCTTATTAATATTTTGATATTATCTTATTGGAAGTTACTTTTCATTCCTTTGATATAACCTCACAATGAAAGTCCTTCCTCCTCAGCAGTGAGATTGGGGTGCTTGAACTGGTTACTTTGTTTAATGCGATCAATGTGGCTTGGGTTTCCATATGTAACACAAGGGGATTACAGAGGGAATTATGATTTGGGGCCGAGGTGATGAATAGGAAATTTCCTCTGAATGAATCCCTATATCCTTGGACCATGGGTAGAGTTGCCCAATAAAATACAGGACACTCAGTTACATTTGGATTTTAGATAAGCAACAAATAATTTTTTAGTATAAGTATGTCCCATGTGATATTTGCTAAATCTGGCAACCCTACCATGGGTGTTTTTCTTAAATTGGTCTGATTAAAAAACACATTTCCCTTATCTTTTCTACTTTTGACAAAGCCCCAAAGAACGATTATGTGTAGTTTCTTCAAATTGTTTTTTAAATGACTATCTTTAACTTTTTGCCAATATTAACTTGTTAGGTTGGCCATGTCCTTAGAAGTTAGTGCATACAAGTCATTTCTGTCGTCCAGATATATTGATAGAGTTGCAATCAGGTAAACAGATCTGCCGAATGAGGTCTCCTAGCGTAGCATCCAGAGCTACTGAATTTTGCCTTAGGGAGAAACAGGGTAAGCAGAGTCTTTTCGGGAACCTGCCTCTGCATGATGTTTCCCTGACAAGCAGGTTGAGGGGCTGGATTGTTAGAACCTGACACCCCAGCAATTGGAAGCTACCCTTGCTGCACCTTGGAGGCCAAAGCAGCGGCCTCTCCCTGCCTTCCCACACAAGGACAAGAGGCTGACCCTTTGGGGGCATCCCCTAGGGGGCTGTGAGGGAAACGGCCCAAATCAGTGTTAGGTGGTGGAGTAGGAAGGACAAGGGGCTGAACCAGATACAGTCAGTTGGGGGCATGGATGAACTGGGGCACACCAGCGAGGGACCAGCGAATCCCAGCTTCTCTTCACTCACCTCCCAGAGCAGCATAGTTGCTCAGACCGGTAAACACAACCCATTGTTTTAAGCGTGGTACCCTCGCAGCCCAGAAAATGGGAAATGGAAGAGCTCTAGAGCCCCCTGCAGGCCATCAGTGGCACTGCACCTCGTGGGCGACTCCCACTAACAGAGCCTTCTGAGGGTGGGAAGGAATGTGGAGGATCCCAGCAGGTGAGCCTGCAGCAACGCAGGATCCTGGAGGAGTGGGTTAGGGTTAGGATTCTGGCTTCAGAAAGTAGCTCTGGTTTTGGAATCGCCTTTCGGAGCCATGCTCCATGCTTTTTAGCACTGCAGTTGCCTCCTAGTGTGGTATGCCAATGCCCTCCCCCGACGCACACATACACACGCAGGACCCTCTGCCTCCGTGGCTTGCCCTGACCTCCCGACAGGCTGAGCAGTGCTCAGGCCTCACTCAGCTTGAGGAAAGCCCTCCAGGCGTGCAGAGCACCGCAGCCAGTGCTATTTTCAGAGCCCAATTGACACTTGTGTCCAGACTGTCTTCTCCAAGACGCCTAACTCCCTGGGGATCATTTTAGGGTTTGCTGGAAGAAAAATTTTGGGGAAGACAAGAGAGCTGAAAATAAACTGCAGGGTCAGAGGTGGACAATTGTAATACTAAGAATAATAACAGTCATTAACATTTATTGAGCACTTACTGGGTGCCGGGCTTTGTCCTAAGAACGTTTCATGTATTAACTCACTGCTTTCTCACAATAACCCTATTGGGGTTAATAAGAAAATAGGAACTAGGTCCAATTACTATCCCCATTTCACAGGTAAGGAAACTAAGGCACAGAGATGCTAGGTCACTTGCCCAAGGTCACACAGCTGATAAAGCTGGGATTTGCTCAGGAGCAATCTGGCTGTGTGCCTGCACTCCAGCCAGTGCTGTATGTGTTGTATGTCACTCACTGAGTCTAGAATTCTAGCTTTCTAACTCCAGCTTTTACACCACCCCTTCTTAGCTGTGTGGGTCGAACACATAGGTAAGTTTGGGGTGGAGGTGGAAGGGGAAAATTGGGCCTCATGTTTTGTTCCTAAAAAAGCAGAGGGCAGAATGGCCACTGCGGGTTGGGCCCTGTTCCCCCCTTAGCCTGTGTCATGGGCAGAGGGGAAGGCTGGAGAAAGGAACTTTTAGTCTTCCTGACCTCATCCTCCAAGAGCCCACGGCCAACCTCCAGGGGCACCCCCTTCGTGCCTCCCTCTGAGTCTGTCATCAACGTATGTTGAAGCTGTAATTTTCTCCCATCTCATGCCCTCCCCTTGTTTTCTCATCACCCGCTCTCCAACAACTCCTAAGTCTGAATCTCAGGGTTGGACGCTGGTGTCCAGCTTGGGCTCCTGGCTGGACCTCACGCCAGCACGTGCAAAAGAGAATTGCAGCATCGCCCTCCAAACTGCTTCTCCCCGTGTCTCCCTTGTCTCGCCCTCCCTTGATGCAGGGACCCCCAGCTAGGATATGGAGCGTCTATCTAAATATACACCTCGGATCTATTCTTTCCTATTTGTGCTATTATATACCCGCAACCCCCAGTCTGCCTGGCAAACTTCTATTTATCCTTTATTTATTTTTTTTTAACTTTAATTTTGTAAGTTTTACTCAACTTTTTGAAATTTTTATTTATTTATTTATTTTTTTGGCCTCACCGCGCAGCATGCAGGATCTTAGTTCCCTGACCACGGATCGAACCCGAGCCCCCTGCAGTGGAAGTGCAGAATCATAACCACTGGACCACCAGGGAAGTCCCCTCTATTTATCCTTTAAAACCCTGCTCATGTGTCCCCCTCTGAGTGAAGCCATCCCTGACGCCTCCCAGGGGGAAGTAATCTCTCTCTTTTTGCAGCTACAGTCTGGCCCATGCCCCTCACCGGGTTGTAACCTGTTGGATTTGAATATATGCTTATCTTTTCCCACTACTTCATGAGCCCCTAGAGTACAAGCTCATCTCTGTCCCCACCGCCTAGAACAGCACCTGGTATGCAGTAGGTGCTTAATGCATGTTAGTGGGGCTAACCTAGGGAGATCAGATATGGGTAAAGGGGAATTCTGGAGGCATAAGAGGGAGGTAGAAGGCCATGGAAACAGTGGCCAGGAGGGGCCTGGCTCTGCAGCATCTATTGCCCTGTTGATCGATGAGGGCAGATCTGGCTGGCTAGGTGGCCTCCATGCCCTTCTTGGGGGCAATATACTGTAATGGTTAGGAGGGAAAGCGCTGGCTCCAGAATGACTGAGTCTAAATCCTGGCCCCAGTGGTGTGCTGGAACCAGCTCAAACTGGCTCGGGAGAACCGACCATTAAATTTTCAGGAATTTTGTAGCTGATTGTTAAACACAATCATCATTAAAAATGAAATTATATAAACTTACTAGTAAATACGTAGTCTTAAAAACAAAGGTAGGGCTTCCCTTGTGGTGCAGTGGTTGGGAATCCACCTGCCAGTTCAGGGGACACGGTTTTGGGCCCTGTTCCGGGAGGATCCCACATGACACGGAGCGGCTGAGCCCATGAGCCACAACTGCTGAGACCGCGTGCCGCAGTTGCTGAACCCCGCGCACCCTAGAGCCCGTGCTCCAAAACGGGAGAGGCTACTGCAGTGAGAAGCCCACGCACCTTGACGGAGAGTGGCCCCTGCTCGCCGCAACTAGAGAAAAGCCCGCATGCAGCAGCAAAGACCCAACGCAGCCAAAAATAAAAATAAATAAAATAAATAAATTTTTTTAAAAAGCTAAGTAGAAAATAATTGTTTTTACAAAAACAAAACAAAAAAACCCCACAAAGGTAATAAATACTCAAAACTCACTACTTCTAATATTTTATTACCTTTATGTTCTTGAACTAAATTTGCATCTAGTATGTCTGCATGGTAGGAATACTGTATGACGGATTGTTACTGCCCATCTCTCCACAGTAACACAGCATCAGTGATGTCACATTGGTAGCTTGAAGCTGGCCACGATGGGAGTATGTACACCATGGAAACAGGCAAATCAGTCCCCTTCTTCCATCCGGTTCTTAAACATTTACCGTCACACCACTGCCTGGCTGTGTGACATCCCAGCTCTGTGACCCCGGATAAGTTACTTAATCTCTCTGTGCCTCAGATTCCTCATTATCAGTGACGACCTTCATTTCTGTAAAGATTAACAATTGATCAATATAAGGTACTTAAAGCAGAGACTGGTACACAATAGGTGCTCAAGAAATTTTGGCTCTTTTTAGTGTTTCTTCCTCACGGTTCCAGGCATGTCCCTATTGAAATTCTATCAAAACTAATGACCTTCCCAGAGAGCAGAATGTGAGTTTTATCCTTAGAGTGTAAGGTTATTGCTTTTCCCTGCTGGACCCTTCCCCATGGGGTTTAACTGTGGTAGCCAAAAGCAGGAAGCAGAAAGCACTAATCTTCCAGGCGGAAAGGTCCCTGTGGAGAGGCCCACTCAAGCCTCCGGGCCAAGAGAGGACCTGGGACCACAGCAGCCACCAGTGTGGCTGAGCAGGTGAGGTGGGCACAGGTGAAGTCAGGAGAGAAACAGAGCAGATGCAAAAATAGCCAAGCGCCAGGGTGAAGGGAGGCTGTGCAGTGGCTGCAATGGGTCCCTTAGGTCACACGAGGGGGCAGAGCCTCTGCCAGGAAATGCTGGGCAGTGCAGCCACGCCTGCGGAGGCAAGGGCTCCTCTGGTTTGGGAGGTGAAGGAATATTCCAGACCATCCCCAAGTTAGCACACATGCTGTGATCAGCTTGAGCTGGGGTTGCATGGGCCGTGCTGCAGTTGCTGGGGAAGCCGCAGGAAAATCCACAGCTCTCAGCACGGCAGAGGCCCAGGAGAGGCCAGAGCGCGCTAGGATCTCCTGGACTCTTCCTCGGCTGGCTTCTCGGGCCCCAGTCGCCTCTGGCCCCAGAGGAGGTCTCTGCACTGACAGTTCCCTGGAAATTGCTTCTGGCTCAGACCTTTGGCATCAGGAGGTCCAGCTCGGTGACTCAGTCACACACAGGCCCCAGGCCAGCCCAGCCCGCTTTCAGTATTGAGAGGACTGCAAGCCTGCAGACATGGGCAACAGCTAGATCTGCACAGCTTTCCAGGCCAGGGGTACATCTCATCGCTGGGGGCTCACTTCGTTCTCTGAATCCCTGTTCTGTAGAGAAATGCCCTTGGAAATGGCCTTGTCAAGGAAGAGGCAGCCTTGAGAATTAAACCCTCTTTCCCACATCTCCATGTTGCCCCATCACCCTGAGCCCCTTAAAGGCCTGGATCCAGTTTATTTGTGAATCTGCAGCACAGGGCCAGGCATGGAGGAGCCTTCAGTAAATATGAGGTGAAAGCTTAGATACATTTTGAGAAAATTTGTGCACTGAGTTGAGCGCTGATGGGCCACCTGTACAGTTGTACAGGTTGTTCACTGACCAAGAAAGAGTTCCTGGTTGAGGGGGTGGGTGAGGTCTGAACCTAGTTTTTCTAATTCACCCCAAGATACACATGGCAGGGAGGAGAGGTGGTGAGTATTCAGGTTCAGGGCCTAGAGGGGCTGAGGAGTCTCAGGCTCTGACACACACTGGGAACAACCCCCCTAACTAACATATGCCGTGGTTCTCTAAAGGCCGCTGTGTTTCTGTCTGCCCAGCACCATCCTTGCAGCCTGAATTTAGAGCCTGATAAGGTCTTCAGAAGGCTTTCTGTTTTGTTTAACTGCAGTTCTTAGTGGGTCCCCACAGCTCTCCGTAGGCAAGACCAGGAAGGGTCAGCCAGGCCCTGTTCTGTTGCTGCCCAACACATTGGGCCCCTGTGTTCCCAGACTCAAGGGGCCGGGTGGTGTGTGGGTGTGGGCAGGCGAGGGCCCTGGCTGGCAGGGCATGTTGGAGGGAGAGTGTCACATGGTCCCTGGGCTCCAAGGGCCTCGGTGAGTAGATTTCGGGGAGCGCTGGAGCTTAGTAACTTGAAAGGGAAGGGAACTGCTGTGTTAGTGTTTGATCGGGTGCTCGCAGGCATGATCTCTTTACATTTACAGTAACACCTCAGTAGAGGTAGGGGTCCTATCCCCCTTTATGGGAAGAGGAACTGGAGGTCCAGAGGGATTGAGTGACTTGCCCAAGGTGACAAGTGGGTCCACTTTAAAGATCCAGGCTGCAAATCCAAGCCTGCCTGAAATAGTGCAGCACTCCAGACCAACCCTCTTGACATTTCCCCTGTCACGGTAACGTGATCCCGAGCTGCCCCTGGGCTCAGGAAGGGGGAGCAGAGCCCCTGAGAAGGGCATGTGGCTCTTGAGCCGCCCGGGGCACCTGAGCAGAGGGTCAGGGCATCTGGAAGTGTGGATATTGGTGCCTGTGGATGTCTGCTGGGCTGAGGGAAGTGCCTCTTCTCGCCAAAAAGGGAAGAGGAGGAATGAAGTACCATTCCCTCGCTGCTTCCAGGTCAGCTGCCTTGGAGCTGCTGAGAGCAGTCAGCCTGCTTGAGTTGGACCTCAGGCCTGTGGCTGGTGCCTCCAAGGGCCTCCATGCAGGTCTGTGGGGGAGGGGATGTGCCAGAGGCCAGTGTCCTGCGTGGAGCCTTTGGGGCACAGTGGAGAGGAAGCCTGCTTTGGCTTGTCTGTGCTGTGGCCAGTGTTCAGCAGGCCTGGGTTTGGGTTTGAGGTTTTCTCTCTCCTGTATATCCAGCCTCCCCGTCCCCGCAGCTTCACCCCAACCAGCAGAGCAGTCCCAGGATTGACTTGGGGCAACAGCAGGGGACCCACCCTGCCCTCCCTGGGGACAGGCACCCCTCAGCAAAAAGGCTCTCATCGCCTTGGGAAGGGCCCCGGCTTGGCCCAACTAGACACCCGCACGTGTGCTCGTGGCTGTCAGCCTTGCTCGCCCCTCCTCCACCCCTGCAACCTCCTGTCTTTACTCTGCCAGGTACTTTCCCGCGGTAATAGTAAAATAGTTACAGTGGTCCGCAATGGATCTTTTTTTTTGGTCTGTAAATATATTTATCTAAAAAATGTTACATGTTGTGACATCTAGATATTGCATGAAATACCTTTATGGCAGAGGTTAAAGTAACCTGAGATCAGAGCAGTCCCAGAAAATAGGGACCCCTGGCAGCCAAGCCAGGCCCGCAGGGAGTGCAGAGGTCAGGACGGGAGGCAGGTGTGCTGGCAGTGCCAGGTCGTCCTCGTGGGTGTGGCCGGTGTGGGCCGCTGCTTATGGGCCGGTGGGTCTACAGTGTTGCCGATCAGGGGCCCAGCCAGCAGCCAGTGGCCATGTGCAGCAGATACCTGCAGGATCTGAATCAGAGGCCTCTCCTTGGGCGCGCAGGAGGACCGAGGGGTGTAGAGGTGGGGACTCGGGCAAGGGACGCCATAGCCGCAGTCTTCTCGGGGGGGGGGGGGTCACTGGATTCTGGTTTATTCAGTAGTCACAACTCCTGGCCATGCAGATGAGGCCAGAGACGGTGCCCATGACTGGGAGACCCAGCCACTCCAGGCTAAACCACTTTCTCTCCGCGTCTGCAGCTCTTTTCTGTTTCTCCATCATACTTGCCTCCCAGCCCTGTAGTTCTGCCTCTGTCATCCTAGGCTTGTTTCACTGTGTTTTTCTCTTCTTGCTGCTCATGGCCACACTCATCATCACTAACATCTGCTGAACGCCTCCTATGAGTGAGGCACCGTGCAAAGCGCTTCCTGTGGACACTCGCATCTTTTCCGTCCTCTCTTTCTGGACCTTCTGTTCTAAAGACTCAGCCCTGGGAGCCCCTGAGCGCCATACATGGGTGGTGTGTGGGACTCCTTACTTCCCAGAGGGAGAAGGCAGAACCTGGGGGCTGGGGAAGACCCAGGAGGCTCATGGGCGCCTCAGCCCTCATTTGACAGATGGGAAAACTGAGGCCCTGAGCGGATGAGGGTCTTGTCTACAGTCCTGCAGCTCGTGTGCAGAATCCAGCCCCGGCTCCACCCAGCGCCTGGTCGTGCACTGCCTGTCTTTCTGAATGTAAATCCTCTTTGCCCTCAGCTTCAGGCAGGGCCTCCAGGACCTGAGCTGTGAGCCTCAGGGCTGAGCAGTGCTCGTCACCATCTCTCTCTTCCACTGTTACCCTGTGCTCCCACCCTAGCCGGGCCGGGTCAGGCAACAGGACAGCAGGAGCCAGACAGAGAATCATGGGGGTGCTGGACAGACTGACATGAACAATTGCAATCTTTTTAAAACATCGATGAATTGAGAGAGTTTCAATAGTTGGAAACTGGCAGGAAGAGAGGTGAGCTGGTGGTCCTGGGCAAGGAGGCCTCCCCTTCCTCGTGGTTCCCCTGCCATCCGTCCCTGATGCACACCTGTGGGCTCCTTCACGTGTCCCTCCCAGGGCATCTCTTAGACTGGGCTCTGCTCTTGGTGACCAAGGTGGAGACAGCAAGGATCTCCCCATGTGGAGGAGAAGGTGGGAGATTTGAGCCACGTGACAGTAAGGACCACGTGCTCTGTCCGGCTCACGCTGGCCTTCCTGGTGCCTCACCCCATGGCTGGCACCAAAAAGGAACACATTGCCCTCCTGCCAACCCTGTGGGCACTTTCAGGCAGCATCCAAGCTGCTGCAGCCCATGTCCAAGGTCAGCACCTAACTGGCCATCCCTGATCCAAGGTCAGCGTCAGGGTCTGTAATACTCCCGTGTACATAAACGCACCCGGCTGGGCTGGCAAGGCTAGAGAAGGGCCCCTTGGAGGAAGGAGAGGGAACCCTTTCCTGACTCCTGACTCACACTCTCGGACATGCAGGAATAGACCACCCCTGTGTGATGCGCTGGAGAGGGCGGAAACTTTGATGTCAGACTGGTCTGAATTCACCTGGTAACTCTGGCTCCCCTTGCTGTGCAGCCTTGAGAGAGTCACCTAACCTCCCTGTGCCACACTGGCCTCATCTGAAAATAGAAATAATAACCCTTCTTGGGACTTCCCTGGCAGTCTAGTGGTTAAGACTCTGCGCTTCCACTGCAGGGGGCACGGGTTCGATCCCTGGTCAGGGAACTAAGATCCCACATGCCACGCGGTGCGGCTAAAAAAAAAAAGAAATAATAAGCCTACCCTTAAGGGTTGTGATAAGCTTTAATACAATAATACTTGTAAAATGTTCACACAGGACCTCACAAAGTCCATTATGCCCCAAGCATTCTCTATAAACATTCTGTGGTCATTGAAAGGAAACATGCAGATTCATTTTAAAGTATGACTGAATTGTGAATTTATTATGTATTTTTCCAACTGATGAAGAATAAAGGTACCAAGATTATGATACAGGGGAATCAGGAAATGTTTTGGTACTAAAAAGCCCTCCTAAGTCCATATGGACTGATGCAGAAATATAGACAGCATAGAGTTAAGTGAAAAAGCAGATGGCTGAGCAGAATATATAGTAAAATTACATTTATGGCTTTTTAAGTTCCAAATGCTGGGCATATGCTTTGGGAATTTTTGGAAGGAGACACAAAAAGCTGTCATTTGAGTTACCCCTGGGGAGTCTGCTTGGGAATCCTGGAATTGGGAAAGATTTTTCTTTTGACCTTACCCTTTTGGTCATATGTGAGAACGGGTTCTATATGAAAACAATTGTAATTTAAAAGTTAAGGAAACCGACTTAAGCAAGCACATTAGCAAATGCTCCCAAGAAAAACATCGAAATAAAAAAGGGTCCTCTACAAGCTTGGAAGCCAGTGCTCTGGACAGACAGACTTCCAGAAACGGGGTTCTGTCCTAGCCCGGCTCCCTGCCCCCCTGCTCCCCCTTGGCCCCTGCAGTGCACGGCTCACCACGCAGGGGTGGGTACCTCTGCCCGCAGCAGCCGCAGAGACGAACCTGGGCGCAGGTCCGCCCGCAGGCTGGGCTCGCAGGCGTGGGGCTGACAGCGGATGAGGCAGCCGGGCTCTCCCGGTTGGCAAGGGTTGGCCTCCTCACCACAGTCTTTCTCCGCTTCACGCCTGGCAGAGCCAGGCCGGGGGAGTCGCTGGAGGATCTTGGCTGGATGAGTGGGCGGCTCCCCCCCTGCCTCGGAAGCCATTAATCTTGTGTCTCCTCGGCCTCCCACCCCCGCCGCCCTGGCACAGACGGACTCGGGAAAGGACATGAAAGGGGCCCTGGGCTTCTCTCTGTGGTGGACCGTGACCCTGGAACATACCATCTGGCTTTTCTGTGTGTCTTCTGACACGAATTCCCCAGGTCGGGGACACATCAAATAGAGCTGTGTCTGGTGACATTTCTCATTGTTATTCCTTTGGCGGGGCCTTCTGATTCAAGGTCACAGGTAGATGCAGCCTCCAGAGGCTGCCTGTGGGGCCTGGGGCCTCCCGTCCTGTGGATGCCTCAGGAGGGGGCTTGCACAGGGAGACCCAGGACCGCAGAGAGGGCAAGACCCTACTCACTGCACCAGGCAGGCCAGTCCCACAGGGCCAGGCCAGGCACCAGAACTTCCTGGTACTACCAGCTCTGTGCTTCCTTCCCTGCAGTCTGACTCTTCCCACACAAAATAGCCAAAGTGCCAGGTACCCAATCTGGGGTGTCAGCAAATGTGTAGAGTTTGACCTTGGCCCTGGGAATATCGGCTTTAGTCTCAGATCCGTATTTGCTTTAGGAAGGCAGAGGTTGCTGGCTTTAGAGTAATTCCAAAATAGAGTTATTTGGGGTAAAGTAATTTTGTGCAAAGGAGAGGGTCTTTTTTTTTTTGGCTGCATTGGGTCTCCGTTGCTGTGCGTGGGCTTTCTCTAGTTGCAGCAAGCTGGGGCTACTCTTCGTTGTGGTGCACGGGCTTCTCATTGTGGTGGCTTCTCTTGTTGTGGAGCACGGGCTCCAGGGCGCGCGGGCTTCAGTAGTTGCATCACGTAGGCTCAGTAGTTGCCACACTCGGGCTCTAGGGCCTGCGCGCTCTAGAGCGCAGGCTCAGTAGTTGTGGTGCACAGGCTTAGTTGCTCCACGGCATGAGGGATTTTCCCGGACCAGGGATCGAACTCGTGTCCCCTGCATTGGCAAGCAGACTCTTAACCACTGCACCACCAGGCAAGTCCCAAAGGAGAGGGTCTTTGATTAACCTGGATGTTTGGTACTCAAAGTTGGACTATCTTCTGAGCAGTGAGTTCTCCATCACTAGGGGCATGTAAGTGGAAAGGGGACCTGTTTGGATTGAGCTTGCTGTTGTACACTTTGCTCTTTAGAAAAAAACCCCTTCGTTTCATATTGGTGGGGAGCAGACAGTGGACCTGCACGGGGCCACATTGGACAGCATCTCACTTTTTTACTTCTGATCTTTCCAGCATGGGGCAGCGCCTCCTGAGCTACCTTGCACTTATTGGAAAGTTGGTTCAATAACCCTAATAGCTAACACATATCTATGTGTTTACTATGTGCCAGGCACAGCACTGCATGCTTTCACCTACTTTTCATCTTCGAATCTCAACAGTACTGCAAGGTAGGCACATATATTTTTCTCATTTGACAGATGAAAGGCCGGGGCTCGGAGAGGTTGAGTAGCGTCCCCAAAGTCACAGAGCTAATAAAAGGCAAAGCCAGGATTTGAACCCAGATCCACCTCCGAGTCCACTCTGCTGGACACACTTGTGGATGACAAATGGCTCCCTCTGTATTCTTTGCTCTCTGTTGGAAATTGTTTGGTTCTCCTTTTTGTCACTGTTTACGCTATCAGAGTTTAAAGGCAGTCAAGAAACTGGGTGGTCTCTGCTTTGCTGCTTACTGCCGTGGCAGGTCTAATGGCTGGGAGGAGGGCAGGGCTACAGGGGAGGGGGTCCGAGAAGAGGACTCTCTGGGCACCACACTTGGCACATGAGGGCATTCACCTGGGGTAGGGGGTGCTTAGCGTCGGGCATCTCATTCAGGGTCAACCCTCCCAGGCCCCAGATACACATGCTCATCCAATCCTTGCAATAACCCAGTGGAGCAGAAGCTCTTCTGTGCCTCGCCGCACGAACACTGAAACTGATGCCCAGATTGGCTGCGTGGTTGATCAGGTAGTGGACAGTGGAGTCAGATTCAGATCAGATCAGGATCTACCTGATTCCTAACTCAGTCTCTCCACCGCCATCCTGCATATTATAGAGATCAGTCTCTGCTCTTTTGTTGAGGGGATATATGGGGAAACAGAAGAGATGCAGTTGCATAGGTGAGTGAGGGATTATTCTAATCCTCCTTTTCCAGATCAAGACCCTGAGGCCCCAGAGTGTCTTGTTGAAGTCAGAAGTTGGGGACCAAAGTTACCACCAGGCCCCTCCTTGTCCCCTGTCTCCTGTCTGTTCTCTTTGCAGAGGGGTCCAAACAGTAGATGCTGATCATTTGGAAGGAAATGGTCACAGGGCTGTGTGCAAGGGGAGGAGACTGGATGATGTGTTGGCTGGCTGGGTTTTTTTTGCTTGTTTTTAAATCAGTACTCGCATCCTGATTTAAACAGGTGGAATGCTTTGGCCAGTCCAACAGGAAGCTCCCTGTGGTGGAGTCTGAGGCCCTAGCTTAGCCCCTTTGGTAGATCTGTCATCTTAACTAGTCAGCCTCTGAGCCTCCATTTTCTCATCTGTATAATGTGGATAATATCACCCCAGCTCATTGGGTACATGTGAGGGTTAGGTGAAATCAAGTCACCAACAACGGTGAGATTCGACTGCCTGGGAGGCTCAGTCTAGCAGTGCCTCCATCCCTCGCTCCTCCTTGGTGGGCCCTCACAGTCTGCATCATCTTCTCTGAATATGCCCTCTGGTGGTGAGTCTTCTTCCTATGTGGGTGATTTCATTTTTAATGTAGCCAAGGTCATTTGGAGGCAAGTGTAGGGAATTAGCTGGGTGACAAAGCGATTCTTGATTACAAGGAAAAGTGAGGATGTGACTCTCTCTCAGGTAATCTAGCTCTCAAGGCAGTTCCCAAGAGGAGTTTAAAAAGGCTTTGACCAAAGACAGCATCGCTGGGAACTGGGAAGAGATGCCCAAGGTGACCACGTGGAAGGGGACAGCACTCTCCAGGTGTATAAATATCGGCTGGTCACAATTGGTCTCCTGACTTCACAGTCACACCCCGTTGCTCCTGACGAGCTGCCCCCGTTGGCAGAGCAGACTTGGGGAGGGGGTGGACGGGGGGCTCATGCAGGCACCCAGGGGAACTTGGGTAATTGTGGCAGCCACGGGTCAGTCTCAGTCCCTGCTCCGTGCAGAATAAGTAACGGCCCAGCAAGATGCCTATAACTTTCTCGTTTTACCAGCCAAACCTGCAAATTACCCAGCAGAGCCCACGCTGCTTCGGCCAGGAAGGCCAAATGAGCCAGAGCTTTGGAGAGTCTAGCGGGAGGCGAAAGGAAAGAAGGACACTCAGCCCCTCCCGACCCCCAGTTCATCATTTGCTCTTGAGAATTAGCCTGGCAGTGGGAGCCCTAAAAGTGGGCACTTAATTCCCCTTTTCTTGTACTGCCATCCCCTGGCATTTTGCTTCTGGGAAAACTTCCAGAGAAACCGTTCTGGGAAACGTAGAAATTCGGAAGTTTTGAATAAGAAAATAACAAGCCAAGAACATAACCTGGGGAGAAAGGCAGAGTACGGGGACAGAGAACCCTGAATAGTGGCAGGTGGACCTCAAATGCTGGTCTGAAGACCGTTAGAGATCAGAACAAAATGGGAAAGTAAGAGCGGCACCACGAACCTTCCAAAAGCATTCACTTCAAGGGCAAGATTGTCCTTTATTGTGAGATTATTGCTTTCCTCATTTGGGGTGCTAAAATGGCTTTTCTTTTTTTATTTTTTATTTTTAAATGTCTCTTCTTTTATGAAATGATGGTCATACTAGGTTCTTTTTTTTTTTTTTTTTTTTTCATTAACACTCTTCCTCGACAGAATAGTCAACCTTGTATTGATTCCCAGATTTGGTGGTAGTGGGGTAGAGTGAGGTTCATTCTGTGAGACGGAAAGATGGGGAACCACTGGCCTAGAACACAGAACCCAGACACCAGCTGTCCTCAAGTTGGACCATGGACTCTGCAGGGAACCTGGGGCAGCAAGTGCAGACACGGGAAACAAGTGCTCCCACCCGATGTTTTTCAAGGAAAGGCTCCCACGAGATGGGGCTCCGTCCACCCAGGAATCTTCTTCCCCCTTGGAGCTCTGCTCTTTGTGCTGTTCAAAGGGCAGCTGACTAGAAGTCACAGAGAGAGGAGATTTCTTCTCGGCTTTGGCCAAGTGCTGCTGAGAACCCTGTCTTCACCCTCCCTGGATTCCGCCCGAAGGTCTGGCCTCCTGCGAGGCGTCAGCAGCTGCGTGTCTGAGAAGAAAGGCTCCTGTTACCCTTTGTGGTAACGGCAGTTCAGGGCCAGGCCACTGTTGAGGTCAGCACAGCCCCAGATACTCACGTGGGAGGATCGAGAGGAGAAGAGCAAGCAACTCCTTGTGTCAAAGGAGAAGGGAACAATAAAGGAAAATCTGAAACAGACTGGGAATTGTCATCCATGAAAGAGCATGTCTTCTTAATCCCCACTCCAGCCTTTCCAGCCTGGAAGACTTCAGATTAAAGGGCCATGATGAATAGGGACCACAGTGACACATTACTTCGGAGAGCGCCCCAGGATTTAGGTTGGGGGTGGCTCCACTTTCTGGGCAGTGGGTGGGAGCAGATCCTACAGCCCTCTTCGATTCTGACCCTCAGCTACAGCACTCCTTGAAGCATTCATGGAACTTAGGGACTGCAAGATACTCTCGGGAAAAAAAGGTTTCTGTGGCTGTATTAGTCAGGGTTCTCCAGAGAATCAGAACAAATAGGGAGGGTGTGTGTGTGTGTGTGTGTGTGTGTGTGTGTGTATCACACATATAGATACACGTACACACACACACACACATATATATATATGTGTATATAAAGAGATTTTAAGGAATTGGCTCATGCAATTACAGACGCTGACAAATCCCAGGATCTGCGGGTCAGTCAGCAAGTCCAAAGGCCTGAGAACCAGGAGAGCTGATGGTGTAGTTCCAGTCCAAAGGCCGACAGACTGGACACCCAGGAAGAGCTGCTGTTTTAGTTTGAGTTTAAAGGCAGGCAAAAGCTGATGTCCCAGTTTGAAGGCAGTCAGGCAGGAAGAGTTCTCTCGTACTTGGGAGAGGGCCTTTTTGTTCTATGCAGACCTTCAACTGATTGGGCGAGGCCCACCCACATAAGGGAGGACAATCTGCTTTACTCAGTCTACTGATTTAAATGTTAATCTCATCCAGACACACCCTCACAGAAACAGCCAGAAAAATGTTTGACCAAATATCTGAGCACCTTGTTGTCCAGTCAAGTTGACACATAAAATTAACCATCACGTGGTCAGATGAACTTGGGATACTCTGTATACCATAGTTGTGTCTTACACCTTCCAGTGTGTGTTAGTATATTAAAGGTTCTGAGAAGCTCTGCAGTAAAAAAACCTATTTGACTTGTTTGCCCAAGTGTTTTGCTTATTTATTTGACAATGATTTTTTTCTTTCTTTTTTTTTTTTTTGTGGAGGTGGTGTGGGGAACAGACAAGATACCTGTTAAAATCTCATGTAACTAGATTCTATGGACCAGGCAGTGGGAAACACTGCCCTGGAGACATTAGTTGAGACATCACTGGTCCTCAGAACTTCCTCTGCCATAACTGCATCCTTGCAAATATTTGATTTTGGCTTCTTAGGCTTCTCTTCCCTGCTCTCCCCCATGCTGTGCTGGCACAAAGGTGGCCTGTCCATGATTGGGGCTATTGTGCATGTAGAAGATTTCACGCACTATCATGGTCAAACTGCATCCAAAAGTAAAAGGACTTAGGAGAGAACTTTCTGAGGGTTCTTAATTAGGCGGCTTTTCTTAGGTACTTACTCAGTGCTGGCTTGGTGCTAAGTGCTTTATTTATATGCATGATCTAATTTAATTGTTCCAACCACCCTTTGAGTTAGGGACTGGTATCTCATTTTACAGGTAAAGAAATAGGCACGGTGGGAATTCCCTGGCAGTCCAGTAGTTAGGGCTCCGCGCTTCCACTGCAGGGGGCACGAGTTCAATCCCTGGTTGGAGAACTAAGATCCCGTATGCCACGTGGCACAGACAAAAAAAAGAGAGAAATAGGCACAGGGTTTCCATAACTTTCTAGCAAATGGGAAGTCAGTATTTGAACATGGGTTCTGGAGCACATGTGCTCCAGAACCATGCCCTTTACCACCATGCTACCCTGATTTGCAATGTGTGACTGGGAAACCTTTAGGAACAAAGGAAGCAAAGTTCTCACAGGCATGTAGTTTGAAATCGGTCTATTGATGGGAAAAGAGAAAATTGGAGAGATTAGGGAAGGGGAGGAAGGTAATGCCAGTTAGGGAAGAGAGATTGTATTTGTAAAATGTGCTCATGTTCCAGAGGGAAAGGCAGAAGAACATCAGCTTAGAATGTCCTGGCCCACGGTCCCCCTTGCTGGTGACAGACAGACCCTGCTCAGCTGTGTGTTTCACGTGGTGCAGGAATGGCCTGGTGCCCTTGGAGATGATCCCTGAGAGCGCCAGTGGGCTGAGGTAGTAACAGGCAGCAAGGTCCTGCTAATTGGGAGCAGGACTTCTGGTCCAATCATAGGCCTGGCTTGGACAAGCTGGGTGCTCCCAAATATCTGGTGTGCTGTCTGCCTATCTGCTAAGTGAGCAAGGCAGCTGCATCCTATTTTGCACAAGGGTGTTCCACAGAGGGGGAGCGGTGTGTGTGCATGCGTGTGTGACCGTGTCTGTCTTCAGCAGTTGGTGCCCATCAGGGAGGGGCTGGCTCCTGCCACAGAGGTGCCCACAGCAGTGTGTCTGCATACGTGTGTACACACCACACATAAATGTGTTCCTGCATCACACAGTACTTTTAAATTATTTCAATTATATTATAATTGTGTATTATATTGTATTATATCCTTGTTAATCATCTGTCCCTCCCAAGAGAATAAAAGCTGCCTGAGGTCACAGACCTTATTTTCACTGCCAGAGAGTATCCAGAACACTGAAGTACCCAATAAATATTATGAATGAATGAATGGATGAATGGACAGACCACTAGGTATTATCTTTTAGTAAATTGTCCTGAAATTTACACCTTCATGTGAACTGCACCTCTTCAGCAGAGCCCTTCAGGAAACTTTGGTTAGCTCTTTCAGCCTTCTTCCCGTCCCCCTCTCCTTTCCCCTCCCCCACCCTTCCCCCTCCCCTCTCCTATCTTCCCTTCTTCCCTTCTCTCTACCCTCCCTTCCTCCTCCTCCCCTTCCCCTCCTTCTCCCTCCCCTTCCTCCTTCCCCTCCAGTTCTCCCTTCTTCCCCTCCCTCTACCCTTCCCTCTCACCCTCCCCTTCTCCTCTCTTCTGTTCCCCCTCCCTCTCCCTCCTCCTCTCCCCCACCTCCTCCTCCCCTCTCCTCCCCCCCTCCCCCTCCTTTCTCTGTCCCCTCCCTCCCTTCCCCCTCCTTCCCCCTCCCCTCCCCCTCCTTCCCTTCCTTTCCCTCCAGTTCTCCCTTCCCCTCCCCCTCATCTCCCCTTCCCTTCCCCTACTCCTCCTCCCCCTCCCTCTTGCTCAGTTTCCCCTCCAGATCCCTGGTGCTCAGAGTCACCTCTGGCTTCAGCCCAGCCCCTTGAATATCCTTAATGACGATTTTTACCTTTTTTTCTAAGAGACAAAAGTCATTTGGAACCAAGCATATGAGCTGGTTTGTTGGCCAAGTTGGTCACTAACCCAGAGATGATAAATGAGTGTAGTAGTAATCAGACTAATATTTTTTTGAATATTAATACTTTTTTGAAGACGGCCCAGTGCCCAGAGGGTGGGATGAAGTGCCTTCTAAGTTTCCTTTTGAGGTGGTTTGGGAGCTTGGATGCTGAGTTTATGGGCATGATCAGAAGAGGGTAGAGTGTTCCCGGCAGTTTTTCCTAGTGAACCTGGGGGTGAGGTATCTGTGAACTTCAGCGAACAGATCCCAGAGGGGAGAGGGAAATGGACAAAGCCCAGAATCTCCAAGGGCCTGCTTTGGTCAGGTTGGTAAACCAAGGTTAATTTAGCTCTTCTTCTCTGCCAAGCCTTCCCTCCGCCTTTGACATGTCACTGTGGGACCTCGGCAGCAACTCCTCCCACTCTGATTTCCTCTCTCCTGTGCTTGCATCTTATTCTACCCTGTGCTCACTACCTGCCTGGGAGAGCAGCTACCCAGGAAGCCAGGCCCTTCTCCTGTGATGGATGGACCCCTGCAGAGGCAGAGGTTGGCCCTGCTACGCCTGGGCATAGTTAGAGTGGGACAGAATGGCTGTGCCCTGCCTCACAGACTACCTCTTGCTGGGCAGGCCCTTCATTCTGTCTACAGCGCTGGCCCTTGGGCTGCATTGCCACTTTCTGCCCAAGCTCCGGGAGCCCTGATCCAGGGGCACTGGGCACTGAGCCTGGTTTGGAGCCATTGCCCCTGCTGCTGCTCTCACAGCTTAGCACAGAGCCTTGCACGCTCCCAGCCAAGGCTGTTTAAGATCTTCACAAATCCATACCAAAGCATCCATATTAAATGCCTCATTAATATAATTTTTATTGTAAAAATTACTTGGAAAGGTTGAAAAACATTTGGAATTTCAGGGATGCAAATAACTCATTGAATTTACAATAGGCTCTGATTTCTTGGAAATCATTAAGCCAACTCAGATATTCTTACTAAAAAAAAAAAAAAAATCTAACCTACCGATTATTTTCAGATGTGATGAAATGTTTATGAATAAATCATTAACAAGGCAAGTTGACGTCATGTTATGCTTTGTGGACATTTAATTAAACATTAAAAATTTTTTGATTTTGCATTTTTTTCCTTTTCATATTTGGGGATTAATAATATTTTGCATATTTCAAACATATGAAGGTCTTTGAAAAAATTCACAGGCCAGAGGCTCTGTGTATATAGAGCTGAGTGGACAAACCGACCCTGTTCCACCCTTGGGAGTTACAGGGTAGGGAAGGGGCAGGAGGGGGAGGTGGAGAAAGGGAAGGTGATGGCCGGAGAAGCCCAGGGTCTCTGAGAGCCACCTGGGGTGGAGCTAGGGCTAAGAGTCAGGGTTGTGTTCTGGAGTCTTCTCTGATCGGTAGTTGGTCTCATCTGTAAAAGGCATTGAAGCCTTGCCTGGGGTGCTTCTCCTCCAGCCTTCCAGACAGCCATTTAAGCCCCTCCCTCTCTTCAGTCAAGACCCTACTCAAATGTCATCTTAGTTAAAATGGTACCTCATCCTTCTCCAATATATGATGCAGTGTTAAGAAGCCATTAATACTATGAAGACAAATAAATCAGGACAAGGGAGTAGGGAGTGTCCACTGTCGTGCATTAGTTTATTTACTTGCGTGTGGTCTGTCTGGACCCTTTTCCTGCGTGGGACTGTGCTTTGTTCATGGCAGCGTCTCTAGCTCCTTGGACCGTGTCTGGCACCTAGTAACTCCGCATGGTAAATACTTGTTGGCTCCATAAATGAGCGAATGAATGATCTTTGTCTGCCTGCCTCCAGTGGCTGTTAGGAGAATCAGGTGAGAAGAGATGCACTCTTCAAATGATAAACTAATGTGCCAGGGGCCCCAGGAGTCAGAGCACATTTTCTGTTTGCAGAGGGCTTTCCAGGTGTTCACTAGGTGGCTCGCAGGACAGCAGTTCTCAAACTTCCATGTTGGTAACAGTCACTTGGAGAACGTGTTAAAGTGCCGGTTGAAGCCTCACGCCCAAAGATTCTGATTCCGTGGGTCTGGGGCAGAGCCCTGGCATCTGAATTGAACAAACCTTCTGGGTGATACTGATGCTGCTGGTCACCAGACCACACTGAGAGAAGCCCTCGCCGAGCACTAGTTGTAACTTTCGCTTCATTTGCAGATCAAGACAAGAACCCAGAGCCCCTGGGCTGTCTCAAGCTGGAATGCAGTGACCCCAGAGCCCATGGTTCCAAAGTTGGTGGCAGGCGGGAGTGGGGGCTTCCCCTCTGAAGGGCCCAGGAGCCTGCACTAAGAACCGTGACTCTGGCTTGGTACCCCTGGGTGCTGGAGTTCTAGTTTTCCTACTTCTTCTTTTTATTTATTTATTTATTTATTTAAAATCCTTTGACGTTAATTGGTATATTTCTACTAATTCTTTTTTTTTTTTTTTTTTAATTTTACACTATTTATTTATTTATTTTTGGCTGTGTTGGGTCTTCGTTTCTGCGTGAGGGCTTTCTCTAGTTGCGGGGAGCGGGGGCCACTCTTCATCGCGGTGCGCGGGCCTCTCACTATCGCGGCCTCTCTTGTTGCGGAGCACAGGCTCCAGACGCGCAGGCTCAGTAGTTGTGGCTCACGGGCCCAGCTACTCCACGGCATGTGGGATCTTCCCAGACCAGGGCTCGAACCCGTGTCCCCTGCGTTAGCAGGCAGATTCTCAACCACTGCGCCACCAGGGAAGCCCCCTACTTCTTTTTAGACCAGAGGATTTGAGAGCTGCCAACCACACAGGCAGCTCAGGGCGCACGCCAGGTCCTGCGAGGCCAGCCAGGCCACTGGGCCTGATTCACACTCAGCCTGAAGCCTTTACTGCTGAGCATTGATAGGGGCTGAACTGTCTTGGAGGAGCAGGTCTGGGTGCCCCCAGGGGGTCAGAGGTAGCCGGTTACTGCCTGATGACCTTGGCACGGGGCACAGAAGTGCTGGCATTGGAAGCTGAACAGCCCAAAGCTAATGAGCCCAGTGTGGATGGAGGCAGCTGATTGGCTGCTTCTCTGAAGCAGGACAGATCCTCCCAGCCTGATCTGCTTATGCAAAGGGCCCGTGAATTCCTCTGGTGCAGCCCCTGGCTGGGTGACTATTGACACTGGACTGCGGGTCCTGGCTGCCCAGCCCTCTGAGAGACACCAGGCAGCACATGGTGCGCAGGTCACAAAAGCACCAGTAATCTTCGAGGACAGGGTATCTGGCCACAGTTACTCACATCTGCAGAGCAGACTTGGGACCCCTGAGTCATGAGGCCGGTTTGAGGGGCCATCAGGCCTTGGCCCAAAAAGAGTGCAGGTGGCAGTTGACAGAACTCTGGCCTCACTCATTGATTCATTCTTATAAATTTATTTATTTTATTTATTTTTATTTTTGGCTGCATTGTGTCTTTGTTACCGTGCATGGGCTTTCTCTAGTTGCAGCGAGCGGGGGCTACTCTTCGTTGTGGTGCGCGGGCTTCTCATTGCGGTGGCTTCTCTTGTTGTGGAGCACGGGCTCTAGGCACACGGGCTTCAGCAGTTGTGGCGCGCGGGCTCTAGAGTGCAGGCTCAGTAGTTGTGGCGCGTGGGCTTAGCTGCTCTGCAACATGTGGGATCTTCCCAGACCAGGGCTCGAACCCGTGTCCTCTGCATTGGCAGGCGGATTCTTAACCACTGTGCCACCAAGGAATCCCCACTGATTCATTCTTTTGTTCATTCCACAAAAATGTATTAGGCACCTTCTATGAGGACACCAAGATGAATAAGACAGTCCCTGTCCTCAAGGAACTTAACCAATAAATGATGCCCCAAGGCACAAGCACTTACAGAGCAGCAAGCAGCCATTGAATGCACAGTGCTACACTCAGCAGACACCCACTAAATCTCTGTTGAAGAGAGAGGTGCGGGGGAACATTGAGGAGGGAGTGAGAATGGCACAAGGGAAGGCTTCTTCACTAAGGAAAAGGGAAAAGGCGTTCCAGACAAAGGTGTGAGAGTCATAAAATATTTGGGGAGTGCCAAGAAATTTGGTGTGAGTGACAGTGTAGAGGAGAGAAGTAAGAGCTAACTTTTATTAAACACTGAGTCCCAACCAGGCAATGTTCTTACACATGCTCTTAACCCTCAGGCAATGCCACTGTATAATGGGAGTGATAGCAATCTCTTTAACCCTTGGAGATTGCTATCACTCCCATTATACTGTTGCATAGCCCGAGGCCCAAAGAGGTTAAGTTAATGCTCCAGGCCATGCAGGTAGTAAGTGGTAGAGCCAGGTGTTAAACCACTCACCAGTTGGTACTTAATCAATCTGAGCCTCGATTCTCCATCTGTAAAATGGGATACCCAGGCTTCTCTTGCAGGTTTCCTGGAGGGATTAAGAAAGCTACGCATGAATGCACATGGAAAATCTGTGGAAAGATACAAGAGTCACAAAAAAACTTCGTAGCAGGGGTTACTGTGGGGAGGCTGTTA